>NC_092664.1:6007691-8407691 GCF_032118995.1 Asterias amurensis | reverse complement strand
TAGAAACATTTTCACATTTTTTACATGCGTTTTTGAAAAGCCACTGCACACTAATGGTAATTCATCAAAAATAATTGTAAGCATAAAAACTTACTTGGTTATGATCAACAATGGGAAGCTGTTGATAAAACATTGTGAGAAACGGCTCCCTATGAAGTAACATAGTTTTTGAGAAAATATTTGAATTGAAATTGAGACGTTTTTTCTTCCCTTATTTTCTTTCGCAACTTTGACTTCCAATTTAGTTCAAATTTCACAGGTTTTGTAATTTTATGCATATGTTGAGATACACCAAGTGAGTCAAAAATCCAAAAAAATCTGTGATGCTGGTATGGGTCGATTTTTCCGATTTGGGGTGAAAATTTTTTCGTTGATTTTATGCTTTCAAATGATACAGAAGATACTAACTGAAGACATTTTATCAGTGCAGATTTGGTATATTAGCGAAAGTTTGAGATTTATTAAGAATTTTGTGAGTTTGGGTTTTTGGTCAAAAATCCAAAAAAATCTGTGATGCCGGTATGGGTCGATTTTTCAGATTTTGGGTGAAATTTTTTTCGTTGATTTTATGCTTTCAAATAATACAGAAGATACTACTGAAGACATTTTATCAGTGCAGACTTGGTATATTAGCGAAAGTTTGAGATTTAATAAGAATTTTGTGAATTTGGGTTTTTGGTCAAAAATCCAAATAAATCTGTGATGCCGGTATGGGTCGATTTTTCAGATTTGGGGTGAAAATTTTTTCGTTGATTTTATGCTTTCAAATGATACAGAAGATACTACTGAAGACATTTTATCAGTGCGGACTTGGTATATTAGCGAAAGTTTGAGATTTATTAAGAATTTTGTGAGTTTGGGTTTTTGGTCAAAAATCCAAAAAAATCTGTGATGCCGGTATGGGTCGATTTTTCAGATTTTGGGTGAAAAATTTTTTGTTGATTTTATGCTTTCAAATGATACAGAAGATACTACTGAAGACATTTTATCAGTGCATACTTGGTATATTAGCGAAAGTTTGAGATTTATTAAGAATTTTGTGAGTTTGGGTTTTTGGTCAAAAATCCAAAAAAATCTGTGATGCCGGTATGGGTCAATTTTTCAGATTTGGGGGTGAAATTTTTTTTATTGATTTTATGCTTTCAAATGATACAGAAGATACTACTGAAGACATTTTATCAGTGCAGACTTGGTATATTAGCGAAGTTTGAGATTTATTAAGAATTTTGTGAGTTTGGGTTTTTGGTCAAAAATCCAAAAAAATCTGTGATGCCGGTATGGGTCGATTTTTCAGATTTTGGGTGAAATTTTTTTTGTTGATTTTATGCTTTCAAATGATACAGAAGATACTACTACAGACATTTTATCAGTGCGGACTTGGTATATTAGCGAAAGTTTGAGATTTATTAAGATATTTGTGAGTTTGGGTTTTTGGTCAAAAATCCAAAAAAATCTGTGATGCCGGTATGGGTCGATTTTTCAGATTTGGGGTGAAAAAATTTTTGTTGATTTGATGCTTTCAAATGATACAGAAGATACTACTGAAGACATTTTATCAGTGCAGACTTGGTATATTAGCGAAAGTTTGAGATTTATTAAGATATTTGTGAGTTTGGGTTTTTGGTCAAAAATCCAAAAAAATCTGTGATGCCGGTATGGGTCGATTTTTCAGATTTGGGGTGAAAAAATTTTTGTTGATTTTATGCTTTCAAATGATACAGAAGATACTACTGAAGACATTTTATCAGTGCAGACTTGGTATATTAGCGAAAGTTTGAGATTTATTAAGAATTTTGTGAGTTTGGGTTTTTGGTCAAAAATCCCAAAAAAATCTGTGATGCCGGTATGGGTCGATTTTTCAGATTTTGGGTGAAATTTTTTTCGTTGATTTTATGCTTTCAAATAATACAGAAGATACTACTGAAGACATTTTATCAGTGCAGACTTGGTATATTAGCGAAAGTTTGAGATTTAATAAGAATTTTGTGAATTTGGGTTTTTGGTCAAAAATCCAAAAAAATCTGTGATGCCGGTATGGGTCGATTTTTCAGATTTGGGGTGAAAATTTTTTCGTTGATTTTATGCTTTCAAATGATACAGAAGTTACTACTGAAGACATTTTATCAGTGCGGACTTGGTATATTAGCGAAAGTTTGAGATTTATTAAGAATTTTGTGAGTTTGGGTTTTTGGTCAAAAATCCAAAAAAATCTGTGATGCCGGTATGGGTCGATTTTTCAGATTTTGGGTGAAAAATTTTTTGTTGATTTTATGCTTTCAAATGATACAGAAGATACTACTGAAGACATTTTATCAGTGCGGACTTGGTATATTAGCGAAAGTTTGAGATTTATTAAGAATTTTGTGAGTTTGGGTTTTTGGTCAAAAATCCAAAAAAATCTGTGATGCCGGTATGGGTCGATTTTTCAGATTTTGAATGAAAACTTTTTTCGTCGATTTTATGCTTTCAAATGATACAGAAGATACTACTGAAGACATTTTATCAGTGCAGACTTGGTATATTAGAGAAAGTTTGAGATTTATTAAGAATTTTGTGAATTTGGGTTTTTGGTCAAAAATCCAAAAAAATCTGTGATGCCGGTATGGGTCGATTTTTCAGATTTGGGGTGAATTTTTTTTTAATGATTTTATGCTTTCAAGTGATACAGAAGATACTACTGAAGACATTTTGTCAGCACAGACTTGGTATATTAGCGAAAGTTTGAGATTTATTAAGAATTTTGTGAGTTTGGGTTTTTGGTCAAAAATCCAAAAAAATCTGTGATGCCGGTATGGGTCGATTTTTCAGATTTGGGGTGAAAATTTTTTTGTTGATTTTATGCTTTCAAATGATACAGAATTTACTACTGAAGACATTTCATCAGTGCGGACTTGGTATATTAGCGAAAGTTTGAGATTTATTAAGAATTTTGTGAGTTTGGGTTTTTGGTCAAGAATCCAAAAAAATCTGTGATGCCGGTATGGGTCGATTTTTCAGATTTTGGGTGAAAAATTTTTTGTTGATTTTATGCTTTCAAATGATACAGAAGTTACTACTGAAGACATTTTATCAGTGCGGACTTGGTATATTAGCGAAAGTTTGAGATTTATTAAGAATTTTGTGAGTTTGGGTTTTTGGTCAAAAATCCAAAAAAATCTGTGATGCCGGTATGGGTCGATTTTTCAGATTTTGAATGAAAAATTTTTCGTCGATTTTATGCTTTCAAATGATACAGAAGATACTACTGAAGACATTTTATCAGTGCATACTTGGTATATTAGCGAAAGTTTGAGATTTATTAAGAATTTTGTGAGTTTGGGTTTTTGGTCAAAAATCCAAAAAAATCTGTGATGCCGGTATGGGTCGATTTTTCAGATTTGGGGGTGAAATTTTTTTTATTGATTTTATGCTTTCAAATGATACAGAAGATACTACTGAAGACATTTTATCAGTGCAGACTTGGTATATTAGCGAAGTTTGAGATTTATTAAGAATTTTGTGAGTTTGGGTTTTTGGTCAAAAATCCAAAAAAATCTGTGATGCCGGTATGGGTCGATTTTTCAGATTTTGGGTGAAATTTTTTTTGTTGATTTTATGCTTTCAAATGATACAGAAGATACTACTACAGACATTTTATCAGTGCGGACTTGGTATATTAGCGAAAGTTTGAGATTTATTAAGATATTTGTGAGTTTGGGTTTTTGGTCAAAAATCCAAAAAAATCTGTGATGCCGGTATGGGTCGATTTTTCAGATTTGGGGTGAAAAAATTTTTGTTGATTTGATGCTTTCAAATGATACAGAAGATACTACTGAAGACATTTTATCAGTGCAGACTTGGTATATTAGCGAAAGTTTGAGATTTATTAAGATATTTGTGAGTTTGGGTTTTTGGTCAAAAATCCAAAAAAATCTGTGATGCCGGTATGGGTCGATTTTTATGCTTTCAAATGATACAGAAGATACTACTGAAGACATTTTATCAGTGCAGACTTGGTATATTAGCGAAAGTTTGAGATTTATTAAGATATTTGTGAGTTTGGGTTTTTGGTCAAAAATCCAAAAAAATCTGTGATGCCGGTATGGGTCGATTTTTCAGATTTGGGGTGAAAAAATTTTTGTTGATTTTATGCTTTCAAATGATACAGAAGATACTACTGAAGACATTTTATCAGTGCAGACTTGGTATATTAGCGAAAGTTTGAGATTTATTAAGAATTTTGTGAGTTTGGGTTTTTGGTCAAAAATCCCCAAAAAATCTGTGATGCCGGTATGGGTCGATTTTTCAGATTTTGGGTGAAATTTTTTTCGTTGATTTTATGCTTTCAAATAATACAGAAGATACTACTGAAGACATTTTATCAGTGCAGACTTGGTATATTAGCGTAAGTTTGAGATTTAATAAGAATTTTGTGAATTTGGGTTTTTGGTCAAAAATCCAAAAAAATCTGTGATGCCGGTATGGGTCGATTTTTCAGATTTGGGGTGAAAATTTTTTCGTTGATTTTATGCTTTCAAATGATACAGAAGTTACTACTGAAGACATTTTATCAGTGCGGACTTGGTATATTAGCGAAAGTTTGAGATTTATTAAGAATTTTGTGAGTTTGGGTTTTTGGTCAAAAATCCAAAAAAATCTGTGATGCCGGTATGGGTCGATTTTTCAGATTTTGGGTGAAAAATTTTTTGTTGATTTTATGCTTTCAAATGATACAGAAGTTACTACTGAAGACATTTTATCAGTGCGGACTTGGTATATTAGCGAAAGTTTGAGATTTATTAAGAATTTTGTGAGTTTGGGTTTTTGGTCAAAAATCCAAAAAAATCTGTGATGCCGGTATGGGTCGATTTTTCAGATTTTGGGTGAAAATTTTTTTGTTGATTTTATGCTTTCAAATGATAAAGAAGATACTACTGAAGACATTTTATCAGTGCGGACTTGGTATATTAGCGAAAGTTTGAGATTTATTAAGAATTTTGTGAGTTTGGGTTTTTGGTCAAAAATCCAAAAAAATCTGTGATGCCGATATGGGTCGATTTTTCAGATTTTGAATGAAAAATTGTTCGTCGATTTTATGCTTTCAAATGATACAGAAGATACTACTGAAGACATTTTATCAGTGCAGACTTGGTATATTAGAGAAAGTTTGAGATTTATTAAGAATTTTGTGAATTTGGGTTTTCGGTCAAAAATCCAAAAAAATCTGTGATGCCGGTATGGGTCGATTTTTCAGATTTGGGGTGAATTTTTTTTAATTGATTTTATGCTTTCAAATGATACAGAAGATACTACTGAAGACATTTTATCAGCACAGACTTGGTATATTAGCGAAAGTTTGAGATTTATTAAGAATTTTGTGAGTTTGGGTTTTTGGTCAAAAATCCAAAAAAATCTGTGATGCCGGTATGGGTCGATTTTTCAGATTTTGGGTGAAAAATTTTTTGTTGATTTTATGCTTTCAAATGACACAGAAGATACTACTGAAGACATTTTATCAGTGCAGACTTGGTATATTAGCGAAATTTTGAGATTTATGAAGAATTTTGTGAGTTTGGGTTTTTGGTCAAAAATCCAAAAAAATCTGTGATGCCGGTATGGGTCGATTTTTCAGATTTTGGGTGAAAATTTTTTTGTTGATTTTATGCTTTCAAATGATACAGAAGTTACTACTGAAGACATTTTATCAGTGCGGACTTGGTATATTAGCGAAAGTTTGAGATTTATTAAGAATTTTGTGAGTTTGGGTTTTTGGTCAAAAATCCAAAAAAATCTGTGATGCCGGTATGGGTCGATTTTTCAGATTTTGAATGAAAAATTGTTCGTCGATTTTATGCTTTCAAATGATACAGAAGATACTACTGAAGACATTTTATCAGTGCAGACTTGGTATATTAGAGAAAGTTTGAGATTTATTAAGAATTTTGTGAATTTGGGTTTTCGGTCAAAAATCCAAAAAAATCTGTGATGCCGGTATGGGTCGATTTTTCAGATTTGGGGTGAATTTTTTTTTATTGATTTTATGCTTTCAAATGATACAGAAGATACTACTGAAGACATTTTATCAGCACAGACTTGGTATATTAGCGAAAGTTTGAGATTTATTAAGAATTTTGTGAGTTTGGGTTTTTGGTCAAAAATCCAAAAAAATCTGTGATGCCGGTATGGGTCGATTTTTCAGATTTTGGGTGAAAAATTTTTTGTTGATTTTATGCTTTCAAATGACACAGAAGATACTACTGAAGACATTTTATCAGTGCAGACTTGGTATATTAGCGAAATTTTGAGATTTATTAAGAATTTTGTGAGTTTGGGTTTTTGGTCAAAAATCCAAATAAATCAGTGATGCCGGTATGGGTCGATTTTTCAGATTTTGGGTGAAAAATTTTTTGTTGATTTTATGCTTTCAAATGATACAGAATTTACTACTGAAGACATTTTATCAGTGCGGACTTGGTATATTAGCGAAAGTTTGAGATTTATTAAGAATTTTGTGAGTTTGGGTTTTTGGTCAAAAATCCAAAAAAATCTGTGATGCCGGTATGGGTCGATTTTTCAGATTTTGGGTGAAAATTTGTTCGTCGATTTTTTGCTTTCAAATGATACAGAAGATACTACTGAAGACATTTTATCAGTGCAGACTTGGTATATTAGAGAAAGTTTGAGATTTATTAAGAATTTTGTGAATTTTGGTTTTTGGTCAAAAATCCAAAAAAATCTGTGATGCCGGTATGGGTCGATTTTTCAGATTTTGGGTGAAAAATTTTTTGTTGATTTTATGCTTTCAAATGATACAGAAGTTACTACTGAAGACATTTTATCAGTGCGGACTTGGTATATTAGCGAAAGTTTGAGATTTATTAAGAATTTTGTGAGTTTGGGTTTTTGGTCAAAAATCCAAAAAAATCTGTGATGCCGGTATGGGTCGATTTTTCAGATTTTGGGTGAAAATTTTTTTGTTGATTTTATGCTTTCAAATGATAAAGAAGATACTACTGAAGACATTTTATCAGTGCGGACTTGGTATATTAGCGAAAGTTTGAGATTTATTAAGAATTTTGTGAGTTTGGGTTTTTGGTCAAAAATCCAAAGAAAATCTGTGATGCCGGTATGGGTCGATTTTTCAGATTTTGAATGAAAAATTGTTCGTCGATTTTATGCTTTCAAATGATACAGAAGATACTACTGAAGACATTTTATCAGTGCAGACTTGGTATATTAGAGAAAGTTTGAGATTTATTAAGAATTTTGTGAATTTGGGTTTTCGGTCAAAAATCCAAAAAAATCTGTGATGCCGGTATGGGTCGATTTTTCAGATTTGGGGTGAATTTTTTTTTATTGATTTTATGCTTTCAAATGATACAGAAGATACTACTGAAGACATTTTGTCAGCACAGACTTGGTATATTAGCGAAAGTTTGAGATTTATTAAGAATTTTGTGAGTTTGGGTTTTTGGTCAAAAATCCAAAAAAATCTGTGATGCCGGTATGGGTCGATTTTTCAGATTTTGGGTGAAAAATTTTTTGTTGATTTTATGCTTTCAAATGACACAGAAGATACTACTGAAGACATTTTATCAGTGCAGACTTGGTATATTAGCGAAATTTTGAGATTTATTAAGAATTTTGTGAGTTTGGGTTTTTGGTCAAAAATCCAAAAAAATCTGTGATGCCGGTATGGGTCGATTTTTCAGATTTTGGGTGAAAAATTTTTTGTTGATTTTATGCTTTCAAATGATACAGAATTTACTACTGAAGACATTTTATCAGTGCGGACTTGGTATATTAGCGAAAGTTTGAGATTTATTAAGAATTTTGTGAGTTTGGGTTTTTGGTCAAAAATCCAAAAAAATCTGTGATGCCGGTATGGGTCGATTTTTCAGATTTTGTGGTTCGTCGATTTTTTGCTTTCAAATGATACAGAAGATACTACTGAAGACATTTTATCAGTGCAGACTTGGTATATTAGAGAAAGTTTGAGATTTATTAAGAATTTTGTGAATTTTGGTTTTTGGTCAAAAATCCAAAAAAATCTGTGATGCCGGTATGGGTCGATTTTTCAGATTTTGGGTGAAATTTTTTTTATTGATTTTATGCTTTCAAATGATACAGAAGATACTACTGAAGACATTTTGTCAGCACAGACTTGGTATATTAGCGAAAGTTTGAGATTTATTAAGAATTTTGTGAGTTTGGGTTTTTGGTCAAAAATCCAAAAAAATCTGTGATGCCGGTATGGGTCGATTTTTCAGATTTGGGGTGAAATTTTTTTTATTGATTTTATGCTTTCAAATGATACAGAAGATACTACTGAAGACATTTTGTCAGCACAGACTTGGTATATTAGCGAAAGTTTGAGATTTATTAAGAATTTTGTGAGTTTGGGTTTTTGGTCAAAAATCCAAAAAAATCTGTGATGCCGGTAAGGGTCGATTTTTCAGATTTGGGGTGAAATTTTTTTTATTGATTTTATGCTTTCAAATGATACAGAAGATACTACTGAAGACATTTTGTCAGCACCGACTTGGTATATTAGCGAAAGTTTGAGATTTATTAAGAATTTTGTGAGTTTGGGTTTTTGGTCAAAAATCCAAAAAAATCTGTGATGCCGGTATGGGTCGATTTTTCAGATTTGGGGTGAAATTTTTTTTATTGATTTTATGCTTTCAAATGATACAGAAGATACTACTGAAGACATTTTATCAGTGCAGACTTGGTATATTAGCGAAAGTTTGAGATTTATTAAGAATTTTGTGAGTTTGGGTTTTTGGTCAAAAATCCAAAAAAATCTGTGATGCCGGTATGGGTCGATTTTTCAGATTTGGGGTGAAATTTTTTTTATTGATTTTATGCTTCCAAATGATACAGAAGATACTACTGAAGACATTTTATCAGTGCGGACTTGGTATATTAGCGAAAGTTTGAGATTTATTAAGAATTTTGTGAGTTTGGGTTTTTGGTCAAAAATCCAAAAAAATCTGTGATGCCGGTATGGGTCGATTTTTCAGATTTTGAATGAAAAATTGTTCGTCGATTTTATGCTTTCAAATGATACAGAAGATACTACTGAAGACATTTTATCAGTGCAGACTTGGTATATTAGAGAAAGTTTGAGATTTATTAAGAATTTTGTGAATTTGGGTTTTCGGTCAAAAATCCAAAAAAATCTGTGATGCCGGTATGGGTCGATTTTTCAGATTTGGGGTGAATTTTTTTTTATTGATTTTATGCTTTCAAATGATACAGAAGATACTACTGAAGACATTTTATCAGTGCAGACTTGGTATATTAGCGAAAGTTTGAGATTTATTAAGAATTTTGTGAATTTGGGTTTTCAGTCAAAAATCCAAAAAAATCTGTGATGCCGGTATGGGTCGATTTTTCAGATTTGGGGTGAATTTTTTTTTATTGATTTTATGCTTTCAAATGATACAGAAGATACTACTGAAGACATTTTATCAGTGCAGACTTGGTATATTAGCGAAAGTTTGAGATTTATTAAGAATTTTGTGAGTTTGGGTTTTTGGTCAAAAATCCAAAAAAATCTGTGATGCCGGTATGGGTCGATTTTTCAGATTTTGGGTGAAAAATTTTTTGTTGATTTTATGCTTTCAAATGATACAGAATTTACTACTGAAGACATTTTATCAGTGCGGACTTGGTATATTAGCGAAAGTTTGAGATTTATTAAGAATTTTGTGAGTTTGGGTTTTTGGTCAAAAATCCAAAAAAATCTGTGATGCCGGTATGGGTCGATTTTTCAGATTTTGGGTGAAAATTTGTTCGTCGATTTTTTGCTTTCAAATGATACAGAAGATACTACTGAAGACATTTTATCAGTGCAGACTTGGTATATTAGCGAAAGTTTGAGATTTATTAAGAATTTTGTGAATTTTGGTTTTTGGTCAAAAATCCAAAAAAATCTGTGATGCCGGTATGGGTCGATTTTTCAGATTTGGGGTGAATTTTTTTTTATTGATTTTATGCTTTCAAATGATACAGAAGATACTACTGAAGACATTTTGTCATCACAGACTTGGTATATTAGCGAAAGTTTGAGATTTATTAAGAATTTTGTGAGTTTGGGTTTTTGGTCAAAAATCCAAAAAAATCTGTGATGCCGGTATGGGTCGATTTTTCAGATTTTGGGTGAAAAATTTTTTGTTGATTTTATGCTTTCAAATGATACAGAAGTTACTACTGAAGACATTTTATCAGTGCAGACTTGGTATATTAGCGAAAGTTTGAAATTTATGAAAAGAATTTTGTGAGTTTGGGTTTTTGGTCAAAAATCCAAAAAAATCTGTGATGCCGGTATGGGTCGATTTTTCAGATTTGGGGTGAAAAATTTTTTGTTGATTTTATGCTTTCAAATGATACAGAAGATACTACTGAAGACATTTTATCAGTGCAGACTTGGTATATTAGCGAAAGTTTGAGATTTATTAAGAATTTTGTGAGTTTGGGTTTTTGGTCAAAAATCCAAAAAAATCTGTGATGCCGGTATGGGTCGATTTTTCAGATTTTGGGTGAAAATTTTTTTTTGATTTTATGCTTTCAAATGATACAGAAGATACTACTGAAGACATTTTATCAGTGCAGACTTGGTATATTAGCGAAAGTTTGAGATTTATTAAGAATTTTGTGAGTTTGGGTTTTTGGTCAAAAATCCAAAAAAATCTGTGATGCCGGTATGGGTCGATTTTTCAGATTTGGGGTGAAATTTTTTTTTTTGATTTTATGCTTTCAAATGATACAGAAGATACTACTGAAGACATTTTATCAGTGCAGACTTGGTATATTAGCGAAAGTTTGAGATTTATTAAGAATTTTGTGAGTTTGGGTTTTTGGTCAAAAATCCAAAAAAATCTGTGATGCCGGTATGGGTCGATTTTTCAGATTTTGGGTGAAATTTTTTGTTGATTTTATGCTTTCAAATGATACAGAAGATACTACTGAAGACATTTTATCAGTGCAGACTTGGTATATTAGCGAAAGTTTGAGATTTATTAAGAATTTTGTGAGTTTGGGTTTTTGGTCAAAAATCCAAAAAAATCTGTGATGCCGGTATGGGTCGATTTTTCAGAATTTGGGTGAAAAATTTTTTGTTGATTTTATGCTTTCAAATGATACAGAAGATACTACTGAAGACATTTTATCAGTGCAGACTTGGTATATTAGCGAAAGTTTGAGATTTATTAAGAATTTTGTGAGTTTGGGTTTTTGGTCAAAAATCCAAAAAAATCTGTGATGCCGGTATGGGTCGATTTTTCAGATTTTGGGTGAAAAATTTTTTGTTGATTTTATGCTTTCAAATGATACAGAATTTACTACTGAAGACATTTTATCAGTGCGGACTTGGTATATTAGCGAAAGTTTGAGATTTATTAAAAATTTTGTGAGTTTGGGTTTTTGGTCAAAAATCCAAAAAAATCTGTGATGCCGGTATGGGTCGATTTTTCAGATTTTGGGTGAAAAATTTTTTGTTGATTTTATGCTTTCAAATGATACAGAAGTTACTACTGAAGACATTTTATCAGTGCGGACTTGGTATATTAGCGAAAGTTTGAGATTTATTAAGAATTTTGTGAGTTTGGGTTTTTGGTCAAAAATCCAAAAAAATCTGTGATGCCGGTATGGGTCGATTTTTCAGATTTTGGGTGAAAAATTTTTTGTTGATTTTATGCTTTCAAATGATACAGAATTTACTACTGAAGACATTTTATCAGTGCGGACTTGGTATATTAGCGAAAGTTTGAGATTTATTAAGAATTTTGTGAGTTTGGGTTTTTGGTCAAAAATCCAAAAACATCTGTGATGCCGGTATGGGTTGATTTTTCAGATTTTGGTTGAAAAAATTTTTGTTGATTTTATGCTTTCAAATGATACAGAAGTTACTACTGAAGACATTTTATCAGTGCAGACTTGGTATATTAGCGAAAGTTTGAGATTTATTAAGAATTTTGTGAGTTTGGGTTTTTGGTCAAAAATCCAAAAAACTCTGTGATGCCGGTATGGGTCGATTTTTCAGATTTGGGGTGAAAATTTTTTTGTTGATTTTATGCTTTCAAATGATACAGAAGATACTACTGAAGACATTTTATCAGTGCAGACTTGGTATATTAGCGAAAGTTTGAGATTTATTAAGAATTTTGTGAGTTTGGGTTTTTGGTCAAAAATCCAAAAACATCTGTGATGCCGGTATGGGTCGATTTTTCAGATTTTGGGTGAAAAATTTTTTGTTGATTTTATGCTTTCAAATGATACAGAAGTTACTACTGAAGACATTTTATCAGTGCGGACTTGGTATATTAGCGAAAGTTTGAGATTTATTAAGAATTTTGTGAGTTTGGGTTTTTGGTCAAAAATCCAAAAAAATCTGTGATGCCGGTATGGGTCGATTTTTCAGATTTTGGGTGAAAAAATTTTTGTTGATTTTATGCTTTCAAATGATACAGAAGTTACTACTGAAGACATTTTATCAGTGCAGACTTGGTATATTAGCGAAAGTTTGAGATTTATTAAGAATTTTGTGAATTTGGGTTTTCAGTCAAAAATCCAAAAAAATCTGTGATGCCGGTATGGGTCGATTTTTCAGATTTGGGGTGAATTTTTTTTTATTGATTTTATGCTTTCAAATGATACAGAAGATACTACTGAAGACATTTTATCAGTGCAGACTTGGTATATTAGCGAAAGTTTGAGATTTATTAAGAATTTTGTGAGTTTGGGTTTTTGGTCAAAAATCCAAAAAAATCTGTGATGCCGGTATGGGTCGATTTTTCAGATTTTGGGTGAAAAATTTTTTGTTGATTTTATGCTTTCAAATGATACAGAATTTACTACTGAAGACATTTTATCAGTGCGGACTTGGTATATTAGCGAAAGTTTGAGATTTATTAAGAATTTTGTGAGTTTGGGTTTTTGGTCAAAAATCCAAAAAAATCTGTGATGCCGGTATGGGTCGATTTTTCAGATTTTGGGTGAAAATTTGTTCGTCGATTTTTTGCTTTCAAATGATATAGAAGATACTACTGAAGACATTTTATCAGTGCAGACTTGGTATATTAGCGAAAGTTTGAGATTTATTAAGAATTTTGTGAATTTTGGTTTTTTGGTCAAAAATCCAAAAAAATCTGTGATGCCGGTATGGGTCGATTTTTCAGATTTGGGGTGAATTTTTTTTTATTGATTTTATGCTTTCAAATAATACAGAAGATACTACTGAAGACATTTTGTCAGCACAGACTTGGTATATTAGCGAAAGTTTGAGATTTATTAAGAATTTTGTGAGTTTGGGTTTTTGGTCAAAAATCCAAAAACATCTGTGATGCCGGTATGGGTCGATTTTTCAGATTTTGGGTGAAAAATTTTTTGTTGATTTGATGCTTTCAAATGATACAGAAGTTACTACTGAAGACATTTTATCAGTGCGGACTTGGTATATTAGCGAAAGTTTGAGATTTATTAAGAATTTTGTGAGTTTGGGTTTTTGGTCAAAAATCCAAAAAAATCTGTGATGCCGGTATGGGTCGATTTTTCAGATTTTGGGTGAAAAAATTTTTGTTGATTTTATGCTTTCAAATGATACAGAAGTTACTACTGAAGACATTTTATCAGTGCAGACTTGGTATATTAGCGAAAGTTTGAGATTTATTAAGAATTTTGTGAATTTGGGTTTTCAGTCAAAAATCCAAAAAAATCTGTGATGCCGGTATGGGTCGATTTTTCAGATTTGGGGTGAATTTTTTTTTATTGATTTTATGCTTTCAAATGATACAGAAGATACTACTGAAGACATTTTATCAGTGCAGACTTGGTATATTAGCGAAAGTTTGAGATTTATTAAGAATTTTGTGAGTTTGGGTTTTTGGTCAAAAATCCAAAAAAATCTGTGATGCCGGTATGGGTCGATTTTTCAGATTTTGGGTGAAAAATTTTTTGTTGATTTTATGCTTTCAAATGATACAGAATTTACTACTGAAGACATTTTATCAGTGCGGACTTGGTATATTAGCGAAAGTTTGAGATTTATTAAGAATTTTGTGAGTTTGGGTTTTTGGTCAAAAATCCAAAAAAATCTGTGATGCCGGTATGGGTCGATTTTTCAGATTTTGGGTGAAAATTTGTTCGTCGATTTTTTGCTTTCAAATGATATAGAAGATACTACTGAAGACATTTTATCAGTGCAGACTTGGTATATTAGCGAAAGTTTGAGATTTATTAAGAATTTTGTGAATTTTGGTTTTTGGTCAAAAATCCAAAAAAATCTGTGATGCCGGTATGGGTCGATTTTTCAGATTTGGGGTGAATTTTTTTTTATTGATTTTATGCTTTCAAATAATACAGAAGATACTACTGAAGACATTTTGTCAGCACAGACTTGGTATATTAGCGAAAGTTTGAGATTTATTAAGAATTTTGTGAGTTTGGGTTTTTGGTCAAAAATCCCAAAAAATCTGTGATGCCGGTATGGGTCGATTTTTCAGATTTTGGGTGAAAAATTTTTTTTGATTTTATGCTTTCAAATGATACAGAAGATACTACTGAAGACATTTTATCAGTGCAGACTTGGTATATTAGCGAAAGTTTGAGATTTATTAAGAATTTTGTGAGTTTGGGTTTTTGGTCAAAAATCCAAAAAAATCTGTGATGCCGGTATGGGTCGATTTTTCAGATTTGGGGTGAAATTTTTTTTTTTGATTTTATGCTTTCAAATGATACAGAAGATACTACTGAAGACATTTTATCAGTGCAGACTTGGTATATTAGCGAAAGTTTGAGATTTATTAAGAATTTTGTGAGTTTGGGTTTTTGGTCAAAAATCCAAAAAAATCTGTGATGCCGGTATGGGTCGATTTTTCAGATTTTGGGTGAAAAATTTTTTGTTGATTTTATGCTTTCAAATGATACAGAAGATACTACTGAAGACATTTTATCAGTGCAGACTTGGTATATTAGCGAAAGTTTGAGATTTATTAAGAATTTTGTGAGTTTGGGTTTTTGGTCAAAAATCCAAAAAAAATCTGTGATGCCGGTATGGGTCGATTTTTCAGATTTTGGGTGAAAAATTTTTTGTTGATTTTATGCTTTCAAATGATACAGAAGTTACTACTGAAAACATTTTATCAGTGCGGACTTGGTATATTAGCGAAAGTTTGAGATTTATTAAGAATTTTGTGAGTTTGGGTTTTTGGTCAAAAATCCAAAAAAATCTGTGATGCCGGTATGGGTCGATTTTTCAGATTTTGGGTGAAAAAATTTTTGTTGATTTTATGCTTTCAAATGATACAGAAGTTACTACTGAAGACATTTTATCAGTGCAGACTTGGTATATTAGCGAAAGTTTGAGATTTATTAAGAATTTTGTGAGTTTGGGTTTTTGGTCAAAAATCCAAAAAAATCTGTGATGCCGGTATGGGTCGATTTTTCAGATTTTGGGTGAACAATTTTTTGTTGATTTTATGCTTTCAAATGATACAGAATTTACTACTGAAGACATTTTATCAGTGCGGACTTGGTATATTAGCGAAAGTTTGAGATTTATTAAGAATTTTGTGAGTTTGGGTTTTTGGTCAAAAATCCAAAAAAATCTGTGATGCCGGTATGGGTCGATTTTTCAGATTTTGGGTGAAAAATTTTTTGTTGATTTTATGCTTTCAAATGATACAGAAGTTACTACTGAAGACATTTTATCAGTGCGGACTTGGTATATTAGCGAAAGTTTGAGATTTATTAAGAATTTTGTGAGTTTGGGTTTTTGGTCAAAAATCCAAATAAATCTGTGATGCCGGTATGGGTCGATTTTTCAGATTTTGGGTGAAAAATTTTTTGTTGATTTTATGCTTTCAAATGATACAGAATTTACTACTGAAGACATTTTATCAGTGCGGACTTGGTATATTAGCGAAAGTTTGAGATTTATTAAGAATTTTGTGAGTTTGGGTTTTTGGTCAAAAATCCAAAAACATCTGTGATGCCGGTATGGGTTGATTTTTCAGATTTTGGTTGAAAAAATTTTTGTTGATTTTATGCTTTCAAATGATACAGAAGTTACTACTGAAGACATTTTATCAGTGCAGACTTGGTATATTAGCGAAAGTTTGAGATTTATTAAGAATTTTGTGAGTTTGGGTTTTTGGTCAAAAATCCAAAAAAATCTGTGATGCCGGTATGGGTCGATTTTTCAGATTTTGGGTGAAAAATTTTTTGTTGATTTTATGCTTTCAAATGATACAGAAGTTACTACTGAAGACATTTTATCAGTGCGGACTTGGTATATTAGCGAAAGTTTGAGATTTATTAAGAATTTTGTGAGTTTGGGTTTTTGGTCAAAAATCCAAAAAAATCTGTGATGCCGGTATGGGTCGATTTTTCAGATTTTGGGTGAAAAATTTTTTGTTGATTTTATGCTTTCAAATGATACAGAAGTTACTACTGAAGACATTTTATCAGTGCGGACTTGGTATATTAGCGAAAGTTTGAGATTTATTAAGAATTTTGTGAGTTTGGGTTTTTGGTCAAAAATCCAAAAAAATCTGTGATGCCGGTATGGGTCGATTTTTCAGATTTTGGGTGAAAAAATTTTTGTTGATTTTATGCTTTCAAATGATACAGAAGTTACTACTGAAGACATTTTATCAGTGCAGACTTGGTATATTAGCGAAAGTTTGAGATTTATTAAGAATTTTGTGAATTTGGGTTTTCAGTCAAAAATCCAAAAAAATCTGTGATGCCGGTATGGGTCGATTTTTCAGATTTGGGGTGAATTTTTTTTTATTGATTTTATGCTTTCAAATGATACAGAAGATACTACTGAAGACATTTTATCAGTGCAGACTTGGTATATTAGCGAAAGTTTGAGATTTATTAAGAATTTTGTGAGTTTGGGTTTTTGGTCAAAAATCCAAAAAAATCTGTGATGCCGGTATGGGTCGATTTTTCAGATTTTGGGTGAAAAATTTTTTGTTGATTTTATGCTTTCAAATGATACAGAATTTACTACTGAAGACATTTTATCAGTGCGGACTTGGTATATTAGCGAAAGTTTGAGATTTATTAAGAATTTTGTGAGTTTGGGTTTTTGGTCAAAAATCCAAAAAAATCTGTGATGCCGGTATGGGTCGATTTTTCAGATTTTGGGTGAAAATTTGTTCGTCGATTTTTTGCTTTCAAATGATATAGAAGATACTACTGAAGACATTTTATCAGTGCAGACTTGGTATATTAGCGAAAGTTTGAGATTTATTAAGAATTTTGTGAATTTTGGTTTTTGGTCAAAAATCCCAAAAAATCTGTGATGCCGGTATGGGTCGATTTTTCAGATTTGGGGTGAATTTTTTTTTATTGATTTTATGCTTTCAAATAATACAGAAGATACTACTGAAGACATTTTGTCAGCACAGACTTGGTATATTAGCGAAAGTTTGAGATTTATTAAGAATTTTGTGAGTTTGGGTTTTTGGTCAAAAATCCAAAAAAATCTGTGATGCCGGTATGGGTCGATTTTTCAGATTTTGGGTGAAAAATTTTTTGTTGATTTTATGCTTTCAAATGATACAGAAGTTACTACTGAAGACATTTTATCAGTGCAGACTTGGTATATTAGCGAAAGTTTGAAATTTATTAAGAATTTTGTGAGTTTGGGTTTTTGGTCAAAAATCCAAAAAAATCTGTGATGCCGGTATGGGTCGATTTTTCAGATTTGGGGTGAAAAATTTTTTGTTGATTTTATGCTTTCAAATGATACAGAAGATACTACTGAAGACATTTTATCAGTGCAGACTTGGTATATTAGCGAAAGTTTGAGATTTATTAAGAATTTTGTGAGTTTGGGTTTTTGGTCAAAAATCCAAAAAAATCTGTGATGCCGGTATGGGTCGATTTTTCAGATTTTGGGTGAAAAATTTTTTTTGATTTTATGCTTTCAAATGATACAGAAGATACTACTGAAGACATTTTATCAGTGCAGACTTGGTATATTAGCGAAAGTTTGAGATTTATTAAGAATTTTGTGAGTTTGGGTTTTTGGTCAAAAATCCAAAAAAATCTGTGATGCCGGTATGGGTCGATTTTTCAGATTTGGGGTGAAATTTTTTTTTTTGATTTTATGCTTTCAAATGATACAGAAGATACTACTGAATACATTTTATCAGTGCAGACTTGGTATATTAGCGAAAGTTTGAGATTTATTAAGAATTTTGTGAGTTTGGGTTTTTGGTCAAAAATCCAAAAAAATCTGTGATGCCGGTATGGGTCGATTTTTCAGATTTTGGGTGAAAAATTTTTTGTTGATTTTATGCTTTCAAATGATACAGAAGATACTACTGAAGACATTTTATCAGTGCAGACTTGGTATATTAGCGAAAGTTTGAGATTTATTAAGAATTTTGTGAGTTTGGGTTTTTGGTCAAAAATCCAAAAAAATCTGTGATGCCGGTATGGGTCGATTTTTCAGATTTGGGGTGAAAATTTTTTTGTTGATTTTATGCTTTCAAATGATACAGAAGATACTACTGAAGACATTTTATCAGTGCAGACTTGGTATATTAGCGAAAGTTTGAGATTTATTAAGAATTTTGTGAGTTTGGGTTTTTGGTCAAAAATCCAAAAACATCTGTGATGCCGGTATGGGTCGATTTTTCAGATTTTGGGTGAAAAATTTTTTGTTGATTTTATGCTTTCAAATGATACAGAAGTTACTACTGAAGACATTTTATCAGTGCGGACTTGGTATATTAGCGAAAGTTTGAGATTTATTAAGAATTTTGTGAGTTTGGGTTTTTGGTCAAAAATCCAAAAAAATCTGTGATGCCGGTATGGGTCGATTTTTCAGATTTTGGGTGAAAAAATTTTTGTTGATTTTATGCTTTCAAATGATACAGAAGTTACTACTGAAGACATTTTATCAGTGCAGACTTGGTATATTAGCGAAAGTTTGAGATTTATTAAGAATTTTGTGAATTTGGGTTTTCAGTCAAAAATCCAAAAAAATCTGTGATGCCGGTATGGGTCGATTTTTCAGATTTGGGGTGAATTTTTTTTTATTGATTTTATGCTTTCAAATGATACAGAAGATACTACTGAAGACATTTTATCAGTGCAGACTTGGTATATTAGCGAAAGTTTGAGATTTATTAAGAATTTTGTGAGTTTGGGTTTTTGGTCAAAAATCCAAAAAAATCTGTGATGCCGGTATGGGTCGATTTTTCAGATTTTGGGTGAAAAATTTTTTGTTGATTTTATGCTTTCAAATGATACAGAATTTACTACTGAAGACATTTTATCAGTGCGGACTTGGTATATTAGCGAAAGTTTGAGATTTATTAAGAATTTTGTGAGTTCGGGTTTTTGGTCAAAAATCCAAAAAAATCTGTGATGCCGGTATGGGTCGATTTTTCAGATTTTGGGTGAAAATTTGTTCGTCGATTTTTTGCTTTCAAATGATATAGAAGATACTACTGAAGACATTTTATCAGTGCAGACTTGGTATATTAGCGAAAGTTTGAGATTTATTAAGAATTTTGTGAATTTTGGTTTTTGGTCAAAAATCCAAAAAAATCTGTGATGCCGGTATGGGTCGATTTTTCAGATTTGGGGTGAATTTTTTTTTATTGATTTTATGCTTTCAAATAATACAGAAGATACTACTGAAGACATTTTGTCAGCACAGACTTGGTATATTAGCGAAAGTTTGAGATTTATTAAGAATTTTGTGAGTTTGGGTTTTTGGTCAAAAATCCAAAAAAATCTGTGATGCCGGTATGGGTCGATTTTTCAGATTTTGGGTGAAAAATTTTTTGTTGATTTTATGCTTTCAAATGATACAGAAGTTACTACTGAAGACATTTTATCAGTGTAGACTTGGTATATTAGCGAAAGTTTGAAATTTATTAAGAATTTTGTGAGTTTGGGTTTTTGGTCAAAAATCCAAAAAAATCTGTGATGCCGGTATGGGTCGATTTTTCAGATTTGGGGTGAAAAATTTTTTGTTGATTTTATGCTTTCAAATGATACAGAAGATACTACTGAAGACATTTTATCAGTGCAGACTTGGTATATTAGCGAAAGTTTGAGATTTATTAAGAATTTTGTGAGTTTGGGTTTTTGGTCAAAAATCCAAAAAAATCTGTGATGCCGGTATGGGTCGATTTTTCAGATTTTGGGTGAAAAATTTTTTTTGATTTTATGCTTTCAAATGATACAGAAGATACTACTGAAGACATTTTATCAGTGCAGACTTGGTATATTAGCGAAAGTTTGAGATTTATTAAGAATTTTGTGAGTTTGGGTTTTTGGTCAAAAATCCAAAAAAATCTGTGATGCCGGTATGGGTCGATTTTTCAGATTTGGGGTGAAATTTTTTTTTTTGATTTTATGCTTTCAAATGATACAGAAGATACTACTGAAGACATTTTATCAGTGCAGACTTGGTATATTAGCGAAAGTTTGAGATTTATTAAGAATTTTGTGAGTTTGGGTTTTTGGTCAAAAATCCAAAAAAATCTGTGATGCCGGTATGGGTCGATTTTTCAGATTTTGGGTGAAAAATTTTTTGTTGATTTTATGCTTTCAAATGATACAGAAGATACTACTGAAGACATTTTATCAGTGCAGACTTGGTATATTAGCGAAAGTTTGAGATTTATTAAGAATTTTGTGAGTTTGGGTTTTTGGTCAAAAATCCAAAAAAATCTGTGATGCCGGTATGGGTCGATTTTTCAGATTTTGGGTGAAAAATTTTTTGTTGATTTTATGCTTTCAAATGATACAGAAGTTACTACTGAAAACATTTTATCAGTGCGGACTTGGTATATTAGCGAAAGTTTGAGATTTATTAAGAATTTTGTGAGTTTGGGTTTTTGGTCAAAAATCCAAAAAAATCTGTGATGCCGGTATGGGTCGATTTTTCAGATTTTGGGTGAAAAAATTTTTGTTGATTTTATGCTTTCAAATGATACAGAAGTTACTACTGAAGACATTTTATCAGTGCGGACTTGGTATATTAGCGAAAGTTTGAGATTTATTAAGAATTTTGTGAGTTTGGGTTTTTGGTCAAAAATCCAAAAAAATCTGTGATGCCGGTATGGGTCGATTTTTCAGATTTTGGGTGAAAAAATTTTTGTTGATTTTATGCTTTCAAATGATACAGAAGTTACTACTGAAGACATTTTATCAGTGCAGACTTGGTATATTAGCGAAAGTTTGAGATTTATTAAGAATTTTGTGAGTTTGGGTTTTTGGTCAAAAATCCAAAAAAATCTGTGATGCCAGTATGGGTCGATTTTTCAGATTTTGGGCGAAAATTTTTTTTTGATTTTATGCTTTCAAATGATACAGAAGATACTACTGAAGACATTTTATCAGTGCAGACTTGGTATATTAGCGAAAGTTTGAGATTTATTAAGAATTTTGTGAGTTTGGGTTTTTGGTCAAAAATCCAAAAAAATCTGTGATGCCGGTATGGGTCGATTTTCAGATTTGGGGTGAAATTTTTTTTTTTGATTTTATGCTTTCAAATGATACAGAAGATACTACTGAAGACATTTTATCAGTGCAGACTTGGTATATTAGCGAAAGTTTGAGATTTATTAAGAATTTTGTGAGTTTGGGTTTTTGGTCAAAAATCCAAAAAAATCTGTGATGCCGGTATGGGTCGATTTTTCAGAATTTGGGTGAAAAATTTTTTGTTGATTTTATGCTTTCAAATGATACAGAAGATACTACTGAAGACATTTTATCAGTGCAGACTTGGTATATTAGCGAAAGTTTGAGATTTATTAAGAATTTTGTGAGTTTGGGTTTTTGGTCAAAAATCCAAAAAAATCTGTGATGCCGGTATGGGTCGATTTTTCAGAATTTGGGTGAAAAATTTTTTGTTGATTTTATGCTTTCAAATGATACAGAAGATACTACTGAAGACATTTTATCAGTGCAGACTTGGTATATTAGCGAAAGTTTGAGATTTATTAAGAATTTTGTGAGTTTGGGTTTTTGGTCAAAAATCCAAAAAAATCTGTGATGCCGGTATGGGTCGATTTTTCAGATTTTGGGTGAAAAATTTTTTGTTGATTTTATGCTTTCAAATGATACAGAATTTACTACTGAAGACATTTTATCAGTGCGGACTTGGTATATTAGCGAAAGTTTGAGATTTATTAAGAATTTTGTGAGTTTGGGTTTTTGGTCAAAAATCCAAAAAAATCTGTGATGCCGGTATGGGTCGATTTTTCAGATTTTGGGTGAAAAATTTTTTGTTGATTTTATGCTTTCAAATGATACAGAAGTTACTACTGAAGACATTTTATCATTGCGGACTTGGTATATTAGCGAAAGTTTGAGATTTATTAAGAATTTTGTGAGTTTGGGTTTTTGGTCAAAAATCCAAAAAAATCTGTGATGCCGGTATGGGTCGATTTTTCAGATTTTGGGTGAAAAATTTTTTGTTGATTTTATGCTTTCAAATGATACAGAATTTACTACTGAAGACATTTTATCAGTGCGGACTTGGTATATTAGCGAAAGTTTGAGATTTATTAAGAATTTTGTGAGTTTGGGTTTTTGGTCAAAAATCCAAAAACATCTGTGATGCCGGTATGGGTCGATTTTTCAGATTTTGGTTGAAAAAATTTTTGTTGATTTTATGCTTTCAAATGATACAGAAGTTACTACTGAAGACATTTTATCATTGCGGACTTGGTATATTAGCGAAAGTTTGAGATTTATTAAGAATTTTGTGAGTTTGGGTTTTTGGTCAAAAATCCAAAAAAATCTGTGATGCCGGTATGGGTCGATTTTTCAGATTTTGGGTGAAAAATTTTTTGTTGATTTTATGCTTTCAAATGATACAGAATTTACTACTGAAGACATTTTATCAGTGCGGACTTGGTATATTAGCGAAAGTTTGAGATTTATTAAGAATTTTGTGAGTTTGGGTTTTTGGTCAAAAATCCAAAAACATCTGTGATGCCGGTATGGGTCGATTTTTCAGATTTTGGTTGAAAAAATTTTTGTTGATTTTATGCTTTCAAATGATACAGAAGTTACTACTGAAGACATTTTATCAGTGCAGACTTGGTATATTAGCGAAAGTTTGAGATTTATTAAGAATTTTGTGAGTTTGGGTTTTTGGTCAAAAATCCAAAAAAATCTGTGATGCCGGTATGGGTCGATTTTTCAGATTTTGGGTGAAAAATTTTTTGTTGATTTTATGCTTTCAAATGATACAGAAGATACTACTGAAGACATTTTATCAGTGCAGACTTGGTATATTAGCGAAAGTTTGAGATTTATTAAGAATTTTGTGAGTTTGGGTTTTTGGTCAAAAATCCAAAAAAATCTGTGATGCCGGTATGGGTCGATTTTTCAGATTTTGGGTGAAAAATTTTTTGTTGATTTTATGCTTTCAAATGATACAGAAGTTACTACTGAAGACATTTTATCAGTGCGGACTTGGTATATTAGCGAAAGTTTGAGATTTATTAAGAATTTTGTGAGTTTGGGTTTTTGGTCAAAAATCCAAAAAAATCTGTGATGCCGGTATGGGTCGATTTTTCAGATTTTGGGTGAAAATTTTTGTGTTGATTTTATGCTTTCAAATGATACAGAAGATACTACTGAAGACATTTTATCAGTGCGGACTTGGTATATTAGCGAAAGTTTGAGATTTATTAAGAATTTTGTGAGTTTGGGTTTTTGGTCAAAAATCCAAAAAAATCTGTGATGCCGGTATGGGTCGATTTTTCAGATTTTGAATGAAAATTTTTTCGTCGATTTTATGCTTTCAAATGATACAGAAGATACTACTGAAGACATTTCATCAGTGCAGACTTGGTATATTAGAGAAAGTTTGAGATTTATTAAGAATTTTGTGAATTTGGGTTTTTGGTCAAAAATCCAAAAAAATCTGTGATGCCGGTATGGGTCGATTTTTCAGATTTGGGGTGAAAAAATTTTTGTTGATTTTATGCTTTCAAATGATACAGAAGTTACTACTGAAGACATTTTATCAGTGCAGACTTGGTATATTAGCGAAAGTTTGAGATTTATTAAGAATTTTGTGAATTTGGGTTTTCAGTCAAAAATCCAAAAAAATCTGTGATGCCGGTATGGGTCGATTTTTCAGATTTGGGGTGAATTTTTTTTTATTGATTTTATGCTTTCAAATGATACAGAAGATACTACTGAAGACATTTTATCAGTGCAGACTTGGTATATTAGCGAAAGTTTGAGATTTATTAAGAATTTTGTGAGTTTGGGTTTTTGGTCAAAAATCCAAAAAAATCTGTGATGCCGGTATGGGTCGATTTTTCAGATTTTGGGTGAAAAATTTTTTGTTGATTTTATGCTTTCAAATGATACAGAATTTACTACTGAAGACATTTTATCAGTGCGGACTTGGTATATTAGCGAAAGTTTGAGATTTATTAAGAATTTTGTGAGTTTGGGTTTTTGGTCAAAAATCCAAAAAAATCTGTGATGCCGGTATGGGTCGATTTTTCAGATTTTGGGTGAAAATTTGTTCGTCGATTTTTTGCTTTCAAATGATACAGAAGATACTACTGAAGACATTTTATCAGTGCAGACTTGGTATATTAGCGAAAGTTTGAGATTTATTAAGAATTTTGTGAATTTTGGTTTTTGGTCAAAAATCCAAAAAAATCTGTGATGCCGGTATGGGTCGATTTTTCAGATTTGGGGTGAATTTTTTTTTATTGATTTTATGCTTTCAAATGATACAGAAGATACTACTGAAGACATTTTGTCAGCACAGACTTGGTATATTAGCGAAAGTTTGAGATTTATTAAGAATTTTGTGAGTTTGGGTTTTTGGTCAAAAATCCAAAAAAATCTGTGATGCCGGTATGGGTCGATTTTTCAGATTTTGGGTGAAAAATTTTTTGTTGATTTTATGCTTTCAAATGATACAGAAGTTACTACTGAAGACATTTTATCAGTGCAGACTTGGTATATTAGCGAAAGTTTGAAATTTATGAAAAGAATTTTGTGAGTTTGGGTTTTTGGTCAAAAATCCAAAAAAATCTGTGATGCCGGTATGGGTCGATTTTTCAGATTTGGGGTGAAAATTTTTTTGTTGATTTTATGCTTTCAAATGATACAGAAGATACTACTGAAGACATTTTATCAGTGCAGACTTGGTATATTAGCGAAAGTTTGAGATTTATTAAGAATTTTGTGAGTTTGGGTTTTTGGTCAAAAATCCAAAAAAATCTGTGATGCCGGTATGGGTCGATTTTTCAGATTTTGGGTGAAAATTTTTTTTTGATTTTATGCTTTCAAATGATACAGAAGATACTACTGAAGACATTTTATCAGTGCAGACTTGGTATATTAGCGAAAGTTTGAGATTTATTAAGAATTTTGTGAGTTTGGGTTTTTGGTCAAAAATCCAAAAAAATCTGTGATGCCGGTATGGGTCGATTTTTCAGATTTGGGGTGAAATTTTTTTTTTTGATTTTATGATTTCAAATGATACAGAAGATACTACTGAAGACATTTTATCAGTGCAGACTTGGTATATTAGCGAAAGTTTGAGATTTATTAAGAATTTTGTGAGTTTGGGTTTTTGGTCAAAAATCCAAAAAAATCTGTGATGCCGGTATGGGTCGATTTTTCAGATTTTGGGTGAAAAATTTTTTGTTGATTTTATGCTTTCAAATGATACAGAATTCACTACTGAAGACATTTTATCAGTGCGGACTTGGTATATTAGCGAAAGTTTGAGATTTATTAAGAATTTTGTGAGTTTGGGTTTTTGGTCAAAAATCCAAAAAAATCTGTGATGCCGGTATGGGTCGATTTTTCAGATTTTGGGTGAAAAATTTTTTGTTGATTTTATGCTTTCAAATGATACAGAAGTTACTACTGAAGACATTTTATCAGTGCAGACTTGGTATATTAGCGAAAGTTTGAGATTTATTAAGAATTTTGTGAGTTTGGGTTTTTGGTCAAAAATCCAAAAAAATCTGTGATGCCGGTATGGGTCGATTTTTCAGATTTTGGGTGAAAAATTTTTTGTTGATTTTATGCTTTCAAATGATCAGAATTTACTACTGAAGACATTTTATCAGTGCGGACTTGGTATATTAGCGAAAGTTTGAGATTTATTAAGAATTTTGTGAGTTTGGGTTTTTGGTCAAAAATCCAAAAAAATCTGTGATGCCGGTATGGGTCGATTTTTCAGATTTTGGGTGAAAAATTTTTTGTTGATTTTATGCTTTCAAATGATACAGAAGTTACTACTGAAGACATTTTATCAGTGCAGACTTGGTATATTAGCGAAAGTTTGAATTTTATTAAGAATTTTGTGAGTTTGGGTTTTTGGTCAAAAATCCAAAAAAATCTGTGATGCCGGTATGGGTCGATTTTTCAGATTTTGGGTGAAAAATTTTTTGTTGATTTTATGCTTTCAAATGATACAGAATTTACTACTGAAGACATTTTATCAGTGCGGACTTGGTATATTAGCGAAAGTTTGAGATTTATTAAGAATTTTGTGAGTTTGGGTTTTTGGTCAAAAATCCAAAAAAATCTGTGATGCCGGTATGGGTCGATTTTTCAGATTTTGGGTGAAAAAATTTTTGTTGATTTTATGCTTTCAAATGATACAGAAGTTACTACTGAAGACATTTTATCAGTGCGGACTTGGTATATTAGCGAAAGTTTGAGATTTATTAAGAATTTTGTGAGTTTGGGTTTTTGGTCAAAAATCCAAAAAAATCTGTGATGCCGGTATGGGTCGATTTTTCAGATTTTGGGTGAAAAAATTTTTGTTGATTTTATGCTTTCAAATGATACAGAAGTTACTACTGAAGACATTTTATCAGTGCGGACTTCGTATATTAGCGAAAGTTTGAGATTTATTAAGAATTTTGTGAGTTTGGGTTTTTGGTCAAAAATCCAAAAAAATCTGTGATGCCGGTATGGGTCGATTTTTCAGATTTTGGGTGAAAAATTTTTTGTTGATTTTATACTTTCAAATGATACAGAAGATACTACTGAAGACATTTTATCAGTGCAGACTTGGTATATTAGCGAAAGTTTGAGATTTATTAAGAATTTTGTGAGTTTGGGTTTTTGGTCAAAAATCCAAAAAAATCTGTGATGCCGGTATGGGTCGATTTTTCAGATTTTGGGTGAAAATTTTTTTTTGATTTTATGCTTTCAAATGATACAGAAGATACTACTGAAGACATTTTATCAGTGCAGACTTGGTATATTAGCGAAAGTTTGAGATTTATTAAGAATTTTGTGAGTTTGGGTTTTTGGTCAAAAATCCAAAAAAATCTGTGATGCCGGTATGGGTCGATTTTTCAGATTTGGGGTGAAATTTTTTTTTTTTGATTTTATGCTTTCAAATGATACAGAAGATACTACTGAAGACATTTTATCAGTGCAGACTTGGTATATTAGCGAAAGTTTGAGATTTATTAAGAATTTTGTGAGTTTGGGTTTTTGGTCAAAAATCCAAAAAAATCTGTGATGCCGGTATGGGTCGATTTTTCAGATTTTGGGTGAAAAATTTTTTGTTGATTTTATGCTTTCAAATGATACAGAAGATACTACTGAAGACATTTTATCAGTGCAGACTTGGTATATTAGCGAAAGTTTGAGATTTATTAAGAATTTTGTGAGTTTGGGTTTTTGGTCAAAAATCCAAAAAAATCTGTGATGCCGGTATGGGTCGATTTTTCAGATTTTGGGTGAAAAATTTTTTGTTGATTTTATGCTTTCAAATGATACAGAAGTTACTACTGAAAACATTTTATCAGTGCGGACTTGGTATATTAGCGAAAGTTTGAGATTTATTAAGAATTTTGTGAGTTTGGGTTTTTGGTCAAAAATCCAAAAAAATCTGTGATGCCGGTATGGGTCGATTTTTCAGATTTTGGGTGAAAAAATTTTTGTTGATTTTATGCTTTCAAATGATACAGAAGTTACTACTGAAGACATTTTATCAGTGCAGACTTGGTATATTAGCGAAAGTTTGAGATTTATTAAGAATTTTGTGAGTTTGGGTTTTTGGTCAAAAATCCAAAAAAATCTGTGATGCCAGTATGGGTCGATTTTTCAGATTTTGGGCGAAAATTTTTTTTTGATTTTATGCTTTCAAATGATACAGAAGATACTACTGAAGACATTTTATCAGTGCAGACTTGGTATATTAGCGAAAGTTTGAGATTTATTAAGAATTTTGTGAGTTTGGGTTTTTGGTCAAAAATCCAAAAAAATCTGTGATGCCGGTATGGGTCGATTTTTCAGATTTTGGGTGAAAAATTTTTTGTTGATTTTATGCTTTCAAATGATACAGAAGTTACTACTGAAAACATTTTATCAGTGCGGACTTGGTATATTAGCGAAAGTTTGAGATTTATTAAGAATTTTGTGAGTTTGGGTTTTTGGTCAAAAATCCAAAAAAATCTGTGATGCCGGTATGGGTCGATTTTTCAGATTTTGGGTGAAAAAATTTTTGTTGATTTTATGCTTTCAAATGATACAGAAGTTACTACTGAAGACATTTTATCAGTGCAGACTTGGTATATTAGCGAAAGTTTGAGATTTATTAAGAATTTTGTGAGTTTGGGTTTTTGGTCAAAAATCCAAAAAAATCTGTGATGCCAGTATGGGTCGATTTTTCAGATTTTGGGCGAAAATTTTTTTTTGATTTTATGCTTTCAAATGATACAGAAGATACTACTGAAGACATTTTATCAGTGCAGACTTGGTATATTAGCGAAAGTTTGAGATTTATTAAGAATTTTGTGAGTTTGGGTTTTTGGTCAAAAATCCAAAAAAATCTGTGATGCCGGTATGGGTCGATTTTTCAGAATTTGGGTGAAAAATTTTTTGTTGATTTTATGCTTTCAAATGATACAGAAGATACTACTGAAGACATTTTATCAGTGCAGACTTGGTATATTAGCGAAAGTTTGAGATTTATTAAGAATTTTGTGAGTTTGGGTTTTTGGTCAAAAATCCAAAAAAATCTGTGATGCCGGTATGGGTCGATTTTTCAGATTTTGGGTGAAAAATTTTTTGTTGATTTTATGCTTTCAAATGATACAGAATTTACTACTGAAGACATTTTATCAGTGCGGACTTGGTATATTAGCGAAAGTTTGAGATTTATTAAGAATTTTGTGAGTTTGGGTTTTTGGTCAAAAATCCAAAAAAATCTGTGATGCCGGTATGGGTCGATTTTTCAGATTTTGGGTGAAAAATTTTTTGTTGATTTTATGCTTTCAAATGATACAGAAGTTACTACTGAAGACATTTTATCAGTGCGGACTTGGTATATTAGCGAAAGTTTGAGATTTATTAAGAATTTTGTGAGTTTGGGTTTTTGGTCAAAAATCCAAAAACATCTGTGATGCCGGTATGGGTCGATTTTTCAGATTTTGGTTGAAAAAATTTTTGTTGATTTTATGCTTTCAAATGATACAGAAGTTACTACTGAAGACATTTTATCAGTGCAGACTTGGTATATTAGCGAAAGTTTGAGATTTATTAAGAATTTTGTGAGTTTGGGTTTTTGGTCAAAAATCCAAAAAAATCTGTGATGCCGGTATGGGTCGATTTTTCAGATTTTGGGTGAAAAATTTTTTGTTGATTTTATGCTTTCAAATGATACAGAAGATACTACTGAAGACATTTTATCAGTGCAGACTTGGTATATTAGCGAAAGTTTGAGATTTATTAAGAATTTTGTGAGTTTGGGTTTTTGGTCAAAAATCCAAAAAAATCTGTGATGCCGGTATGGGTCGATTTTTCAGATTTTGGGTGAAAAATTTTTTGTTGATTTTATGCTTTCAAATGATACAGAATTCACTACTGAAGACATTTTATCAGTGCGGACTTGGTATATTAGCGAAAGTTTGAGATTTATTAAGAATTTTGTGAGTTTGGGTTTTTGGTCAAAAATCCAAAAAAATCTGTGATGCCGGTATGGGTCGATTTTTCAGATTTTGGGTGAAAAATTTTTTGTTGATTTTATGCTTTCAAATGATACAGAAGTTACTACTGAAGACATTTTATCAGTGCGGACTTGGTATATTAGCGAAAGTTTGAGATTTATTAAGAATTTTGTGAGTTTGGGTTTTTGGTCAAAAATCCAAAAAAATCTGTGATGCCGGTATGGGTCGATTTTTCAGATTTTGGGTGAAAAATTTTTTGTTGATTTTATGCTTTCAAATGATACAGAAGTTACTACTGAAGACATTTTATCAGTGCGGACTTGGTATATTAGCGAAAGTTTGAGATTTATTAAGAATTTTGTGAGTTTGGGTTTTTGGTCAAAAATCCAAAAAAATCTGTGATGCCGGTATGGGTCGATTTTTCAGATTTTGAATGAAAATTTTTTCGTCGATTTTATGCTTTCAAATGATACAGAAGATACTACTGAAGACATTTTATCAGTGCAGACTTGGTATATTAGAGAAAGTTTGAGATTTATTAAGAATTTTGTGAATTTGGGTTTTTGGTCAAAAATCCAAAAAAATCTGTGATGCCGGTATGGGTCGATTTTTCAGATTTGGGGTGAAATTTTTTTTATTGATTTTATGCTTTCAAATGATACAGAAGATACTACTGAAGACATTTTGTCAGCACAGACTTGGTATATTAGCGAAAGTTTGAGATTTATTAAGAATTTTGTGAGTTTGGGTTTTTGGTCAAAAATCCAAAAAAATCTGTGATGCCGGTATGGGTCGATTTTTCAGATTTGGGGTGAATTTTTTTTTTTGATTTTATGCTTTCAAATGATACAGAAGATACTACTGAAGACATTTTATCAGTGCAGACTTGGTATATTAGCGAAAGTTTGAGATTTATTAAGAATTTTGTGAGTTTGGGTTTTTGGTCAAAAATCCAAAAAAATCTGTGATGCCGGTATGGGTCGATTTTCAGATTTGGGGTGAAAATCTTTTTGTTGATTTTATGCTTTCAAATGATACAGAATTTACTACTGAAGACATTTTATCAGTGCGGACTTGGTATATTAGCGAAAGTTTGAGATTTATTAAGAATTTTGTGAGTTTGGGTTTTTGGTCAAAAATCCAAAAAAATCTGTGATGCCGGTATGGGTCGATTTTTCAGATTTTGGGTGAAAAAATTTTTGTTGATTTTATGCTTTCAAATGATACAGAAGTTACTACTGAAGACATTTTATCAGTGCGGACTTCGTATATTAGCGAAAGTTTGAGATTTATTAAGAATTTTGTGAGTTCGGGTTTTTGGTCAAAAATCCAAAAAAATCTGTGATGCCGGTATGAGTCGATTTTTCAGATTTTGGGTGAAAAATTTTTTGTTGATTTTATGCTTTCAAATGATACAGAAGTTACTACTGAAGACATTTTATCAGTGCGGACTTGGTATATTAGCGAAAGTTTGAGATTTATTAAGAAAATTTTGTGAGTTTGGGTTTTTGGTCAAAAATCCAAAAAAATCTGTGATGCCGGTATGGGTCGATTTTTCAGATTTGGGGTGAAATTTTTTTTATTGATTTTATGCTTTCAAATGATACAGAAGATACTACTGAAGACATTTTGTCAGCACAGACTTGGTATATTAGCGAAAGTTTGAGATTTATTAAGAATTTTGTGAGTTTGGGTTTTTGGTCAAAAATCCAAAAAAATCTGTGATGCCGGTATGGGTCGATTTTTCAGATTTGGGGTGAATTTTTTTTTTTGATTTTATGCTTTCAAATGATACAGAAGATACTACTGAAGACATTTTATCAGTGCAGACTTGGTATATTAGCGAAAGTTTGAGATTTATTAAGAATTTTGTGAGTTTGGGTTTTTGGTCAAAAATCCAAAAAAATCTGTGATGCCGGTATGGGTCGATTTTCAGATTTGGGGTGAAAATTTTTTTGTTGATTTTATGCTTTCAAATGATACAGAATTTACTACTGAAGACATTTTATCAGTGCGGACTTGGTATATTAGCGAAAGTTTGAGATTTATTAAGAATTTTGTGAGTTTGGGTTTTTGGTCAAAAATCCAAAAAAATCTGTGATGCCGGTATGGGTCGATTTTTCAGATTTTGGGTGAAAAAATTTTTGTTGATTTTATACTTTCAAATGATACAGAAGTTACTACTGAAGACATTTTATCAGTGCGGACTTCGTATATTAGCGAAAGTTTGAGATTTATTAAGAATTTTGTGAGTTCGGGTTTTTGGTCAAAAATCCAAAAAAATCTGTGATGCCGGTATGAGTCGATTTTTCAGATTTTGGGTGAAAAATTTTTTGTTGATTTTATGCTTTCAAATGATACAGAAGTTACTACTGAAGACATTTCATCAGTGCGGACTTGGTATATTAGCGAAAGTTTGAGATTTATTAAGAAAATTTTGTGAGTTTCGGTTTTTGGTCAAAAATCCAAAAAAATCTGTGATGCCGGTATGGGTCGATTTTTCAGATTTGGGGTGAAATTTTTTTTATTGATTTTATGCTTTCAAATGATACAGAAGATACTACTGAAGACATTTTGTCAGCACAGACTTGGTATATTAGCGAAAGTTTGAGATTTATTAAGAATTTTGTGAGTTTGGGTTTTTGGTCAAAAATCCAAAAAAATCTGTGATGCCGGTATGGGTCGATTTTTCAGATTTGGGGTGAATTTTTTTTTTTTGATTTTATGCTTTCAAATGATACAGAAGATACTACTGAAGACATTTTATCAGTGCAGACTTGGTATATTAGCGAAAGTTTGAGATTTATTAAGAATTTTGTGAGTTTGGGTTTTTGGTCAAAAATCCAAAAAAATCTGTGATGCCGGTATGGGTCGATTTTCAGATTTGGGGTGAAAATTTTTTTGTTGATTTTATGCTTTCAAATGATACAGAATTTACTACTGAAGACATTTTATCAGTGCGGACTTGGTATATTAGCGAAAGTTTGAGATTTATTAAGAATTTTGTGAGTTTGGGTTTTTGGTCAAAAATCCAAAAAAATCTGTGATGCCGGTATGGGTCGATTTTTCAGATTTTGGGTGAAAAAATTTTTGTTGATTTTATGCTTTCAAATGATACAGAAGTTACTACTGAAGACATTTTATCAGTGCGGACTTCGTATATTAGCGAAAGTTTGAGATTTATTAAGAATTTTGTGAGTTCGGGTTTTTGGTCAAAAATCCAAAAAAATCTGTGATGCCGGTATGAGTCGATTTTTCAGATTTTGGGTGAAAAATTTTTTGTTGATTTTATGCTTTCAAATGATACAGAAGTTACTACTGAAGACATTTTATCAGTGCGGACTTGGTATATTAGCGAAAGTTTGAGATTTATTAAGAAAATTTTGTGAGTTTGGGTTTTTGGTCAAAAATCCAAAAAAATCTGTGATGCCGGTATGGGTCGATTTTTCAGATTTGGGGTGAAATTTTTTTTATTGATTTTATGCTTTCAAATGATACAGAAGATACTACTGAAGACATTTTGTCAGCACAGACTTGGTATATTAGCGAAAGTTTGAGATTTATTAAGAATTTTGTGAGTTTGGGTTTTTGGTCAAAAATCCAAAAAAATCTGTGATGCCGGTATGGGTCGATTTTTCAGATTTGGGGTGAATTTTTTTTTGTTGATTTTATGCTTTCAAATGATACAGAAGATACTACTGAAGACATTTTATCAGTGCAGACTTGGTATATTAGCGAAAGTTTGAGATTTATTAAGAATTTTGTGAGTTTGGGTTTTTGGTCAAAAATCCAAAAAAATCTGTGATGCCGGTATGGGTCGATTTTTCAGATTTTGGGTGAAAATTTGTTTGTTGATTTTACGCTTTCAAATGATACAGAAGATACTACTGAAGACATTTTATCAGTGCAGACTTGGTATATTAGCGAAAGTTTGAGATTTATTAAGAATTTTGTGAGTTTGGGTTTTTGGTCAAAAATCCAAAAAAATCTGTGATGCCGGTATGGGTCGATTTTTCAGATTTTGGGTGAAAAATTTTTTGTTGATTTTATGCTTTCAAATGATACAGAATTTACTACTGAAGACATTTTATCAGTGCGGACTTGGTATATTAGCGAAAGTTTGAGATTTATTAAGAATTTTGTGAGTTTGGGTTTTTGGTCAAAAATCCAAAAAAATCTGTGATGCCGGTATGAGTCGATTTTTCAGATTTTGGGTGAAAAATTTTTTGTTGATTTTATGCTTTCAAATGATACAGAAGTTACTACTGAAGACATTTTATCAGTGCGGACTTGGTATATTAGCGAAAGTTTGAGATTTATTAAGAAAATTTTGTGAGTTTGGGTTTTTGGTCAAAAATCCAAAAAAATCTGTGATGCCGGTATGGGTCGATTTTTCAGATTTTGGGTGAAAAACTTTTTGTTGATTTTATGCTTTCAAATGATCAGAATTTACTACTGAAGACATTTTATCAGTGCGGACTTGGTATATTAGCGAAAGTTTGAGATTTATTAAGAATTTTGTGAGTTTGGGTTTTTGGTCAAAAATCCAAAAAAATCTGTGATGCCGGTATGGGTCGATTTTTCAGATTTTGGGTGAAAAAATTTTTGTTGATTTTATGCTTTCAAATGATACAGAAGTTACTACTGAAGACATTTTATCAGTGCGGACTTTGTATATTAGCGAAAGTTTGAGATTTATTCAGAATTTTGTGAGTTCGGGTTTTTGGTCAAAAATCCAAAAAAATCTGTGATGCCGGTATGGGTCGATTTTTCAGATTTTGGGTGAAAATTTTTTTGTTGATTTTATGCTTTCAAATGATACAGAAGTTACTACTGAAGACATTTTATCAGTGCGGACTTGGTATATTAGCGAAAGTTTGAGATTTATTAAGAATTTTGTGAGTTTGGGTTTTTGGTCAAAAATCCAAAAAAATCTGTGATGCCGGTATGGGTCGATTTTTCAGATTTTGGGTGAAAAAATTTTTGTTGATTTTATGCTTTCAAATGATACAGAAGTTACTACTGAAGACATTTTATCAGTGCGGACTTGGTATATTAGCGAAAGTTTGAGATTTATTAAGAATTTTGTGAGTTTGGGTTTTTGGTCAAAAATCCAAAAAAATCTGTGATGCCGGTATGGGTCGATTTTTCAGATTTTGGGTGAAAAATTTTTTGTTGATTTTATGCTTTCAAATGATACAGAAGTTACTACTGAAGACATTTTATCAGTGCGGACTTGGTATATTAGCGAAAGTTTGAGATTTATTAAGAATTTTGTGAGTGTGGGTTTTTGGTCAAAAATCCAAAAAAATCTGTGATGCCGGTATGGGTCGATTTTTCAGATTTTGGGTGAAAAATTTTTTGTGGATTTTATGCTTTCAAATGATACAGAAGATACTACTGAAGACATTTTATCAGTGCGGACTTGGTATATTAGCGAAAGTTTGAGATTTATTAAGAATTTTGTGAGTTTGGGTTTTTGGTCAAAAATCCAAAAAAATCTGTGATGCCGGTATGGGTCGATTTTTCAGATTTTGAATGAAAATTTTTTCGTCGATTTTATGCTTTCAAATGATACAGAAGATACTACTGAAGACATTTCATCAGTGCAGACTTGGTATATTAGAGAAAGTTTGAGATTTATTAAGAATTTTGTGAATTTGGGTTTTTGGTCAAAAATCCAAAAAAATCTGTGATGCCGGTATGGGTCGATTTTTCAGATTTGGGGTGAAATTTTTTTTATAGATTTTATACTTTCAAATGATACAGAAGATACTACTGAAGACATTTTGTCAGCACAGACTTGGTATATTAGCGAAAGTTTGAGATTTATTAAGAATTTTGTGAGTTTGGGTTTTTGGTCAAAAATCCAAAAAAATCTGTGATGCCGGTATGGGTCGATTTTTCAGATTTGGGGTGAATTTTTTTTTATTGATTTTATGCTTTCAAATGATACAGAAGATACTACTGAAGACATTTTATCAGTGCAGACTTGGTATATTAGCGAAAGTTTGAGATTTATTAAGAATTTTGTGAGTTTGGGTTTTTGGTCAAAAATCCAAAAAAATCTGTGATGCCGGTATGGGTCGATTTTTCAGATTTTGGGTGAAATTTTTTTGTTGATTTTATGCTTTCAAATGATACAGAATTTACTACTGAAGACATTTTATCAGTGCGGACTTGGTATATTAGCGAAAGTTTGAGATTTATTAAGAATTTTGTGAGTTTGGGTTTTTGGTCAAAAATCCAAAAAAATCTGTGATGCCGGTATGGGTCGATTTTTCAGATTTTGGGTGAAAAAATTTTTGTTGATTTTATGCTTTCAAATGATACAGAAGATACTACTGAAGACATTTTATCAGTGCGGACTTGGTATATTAGCGAAAGTTTGAGATTTATTAAGAATTTTGTGAGTTTGGGTTTTTGGTCAAAAATCCAAAAAAATCTGTGATGCCGGTATGGGTCGTTTTTTCAGATTTGGGGTGAAATTTTTTTGTTGATTTTATGCTTTCAAATGATACAGAAGATACTAATGAAGACATTTTATCAGTGCGGACTTGGTATATTAGCGAAAGTTTGAGATTTATTAAGAATTTTGCGACTTTGTGTTTGCGGTCAAAAATCCCCCAAAATTGTATATTACTGGAACATAAAAGTGATAAATGCACTGTATGCATAACAATACGGGGAAACATGAAAGGGTGGGATAAGAGAGCAAGCTGCATCAGGATGCAACAAACAATGGATAGTGCTGGGGCGAATAGTGAAATTTTGATATTCGGATACCGCTGGCCAACTAGAATATTTTTTTCCACCGCTAGAAGGCGCTATTTAAAAAAAAATTTTAGGATGCTAGAGGGCGCTGTTTGTTTGTGAATGAGATCGTATGGGCGGATTGATATTAGTTTTAGACAGTGTCACTCGGTTCATTCATAAAAATAACCGGATCTAATTTAAAGATGGCGATTTGCTTTTTCTTTTGATCGTGTTTGACCCTTCGTAATCTTTGAACAAATTACGTCAGAAATGTCATTGTTTTAACTTTTCACGGAGGTGAGCATAGTTAAATACTTAATTTATGCTGTTTTATGCTGTCTTAAAAGAAGTTTCATAAGGATTCAGACAAAACATTCCTATCAGTTGTCGCCCGACGTCCGCGGATATTCGGATATTAAAGAATATCCGGTTACTTGGTTGTAATTACAGAACTATCCGGTTTATAAATAGGTATTCGCGCCCTATGCGGATATCCGGTTAAGAAAAAAAAGGCATTCGCGGTTACAGATAGGAAAACCTATTCGCCATTAACCGGATATTCGAATAGTTAGCCCAGGCCTACAAATAAAGATGAAGAAGATCAAATGTATCATTCACATTTAATTCACAGAATATACACTGTATTTGCATCAAATAAAATATCAGGCAAAAGTGAAAATGAGGGTGATGGGAGTTTGTTTACACAGTATACAGCGCTAACTCACATCCTTGTATATGGGTAAAACCAAAACTTATATACTTTATCCGCGATGGCAAATTTCCATCTATTATATAAAATAAAAAATCTATACCTGTGAATGTTGAGTATTGAAGCGGTTGTAGACCTTCAGCGTCTTGTGTCCATCATCTCCAGTCTGCTTCAGATAGATGGTTCCAGAGGCGCCATGCTCATTGACCCCTGACCCTCCTCTAGCCTCAAATTCACCATCGAATCTGTTCTCATCGACGTAGACTGAGAGACGGCCTCCCCCTCCGCCTCCAGCATTGTTCCCATTTCCTCCATTTACCTACAACAAAAAAACAATAACAAAATCAAATCAAATAGTGATAAGACATCTGCTCGAGCATTTCAAAGGTAATGGGTTGGAATCCCAACCCCAAGTGATTTGAATGTGGGTTTCTTTTTCACAGAATTCGGGAAGGTACTGAGTATACAATGCTTCAAAGGAACACTATTGGTAATTACTCAAAATAATTGTTAGCATAAAAATTTACTTTGTAACTAGCAATGGAGAGCTTTAGTATAAAACATTGGAGAAATAACTCCCTCTGTTCGAGGTAACATATTTTTTAAAGGGGTAATTTCTCACTCAAACAATCAAAGACTTCAGGCCTGATGAGGCTTTTTGTTATGCAACTAAAAGCACACAAAGTTGTGCAACAAGGGTTTTTTCTTTCATTTTCTTCTTGCAATTTCGGTGACCAATTGAGCATAAATTTTCACAGATTTGTTATTTTATGCATATCCAGAAATTACCTCTTTTCGAGGGAGCCGTTTTCACAATGTTTTATACTACCAATAGCTCTCCATTGCTTGTTACAAGAAAGTTTTCATGTCAACAATTATTTTGAGTAATTACAAATAGTGTTCAGTACTTTTAAGTAGTGCCATGAAACTGGGCCAAGGGTCTTAGGGTCAATAAAACAAACCTGAAATTCTCCAGAACCATCAATCTCATTCGCAGAGATAAGAATACTCCCTCCGCTTCCACCACCACTCAAAGCCCCATTCCCATCTTCACCGTTTGCCCGAACAGTGCCCTCAACCCTCAGCCACTGGCTAACATTCATCCACAAAATTCCACCTCCGGCACCACCCGAAAGCCCCCCTCCACTCCCAAATTCAGCCGGGGTGGTGAAGGAGCCATAACTGGGAGGGGACCGTTGACTGGATGAGGTGCAGCCCCCTTCACCTCCGTGTGTTGCACCGGTGCCGATGTTCGGGTACGGATAACTTGGACCTTGGTAGAAAAAACCCGCACCTGGGCCTTCTGAGAGATAAGATGGAAAAATTCTCAATCCAACTTGATCTTTATTGCTATGAAATTTGTTGACTACATAATGGGACTACTACTTTGGCATAGTGGATTAAAGGAACACGTTGCCTTGGATCGGTCGAGTTGGTCTTTGAAAAGCGTTCTATAACCGTTTGTTATAAAATCGGTATGGTTAGAAAGATGTTGTAAAAGTAGAATACAATGATCTACACAAATATGCCTCGAAATTGCGTGGTTTTCGTGTTAGCTCGTCGACAAACACGGTCGGCCATTTATGGGGGTCAAAAACTTGACTCCCATAAATGGCCGACCATGTTAGTCCGCGACGTAAAATGAAAACCGTACAATGTTGAGTGCTACTTGTGTGGATCATTGTATTCTACTTTTAAAACATCTTTCTAACCATATGCATTTCATAACAAACGGTTTCAAACGCTTTTCATAGACCAACTCGTCCGATCCAAGGCAACGTGTTCCTTTAAGGGGACTTCTCGTAATTAAGTTAACTGCTGCCGAGTGAGTTCTTCATTGGTCTCAAAGTTTGGACTAGCCTGCTCTCAGGGGATGAGGAGTAAAAAAAAAATATAACAAGTTTGTCAAATATACTTACCACTTCCAGCAAACCCCTCCCCATTCAAGCTGATAAACCCTTTGGAATCCACAATCACCACGTCGGCAACGATGTTGAGATTGGTGGATATCAACTCCCCACCGCCGTACACCTGAACAAAGGAGCCCTCGATGGTGCGCCGCTCCCGGCCATTCTTGACCACCATTGTGCCATGATTGCGAATGTTGATGGCATTGAAATTAAGTGTCTCCGTCGCTTCCCCGTCGATGTTGATCATTTCATGCATGAGCAGAGTACCTATGAAGTTGATCGAATATTATGCAAGACAATTTTGTTGTATTCAAATATTTTTGAAATATTTTCTGACTCAGTTGGTTGAGTGCCTGCAATTTAATCCGGAAAATAGAATTAGCTGTTGCAATTAGTTTACCAACCAAAAGGACAGAGGGTACAAATGCAAAAAATAGTGAATAGTGACTTTAATGAAAATGAGCACAAATTACTTGTGACTTGACTTGAGCAAAGATGACTCAAAACATTGCTGCTTGACCTCAGAACACGGATGACAGGTCAAACTTCATTTCAATCGGGCATTTCAAATCCTGGACTTTTGACTTTTGACTATGCAAATCGAAATCCTTGAATAGCATTTATTTGTCAGATACTGTGCGCTTGACAAGTGCTGTTTATTATTGTTAATATTACTTCAACTTAACTTGACTTGAGAAAAAATAACTTGGGAATAACAATGATCACTCTAGTAAATTTTTCTTTATTCAACCCAAAATTATTTCCAGTTTTTATGGTCTCTTCACGACATGACAGCTCAACTCACCTCCGTCTGCGACAGTAACATTCTCCGCATTTTCCAGAACGCCCTCAACGTTAACCCTCACACCAGCAACCTTAAGCTCACCATGAAGTGTTGCCGACCCTCCACGATACACATCCACATCCATGGGAAAATGTGCACGAGACGCGTAAAAGGTCTGGTTGAAACCAATCAGCATCTTGCCCGTGCGATCCCCTGATATCGACCCGATTCTAACACTGAGTGAGTCGTGGTGTTGTTCGGGGTCCAAGTACGCTATCTGAGCGCCGCCGTAGATGTGTAGCTCGTCCAGAATAATGTCTGCGGTGAAATTGTGGCTGGGCTCATTTCGCACGACGTCAATCTGAGCACGCTCAGTAGGCATCAACCAGAGGATAGTGGACACACTTGCATAGTCTGCGAAACCGTCTGTGATGTTACGATCCTTGTCGCGGGGTGATCGCCCCCGATTGTTGATGTAGAGTGTACGATTAGTGAGAGGCTCGGTGACGTTGGAATCATGGGTGATGCGCGCCTCGTCACTGGTTGCATCTAGAAGCACGGTACCATTTAGTGGTTGGAGTTTGTGTAAGTAGATTGTCCCAGGACCACCTGGTTCAAAGTTGCTGTTCCCTCCAACAGCTTCAAAATCACCTGCAAATTTTCAATAACCAAAATTAATTTGGCTCTTAAAGAGACCATTCATTTCTGTAGAATCATCACAAAATGTCTACTATTGTTGATTTTTAACATAATTTTTAAGTAAAATGTCTGTAAAAGTAGCACAAAACATATGATTGATTTAGTTTCAGAAGCTAAAAAACTTTGTATCAGGATCATTCAAAAATGTAAGTTCAGGACATGACCTCCACTTTTACCTTTTTGGTCAAATCTTGATTGCCTGCAACTGGGACTCGAACCCACACTCTCCTGAATAGGAACACCAGCGCTCAAGTCCGGTACTCTTAACAGCATGGCAATGACACATGACTTTTAGCTTTGCCCAACACACAAATGTATCAACAAAGTGTACCTACCAATAAAGTAGTTGTTCGTGTAGTAGACAGCTATTCTACCACCAGCTCCTCCTCCTCCTGGAGAACTAAGAGTACCAGAGTAGCCACCTCCTCCTGAAGCATCTATGATTCCATCTCCGTCTAAGGTCTCAGTCTCAATCCAGATGCTGCCTCCGCTGCCTCCTCCAGCGCCTGGCGAGCGATGATCGCCACCTTCAAAGGAACCGAGAGGGTAAACGTTTATATTCATAAGGAGACCAAAGCAAAGGATCAAATCTTAATAACACTGGACACCTTTGGTAAATGTCAAAGTCCAATCTTCTCAATTGGTGTATCTCAACATATGCACAAAATAACAAACCTCTGAAAATTTGAACTCAATTGGTCGTCGAAGTTGCAAGATAATAATGAAAGAAAAAACAACCTTGTCACACGAAGTTGTGTACTTTCAGATACTTGATTTCGGGACCACAAAATCTAATTCTGAGGTCTCAAAATCAAATTCAAATATTTTAGTGGAAAATTACTTCTTTCTCGAAAACTCGTTCAGATGGAGCCGTTTCTCACAATGTACCAAGTAAGTTTTTTGCTAATAATTATTTTGAGTAATTACCAGTAGTGTCCTATGCCTTTAAATAATAAGGCCCAACTTTATAAATTTGTTCAGCACAAAAAAAACCACTTACATAGCATAGAAAAATACGAGATTGCAGAAACTGGTTACCATCAGCCAAAATAGATTATAATGTTGAACTGTTCAGACTGGTTCCCTGCGAATTTTGCTCAACATGCCTCAATTTTTTCCTGCAATCTTAAGCTCAGACCAACTCATTTTTTTCCCTACCATATTTTTCTCAGACCGACTCAACATTTTCCTTGCAAACTTCTGCTGAGCCTGACTCAACTTTTCCCCTGCAAATCATGCCAGGTGGTGGTCGAACCATAAAGGACCCCACCTTTGGTACCGCACCGCCAAGACCCTGCTGGATTAAAATGGCTGGTTTTTCCACCATCATTCCCTTATTAATAATTATAACACCCTTACAAGTATTCTGCCTGCTCGTTGGTTTAGAGCGCGTCACATGACATGTCTTAGTTTTGCTAGACAATGGCCCTGTGATAGTGCGTCGGTTTGCCGTGCGCTAGTCCAAAGACTAGCACACGGCGTGCAGTACCCAGACATCCGTTGCGTGTATGAGGATGATAGATTAATAGTCTGTAACCATTTCGGATTGCACGACACTTTACATGCAGCACAGTAAAAGTTTTTGCAATCTGTATTCGCGTTGTCCGTGGATTGTAGCATTCAGGTCTGTAACTTAATAATAATATTACAGTATTTAGAAATGTTTGGGGTGTTATAAAACAAATATTTACTGCTTTTACTTGTGCAATGGTTAAAACTATCACTCCCTCTCGGTGATCCCCGTAGCGTTCTATTTTCTAAAATAGAACGCTCCGGGGATCACCTCGGGAGTCATAGTTTTAACCATAGCACTCGAAGCAGTCAATATTTGTATATTACACACTCCCCTACCTGCAGCAATCAGAGTTCCATCAACTGTTAAGATCCCCGTCACATTCATGAACACTCTGCCGGCACCTGATCCTCCCAGATGAGGATATGTCGATTGACCTCCATCTGACCCGAATAGGTCAGGGGTCAAGAATGATCCATAGGGTATGCCGACGCGGGGCTGGTTTTGACCTTGACCCCCTGTGCTGGCGTGACCTGCACCCGATGAGCCAGGGCTGCCTTTCAGTCCAGAGCCATGGCCTAGGAAAAATAATAAAACAAACAATAATTTTTTTGAGGAAGCAATTGATGGCTAAGTGTGTTCTTCCCCTAATCGAGAACTATGTTGACATGTAATAGACAATAGACGGATTGCCCATGACGTCATTGACCACCATCGATGATGAAACCTGCGCAAGTGAAAAAGCTATTTATAGCTGACAGTTATGCGAGTGCACACGTGTGTACCATTCCATTGTTTATCATCAAACATGGTGGTCAATGATGCATTTTTGCAATCCATCTATGTAAGTCTTGCATGAATTCGAACAATTTGGGGACAAAAGAGTTTCCAAGTACATCATTTAATAAATGCACTTGTATCATTACAAAACCCACACTACCCACAAGACTTGCACAATGGGTAAGTGGATTCACAACAAGATTCCTTTTACCTATTGTCTGTTCATGCTGTAAGGACGTCTCAAAGCCTATGGATAGAGTAGCTGATGGTTCAACGCTCACGTTGACATAGTGAAGACTCAGGTCACTAGATTTCAGCTGCAAAGAGAAGCATATAAAACATCAACATACTTAAAGGAACACGTTGCCTTGTATCGGACGAGTTGGTCTATAAAAAGTGTTTGTTACCGTTTTTTATAAAATGCATATGGTTGGAAAGATGTTTTAAAAGTAGAATACAATGATCCACACAAGTTTGCCTCAAAATTGCGTGGTTGATTTTCCTGCGCGAACTAACACGGTCGGCCATTTATGGGAGTCAAAAATTTGACTCCCATAAATGGCCAACCATGTTAGTCGACGAGGTAAAAGGAAAACCGTTCAATTTCGAGGCATGTTTGTATGGATCATTGTATTCTACTTTTACAACATCTTTCTACCCATATACATTTTATAAAAAACAGTTACAAACGCTTTTCACAGACCAACTCGACCGATCCAAGGCAACGTGTTCCTTTAATCATGTTCCAGGCAAACAGTCTCCAGGAAGTTCAAACATACATATTTAAAAAGACCTCTTGCATTATGATGTAAAAAGCCCAAACAGCGCCTACACTGCGGTCAAAGGAAGATCCACCATTGGCTGAAACTTGTTTGCCGCGTGTCAAGACCTTGTGGTGTGTCATGGCCTAGTGGTTAAGAGCACCGGACTCAAGCTCTGGTGTTTGATCAGCAGAGTGTGGGTTCGAGTCTCAATCGTGACACTTGTGTGTCCTTAAACAAGACACATAACCACGAATTGGTTCGTAAAGTTGGGGAGATAGTGCTTTCTGCTCTACCAGCCAGGCTTCTGATGGATGATACCCAAACCTACATCTGTATGGATTGTTAGGTGGGTTAGATGGGTTTAGGTGGCAACGGTCCCTGGAAAAATAGTTGATGTGGCATTCATCAGGCTTTCTGTCTGGCGTGTTTCCATATTGACCTCAGAGATGGCGGCCAGTGCAAGGGTCTATTGCTCAATCACATTTTCTTGGGGACAGTGGCGCTGTTAGATCTGTTGTGCTTTGTAGGAGCCAGTTCGATTGGCACCATGGTTAACCCAAAGTTGACTATTTTGACTTGACTTCATTTGGAACCAGCCTCGTGATCATGGTTTCTTCACTGGTCCCAAAAGCCTAGTCCATGCTAACATTTGTAAAGCGCAGAGGGGAATCAGTGACACTATAGCGAAAACATGGAAGGCAATGGAGTGTTGAATACTGTGGTACAAATGGTTGACTTGGCTTCTAAAACAAGTTGTTAAATAATGTTGCTGGTCAGTAGTCGACTAAATGTGCGCTCTTAGCAATGCTCGATGCGGCACAAAGCGACAACCCAAGTTGCCCATAAAGATGATCAGGAAACTATTATCAATACTCTTCCAAAGATTTTAACTTCTTTTTAGTACAATAAACCCACCAAAGCTCCACTTCGGACATTGAGCGTGGTTCCCTCCAGAGTGACAGTCCCTTTCTGATTATCATTGATGTACAGAGAACCAAAGGTTTTAATGTCCAGGTGATCGATGTGGTTTTGGTCGCCCCCTTCATACTCCAGGAAAACATTGCAGCCAGAGCTGATTGTGAACCTCTCCATGCTGTGAAGACTCCCTGTGTACAAGAAACATAAAGAGCATTAAACCATCGCTTGTACCACGAAGTGACCTATCTCACAGTTAAAATATGTTGGAGAAAATCGCGATTGAAGTTGCACTATTTTTAAAACTGCTATTTCAGAGTCTGTTGATTATTTTCATTTTATTTTTGTTAAAGCTGACTACTTTATAAAAATTAAAACTGTGATTTTGAATCCCACCCAAATGATATGCCTGTGATTTCTTCACAGGGCTCGGAAAATTAATACACTAATGAAGTCTTACCATCTATGGCTATTTCTACGTTCTTGCAATCAAGAATGGTTGGAAGCGTTACAGAAGAGCCATCCAGTGCAAGTAGAGAGAAGGGCATCAGGGCACGAGGCATAGTGGCATTCAGATCCTGGCCTCGGAATAGAGTCAGCTGACCGCTTCGATCACCGCCGACTGCGTGAGCGATTAGCTCTGACCGATGGGCCCTCATGTTTGTCAATGCGAGTGACCCTTGACCTCTGATGATGACCTTTATGACAAACCATTTGAAAGGTTTTAAACAAAATTGGTAGGGCTGACAGAACAGTCACAGAGTATTTGGGTTTTGTGTGATCAACCACATACATAGTGAAATACCAAACCTGTGATAATTAGCACTTAAACCCATGTGTGAGTCAGGAAAAAATAGTGAAAATGCGTGTACATGCAATTTTCAGCTAGAGTATATAAATTAATTTCAGAGGGCAAAATTTCACAGGAAAAACAACGGTTCTAATATGAATGGTTAGGCTAATTAAAAAAATACCGGTTGATCGCCCCCTCCCTCATCCATTTTTCCGCGTCCTTTGTTAAACTATTTTTTATTCTACTCTTTTCTTTTCAAAAAAGACAAACTTTCTGTGTATTTCTCATTCAAGTTACTAATCTTTTAAGAATTTGTAACTGGTTACTTTAAACTGAAGAATTGGTGGACAGTTTGAAAAAATTTAAAATAAAATAAAAAGGCCATTATCCTCCTCTTTTTGGAAAAACTTGGACGATCAACTGGTATTTGTTTGTACTTGGCCTTATACAAAAAAACACAGTCTTAAGAATGTTGAAGATTTCAAAGAGGACAGAAAAGATAACACAAATCATCAGTACCTCATCAAACTCAAAGGTGTCAGCTTCTTCTTCTTCAGCAAGAATGAGTGTATCTGGAGCCATTGAATGCTCTGTCTGTACCACATTACTGTGCTCTGGGTCTCTCTGAAGCAGTACTTCAACCTTGTTCATAGCTGCATAGCTTCCATGTCCACGAAGCTCAATGAAAATCTAAATAGTGGGCAGATAGGGGAAATGTTTTTAGGAATTGCATCTTTGATGAAACAAGCATATACACCAATCCGGGCGCGCAAGTGTTGAGCACCATGCGCCATTTGCTGTGGTGTCTTCGGTGCCTAGATTATACACAAAAAAGACACCGCAGTTGTAAATTTTTTCAAAAGAGGGCGCAACTAATTTTGTTTCGTCGGATTGGTCTCTAGTTCTTAAAAAGTGTTTCTCTTCATTCAAATGTTTGAGTACCTTTTTGGTGGATACATTGGTTGTGGGTGGTCCAGTGAATAAATGGCCGGGCGGTTTGGGGCGGTACAGTGACTAAAGGGTTAAAACACAATAGGATCTCCAAAGAAAAATAGCTTTAAAAATGTCAGAAAAGAGTTTGACATTTAACAATAAAAAATTACCTTATCGACAATATTACCGATGGAAACCAGTGAATATTGATCTGGTTCCTGCTGTGTTCGGCAACCACTGACATCTACAAAGCCATCAGTGTGTACAACGGTAGTTATGCCGGACTGACTTGAGATTTGGAAATCAGTGACGTGGCTGATGACAAGAAAAAATGGGGGAAAATCCTCAGATTTTACATACAATCTAAGGATGTCTCATTAGTAAACTAAAATCACTGTAGCTCGCAAGCCTGACGTAAACCTGTAAAAACGGGTGCTTGATATGTGAACCAGAAACACAGAGGATAGCCCCTATATTCTTCCAGTATGGGCGTTCTTGGTTCTTTTATGTGCACTAGAAATCAAAGTACACAGGAACTACGGCTTTAGTAAAGGCTGTGGACACTATTGGTAGTGACTCAAAATAATTATTAGCATAAAACCTTAATTGGTGAGTAGTAATAGGGAGAGGTTGATAGCATAAAACCTTGTGAGAAACGGCTCCCTCTGAAGTGATGTAGTTTTCGATAAAGAAGTAATTTTCCACAAATTTAATTTCGAGACCTCAAGTTTATAACTTGAGGTCTTGAAATCAAGTATCTGAAAGCACACAAGGGTGCTTTTTTCTTTCATAGTTATCTCGCAACTCCGACCACCAATCGAGCTCAAATGTTCACAGGTTTGTTATTTTATTTACATGTTGAGATACACCAAATGAGAAGACTGGTCTTTGACAATACCAATAGTGTCCACTGCCTTTAATGTCTCATCTGAATGACAAAGCAACTTTGGTAAAGTATCTCGCTCAAGGAAACAAGTGTCATGTGACTGGGACTCGAACACACACTCTGCACAATGAATTTACTTAAAACTCAGTCAGCTACTGTAGTGTTATGCACAAGTGTATAGCGCATGCACGCTGTGAGTCATAAGTCAAAGGTCATATGAATAATACTTGTGTCAGGTATTATGTCCATAAAACTCATTTAGCATCTAGAACTCACCTTGTGCATTGTGGGTAAACCCTGACAGCATACGCATACACAGTGAACGGAAACGATACAGTAACCGTAGCCTGCTGGGTACCAGTTAGATAATAATACCCATCAGTACCCACCCCCGAAAACATCCGACTGAGCTGGAACCTTGTATATCCATGATCATAATAATAAGGGACACCGGTGGTATATATGCGTACACCGCCATACGTGTAATAATCCGTTAAGCTGCTTGAGTCTGCGCTATCCAACGGAAGATTGATGTATTCTTCAATTCGAGAAGCGTCAGAAGAGGACTGTTCATTGTCGACGATGAGTTTGCGGTTTTGTTGGTCTGGATCCACGCCTCCATGAAGGTAAACTGTACCAGAGGAGCTTACTTCATCAGGTCCAGTGCCACCCTTGGTATGGAAGCTTCCAATATAGTTGTAGTGTGTGTAGTAGATCGCAATGCGGCCTCCTGAACCCCCACCACCATAAGTGGAGCCTTAAGTAAAAATAAAAGTATAACAAAATTAACCAGAAAACAAAAACTTGATAGAGATAGAGATATGAGGGACATATTACCAACATCTGAGAGAGGTGTTGGTTTTTGGAAGAGGCCATTCACTCGATCCTCTTGTCTTTAAATAGTGTACCATACAGCCAATGTATGAGGTGATCCCTCTCCTGCCCCTTTCCAGATTGTTCCATAAACTTGGGTTGGATCCCTGGTTAATGTTAGTTAGGGGTTGAATGGCTTCTTACTGGCATCACTGAACAAAGGTACTTATGTATGACTTTTGACATGAGCAAAAATAAAACTAGAGAGCAAGCTATAGTCAAAGCAGTGAGGATTTCCCAACTGGCTCATCTCTGACCCAAAACTTGAAGGTGAAAATCTAAGAAAAAAACGTTCCTACCTTCTCCACCATTGCTCTCTATCGACCCAGCTCCATCAAGATGGCCGACGTAGGCGAGAATACTGCCCCCTGATCCAGCGCCCGTAACACCATGGCTATTTTCCCCGTTTGCATGGAGACGACCTTCCACTCTAAGATCATCACTAATCTCCAGAAGAAGGGCACCTGATAAGAAATGTATACCTTTTAGAGACAAATCTCTCCCAATGAAACACCAAAATATAAATCAGTCATAATGGAACAACCTAGCAAGATATGTGAAAAAACAAAATCACACAACTCAACTCAAGTCCAAATGTCCAAATATGTTACAACCGTTTCAGACGCTCAGGCACTCCAGAGTTGCGCCAAACCAAATTCTAAATTTTAGTTTATGAAAAGTTTGACGCCTCAAAAAGTAAGGAGCGATTTGACGAGCTATAGGTCAACAGATCAACTGTTGCAGTCAGTCGGAACAACTCTGAAGCGCCTTGGTTTCAGCGGCCGATCTTGTCATGAGCTGAACCTAATGTAAATGTTAGGTTGAGTTCGACTGTCTGAAACCAAAATTTATTTTGGTTGGCCTAGAGTCGCTCCTAATCTATTTGGTTCGGCGCGACTCTGGCACGCCTGTCTGAAATAGGTGTCAGAAGCCTTGCACAATCTAGACAATGATCTACTTTTTGTTTTACCTCCTCCTCGCCCACCGCCATCTCCATCATTGCCACGCCCACCTCCACTACCCATCTCCTCCGGGATGAAGGTTGACCCATACGCAAAGGCCCAATGAATGCCACGCCTCGACGGTCCACCACGTCCACCGTGACCACCTCCTGCCCCACCCAGCTGTCCACTGCTCTTGCTTTTTCCCTTACCAGGGCCTTCACCTAAAGCATGGCCGCTGAAGTCTGCATGGAAGTCACCTAAAGTTAGAAAAGAAATTTGCTGACAGATATTCACAAAATAAATGCACAGTCTTTCAAAGACTCCTTGCATACGACCTTACAAGCCGTAACCATTGCCCTCACCAAAGCCAAAATTATACTCCCTGCGAATGCAAACGTGATACAATTTTGATGTCACAAAAATGCAACAAATAACTCGCAAAAGTTGAACTGTAAGTAAGAAGCCACTATTACCTGCAACATCAACTGTCAAATCTTCAGAAATGAGATGCAGCCTGTTTGTCCGGACATAACCTCCAGCATTCACCACAAACAGCTTCAACTCCAGCGTGAACTCTGCCTCGTCCTTCACCGTCAACATCTCAAACTTCCCGTCCGATCGCACGGTCACATTTACGCACTCGTAACGCCCGGACGGTTGGTCGAGTGAGTTGCCGTAGGACCACATGGAGAGGGCGCCCCCACTGTCGATGGTAAAGTCATCGACATCTCCAAGGGTACCATTGATTTCCATCCAGACATCACGCATGCTGAGGCGAGGTGGCAAACGAAGATGGCCGTACCTGGAAAATAATAAAAAATAGTAGTGGCTTCTTATGGTGCCCATATCCGTCCCTCAGTGACACTCAATGTTAAAGGCACTGTACATTATTGGTAATTGCTAGTTTAAAAACTCCCTTGGTAACAAGCAATTGAGAGAAACGTTGTGAGAAACAGCTCCCTTTGAAGTAATGTAGTTTTTTAATTTGTCACTCAAATATTCAAAGTCTTCAAGTCTGAGGCCTTTTTAGGCATCAGAAAGCACACAAATTTGTGCAACAAGGATGTTTTTTCTTCCATTATTCTCTTGCAACTTTGGTGACCAATTGTGTCAAAATGTTCACAGATTTTTTATTTTATGCATTATGTTGTGATACACCAAGTGGAATACCGGTCTTAATAATAATAAAAATAATAATAATAACCAGTTTTTATATAGCGCTTTTCACACCCGGAGGGCGTCCCAAAGCGCTTTACACTGGTCACTGAGCCTTAATTCACTCCTTAAACCATTTGAGCTCCATGGTGGGGAGCATGCAGCCTGTGCAACATTAAAATTAACAATTACCAAGGGTATCTAAGAAACAACAGCCTAATGAACGTCTTGTCTGCACATACCTGTACAACATCACATTGGCTGCAAAGTACACATCAACCCAGTCAAAACCAAAGGACTGGTTCTGTCCAATGTGGAACACTGCAGAGCGATCTCCGAATAGTCTGCCTCCAAGAACCTGCACTCTTTCTGTTGATGTTTTACTCAAAATAGCCACGTGTGCATTACCGTGGACATGTACCTATAATATTTCGGACAAAATATAATATATATTATTATAACACCCCTTGCAAGTTTTCTGCCTGCTCATTGGTTTAGAGCGCGTCACATGACATGTCTTAGTTTTGCTAGACGACGGCCGTGTGATAGTGCGTCGGTTTGCCATGCGCTAGTCCGAAGACTACCACACGGCGCCGTGCGCTAGTCCGACAGACTAGCACACGGCGTGCAGTACCCAGACGTCCGTTGCATGTACGAGGATGATAAATTAATAGTCTGTAACCATTTCGGATTGCACGACACTACATGCAACACAGTAAGTAAAAGTGTTTGCAATCTGTATTCGCGTCGTCCGTGGATTGTAGCATTCAGGTCTGTAACTTAATAATAATAGTACAGTATTTAGAAATGTTTGGGGTGTTATAAAACAAATATTAACTGCTTTCGCCTCGGGAAAATAGAACGCTCAGGGGATCACCTCGGGAGTCATAGTTTTAACCATAGCACTCGAAGCAGTCAATATTTATATACTATCAGGGTTGTGATAGGCTGTTGAACTACAGTATGAGCAAATATTCCTAGCTATGAGCACAAAGCGTAAAAGCTTCCGAGTGCATTAGCCTGCTTTCATACATGTACATTTATCTTTGGTTTTGAAAGCTCTGCAATATGGGGAGTTCCGTATGGTTTTATCTTCAATTTCTTATTGATCTAAGTTATAAAATATAGGGGGGGGTTTAAACAAACAGATTTCCGGTTAAAAACGGAGTAATCCCCTCCCTGTAGAATATAATGCACACACAGCAAGTTTTCAAGAACACCTTTTTTAAATATGATTTTCACTGCGGTAATTACATTATTTTCACCTTTCAAATGAGATATACAAAAAACTTGTAGTGAGCATACTTTTTATTATCTAAAACGTATCAGGTTAATACTAATATTTGAATATTTTAGAAACTGTTGAACCAAATAGAGCATTATACTTTGTAAGCAATTCTAATTCAACAAAAAGATTTGTTTCTAGATAAAAAAAATTCCCGATTGAAAACCGATGAAAAAAACCCTAAATCTCTTGCCTCATCAAAGTTGTAGGAGTTTGAGGAATGCCATAACCAGGTGATACCACCGGACTGGCTGATGTCATCATACTGCCCATCTAGAAGGGTGCGCAGATCACCATGCTCGTACGTTGCTGCATGAGGGTAGGGGAGGCCGTTATTATTGACCCTGAGGGTCTTGTGTTGCGTGATACGAGTCTTGTTTTCACCAGCAACATTGAGGGTGAATTGTTCAATGTAGATCGTACCAGCACCGCCAACTTCGTGAGAGCTGTAACCTGAAACAAAATTAAAACCAAAATTATTATTCTTTATCCCCGATGCAAACTTTAATCTATTAAATCGTTGCGGTACCCGCTATATAAAAAAACCAGTGCACTGTGTTTTTTATATAGCATTGATAATTTGTTAGAAAAACAAGACTTATCAACAGAGTGGCCTGAGCAGCCTTTTATCTGAGATTAATGGCAGCTGAGTGTATAAACTCCAGGATGGTCCTTATAAAAACAAATGGGCAACTTCAACGAAAAGTTAGCAAATTAACCATTACTAAAATTGTAGCTCAAAAAGAATTTTAGAAACTGATACAAAAACTAAGAAGGCGGTAGAATGGGGATGGCGGTGGGAATTCGAAAATTGATGACTGATAAATTGTCAACTCAACTCAAAGGCTGCTCAGACAAAAGGGATCAAGCCAGCACAGACTGGCTATCAAGGAATGCAAGGCACCGTCCAAGGAGTCAATTGGACGAAACGGCGAGGCAATAAAACAAATGCCCGGGCCAGACCGGTGACCGATTGAGCACACAGGTCCCGCAACAAGCCCGCCTGACTGTCTTGCGGTAATAAAATATTTGAAGCACAAAGTTTTGGCCTCAAATTGATTACACCTGTTTCAGACAGGCGCGCCAGAGTTGCGCCGCACCAAATAGATTAGGAGTGACTCTAGGTCTACCCAAATATAATTTGGCTTCAGACATGCGAGCTTAACATAACATTAACATTAGATTCGGCACATGACAAGACGCTCCAGAGTCATTCCGAACGACTGCAACAATCGTTCTTTTGAACTTCTAGTGCGTCCAGTCGCTCCTAACTGTTTCAGATGTCAAACTTTTCATGTACTTAGTTCAGAATTTGGGTCGGCGCGACTCTGGAGCGTCTGTCTGAAATGGGTGTGAAACTCTTCCTTTAACAAAAAAATGGCTCAAAGAAATAAACTTAATACCTCCTTGTGCAGCTAAAGTGCCGTTGAAGTTTCTATTTGTCTGGTGATAGATAGCCACTCTGCCACCAGACCCACCACCCCCATAGCCTTGTCCCTTGCCTCCATTGGCAGACACTCTACCATACCCATCAAGCTCCTCACAATCAATCCAAATACTGCCTCCAGAACCACCACCTAAAAGTGACAAGTAGAGAACACTATGAATAATTGCATGATAATAGCAAGTTTTTTATTACATTTAAAATGCTGCAGGTCGTCTTGTGACAAACACAAGATGATCATCCAAAAAACACTTGCTTTATTGGTAATTACTCAAAATAATTGTTAGCATTAAAACTTACTTGGTAATGGAGAGCTGTTGGTATTATAAGACATTGTGAGAAATGGCTCCCTCTGAAGTAACATAGTTTTTGAGACAGAAATAACTTCTCACTAAAATATTTGAATTGAATTCGAGACGTCAGCTGAGGTCTCCAATTCAAGCATCTGAAAGCACACAACTTGTGCGATAAGGGTGTTCTTTCTTTCATTATTCTCTCACATATCGATGACCAATTGAGTTCAAATTTTCACCGGTTTGTTATTTTTTTGCATATGTTGAGATACACCAGGTGAGAAGACTGATCTTTGACAATTACCAAAGGTGTCCAGTGTCTTTAACTTTTATATCCTGCCCTCAATGGCTTAGAAGAATGTTGCATATACATTTGTGAATGCTGCAGAAATAAACAAGGTTCGATGTTTTATAGAGCTGAAGTAAGTTTTGTTAAACTATTTCTGTGATGTAACTTATTGAAAGTGTAGATTAGATTCGTTACGAATCTGCAATACTGTAGATTCTTGAGTTCTGAACTTAAGTGATAGTTCAACTTTAAAAAAAACTGTCTTTCCAAAGTGAAAACTAACAAGATGTGCCAAAATAAGCTGAAAACATGTTTGTATTTCAATATCCAAATACATTTTCCACTAAAAACATAATTGCAAACAAAACATATTACTCGGTAATGTTGCAAGCACTATATAATAGGCCTACTGTATGCTTATAAACTTTGCAAAACAGTTATAAATGTGACCAAACATTGTTTGATAAAGTAAAAATTTTGGGTGAAATAGTTTAAGTCAGAGAATAGACTCTATAGTGTAGATTTGTGACCACAATGTACTTAGCTATGGCTCGTACATTCTATCCACAAATCTACACTCTCCATAACTTAAGGAGAACAGTGCAGCCATCTGACCTGAATGTATGTAGTGTGTGCCGTCAGGATCTTCCCCATTAACAGAGATAATGCCATCAATGATCATGTGACGGGTAGTTATCTTCAGCGCCCCTCCACCACGCCCTCCGAGACCACGCCTCTGGATGGTGTTCTTCAAAGATTCATCACCAAAATAAAGCTCGCCTGTTCGATTATAAAAAAAAGAATAATATTATAATTATAATAATAGTAATAATAATAAAGAGTTGTAATGCACACATATCCATGATATATATCCATGATGAGTGTTTAAGGCGCTGTAAAACCCGAAACAAAACAAAATAGACACAAACAAAATTAGTCCTTGAAAAGCTGTGACATAAGATAAGTTTTGAGAAGAAATTTGAATTTTGAGGTACAAAGACAAGATTTAAGATTAAGTGGGAGAGAGTTCCAGAGGCATGGCGCAGCTGAAGAAGAGAGTACTGAATATTACAAATCGTTGGCTCACTGCTAGAAGGTCATTATCTAAAATTTCACATTCATAATGATTAAAAAAAGTAGTTCAAGGAAAAAGATGTATAACTTTGGCTTTCAGATGCTTGATTTCGAGACCTCCAAATCTAATTCTGAGGTCTCAAAATCAAATTCGTGAAAAATTCCTCTTCTTTCTCGAAAACTACGTTACTTCAGAGGGAGCCGTTTCTCACAATGTTTTATACTATCAACAGCTCCCCATTACTCGTTACCAAGTAAGGTTTTATGCTAATAATTATTTTGAGTAATTACCAATAGTGTTTATTGCCTTTAACATAACTTTTGCATCGAGGGTTATTTTTTTACCCTCATACCGATGTACACTCAGTAAAGGTTGTATGTGTTCAAAAGGGTCTTTCACCTATGAATTGTGTGGTTCATCATGCACTGTTGAAATATTCTCTTTTCTTCATCTGTTAATTTTCTCTTCATCATTTGATATAAACATGGCCTTCGTCTTTAAAGGCAGTGTATAAATTTGGTAATTATCACAGACCAGTGTCCCCATTTGGTGTATCGATCCCAACATATGCAAACCTGTGAAAATTTAGGCTCAGTTGGTTAATAATAATAGATATTTTTATAGCGCCTTTACAAAAAAAATCAAAGCGCTGAACAGAAAAAGACAAGAAACAAGAAGACAAAGACATGGGTTAAAAGAAAGAAAAAAAATGATTTGTTTGTCATTGAAGTTCCACGGAAATACTGAAAGAAAAAACAGCCTTGCTGCAAAGAATTGTATAATTGTTTCAAGATGCCTGAGAAAGGCTGCACACCTGAAGCCTTTCTCAGATTCAATCTCTTATGTGAAAAAAAATTACCTCCTTCTCTAAAACTACAGTATTCCAAGGGGTGTCACTAGTAACCATGTTTTATAATATAAACAGCTCCCCAGTGCTCCCATACCAAGTATGTTTTTTGTCAATATTTTTTGAGTAATTACCAAAAGTGTACTCTCCCTTTAAAGGATTTGGGTACTTTTTCAAAATGTCCATAGATTTACATTAAACTTACAGGGTTTGAAGATAATGATAGTGGAAAGCTTCCCTTCAAATATTACTTACTGAGGAGGTGCTGTAGTTTTTGAGAAATTAGTAAAACAATGTAATAAAAATACATTTGTAAATGATTATAATAATTTTCGTCTCATGAGACGAAAATTATTTTCATGACATTCTTTTACTCATTTCCCCAAAACTACAGCACCTCAGCCTGTAATATTTTCAGGGAAGCTTTCTACTATCATTATCTTCAAACTGTGTAAGTTTAGTGTAAATCTGTGGACATTGTGTTTTTTATCCTACAAAGGTTACATATAGACCTTTTAAGGGTGCATATTAGTTGATAGCACATTTTCTTAACAATGCCCTGATCATTAGTGTGTATTATTGTCTGAATAATAAAGGATGCATCACACACTGCCTTGTCTGTGTGCCATGTCAACACACTTGTTATTAAGACGTCAGTCAAATACACCTTTTGCTTCTGAAGAATCAGTAATAATGGCTCCTTCGTATTTCAGATTCAAATGTTTTAGGTTGAAAAATAATCAAAAATTAGTTTGATGCAGTGCTTTCTCAAAAGAGTTTACATCTCTTTTCACCAAGTAAGTTTTAATTATGCCTGTCAATTTTTTCTCTACAGAACTCAGGAAAGTACTGAGTAAACACTGCTTAATAACGTTGGTGTGAGGGCAAAAACTAAATTATCTTCTTTATCCCTGATGCAAAAAATAACATTAAATGGCTGCGGTACAAACTTCTAACTATTCAAACTGCCTCGGGCTAGTTCGGTGGTCAAGTGGTAAGACATCAGCTCTAGCCATGCAAAGGTCTTTGATTCGAATCCCACCTGAGTAATTTGCCTGTGAATTTTTTCACAGAACTCGGAAGAGTCAGTGTTTGCGTGAACGTAAATTGACACAAGTTTAAATTGTCAATCATTTGTTGAGTTTTTACCAATCTATAACACTACCTTTAAAGGAACATTACATAATTAGTTTTTGCTAACAAAAAAGTGGCTTAATCCACCATATACCTGTAAAAGTTTGAAATCTGGGTCACAAGAAAATAATGAAAAATCAATTACACACTTTCTATGACATCAATGCAAACAAAAATGAATAAGATTAAAAAGCTCACTGAACCATAAACTCCGAACGGGAACTATTTTATAGGATGTTTTCTACTAGCATAATCTTTAGACCGTGTAAGTTTAATGTCTTAAACGATTTGTTGTTTTTCTTATCAATTCTGTAATGTTCCTTTAAGCTATGTGTAGTATACTTTGGGGGAAGGAAATCTTTGATAACAGATCACAAAGATGTACAAACATCCCTTGTGCTGCAAGGCTGTTCATTTTCTTTCATGCACAAAAATCGGTTACCATGGTATCCGGTAAAAACATCTCGCATATATTATGAGATGGTGGAAGCCAATTAAACACACAGCATTATCACGGGTGCGCATCAAAGGTAAACAGGTCTCTTCTGATGCTTATAAACTTCTTGAAATGTAAGTACTTTATATTTGTTAATTTTACAACCTGATTTTTTAGTCATATTTTTGTTAAGGTATTATACAGGATTGATGTAGTTGCAGACAGTGGTCATGTTTTGTTATTTCTTTATGTTAGGCCAAAAATAGGAGGATGAGGGCCTTTTTATTTTTTATTTCTTTCATAGGTGGCCGCAAAGTGTTTTTATTCAAACTTGCAACCAATTCTTTAGTTTAAAGTCACTGCTTACTTTGTAGTTAGAAGTTCTTGAAGGATTAGTAAGTTTAATGAGAAATACACAGAAAACGTATTTTTATTTTAACAACAAAAAAGTTAAAACAAAATTTTTAAAAGGATGCGGCCTCAAAAAAGGATGAGGGAGGGGTATTTAGCTACTTATTTTCTTATATGATCTTATTTCAGAGGGAACTATTTCACACACCTTACCTTTGCCTTGGTACCCCTTTGCATATAAAATTGTTCAATGGAAGTGTCCTTTGCAAATTGAAAATGACCTTGCCATGTCAAGGATAAAATTCCAGGTCTGTTGTATTGTTTATATAAGTCTAAGTTTCTTAGATCTATACAGCAGAACAATTTGCTCTACACAAAAAAAAGTCTTAAAAGGAAGAAATCAGTAACCAGCCAAAAAACGTATAATGTGCATTGGCCAATACTGGTTTCTAATTCTTGCTTAGGAATTCAACAGCTTAAAGGATTTGGGTACCTTTTCAAAATGTCCATAGATTTACATTAAACTTACAGGGTTTGAAGATAATGATAGTGAAAAGCTTCCCTTCAAATATAACTTACTGAGGTGCTGTAGTTTTTGAGAAATGAGTAAAACAATGTCATGAAAATACGTTTGTAAATGGTTAAAATAATTTTCGTCTCATGAGACGAAAATTATTTTCATGACATTGTTTTACTCATCACCAAAAACTACAGCATCTCAGCACGTAATATTTTCAGGGAAGCTTTCTACTATCATTATCTTCAAACTGTGTAAGTTTAGTGTAAATCTGTGGACATTGTTTTTTTTGTCCTACAAAAGTTACATAGACCCTTTATACTTGGCCCTTTTATGCTTTTATTTTGTGGTACAGAACTTGAAAGCTCTGATGTTGGCAACATCCATTCACAGAAGGACAACCAATTCAATCTATGGTTCATAGTTGTGGCTTCGACGACTCGTAATTTCATCATTCAATTTCGAAAAATACTCATTCCATTACAAGAAGTGAGCAAGACAATGTATCTTCTGTTCAAACAACGAGGCATTTAAAAGCAACATGAAAGAAGAACCAAAGCCAATCAGTCAATTATCTTGTTTGTGTACCACACCATCATTCTAGCAAAGTGAAAAGAAAACTTTAAGACAAAGGAGTTTACAGGACTTCGTGCAATGTACTAAAAGTATTCAGATTCAAAGAGATGAGTCTCAAGCCGGCTTTTGGAGATCGTTAAGGAGTCAAGTGTACGGAGTTGATAGGGGACTGCTTAGGGTTTGAATCATCGGGCCAATAACTATACTTTTAAATAACTTATCATAATATCAATAGGGATTTGTATGCTCTTAACTTTGCCAGTGAGGACAGTAAGAATATTTAGCTCGTCGTTTGACTAGTCCACAATTTTTTCCACTGGTCCATTGTTTAAGGTTTTTGCTCATCATTTCCAGTTGTATGTGACTTTAAGTAAAGCTTTACAAACAAATTCTGTAAGCAGAAGTTTACAAATCTCTGAACTAAAACCGGTAATCATTTGGGCCAAATTGATAGAACAAGCATTCGACCAATTCACCATAAAATAATAATAAAAGAGAATTTATATAGCGCCTTATGCCAGGCCTCAAGGAGCTTTCCACTAAAATAAACAATATTTTAAAACAACACTAAATATAGAAAAGGCAGTTTAAAAACCACAAGAAGGGTAAACAAATAACCTTTAAGGATAACCCATACAAAATATTGCAGTATCTTTTGGCAAAACTGATTTTCAACACTAGGTTACAATGACAAAGTTTTTCATAGCTGTTTTTTGCACTTTCTTTGTTTATGTCACTGCTTCAAGTGGCACATGCAGCTCTACAGTCAGAGGGGCATGCCCTTATGCTTGGAAACAGTGGGGGAACAAATGCTACCTTTTCACAACTGAGGTGCTCCCTGGGCAGGAAGCTTTGAAGTATTGCTCCTCACTGGGTGGATATATGGCAGTACCAGAAAGTAGAGAAGAAATACAATTCATTTTTAATCAAGGGCTGGGTTATCATGCATGGGTTGGATGCAAGAAAAATGTTTTATTAAGTATGAATTTGCACAAATGTGTAATGAGTGATGGAAAAAGTGCTGATATAACACAAGATATGTGGGCACGGGCTGAAATATCAACCGGTAGAGATTACGATGAGTGTGTTGTTACCACAGAAGATGGCTTCCTCATTTATTCGTGTTTCGAACAAGCCAGAGCAGTCTGTGTGATGCAGAATCGAAATCAGTTACTCATATAAATTAATGGATGCAAAATCTTGTGTTCATAGACCTGTTGCACTGATGTCCTACTCTGATGTAGTCCTTCTGATTTAAAGGCAGTGGACACTATTGGTAATTACTCAAACTAATTATTAGCATAAAACCTTTCTTGGTGACGAGAAATGGGAAGAGGTTGATGGTATAAAACATTGTGAGAAACGGCTCCCTCTGAAGTGCCATAGTTTTCGAGAAAGAAGTAATTTTCCAGGAATTTGATTTCGAGACCTCAGAATCAACCTCGAAATCAACCATCTATAAAACGCACACAACTTCGTGTGACAAGGGTGTTTTTTTTCTTTCATTGTTATCTCGCAAGTTCGATGACCAATTGAGCTCAAATTTTCACAGGTTTGTTATTTTACGCTCATGTTGAGATACACCAACTGTGAAGGCTAGTCTTTGACAATTACCAATAGTGTCCACTGCCTTTAAGGAGGGTGATCGCACCTGCATGCCATCACATATAATAATAATAATAATAATAATAATAATAATAATAATAATAATAATAATAATAATAATAATAATAATAATAATAATAATAATAATAATAATAATAATAATAATAATAATAATAATAATAATAATAATAATAATAATAATAATAATAATAATAATAATAATAATAATAATAATAATAATAATAATAATAATAATAATAAAAATGGAAATTTATATAGCACCCATCCATGTAAACATGCTCCTGGGCGCTGAACAATTAAAATGAAAACCTATTAAAATCCATACAGTTATAATACCCTAGAGAAAATACAGTTAAAATGCCTAAACGCTTCCCCATAAGTGCAAATAATCACAAGCCTGGGGTTCTATAATACCACCTTGGCATACATTTTCGGCGTAATCATACTACGTATCTCGTAAAGTAAAATTTAAAAAACGAAAAATTAAAAGCTTTACCAATGAAATGAGCAATCAACCTCTTTATGTGAGCTCAATACATCTAAGTTTATCTAGTCTCAATCCAAGCCTGAACCACAAAATTGTGCTCATCAGACTAATCATACTCCTAGAAAAGTCCACTTTGTGCTGTTTTCCACACGATTGTGCTTTTCAAATCAGAAGGACTGCTGAAAGATTGGAGATGCCACCAGGGATCCCGCCTGTGGGCGACATGATTGATTATCACACACAAGGTTATGATACAACCAAGGAAGCAGCAGCAGAGGGATCAAGTAATAGGGGATATCAAATCAAGCTTTTTATTTCAAAAGGCAATGTTTGCTCCACTCCATATTATTTACAATTTTTACAGTCAGTTTCCCTTGTGGTACTTGATATTAGGTTTAAGGATTTAAGGTTTATTGTTTCCACAGTAACGTTGTAAAACAGGCAATAATATATACATGTACCAAAAGCCAAGAGGAAATAAACACACTTTGATGATACTGCAGGGGGAGTTCACTAGGAAGCAAGGCTATATAAGAGTGAGTCCCAAACAGGTATACTAAACATACACCACACAGTTTAACACACATAGGAAAATTTACTACCAAAATGGAACAACCATAAGATTTAATTATGGTAATGACGTCAGCAGAACTGGGTTAATAGATTCAACACCACGTATCCATGGCAACTCCCTAACAAATTTAATCAACCATACCAGTGAGAGTTGGGTTGACAATTAAGCATAATCTTAAGCAGTATGAATAAAAACGTCTTGTAAAATCCCATTGCTTGTATTTGTATATCGTGTTTGTATGGAAATAAATGTTGATTGATTTGATTTGATTTGATTTAAAAACGTGTGTTTAAAAGTAAGCTAGCTGTAAGCTTGGTGTAAAAAACATACAGTTTTTCAAACAACATAAAAAATCGTTCACACTTTTATCAGCTTAATTATTGAAACATTACAAAAGCAGCCTTGCGATAGATACCAAATTAGTAATTTATACTTAAAGGGGTTGTACAAACGTGCCGGTGCTGCAACGTGCCGGTGCTGTACCAACTTAGCTATCTATTCCCCTAATGTTGGCAGTCTCCCTGTTTTGTCAATATCTTTGTTCCAGGTTTTTTTATTTGAAAGTAATATCCAGGAAAATCTGAACTTTTAAATTAGGCAAGTATAGCTAGTCATCACAAATTACAGATAACAGTTTTATTTTATTGTAAATACTGCCAGTGGAAGCCGTTGGAATGAATTAATGAAATGTAAGTCAGTAAAATGTGTTTATGTTTTGCATAACATTGTGTAATCACATTGTTAATAGCTAACTTGAAATGTATATTGAATTGTTGCAGTTTAGAGCTCAGAGTTTGTGCATATTTAATTAGCAAAGATTAGTAAAAGTAAAAACACATTGATGAAAAATAAGAGAAACTATGTTTTGTTTAAAGACCATTTTGAACAAAAACGGTCAAAAGTGATCTTTGCTGAATGTAGATTTTCTGCACTGTTTTGAAATCACATTGCAACAGTAACTTTGAAATGTATGTTGAATATTTAGAGCCAAGTTAGCCGTGTCAAATTCGATTTGGAAAATTAGTAAAATCAAAAACACCTACCGGTAGTTTTTTTTTATTTTGTTCAAGGACCATTTGAAACAAAAATGGTAAGAAGTACCGAATGTAGGTTGTTTGCACTGCTTTAAGACCGCACTTTATACAGTAACTTTTAAATGTATTTTGTAAGTTTGATAAAATTAGTCCAAACACCTTGTTAAAAAAAAAAACGAGGAATTTCTTTTTGGAACGAAAAAAAAGATAATAAGAAATCTTTGCTGAAATTACTTAAAACGTTTTCAATCAATACAAAATTGAGTGAACATAAGATTCAACAAAACAAGATTCTGCAGAGCGTTTCAAAAAGGTTTGCGAAAAGAACAACTATGTCATTACTCATGTTTCATCATTTGTGGCAGCTCGGTTTTGCAAAGTCACATTGAGGCACGCCGCTCGTTAAACATGTATAAACAATTTTTTTTATTTTTCATTTTGACTCATGCTATCCACAGCAGCTATTTTTACAGCACCTGTATTTGGGTCCTAAGTGTATAAATATAAAAATGATAATAAATAAAAACATTTCCGTTTACAATTTTTTTCGCTCAAGTAGCTGTTCAAGAAAAGTAGGTTTACTACGGGAATATGTCAGTTCAGGAAATGATGTTTTGACTTTTTGACTTTAACATTTTGGTTTAATAGATGGAACATTGCATCGGGGTAATAATAATAATAATAGTAATAATAATAATAATAATTTGGGGGGCTAATCGTCCTAACTCGCAGCTAGAGCTGAATTGCGAAGTACGCGGCTACAACGTGTTCGAGAAGCAGGCATGCAAGGGCACATTTAGCTGCCAGCCACATCAACCAATTATGACCACGGAGCACAGCCAAGATCGAAAGTGTTTGATTTTTTCCTGAGGGAGGAACCGGGTCACCTTGGTGAGAGGCGAGCGCTTTACGCACAAGCCAACTGTGCCACCCCAGAAGAATATTAACTTTGGTTTTACCCATAATATACATGTACACTGATGTGTGTTAGCACTGTACACTCGGTACTTTCCCGAGCTCTGTGAAAAAAATCACAGGCATATTACTCGGGTGGGATTCAAAACCACATCCTTTGCCAATCTAGAGCAGTGTCATACCAACTGTAGATCACCAAGACTGACATTTTGGGTTGATTGGAAGTAGGGGAATTCTGGCATCTGCTCTGTGGCTGCAAATAGTCACTTTGTTACAGGCCATTTCCATAGCTCTCTAACCGGGGTAAAGATACAGTGTGTAACTTGTTGGATTTATGTGCAGTTGCAATTCAAATTTGTAAAATGTGTTTTTAATTCTGTTTCGCTTTATTTTGCATATAATGTTCCCCAAGGCTAATACTGCTTAATTTTCAATTTGTTACTACTCTGGTTGAATTTTTCTTTCTTATTAACTGCTTAATCTGTATTAGTATGTTTTACGGCTCCTGACTAGGATATGAAAAGTACCTACGATATAAATGCAAAAAATAGTTAATGGCCTGATGATTCCAATCTCAACGCCTCAGAGAAAGACTCTGCCAGGGTCAAGACATCAGGCCATTAACTATGCTGGCTGGGGACAGTTCATTCTTTATTGTGTCCCATAAATTGTGGAACAAGCTGCCGTGTGCTAACAGGGAAGCTGCATGCGACCTTCAAGCGCCAACTCAAAACTCACCTATTTCCCAGCTTACGATCTGTTTGTTTTAATGCATTTTCTTAAATTTCTGTATTCAATTATGTTGTTGATTGTGAGGTGCTGTGTTCCATGTAGAGCATATGTATTATTCATATTATTAATTCAATATATTTGATAACTTGGCTTGAGTCCGATTTTGAGTTGCATTACCACATTGCACTTTCATATTTCATCATTAGCAGGGTAATGGAACTTTTGAAACCTTCGATGTACCATTTATTTTAGTAATAAATTAAACATATGGACACATAATAATTGCTTATTTTTTTACAAATAGCAACGAACTCCAAAACAGTTCACAAAAGCACCCTCAAGAGTCCTCTTTCCTTTTCTGAAAACTGTGTGGCCCTGCAATCTTGATTTTTGTTCTACTTGTCGCTAGCAACTGGTCAGCACATGAAAGAGTTATGACCCAGACCTGGGCCCAATTTCATGGCTCTGCTTACCTCCGAATTCTGCGCTTACGATCACGGTTCCCTGCTTATGTGCAAGCGCCAAATTTCTGCACTAGCCTTAGAATGCCTTAGTAAGCGTAGAATGTCTAGTAACATGGAGAACGCACGCACAGAAGCCCAAATTTTGCCGCTAACCTGTGAAATACGCTTGCTGTAAGTACTTTATTCCCTGCTTCCGTAAGCGCCGATTCTGTGCTTATGGTAAGCAAAGCCATGAAGTTGGCCCTGGAAAGATGGAGGCAACAGAGGCAATTTCTTCCTTTGCCCCTTGTGATTATTGCCATGGTGCCCCTTGAAATTTTCCAAAAGACCTTATGCATTGAAGTCATCCAGCCCCCATCTTAGAGGTAAAACGGTGACAATCGAAACGCACAGATTTGTATGCGCGGCGCACGGGATTGGCCAGTGAATAAACTCCTTTTTACTTCTGGGTGAGGGCGCCCTACTGAAATGACGTCATGTGCATAAGGTCTATAGAGTATACAATTCCCTTATCAAAGATGGACTTACCATACTGTTGTCCATATCCGCCTGTACTACCATAGTCGACTGGGTTGTATATAGAACCATAAGCAAGCCCAATGTATGACTGTCCTCTTCCGCGCCCACCGCTGCCACCGTGTCCTCCGCCACTGCCTCCACTTGTACTGCCTGAGGATGAAGAGAGAAGAAACACAAATGAAGATAATTCAAGATGGATAAATTCATAGAGCAGTTGAAAAAAATATATATAAAATGCTTGTTAGGTTTGAATGATATCTTAGGAGGTTTTTCTTGCACTGACATGATGATATATTTGAGGCATTAGCGAGTTCGATTTGAATGATGTCTGGTACATTGCCTCGTTTGGTACCAAGTGAGTGCACAACTTGAATTCCTCAGACTGTATCGAGTGTTGCTGTGTTACAGGGTTAGGGGTAAGCTTTTTTTCAGGAGATACGAGACAACAAGCACCAAGAAGCAGTTCTAAATGAAATGTGTGGCACAAGAATACAGTCTATGCTGTTATGGAGACTGCTATGCAACAGCTCGCCCAGGACCAAGGGGTTTAGCGACTCTGGCTTCAGTCTGGGGAATTCAAATTGAACATTTAGTTGTGACCGTACAAGAGATTGTACCAGACATTATTTAACTTTAAATGCCTCATTCGTCTTCTGAGTAAACTGCTCAGGCATGACACAATATTATAACTGAGTTGATTGGTGATTTACTTTCCCCAAAAAAGTTGTTTGGCAAAGGTAGACCTGAATTTTGTTAAAACAAAATGTCTTTATTTATAACCATTTTATATTTGAGACCTTTTTGATTATCACAAATAGGAACTTGCAAAAAATTTACTTTCAAGAGAAATCGCTCGAGCCGCCTCAACCAAGTTTTGAAAAGTGGTGAAATTATCAATACAATCATTTTGTTTTCAGAGACTTACCATATCCCTGGCCTGGCCCTTCAGAGGGTTCAAAGCCTTGACCTCTGACCTCTTTGGTGATGTATCCGCCGTGGTCGAGGTTGATTTCACCACCGGAGTACACAGCAACGAGATGAAGGGCAGTCACGTCAAATCTGTCATTGGATTTGAACAGTCCACCTCCGTAAACCTAAACAAATAAAAAATACAAAAATTGGAATATTGAATTGTCGACACCCGTTCAAAATCCAACTGCATCTTTGGGTTGAGCCTGTTGGCTTATTTGACCAACATTTGCTTGAACAATGGGGTAACCGAGAAGAATTGGGACTGAATTGACATTTTCCAATGTTCCCCATTTAAACATTAGAACCTACTAAAAAAAACAAAATTATGTATTTTTGTTTCTTAAATAATTTTCCTGACATTTTGCCTGAAAGTAGTTTGTTTTACAAGATTAGCAATATCTGAAAAAAGGGGGAAGATAAAACAAAAATGAATGGTCTCTTAAGGGTTAACGGTCCAAATGATTTTTTTGTTGCTTAAAGGCAGTGGACATTATTGGTAACATTATTGGTAATTACTCAAAATAATTATTAGCATAAAAACTTACTTGGTGGTTACAAGTAATGGAGAGCTGTTAAACAATGTGAGAAACGGCTCCCTCTGAAGTAATGTACTTTTCGAGAAAGAAGTAATTTTCCACGAATTTGATTTTGAGACCACAGATTTAGAATTTGAGGTCTCGAAATCAAGCATCTGAAAGCACACGACTTCGTGTAACAAGGGTGTTTTTTTCTGTCATTATTATCTATATCTCGCAACTTCGACGACCAATTGAGCTCAAATTTTCACAGGTTTGTTACTTTATGCTTATGTTAAGATCCAACAAGTGAGAAGACTGGTCTTTGAAAATTCCACTAGTGTCCAGTGACTTTAAGATTTGCAAAGTCTACAGTTTGTTGTTTAATACAGTTCTAACACACAATGGTGTATATGGGTGAAACCAAAATGAAGAGTCAATATACTTACTGTCAAATTAGTTACATTTATCTCCATGCCAACGTGTTTATCATATGAGAACAGCTCAAACGTTCCCCGATCCTGCACGTGAACAGAGGCCAGTTGAATCTCACTAGGCATGCTGTCCACACCCATACTGCCATTGGTGTCGATGTACACGTAACCACCATCAAAGACATACAAGTTGTCTATGCCAGTCACCTGTTAATTATTAACAAACATAACACATTTCAGCATCTACAGTGTATGCTTCAATACTGAGAAAACCCAATGTTGATAACACCTTTGGTTCAAAAGACATGAAAGAAGAAACACCAAGAAATGCGAGAGAATAAAACTGAGAAAAAGGGGTTTAAAGTCGAGTTGTTTATTGCAAAGACAACAGCACATTTTATTTCAATGCTAATTTGAACCTCTTATTGATGTTTTATCAAGAAGGGAAGTTGGCAGTACAAAATAAAATCTATATTGGCACTTAAATTTTAACCATATATGTGTAGATATAATTTCATACCTGTTGGCCCTTTTTTGGCTAGTTTCTCCATACTGATTTTTCTGACAATCTACTCTTTTAGCATAATCGCATCACATACCATTTGTGTCATATTATAGCATACCTTTCCCGATGTCTTCATCTGCACTCCCTTGAAGAAGGCTCTGCTTGGCATGTGCAGCTGACCCGTCTCATAGATGCGACTATTGAACGGTATATCCGGGTGTGTCACATTAACTGAAATGTCTTGGGAAAAGCCCACATGAAGATACCCTTCAAAAAGAAAAGTTGGTATTGTGATTAAAGTATTGATTGATATTGTTCTGGAGTGTAATGTGTCTTGGGAGAAACACTCTGCACCAAACAGCGTGGGGTGGCATGAGTGGCTAGTGTGTAAAGCGCTTGCCTCTCACCACTGTGGCCAGGAATATAACCATGGACACAGTAATGAAATGCGAGCGCTTCATGCGCTAGCATTTACGCACTGCACATAGCATTTGGGGGGGGGTGGTATGAATGGCAAGTGCATAAAGGACTTGCCTCTCACCACTGTGGCCAGGAATCGAACCAGGGACACAATGGCGAGGGACAAGCGCATACACACTAGCAATTCATCCCACCCCATAATGTTTTATGCAGAGCGTGCACACTAGTGCATAAAGCGATCACCTCTAGCCACTGTGTCCCTGGTTCGATTCCTAGCCAAAGTGAGAAAAGGCAAGCGCTTTATGCACTATTGTGCATGCACTGCACAAAACATTGTTGGTTGGCATAAGTGGCTAGTGCGTAAAGCTCCTATCTCTCACAACTATGACCCTAGTTCGATTCCTGGCTCTAGCAATCCACAACATTATGGTAGGTACATGTATAATTGATGAAACTTACGAGTACGGGTACATGAAAGATATTGTTGCTTTTGGAACATATAATACAACGTATATGTGCCACATTGGCACTGAAAGTGTTGGTTCGCAAAATAAATAAAAAATTTCAAGGCGTGTTTGTGTGGATCATTGTATTCTATTTTTGAGACATCTTTCCAATCATGTGCAAATCATGGCAGGCGATTTAGGGCGCTTTTAACGGACCGACTCGCCCGATCCAAGGCAACGTTTCCCTTTAATGTTTAACATTTTTTATTCATCATGTAATTAGAGCTTGCACTGTTGGATGTTGAATAAAATAAAATCAAATAAAATCAATAAAATCAAACCAATTATCAATTACCAGAGTTATCTCCAAACAGTTCCCCAACATAGACATCAACCTCAGTTCTTAGTTCTCCATCTGGCAGGATGGCAAGCTGGGCTCCACCAGTGATGTACAACTCATCAAAACTATAAGAATTGGTTCCGGTTTCTGGTTCAATCCATGTACGTGCGCTGCTCAGCTCCCTGTACTTGTATCTGGAACGAGTTTTCAAATAGTTTAGTATAAAAGGGGGACCAATCCAACCCTTTCCGCCACAATGGCGGTTTTAGTCAATCAAAACCATAGAGTTATATATAAGAACTAGAGGGCGCACTGGCCTATATACGCGCTCCGGCATGCGCGCAGGCGGCCATTTTCTAAGTTGACAAAACTGGCATCTCACAGCGTGTGTTTGTGCGGCCATTTTGTAAGTTGAACAAACAGCATCGCGTGAGCATTCAATAAAAAAACACTCAAACGTGTATTTCATATTCAACGTGCAGAATGACGCGCTTGTCATCTTGCGGTCCCGTAGCGTTTGTGCACGAAGCATCACTCATGCGCCCTCTAGTTCTTATATATAACTCTATGACCAAAACAAAAGAAATCAAGCCTGTGTATGAGCACAAAAGTCATTTGTTAAGAAGCTGCAGTTGTCCATGTTTGCCCTCCAAGATTAGATCTTTCCAATGATTGAAAAACAAATTTATTTGCAATCCCTTCACATTTGAGTGGAAGATCTGAAATATTCATTTTGGTGTAAGCACTGTTTTATCAGTACTTTCCTGAGTTCTAAAAAAAAAAATATCACAGGCATATTACTCAAACCGACGACCTTTGCAATTCTAGAGTGTCATACCAACTAGACCAGCGAGATTGCCCGGTAGCTAGAGGCAGTTCGAAAACTATGTTTTAGCAGCGGGTACTGCAACGATCTGAAATGCCAAACGCATATATGGAGTGCCAAATGGTTGTGTGGAGAAAAAGTTTGGGGTTCATAGACTACACTGATGAATCAAAGAATAAGCTTGCGCAAATTAGCTGATTTCAATGATTTTTTACTGAAATAAAAACAAAATTAAATAAGCAAAATATTTGGTATTACCTGTGTAAAAATGTGGCTTTATGCTTGAGTGGTCAAACATTATGGGCACCAGCAGTTGTTAAGGTCAAAATATTTTGGTAACAAGAGGGTTAGCACTAGCAATGCTCCGGGCTGGTTAAACCTGCTAACAAAAGTTATAAATCCTTTGTATATATTACGAAATTAATGATGATATTGCTTGCAAAAACACAAATATACACAAACCTGTCGTGGACACTCTGACCATTGACAAAAATCTCAATTTCCGACATGGCGGCATATCTGCGAAGCGTATTACTGCCAAGCGTTGAAGACAGAAAAAATGTCAGCTTGGTTGCATTCCATCGAACAGAAAGGTCAGCATAAGAGCCGTAGTGACATGAAGAACTGGGAAGGACGTAGTTACTGGTTACATCCTTAACAATGCCGTCTGAAGTAGTTGACTGCACCTGGATGTGGAAATATTTGGAAATAAACTTCGTCACTTTTTCCTTTATGAGTTAAATTTTAACATAACTGTTACTCATGCACAACATTGTTAATTAAAAAAAAGTAAAAGTAAAAATGAAAAAAGAAGTTTTTTTGCTATAAATTTTACGAGTGATAACCAAACATATTTCTTTCCTTAAAGGGGCATTGCCGTGAAATCTTGTAAAATGTTGCTGGTTGGAGTTGCTCCTTGTCCCTGAAGAGTTGTTCTTATACTAAAACACCTTCAGTGTGTTTTTGTAATTAGTAGTGAGTAGTGGTTAAAAAACTTCAAGTTTTTCCTCTGAAACTAAAACTAGTGGAACATTTGGTCCGCCATTTTGTGGAGTTTAAATTGGTCCTACAAAATGGCGGACTGTGTTCTGCTGGAAATTGATTAAGGTAAAATGGTAAAGTCTGTCCAGAGCCAATATGGCTCATCAGGTCGGTGTTGATATCCGATTTCCTTGGGACTAAACCACAGAGAATTCTTCAAATTTTACACTGGTAAACGGCACTCAGAGACCTAGAGTTAATGGAAGTCCCCATACAAATATTGTTATTACCTTAAACCTGGTTGGGAACCTGCAGACCGGGTACACTCTAACAGTGTTGATAAAATAATCCTCCTGTAGATTGATTGTCAGAGTCGTTGAGGCGTCATTACTCAGGAAATACTGGTGGAAGTCATCATTCAGAGTCTGATCAAACAGGTAATGAATCAGGTACGACGTTCCATCGTTTGGGTTGCCATAGTAGTACGGGTTGCGGTTGTACACGCTTGAACTGGATGTCACTGTAACCCCAGACGCCGAAGTAAAGGATGAAGACTTGCTGTACGTGGCCGGCGTGTTGCTCAAATCAAGACGCCATCCAATATTCTCAACCTATATGGGTAAAAACCAAAATGAATATTCTTTATCCCCGATGCCAGTTTAACATCTATTATATCGTTGCAGTACCCACTGCTATAACATAGTATTTGAACTGCCTCTAGCTGCCGGGCAATCTCAGTGGTCTAGTTGATATGACACTCACTGCTCTAGAATTGCAAAGGTCGTGGGTTCGATCCCACTTGAGTAATATGCCTGTGATTTTTTTCACAGAACTCCGGAAAGTTCTGAGTATACAGTGCTAACACACGACGATGTACAGGGCATACATGTATGGGTAAAACCAAAATGAAGATTCTCAACCTCGTTATCGATGGACTGTCTTCCGTCGTTGTCGACTCTCAGAACGCTCAACTCAGTGCCAAGATTCTTGAGGTAGAAGGTTCCAGAGGCACCAGCCTCAGCGGAGGAATAGACAGGACCTCCGTGGACGTTGTAAGCCCCTTGGAAGAAGTCGTGGGTCACATTGCTGGTGTGGTAGACGGTGATACGTCCCCCAGAGCCGCTGCCACCAGAAGCATCTCCTGAGCCTCCCATTGATTGGATTGCTCCTGTGTGGCCTCCTGGGACATGAAGATGAATGAAACATTAAAAATGTCTAGACACTGTAAAACTAATGTAAAACTATTTTATGCATATGTTGGGATACATACTGGTCTTTGCAGTTAACTAAACATGTCCAGGGCCTCTAATACAAACCGATGTTAAGGATACAAACAAATAGGGTACGCCATGGAGCAGAAGACAGGGCGTTGTTTATGGCATTATCATATGAAGCAGTTTAGATTTCAGCAGTCATGTGTGCTCATGCGTTGTATTGACACCCTCTTGTGTTCAACCATGGCCACTCTCCAACAGCTTTAAAAACGCTTGCTCCGTACAAAAGTATGCAACGAGATCATTGGAACTAAACAGCACCACCATTCACGGCAAGTTATAACAAAAAACACTGGTAACTTGGGCAGGGGTAAACAAATAAATTTCAATCAATTATGAAGGTCAACTACAAACCAGTCAGAGCTCCAGTCTGGATGAGGATGCTCCCACCGCTGCCACCAGAAGCTCCTGATAGGGAACTTGCTACACCGATGTCCAAGCTGTTGGCTTTGATGTGGCCATCTACTCTCAGAATTCCCTTCACATCAATGTTCAGGATGCCACCGCCTAGACACAGGAACCAGTACAAAATGTCAAACTGTTGTCCAACCTTCAAACAATTACCGTGCAATTTGAATAAACTATTAATACTTGTAATAACTCTCTTTTGAGGGAATGTTGGCTCTGAAAAGAGCTGGTTTGGTCTTTACGTTTCCCATTATATGCTCTGCTCATCTTCAGAAGAAAGCTGGAATGCCGGTGGTGATTGAAAATAATAAACCAACAAAACTTTTTATTTTTTAAGTTTTATATATAAGAGCAATTGCACACAATAGCCAAATAAGAAATTGACAGATGAGGCCATCCGTAAGGCCAATCAACTGGTACACTGCTGTTCAGAGTAGAAAAGTAACTATAGATAGCATACATTCAAAGCATGAAGACAGACTGAATAGTTAGGCAGTGGTAAACTATACAATAAATACAGGGTGTTTCCGCAAACTGAATTTACATTGATACCTCACCCAATGCCTCGAAACCCATCAAAGTAACCCAACAGGGGTCGATTTCACAAGGACTTTGGACAAGTCCTAAAACTTAAGGCTAGTCCCGTAAGGAGTAACTCGTCCTACTCGAGATAAGACTAGTCTTAACTCTTTGTGAAATGCACCACAGGAAGATTTTGAAAATGTCATCACATTATTTAAAAAAATACAAAAGGGGAAGAGATTTTACCTATTCCACCACGTGGTCCTGCACCTCCACTGCCGAAAGCTCCAGGATACAAGAGGTTACCGTAGGGGATGTTGCGCTTCAGACGGCAGCTTATGATCCCACCGCAAGCTCCTCTTCCTCCCATACCTCCATGAGATGCACCACTGTTACCAAGGCGATGGGAAACACCAGGTGCTGTCAAAGAAAAAAGAAACTCATAACTAGAGGACATGGGCCCTGTTTCATAGAGGTGCTTAAGCGAAAAATATTGCTGAACTGTTTTCTGCTAAGCAGAAATGAGCAGGGTACCAGTCACAAATTATGCTTGTTACATGGTAGTTTGGCTGATATCGTATTCTGGTAAGCATAAGTAGCTCTATGAAATTGGGCCCTGGTGCTTGATTCACATAGTCTGGAAGAATACAAATTTGCTAAGAACGTATTGCTGAGCAGAAACACTTAGCCCACATCACCATAACAATTTGCTAGCTGCTGATGCTACATTAGCTCACCCCACTGATCCTTATCTCAAACTGAAAACAAATTTTTCAACAGACTCACCTTGTCCAAGATCTGACAGGTAGCCTCCATCGCTGACATCAACATTACCCCCATCGTCAACAGTCATGTTTCCATCGCACTCAATCTTCAGGTTCTTAGCATAGACCAGACCGCCACCTTCAACCACCAGGTTGCCAGCATGTAGGGAGTACTGCTCCGGATGAGCGAAGGGCGCTGAAAAATTCATCACGCTGTTGGCTTTGACGATAACGGTCCCATTGAAGCGATACTTCAGGCGAGGCAGATCGTTCGTGGATCCAGTGAGGTGGGACTGAAGGGATGCTCCATTGTACATGGTCATATTGTGGATGTGATCCAGTCTGCCTTCCACACTGATGAAGATATAACTGAGGACGGTGTCTGGGGCCAGTCCAAGGTAACCTTGCTGGTAGATGTACACGCTGAACGGGATATCGATGAAATCTCTCCGCAGATCCATGATTTGGTTCGGCCCGATGTGGACGACGCCGGAGCGGTCACCAATCATATGGAGAAAGTGAAGTGTAGCACCGTGATCATATGGATCGGTTAGAATTGCAAGATGAGCGTTGCCGTAGATTTGGAGCTCCTCAAAGTGGTAATCATGACTCCCACCAGCTAGGTGATGCCCACCCGATTGAGGGAGCAGCCATGCCTTGAAACTGTCCTGTGAAATATCAGAATGGCTCTGTATTTTCACAACGTATGGACTCTCAAGGTTGCCGTTCTCAACAAGCAACGTCCGATGCTGGTGGCCTTGGTGATAGAAGAAGACTGTCCCGGGTCCACCTGATTCGGCTGGCGACATTGCTCTACCACCGTGAGACTCGAACTGGCCGAGAAAAGTTTGGTTGGAGTAAAAGTACAGAGCAGTACGACCGCCCGAGCCAGCACCACCAGCTGTGTTTGTCTGGTTACCACCATTAACTGAAACAACACCCGTTCCTTTGATCAGGGAACACTCAATCAAGATGCTCCCTCCGCTGCCGCTGCCACTTGTAGTGTCACCTCCAGGAGCTCCCTCTGAGCTAAGAATTCCATCATTCTGGAATGTGTCGCTGATGTTCAGAAAGATAATCCCTCCACCGCTGCCACCGTTGGTACCTCCACCTGCACTGCCGAACTCAAATGGTTCGTATAAGCTTCCGTACGGCTGTCCTGTTTTAAGAGCTTCTTCACCACGACCGCTAGTGCCGCCATGTCCACCACCAGAGGAGCCTCTAGTTGTGCTGAAGCCAAGTCCAATGTTCACACCACTTGAGATGTTTTGGGAGTCAGAGACACTGTACCCCTCACCATTGACATTCAAACTCCCTCCGTCATCAATTGTAACATTCTCCGCATTGATGGACAGTCGGGTTCCGTGGAATACACCCCCGCCTTCAACAAACAGCGCGACGGCTTTGAAGGAAATTCCAGGGTGGCCAACTGGTTCAGTAAGTCCAAGTATGGTGGAGTTATCTTGGATGCGGACAATTTCAAAATCATAGTGGCTTGGATCGTCGTGCCAGGTTCGCCCCCCATGCTCCATGGAGAGCAAGCCTCCATGATGCAGTGTCATGTTCTCAATGTGTGCTAAGACTCCATGCAGCCAGATGCTCACACCGTGAACGATGGTAAATGGTGCAAGACCCAGGAAGCCGCCAGCGTAGACACGCGCGCTGAACGGCAAGTCGATCTCGGGCCTGAAGAGATCCAGTTCCTGATTTCTCCCGATGTGGAAAGTTCCAGAACGATCACCGATCATGTACAAGAAAAACAGAGTAGCGTTGGTGTCAACAGGCTCTGTAAGAATTGCAACGTGGGCAGTGCCGTATATTTGTAGTTCTTCAAAGTGGAAGTCGAACTTACTATTGGCAAAATCGTGGCCACCTGACTGGGGTAGAAACCAGGTGCGACACCTGTCAAGAGTGAGATCAGAGTATGTGTCAATAACATTCAGGGGGTCCAAAGGTTGAAGACCACCATTGTCAACAATGAGCGTACGATGCTCGTACACCATGTGGTACAAGAACGCTGTTCCCGCACCTCCGTTCTCAGCTAAGGTGGGATGTCCTGCTTGTCCACCCCTGGAATGGTAATTGAATCCAGATGCAGTTTCATTGTTTACAAAGTACATTGCAAGTCGGCCGCCAGCTCCACCACTCCCTGGGGAAGTGGGATGTGTGGATCCGTCACCCCCATTGAGGGCAAATTGTCCATACCCTTTGATAGTGTGGCAGTACACCCAGACGCTCCCACCACTGCCACCGCCTCCACCATTTCCATCAGCAGAGCCACCATTTGCTGTCACCTGGCCATCAATCTCGATTGTATCCGTCACATTCATCCAAATCAACCCACCACCTCGTCCTCCAGAGGCACTGCTGATCCCAAGTCCCCCTGCACTTCCAAAAACATAGGGTTCGTAGAGGTCTCCATAAGCAAAGCCAGACGTTCTCCCTGCAGAATGGATGCTGATCCCACCGCTGCCACCATGTCCAGCACCAGACCCTAGACCTGTGTTTAAGTCAGGCATACCAGGATTGACATCTCCATGCAGAGACAGGTGAAAGTGGGTGTCATTTCGATGCATTGAATTATACCCCAACGCATCTGCTGCAAGTTGTCCACCATCATCAACAGTTATGTTCTCAGCGAGAATGGTCAAACGAGTCCCGTGGAATAGTCCTCCACCTTCTATGGCAAAGACACGCACCTTGAAGGTAATGCCAGGTTCTGCAATAGGATCAGTTATTGCTTCAATCTTTGAGTCATCCTGAACACGAACGAACTGAAACTCATAATGGCTGAAAGGACTCCCAGTTGTTCGTCCACCATGTTGAAGCCACATGTACCCACCGTGATGAAGGGTTAGGTTCTGAATGTGTGATAACAATCCAGCCATGTGGACTTCAACACCATGGACGACAGTCTTAGGTGCTAGACCAAGGTGTCCATCATAGTAGACATGTACACTGAACGGTAAATCAATTTCCTCTCGCTCCAAGTCCATCTCTTGAAAGTCGCCAACGTGGATAGTTCCTGATCGGTCTCCAATCATATGCTGAAAGAATATTGTAACCAGACGAGGACGGGAAGGAGCAACAACCAGCCCATTGTTTACCTCATCAATCAGATTAACACTACCCTGTGAGCCGTTGGTAGCTAACACAGCCATATGAGCACCATCATAGATCTGCAGCTCCTCAAAATGAAACTCATTGCTCCCTCCGGCAAAGTCATGACTCCCCGAGAATGGAAGAATCCAAGCCCGACAGCCATCCTTGTTCAAGTTGTCCCAGTCAATGGCTTTAGTTCTCGGCACGAACCCAGCATTCTCAAGGAAGAGCGTCCTATGGTCGTGGTAGAGGTGGTAGAGAAAAACGGTTCCTGGTCCGCCACCCTCGCAGTCCTCGCAATCAATGCCAGGTGCTCCTCCATGGGATTCGTACTTAAAACCATTTGCCGTGTCGTTCTGCATGAAGTACAACGCCACTCTTCCTCCGGCCCCACCTCCAGACCTTGATGATCCGGCCCCGCCGTTTGTCGCGATCGTTCCGTATCCTTTGATCTTGTCGCAGTGCATCCATATGCTCCCAGCGCTTCCACCTCCATTGTTGGAACTAGCTGTGTCCCCGTCGTTCCCATTGGCAGAAACGATCCCATCGATAAGGATGGTGTCAGTGACGTTGAACCAGATACGGCCACCTCCAGAGCCACCCTTCGGTCCACCACCAGCACTTCCGAACTCCTCTGGCTCATAGAGATCACTGTAAGGCTGACCAGTCTCCTCAACACCTTAAAAGGAAAACAAATTCACAATCAAATTTTCAAATGTGTTAACAGATATCGAAGTTTCACTGAACAAAAAAGTATTTAATAATTAGAAGACACGACTGATATGGGACAAAGATCAGCTGATTGCATTTTTCTAGGGTTTTCAGATAGTTGTAAATTTGTTGTATAAAAGGCCGAAATGAATTTCCCATCGTGGATAATATTAAAAGTGAATTGAAATTGAAATTGAAATTTTAAAAAGATAACTTCAGTTAAGAGGGAATTATTTCAAAGAAAAGGTGGTTTTAGTATGAACTTCATGATAAGTAGGCTTTTAGACTCAAGTTTAAAAAATCTGTCTTTTATCTGTACTGATTGTGTATAATAATATATTAATAATATAAAGTATTTTCATGAAATTGTTTTATTCATTTCTCAAAAACTACAGCACCTCAGCAACTAATATTTGAAGGTATGCTTTCTACAATTCTTCAAACGGTGTAAGTTTAATGTAAATCTGTGGACATAGTGTTATGTGTTACATTAAGTACCAAAACCCTTTAATGATGTAAAAATAACTCATTTCAGCCTCCTATTTCTGAATAAACCAATCAATAAATAATAAATTTGTACCATAGCCATGTCCTCCACTTCCTCCATGTCCAGCTCCTGATGATCCAACAGATCCTGTCTCCCCGAGGCCAGGGTTGATAACCCCATGTAGACCTTCTCTCCGACTGCCATCAGGATTCAGACTACTACCATTCAGGACAGAATATCCCGTACCATTGGCACTCAGCCTGCCCCCGGCATCAATGGTGATTACTTCAGCGCGGACATAGAGGTGAGTGCACTCAACGAGACCACCGCCATCCACCTGGAGGCTTCGGACGGTCAGGTTCATTCCGAGATCCTGGACAGGGTCCGATATCATGTGGATGTAACCCTCGTCTTGGACGTGGATTGAGTCGAATTCGTAATGACCAGACGGAAGATCACCTGTGTGGCCATCTTTGTTCAACCAGAAGCGTCCCCCGTGGTGCAGTATGAGCGTGTTGATATGGCTCAACGCCCCGTTCAGAAAGAGGGTGACGCCATGCACGACGGTATCTGGGGCCAATCCAAGATGGCCGCCCTCGTAAACGTGGACGTTGAAGGGTAGGTCGATGGTCGGACGGTACAGGTCAACGGATTGGTTGTTTGCGATGTGCAAGGTGCCTGTGCGATCGCCAATCATATTCTCAAAGTAAATGGTGGCGTTGGAGTGAGGGGGTTCGGTGAGAATTGCCAGATGAGCCCGACCGTAGAGCTGGAACTCCTCAAAGTAATACTGCTGATCTCCTGTCAATTTGAAAGGAGAAGAAAAAACTTGTCAACCAACACTTAATGACTGATAATCAGGGCACATTTTCATAGAGCTGCTTAAGCACAAGTAGCTGAAATTTTTTTTATTTTTTTTATTTATTTATTTATTTCCAGGCAAACAGTACATACAAAGAATAGGCAATAAAAATATGACTACACAGAGAACAAGCCTGCGGATAACCAAAAAGCGAAAATAATCACTATCTAAAGGCGATCCAGACAATAAAAATAACAAAGGCACAAAAGGGTACAAAGACAAAAACGTCATAAAAATTTGGAAAATAGCACATCAAATACCATTACAAATTATGCTATACAACAAATAGGCTACCAGATTAACTACCATTTATTATGTACAATTTGTGACCGGTATCCTGCTTATTTCAGCTAAGCAGAAAATACTTAAAGCAGTATTTCCTCTTTAAGCAGCTCTCTATGAAATTTAGCAAAGAACTTGATAATGAGGATGCAAAGCGCCAGGATGTGTCCACCACAGATCAAAAAACAAAATCAAAAGATGGCCCAAAACAAAAATCACTGTCGACGATTCAAGTGGGTCTTTTCAGAAACAACCCGGCTCATTGAAATGTTGAGTTGTCAACCACCGTTTGTTTTTCAGAACCAACACTACTCAAAAGAGATTTACACATTGAGCTACCGCAAACCTCAACTGATTGTCCAAAGTATTTATGAGTTCCACGCTCTGGAAGAATCTCCCCATTAAACTCGTTCTATCACCTCCTTTGAGTCACACAAAAGTGCCCGGAAAACCCACCTCTTTTCTATACAGCATTAAGTACCTTGCTTGTGTGTTAGTCTTAGAATAAAATCATCCAGTCAATTGTAAATACTTTAACATATTACAGTATTTGTTAATATACCTTGTAAAGAGCCTAGAGAAAACTTTATATTAGCGCTTTATGAATCGTTGTCTATGCAACCTTAAGTAAGTTCCATGTTAACCGGTGGTCGCGATTCTTGTCTTGATGACCCATTGTCCCCGAACGTAGTTGCCAGAAGAACATTGGAATTCCACCTGAAATCGGTTGCGCTATTAGATCAAATATATTGTAATTGTTATTAATTACCTGCAAGTTCATGATCTCCGGATGAGGGTAAGAGCCACGCCCTGCTTTCATCTTCAGAGAGATCATCGTAATCAGAGATCACATTCTCATCCTCCTTAGGCCCCCTGCCGATGTTATTAACAATCAGCGTTCGATGTTTGTATCCTGTACAAGTAGAGATAATAACAAAACAAATTGAACACACAAAATATAATACTATGCAGTTCTTATATAGCACTTATTTCTCACAAATCTCACAGTTCACCCAATTGTTAAGAATTTGAGTTTAAAGTTGTCTATGCAACCTTAAGTAAGTCCCATGTTAACCGGTGGTCGCGATTTTTGTCTTGATGACCCATTGTCCCCAACCACAGTTGCCAGAAAAACATTGGAACTCCACGAAATCGGTTGTTTAAAAGAACCGACAATGCTTGCAACTCAGCAGATTCTAAGTTTTGGTTTCCAGAAACAGACGGGTGATAACTTCGACTGCCAGGCTAGCAGATGTGAGGCATGGCCCGGAGACTTCTAACAATTCCTACTTACATTTATTCAGGTGCGGTATTTCCCTTTAATTTTTATTAAGTGGTTCCGTTAGACTTATGACATCGTAACACAATCATAGTTCTTCTGCTAATTCTCATTTCTGCTAGTCCCCCGCAGCCCGCACCTAAACGCGGTACGGCAAACAAGCTTTCACAGTCAGCGCACCTACATTATGGAACAATCTACATGTACATGTTCCTCTTCAAATCCGCCAGGCATCATGTCTTGAACTCTTGAAAGTCATGTTAAAAACTCATATGCTTTTATGCTAAGCTAAGTTATTAAAATTTGTGTTTATTCCCAGATACTTTGCACAGAGCTTTGTAACTTTTGTAAAAGGCTATTATAAATATTATTAACCATTATATTATTACCATTGTTAAACACATTCGTACTATTGTGAGGTCTTACCAGTGTGGAAGAAAAACATTGTCCCTGGTCCACCAACCCCTGCCTGCTCTCCCCCTGACAGACCCCCATGGGCCTCAAAGGACCCTGAGAAGGTGCGGTTCTGAGCGAAGTAGACTGCAAGACGTCCAGCAGATCCACCGCCTCCCTGATAGGAATTGTAGACACTGCCAGCACCTCCGTTAACTGACACTCTTCCATAGCCCTTAAAAGTAAGAAATCACAAAATATTAACACAATTAAACATAATGGGTGTGAAGCCTGCAGCCGATTTCACAAAACGCTAGGATTAATCCTATCTCGAGTACAACAGGATGGATTCAATGCTAACGTCCATGGTTACGGAACTTACCTAGCGATCAATCAGAAGTTAGGACAAATTTGGTGAAATTGACGGCTGGATTGTTATATCCAAACTTGCTAAGGAGTTAAATGGCACCTACACATACACGCTCATGATTTTTATGGGAAACATTGAAAAATGTCTATTCAATCAGATACCATTTCTTTGATCCTCTCTTTGAGTGGAAGTAGGTCAAAGCTGGTATATCCAAACTTGCTAAGGAGTTAAATGGCACCTACACATACACGCTCATGATTTTTATGGGAAACATTAAAAAATGTCTATTCAATCAGATACCATTTCTTTGATCCTCTCTTTGAGTGGAAGTAGGTCAAAGCTGGTATATCCAAACTTGCTAAGGAGTTAAATGGCACCTACACATACACGCTCATGATTTTTATGGGAAACATTGAAAAATGTCTATTCAATCAGATACCATTTCTTTGATCCTCTCTTTGAGTGGAAGTAGGTCAAAGCTGGTATATCCAAACTTGCTAAGGAGTTAAATGGCACCTACACATACACGCTCATGATTTTTATGGGAAACATTGAAAAATGTCTATTCAATCAGATACCATTTCTTTGATCCTCTCTTTGAGTGGAAGTAGGTCAAAGCTGGCAGCCATTTTGTACCAGCCGCTTGCAGCCGCTATGATCTCTAAAGGGTTAAACATCAGAAAATCTGAAATTTACCTGCATCAAGTTAGTCTTGATCCAGATGGAACCGCCACTCCCACCACCGTTTCCATACTGGGTGGAAGACTCCCCATCAGCGCTGATCTCTCCATCAATCTTCAGCATTTCAGCGATATTCAGAATCATCTTCCCAGCGCCTCGCCCTGCCTTGGGACCGCCTCCCTTGCAGCCAAGGTGTGAAGGCTCAAAGACGTGACCGTAGGCGGCTCCTGTTTTGGGTTGATGGGTACTGCGACCACCACGACCTCCATGACCAGCCCCTGTAGAGAAATCAAATGCATTTGTTGCTAAACGAAAATATTCTTAGTCTCTTTACCCCAGCTACAACCAATGACTAAAAAGTCTTGTTTGTTTAAAAAGAAAAAAAAACAGTCAATATGACAAAGTATGAATATCCATTAAAGGCAGTGGACACTATTGGTAATTACTCAAAATAATTATTATCATAAAACCTTTCTTGATTACGAGTATTGGGGAAAGGTTGATGGTATAAAACATTGTGAGAAGCAGCTCCCTCTGAAGTGACGTAGTTTTCGAGAAAGAAGTAATTTTCGAGACCTCAGATTTAGAATTTGAAGTCTCCAAATCAAGCATTTGAAAGCACACAAACTTCATGTGACCATGGTGCGACAAGGTTTGTTTTCTTGCAACTTCGACAACCGATTGAGCTCAAATTTTCACAGGTTTGTTATTTTATGCATATGTTTAGTTTCACCAAGTGAGAATACTGGTCTTTGACAATTACCAATAGTGTCCAGTGTCTTTAACACGTAATCAAATCTTTACGATTTAGTGTCTTGGAGTGTCCCTGAATTGGACAGCGCCATCACTTATCAATCATTTGTTATCTATGGACTGTAAGTTAGTTAGGGCAGTTTGTATGGATTACGAAAAAATTGTATATGCATAATTTTGAGCTCCTAGCCAATGGACTTTAATAGTCAAGAGTGGTTTCCAAAGTAAAGGTTGGCGAAAAGAATGGCGATCATGAACGCAGAATTCAGCAGTTAACAGAGCTATGAAATTGGGCCCAGAACAACTACCCTAGGCCGACATTTCTCATTTCTCATTTCATTTCAGGTACATTTATTTCATGTCAACACCAATCAATACATTGTGATAATAAAGTTCAACAAACATATACTAACTTGTATAAATGAAAACTTGATCCAGTTAGTGAACAATAAATAGATAATAACAATGAACATACCTGAACCCCCATAACTGCCAGACGGGTCTTTTCCCGCTCCATCTTCCTCTTCACACGGTATCTCATGAACATCTGCCACCACTCTTCCCAAATCGTCAACTATCAAGATGTCGGCGTTGATCTCCATTCTAGTGGCGTGCAGGTGCCCCCCGCCTTCAACCTTTAACCTCTGCACACTCAGAGTGAAATTTTCCAATGTGTCGTCGCCGTCGTCAACCGATGCGACTTCTCCGTCAGCGGCGATGGTCAGTGAGTCAAAACGATAGTGACCCGCCAGTGACCCCTCTGAGAGGTCGAGGGAGGTGTCGAGGGAATCGTTGAGGAGACGGGAGGTACCGGTTTGTGAAAGTAGGAGACGACATCCCTGGCCTATGGTCAGGTCATGGATGCTGATTGTACCCCTGGACAAAAACACAAATAATAATAATAATACCAATAATAGTGGCTTCTTTTATAGCGCACATATCCATTACTCAGTGAAGCTCAAGGTGCTTAAACATACAATTTTTTCCTGCAAGTTATGTGGGACTACATTTGAATTATGAGATGTACTCCTTTAACATAGCACCATGAAATGTTTTAGAAGGTGCTTTGGCGCAATATACTGCCAATCAAACCTGATACACAGGAGTGAACCCCTTCTCTTTTTGATAAGTGCATTTGTGGTTAATCGTGCATTACACAAAATAGTAATAATAGATAGACAAGGGTCGAAATTAATGGTGGCCTGCTGGCTTGAGACCAGTGAAAATGTCTGTGCGTGCTTGGGGAAAAAGAATATTCCTTGAAATTGCAAAAGTCATTATCGCTGGTGCCATCGCTGAAAGCATAAACAGCAATGTTGTCCCTGGTCCGCACACAAGTTCTGTAGACGGAATTCTTTTTTCTTTCATTTTTGTTTTGTTGTTTTTGTGGGAGGTTTTGCGGAATGATTTCAACTTTTTTCAGCTCCATGATTTTCACAAAGTCAAACTGCTACGATGAAGACGTGATCACATGCAAAATGTGAACATTCCCTTCAATTGACTTGGAGTATTTAGTCTTTTTTTCAACTTACCTGACCACTATGGTTACGTTATAACAGGTGAATGTTGGAGGCAGAACGAGTAAACCGCCCTCGTACACATGAACGTTGACATCAAACTCTGCGTCATCAGCAAAACTGGGGACAAACACTTGACCATTGCCAATGTGCAAAAAAGAGGTGTGGTCACTGTGGAAGGTACCAACTTTCAGTCTAGGAAAAAAATAAAACAAAATATTATCAACATTTTAAAATATATAATAAAATTAATTTTGGTTTTACCTGTACACCAGTGTAAGCACTTCATACTCCGTATTTCCCAAGATAAAATTATCCAGTGATACGCAATTATTATCTGGTCCAAAGACCCCCAATCCTTCGGAATCATTAATTATGGCAAAGTAACTTTAGACTGTTGGAAGTAAGGAGCCAGACTATTCTACCTTTACTACATGACCCCAATCCTCCACTGAATGATCTACCTCCTACATGTCACTTCACTATACAATTGTTGCTCGCTGTGCCGGGGTTCGGCGTTTTGTACACCCAAGAGGGAAAGTAGCACCCTCATTGGCACCGAGGCGTAGCCGAGGGTGCCATTTTCCCTAGAGGGTGAACAAAACCCATTGACCCTAATTACAGCATGCAACAATTGTTTTGTTATACCTTGGTAACATTATTATTCCTCTTCTCAAAGTTCTGTTGCATCTTCAAACATTATTACATAGTTTAGTAAGCAGACTTTTCGTACTAAGCGCTGAAAATTGACCAACGGTGGGAACAATCAAGATATATGTATTGTACACCGCTTAACATCACACATGTTACCCGCCGCGCTGTGCAGCTGGGTACATGTGTTTTTGATGCACGTCATGTGATAGGTTCTCGACCAATCAAACGTCACAGTTTGTAATACCGAGGTATAACAAACTAAATTGTTTGGACTTGGATAAGATTGGAAAGCCTGACCCAGTGGTAAACAATTGTTCTTTGGGCCAACATGCCTCAGTCCTTCCATTCTTGCTCTTTGGTTCTTCTGAATCCTTTAATTTGGCAAAGAGGAAGTAATAGTAACCAATGGCATCTTACTGTGTCAAGTTAGTCTCTGCAACCAGGTGTGATTGGTTCACAATGCGCACATGCTCAAACTCCAAAGCACCATCCAGGTCGTCATCCAACAGCCACGTGCGGCTTGAATCAAGGCTAGGCTGGCTGTACTGCTCGAGTGTTATGGTCTCCACTAGAGGTGGTTGGTTGAGGTTGTCAATGATAAGCGTGCGATTCGGGAGAGCGGGCGGCAGAATCTGTCAAAGAAAATGGAAGAATTATAGCAGCAGGAACAACTTCCCCGTTAAAATATCAGAAGTGAGAGTCATTGCAGACACAAAGGTCCGCACTTATGATGGGAAGCTGTTATGGTAAGAAATCTAGCTAACATGACCAGGGCCCAATTTTGGAGAGCTGCTTAAGCACAAAAAAACAGCTAAGAAGAACAAAAACACGCGTACCAGAATAAGGTTACCAGCCAAATTACCATGTCACATGAACAATTTGTGACAGGTATCCTGCTAATTTCTGCTCACCAGAAACTTGTCAAGCAATATTTTCTGCTTATAAGCAGCTCCATGAAATTTGGCTGAATAAAATTCAGCCGAAGGATTTGATTTGTCAAAATAAAATTAAAATCTTACCTCGAGATAGACTGTCCCTGCACCTCCAGGCCCATGATTATACCCTGTACCACCGTGAGCCTGTAGTCTTCCAAACCACCAGTCCATAGTCCGATAGTAAACAGCGAGCCGTCCACCTCCACCGCCGCCTCCAGAAGATCCACCAGATCCTCCAATAACCTTCAAAACAAACAAACCGTAAAACCACTGGATGTAACTGACGACTTTGCGCGCTTGCTACATGTAACTACATGTACATGTAAGCGTTCTTTACAGATTGTTCCTTAGGCTACCTGTCCCATTAGAAACGTTGTTTGAAAAGGCAATAAATAGAGTCAAAGTATTCAATGGTGATAAGAGCCGAATGCCTGAAGCTTTATAGGAATTTATCAACTTATAGGTATTGCAAGCTGAGTCAGCTAGGTTTTACTAAAAATCCAAGTGGATAAACATTGAACTGTCAAATAGAAGGAGGGTTGACTGTGTATGATCTTAAACTAACCTGTATTTGTCCTTCACCCTCCATCTCTCTCGTTGTGATCCATATAGAACCCCCGCTTGCTCCTCCGTTGTATGTCCCAGTACCAGGAGCTCCATTTGCCTGTATGACACCTTCAACTTCCAGTGTAGTATCAACAGTCAGTCGCAGAATGCCGCCCCCTGAAAACAAATCCAGTGTACTCAACATTAAGGCAGCTTGTCCGATGTCGTGGCTACAGCTAGGGCTACGGCTAGGGCTACGGCTTCCTCATCATCAATGGTTGAAGTATAAAATGTCCTTAGCATTACGAGAAGCAATGGTCATAGTCATGTGGCTGGCAATTTGGAAACGGCCTAAATTCCAGTTCATACTCATTTGGATGAGAAATGAATTTTGACGTCACAAATTTGCAACAAATAATTAGCATCAGTTAAAATGTGCTCAACTCCTGCAAAACATTCACAGTGAAAGCAGGGCTATTACATCAAAAATTGCATCGCATCGCATTCACAGGGCTTTGATTCGAGGGTGTGTGCATAATTTTTACAATAATGGAATAAAGTACTAGGCGCTGAGGTCTTAAACTGCCATTTGAAAGCGCTCAGGGTCCTGGGGTCGATATCACACATAGTTAGGACTAGTCCTAACTTAGGACTAGTCCTAGGAGATATACAAATTGCATGGATAGTCCTAAGTTAGGAAGAGTAACTGGTCCTAACTCGAGATAAGACTAGTCCTAACTCTTTGTGAAATCCACCCCTGGCTGACCGAGTTGAAGGCAATCAATAATAATATTAATAGTGGCTTTTTTAAGAGTCTGGGCTCTTATCCACTCGGCTACAACACGCCTGAATTCCCCCAAAACTCTAACCAAACTCTACCTTTGGCTCCGTTTACTCCTCCTCCACTTCCAAACGCTGTGGGTCTATGTAGAGATCCGTACACTGTACCTACAGACAAATCTGGAAGTTTTTGACAATTTAAAAGACTGAATAAGACTTCAGTTCTTAAAGAGGTCTTTAGGTCTTTTTGCAACAGACAAAGTTACCACAATTTCATATTGCGTGGGTTTTCCCTGGAAAAGTTCTCTATGGTTTTCCTCCCAAATCTAAAACTTCACACCATTCTTTTTTAATTTGCTCTTTTTTTTTATCGAAGTTCGCTGCTTATTTTTTAATTTGCTCTTTTTTTATAGAAATTAACTGGTTTTTTTTATTTACTAAGAAAGACTAAAAAATATTCTCACCGGATGAACCTTTACTACCGAGCCCACCATATCCAGCCCCTGCCCTCAGCCCATTACTAGAGGGCGCTCCAGCTCCCTCCTCCAACCCCAGGGCGTTTGCCGTGATCACACCACCACTGTCCACCACCAAAGAGTGACCCCTTAGATCCAAAACAGATCCTTTGATAGTTCCTCCTCCTTCAACGGTGATCTTGCCTGACCTTTGACCTTCGCCATCTCCTGGTGTTACCTAATTGTATTCAAATAAAAATTTTAAAAGGAGAAAGTCAGAGGCCCATCACAACACTCTTGCCCTTCCTAATCCCATGGCCACAAAGAAATTTGCTTAACAGCTTTATGAAATTAGGACCTGGCCCAAAAACTTGGCACTTGCGAAGTAAGTGGAGAATGGTGACTTTGGTGGAGATTTTGGCGGTAAGCAGAGCCACGAAATTGGGACTAAGCCATAGAGAACAAGCTTGATACCTACAATTAACAATTTGTTTATTTATTTATTTATTTGCTTGTCTAACTTCTGGTGTTTGTTTTTGGTTTTGTTATTTAAGTTGTGCTTTGTGTATATACAGATTATTTATATTTACTTTAAATTATTTTTTATTTTTCCAAAGAGAGTATATTGTGAGTTTGCCTCCCTATGTGACTGGATTAACAGGCTTTTGAGCTACAGTGTTTAATTATACTTTTGTTGATCCTGGCCATCACATTAGGGTTGTTTTGTAATTTCCTGTGCCCTTACTGTTTGTCTTGCCTTGTATTTACTTTTGTTTTTATATTATTTATTTTACATACTGTCTGCTTGTATATTGTTATTGTTTAATGGCGAAATAAAGAATAAGAATAAGAATAAGAAAAGAATGCATGGCATACATGAAACCCGATCTTTCTATTGGTCCGGTCCTTCCCTATGGAACTCACTACCTATCAAACTGAGAAAGGAGACTTCCTACGTGTACCTCACATTGAAGAAGCAACTCTCATAACCCATCTCTTTTAGTAAGCTGTTTCACCTTTAATAAATAGTTCCCAGACATCAGCTTAGTTATGGTTTTCTGCGCCAGCAGCCGATTTCCATAAACGATAGGATTAATCGATAGGATTAATGCGTCCTAACATCTCTGGTTATGGAACTTCACTCGTCCTATTAAGTCCCAAGATTAATCCAAAGTTAGGAAAGTGCTACATTAATAAAGTCTCCATTATAATTATTATACATGTACAATACCTCTATGACCCATGGATCGTCTGCTTGTCCCTCGTAGCTCTTGAGTTCAAATAGACCATCTTCCTGTATGGTCACCCCAACAAAGCTCAGACTGCGTGGGCTGGGCAACTCCATCGTGAGGGTACCACCTGGAGATATTAACAATCATAATTCATAAATACCCCAGACAGTTTTGCTATTTCTATTGGTGGAGAGCACGGCACTTGAAACAATATAAAAATTCTTGTTTAATTTTGGTGTATAGGCACAATTAAATTTGCAACCATCCCAAACCATTGAGTGCCAACCATAGAGTTATATATAAGAACTAGAGGGCGCACTGGTTATGCTGCTTGCACAAACGCGATGGGACAGCAAGATGACAAGCGCACCATTCTGTACGCGGGTTGAACATGAAATACACGTTTGAGTTTTTTTTTATTGAACGCTCATGGGATGCTGTTTGTTCAACTTACAAAATGGCCGCACAAACACACGCTGTGAGATGGCTGTTTTGTCAACTTAGAAAATGGCCGCCTGCGCGCATGCCGGGGCGCGTATATAGGCCAGTGCGCCCTCTTGTTCTTATATATAACTCTATGGTGCCGACCCAAGTTTGTCTGGCAAATTCAAGTCCACTCCTTATGGGTGATTCATGTGAGTTCCAACTGAGTATAGACCGTTCCTTTTTAACCTATGACATGTTGGTGTCACATTAAACTTGCCTGATCCAACCAGCAAATGAGCCCTTGCTCCATCCAGTGTCCCCCACAGTGTGACGTGTGAGCTTATCAACATGGCACTCGGGCATGCAGCAGCTGTCAATCTATTCCAGTCAAAGGACTGGCGGAACTCTATGGTGGCCTTCGGGAGAATGAGTGTGGCGTTCTCATAGATGACTGGTGCCCAAGTTACGTTGAGACGTTTGTATGGAGAAACCTGTGTCAAAGAAGATTCAATCAAATCTAGTCAAGTTGAGAATTACAGCGCCTCGTACCTTTTAAAAAACTTGCTCTTTTCTCATCTTTTTTTGGATCGACATACTTTTGGAGTAGGTTTTCAATGAAGAGACTAACACCACAAGATCAAATACTGATAATGGTAAACCTGTTTTTTGCCAACTTTTTAATTTGTAAAAAATATTCTTACTTATACTTACACCGATCAGTATGTGTTAAACCAAAATGAATAATCTTTATTCCAGATGCAAATTTAACATCTATTAAATTTTTGCAGTACCTGCTGCTAAAACATACGATTCTAGCTATCTAGGCAATCCCACCCAAGTGATATGCCAGTGATTTTTTCACAGAACTCGGGAAAGTACTGAGTATACAGTGGTAACCCACATCGGTGTATATAGGTAAAACCAAAATGAATATTTTTTATTTTACCTTGTTAATATCCAAAGTGTGGTATGGTCCAACATGTAGATATCCAGTATCATCCCCAACGACCTCCTCAGAACGCACAACGGTGCGGTTACGGTCAAAGGTCAACTCTGCCCCACCGTAGATCTCAATCAGCGTAAACTCATACGCAAAGTCGTCTGATGGCGGCAGAAGGTACGCAATACCACCTAGGTTGGTAAAAATATGTAAAAATTCAAACAAGTTTGCAGGACAAAATCTGGTAATAAACCACAAGGGAATTGGGTAATTCCAAATAGATTTTAGGCTGAACAACAAAAGTTTGACCCTGCAAAGGGCTACAAAGAGCATTTACCAGGAGCTCCAAAATAAGCAAAAAACATTTTGATGGTGTCCATAGGAACTGCACTAACGTCCTTATACATGTAGTCCTGAGCAGAAGTTATGATCAAGTATCAATCTTCCAGAGAAGCACTATTCATGTTACGAAAATAGTATCTAAAAACCCCTAAAATCACAACTGTATAAAGGCATATCAATACAAACCACAAGGGAAACTGACTGGGTAAATGATTAAAGGTAGTGGACACTATTGGTAACTAATCAAATTAATTGTTAGCATAAAAACTTACTTGGTAACAAGTAATGGGGAGCTGTTGATAGTATAAAACATTGTGAGAAACGGCTCCCTCTGAAGTAACGTAGTTTTCGAGAAAGAAGTAATTTTCCTCGAATTTGATTTTGAGACCAAGCATCTGAAACCACACAACTTCCAGTGTCCAGTGTCTTTAAAGGGCTATTCACGCTTATCAAACATTTTTCACAAAGCCTACAAATCCTACGCTGGGAGGAAGGGGTTAACGCCCGCCGTGCATTCATGGCCTACATTGTTTTTTGTTACACCTTTTGAAAGTCAGATAAGGTGTGTCCTTTACGCAGAAAATTACTGCTGGTATTATACATGTACATGTACATCTGTTGAAGATGGGTACCCTCTCTGCATGTGTTTAGAGGCTTTTGCGTTAGTCGCTTTCCAAATGTCTTTGTTATCATTATTATTATTTATTAAATTCTCTTTATATTTCTTACATCTGTGATAAACAGGGTTCGCATGTAATTCACATTCAAATAACTCTACATGTATGTTGAATAACGTGAACAAAAAAAAATCTTTGTACACTTTTGGGGGGAGGGAGGGAGTATTGAAAAAGTATGGTTCGTACGCTTGTGAAATTGTTGATAACTGTGAACAGCCACTAATCTTATTGCCACAATCAAAATAAGTCAGTATATGAACAAGCCTCAGCCCCCTGACCTCACCTGTAGAAATGTAGTTGTTGTAGTCCTCTGAAGTGGCTCTGCTGCCACTGGGTCTTGTGACCTTTGCACTTTGACATCGGTTATCAACGCGTAGGTTCTTATGCACTGGTACCTGACCTTCCATGTAGGCGACCCCAGGCCCCCCTGGTTCTGCATTGGAGTTAGCAACACTGCCACCTATAAACACAAAATAGACGAGTAGGTCAAACAGTGTGAGTAGGTGCGGGTCTAGCCTGTGAGCATCTGACATCACACTTTGAGCCAGTGATATGCCAGAGACTGGCCCCCAGTCCAGGTCAATCCCCGACCATAATCACCTTTCACCTACATTCATTTCACATGGCACATAGAGATACGCAGTTAAACTACACACAAAAAAACATGCAAGTACATGTAGCCTACTGGACACAGTGCACACAACATGCAGACGACCGAAAGATAAGCTTTCCATGTCTTTGTTTTGATTGGTCCGAGGTGATGTTTGTCAGCTGCACCCACATCACCTCGGACCAACCAAAACACAGATATACATGTACGAAAGCTTACGTCACTGCACATTTATCCAATAAAATCAATGTATCTAATGAAATCACTGGTTCTGAAAAGCAAGCACCCGTCTTTATCCAGGTGACTACATGCCAATGGAGTTAATGACCACAAAATTGGTGCGTCATGAGTGGGCCCTCGGTTGTGTTTAAGGTCCCAAGTGATGTGTAATGCACATAACAGAACCGACAGTTAAGTATAGGATAATGCCCGAGGTGCGCGCCATTCGTGGAGGGCCATTCGTACCCACGAATGGCGCGTTCACCGAGGGCATTATGCGACTTAACCCACACCTGTGACGTCATGCTATTGTTATATCGCTCCATTATTTCGCACGAATGGCGCGATATTGTTTAATTTTTAAGTCAATTGTTTGTATGTATTACGTAAGCTTGTTCACTCCAGTGAACACCACTGGTGGTGTGTGAACAATGGACGAAGACCAACATTTAGGAAATATGCTCGTTCCTTCGATAGTGGCATCATAGATCGGGAGCGAAAGTGGCAGCAGATAAGTGATTTTGTTTCTTGACTTTAAGTAAATTTATACAAGTTAGTGATAGAAACAGACTATCAGATGATGTTGTAGCCGACTTTCTCGGTCTACAAAAAATCCAAAAGGTGAAGATAAAAGAAGTGACCTACCCGCGTACAAGCCTGTAGTTTCAGATTTGTTTTTAATAAACAAATTTAAGCTACTTTTATGATCAACAATTTCAGTTGAATTCCTGTTATTTTATGATGATATTGAAAAAAGTATCTTTGCAATCTTAAATTTTAGGGACTTTACTCACTTACCATGTTTGTGTATGATAAATTAAGCATTTGGAATTAATAAAAACAATAACAAAAATACTGGTTAAAATGAAATTGATTTATCTGACTTTAAGACCTGCTTAAATTACTGTTATAGTTCTATAATTATTTTTTAACATCTCAGCTAAATAATTTAATAATGTAGCTGTTCACTTGTGTGTCAACGATCATTTTGCAATACATGTGTAGCTCTATTAACCTGTGTTAAAAACCATTAAAAACAAAATAATATATGGTCAATGGCGTCATTGACTTGATTTACTTTGTTCCCTAACTCTTTTATGCACAATGGGTGAATAGATGTACCCATCGCGCCATTCGTGCAAAATAATGGAGCGATTTAACAATAGCATGACGTCACAGGTGTGGGTTAACTTAACATAAAGACCTTTTTATGGTGTGGATAAATAAGAGCCAACACTCAAACAAAAGAAATGTTCACATGGTTGTACCCGCAAGTCTACTATTTATTTATAGTTGTCAGGGTGTTGGTACATAATTTGTCTACGTACCCTTTGCAAAGATGTGTCCGCTCTTGAAATCGCCATGGTGATATTTGATTGACACGCGTCCACCAGCCCCACCTCCTCCATACCCTCCACCTACACCGCCATTGCTGTAGATATTCCCACTGCCTTTGAACTCCAAGCATTGGATCCACAATGATCCGCCACTACCACCTCCAGCATGGGACCCCTGGAAGATCAAAACAAGACATTTTATGATAATAATAATAATTTTCTTTTGCGCCTAGAGCAAGCCCAACCTTAAAAATGCTCCCTTAAGATGATGACGCTGACCAGATTAAGGTTACATTTGACCTTATTTAATCTTTTATTTAATTCTGTATTTATTTTCCTTGTGTCTTGCTTTTTCATAATTGTTTTTTTTTCCCGTTAATGTTCTGTCTTGTGCTATTGTAACTTGTTTGTTGTACCTTGTATTGGTCGAATAAATAATAATAATAATAATAATGTACCATATGTGACTAGTATCCTGCTAAATTTTTGTTTGAGAAAATGTTTAAGCGAACATCTTCTCCTCAAAATGCAGTTTTCATATTGTCATAGAGCTGCTTTAAAGCACACAAAGTAGCTAAGCACAACAAAATGGTGCTTACCATAATAAGGTTACCAGCCAAATGGCTATTTCACATGCACAATTTGTGACTGGTAATCCACTCAATTTTGCTGTAGCAGAAAATTGTTAAGCAACATTTTCTGCTGAAGAAGCTCCACGAAATTGGGCTAGTCCAAGTTAGGACAAGTAACTCGTCCTAAATCAAGATAAGACTAGTTCCTAACTCGTTGTGAAATCCACCCCTGGTCCCTGTACTGTATATTGATCATAGAGTGATTTCATCATTTCTTTATTGGAGAAACTTACCTTTGCGTTGTCGGCATTCAGATCAATCCTTCCATCCATGACAAATGACTCGGTGACGTTAACGACAATCAAGCCGCCCCCACGACCACCCAAGCCGCTCCCTGTACCACCGCCGCTTCCCCAACTCCCAACCTCAAAGATGCTACCGTAGGGAAGGTTCTCAGCGGGTGTGAGGTGAGAGGGGTGACCACCACGCCCACCCCGCCCACCGTGACTCGCCCCTGAGGCTCCTGAGGCATACTCAATCCCGGCACCTGAGACAAAAACAACAAGAACTTTATTTGTTTCGCTTTGACCCTTTTCAAAACACTAAAAAAAAAAAAAAAATGTAACAAGTGTATTACAATAAATAAATCAAATCAACATAAAACAAATAAATATTCAGACGAGTATTCTAACTTGGTGTATCCCGAAAACCTGTGAAAATTTGGACTGGGTTGGTCATTGAAGTTGCAAGAGAGTTATGAAAGTTTGTGTGCTTTCAGATGCCTAAAAAGGCTTCAGGCCTGAAGTGTTTTAATGTTTAAAGTGAGAAATAACCCCTTCCTCAAAAACTACATTACTTCAGTATGGGAGCCGTTTCTCATACCACTATCAACATCTCTCCATTGCTCTTGACTAGTAAGTTATTATGCTAACAACTATTTTAAGTAAATACCAATAGTTTCCAGTGCCTTTAAATTATAAGCTTTTTTACCTGGCCCTTCATCAGATTGATGTCCCCCACCATCAACAGTCATGGCACTGGTTCCATCGATGTTGACTTGATCAGCCTCAATCAACAATGAACCAGCTTGCAATGTGCTGCCTTCCATGATACTAATGACGTCAACCAGGAGAACTGATGTTGTAGCTCCCTTGCCAGGCTCTGCGGGCAGTCCTCTGAAGTTGATATCAAAGACAGCCACGGAGTGAATTAACAGAGAACTGGATATGAGCGGAGCTGTGGATGGTGTGGACGTGTAGGAGGTGACCTGGCCAGCGATACTGATGTTAACAATGCGGTACGTTCCATCCGGCTGGAAGGTCACAACGCCATGATCACCGACGGAGAGGCTCTCCAAGCCATCTCCGATGGATAGGAAGCCGGCTTCTAGCTTCCCGTTGACGACCAAATGATCTAGACGAAACAAGGAGCTGTCATTGGAAGACCAGGCTAGGTTGCCGTGATCGCCAGCAGTCGTGTCCAACTTCACGCTTCCGTTTATTAGAATGGTGTCCGTTCGATTGGATGACAGACCACGGAATGTGACTGGGTTTTCAACGAGGACCTGTCCGTCGGTGGTGACCGTCAACGAATCCATTTCTTCTATTGTGCTGGCATGAAAAGAGAAGACGCCACCGACCGTGATTTCAAAGACGGCAAATGAGATATCATTGGCGTAAAGATTCCCATCGATCTTCAAGAAATTGATGAGAACCGTTGAGAAAGTCAAATTGGTGAGGTTGGTGCCAGCGTAGTTGCCGGTATCCAGCCTGACCGTCGCTCCGGACTCTATCGTCATGTCAATCACCTGATTGCTCTCTCGTCCATGAATATTCAGCGGGGTCAGAACATCCATCTGACCTGTCGGACCACGGACAGTTATGTTCTCAACGGGGACATCAGATGTTTGGAGAGTAAACCACCCCTGACCTCCTACCTCAAGGGTCGTCCAACCAACGCCAAGCGAGAGCAGTCCAGCATGAAAACTCCCCTCAACCGTAACCGACTCCGCACGAACCTCAGAGCTGAAATTTCGCAAGACGTTCTGATCGCCCGTCTCAGAATCTAACCGCAATTCCCCGGGATATGAAATGACTAGCTCCTGGATCAAATCGAAATTGCTTCCACGCATAACCACGGGAGTGAAGACTTTCATGATGGGGCTACCGATGAATACGATCGAGTCGCAGGCAAAGTCCCCAGCAGGTTCAAAATTAAACTCGGCACTGCCATTCAGATAAAGGCTGTCCCAGCCAAGATCAACTGGGTAGATGTTGCTGAACAGCCCAGCGGAGAGAGAACCATCAATGGTGACAGCGTGAACTCCAAAGTACGAGATGTTTGTCCACTCTCCACTTGCCCGGCCGTCTTCGTCAAGATACACCTCAGCTGACGAACCGATAATAACAGAACGCGCCCTCTCGTAGGTTGACCCCGTTATACCCAATGGGTTCGACACCCGTAAAGTACCATCTATCAATACCTTATGGGTCATGAGCAGACCTGAAACAATGAAAATATTCCGGTTTTCATAAAAAGTGAAAATTCTTGTAAATGAAAATGTAACTTAGGCCGTGTCCACAACGGCCACTTCGGCTACAGCTATGGCTAGATCAGCGCATCTGCCAATGTTGAAGAATAGGCAGACGCGCACAATCTAAACGTAGCCGTAGCCAAAGACACTGTTTTGGACGAGGCCTAATAAAGAATCTGTGATCTTGACGGCCAATATAAGCATTTTGTTGAGCAAAAAAAGCATGTGGACAAAGCTGGTAAAATTCAAAAACCAGTATCCACACTATTTTGTGAACCAACATGTACACGCACTTACAATCCCCTTAACATTTTAGACAGCATACCGCCCTGCCTAATTCTCAAAATACAGCAAGCAACTCCCTCCCCTCTATTTCAGCCCCATCTCTCTACAGAAATATTTCCATCTGAAATACAGTCAAAGTCCATGAAATAGCCTTTGAAGACCCCCCCTCTCCCCAAATCACAATTGCGTATTTCCATTGCCGCAATCAGAATAACAATATGGATGGAGTTGTACAAAATCCATTAAAATACAATATATATCATTGATAAAAACTAATACTTGTTGATAAAAACTTACCAACTGCTGTCATCATAAGATGGCCGCCCTCTTCCACCACAAACTGGTTGATCGCATTCGGAAAGCTCAACTCATGAGCCTGAAAAGTCCCTCCGACAATGAAATCCTGCACGAGCAGTTGTGTGTGATTTAACTCCCCCGATACATTATGGAATCTCCCAGTGTCAAAGATCACTGAGCTCTCTGAAGCAGTCTGGAAAACTCTAGCATGTGATTGGTCACGTCCTTTTAGAACTAGATGCTTGCGAGTTTCAACGGTGCCTGAGATGTCGACAGTGTTAATTGGATAATCTCCTACAGGGTCGAATGAGAACCGGCCGCTGTTTCCGACGCTCAACGTATCCCAACCGACACCGATATCAAGTGTACCTGTTTGCAGGGTACCATTGGCTGTTACGTGTTCGGCGTTTAACTCCAAGTCGACGCCTGCACCGGTCGCAGCGTCTGAACTTACATCGAGTTGACCTCCGGCTGCGACGACAAAACTTGACACTAATCGGTCGACGGTTCCTTGGAACACCACAGGGGGAATGATTGTCATGACTCCCTTTACCAGAAAGCTGTCCGTGTTGAAGGGACCCTCTGCCTTCAGCAGCACATCCCCATTTTCACCCACGGTGAAAGTTGGCAACCCTAGACCAGTGCTTACAGCACTACCCGGTCTGAACAGGCCATCAATGGTGGTGGTGTTACACGTAAGCACCGAGGACTCATTCCCAGGCCATACTACAGCCCCTCTCTGCAAAACTGTTAAGCTTGAACAATACACAGCCAATGGTTCAGTGGACGTCAGGTTACCGGCTACAACGATGGTATCCACCGTCAGCTCTCCAGGATCGTCAAGCGTCAAGACCACATTCGAATCCTCTGTTATATCCAAGTTGGTACATTCTAGGAGGTCCATTTTACCTGTTGTAACGCCCCCAGTGATTTGCAGAGATGGAGAGGTAATGCTAGAGGTGCCACTGTACACACCTGTTGAATGGAAGCTGGTATCAAAGCTAGCACTGTCTAGCACAACGGACGAGAGATCAAGAGTGACAGCACACGCCACGCTGACCTCACTTGGTTTGGACATTGTTAAGAATCTATCAAGACCAAGCACTTCCAGAGTGTATCCACAAACCCCAGAACTACTCGACTCTTGCAGATCAAGCTTCGAGTTTGCCTTCAGGGTCAGAGAGCGAAGTCGAAGACTCTGCATGGACGGAAGACTCGGTACCATCGTAAGCGTCGCATCTGAACTCCCTCCGAGCGAAAGCTCAGTATCTGTGTCCGTTTCTAGAATCCCTCGGACTGTAAGAGATGTGACAACCTCTATGAGTCCACCGGGGAGTGTGAGGGTCGATCCAACGTTGACGTGGCTCTCACTGGCGAGACGAGAACCGAGTACACAAGTCACTCCCGAGACCAGATGTAGCATGGTCGTGTCGTCACCGCTAACCTGATCGAAGCTTGTGTTGCTTGCAATAGCAAGATGGCCGCCGTTGCTCAGGGTGATGGAGTACAGTGACTGATGTGACGTGCCAGAAGAAATCCAGGCAGTGGCTCCTGTAGTAGGAATATTGCACAAATTGGGTTTAAATCTTGTTAAAGCAATTTAAATGTTTAATGAGAAATGTGCCTTGCTCAAGGGCAGAAGTGTCATGACCAGGATTCAAACCAAAACTCTAATGCTGACAACACCAGAGCTTGGGTCCACTAAACAAGATCGTTCAACCACCATAAGGCCACGATACGGCACTGTTTCTCCCAAGTCAGTCCCCAAAAAATAGTGTCACTCGATTTTCAATTTACTCGGCACAGCAGATTTTGTATAATAAAAATAATCATGTGTATCGCACTTTTTCAAGCTATTGTCCTAGGTCATTTCCAAATACACGTCTACAGCTACGGCTATGGCTGTTGCTAAGGGTGTTGCTAAGGACGTCCTATACCTCAACGCACAACGACGGGGAAATCTAGCTGTAGCCGTAGCTGTAGCCGCATATTGGGACTGGACCTAATAAGTAGGCCACTAAAAAATCTGGACCATGACTACTTACCAGAATCTTCAAAGAAGAACTCACTGCATTCAGCATTTGATTTAGCCTGTAAATTTACAACAAGACAAATTTAGGAATTATTTAGGTAATTATTTGCAAAAATGTTTCGTGACAGAATTTAATTTTTTTGATAGTCTACTCTCATACAATGTACCAACGCAAACAAACAGAACTTTGTCGTTTTTTTGAGAAACTTCGCTCAGCCAGGGGCCTAATCTCATGGTTCTGCTTACCGTAAGCTAAGGATCAGTGCTTACGGAAGCAGGGAAATCCGCGCTTACATGGACGTCAAGTGTATTTCACGGGTTAGCAGGAAAATTTGGGCTTTTGCGCGTGCAAACTTCACATTTCTTGGCATTCTGCCCTTACACAGCTAGCGCAGAAATTTGGTGCTTGCACGTTAGCGGAGTGGTGATTGTAAGTGCAGAATTCGACGGTATATAAGCAGAGCCACGAAATTGGACCCTGTTCAGCAGTGTGAAATACTTACATTGGGGATTTTCCCAAGGTTGTTGACTCTCAGTTGTTTACCAGCGTCACCACTGGTTCCCAGCATATAGTAGATGGTACCCGGCCCTCCGGCTTCTGCCACTAGAGTGACAAACAAATTTAGAGACAAATTCAGAGAAGAAATTTCACTCAGCTGCTGTGCATTATTGGTAACAGGAGTCTCGTATTAAATGGGTGAACTTTTCTCACAGTGTGGCCTCATAGCTGGGAATCGAACCAAGACCACAGTGGTGAGAGGCGAGCACTTTACACACAAGCCAACCATGCCACCAAAATTTTCAATGAATCTCAATAGAAATAAATACAGGCCTGGAATTTCATGCAGGCCACGAAGATCATTTAAGCCTTCTTGAGATATGGCAGACACAATGCTACAACACTATAAGGTTTAGGTAAATTTGTGTGTATACACCCAAACCAAACAGTACACTCCTATCATGTCCGCCGTACCTCAAAAAGGCTTATGGCCTCCGTTGCCCCTAGTCTTGGCCTTGGTGCCCCTTCAAAAGTTTCACATTGGCTTTAAGATTTTCCAACTGGAAGTGCCCTTTGCACTAAATCCACTTGCGCAACATTTATGGCGTAAGTTGCGCCATAAACGTTGCGCAAGTGGACTTACGCAGTTGACTAAAGTTTCGTGAAATCGGCTGCAGGCCTGTAAATGATCTTAACCTGAATACGTATTGTCTTTTTTTATTTGTACACTCACCATTAGCTCCACTCTCCGTGCAGAGGTCACTCGCTGAACCTGCAAAATAAAATACCAATAACTGTAAAGACATCTGCTCTCGAGTAAAGCCCGGTTCATACTTCCTACGAATGCAAATGTGAAACACACGTTGATGTCTCAAACTCGCAACTAATAATTCGCAGCAGTTGAGCTGTGCTCGACTCTTGCGAATATTCGCAGCAAAAACAGAGTTGTGACGTCAAATTTGCTCCGCATTCGCATTCGCAGGAAGTATGAACTGGGCTTAAGAAGGGTTGTGGGTTCAAATCCCACAATAAAAATATAAATATAATTCAAATATGTTTTGGCATTTACGAAGAAAAAAAATGTTTTTTTGAAATTATCACTCTTGTTGGTCTGTTTTGGCTTGTTTCTCCATACTGATAATTTTGACAATTGACTCATTTAAAGGCACTGGACATCTTTGGTATTTGTCAAGGACCAGGGCCCAATTTCATGGCTCTCTTTACCGCCGATTTCTACACTTACGATCACCATTCGCCACTATTGGCAAGCGCCGAATTTCTGCGCAAGCTGTGTAAGCATAGAATGCTTAGTAACAAGGAGTACACACGCGCACAACCCCAAATTCCCTGCTAACCCGTGAAATACGCTTGACGTAAGGACATAATTCCCTGCTTCCGTAAGCGCTGAATTCTGTGCTTACGGTAAGCAGAGCCATGAAATTGGGCCCAGTATTCTTACTTGGTGTGTCCCAACATATACATAAAATAACAAATCTGTGGGGTAAGTTGGTCATCGAAGTTGCAAGGAAATAATGAAAGAAAAAAATTTAAAAATTTGTGCTTTCAGATAAAAGTACAGTAAAAGGCTTCAGGCCTGAAGTCTTTTAATATTTGAGTGAGAAATTACCCTTTTTTCAAGCAGATTACTTCAGAGGGAGCCGTTTCTTACAAAGTTTAATCATACTATCAACAGCTCTCCATTGCCAAGTAAGTTTTTAATGCTAAACATTATTTTAAGTAATTACCAAACACGTCAAGTGCCTTTAACTTGATCGCACCACAAATGGTTAAAACTACCTTGAGTATATCCATAAACAGCAACAGCCAGTGCAATTCCACGGTTCCATGAAGTAGCTTTAAACCGTATTCTCTTCGCCAAGACTGGAACATCAAAGTTATTGCGGACCACTCCATTTCCATTAGTGTTGCCGGCAAACTCAACATTTGAGCCACTTTTTAGATTCTGAAATAGAATTAAAGAGGATGCGCCGTGATAGGAAGGGTTTGGGTACTTGTTAGTAGGACACAAAACAAAATGTCCACAGATTCACATTCAACTTATTCGGTTTGAAGATGGTAGAAAGCTTCCCTTAGAATATTACTTAAAGAGGTGCTGCAGTTTTTGAGTAATGAGTAAAAACAATGTCTTCAAAAATAATTTTTGTCTAAACAGACAAAAATTATTTAAACATGTTCGACGTATTAATACCAATACTGGTATTTACGCGACTCTCCTGAAAACATTGCTCTGTGATTTTCACCTTTTTTTTCTCAAAAACTTGATGACTAATGAAGCTGAAACTTCTACAAAAAGATTATACTACATATATCTTCATGCGAAGTGAGTAGGGCTTCATGTTTTGGCCAAAAACTTGATCTACAACAGGTACCAAAACCCTTTAAGGGAATGCAAATTTATGTTTTTGTTCACCACAGGTAATTTTTATTACAAACATCTTCATTCACAGTCAGTAGGGATTAATGTCTTGGCAATAAACTTGATCTACAAAACGTACCAAAACCGTTTAAGGGAATGCAACTTATGTTTTTGTTCACCCCAAAAAATAAAAATGTCAAAGGTGAAAAAGCTGGCAGCCAAGTGTAATGGCAAGCTTTGATGGCGACAGAAAACATTCTTACCTTGTAAGTTGCCAAGTTTCCTGTTCCAGGATCAATCTGTAGTTGATATGCCTTGACGTACTGCGGACTGCCATCTCGTGGGCAATTAGAGTTACATCCCTTGGTTGCAACACCAGAGAGGTACACCGTCTCCTCAAAGGTTACCTCTAAATATTGGGATTGGGTATTTGAGGAGGGTTTCCAGAATCCCGAATTGCTGATGAGACCCATGGAGGCGGAGTAGGAACTGTATTTTGAGGAGGAACTCAATGAAGCGACAACGAGGCTCGAATCTTCAGAACCGCCTGTGAAGGAACAAAGAAACAAAGTTGAGAAGCAAGTGAAATTCACACTTAGCAAGTTAGCTTTGAATAATGTCTGGTCAAGTAACTTGCTTAGTGCACTTATCGAAAAGAAAAAAGGTGCGCCCCGGTGTTCCTAGTTTGATTGGCAGCATATTGCGCCATAGCACCTTGTTAAACATTACATGGTGCTATGTAAAAGGACTACATCTCATAATTCAAACGTAGTCCAACATACCTTGTAGGAAAATACTGAATGTTGAAGTGACTTGAGTGTCACTGAGTGACGGATATGCGCTTCAAGAGCACTGGACTCAAGCTCTGTTGTTTCTAAACAGCAGAGTGTGGGCAGGTCTCAAGTCAATTTAGTCCATGTCCAAGTCAAGTCCCAAATCCTAAAGTGATGCGACTCGGGTGTGTCTTGAGGTATCAAACTTGATTCCCCATCTAATACTAGCTTCTTGTATAGCGCTTTATCACACCCCCAGGGGTGTACCAAAGCGTTCTGTATTTTTTCCTTCAAGGTGCGAGACCTATTTATGGTTTACAAGGTGCTGTGGCGCAATATGCTGCCAATCAAACCAGGAACACCAGGGCCAACCCCTTCTATTTTGGTCGATAACTGCACTGTGTTTTTTTATGTGCATTACACAATGCATGGGACCTACACAATATTGGTTATAGTGTTTTACTTAAGGACACAGGTGTCAAGACCGAGACTCAACCCTCATGCTGATCTGAAACACCAGAGCTTGTGTCCTGCTCATTTAACCACTTGGTCACGACACAATTATGGCTTCAGACAATTTTGAACGGTCATTTCAGCAATCTGGCCATACTGACTATACAGTGCTTTCACATACATCAGGGTAAAGTAAAACACAAATACTATTCTTTATCCACGATGCAAAACTTTGAATCGATTAAAATATATCTCACCAGTTCTCCCTCCATATGCGAATGTCTCACCGCCAAACGACCCAGTATTGTAGGTAAGGACCACTCGTCCACCACTGCCACCACCACCATCATTGCTAGCACCTCGCCCTGCAACATGAAACCATTATATAGATACGTAGAATGAATAAAGACACGGTTTTCAAGTAACACACGTTTCAGACAGGCGCTCAAGAGTCGCGCCAAACCAACTTCTGAATCAAGCACATGAAAAGTTTGAGTGACTGGATGCGCTAGAGTGAGCTACATTATGAGTGAGCCGCTACTTCTTGATGTTTTAGCCAGCATGGTCTGACAAGGCTCATTAGCTATCTAGCATGTCATGGGCTGGCTGAGAGGTCTGTGCCCAATTTCATAAAGCTGTTGAGCAGAAAATACCGCTTGACGAATTTCCTTGCTTAACAAAAATTGAGTGGGGCACCATAGTCACAACAATGTAAACTTTATGTAATTTCCGTTGGTGACCTGTTTATGTTTTAAAGCAATACTTTTCTGTGCTTAGCAAATTTGTGTGCTTACAGGCTTTATGAAATTGGGCCCAGATGCATCACACTCCGGTTCTGATGGCCGAGACTTCAGGGCCCAATTTCATGGCTCTGCTTACCGCCGAATTGTGCGCTTGCGGTCACCACTCTTCGCTAGCATGGCAAGGGCAGAGTAAGCGAAGAATGCTAAGTAACACGGACTTTGCAGGCGCACAAGCATGCCTCCTAACCTGTGCAATATGTTTGACGTAAGCGCAGAATTCCCTGCTTGCGTAAGCGTTTGCTTTTAAGGTAACCAGAGCCATGAAATTTGCCCCTTGGCCCCTTTACTTTCAAAGCAGAAAATACTGCAATTTTCTCTTCTTAGCAAAAAATGAGTGGGGCACCAGTCCCAACAATGACAACCTAATGTAGTTTTGGCTGGTAACCTATTTCTGTTAAGCAATACGCTTCTGTGCTTAGCAAGCTTTTGTGCTTAGAGGCTTTATGAAGTTGGGCCCTGGATGTTCTGTGGCCTTTGGGCAGATACACACCTGTGGTGCCTAGGACGTCCTTTGTGGATAAAATTGCAACAAAAGGAATTTAATTTCAGGAAGTTCCCAAACATCAGCAGCCACAATCCGGTATGTGCATATCGGATAGCGACGCTCCTGCTGGCACCTAGCCTTTGGTCAAGTTACCTTGTCAACCAAAGATGGTGGCTGTGTAAGTGGAGAATCAACTGTAAGCAGGACCATGAAATTAGACCTCAGTTGTATTTACTTGTCACAACGGCAAATATTAATTTGATTGAGAATCTGAAGCTGAAAATGAACTTACTCTTTCAATAAAAGGTGTACATACTTGTTGACAAAACTACTACATGTATTCAGAGATAAAAAAACATGAACTATGAGTGCAAAGCATGAAAGCTTGCGAGCCTGAAACCTTACTGTAGTGAAGGGTGTTTCATATGGTGTTATTTTTCATTTTCTTATGAATTTGATCTAGTGATAAAATATTTAAAAAAAATTATATTTTCTTTTTAATAGTGCTTATTGTTTTTTTTATAAATTAATTTGTTTGTGTGGTGGGGGTTTCCAGTAAAAGAAGGGGGAGAAATCACTTCCCTGTGTGTTACAAACCTCCATTCGCTGTGATTCTTCCATTGCCAGACACCTGGACAGTCTCAATAATGACGATCCCACCGCTGCCACCGCCTCCGCTGCTTCCACTAGCATCACCGCCATCCGCGGATATTATGCCATTAATCTGAGCACTTCCAGTGGAGATGATTTGGATGATTCCACCCCCTGGGCCACCACCAGAGCCCCCTCCTCCACTACCCTGCTGGAGGCTCGGGGAGCTCCCACCAGTGAAGTCGCCGTAAGCCTGGGATTCACCGGCTGTGAGATAGCGGTTGGAGGACCTGCCACCTCGACCACCATAGCTGCCTGAGTAATCAAAGTACAGCACTTGTAAATAACATAAAGTTGGTAGCTTGGTAACTTTAAGTCCCATGAGGATAACCTTCCGTATGGCACCACCATTTTTTCACTCATTTTTACAAAAATGGATATCTCATTGAGGTAAACTAGGCACTATTACTTCATATCGAATAAAAAAAGTGGTGGCGCCATACAGAAACTTTTCCCCACTTGATGATACCCTCGTCGAGGTCTCCGAGTCCTACTCCTAGAACTATAAGGGTATGTTCCGCTATCGTCTCTACAAACATCATAGAGTCATGAAACACCAGAAAGTCCGGGTCGAATATTTTTGCCCTGCACGTTTGTTGTAGAGCTAAAAGTTGTTGTTTTTTAATCAGAGCTCGCCAAAATCAGGCTCCATGTGTTCTTTGAACTCTCATTGACATTTGACTATAAACATTGTTTTATAAAAAGATAAAAATACCGTAATTCAGCTAAGATCCCCATCAAAACAAAAATGGCTACAGTCGAGTTGTATGATTAAAATAACAATAAAAATTGATTTATACTACTCCAATTCCAAGCAAAGCTGTTCAAAGGCACATGACATGTATGAACGATAAAAATATTAAACCATTAAAAGCAGTGGACACTATTGGTAGGCTTAAAATAATTGTTAGCATAAAACCTTACTTGGTGACGAGTAATGGGGAGGGGTTGATAGTTAAAAACATTGAAGTGACGTAGTCTTTGAGAAAGAAGTTATTTTCCATAAATTTGATTTCATGACCTCAAGTTTAGAATTTGAGGTCTCAAAATCCAACATCTGAAAGCACACAACTTTGTGTGACCAGGGTGTTTTTTCTTTCATTATTATCTCGCAACTTCGATGACCATTTGAGCTCAAATTTTTACAGGTTTGTTATTTTATGCATATATGTTGAGATACACCAAGTCTTTGACAATTTAATACCAATAGTGTCCAGTGTTTTTAAACAATCTAGGAAGTAAACATTAAAATATAAAAATACACACTTGTTTAAATTGCAGAGAACCATATACAAAACATACCAAACAAACCCACAGGTCCTGGACCAGTGCAGCTGCGCATAGCGTACTGGTTATCTTGGTAGACTTTTTACAAGCGCAGCTACCGGCCGTAGAAAAAGTATTTGACAGTGCATGCACATGGCCAGCCCAAACTTCCTTGAGATGTCTGGCCATGTGCGTGCGTGGGTGCGATGTCAATAATTTTTCCACAGCTGTTTACTGCGTTTGCAAAAATTCTGCCAAGCTAACTCATTGGTGCTGGTCTCGGAAAGCTATGGGCTTGTTTTGTACACAAACTTTCTACTCCGTTGCCATTTTTGTAGTTACTAAATTCTGTTTGGAAATATTGTTGGTACAATACAACCCAGGTGTTCATCTTTCCTTGTTGTCCCTTTTGTTTATTTGTCTTTGCGAGTCTTTATAAAAATTATACGCAGTGGGCACTGTTAGCATGGTTAGTCTGTCAATCTGTTATTTAAGGGTACATAAAAAATTCATAAGCTAGCCAATTGGGTCCTACTACTTGCCGTCAACTCGCTTTCAACTCACTTTCGCGCCATCAACTCATAAAATTTACATGAAAAATGTATAAATGGGGCACGGAAGTGTTAAGTCTGGGCTAAACTACATATTTCTCATGGTTTTCGGTTAAATTTCATTCACAAAAAAGGACTTTGAGTTGATAAAAAAGTACGAATCATTGGCATCTTGGGCCAAGACTAATCAATGTAAAAAGCAAGATTTGGGCCCGACGGTTTTGCTGCTTCGAGATAATTTTTTCACAAGAAAAAAAACTCAACTTACGCGAATTCTCTTATAGCTGATACATCACAGTTCTATGCTTCTTTTGTGGATTTTAAATGTATATTGGTTGATAGCGAGTTGACGGCACAAGTGAATTGACGACAAGTTGACAGCAAGTAGTAGGACCCAGACAATAGACCTTATGCATTGACGTCATCCAGCCGCCATCTTTGAGGTCAAACGGTGACAAAACAATGAAAACGCAATGAACAACCTCCTTTTGACCTCAATGCGGGAGCGCTGTACTGAAATGACATCATGTGCATTAAGGTCTATTACTATTAGCTTCCCAATCCCAGGTTTTGTCCATCTTATTTATTAATAATGTTGGCTATGTCGCAAAATGTATTTTATCATGTGAAGGCAATACCCAAATAAATGTTTTATTGAATTAAATTGAATTGAATCAATTCAGATATTCCTTTTTGTCAAAATTTGTGAAAAACTGGTGGCAGGATGAGGGGGTCAGCGTCAAGCTAGCACCGGATTCAGCACCGGATTCAAGTGTCGCCCTTATTTTGGTTGTAACCAGGTAACAGCCAGTCGGCTATTGTATGTTTTTAAAAAGGTTTTCAGATACAGTTTCCCAGTTTAGGCCTGAAGACGGTATAACAAGGAAGCAAACAGGCCTAAAACTGTATCTGAAAACCTTTTTAAAAACATAAAATAGCCGACTGGCTGTTACAACCAAAATAAGGGCGACACTGAATCCGGTGCTTCTACCTCTAGCTTGACACTGGGGATGAGGGGTCGTGAGTGAGGGGTGCAGAACAGAGAGTTTTTCTTCACAATGAATTGAATGATGATTCATTCTAGAATCTATGGTAATTTCAAACAAGTTTACCTGTTGGAGAAGATACCCGAAGTTTTTCGAAGCAAACCCGATCATTCAAGCTGGAATAATGCAGGATAAAATGCAACAGTTGCCTACTTAGGAGTAGGTGACATGTCGCTCATGTCAGCAGCGACGCGCGCACGTGGTTCTATTTCTACGACTTGTTTATGTTAGCGCCCTCAATTTTACTACAAATCAAGTTTAGAGGGCGCCCTCTTTTTGTTGGGCGCGATCGGTCAATCTGCGCGATCAACCGATCGCGCTGCGCTATTGAACGATCGCGCTGCGCTATTGAAATATCTATTGGTCGCGCAGCAATCGGTCAATCTGCGCGATCAACCGATCGCGCTGCGCTATTGAACGATCGCGCTGCGCTATTGAAATATCTATTGGTCGCGCAGCAATCGGTCGATCGCGCAGCAATTGGTTGATCGCGCAACAATCGGTCGATCGCGCAACAATCGGTCGATCGCGCAACATTCGGCAACGAACATGCGCGATCAACCGATCGTGCGGGAATGGCTCGGCGCGATCGGCCGATTGTGCAGGAATGATTTTGCGCGATCGGCCGATTGTGCAGAAATGGTTGTGAGTAATCGGCCGATTGTGCAGGAATGGTTTTGCGCGATCGGCCGATTGTGCAGGAATTGTTTGGCGCGATCGGCTGATGTTCAGGGGCCGAATTCACAAAGATGTAACATTGATTGTAACTGCAAATCAACCGTAGTGTGATGTCACTATATAAATCACTAACATGTCCTGCTATGAATTTTATTGCTTTGAGAAATCGCCCCAAGGAATAGTTTACCTGCACGATCGGTCGAACGCGCGAAACCATTCCTGCACGATCGGTCGATTGTGCAAACCCATTCCTGCACGATCGGTAGATCGCGCAAAACTTTTCCTGCACGATCAGTCCATCGCGCAAACCCATTCCTGCACGATCGGTAGATCGCGCAAAACCATTCCTGCGCGATCCGCTGAAAACGGAAAAAAAAATACTCGTAGCGCAATCGGCCAATCGCGCAAAGATGTCATTGCGCGATCGACTGATTGATGCGCGATCGACCGATTGTTGCGCGATCGACCGATTGCTGCGCGACCAATTGATCCTAATTTGATCGTTCAAAAGCGCAATGTCAAACAACCACAATGTCAAACAACCCAAGAAATAAAAACAAAAGATTGACAATTGATGAAGAACAAATCGTACACTATTTCATTGTTCGTCTTGTCTGTCTTCTTGCGTCCTTGTTTTGTCGTTTGTTTGTCTATACCTCTGTCTTAAAATCATTCTTGCCTTACAGGCAGTGGACACTGTTGATAATTGTCAAAGACTAGCCTTCACAGTTGGTGTATCTCAACATAATTATGCATGAAATAACAAACCTGTGAAAATTTGAGCTCAATCGGTCATTGCGTGATAATAATGAACTAACAAAACACCCTTGTCACACAAAGTGGTGTGCGTTTAGATGGTTGATTTCGAGACCTCAAGTTCTAAATATAAGGTCTCGAAATCAAATTCGTGGAAAACTACTTCTTTCTCGACCACTATGGCACTTCAGAGGGAGCCGTTTCTCACAATGTTTTATACCATCAATCTCTCCCCATTACTCGTTAGCAAGAAAAGTTTTATGCTAATAATTATTTTGAGTAATTACCAATAGTGTCCACTGCCTTTAATGTTTGGGCCAGCTCGGAGTTTAATGATTTTAATTGTATGTGTCGTTTTGTACTTTTTTATGTTATTATCTACATTTTTAAAAATTCATGCTTTTATTTTCTGTATTTTTATAAACATGTATGTTTTTTGTTGAAGGGGTCTGGAGAAGCACATCGCTTTGATGACAGTTTTTAAAACTTTTGCCTTAATACCCAGGACGGCCCCTGCCAACAAAGAATTATGTCCGAAGATTTAAAATAAGAAATAAAATAAATAAAGGGCTGTTTTCAAGAAGCCTCGGCTTACTCTAACAGCCTCATATAACATGCTCTCTCTCCCCTCTTGTCGGCCTACGTAGTTCATTCCTAGTTATTTATTTATTGGCTCTAACACATTTTATTATTTTGTACACTTTATGCGTTTTTAATTTTGTTTACCTACCATAAATACTCAAACACTTTAGGAATGGAATAAAAGTCATGTGACGTGCCAAAACCCCAATATTTACTTGTGTTTGCAATGAAATTTTGGCTGGGAACAAAATCGTGACCGCGAAAACACCGAGGCTCGTGGTTCTTTTGTATTAAACATTATGATATGTACATGGTATTGACATTTCTTCTTATAACCATAGAGAAAGGACACTGATGTAGGCCTATTTTGAAACTATGAGAAAGGGGAGAAAAAGAAAGGAAAACCACAACAAAACTACAAAGAAAACTCAGAAGGGATTGTTGCCTGGCTCTCTATTTAAGAAATAAAAGCCGTGCATGGCCCATTAACTTAACAAAAGAGTGTTTGGCCCCGTTGCCATGGAAGCAGCTCTTACTTTGGGTTGTTTACAAACTACCCGCGTGAAAAGACCCTTTGCATGCTTTTAACCCCCCCCCCCCCCCCCCACACACACACACACATAGCCTACTCACCCATTAGAGAAAAAGCCATTGACTAAAGAAATTTTTGTCCACAACCATTTTTCTACATTATTAATTCGCTAGCATTGCGTACTATCATTCCATGGTTCAATAGAGGTCATCGTCAATTGGGTTTTGTGCAGTATTATTCTTGATTTTTTGTATTTTGATTAAAGTTTTTTAAACAGGTTTTATAATAGGAATTGTATATTGTCTATATTTTAAAGACACTTGACACCAATTGGTAATTGTCAAAGACCAGTCTTCTCACTTGGTGTATATAATAAAATAACAAACCTATGAAAATTTGAGCTCAATTGGTCGTCGAAGTTGCGAGATGATAATGAAAGAAAAAACACCCTTGTCACACGAAGTTGTGTGCTTTCAGGTGCTTGATTTCGATACCTCAAAATCTAATTCTGAGGTCTCGAAATCAAGTTATACTATCAACAGCTCCCCATTACTCGTTACCAAGTAAGGTTGTATGCTAATAAGGGAATCAATGTGTGGTGAAGAGGTTTTCAACTAGTGGTTTAAACCCAACGAGGCCTGGTTCTTGATAATTTTACCGAGACGAAGTAATTATTATCAAGAACCGGGCCTCGGCGGGTTTAAACCACTAGTTGAAAACCGATTCAAGACACTTTGACTCCCATTCATAAATACCTTTTCGGTCAAAAAACATAAAAACTTTTTGGTCAAAAAGTAAAATAAATGCAAAATTATATTTTTTCAATGATTTCTTTCAATACATCTATGAAATGGTAAGGCCCAGTCAAGGCCCTCGGGTAAACAACTCCTTATAAGGGAATGCTGTGCGCGTCGCGCGTATCGCGTGATGTGGCACAACTATTTCAGCCGTTGCTCTCGACCAATAGGAATGAAGAAACTGTATTAAAAGCACAGGTGCAAGCTCGCGTGTCACGCCCATGTTTCAACACTTTTTACTGGTCATAAACAAAGGTTTATACACACCCACGTGATGCGCTCTCCACCAATAGGAATAGCAAAACTGTCTGAGGTATTTATGAATAATTATTTTGAGTAATTACCAATAGAGTCCACTGCCTTTAAACTTTTTATGATTTTTTTTTCTCTTGTTCTGTGCCGTTGTATGTTGTTTTTGTCTGGATCGCCTTTAGGTAGTGACCATTTTTACATTCTGGTTATCCAAGCAGGCTTGTTCTCTGTAGTCTTGTTTTTGTTGTTATGCGTGTTAGTTTCTCTGTATGTAGGCTACTGTTTGACTGGAAATAATATAAACATAAATAAACAAACTTTTTTTAAAACCTCACAGCCCGAGTTGTTGTCAACAATTCCTTTTTAGGAACGGAATTATTATTGAAACTACTTCTATTACACAAACACAAAACACTCAATAATTCACAACGGGGTCTATAGTTCCAGTGAATTCAAAGCTGTTTATGACTATGCTACTTCACAAAAGAGTGCTTGGCCCAGTTGTCATGGGAGCAAACACCATTGCTTTGTTCGAGTTTGTTCACCACACACAAGCTGGCCCATGTTTTGTAATGCATTGCCAAGGGAAATTTTCCATTCTATTTCTTCTTCCAAGGACTATACATTTTGGTTTTACCCATATACTGTATATGTTGGGCGCGATCGGTCAATCTGCGCGATCAACCGATCGCGCTGCGCTATTGAACGATCGCGCTGCGCTATTGAAATATCTATTGGTCGCGCAGCAATCGGTTGATCGCGTAGCAATCGGTCGATCGCGCATCAATCGGTCGATCGCGCAACAATCGGTCGATCGCGCAACATTCGGCAACGAACATGCGCGATCAACCGATCGTGCGGGAATGGCTCGGCGCGATCGGCCGATTGTGCAGGAATGATTTTGCGCGATCGGCCGATTGTGCAGGAATGGTTATGTGCGATCGGCCGATTGTGCAGGAATGGTTTTGCGCGATCGGCCGATTGTGCAGGAATTGTTTGGCGCGATCGGCTGATGTTCAGGGGCCGAATTCACAAAGATGTAACATTGATTGTAACTGCAAATCAATCGTAGTGTGACGTCACTATATAAATCACTATGGTGATACTGAAAATGAATTTTGTCCTGCTATGAATTTTATTGCTTCGAGAAATCGCCCTAAGAAATAGTTTACCTGCACGATCGGTTGAACGCGCGAAACCATTCCTGCACGATCGGTCGATCGCGCAAACCCATTCCTGCACGATCGGTAGATCGCGCAAAACTTTTCCTGCACGATCGGTTGATCGCGCAAAACTTTTCCTGCACTATCGGTTGATCGCGCAAACCCATTCCTGCACGATCGGTAGATCGCGCAAAGCCTTTCCTGCACGATCCGCTGATAACGGGAAAAAATACTCATAATCGGTCAATCGCGCAAAGATGTCAATGCGCGATCGACCGATTGTTGCGCGATCGACCGATTGTTGCGCGATCGACCGACTGCTGCGCGACCAATTGATCTTAATTTGATCGTTCAATAGCGCAGCGCGATCGGTTGATCGCGCAGATTGACCGATCGCGCCCAACATATATACCCAGTATTTTCCCTATGCGCTAAAAAATCACAGGCATATCATTCGGATGGAATACCAGCTAGACCACCGAAGATTGCCCGGTCATGGGAGCTGGGCCCAATTTCATGGCTCTGCTTACCGTAAGCACAGAATCGGCGCTTACAAGCACAGAATCGGCGCTTACGGAAGCGGGGAATTATGTGCTTACTGCAAGCGTATTTCACGGATTAGCGGCGAATTTTGGCTTCTGCGCGTGCGTACTTCACGTAACTCGGAATTCTGCGCTAACAATGCTAGCGCAGAAATTCGGCGCTTGCACGGAGAATCGCGATCGTAAGCGCAGAATTAGGCGGTACCAGTTATTTTGTTTGCCCCCCCCCCCCCTTGGGTCACTCCAAAGTAACTTTTCAGAAATAAAATAATAGAAAGAAGTCACATGTTTTTTTATACTGTTATCTAAGCCTTTAATGATTGTCCGGCGCAACCATATCAGTTTGCATGTATAAGATCCGGGAATAGGGATAAACTAGGAATAAATAGTAAGCCTAAACTTGCGGGTAAAACCATGTGAAAATCTCTGTGGGAGTGTTGGCCCTTAGAGAAAGCCGACATGGTCTAATCAGGACCTTGCAGAGGAACAATGATAATTGCTAGGAGCTGTCTTCAGTTATCAGGCTGAACCACAACATCTAGTGTGTGGACACGATAAGACGATCAGGAGAATACAGGTTGTGATTGAGCTTGATTTATACCCACTAGAGGGATGCACATTTTGGGCGGGAAGGGTCCAAGCTGTTCTTGACCGCATGGTCTGTGCATCCACCCCCTAGTTACTCGTCCTAACTCAAGATGGGATTAATCCTAGCGTTTCGTGAAATCGGCTGTGGTGCCTTTAAATCTCAATATTCCCTAACCGTATTGCAGTGTAATAATAACTGGAACTGCCAAGTTCGATGTAAACAGATAATAATGACCCCATTATTGACTCATCGGTGCTAATGGCTCATTCAAATAATTGATATGAGCAAAGGTTGAATCTTGTGTGTTGCCAGCTTTCAAATTCGGAACAGATTGTTCACACAAGCAGCGTTGTAGCTACGGTGTGCGGCCTGCCCTACACCAGGACTCACGATTTTGCCATGCACTCTAAGCAAACACATTGTGCTGCCCAGCACAGACTTCCAAATAAGACAATATTAGTGTCTACTGTGCATTGATCTATAAGAAGCAGCATCAAATGTCACAGAGAGGCCGTTTATAGTAGAGTAAGCAGAGACTTGAAGAAAACAGCCCTTTACAAACAAACAGACAAACAAACAAAACAAAACAAACAAACAAACAAACAAACAAACAAACAAACAAACAAACAAACAAACAAACAAACAAACAAACAAACAAACAAACAAACAAACAAACAAACAAACAAACAAACAAACAAGCAAGCAAGCAAGCAAGCAAGCAAGCAAGCAAGCAAGCAAGCAAGCAAGCAAGCAAGCAAGCAAGCAAGCAAGCAAGCAAGCAAGCAAGCAAGCAAGCAAGCAAGCAAGCAAACAAACAAACAAACAAACAAACGAACGAACGAACAAACAAACAAACAAACAAACAAACAAACAAACAAACAAACAATTACGAAGCAAGGACACAAGACAAACAAGACAAACAATAACATGGTGCACGGTTGTTTTCTTCATCCTTTTTCATCCCTTGTTGTTTGTTCTCGAGTTGTTTGACTACTTGCAAACTCATATTAGGAGGTACAACTTTGTAGATGTGCGAAAAATGTAATGACGTCAAGATGACGTCCCTTCTCATAATGGCCGTACGAAAACATGATTAATTTGTAAAAGAATTGCGTCATATCAAAATAGTTGCATTTTGATAAAAGTGCGCAGCGTCAATCGAGCGCCACGCAAGCGATGGCAGGTTTTTATCAAGTATGCGTAACTTTTGGGAGCTAATAGATCAGCGAAGACGAAACAAGGACAAGACGGAAAGTACGAACGCAACACAAATAAAAGTAGGCCTCACTAAGGCCAACGCAAAACGACAAAAGTAAATATGCTAGTAGAGAAAAAGCTCCGTAACATAACAAGGTGAGAGAGGGGGGCTCTTTTACACGAGTGGAACTCAACTGAAGCATAGGAAGAAATTACAATTAAAATAGTTAACTTGCGGGTACGATCATTTTGTAAATCTCTTCTGTGTGAGTGTTGGCTCTGAGAAGTGCCGGTTTGGTCTCGACGTTTCGACCAGTAACTCTGCTCGTCTTCAGGAGAATGATGGACTGCTGAAGACGAACAGAGAATACTAGACTGCTGTAGACTAACAACTATTACTTCGTTTTCCCAGAGGGAGCCGTTTCTAATCTCACAATGTTTTCATACTTTCAACAGCTCTCCATTGCTCATTAGCAAGTAAGTTTTCCCTCATGCTAACAATGCTAACAGTTTTCATGCTTACCAAGAGGGTGTTTTTCCGTCATTAATCTGTTGCAAATTCGATGACCAATATTGAGCCCTAAATCGCACAGGTTTGTTATTGAAGGCATATGTTGGGATAGGCCTACACTAGGTGAGAATACTGGTCTTTATAGCCCCTTTTCACACGTAAGCATTTTAGCATGGGTCCCTTAGGTTTTAAAGTTATACAAAATGTAACTCGTGTGAAAGGACAAAAACATTTGCTGCTGTCCAGGTTCTCTTGCAAAATCTTGCTACAATTAACAACCGTGCTTAAGTTAAGCAAGGGACCCCAGTTAAATCGATGTCGTGTGAATAGCACTTTTGACAATTACCAAGTGTCCAGTGCTTTGAGGAGTACCCTAAAAAGGTTATAGCCTACCTCCGGATCCGACAGAGTTGCCCCCACCGGGTCCACTGCCAGCCCCATAGCCGGACTGATCTGCTGAAATCCTCCCGGTGGATGCCACCGTCACGCTGCTGGCTCTTAGAGTAACATGTGAAGACGAGGTGGACTCGATCAACAGACTACCTCGAACATCCAGGCTACCGAGAGCATCGGCGAAGCCCGGTGGGGCGATGGAGCACGATACCCCCTCGGCGATTGTCAAATCTCCACCCAGACCGGGGTCCACACATGGTGAAGATGCAACTGATGAAATGCCGCAGAAGCAAATCCCAAGAAGCAGCACTCCCAACACATAAACTGAGTAATTATCAGTTACACACATTCTGCTATACCAAACTAACCGACCAAGTATATATCTTGTCCACAAGTCTGTTTGGAGTCCAAGTTGAAGAGAGCTTTTCGCCAGAGAGAAAACAACATTTCATTTTAGTAGTATACAAAAACACGTGCTGTGTACAACCCGAGCTTCAGTTTTAAAACTCAAACTTATTCTCAGCATCAACCGTCATGCAATATGGAAAAAGTCTGAAAGTCTCGGTTTTAATCATTGACTCTGAATATCCGCATTACGCTGATAACCAGGGCTGATAACAAAGTCATAAAATAGTCACTGTTGAAGTAGTTGATTTTCCCAACAGCTATGGTAAAAAATTCTTATTTGTTGTGCAGTTACTGTGTGAAGAAATTGCTGATACACAATAGAAAAAAAGAAGTCAATATATGCCTATTTTTTTCCCTCCAATCGCTCTGCTATCAATATCCGGCCGGACACAATAAATCGAGTGCGACGTGCCGTTTTGGTAGTGTCACACATCCAGGCAGAGTGCCAGGGACTTCCAGCTAGCCTTTTGCCAAGGCCTTCGTTGCTTTGTCAGCTTATGTATATAGAGCTGCGATCAAAAGCGACTGGAAGGGGAGGCCACTCGCTTGAGATACCGGCTCTATAAAGCTGTCCAAACCATGAGGCCTTGATATAAGTAAGGTAGTACAGGTGCCAGCAGATCTTTATCTATATGCAAAAAAATTCTATATCCCGAAATTAAATTCCTTTTGTTGAAATTTCATCCACAAAGGATTTCCGTAGGCATATACAGGTGTGTATCTGCCACAAGGTCACGGAACATCCAGGGCTTAACTTCACGGCTCTGCTTTTAACCGTACATTATAAGCAAAAGAACTGGCGCTTGTGGAAGCAGGGAATTCTGCACTGACGTCAAGCGTATTTTCACGGGTTGGCAGCCGAATTTGAGCCCAAAAGTTGCACAGGTTTGTTGCTGCATTTATTATGTTGGGATGTACCAAGTGAGGATACCGGTCTTTGAGAATAACTAAAAGTATAAAAGTATACCCCCAAAGTATGCATTAAAAGGATATCCATGTGATAAGGAGCTTCCCATTTCTGCTAAAGTTTTCTTTAAAGGCAGTGGACACTATTGGCAATTACTCAAAATAATTATTGGCATAAAACCTTTCTTGGTGACGAGTAATGGGGAGAGGTTGATGGTATAAAACATTGTGAGAAACGGCTCCCTCTGAAGTGCCATAGTTTTCAAGAAAGAAGTAATTTTCCACGTATTTGATTTCGAGACCTCAGATTTAGAACTTGAGGTCTCGAAATCAACCATTTAAACGCACACAACTTCGTGTGACAAGGGTTATTTTTCTTTCATTATTATCTCGCAACTTCGATGACCGATTGAGCTCAAATTTTCACAGGTTTGTTATTTTATGCATATGTTGAGATACTCAAACTGTGAAGGCTAGTAGTTGACAATATTACCAATAGTGTCCACTGCCTATAACAATACCCGATAGAAATGGTAAAGATTTCTCACCTGTCAGAAAAGTCAATGGAATGCACGAACAAACTTTTTGCACAGCACAGAGGAAGAGTACTATCATAGAAACAGCCTTGCCTGTAGAGCAACTACATAGACCTTATGCACATGACGTCATTTCAGTAGGGCGCCCTCACCTAGAGGTCAAAAGGAGGTTGTTCATTGGCCAATCCTGTGCGCCGTGCGTTTCGATTGTTTCGTCACCGTTTTTCCACTAAGATGGCCGCTGGACGACGTCAATGCATAAGGTCTATTCCCAAGCCGCTAGAACTATGACACAGATAATAGCGCCCCTGTTGACCCCTCCCGACCATGTGGCCCATGGGCGCCACCACGTGAGCTTCCACTTTTCTCGTGCGCACAACATAAGTTACTCATTGATCTTGATCTTAAAGGAATAATTGAACAGCTCCTTTCTAGGAACAACACTCGAGGAAGTCATGTCAGGTCAGAAGGGAGGAACTCCTAGTCACATTTGTGCGCACCTATGAGGGGTGTCGCCGAAACTTAGAGGGGCTAGTAACGCTGGTAAGTGTTAAGTAGGGGAGTGAATTCCAGTCTTTTACAGTATTGGGAAAGTATGATTTATGATAGGCGTTGGTTCTTGAGGATGGAATTCTAAGGGTGTGTGGGTTTGTGCATTCTTGGGGTGACAGCTGTGGGGTCTCTTAGGTTGAAGCTCAGATGTTCTTCCAGATCAAGTTGAATATGTTTGTGGATGATTTTGTGCATTGTGACAAGCCTCTGGTTGAGGCGTCTGTCTGGAAGCATCATAGAGCAAGGACTTGCTCTATGCTTGAAGTAAAGGTAGCTGGATTTCATTTAGCATAGGTAGACAGAGCTATATCCCTGATGAAGTTATTCGTGTTAAACCGTGCTGCGCATCTTCTGAATATTCATATTGGTGTACGGGTCCCAAATTGAGCAACAGTATTCAACGTGGGGGCGAACAAGACTCTTGTATAGGCTTGGATCTTTACCTTACGGGGAGCACTGCCTTTGATGTGATTTTGTCTATGTGTGTATTCCATTTCATTTCGGTAGAAAGTGTGATCCCTGGATATTTATGATTACACACTGCTTGCTGGCTGGATAGCTTGTATGAGTAGGCTATCTTGTTTGTTTTCCAACTGGAAATGGAAATGTTTCCTCTCCCATCTCTCAAGTAGTTTAAGGTCACTCTAAAGGGTCTCGCAGTCAGATGGTGTAGCAACTGGCCTATAGATCACACAGTCATCTGCAAATATGCTGCATTGGCTTGACACGATCAGGTAGGTCATTGATATATGAGAGAAATATGAGAGGACCAGGAAACGTTCCTTGAGGAACCCCGGATAACTTGTACACTGGCTTTGAGGATACACCCTTGATGACCACGCTGCCTCCCAAGAAGAAAGGATGAATTCCAATGAAGGAGACGTCTGCTGATGCCAAAGCGGTCTAACTTCAGTAGCAATCTACCGTGGGGGACCGTGTCGAAGGCCTTAGGCGAAATCTTATACAATGGCGTCAACTTGAATGTTCTCATTTGCTTCCGTTATCTTGTGGACTGTTGAAAGAGTTGGGTCTCGCATGATCTTCTAGCTCTGAAACCATGTTGGCAGGTGTTGAGAGAGCCTTGTGGTTGTCCAGGTGACACATGATGCGAGTGTAAATTACATGTTCAACTTCTTTGCAACAGAGAGATTGGCCTATAATTGGATGGGTCGGTACAACTACCTTTTTCTGTCGATTGTTGAGAAGTTGGCTTTGGGCCAAGCTGATGGCAAGTTACCCGTGTTGATACTTTGGTTGAAGATTTTGGTCAAGACTGGAGCAATCTCTGAAGCGCACTTTTATAGCACAAATTGGTGGATGCCATCTGGGCTCAGGGGCTTTGTGTGGAAGATAGCTTCTTCAGGAGATTGACGATTCCCTGGCGATGAACTATAAGGGGCGGGGTAACTCGAGGTCGACCATAGTGGGGAAGGAGGGGGATGCTGTACAGGTTAGTATCGTTCGTAGACCCTACCCACAGTTGGATGTGTGTGTGTGTGTGGGGGGGGGGGGGGGGGGGTGAGTAGGTATACACATTGAAACCGGGGACCTATAACAAAGAGAGGACAATAGGGTCCACAGTTCAGAGAAAGGTCTCCTACCCAATTGTAGCTCCGAGTAGAACACAGCTTTCGGCAGTCATGGTTCCTCCATCCTGGTAACATGGCCAATCCATCTGAGCTGTCGTTCCTCAATCAATTTTGTGACACTTGGCATGCCAGCCAAAACTGAAGAACCTTTGTGTTTGAGATCGTGTCCTGCCAGTGGATGCCCAGGAGGTGTTGGAGGTGTCGTAGTTGTACTTGCTCCATGATCGTGAGCTGGACCACCTCGTCCCCATCCCCGGCCGAGTCTTCCGGTGGGATGTGGAGCTTATCTTGTGGGGCGGAAGGGGCCGGGGGTAGGGTGCCAGAGGCCAACTGAGTATGCCCGACAATCTGTTGACAGTCTACAACAAAACTAAACTTACCCACTTCAGAAGTCAACACATTCCATGCACTAATTTAAAGCCAACCAGTTCCACACTAGTAATAAATGCACGCCAGACACCACCAGTTTATTCTCCAATGCTATATATTATTTAATCAATGTCTGAAAAGAAGAACATATGGATCACAAACTAAAACGGAATACAGCTTGTTTATAATTACATGTTTGTTATTTACAAATGTAAAGAATTTATATAAAGTCACTGAAGCAAACCCAGTTTGACTTTTCTTTGCCCCGAAATGCTGTGGAATATCTAACAAAGTCTATCAATTAAAATTGATTTTAGTTACTGATGACATATAACTTCAAATCAAAATGCTGATTGGGATTTTTTTCTGCATGTACCAAGTTCCAAATTTATTAGAAGGTAATGTGGGGTATTTCAAAGAACATTAGGGTTTTTAGAGGGTTTGTTAGGATTGTGTGCGAGGGTATATGAAGGATTGTGGGGGTGTTTGTGTGTGAATTCTTAAGAAAAGGGAGTATTATAGAACGAAAGCACGACCCCACAATCCTGATCTGTAAGATTGGGTGGGTATGTGTGGGTATCAGGAGGTACGTATAGGAACCAGGGGTATGTGCATGGGTACATGTTTTTTATTGAATAGTTAGGGGGTATTGGTGGTATCAAAAGGGCACAGAATGGTATGATAGGGTACATGAGGGTATGGGTCTATTGAGGCTTAAGCTGTAGACTTACACAATACTTTCTGGTTCAAAACTCTTGCTGTTTTGTTTGCATTGCTTAAATTGTGTGGCAATTTAGGCATGAGTTTTTGAAGAACACGTTGGAAATTCATGGTCGTCATGGAATAGTTTGGTTTCCCCTTAAACAAAAGACAAAAACAAGTCAATCAAAATACTTCACAGGGAACTTGGTACATGTAGAAAATGTATGCTACTTGGGCCTGCCCTTCATTGCAAAAATGTTCACAGTTGCACAGAGAAAGTTCACATGAAAAGGGAAGTCGGACATTTTTAAACAAGCACAAATTTACATTTTGTTTTATAAACGAAGGGAAGAAAGCGGAGATATTAATTTAAAAATAATAAAAGACAGAATGGGGATAGGAAATCTCTCTGTGCTACGGCGAAAAAAAGACATTGAGGGGTAGTTCCTGATTTTGTTTATGAAATTCTACACCTGATAGAAATGTTATAAGTTTATGGTTCTTGGATTTGTTAAAAAACATGACTTTTATGTTCTCTGAATAAAAATAATACAAATTACAATCCATTTTCCATATCCTTTAAAATGATTTGAAACAAACAAAATTACCCACAAGCAATTTCCTCTTTTAAAAATTACGCACGCAAGCAAACGCAATAGCAAATTATAGTAGGTTTTTTAATATTAAAAAAAAGTATATAGTTGTAACAAAAACCTTTTAAGGAAGTTCAGCATATAATGCTCTCTTTACAATTTTTTTCTTTGTTTTTTTTGTTGTTGCTAGAATTGTATTAAAATACACAGTCAGTCTTTTTAAACGACAAATTGATGTACAAAATAGGTCAGTTTTGGAATATACACAGGGCTCAAGTCAAGTAACACTTCCTGGTTGAACTTCATCAAGCTGATAAGCATGAGAATATGCTTAGCACAGACATTCTTGCTAAGCATCAATGGGTTACCAGCCAACATGCATATGTAAGTTATTGTAGTGACTGGTGCACACCAGTTGTCAGCAATTTCTGCTTAACAGCTTAATGAGGTTTCCCCCTCGATTGAAATACCAGACCTTAATCATGAAGCAGCCATCTTGTCTCTCCCCAATTCAAATCAATGTTAACCGTAGTGAGGCTGGGAGGGCCAAATTAGTCTGGTGCCTTCCCGGTTGTCAAATAAGAATCTGCATTCATTATTATTGATTGCATACGGGGAACGAGACGTACATGGCCACCGCATGATGTTGGCCTACAGTAAGGCCTAATATAATTACTAAGAATATTCACAATATTTAACACCACATTGTAGAAAAGGCACCAAAAAATACGTAGATTGATGTGTATATATCCCATGGCTAAAAATCTCAAATTTGCCCTGAAACGGGTCAACACATATGAAACCACGGTAAAAACCACCTACAAGCTGTACATTGAAAAAAAAGACTCTTGACTCTGCGACTAGTCATAGCAAGCAACTAATTATTGTGGTGGCACCCCACCTCAACCAGTCCGGCAGTTGAGCATGGAATTGCGATCTTGAAACGCGCATCATTAGGAAAAAAAACATGGCCAAGTTTCACAGAACCACTGAAATTTAGCTGATTTAGTGATAATTTGCTGAGGAAAAGACCAACAGGGGTGTTGTAAATGCTTTTCCACACTGAACTAGCCAGCAGGATCACTTGGAGGGAACTTTGTCTGGTCATCAAGTGTTTACATTGGTGTTTGGTTAAAAGATTACGGACTCTCAAGCAACGCTTGAGGCTGGGTTGCTCAAAAATCGTGGAGAGTTTGGAAGGTACCGCTAATCAGAAACATCATCAGAAAAAAAATGATGATGAGAAAAATTGTCACCTTTCACTTTTAATTTGTACAAGAATTAAGACTATTGATGTGTACTGGGCAGATACATTAAGGATTAACAAAGGAAAGGGATTTAGGGAGAGGGTTGGAGTCGACGTTGGGTTTGGCGAGGAGGTGGGACAGACAGACAAACGGCAGGGTTTTAAAAGACGCGCTCTTTCAATTCTAAGTATACATTATTACATTATTTACAAGCAAAAAACATTGTAGGCAACATTTCGTCAAAAAATATCTTCCTTGTTAAAAAAAAAAATTCAAACTGACTTGATCACTTCCACAAAAAAGAAGGAAACAGAACTTGTGTTTTGATCTGCAGTTGCTTTGGTATTAAAACATGATCGCTGGTACCTTGCAAAAAGTCATGTAACGGGGCACATGATTGGCTCAATGCAAACACAGATTGGAAAACCAGCCAATCAGGAAAGGTCTTGCTCAGCTTGGCTAAAAATTCTCATGAAGGACTTGTGCAAAGTTGAAGAACAAAAATCAAGCAATTATTAGTTGAAAATTACTAATTCAGAAATAAAAAAATACATGAATGTACAAAATCAAAATGGCTGAATACCCGTTCTTCCACGCAAAGGGAGGAACTCAAAATTCTTAACAATTAATTTATACAGTTGTGTTTTCCATTAATTACCACCTACATTTTTAAACAATCATAAAGAAATAAAACAAATTAAAAACGAACTCCCAGTTTTTGGCAAGTTTGATTGGGAATTAGAAAGATTAAAGTGAGAATATGGATTATGAGAGAAAAAAAATCTGGAAAAACTTTACCATACACATAATTCTTCCTTGAGTGATAACCGAAATACAAAAACCATGCCGGCCCAAGTTGTACTCAATTTGATGACTTTGCTTACCGTAAGCAAAGAAATCCACTTTCGGAAGCAGGGTATTTCACGCTTACAAATAGCGTATTTCACAGGTGAGCAGGGAATCATTTCTGGTGTGCATGCATACTCAACATTACTAGGAATTCTTCGCTTACACAGCTGGCGCAAAACTCAGCGCTTGCACAGTAAGCGGAGAATGGTGATAGCAAGTGCAGAATTCAACGGTTAGCAGAGCCATGATATTAAGCCCTGATTGTCATATTGGATTTAAAATCTCTGCAGATTTTCCAAGTTGAAGTCAGGAGTTTTACCGAGGCTGGGTTGGAAAATAGTCTGATACCTCGATATGAAATGATCATTTCAGCTGTTATTGTGGATGCTGAACATAGGGTACCTGACATACATGTAGACAAAATGGTAGCTCAACCGACTCCCCTTGTGAAGCTACCAAACCCAATGAGGCCTGTGCAGCTATTAAACAAACTTTTGGTTGCTTTTTATCCAGTTAAAAAACTCTTTATATGAACCTGCAAAAAATATTTACTCATTATTCTGTTTTAAAAAACGGTTTAAAAACTGGAAATATTGGAGTGGTTAAAAATGTAAAACCTCAATTATGAGTTTGGAGAATATCACATAGGTTAAATTGATGGAGATTTTGTTCAGAGTATTTTGTAAAAATTCTAAAAACACAATAACGGGATTAATTCTCAGGTTCTGATATCACCTGCTCTTTGGAGTTTGCGATCCAATCTCAAACTTTCATTCATAAAGACATCACAATCATCAAATGGAAAGTACAAACAAAACAATGGAACAAAAAATAACAATAATAATAGTCCCAAACAACCGTTAAAAATTCTCACCAAACAGGAAGATAACAACTACATTTAAAAAAATATTACAGTTCAAAGATCTGTGGCTCAACAAGTTCCCATATCACTTTTACAGATAAAAATATTGTTTCCACGGTTGTTCTGAAGAAGTTCTGCAGATTTACAACGATTGGAACAGTCAATTTTCCTTCAGGGGGGTGAGCGTTGGGGCTCGCGATGTGAGAGAAGTTACCCAGGCTGGTTGGTTTCCTTTAAATGTTTATCTGCGAGTTCAGTCTGTGCAACAACAAAACAAATATAAAAGTTATATGAGGAAGCAAGAATCAAGTTGGACTTTGATATTTTTTATCACTAGACACTAAGTACTACATTAATAACAACATATCTCATTTTAATGGTCATAAACTTTGTTATTTTTGAAGAACCATATCCTGTACATAAAACTCCATACTTGTTGGGACCACAAAGGTCCTGTATGTTCGAATAATAATAATAATAATAATAATAATTGTGGCTTCTTATATAGCGCATGTGTCCGTCACTCGGTGACGCTCCTGGTGCTGTAACATACAGTATTTCCTGCAAGATTTGGGGCTATGTTTTTGAATTATGAGACCTAACCCTGATAGCACCATGTAAGGTTTTTACAAGGTGCTGTGGCGCAATTTGCTGCCGATCGAACCAGGAATACTTAGGCGAACCCCTTCTCTTTTGCGATAAGTGCACTGGGTTCTTTTACATGTGTTACATAACACATGGGACCAACGGCTTAATGTCCCATCTGAAGGACTAAGCAATGTTTAAGTGTCTTGCTTAAGGACACAATTGTCACGACTGGGGATTCAAACCCACACTCTGCTGATCAGAAACACCACAGTTTGAATTCGGTGCTCTTAACCGCTCGGCCACGACCCTTGCACACGAGACTTGCACAGTATATTCGGAGACAACCTAATATGAATGGTCACCATGGTCCAGTGGTTAGAATGAAGGACTTGCAACCACAAGGTTGTGGGTTCGAATCCCCAAAGCTAGCCGCTAATTTCTAAATGAGTAGAATAAGAATTGTGGTCTATTTACTGAATCGTAATCTCTTCATTGGCACAATTCATAATCATAATCGTTAAACCAATGTTTGTATGAGAGAGATTGCATTTTGCCAGGCAGTTCCCTTGATGGGAAGATCATCTAAACGAACAACCAAGTCATTCTCAAACTGAAACGGCACCTCGTGGAAGTGTCGTGGCCGAGCGGTTAAGAGCACTGAGTTCAAACTCTGGTGTTTCTGATCAGCAGAGTGTGGGTTCGAATCCTTAGACATGATGCTATGTTAAAGGAGTAGATCTCATAATTCAAAAACCTAGTCCCACATACCTTGCAGGAAATACCGTTTGTTTCAGCGCTTTGAGACGCCCTGCGGGTGTATACATGTAAAGCGCTACATAAATATCGACTATTATTATTACTATTATTATGTATTTGTTGATTTACTATCCCTGTCTGTCACAGCGAAATTTACAAAAGCAGTTTACCTTTATCCCTGCATGTTGGCTAACACGTTAATTACACTTGATATTTCACTTTGAAATTTCAATACATTTTTTTACTGTTGAATTACATTATGTACATGTAGCATTCACCTGTTCATAATTAAACTCATTGTTATTTGTTTTCAACTGTATGTTTAATTGTCATTGTCAACAAGAAAACTAAATGTGCATTGAATTAAATTGAAAACCAATGCTTTATCACCATTCTCTATTCACTGAGTGCGTTCGACCATGGGAAAACCGAGATGCCAGCTCCAGCTTTCCTACTTACCTCCTCCATTCTCATCATCCATGAATTGCAACTCAGCTTCTAAAGGAGACACTTTAACAGCGGGATTCTCACCATTCTCAGCAGGCTTGTTGTTTCCATCTATTAATCAAGTAGAAGAAGATACATACATGTTGAATTTGCATCAGGGATATAAAGAAATTAAGCTATGTAGTAAGCACTGTCCAGAGTCCTTTGAACAACTCATATGCATATTATATTACTCATGTAGGATTTGAACCCACAGCCACTATGGGCATTTTGATAGTAAGCAGCTTGTGGCCGCCATACGCCTCTCTTAATATTTATGCATGAGGTACGTCACAATGCTCACTCAAAACGAGGCGATGGGCGCAGCCACTGCAAGTGATGGGGGACGTGCGCCCATAGCCTCATTTTGGGTAAGAATTGTGACGTCATGCATAAATATTAAGAGAGGCGTATGGTCTCTGAAAGGGTTAAATTATTTTCTGTGCCCACCCAAAGTACTTTAAAAAAAAAAGCTTCTTGAGTACTTACTTTCCCTTTGTAAATATCAATGCCACAATTGTTGGTGCTAAAAACCCCTCATTGTTTGGGGAAAGCTTTTCCGTGGTTGCATCAGAGATGGACAACACCCATCCACATTTCTGAAATAATCTGTGGCACAATGGTACCGCACTTCGAATCCAAGATGGCACAGGTTTCAGCTTTAGTACTATAGATAACAGACCTTCCCTTTGCAACGTCACAGCCCGAGTTTTTGCCAACCCAAGTTGGAAAACTATGGAAAGCCATAAATGCTAATCAAAAACAGATCGCTACTGCTTGCAAACAATGTTACAAAAACATTCTAACATTGTGTTCATTATGTTGAAAACAAAACAACTAATTATGTGAGGTATTTTGTTAATATAATTGAAAGTTTGCAGAAAGTGTTGAATTTGGTTTAAACATCTGTTAAAACGATTGAGTGTTTCACTAACAATCGGTCGTCCATGCCAACCAAGGTGGTTTGTTTATCAACAAAAGAAAGGTCTATTGACCCAATTCACCTGACATCATCATCAGAATAATCTTAGATGCGCCACACTGGTGGGCAATCTCACTGTGTGTCAAACAGTGAAGTGCGCATTTTAGGCGAAGCAGCGTTTACTTGTAAACCTATCGGCCACCAAAATGGTAGGCGTGGCACAGTTGACTAGTGTGACGTGCGTGCAAGGGGTCAATAAAATACTTACTGCTAAGGGCGTTGATATGGAGACCATCTTCAGCATCTTTGACTTGAGTTAGCACCATCTGAGCTCTTAATGCGTCATCATCCAATGACTTCATCCTGATGGGGGGTTCAGGGTAAAAAAAACCAGATGAACTAAAAACAGGTGTAGGTAAACCTTTATCACGGAGTGGCCATCTTGGTTTATCTCCCCCATTCAACCCAGTGTAACCGAACCGAGGCTGGGTGGAGAAATAGTCTGGTCCCTCTATATGAAATGATGACTTGTATCATCATTGTGAATGGTTATAGAGGGTACCTGATAAAGATAGCCAACACAATGATAAAGGTGTAGGTATGAAACAAGTTCTGATTCCAAAAAATATTATTTATTGATAACATTTTGATTCACTATCTAAAGTCAGTAACCCCAAAACCAAAGCATAATGGCAGATTCTCACTGCAGCAATATTTCAAAGCAAAAAACACACCAGGCATAAAGTATTGGATAAGCAACAGCTGAGGCCAATTTCAGAGAGCAGCTCAAGCAGAAAATATTGCTAAGCAAAAATGAGCATGATGCCAGTCACAGATGGTATATGTGACATGGTAGTTTGGCTGGTAACGCTATCCAGGTAAGCAGGATTCTATTGTGCTTAGCTACTTCTTGCGCTTTTATCCGGTCACCAGCCAAAAACTATGTCAGTGATAATTTCTGCCATTTCCAAACAAATGGCGTAAGCAACTTTGTTTACTGCTAAGCAGGCTTTGTGAAAATGGTCCCAGCTGGTGAAGGTCACAGCACACAGTTCCCATGTCCACCTCAAGAAATGCTAAGTCAGGAAAGTTTTTGCTAAGCTATGATGGAATGTACAGGAGGAATTTTGAGACTCTCGTGGTTGAAAGCATGAAAGAGTGCGAGTACCAAACTTTTTTGGGTTTTCTACCCAACTTTAATCAATGAGTTGATTTCTTTGTGTCTTTTGAACATTATTATTTAATTTTTTTCGATTGACAATGTTATTGATATTGTTATTGATCACTTTCTTATTGTATCATTATCAATACTGGTTATCAATATTCATTACTGTACAAGTTTTGCTTTTTTTTATCAGTGCTTAGTATCAGAATTGATTTATTCTGACAGCATTTTAAACAGTGTCAAATATGATTAACATTATTCAATATCATATCAATATTATTTTGCCCATTTCTTTATCAGTATTGATCAGCACCAAAGCATAAACCTCGAGCAATACCACATCAATTTCAAACAAAAAATCAATTTCAGTCTACAATATTAACACCAATACCAATAATGATCAATATCAAAATCATTACCAAACCAAAAACAATCAAAATCAAAATCAATATCAATCAATATCAAAATCAATATCATTTCATATCAAAATCAATATCAATCAATACCAAAATCAATTAATACCAGTATCAATATCAATCAGTAGTTTTCTTATAGTATCTCTAGGAAAATAAGAAGGGGGAATATTTCTAAATGATTTCTTGGGGGACATGTTTGTTTCGTTTGAAGGGAAAGGAGGGAGGGGCAGGGAATGGTCCCTACCTGGCTGCCCTCCATGCTGCCCGCTTCTCCGCCTCCTTGGACCTGAGCTCGGCCGGGGAGAGGCTTTTTTCGAGCCCGTCCTCTTGGTTGACGTCGGGGCTAACGTGACCCTCAGTCTTTAATTTCTCATAGTATCTTCGCTCGGCTTTTGCCGTTCTAATTTCAGAGGGTAGCCCGGCTATGGGGCTGATGCTGCAAGGAGAACAGCACGTTTGTGGTGGTAAGTGGTTTTGAATGGGAGTTTGTCAGTTAATTGGATTTTCAAACACTGAAGGACAGGACAGGACAAGTGCATGACCTTTCAACTTTGACCTGACTTCAAACAGTACTTAAAGACATTTGGTGCAACAGAAGAAGTAGATATGGGGGGGGGGTTCTGTGGTGAAAGTCTTGTGCAGTGGATACATAGATCCTTCTCGAAATCACGGCTTGGGCGTGGGCTTGGTCTTAGGCTCTGTTAATTGTTTACAAAAAGAAGAAAAAAATATTGCATCCTCTCCAGGTGATCCCCTGCCGCTTCACAGGTTGGGTGTAATCCCTGGCTATCGGCAGCTAACGGTTATACGGCTTATGACTGGCAGCCCAGTACAAAGATTTTGACTAATAAGGAGACTGCTAACATAGGGCTAGAAAGCTCAGTTGGAAGAGCGCCGTTACGTTATTCTGGAATCTTTTGGTTCAACTACCCTGCTCCAGTTAATTCTTTTTTGTTAAACCCAAATCAATTCAAATTTACCAGTCAGTTTCCCTTGTGGTTGATAATTTGATAAGTTGTAGCCCACAACTTAGGTACTTTACGTAGACAGAGCTTAAGCCAGAGCCCAAGCTGTGGTTTTGAAAAGGCCAAAATACTCTTAAATGTTGGAGTTTTGATGGTAGTGGTGGTATGAAGTGTCATACTACAGGAGTAACTACAAGTACACTGTGAACATGACTCGAGTGATAACTAACATGTGTAATGTAGCCCTTTTGCGACCATTCAGACTGCAAGAAGCTTTTACCGATTTGCCCAAAATGGCTAAAAATGTCTGCAAGATCTGATTTACTACCACTCGACCGAAAAGCTCAAAGGAGAGAACATGATTCGAGTAGCCCATGTTAACACTATCTAAATTTCTACAAAAAAATACAAACAACTTTTGTGTTTCAAAATCTTGCCAAAAGTTTTTTTTAAAAACATTGTGTCAAAAATCAGCCATTGTAATTTGCACACGGTGACTTGGAAAGGAGAAGGAACGTTAAGTTTTAGATGTCCGAGAAAAAAAAAACTCAAATTGGGGAAAACCCCACAATCAGGTCCTAAAAGGCAATTGGAACCCAATCCACATGCAAGGCTCCCGTCCGAGGTAGATTCAAACCTGGGCCCACAGATGTGAAAGGCAGGGAAATATGGAGTGCGTTTTGGCGACCCCAACCAAAGACTGTTTCTGACGTCATAACCAAAACGGTAACCGAGCTCACAACTCGGTTATCGTTCAGTCTGAACAGCAGAACCAACAACCAACAACCGAAACAGTTTTTGGTTGGGGTCGCCAAAACGCACTTATGGTGATAATGATTCAGAGGATAGAAATGGTCTCTAAAGGGCTATGATGCAACTGGAAATATCAGAGTTTTTAAGAGTATATATAAGAGTTTTTTCAAAGTTTCGTACATGAAACTACATGTACATGTATTGTTTCATTCCTTGTAAAAAACAAAAGATTCTCAAGTGTTACGTCAATTTATCAAATTCACATCGACAATTAAAATATAAAGAGATGACATATTATTTTTCAATGAGTAAAGTCGACAAAAGTCATAAAGAAAGGGTTAAATTTCAACTTTCAACCTTGATTAGTCGCTCAGCAATGATTGCTTTGAACCACCTGCTTTCACACAATTAAACATTTTGCAATTTGTGTTAATTGACCAATAACCTTTTCAGCGTTCACACAGCAAAAACTCAGCATTAAAATTGACAAGTCGGTTAAAAAAACAAAGGTAAGTTGACGGGCTACATTGCTTCGACTGTTTCGATAATGTAGAGCAGTGGTAAAGTCAGCAAAGCTATTATGCTTCCTTTGTTTACTTCTTGCGCCTTTGATTCAAAAGAGTAAATCTGGGCTCTAAAGGAACATGTTGCCTAGGATCGGCGGAGTTGGCCCTTTGAAAAGCGTCTGTAACCGTTTGTTATAAAATGCATATGATTGGAAATATATTTTAAACGTAGAATATAATAATCCACACAAATCTTCCTCGAAATTGCATGGTTTTCCTTTAACTTTGCAAACTAACATGGTCGGCCATTTATGGGAGTCAAACATTTGATTTGTTTTATAACAAACAGTTACAAATGCTTTTTAAAGACTAACTCAACCAATCCAAGGCAACGTGTTCCTTTAAGATAGGGTAAAGCATTAGTGAAGGCACCAAAGCTATTGTGTATGCTTTTCCTGATGTCTATGAATCAAGATAAGGTAAGCAATGGCAAAGTCAGTAAAAACTTATGTGCCTAAAATGTGCCTAAGGTAAAGCAACACAGAAGTCGGCCAAACTGCTTTGCCTGTACCCAAATTCATGAATCAACTAAAGCAAAAAATCGGCAGTTAAGAAAACAGGGAATTCTAAGCTTGTTTCAAGTGTATTTCACGGGTTGGCAGAAATTGTTTGACTTGTGCACGAGCGCGCGTACTTCACGTTATTATGCATTCTTAGCTTTCACAGCTAGGGCAGAAATATGGCGCTTGCACAGTAAGCAGACAATGGTGATTTCAAGTGCAAAATTCGGAAGTAAGCAGAGCCATGTATTAGGGCCCAGATTTGCTTACTCTCAATGAATCAAGATAAGGTACAGCACTGGCAGAGTCAGTCAAACTTACGACATAATATGTGTACAATCTTTGAATCAATGATACAGCAATGGTGAAGCCAGCAAAACTAATGAGCCTGATATTTTTAGTTTCTTTGAATCAAGACAAGGTACAACATTTCAAAGTTCGGTAGGAAAACCTGAGGTGAGTCTACAAAGAAATCGAGTCATCACTTACCTGGGACTGGTGACGTTGAATATATCGTCTGACCTCGTCTGTTTGGAAGGGGTCGTTTCTATGGTAACATTACGTGAATAATTCATGATCTCCTCTTCGGTCATGGACTGCATCTTACGGTCCTCGTCTTCTTTGATCTTCTGAAGGTCTTGGTCGCTGACGAGGTTGATTTTCTTACCCGCTGCGGACGATCAAAATGGGGGAAACAATATAATGAGACAAGAGACTGGTGGTTTTTGTAAAAACAAATTATTTGTGCACAACGAAAACGAAAACTGAATGCATTAATCACTGAAAAGAAACCCTACTTTTGATGGATTAGGGACAACAAAATTGAATTTGAATGTATGTTTTTTGGTGAAATTGGCTGGGAAAACCTGTAATATTACATTTTTTAGAGGAGACAAGACTGATAAAAGCTTGACTGACCTTGTTTGGGCGTCGAGTGAGCTTGCTCATCGGCTTTCTGCTCAAATCGCTTCCATTTGTCCTTGAATGCCATTCGTTCTGGGCCTGTTGCGTTATTCATCAGTGGCTAGAGGATGCAAATCAGGGTAAACAATACAATTCATTAATATTCAAATACTATTGAAAGTGTATCTTGTGTTTTTTATTATTTTGAAGTTGAAACTGGTAGACAATGTTCACATTTTACCTGTAAATTCTGATGCATTCAATTCGTATGAATTCATACTATTTTTGACCATGTGAGGGCATGAAAATGCAAAATAAATTGAACAAACTTTTTTTCCCGTAAATTCTTTTCCTTATTATTTATTTGGATAATGATGCAAGGTAACAACAACCAGGCAGTCAAAATAAAATAAAACAAAAAACTGTAATTGTGTCGAGATGAAATTTGCAGAATTAGTGAGGAAAGCACCCCCATACAGTCAAAATGAACTAAATTGAATCAAATAGATTAAAGGCAGTGGACACTATTGGTAATTTACTCAAAATAATTATTAGCACGAAACCTTTCTTGGTAATGAGTAATGGGGAGAGGTTGATAGTATACAACATTGTGAGAAACGGCCCCAACTTTCGAGAAAGAATTAATTTTCCACGAATTTGATTTCGAGACCTCAAGTTTAGAATTTGAGGTCTTGAAATCAAGCATCTCAAAGCACAAAACTTCGTGTGACAAGGGTGTTTTTTCTTTCATAGTTATCTCGCAACTCCGACGACCAATCAAGCTCAAACTTTAACAGGTTTATTATTTTATGCATATGTTGAGATACACCATGTGAGAAGACTGGTCTTTGACAATTACCAATAGTGTACACTGCCTTTAATGAACTAATTTAGTAACAAACAAAACACTGTGGATAATCTCATGTCACATGTTTGTATGTATCTATAGTTTGATGATACAAACGCCAAAATGGCGAGTATTTTGTGAACATTCCATGCTATTCATGAAGAAGCTTTGCAGAGAATGATTTTCCTTGCACAGCAGAGAAAAATTCTACACAAAATGTCCCGGCTACAACTCAAAAAACATCATTTGCTACTTAATAATTAGCATTTAATCCGCACAAAATATATTTAGTATGCATGTATATTTTGCTACACAAATTTGCTGGTTGAAATCGTTCCCTGCTTTGGAAAGCAGTTAATGCATGAAATGATGAAAGAAACCTGAGATGGGTGACAACTGATACCCTGGTTGGGGTAGAAGGGACTCAATCAAGTATATCCCGACAGAGATAGCTTTGATAAACATAACTCAGTCAACCTTACCAACAAGGGGGAAAAAAGGTCCAAGCACAGAAATAGAGACGGCAACTTTTTTAAGTAGTTTACTTTAATCTTAAATGTAGGGTCATAGATTGTTGTTTTTTTGTAGACAGGTACAATATCATGTCAAAGTTTCAGCTGAATCAATGTTAGAAAACATGTTCTGTAAAACCCATCCATTAGGAGGTGAAAACGGGTACCAACGGTATCTCTGGCCACAGCATTCACGAACGGACACCAACCCAGATTAAAATGTTTAGAGGTGAAAAATGATCTTTCTCATCAAAGTTTATACTATGAACAGTGCTTCTTACCAAGTTGGATTTTAAGATCATTACTTTTTTGAGTTTTTACCATAGAGTTATATATAAGAACTAGAGGGCGCACTGGCCTGTATATGCGACCCGGCATGCGCGCAGGCAGCTATTTTCTAAGTTGACAAAACTGGCATCCCACAGCTTGTGTTTGTGCGGCCATTTTGTAAGTTGAACAAAACAGCATCGCGTAGCATTCAATAAACACAAACTCCAACGTGTGTTTCATGTTCAACGCGCGTACAGAATGGCGCGGGCGTGTCTCCTTGCGGTCCCGTCGCGTTTGTGCAAGATGCATCACCAGTGCACCCTATAGTTCTTATATATAACTCTTTGGTTTTTACCAATCTATGACCTTACCTTCAAGTGGTAAAGAGAACAAGTTATCAACAACAAATTGAACTAAACAACAGCTATACAACTACAGGGAACAATCCACTAATACAATTTTCAGTTGAATCATTCAATGATTGTTTGCGAAATGGAAAAACAAAAAATTAACAATGCACAGAGCATATCACTAACAACTGGACAACAACAACTATCCACTCATATAACTGTGTGGATAAGTACACATCAACAAACAAAACCAACATGAAACGCAACAAAAACCAATGTGTCTATCAGCAACCACCAACACATTTTTCAACAGATACCACTAAATCTGCTGGTGGATTTTAACGCATCAACAAACAAAACCAACATGAAAATAAACAAAAACTAATCTGTGTGATGTATCAGCAAACATCAACACATCTATCAACAGATACCTTTAAATCTGCAAATAGAATTGTGTGGATGTGTAACAATGCACATAGCATACATGTATCACCAACAACTTAAAGTCATTGGACACTTTCGGTAAACAGTACTGTCCAAGGCCCACACTTCGTGTACCACAACTTATATATACATTTGTAAAATAACAAACCTGTGAAAATTTAGGCTCAATCGGTCATCGAAAAAAAACGAAAAAAAAAAACACCCGTGTTTCCCCACGTTTCGCCATGTCATGACATGTGTTTAAAATAAATCCGTAATTCTCGCGATATCGAGAATTGATATTGTTTTAATGTTTTCTCAAAAAGTAAAGCATTTCATGGAATAATATTTCAAGATAAGTCTTTCACCATTACCTTCTGTAAACCCTGTAAATTATTTGTAAATCTGTGAACTTTTAATTTTTTTTCTGTACCGAAAGTGTATAATGGCTTTAAATAACGACAACTATCCACTCATATAATTGTGTGGATACATACACATCAACAAACCAATACCAACATGAAAATCAACAAAAAACATAATGTATACAGCAACCACCAACACATTTATAAACAGATACCACTAAATTAGTTAAAGAATACTAACAACATTTGTCAACATCATCAGATAAGACTTGTTATATCAACAAACATCAAAGTATAAGTAAGAACATCAACAAGTAAATATCCACAAGGTATGATATCAACATGCAAAATATAAAACATCAACCAATCTCAACTAAATTCACTTAAAAGTCAGGAAGGTATCAACAAGGGACTAGAAATAGTATCAACTTATCAACAAAATAAGAAGAACTTCAAGTCAACACAAATCAACCAAAGATCCACCAAACATTCACAAAATCAGTGTACAATTCTTGCAAAGATTCCTATAAAGCTGAGGATGATTAATAATGCATCCACTGACTCTAAACTCTGATCAACTACTTGAGATCTGTGTACAATTCTTCAAAAAATTCACAAATTTCTATACAGCTGAGGATACTACATAATGCATCAACCGATATTCCCACAGTTCAACCAATTTAAAAAAAATGTTTGTGAAAGATCAACTACTTGAAATCAGTGTACAGTTCTTGCAAAAGATTTACAAATTACAGCTGAGATACTCTACACTAATCAACCAATTTTTAAAATAATGTTTGTGAAAGATCAACAACTAGAACTCTGAACATAAACAACAATATCAACAACAGGGCATGCAACCAAATACACCAACGTCATCAACACCAAGAAAGTTAAACTGCATCAGCACCAACTTTTGAAAATAAATAAAAGCGTCCACAAGGAAAAGAAAAAACACCAACTATCCACCAATTACAAAATGGCACCTTAGCTGATTTGACCGGCGATAAGATTTCGGGCGACATCAGCGGACTTGGCGTCCCCGCCGACGATCGACTTGAGGTGCTACCCGTGGACAATCGAGCCACCCTGAGGGCCTCCTTGCGAGCCTGTTTGGCCGCTTTCAACTTCTCCACCTCCTCCTTTTCCTCTTCTGTTGGAGGGCGGCTAGGGGGCTTAGGGGGGTCCCGGTCGTCCCATCTGGGCTTAGGGGGATCCCGGTCATCCCATTTGGGCGTAGGGGGATCCCGGTCGTCCCATTTGGGCTTAGGGGGATCCCGGTCATCCCATCTGGGCTTAGGGGGATCCCGGTCATCCCATCTGGGCTTAGGGGGATCCCGTGGTTTGGGGGCAACGGGAGGGGGAGCCTTTCTAACAGGCTGAGACAATCCATTTTGGAAGAGGGGTGGCAGTGATAAATGAGGAAATAGAGATGTTGGAAATGTTAACCCAAATGAAGTCAAGGAAGTGTTAGCATCGTTTTTGAAAAACTTGACATGATAGATAAAAATCAAGAGTAAAATATTTCCCTCTCTTATTATAGTCAGACTCCTAAACCCTGTGATTGAACACAACAAGTACCTACTGTGGAAGCTCGATCCTACTAAGCTCAATGACTTAGATAGCTTTCCTATCATACCACTTGCAAAATAAAAAAACAGAGACTGTGAACAAATTTATAGTGATTGGAGTTGAACAAGTAACCTCCTAAGATCTTGCTGGAAAACTTCCACTGAACATATGTACATAATCCCACCATTGCACTTCCCAGGTTGTGTCTAAAGCTGTGTTCGCATTGGACTTTAAAATGGGTAACTTACCGCCACAAATCGTTCACTTACTGATATTAAGTCCAAGTGCGAACAGCCAGTAATGGGGTGGTAAGTTACCGCCACGGTGCTGTTAACTTAACAGGCCAATTTGAGCCCCGGTAACTTAACAATGTCCAATGGGAATGCACCACTCCAGTAACTTAACAATACTGTCACGTGACTTCTACGTTGAAGAGCCATGAGCGTCAACGTTGAAGAGCCTTGAGCGTCACTGCGTGACGGACCTGAGTGCTATATAAGAAGCCACTATTATTGTCTAAAAGATATGATGATGTTTGAACCACTGCATGCAATTTGCGCTGCTCCAAAAATGCAGGTTAAAAGCATAGCTGCGTTTCCATTGCGTACGCAGTGCGCAGAGCCCTAGCCTGAGCCCAAGCCCAAGCCGAGGTTTGAGAAAGACCCATGTTAAGTTACCGGACACAAGTTAATCCAAGTGCGAACAGCTGTTAACTTACCGGGCTGATGTGTTAACTTACCGGGCTGGTAAGTTAACTTACCGGGCTGATAAGTATACCAGACCCAAAAGTCTAATGCAAACACGGCTTTACAAACTATCTACAAAAGCCACTCAAGGTAGCTGGTTACAAGAGATGTGCAACATAAGAGAAGACTCAGGCAAGCTAATGATAATAACTACTTGGCTACGAGAGAAATGTTATGTCAGAATTAATGGTTAATACATGAGTATACATGTACATAGGTATGTGTACATGAGAATGAAGGCTCAACACTACGAAGGCAAGAAGAGATCTGTGGAGAAATAAATAAGCTTTTGGAGAGACAAGAAAATGAAGGGCTTGAAGTTTTGTGGTACCAGTGTGAATTGCAAAGTACAGATGAGCTATTTTAAAGAGATGCTTACCGAAATTCTCCGCTAAGCAGAAATAAGCAGGGAATCAGTGAAATGCAATGAGCACCCAATAGGCTTTGGCCTGTTAACCTATACATTCTAAGCAAAAGTACATGGTAAGAGTTTTCAACTTGTTGAGTAATTGCTCATTGTGACCTGGGCCAAAATTGGTAAAGCTCTTAGCCAGAAAATGCAGCTTCATAAGCACAAAATGAGCAGGGCACCAGTCACTGTAATGTAAATCTAATATCATTCTAACTGGTGAACTTTTATGGCGAAGCAATATTTTTCTGTGCTTAGCAAATTGTTGTTCTTACCAGCATTATGAGGTCGGTTGTGTTTCAACTCAATAAGTACTTCAAACAAACCAAGATATTTTTTTGACAAGATTTCCACACTGCTACCACAAAACTGGGATGGAAATTTTGATCATGCAAGAAGAGAGATGAAGAATTTGTTTATAATGTAGTTAAGTAAACATAAACAAAGAGAATGAATGACAGAATGAAGCCGTGTCCAAAGTGAAAGACTGTTGCTACTGCAGCTCGCCGAAAATGAGAACTCCTAGAATTGTTGATTTTCAAAAGGTTTACATAGCACCGTGTAATGGTTTACAAGGTGCCGAAGTGCAACCTGCAGCTAACCGTACAGAAAACACAGGGGTGCACCCCTTCTCTTAATGATAAATGCACTGGGTTATTACATGCAATATACAACAGATGGGTCCTACTATTTTCCCCCCATACTGAAAGATGAAACAGTATATGCTAATGGTCAAGTTTCTTGCTTTAGGATATAAATGTCAAGACCGGACTCAAACAACACTTTACTGGTCTGATACACCAGACATGCCAAGAGCTTGAGTGAATTGCCCTTGACCACTAGGGCTAGAGTCCCGGTCTTGGTGGCACTTGTATCCTTGAGCAAGATACTTCACTGTTTTGCCATTCGGATGGGATGTTAAGCTGTAGGTTTCGTGTACTAGGATTGTTGGTGCATGTAAAAGGACCCAGCCGCCGATTTCACCAAACTCTTCCTAACTTAGGATTAATCTTATGACTTAGGGCGAGTCCCAACCCTGCACTGTAGCATGCAAACCTTAAGATTAATCCTCGAGATAGGATTAATCCTAGCGTTTCGTGAAATCGGCTGCTGAACACTTACCATGGAAGAGTAGGGGGTTTACCCTGGTAATTCTGCTTCACACAGCAAGCAACCTTATTTACAGGTTTCCTCAGGCTTTGCAAGCTACAGTGATAACATTTATTTATGAGGACCTTTGGTTTCATTACCAAAGAGCATATAATATTTAAAAAGCATTGTGCTTAGCTTCTTTCTGTGCTTAAGTATCTCCATGAAATTGGGCGCAGTCTCTCTCTTTGGACATGGCATGAGGAAAAGGAAACAAATAAACAAGAAAAGAAAAAAAGCTTTCTCGGCAGAAAACCGTTACCTGGGGTGATGAAGGCGGACTGGATGTGCTGGAGGAACGGCTAGTGGCGCCACTGGACGTGGAGACCAGCTTGGACCGGCCAGCCTGGTCCTTTGTGGGTCGGGGCGCGACAGGAGGGCCGGATTTCTTTGGCTGTGCCAGGGAAAGAGTAGGTACGTTTGGCAAGAAAACAAAAACAAAAGAAGGGCATGCAACTGTCTTTGCTTTTTGGGGGGAGAGGGGGTTTTGAGGAAGGAGTAGCAGGTGATTGGGGAATTTTTTAGGTGGCTAGAGTTAGAGTTAGGAAATAAACAGGTTGCAGGAGATGCATAACCTTTGTGTTTTTTCGACCATGGGATCTGAGAAGAGAATACCGTCACAAAACGACAATGTAATAAGATGACCTTCACGTCAACTCCCCAAGAGGGGATACAAACACCAAGCTGGCAGCAACCAAACTCTCTCTTATACAAACACTGGTTGAACGTCCATGATTATAAATTGCACAAATCGAGAAACTTTGATTCAGTAACTAGATGACAATACTTATTCTATATATACTCGGTTTGCGGTAACACCATGTGTGTTTCTACTTGCCAGGTAGAGTTTGTTCTTGAGAACTGTCTTGAGTAGATTGTTCAGGTATTCGAGAGACTTCTCAGCTCTGAAAAGAACTGTCCTGCTTATTAACTATTACCTGGGCGGATGGTAAAGAAATAGGCGGGGACTACTGCTTTAGCTTATATGATCACAATAAACTGTACTTGTTCTAGTTATTGTGAAATTAGCGGTAAGCTTGTAGGATTCAAATGTGGTGTTTCGTAGTTTGTAACAACTGTTTTGTTTGTCACTTAATTAACCAAAGAATGGGAGGAAGGTTTCCAAATTACAACCCTGCCTCATTTTGGTAATACTTAGGTTTGAATGAGCATTTGGAAAGAGCGTAGTATGTAGTCAAACTTGTATCTTCTGAAACTCAAGTTTCACAAAAAAATTAGTCAGATCCCCTTTTGAGTAAAGGGGAATTTTAACATTTTCTGTCAACGGGTGTACAGATGTCCTGACCAAGATGGGTCACCTGAGTTGAGGGTCTGTGGACGTGAAAGAATACCCATAAAGTTTCCAATGCAACAAATTGTCTTGCTCAGATCCCTTGGTCTTAGGGTGCGATCTTTGTTATGCCACATGCAATGAAGGTGTAGTGTTAAGCTTTGCCATGCAACCATGCTGTTAGTATTCAGAACTTTACAGATATTTCACCGCGAGAAGAGTAGCCCAATCTGAATTGGGGTGGGTTACTAGACTAACAATACAATCTAAATCAGATGCCTTATACCTCTATTAATTGGTAATTTATTAAGCCTTTTAGGGGTTTGGGTATTCGGTATTGGAGGGGAAATACAATCCAGGCAGAAATTAACAAACCCTCCCCCATTCTCCCGCTCAATGTTAATGGCAGCTGGAGCGCAGAATGCAAAATTAGAGCAAACATTGAACAGGGGTCAGGGGGTCGGGCCCAATGAGATACAGCCAGGATTGTAGATTGGGATGGCTGTCTGTACAGATATGGACCACCAGTTGCCTTATACATGTATGTTATGTACCTCTATGAAAGTTTTTAATTAACTTAGTCTCCAAGGGGTTGGGGTTGGGTAGGGCTAGTGGGGTTGCGGTATTTCGAAATGATGGGGGTATGGGTAGTGGGGGTATGGAGGGGGTATGGGTACGTGGGTACGGTGGGGGTATGGGTAATGTGGTACGGTGGGGGTATGGGTACGTGGGTACGGTGGGGGTATGGGTAATGTGGTACGGTGGGGGTATGGGTACGTGGGTACGGTGGGGGTTTGGGTAATGTGGTATGGGGTGGAATGTTTAAAGGTGGTACAGCTGCTGTACAAGGTATGGACCATCAGTTGCATTATACCTCTGAAGCCCCTTTCACATGAGAGCAATTTAGCAAGGGTCCATTGCTTAAATTTAGCATGGTTGTAAAACGTTACAAAATGTATGTGTGCAAGTTCTCTTGCAATATCTTGTCAAACATAGCTACATTTTACAACCATGCTAAATTAAGCAAGGGTGCCCAGTTAAATCGCTAAAGTTAGGGTATTTTGGGAGATGTGGGAATTGGGTATTTAGGGCTATGGGTATTTAGTAGGTGGGTTGGGGTATTTAAGAAATAGGGTGGGGATGGGTACATGTATATTATTAGGGTAGTGGGATTACAGCAATAATACCAGGTTCACAGCACATCAATTGATTGCATGAGTTTCCTGCGCCGGGTCAACAAATTTCAGATAAATGTCACCTTGATTGGGGACCATGGTAGTGGGGTTTGTCTGGGGTGGGAGGGGGGGGGGTGTTCTGGCAGAGGTTGCTGGGTTTCCACCACAAGGGGTAAGAAGGTTATGCTTGGATCATTGGGTATTACTTTATAGCAACCTGGGGTGGATTGGAGGGGGTGCTATGTACCTCTTGGCATGGATTGGGGTAACGTCACAGTTATAGGTGGATCAAAAGCATCTACACTTTTGAAACCACTTCCAAAAGAATCAGCTTTGGCTAGGGCTCAAATCATTGACTGAAGGGGTGAAGAACACCGCCCAATTTCATGGCTCTGCTTAGCACCAAATTCTGCGCTTACACGATCACCATTCTCTGCTTACTGTGCAAGCCCCAAATTTCTGCATTCGCTGTGTAAGCAAAGAATGGCTAGTAACGTGGCACGGGCACAAGAACAATTTCCCTGCTAACCTGTGAAATATGAAATAACAGAAAGTATACACTGTGCCAACTACGATAAGCAGAGCCATGGTATTGGGACCAGACCAGTAAAGCCAAAGCAATAGACGCTTCCCATGAAATATATAAATTGCACATAGCGCGTGCGCACTAACGTTTTGGTTGGCAAAATGAGGGAACATCGCGCTGTTTTGTACACGGCTAATGGGTGCGTGACGCAGACGCGATTGCGCGTCTGCTTAGTGCACAACTCTACGGCGTTTGCCAACCAACAGGGTCTGTACGCATGCGTGAATGTAGTTAGCATATTTCATGGGAAGGGTCCATTGCCGAAGCCATCAATTCGGAAACTGCCCAAGGGGCATTCTGTACTTTACTTGAGGGGCAACCAATTAATATATTCGTCTATTCACTAGGTCAAGAGACCAGCTGACTGTTCAATTAAATAAATAAAAATTAAGTTGTATAAGTTTGAGTTTTGTTTCTCATAGTCATACAAAATATTCCCCCTATCCCAGTTCCAGCCCCCCCCCCCCCAATCCATTTTCTTACCGTCTGAACAAAAATGCTCTGAACAAAAATTGAGCTTTCCTATATCTATCTTTTGAAAACCTACTTATAATATAAATCCATGTCTTTTCACAAACGCTGGCTCAGGGTTAAAGACAGTGTAAACAAAATGTGCAATTTCTGTTGATAATTGAACAAATCCAAGTATCAAAACTATCACCTAGAAACAAAAGAAATAAATGAAATAAATACTACACTGGTAAAGGAGTGCAACGTCATGCTCGAAGAGAAAATGCAACCAAACTATTCCCGCCGTTTTTTTAAATAGCCAGGAAAGATTTATCAGACAAAATTCTGTGGAGCTGCTTAAAGGCAGTGGACACTATTGGTAATTACTCAAAATAATTATTAGCATAAAACCTTACTTGGTAACGAGTAATGGGGAGAGGTTGGTAGTATAAAACATTGTGAGAAACGGCTCCCTCTGAAGTGGAGTAGTTTTCGAGAAAGAAGTAATTTTCGACGAATTTGATTTCAAGACCTCAAATTCAGAATTTGAGGTCTCGAAATCAAGCATCTGAAAGCACACAGCTTCGTGTGACAAGGGCGTGTTTTTCTTTCATAGTTATCTTGCAACTCCGGCGACTAATCCAGCTCAAATATTTATTTTATGCATATGTTGAGATAATGCAAGTGAGAAGACTATTCTTTGACATTTACCAATAGTGTCGACTGGCTTTAAGAAGAAAGTATTAATAATACTAATATTAAATTGCCCGACAATTTTAATGATACGCAAAAGACAAAATAATTTTGAGGGGTACCAGTCACAGACGGTTGGCTACTGAATATCAACGCACATGAGCAAGGCTACTGGAACCAGGTTACTAGAACCAGGGAAGAAACCATAGTCATGAGGCTGGTTCCAAATGGTCGACCACGGTAGTCAACCAATGGTCGACCAGCCTGGGCTCAAGTAAAAATAGTCAAGCTTTACTTAACCTTGGTGCACATTCGAACTTACTCTATGCAGTACACCAGTCATATGCATATATATTACATGCCTTTTTGGCTGGTAGTATGTTTCTGCAAAGCAAGATTGCCTCTCTGCTTAGCAGATTTAATTGATTAGAAAAATCCTCCCATTGTATTGAGATACAAACCACAAATTTGAGGAAAGACTTTTTTTGCTTGATCAAAATGTCAGACATTGTGCATTTATACCACAAGTCCTTTTGGTTGGTAAGCAGTTTGCAACAGCTATTTCTATTTTCTAAAGTTTGGATTAAAACGCTCCTGAAAGTAATGTTGCATTTTCTCTTCAAGTGTGTGATTTCTGCCGCATTCTTTTATCCCCCCCTCTCATTTCTCTTTCCGACCGTGCCAAAGCTTACCTTGTCATCAACAGGAGGTGGGCTGAAGGGTGGGGGGCTCGTCAAGGGTACCGGCGGGGGACCTTCTTCTTCCTCAGGTGTGGCCCGAGGCTCGAGACTACTGTAGTTGTTGGGGATGACCGTTGGTGTTGGAATGGGTGGAGTGGTTTCAGTGACCGGTGTCTTATTCTCCAGCACCTGAAAGATGAAAGGAAACCGCATTCCTCAAAGTTTCGTTTTTACAAAAAAGTTTCAAAAATACCTCCTTTTTTTTCTCTCTCTCTCTCTGTGAACAGCAACAACAAAAACCCAGCTTGTATGAAAGAAATTGAACAGCAATTATGCATTCCCAAATGCTTATGATTGGTGCGCAAAAGATGGATATCTGAGTCCAAGCAAGACCAGAAACCATCATGGCACGCTGATGTTGAAGCTACAAGGCATTGTTACATGTGAACTACAGCATGGCGTCCATCTTGGCAGCTTGATTTCATTTCCAACTGGTTTTCCCAAGATGTGTATTGCAGTATGTTTTTAAGGCGCTTGTATGAATAGCCTAATTCTGTTTATAGAACATGTGATCTGCGACGAACTGGTAAATCACCCCAGAACCCTGACCCCAGAACCCAAAACCCATACCTAAGAACCAACATCCCAGAACCAAGATGACAGAACCAAGATCCCAGAAGGTGTGAATGATGATGGTATTTCCACTTTTTTATTTCAAGAAACTTCTGGGAAAAGTATCCAAAGTACTAAAGAAATAAATCTGAAATCAAAATGTCTTCACATCTGAAGAAAGTAAAAGCTACTTTTTCACTGAGCAGACATAGAACAAGTGTCAGAAATCCGACAGCAGTCTCAGCCCTGAAAGTTTGTTTACTCCTACACAGACTCCTCAATTTCAAAAGGGAGTAATGAATTGTACAATTCAGTGATTGCAAAGCTACATGTAAATCTACTCGTTCCATTCCCCCAATGCACAAACGATCTCTAAAATTAACACTTGGAATTACTCATTCCACGTATTCATGCTTTCTAAATACAAATCACAATGCACATGCCTGAAATATTAGAGATTCAGCAAGCCACTACAACAGTATCATGCAAGTCATGCAATAGTAGTAGAACACACACAATGCTGAGCTCAAGTGTCGTCTGTGTCAGCAGTTACGCCCTCTATGTCAGCAGTGTACGCCCACTATGTAACGTGCATGCATGGCAAAATCAACCAATTAGAAAGCTGGAATTTGTCAAACAGCTAAAAATGGCAGCACGCACGAGTTGCCTCAAAGCAGCTGCTATAGCAGAAAACAAAATTGCTTTTGGAGGATAGGAGAGGGAAAAGGGTAAAGCATGCTTGTCTTGCATGTACGGTAGATTTTAAAAGGTAACCAGTAGTGGTGACCAAGACTGACCTCTCCCATAAAGAATTGTATGGAACTCTATGAAATAATAACTGATGAGGTCAAGTTAGGTCGCGGCTACCGGTTACCTTTTAAAATCTACCATCTTGTACAGAGACTTTTCAGGAGAGAAAGTAAAGAATAAAGGACACTTAATACAGCCATTATCATCACTGGGACATTTCAACAATTTGGGAAAAAGATGCATATTCATAGGTCATGAATATTCATTGCAAATCATAAAATTAAAACAGGTTTTGAGCGCATCTGCAAAATCATATCGAATCATTCAAAATGATTTCTACTTTTTCTCAGAAACCATAACAAAGGAAGCAACTGAAATTTTCCATTGAACTTTGACACCAATAGCCATACCGGCTCTTCCTTTGCCTCAGGGGGCGAAGGCTCAAAGTCTTCCAATGTATTCATTGACGCAGCGGCATTAACTGGTTCTTCCTTTTCCACAAGGAGTAGTAAGGGCTCAATATCCTCTAATAGATTCATTGATGATGTGTATTCTGGCTGTTCCTGCTCCACAGGGGGAGGGGGTTCGAGGGCTTCCAATGGGTCCATTGGTGGTGGTGTGTTTACCGGCTCTTCCTGTACCGCAGGGGGTGGGGGCTCAATGTCTTCCAATGTTCTCATGGTGGCTTTGTTTATGTGGTTGTCGGTGCCTTCTTCCATTAGCCTTTTGGTGTCTTCCTCCCTCTGTAACCTCATGGCCTCCTGGATTGAAGACAAGATTTCAACAAAACGTCAAACTTTGTCAAATTGCGAAAATGTTAAAAATGTTTTTGAAAAACAGGAAAATATTTGCCAGTCTTCAAAAGTCTTACAGGTCAAAGGCCATACATGTATACATCATGTGAACACATCAATTATTTATCAGTTTATGTCATAATTTGTCATGATTCTTCTTAACCTGTTTACAGAGTTCTGTGCATGTATATGCGCATTTTTCAAGAACTATGGATTTATAAAGCTGCCTCCAAGTGTCCCTAACCTCTCTTGTCAAATCTTAATCCCCAACTAGGCAAGGAACACAATTTTCACATCCTTCAGAAACTGTCGGGGCTGCATACTCCCAAAAGAGTTGAGATGGTTACAGGTCTTTTGTAATGGGTTCTAATTTTAATCTAATCTAGCTTTCCGGGTGTTTATTAACGTGCGTGTAACAATGTATGTTCTGTCTTTTAAACATTTCATGTCATTTTTATCTTGCATCTTCTTTGCTGCGATAACTTTTGCCATAGAAATATTGTGACATTTCTTTCATCTGGCTTACCCAGATTTTTCATTGTCTTTGTAAACTTAAGTGTTATACTTTGTAAGCATGCCAGAGATGTTGTTGGCACTTGCTGTCACCCCACTAAACGAGAATTGATTCAAAGTAATTGATGAAAAAACCATTGACAGCTTTTTCCTGTTTTCTCAAAAAGTAGCCACTGTATTCAACTGGAATTTTTACATGTTACTTTTATCGTATCTTTCTTGATAAATATGCCTGTAAATCATTATGACATTGACAAAATACAATGACCCTATCTTTAGTGTTTAGTGTGAAAATGGTATCTTTTCAAAGAATTAATATTGGAGTGCACCTTTCACATGCTTCAATGTGAATTTGGTTTCTATTAATTAGGATTAGAGTGCATGTTTAGTTATGTGAGATGTCACACTTATTTTCTTATAATACAGAGAGTGTGCCTTTGATATGCAGCCTAGTTGATTATCAAGATGAACATGAGGGCACCTTTAAGACATTGAACTAATACAAAATCCACACACTGAGTGCACCTTTAAAGTTTTGTAATCAGTGAGTCAGGTTTCTTTTAACCAGTTAGTGTCAGGTATCTTCCATTGTAATCACTTCCATATTCAATTGAAAACTCCCCTCATCGATGTTTCACATTTTACACTGAGCTTCAAAATGTTTCTTCTGAAATCATGCAAACTTGCTGTCCAAAACCAGCTCCCTTTATAACAAAGCAACAGCATAAGACGTTACACTTTGAAACAAAATGGCAGACTGGAAGATGACCAAAGAAGTCTGAAGATGTGACATCAAGAGGAAGTATTGGAAATATATGAGGTTGTAAACAGTCATGAGCTGGACCAGCATGCAATACTCACATTTATGTGGGCGTTGAGCTTTATCACCCCCCTAGGCGCATATCAAAGTGCTCAGTATTGAGACCAATTGATTTACTTACGCACCTTATCAAAACTTTCCCGGATAACTTGTGGAAGGGTTTTCCCGAAACCATTTGGGAACAACTGCTGGCTCCCAGTAGATAGCAAATCTAAGTGCGTGCGGTTTAACCAACATTAAACAAATGGCCCATAGAACTTTCCTGAAAACTTTTCCTGGAGTTTATACAGAATGCACAATATTTTGTTGAGGGATAACAAATCAGCTCCGGGAAAACTTTTCCGCAGTTATCCAGGAAAAGTTTAGATAAAGTGCCTCAGCACAATGTACGCTGCTCTGGCGCAATATACAGCCAATCAAAACAGGAATACCGGGGCAAACCTCATTTTGCACGATGTTCTTTTACGTGTATTTCACAACAAACGGGACAAACAGCTTTATGTCCCATCTGAAGGACACAGAAATAATGGTTAAATGAAACAAGTGTCATGACCGGGACTCGACCCCACACTCTGCTGATCAGAAACACCAGAGCTTGAGAGTAAGGTGTTCTCACCCGCTCGGCCATGACACGTCTACAGAATTATTGAGAGTTGGTATCTCTACGCAGACACAGGGACATTAAACCCCCAACCCCCACCCCCAAAATAGCGCAAGCAAGTTATTGTGGTAACGTCGTCAGGTGAATTAGATCAACACCCTTTAATAGTTTAATATCGCCTTTAAACAATTAGCCATTCACACTGCAATCACATCACTGTTTTTTTAAACGTTCAGACAAACATTTTTTAGCAGAGTTTGGATGAGAATGGATGTTTTTTTCTTTACCTGGGATGAGACATCCTTTTTAATGACGCGAAGTGGAATGAAACAAAATTGATAATAAAATGAAAAAATTATCAAAGCGAGATTGGTTTTAGATGAGAAAAATACCAGAAAAATCAGATCTCAGACAGCTTGTATGAGGGTTTTTAACTTGTTTGTTTAACCATTAATTACATATTTTTGGACTGACATCTTGTTTCTCCTGTTCAGGGCTGTTAAAAGTTTCCAACTGTTTAAAAAGTTTAATTCAGAGATGCCAACATTTGTTGATCATCAGAACAGGGACAGATTTTTTCCAGGGAATTTTCTGCAGAATCAGGGCGAGTTGGCAGCTCTGGTTTTATGAAAGAACATTTCCCAAAATAAGGAAGTATCGCCGATGAAAATATTTCTCAAGGTGATGGATGTTTTCAGTCGGAAACAAATTCTTTTGTTTTAGTCATGACAACTTTGACTTTTGGTATAGAGGGTACAAAAAGAACAGGCTTCTGGGGGATCCCAAGACTAAGAAAAAAGACTTTTGAAGACACTTTTTGTCGTAGATTAGTTGACACTTTGAAAAGGAGGAACCTGGATTTTTCCTAAATTACATCTTTCCACATTGTCTGTCTTTTAGTACGAATAAAAACATGGCTGGACATTCAAACTGTGACACTGGGAAGGATTGAGAGCATTTGTTCGATTAAACAAACAAATAAATAAACTTGCATATATTTGACAATTGAGGGCGCTATAACATCAAAGCATGAACAACAACTGTACACAAAAAAAGAACAGTACTTCCTTATATATTATAAAAAACAAAGCTTTCAGGTTTAAACTCAAGTTAAAAATCAGCAAACTTTGGCAGAGGTTTAGACAATTACATGAGCAGTGTTCAAAACTACAAGAAAACAGAAACCAACAAAGATCATCCTGCTACATATGTATGATGTCACATAAGCTTCATAAATATGCAAATTTCCTCGCTTTAATGATAATAAATCCCAGAAGAAAGTCTTGGCATCACTAAGCTTTCAATGCAAACCTAATTGTGCACAATGCAGGGGTGAGAGTCATTACTAACGAAAAAGTCTGAAACTTGGATAAAAATCAAAGGTATGTTGAAATAATGCCATTTCTACCGTTTGGTAACCCCTGAGGTTAAAGATTCCAAGGAGCTTTTGAAAACAGTATCCAAAGCACTAGAGAAGTAGACCAATGAGCAGCATTTCTTTACTTGTGGAAAAAAATATTGTCTGATTTTCTTCACCAGGCCGACATAAAAAGTCTAAATTCAGCCAAAAGTCTGAAGAACCTCATCCCTGACTGTGTTTCTTCATTTAAAAATGCCTGGGACACTGGCTGTGCTGACAAAATAGTGTTCTAAAGTCTCAAATTTCCGGGGGATATGGTTTGCCAGAGACAATTAAAGAGACGCTTACCACTTTCACAAGATCTTCCTTTTCCCATTCTTCCGTCTCCTGCTGGTACTGGCTCTCCTGTGAAGCAAAGACAGCATGCAGTGGTTGTTGACCAATGTGTCATAGCATTCAGAGTTACAATGGCGTCCAGATAGATTGGGACGACGAGAGAACACACAAGGGGTTTGGGGTAAAGGTTAAGAGCGTGAGGGGGGAGGAGTTATGAAAGACAGCATGCAGTGGTTGTTGACTGATGTGTCATGGCATTCACACAGAGTTACAATGGCGTCCAGATAGATTGGAACGACCAGAGAACACACAAGGGTTATGAAACACAGCACGCAGTGGTTGTTGACCAATGTGACATGGTACTCACACAGAGTTACAATGGCGTCCAGATAGATTGGGACGACGAGAGAACACACAAGGGTTATGAAAGACAGCACGCAGTGGTTGTTGACTGATGTGTCATAGCGTTCACACAGAGTTACAATGGCGTCCAGATAGATTGGGATGACGCGAGAACAAACACAAGGGGTTGGGGTAACAAGAGCGGGCAGGATGGGGGGACGTATTATGAAAGAGAGCACACAGTAAGAGTTGTGGGAGATATCGATGACAGGACTTAGGAATGAAGGGAGTTTAAAGACAGTGGACACTATTGGTAATTGTCAAAGACCAGGCTTCTCACTTGGTGTACCTCAACATATGCATAAAATAACAAACCTGTGAAAATTCTAGCTCAATTGGTCATCGAAGTTGCGAGATAATATTGAAAGAAAAAACACCCTTGTCACACAAAGTTGTGTGCTTTCAGATGCTTGATTACGAGACCTCAAATTCTAAATCTGAGGTCTCGAAATCAAATTCGTGGAGAATTACTTCTTTTATCGAAAACTATGTCACTTCAAAGGGAGCCATTTCTCAAAATGTTTTATACTATCAACCTCTCCCCATTACTCGTTACCAAGTGAGGTTTTATGCTAATAATTTTCTTGAGTTTACCAATAGTGTCCACTGCCTTTAAGTGGATGATGAACACTTCTGCAACAGACGGGACTAACTTCTCTATGGCCCGCCCAAGGGATGCAGCTAAGAAGTGATTTAAAGGATACAAGTGTCAAGACCGGGACTCGAACCCCACTACACATGCATGATGATCAGCAGATCAGCACCATGAGAAGGTAATGAACACATGAAGCAAGAATAAGCAGAGGTTTGGGGGTTCGATTTCTCACTGGGGGGGGGGGGGACGGGTGAGGTAATGACATTTACCCCAATTTTTTTTAGAAGAATGAAGGAATAAATCTGTTCATAGTAGCAGCCCACAGTGGAATTGTTTGGAAAAAGAAAAACGATGGAAGGACCCCATACACCGCATCCATAAGATTGTGTGTTTGAGAAGGGATTGTGAAATGTTGACCAAGTTGTTATGACATTAACAGAGACAAGGGAACGTCAACAATTTTCATCACTGGCTTGAGAGTGTTCCAGTTAGTGAGAAGTTTTAATCCGGCCTGAAAGTGTTTGCGAGAAAACAATACTCTCTTTGCACAATGATTGAAGGAGAAAGCACAAAGAATATGAAGGAAAGATCAAGACCATGGAGAGAAGACACAAGAAAGAAGACTGGGTTGGGAGTAGCAGGCTCTGATGCCGGGAGGAGGCGAGATGGATGCAAGAAAGGAGGCGAGATGGGTGCAGGATGGGTGACATGATTTGGGTGTGGTCCAAACACAATGCAGTTAGCAACAAACCAAGATGCAATGTTATATAATCCTACAGTGCTCAAAAACACGCTTCCAAATCTGACTTCCTACTGTATTGACACTTCTTTTCTTGGAAATATACTATTTGCTCACTTTTATTTTAAACAATCTCACTAAAACACCAGAGGCTCTTTTCCGAATCGGTAGGCACATATGTTTCACTCAGCACAAAAATACGATCGACAAAAAAAGGTACCACCAGCCCAAGAGCCATGCTACTACATGTAACTCATTGTTCTGACTGATCCATTGTTTACTTTTGCTCATAAAAAATCAGCAAACCAAACTTTCTGCTTTATCGCTGTATGACTTTACGCTGAGAATGAGCAACGACCTTGCTTGACCTCACCAATAGTGATCCCAGAGAGTTATATCGTCCTGTTTGTGCAAAATCCTTGTATTTTGATTTTGCAAAAAGGTTGTTTCTCGCACGAAAATGCTACTTGCAAAGAACATTGTTTATTGGCGCGTACTTGTGTGTGTCTTCATTAGGGCTATTTTAAGCGAGATAAGTTCAGGCAATTTCAAACTATCGCTATTTGAGAAATACACTTTGGCACTGACACAAAAATATGTAATTCATCAGTTGATGACCTCATGTCTACCAGTTACCCCCACTAGGAGCCTGGCTGGTAGAGTAGAATGCACTACCTTCCCAACTTTTAAGAAGTAATTATGGGTAAGTGACTTGCTCAAAGACACAAGTGTCATGACCAGTTACACCATAGGATCTATGTATAACGCACCAAGGGTCAAAGGTCAAATGCTAAAGGTCATGCCAGGTCAAACAAACCCACCTGGTTCAGACGGTTAAGCTCCTCCGTTGTCATTTCCCGATCGATGGATGATATACTCTCCTGACTGGTCCTTTTGTTGCTGTCAAAGTGTTGCAGTGGGTTACCCACGACTCCGGGTCGCGCCTGCCAGAATGCGACCTCCCCGGGGTCGTACCCGTCGCAGACAAACAGCTGGATGCGCTCGCCGGAGCTTCGCAGTCCCCGTACAGCATCGCCGTGTCTTGCCCCGAGCATGCTTTGACCGTTTACCTACATTTATAAAGGGTGACACATTTTCGTCTATTTTGATAGAAACCTTTCCTTATAAAAACCAATCAATGCGCGTTCATACAAAAAAATGGTGGCACAATGGTGGCACAAAAGTTATGTTCAGAACAATTGAAAGGAAAAACTAGTGGGACTTCAATTCTCAAAGTGTGGCAGGAAGCTTGTTCAAAATGGCAGGTGCAGCATTGGCAAAGGTTGGTTCTAAATCTTGGTTGAGCTAACCGAAATTGAAGATCTTAAACACCTGACCAGATTGTTTGAGTGAGGCGAGGTCACAGAGATACTGAGGAACGCAGCCATTTACGATCTTGAATACGAGAAATCTTTGACAGTGAATTTTATTTACTGAAAAAAGCTGCAATCACTTACCTCTAAGATTCTCATCCCTACATTTAACCTTGCGTCCCTCGATGCAGCTCCGATCTCATTAACCTTCAAGAGAAATAAATTAAGATTTAAATATAACAACAACAAAATGCTTGAAACCATCTCTAAACCTACCCACCTTTACTGAGGTTTCCTACCTCATACTATACCCAGTACCAAACCACTGCCCAGCTTTAATATATCAAACCTCATTCTCTTTGCCAAGACAGTTTCCAGGAGGTTTCCAATCCCAAGTTATACCTAGGACCCACCCCCTATGGCCGAATGTTTTAAGTTCTGGGGCCAATTTCATAGACCTGCTTAAGCACAAAATTTGCCTAAGCACGAAAATAGCTTGCTTATTTTTTCACATGTACTGGCCATCTGCCGTTTACTTAGCATAACAATTGAGTGGAGTCTTAATCTAAATTTACTCAGCAAGGATTTTTATCAGCTTCAGCAAATTTTGTGCTTAAGCAGCTCTATGAAATTAGGCCCAGGTTAAGTCATTAAGTGTGGGTTGGAACCCCGTTTGAGACACAGGATAGTAGTTAGGATAGTAGTTGATACTATACCTCATACATATTCATGACCTGAGAGTCGAGTTCTCATTGGTCCAATCATCATCACGTGCCAGGCGTTAATTTTGCTAATTACCAAGTGCGCATGTGAGTATTCACGCAAGTGGTAAATGCGCATGACAAGTAAAAGCTCCCCGGGAGTTATTCTACTTGTCATGCGCACTACCCTTGTGTGACGTCATCCCCGGGCGCTATTCTACTTGTCATGCTTTTTACGATCGTGGTACTGTTTTGTATACACGCACGAACAGCGCTCTCTTTTAGCGACATCCAACACATGAACAAACTTATCATCATGTGCATTTTGTTTCACAGTCATCATTTTCTCTCAGGGCTGTATACTCACCCTAGGGTTGAGAAATGTTATAACATTCCTGAATTTAACTGACCCAATGACTAGGGCACTAATGTACAGTGCATTGATACATGTACATTATTGAAAAGTATTCTACATGTATATAAGAACTAGTTATTGTTTTGACTTACCTTTGATATAAATATACCCTCATCGTTTTTGTCTAGGGGGTTGCCTGGGTGCCCCTTATTGCCTCCTCGGATGCTGATGCCAAGTTTCTCTCCGGGTGCTTTGACAATGGTGATCTCCTGCAAAGATGAAAAATGAAAAATTGTCATTGCGGCTCACTCTTGACACTAGCCTGTGCGCCTCTCTCAAGCAAGAAAATCAACAGAATTGATCCACTTTGTAGTTATTAAAAAAAGTATGAAGCTGGTCCTTCCGCACGCGTCCCTCGGATGCGCCAAAGGTTAATACATAAGAAAATGTATATAACAATACAAGTTTCAAATCTGGGCAACTAAAAGTTCTTGCATTTTTCTTTGCAAAGTTCCCTTATTGGGAAGAACATCTAAATAAACCACTGACCTGTAGTCCACTTGGTGGAGCGTCGTGACTCACTCTTAGTAGGATCTCATGAGCGTTGGAGAGGAGCGCTGTGACTGCCTCTTGGTGCGTGGCGTGCTTCATCTCAACCCCATTCACTCTAATGATGCGATCGCCCACGCAAAGGTTTGTTCTAGCTGCTGACCCGTTAGGAACAATCTGAAATAGAAGGAAAATCTAGTTAAAGCCATTGGACACTTTCGGTACAGAAAAAAAATAAAAGTTCACAGATTTACAAATAACTTACAGGGTTTACAGAAGGTAATGGTGAAAGACTTCTCTTGAAATATTACTCCACGAAATGGATTACTTTTTGAGAAAACATTAAAACAATATCAATATCGAGAATTACGGATTTATTTTAAACACATGTCATGACACGGCGAAACCTGCGGAAACAAGGGTGGGTGTTCCCATTATTTTCTCCCGACTCCGATGACCGATTGAGCCTAAATTTTCACAGGTTTGTTATTTTATATAGAAGGTGTGATACACGAAGTGTGGGACTTGGACATTACTGTTTACCCAAAGTGTCCAATGGCTTTTAAAGCAGGGTATGCTTTGGTAATTGTCAAAGACCAGCAGCCATTGAGGATAGGAATCCAGAGGGATACCATCATTCCGTGGGCCAACCAAAGATGTGCAGGGTTCACAACATCCGAGAATGGTCACACTGTGACACCACCGAACTCAAAGCAGCCGCACTGGAAAGACGCGCTGGTTGGATTCGAACCCTTGACATTTGCCATTCTAGAGCAGATGTTTTCTATGTAACTGATGCAAATTTAACATCTATTAAATTGTTGTGGTACAAGCTGCTAAAAATATAGGACTTAAACTGCCTCTAGCTATCTAGCAAGCTCAATGGTAGTGGTAAGACATCTGGGCCCAATTTCATAAAGCTGCTAAGCACAAAACTTTGCTTAGCATGAAATTTGTGCCGTGATAAAAGCAGGATTACCAACCAAATTTCCATGCGATTTTCAGGATAAGCAAACCACACCCGACTACCTGTTACAAGCAATATGCAACAAATGGAAATTTGGTTTTTATCAAGGAAGAAATTTCATGCTAAGCAAATTTTTGTGCTAAGCAGCTCTATGAAATTGGGCCCTGCTCAAGATTGGCAAAGGTTGTTGGTTTATACCAGCTCTACACATCCCAACATCATAATCAAAAGAGTCTTCCCCCCTCCTAATATTTTCAAGGCGTAATTCACTTAAAGAGACAGGAAACTAGACCTTTACCTTTGATATGTAAACACCAGGTTGGTTGCCGCCAAAGGGGTGGCTAGAGTGGTCGATCCCACCCACGATGCTCAGACCAAGGGGACCACCGGTACGCACCAGCCTGATGTCCTCTACTACAGGTTCAACATGATTAGCGTAATCACCACCCTGCTGATTGTAATACTCAGGGGGTTCATGTTCTGAGAGAAAAAGATATACAAATAATACTCCTCGATTATTTTCAGTTAGACATGAGCAGACCAGGGCCCAATTTTATAGAGCTGCTAAGAACACAAATTTGCTTAGCATGAAATTTCTGACTCGATTAAAACAGGATCACCAACAAAATTTCCACATGATTTTCAGGATGAGCAAACATCAGCTGAATACCAGTAACAAGCAATATGCAACAAATGGAAATTTGGTTGGTATTCCTATTTTAATCATGGAAGAAATTTCATGCTAAGCAAATTTTTGTGCTCAGCAGCTCTATGAAATTGGGCCCTGAAATTACTACACAGAGGCCACAGCCTCCAATTACCCCTGTTCATGGCCTTCATGCCCCTTCAAATGTGTCCCACAGACATGCAGATTTTACAGTGGAAGTGGCCTTTACAAAAGGAAAATGGCCTTGTCGTCTCAAAATGAAAATCCAGGCCTGCATCAGTTAGACTTTTACCTTTCAATATGCAAGCGGAGGATTGATGTAGTAGTATCATAGAGATATATATAAGAACTAGAGGGCGCACTGGCCTATATATGCGCCCCGGCCTGCACGCATGCTGCCATTTTCTACGTTGAACAAAAACAGCATCGCACAGCGCGTGTTTGTGCAGCCATTTTGTAAGTTGACAAAACGGCATCGCGTAGTGTTCAATAAACACAAATTCCAACGTGTACTTCATATTCAACGCGCGTACAGAATGGCGCGCGTGTCTCCTTGCGGTCCCGTTGCGTTTGTGCAAGCTGCATCACCAGTGCGCCCTCTAGTTCTTATATGTAACTCTATGAGTAGTATCTTCACTCGCCTTCCACCTCTAGGATCCCAGTTCGAATCACGACTGGGATTTCAGTCCCTACCTCACTGCATGGGTATTCCTTGCAATAATTTTCTGGGGCTTAAACGGGTTACCAACCAAATGGCATGTAATTCACATTGTTACAACTGGGTGTCTCGTAATTTTTTGGATACACAAAATGCAAAAAATAATTACTGAGTTACATTTTGTGTTGTGAAGCTTGGGCTTAAATTGAATTTTCACACTCCCTGCTTGTTTCCAATCAAAATTTGTCCAATAAGGCAGTACAATTACGACCTTCAAACCTTAACATCAGAAAAAAAGGTTGGTGTTGAACTACAAACACCATGGGCGTTTCTTAACTTACTGACAATCGGTTCGTGGTGCTCCACCTCCATGGACTCACGGAATACAATCATTGAGATGACCTTTGTGCTGGTCAACAGCGCCACCGCTTGGTCATGTCTCGCAAACTCCATGTCAACGCTGTTAATCTAGTTATGAGAAACGAATTGATAGTGTCACCAGGGGCAAGTCATGCTGCCGTATGGCAGTTTAATATAACAAGCATAAAATAGACATCTAATAGCTGAATACGTTTTGTGGTGTGACCCTCTTCATATCAGCAGTAGGTCAAATCAGACTCCATAAAATATGGAGGACGTGACCTCCGACGTCACTCGAAAACGGTAACATGATTCGCGTGCATACCGCCGGGCAAAACCTTTGTGTTTTGGCAGCCAGTGAGAAAGTGTATGCAATCTTATCATGACTACGCGTCTTTTTGCCCGGCTAAACATGACGTATACAGTGTTTTGTCAACAGAGGGCGGTTTGAATGTAAATATAGGTCACATCGTTTGAAATCAAGACTCTGAGTCTCTTTGCAAACATGTGATGTGATAGGTTACATGGTCTGAAGCCTGAGCATCTGACATCACACTTCAAAGCTCAAAATAAAGCCAAAGATCTGCCATTGAGCCTTTGTCAACCCTAATCAACTTTCGCCTACATTAATTTCACATTGAGAATCAAGTCAAATCCTATGTACATATAAAACAACAACTATGTAAGGACATGTACTGTACATAATACACAGTGCACACAGCATGCAGACGACCAAAAGTAAGCTTTCCATATGGGTGTTTGATTGGTCGGAGGTGATGTTTGTCAGCAGCACCCACAACACCTCAGACCAATCAAAACAGAGACATGGAAAGCTTTCGTCACTGCACGTTTATCCAATGAAATAATTGCATCCAATGAAATCACTGGTTTTGACAAGTCTTCATGGTCTATAGAAATTGCTGTGTACATGTAATATAAACAACGTTCCCACTATCAGAGTAGCCTGTAAAACTCTGGGATAGTATGACATTATCCAGACTCACTCACCTCCATGACTTTATCTCCTACGAGCAGAACACCAATACGGTCGGCTGCTCCACCCTCCGTTATCCTCGATATAAATATTGACTGCAAAGCGGAAGAAAACATCAATACAAAATTAATCATTATTTTTATGAGAAATCCCCTATCATCACAAGGCAACAGACAGCCACTCCAAAAGGCGAGAGCTACACTAAAAAAAAAAAACGACTTGGACCACCAGAGGCACGTTGCCACCTACTCCTGGGGCTGAAACAGGATTACTTACCCCTTCAAAGTCTGTTAGGATTTCAAAAGCACTTCTTTTATGACAGAAACTTTCATTCTTTGAAGACTTTAGTCTTTGAAGACTATATGTTAAAGTTGAGCAGCCTTTTTTTTGCTACGCTCGGTGAGCATAAATGTAGATGTAATGACAGTGAACAATAAGTTCCTTCATGTTATTTTTAGTTACATTGTCATTTTAAAATGATGGTCAATTGTAATGGTGTCAACACAATTGCAGTGGCATTTAACTGATATTCATAAATACCCCAGACAGTTTCTCCACTCCTATCGGTGGAGAGCGCATCACGTAGGGGTGTTTAAAACTTTGATAATGACCAGCTGGAGCTGTTTATAACAAGCTGGCTTCCGCGTGTCGGGCGCCCAAGATTATCACGCGGAACGCAATTCATTTGAAAAATATTTCAAACCTCAAATTTTCAATTGTTAAAGTGTCTATCATTGTATTTTTTCCCCGTTTTTTAACAAAAGGGCATTTATGAATGGGAATAAAAGAGTAGTGACTCAATCTTAAACGTCCGTTTAAAACGTTGCAGGGTCGTTGCCGTGCGATAAATGCCCTCGCCTTGGGCTCGGGCCTTTATCCAACAACTGCCGACCCTGCTGGCTTTAAACAGCCGTTGAAGAACTCGTCGCTACCCTTTTCTTCCCTTAGTATTCTTTCCCGAGTGAATCTATGGGGGAATTCAGAATTCGTTGACTAGTGGACTTATGCCATGGCATTATGTTTGTCAAATCAGCTGCAGAATTCTTTTTCTTTTCGCATGCATGAGAAACCAAGTTGAACCAAACTAATATTCTTTATCCTTGATGAAAATTTAACATCTCTTATATCGTTGCGATACCCGCTGCCAAAACATGGGATTCAAATTGCCTCTAGCTACCAGGCAACCTCGATAGTCTAGTTTGTAAGACACTGCTCTAGAACTGCAAAGGTCGTGTGTTTGAATCCCACCCGAGTAACATGCCTGTGATATTTTTTCACAGGACTCAGAAAAGTACTGAGTATATAGTGCTAACACACATCGGTGTACGGGTAAAAAACCAAAACTAATAAACCAAGTTGACTTACATTGTCTGTGCCTTTGAATGGAGTGGAACCTTTGCCCCCAGCGATGCTGAACCCGAGACCGTTGGAATCTTTGCAAAGCTTGATTGAGATTTTCTGTAGGAGAGAAAAAACACATCAAGAGAAACTGACTCTCGAGAGTAAGTACTGGTAATGTCTGTGTAATGCCGAGTGTTAGATTTGAATAAAGTCTTGTACAATGACTTGCTTGGTCACAAGTTACCGCTTAAATTAGAATTCCTCGGACCATGGAACTGACTACCCTGTCACAAGATTCAGAGCAAACTTTGAAGGTAAGAGGTGGTGAACACCCATACACTATTCTGAATGAGTATGTTTGGCACAATGGTACTAGGTTTTGCTTTTCTGGAGGTTGCTGTACAAAAGCTTGCCCAAAACCATTTGACATAGCAACTGTCTCTATAGTGTGAGGAATTCATAATTAATTGGTAACTTTTGACTAAGCTACTCAAGGCACCAGACTTTGTTCAAATCTAACTCACAAGCGGCTTATTTGTCTTTGTATTTTTGTTTACCTATTCAAATCACTGTAAATAGAAGGAGAGGCCAGATAAAAAAAATAGTCAGATCCACTTTTGGATGGAATGAAATTTATTTTTAACTACTGCTGTGGAGACAAGGAACTATGTTGGAGGCTGCATGAAAATTACTTTCGGTGGAATGGCTACTAATACAATACTTGTGGAAATGTACTCTTTAAATACTTCCTATTATTCAGCTATTCTTTTTTTATATGAGGTATAGTTCCGATATATGAATTTAAAAAAGATTAATTTGACAAGAGATGAGGAAATATGAATGATCAGCAAACTTAGTCCAATTTTATAGAGGTATAAAGCTTACACTCAAATTGTTCATGTTTAACAACTCATGACCTGTGGATTGTTAGCGAAAATCAGAAACGCTGTCCACACTGTTAGAATTGCATTTAATATATTAAAATTAAAACATGATCTGTCGATGTTTGGTTGTGTGTTACAGTTAAGTAGCTCAATAACATTGGACCAGCTTGGTGTATGTTGTGTTAGAATAATGTGTTAGTTGGGCGACAACAAAAATGTTTAGGGCATGAATTGCGGAAGCTCAAACCCGCACAAAGGGCAGCGAGAAGACATAAAAGTTACATAAATACAGTATAACATAATGCTCAACAAAAAGCAGTAAACAAAAACAATAAACAACCACATTCTTACCAGTTTTTAAAGAGCTGGGGATCTTGTCTTTTTTCTGTGATTGGTCAATCGAGAAACTCTATCCGACCAATCAGCTTTGACGGTATGGGCAAATGTATGGACTTACGCGTCAAGTAATGAACCACAAGGGAAACTGGGTAAATAGGGCGACTGCCAACAGAGGGCTAGATACATGTAGGTGGAGTGCCGATAAATTATTAATCCGGTCATTGCATGTTCATGTCCTGAGTTTGCATTTACTATGACTTTTCTTTGTGTGTGCTAACTGTTTGAACTGTTTCGCCACACATTCGCGGGCCCAATAATCCACTTCCAAGATTTGAATAATGTATGTTAAACTTACATGTTTAGTCATAAATTTGAATTCCTCATACAATAGAGCAATGTGCTATGAAACCCTAGGCAACCTTTTGCGCTGTTTTTGCCCATGATACACAAATTCTAAATAAAAATGTAAAGCACAACGGCACCAGGGTTTGCTCATATAGAGATTGCTATAACAGCTTGTCCTGTACATGTATATCACTTGACATAGTGACTGTCTCTAGTTTGAGGAATTCAAATTTAAGCAATATATTGTGACTCGGTAAGTCAGTGTACAAGATACTATTCAAATCTCAACTCAAGGATATCTTTTCACCCTGTAAGACTCGAGAGTGTATCAAAAATGTTTTGAGCCTTTGGTTCCATCCTAACACTTGAAAACCATTTGAAGGAAACAGAATGGTGCACTTTTCAAGGGCCCAAAGATTTTCATACGAACCAGACTTGCAGTCTATTCACAACCCAACTTTTATTAACAGCAGATACACGTAGAACAACACTTGGCAGAGAACCAAGCACAGCCAATGTTTATCACATGGTGTTTTGGCTGGTAGCCATTGTTTTATAATTTTTTTATTTGGTTTGTGTAGTATTTTTTGTTGGTGTGCAGAGAGCAGATTTCAAAAATTTGACTTTGGCAAGCAAAACTGGCAATTTCATAAAGCTGTGACGATAGGAGGGCCATTAAAATGGTGCTTACAACTAGCAACATGTTGCTGCTTGACGCACTTTTGGCAGGGAACCTGTCAAACAAAGCATGCTTCGCATTCCTTCATCACCTGTTTTTGCTCCGCATTATTTTTTTCTGTGATAAGCATTTTCTTAGTGCTTTATGAAATAGGGAACTGGTTGCAGGTGGACTTTGCGTTATGATTTATGAACAGCGCTATGATTTCTAAACTTTAGTTGAAGTATGACTTTGTAAGCAGATTTAAATATGCTTACATGCTGTATGGAAATTACCCCCCAGGAAGTTTGGCATTCACTTAAGATGAGATGACAGGCACTTCAATTTTCAATGAAAGTACATTGTGTTTGACACCTTTCTACAAGGGGCACATTGCATTGTGATATGACACTTTTGGCTATAAAAAAAGCATTTGTAATGAAATGAATATGGTTTTTAAAAATATTTTTCAAGTAAAATATATTGATTCACATAAATGGCCCTCAAATTTGTGTGTTTTGGGGTAATTTCATGGCAGAACATGGTCCAGTATTTTGTAGAATAGAAGCCACATATTCAGCTGGTTGGATTCCCAAAGGCAAATGTTATGATTTGTTGTTGTTGAATGGAAAGTTCTAGTATTTGCTTTCTCTTCTTTTTCTTCTGCTTCTTCTTCTTCTCGAGGAAAGGGGGATCTGCTCCCAGTTCAACTTAAACTTTCAGTAAATTACAGCACAAACATATTTCTGCTTTGGCAAAATTGCAATGATGATTTGGTTTTTACTCATGTACCGGAGAAATGTTTTCAATTGAGGAAAGAGCACTTTCATTTGACAGTCAAACCTATAAGGAAAACACCAGTGTAAAGACCATTTGTTTTCCCTATAGATAGAGTGCGGGTTTCTCCCATTTACATACTAGAGAATCAGTGCAGATCATGCGACTTGCGTGCAGATAATATGCGCAAACTTCCCACAGACTTTAAGATGATCCAAGTCTTCCAAAAAGAAAATGCCTGTGCCCTATCAAGAAGAAAGTCCATGCTTGAAAGGGGAAAAAATTACAAGTCTCTAACCTCGCATTAAAACGGTATAAAATGCCATTATGTTTGATATCCCCTTCCAGAGTATATTTTGTAACAAAAAAGGTTCCATTTCAGAGATGTTATGTCAATGGGTTATACATATATTTTTTTTTCTGGTAAGCTTTTGTTTTTACATTCATAAATTGTTATAATATTCAATCAAAACAACATTCAATCTGCCATTGTGACAACGGAAAAATTTCATACATTTAATGTTTCATTTTGACATGAAATGATGTAATGTTTCAAATTTTGCTCTGAAAGAATATATTTTAAAAATGTCATTTTTACACCGTTTTAAATTTTGAAACTTTGCATGGTGAAGATACAGTTCAGAGAGCTTTGTGGTAACACTATGGAAATATCTCCCATGAGTAGGTTTTGAAACTTTGTATGTTGGAGATACAATCTAGTAAGGTTTGTGATAACACCAGAAAAATAAAATTTCTTTTAAGAGTTGTTGCAGTCCAGACCCAAAAGCAGCATGATAAAGCATGACATCCTTAAAACGAAAATGGATGATGAAGCTACCATGTGCGATTCCAACTTCATGTCAGAATTTCTTTTCAAGCATCCCGCATAACTAACTTTCTAAACGAGAAAACAATCATTCAACAAACATGAAATCTACGTCTGTTCTATTCAAGCAAATCCGATGAAGGGAAGAAAAAAAAACTACTTTAATGGCCACATCAACCAAAAAACAAAAAACAGATGAAGAAGAGGGGAGAAGAAAAAAATTAGAAGAAAAACTGCTGCATCTAAGACTAACCTCCTGGACTAGCCGGACTTTGGGCTCGGGCGCGAACTTCACACCCGGCCTCTCTTGCATCTTCCCTTCGCTATCCTCCAAGATTTGGGCCGGCTGTAATTTCATCGGGGGCGAAGGGGGTAAGGGATGGGGGGAGGAAGGTTTGGAGGGAAGCGATGGTGGAATGAATGTTAGTCATGAAATAGCTTCTGTTTTTGTTTTGTCGGGGGAGAGGTTCTTTTTATTTTTTTATTTTTTTACAACAATTGTTTTTAAAAGCAAACTTTTCAAAAGAAACTCAAACGAAAAAAAAAGCAGGGTATGAGTAGTAATTTTTGTTTAGTATGCCTTGGGAGAAACAAGTTTTTTTTTTATCACAACAGCATAAACAATACTCAATGAGATTAATTTCTTACAAATAATGATAACTTTTTTAATAATGACTAAGATTAATATACATGTAACAACAGGACAAAAAATGGTGAACTCTCAATTAAAAAGTTTTTAAAATGGGGACCCATTATTAGAAGCGTAATATTAAATACGGTGTTATGGTGGAACAATTATTTTAAGATGATTTTTGACTGGTGAAAGGCAGTAAAAACATTGATACAAAAACTACTTTCTCTTTCTAAAAATACAATCATAACTTTCCCCTTGCCTTGCTTTTCATACACACATTATTGTCTTTAGTCAATTAAACACACGTTATTTACGAATAAAAATCACATCAATAATTCTGTTGTTTCATTCATTTATGTAAAAATCTGTTTACGTGTGCAATTCTTATCGATGTGATTTTTATTTTACAAGGAACTACACAGACAAGATTTTAAAAGTCCTGCTCAAATGGTTTTAAAAAACATATTTTAAAAATACTTTTATATATATGGCTCTTCAACCGCGGCAAGAAGTCTATATTTCTTCTGGTTTATGGAAATGTAAAACATTCAGAAAGAAATCTTTCTTCTTGGATGTCTTCTTGAAATTCTAAAAAAAAAAAAAAAAAAAAAAATCAGATTATGTATTTTTTTAAAGCAAAAATGTTTCTTTTTCTTAGCACATTGTAGATCAGGGCCCAATTTTATGGCTTTGCCTACCGCCTAAGAATGCAAAGTAACATGGAGTTTGCACATGCACAAGCAAAACTTCCCCGCAAAACACGCTTGAAGTAAGCGCGGAATTCCCTGTTCAATTTTCCCATGTATCATCATGCTGATGGTGAACTTTTACTTTTGTGAACGTTATAGGTGCATATGAGGATGTGATGTGCGTATGATGTGTACGTCTTATTATGGGTGCTGGTGAAAGTGAAGGATTTCTAAGACTGTTGGAAAATACAAACTACGTGGGCCAAAAAAAACAACGCATTGTTCAGGGGTGCCACAGGCCAGGAATAACACAGATGCCGATGCCTCCGCTGTCTTGGTCACACCTTTTGTGCCCCTTCAAAAGTTTCAGGCAGACGTTAAAAACTATTATTTCAATGAGTCTTCTTGAGCACAAGTGTCAGCTATGCGCACAAAATTGGGCGAACAAGAAAAAAGGTAACGAGCTAAAGAACTATGATATGTGTACTGATTATGACTGATAACGCTGCTTAATTTTTCCATAGCAGAAATTCGTCAAACAGTATTTTCAACTCAAAATATCTCGGTGAGCTTGGATAGTATAGATAGACATGGGCTCAATTCAAGACAAAAGAATATTGCTTAAAGTTTGCCTGTTTATCAAAAATAAGCAGGGTACCAGTCACAGATGGTACAAGTGACATGGTATATTTTGGCTGGTTACCTTATTCTGGCAAGCACAGTTAAATAATGCTTAGTTACTTTTCTCGCTCAAAAGCAGCTTTTTGAAATTGGGCCACACCTCTTCATTTGGTATAACTTGAGCAAGAGTTTTAAATGTGTATAGAAAAACAAAATCAAAGACAGGAAAAAAAATATACATATAAAAACTGAAATTGTAACAAACATTACTTCTTCTACATTACATTCACATACTGTGGTAGCTGCACCCTTACACGGTTGTGTATAAGGTGCTCGTTTAAAACCGCATAATTACTTATGTACATACATCTATACTCATGCATTAATTTACATAAATTATCAATACCTGATGGGAAAGAAGTTCTTCCAATGGGTCATGCATTGACTGAATACACAGGAAAAATGGATCCCAAAAAAGGTTATTATTTGTTTAAATGTCATCAATTCCTGGTCTGAAATGCAGAAATTGCACACACAGTTCACATTTACTCCACCATTTGCCCTTTGTTAACATCTATACCGCTCTCTAGTGAAAACTTTCCAGTGGTTTGTGCGCTTTCTTGTTTTACATCAATTTAGTTTATGGAGTGACACAAGAGGTCAATCTGACCTATGACCTCACTCCTTATGCAAATCATATCATCTATAAATAGGCAATTTGAGAGGGTAGGGTTGCGTATTCAGTATCCATGCATAGTTAACTGTGCCTACGCTATCATCAATACAATAAACTTTCAGTGTGTTTCAAAGATTAACGATAAGAATGTGAACTGCTCCTACAAGATTAAGTTAGCAATAATTTGAAACTTGATTTCCAATGGCATCCCAAAAGGGTATAATTCGTCGTGTGCAATCAAAAGGGCGTAAGGCTCTTTGCCTTACTTTCGGGAAAGCGAAGTATTTCGTCCATGTAACAGATGGTCATACGTATTTTAAGAAATGGCTTGTGATAGTAGGTTACAATATTAATGTTACATTCTTATTGATAGAGTTATGCTCAAAACATGTTTTCCCATTCCCATGCAGAATTTAATCTTCCTTTAATAACGACATTTGAGTGGCGGATAACAATCAACATTTTCAGACTCGGTTTTCTTGAAACATAATTTTTGCACTTATGCCCTTTCATGGTAAAAATTTGATTTCGAAAGTCTTTCGTCACAGGGACATGACGGACTGTGAGTTTGACTTTGAATAATTTCTAGTACAATGAAAAGTACTAGTAAAAGTGCTTACAAAAGTAACATTCTTTTTCCTTAATGCAATGCATACTACAACAACATCTAAATGAGTAGGCTCTTTAAAGTAAGTATGTCTGGCTTAATGCTAATGGTTTGTGGTTATAGTAGAGCGGGTGGTTTGAAGATACAGAGGCAAAATTCATCAAAATATTCCACTCTATAACTACTCAACACCTAAATGTTTAAACCCTGATAAGATTGGTATACGCCTCTCTTAATATTTATGCATGAGGTATACAATGCTAATCCAAAACGAGGCGATGGGCGCAGCCACTGCAAGTGATGCGGGACGTGTGCCCATAGCCTCAGTGTGGGTAAGGATTATGACATCATGCATAAATATTAAGAGAGGTCTCATGCTAAGAGTTGGTGGTTTGAGGGCTCAGCACCAAATCCATCAAACTCAAGCCAAACCATGCCATGAATTTTGGAAGATTTAGGGTGGTTTTTCTGACGAGGGGTAAAACCGCTTTGCTGTAGGAACTTTTCACGGCGTTGGAGCAATTCACATACTTATTGAACTTTAATAACAGAATTAGTCAAAGAGCATGCAATGCTGTCGTGGTTACGGCAGGACAAAATTCAAACCAAACAAATAAACAAAATGAAAAAGAGAACAGAAACAACCAAAAAGTTAATTGCAGTGAACTTTTGTAAACATATTGTACGTCGTGTCACCGCTCAAAATGTGGTAAATGTTTCGTGATGTGAAAAAAAAACCTCATGAAATAAATGAAAATGTCGTTTCAAATGAGCCATTTGTTACATTAAGCCAGCATCTTTTTTTCATTTGTGAAAAAAATCTATTCCTGTATGATCACCAAGAAAACTTGTTTCAGTAAATTAATCTCCTAAATCAGACTTGGGGTGGAACCAGTCACAACAAGCAATGTGTTTTTGTATGGCATTATAGCGGGTAACCTGCTCTAGGTGGTTAAATTTTCTTTTGTTTTCCGTTTACATGTAGAGTAAAAAGGGCTGACCAGATCTTGGAATATAGACCAAGCGACCAATTTCACACTACTGCAAGCATATTGGCTCATTTTAAACAGTTTACCAGTCAAAATGCAATGAGATGCATATTAGTTCAAACTGGTTCCCTGCTTAAAAATCTGCTCACCAAAAAACTTTTGTTGCCAATATGTTTAGCCGATATATGAACTTGGGCTCTAATCCCAATTGGGCAATTTGGACAAAATAGTCTGGTTCTATAATACCCAGTGAAAAATATTAATTAATTAAAATTTAAGTCTTCAGGGACCACTTATTAAGATGCGGCAGTACACAATGGCCCATTTGAAAACGGTCAAACTTTATTAGTATACCAAGCACTCTGAACACTTTTTGAGACCCGTCACTCTTAATGAATACCATGATCAACCCAATGACGAACACCATCCAAAACATTTTAAAATCTAGACAAAAAAAAATATCTCTGGATCCTCATACTCTCTTTGGCTACAGACCCTCCAGGAATCCTCCAAAATCCTCCGCTGTATATTAACTCAGCACTGAAATATTTGGAGTGGGTGGTTTTAGGGTACAATACCAAATCCATCAAAATACTCAAAATTATGTTTACACAACAGCCAAATGTTTGGACTTGGATAGGATTTGTATGCCTGGCACCAGGCCTAGAGTGAGTGGCTTTAGGTTGCAATACCAAATCCATCAAAATACATCAAAATACTCTACTCTATGGTAACTCAACACCAACATATTTGGATTATTATATGATCGGTATGACAGTCGCAATGATAACTAATTTTTGTTCAGAGACAGCTTCCAGAAGAGGATTTTGAAGGATTTTCGGTCTGTTTAGAATTTAAAAACTTCCTCAAGTAAAAACAAAACAAAAAACATCCCAGCCTCCCAAGTTGTAAAAATCTATATACATTTTATGTTAAACTCATGATAAAATAGTCGATGATAAAATGGAATTTTGCAAAATATGTTTAAAATGGCAGTAAAAATCATCTAGAATATCAATCAAGAATAATGTCTGTGCAAGCTGGGGGAGCAGCAAGTTTCAAAGAAAAGACCCCCCCCCCCCCCATTTATTAAAACAATTTAAATTGTTTTCAAAATTAAAACAATAGCTCCCATGCTCCGAAAGAATAGTTAGTGTTTGGAATGCAACAAAAAATGACTTCCCAACGAGTCAGCTTTTGAAGAAAGATATCTGTCCTTCCAGATTTTTCTTTCCACTGGGGGAAAAAATACTGAGAAATGTACTTCTTCCTCCTGAAAAAAAAAAAACCGGAGGATGAATGTCTAGGATGTGGCAGCCGAGAGTCCCGCATTCCCAACCCAACCATTGGAATGGCTTCCCAGGAAACTCACCGGTAAGTTGACCTCAGCGTGCGACTGTTCGGGCTCTTGGGGCGTCGAAGCTGCCGCCGTCCCGTCAGCGCTGTTGGCCGTCTCGCGCAGAATGACGATGTTAATGTGGTCGGTGCTGCTCCGTAGCGCTTCAACCGCTTCAAGATGGTCTGCGTCTACTAGGTTTACGCCGTTCACCTGTTAGGTTATTACAATAATAATAGTTATTATTACTAAGTTTACTAATAAATATTATTACAATTAAGTTTAATAATTATTATTTTTAAGTGTGCTAAAAATCATTATAAGGTTTACTAAATTACAATTATTAAATTTACAAATAATAATTATGACTTACATCATGGCGCCGACAATATTTATCGAGTGATTGCCAGCTCCAAAAGATTTTCACAAATTTACACCATGAGTCTGCTGGCCTGATTTTAAAGTCACAAGTCTGAAGCCTGATTTATACTTCCTGCAATTGTTGACGTCACAAATTTGCAACGAATAGTTCACAAGAGTTAAAATGTGATCAACTTCAGCGAAAACATGGCTGTGAAGTCAAACTTCGCATTGCATTCGCATTCACAGGAAGTATAAACCAGGCTTTAGGCTCAGAAAATAATTGTTCTTACCGAGAGGACCTTGTCACCGACTAGAAGCCCCTGCTTGAAGGCCATGGCGCCTTCAACAACTCTGGATATAAATATACCCTAATAGAACAACAAATAAATACAATTTAAAATCCATGAAATTCAATTTTTAAGGTATATGGTGGTAAAACTGTCTCTGCAGCATCCTTGATTTTATAACCAGAGGATTTGAACCCACAACCTTTAATAATAATAATAGTAGTGGCAAATTATAATGCGCCATGTCTGTCTAATAGACACTCCTGGTGCAGGAGAGATGCCGAAGCCAGATTGCAAAGAGTATAGTTAAGCACAAAAATACGTTTTCAAATGGGTTTTGAAGCTGGAATATGTTGTGATTTGTCGGAGTTTATGGGGGAGTTCATTCCATAGTGATGGGCCAGAGTGCGAGAAGGAGCGGGCTCCCCATGAATGGCAACGCTATGAGCAGATTTCAGACTTCTATTAATCATTTGGTAACTGCTACTAACACAAAGGATAAGAACTGCCTCAAGCAACCAGTCTGGCTAGTAGTGTTTGCACCGAGTATAAAGTGCTTAATACAAATATTGCTAAACAATTCTATGCTCAGCAGAAATGACCAGGAAACCAGTCAAGTTGTACACCCAACATTGTAGTCTGGGCTGGTAGGCATAATATTTCGTGCTTAGCTACTATTTTTGTGCTTACGAGGCTCTATGGAAGTGAGCCAAGGTCTATGGCTGACCGAAATTCTCCAAAATGGACAACACATAATGGCAAATTGGTATTGTATTCACTTACCTGGTCATTGCCCTTATATGGTGTTGACCCTCGACCTCCGGCTATGCTAATTCCTAGACCTCCTCCATCTCTTGAGAATGATATTTCAAGCTGCAACAAAAGATTTTTAAAAATGTCATCTTTATTTTGTTTCTCGGGCAATCACCAAAAAGTACAGTGGAAATAGCAACATACATATGTACAAAGAGACAAGGCAATACAAGCAAAGGAAGGATCAGGTAAGCGACCCAGCTGGATCCTGATAGAATGACTAAAAGAAACAGGCTCTCCTCTCTAGCTGGTTTTAAGAAGAACAAAAGTCTCAATTTGTTAAAAAAATATTTATGATTTATACATTTTCAGGTTAAAACTCGAAGAAAATATGAAAACAAATATGAAACAGTTGTCAGTCTATGAATAATTGTCGTCCTACACTGACTGTAAGTCACCAACATCAAAGCCTTTAAACCCCATCCAACCTTGTACCCATTGGTGAACGATCTCGCCGCACCATTTGACTTTTTCCCCCCAGAATGCCTCGCTCGATCGAAACCCCTGGAAGTGTGCCTTGAAATATCCAAATATAAAGCTTGTATTTTTCTAAAATCTACCAAACATAAATTGGACATAGAATTTTTTTTTGTTTTAACTACCAGATATTGAAATAAAAATTTAGTTGGCTTTAAGCTGTTTTCAATAAAACATTTTTTAAAAAGCTTAGAAAAAACACTCTGATCAATTAGTTTTCACTCATAGGTTTGTAGAGGGGATAAAACATGGATAAAGGTGAGAGAAATAACTGATCCCAAGTTTGAAAAGTCTGTTATTAAGGCAGTGGACACTATTGGTAATTACTCAAAATAATAATTAGCATAAAACCTTACTTGGTAACGAGTAATGGGGAGAGGTTGATGGTATAAAACATTGTTAGAAACGGCTCCCTCTGAAGTGCCATAGTTTTTGAGAAAGAAGTAATTCTCCACGAAGTTGATTTTGAGACCTCAGATTTAGAACTTGAGGTCTCGAAATCAACCATCTTAACGCACACAACTTCGTGTGACAAGGGTGTTTTTTTTCTTTCATTATTATCTCGCAAGTTCGATGGCCGATTGAGCTCAAATTTTCACAGGTTTGTTATTTTATGCATATGTTAAGATACACCAACTGTGAAGGCTAGTCTTTGACAATTACCAATAGTGTCCACTGCCTTTATACCTAGTTAAAAGAAGAGGTCTTTCTTAAGATCACTGGAAAATAGAGGGAGTAAGATAGTGAACATGGACAAGGACAGATTGATTGAGTAACATCACACCACGTCACACCACTCCACAAAGAGAACAATATTTCTCAGATTCGAATTTGAAAAGATAAAAACTGATATCCTCATTATCCCCTTCTCTAAGGACAAAAGAGAAAACGGCTTCTCGAAATGTTATACACTATCAACAGAGCTGCATTGCTTCATACATGTACCCAGTCAGTTGTCATGGTCATTAATTTTTGGAGTAATTATAAAAGAGAAGACAGGTTATTATGGTCAACATTATTACAACAGTAGCCACAGAATTCACAAATAAAAGAGTGTAAGACTTGATTAGGTAAGCACACACACAAACACAGTTGTCAAACCAGTAAATCAGGGACTTTTCTTAGGTCTTCCAATGCTTGGGCTTCTTCATAAAATAACTAAAACAGTATTCATAAATACCCCAGACAGTTTCGCTACTCCTATTGGTGGAGAGCGCGTCAACGTAAGGGTGTTAAAACGGTTGATAATGACCGGCCAGAACGCGCAATTCATAGCTATTAAAAACAGCGTGTAATCTAATTCTAAGCGCGCACACGTAATCCTTTTCTAAGCGCCCGCGTACACACAACCCACGCACACACAACCCACGCGCATCAAACAGATTCTTCACAAAGTTTTAAAAAAAAATACTTCAAAGTGTCTATAATTGTATTTTTTTAACATTTTTTAACAAAGGGGCATTTATGAATGGGAATAATAAAAAAAAACTTCTCTCAACGATAAGTGCCCTAGGTGTTTTTTTTTGGGGGGGGGGGGGGTTGGGGGGGATGGTGTCGTCATTTGCTAAGGAAACAAAGTAAAAAATTAATATGTAGATATGATCAATTTATTACTGAAATAAATGGTGCATGAAAGAGTTAAAGGTACTCGGTGTGATAGGTTAGTTATGCGCTCATCACACTTCAAGCCAAATATGGTATGATCTACCTGCTCTTCAATGACACTACCACTATAAAGACGAGATCGTAAGTTACTCAGGCTGGAGACTAGACTGTGCGACTTACGCAGGGAGGGGCTATCTGGTGCTCGCTGCCCATCCGAATAATTGGTTAAAAGAAAAGAAATTTTAAAAAAGAAGTGTTGAAAAGAAATGTAACATGCATGGTGTGCCATCACCTCGATCCAAGGAGGGATCGATCTTGCAGCCACATTTTTTTCCCAGCATGCCTTGTTCCCAGCATGCCTTGCTCAGGGTGCGTTTTTGCCGTTGTTACCAGTAACAAGTTTCGGTGTATGGCTTGTGATCAACCAAAGGCAAGTTTAACCGAAACAGTTATTGGTTATGACAGTGAAAAGGCACCCCTAGAGTTGGTGTATTAAAACACATTTTAATTAGGTCTCTGGCTCAAGGTAAGTTTTGTTGTATGTGTCTATATTTATATAGGATTAAAACAATCAAAAGGTTCCAAAAACAAAGGTATACAATCCCTTAAACCATGTGACATACAAGTATAAACACTGGGTTTTATTTGAGTCTTTCACCTGTAAATGCATTGCACTTTGTACCAACCATCACTCAAATAACACACAAAAATGGCTTAGTGTTTAAAAGCATAAAACATAAAAATGAGAAGTTGAAAAACTTGAGAAGGGGGAAGTGAGAAGGTTTGGATCCATATTCAAAAGAGTGCTACGTGACAAAAGAGTGTTAATGTAAACAGAAAAATCAAACGATATGAAAGAACGTCAAAATTCTCATTCCTTTAAAGGTAAAAGATATTAACACATCTTGACACAAGCAAAATGGATAGAGCTGCCTGCCAACTTATTCGTGGGCTCAAAGGTTCATATCCCACTATGGACTATTATTATAAAGGATGGTAGGGGGAACAGTCTTATAACGTTTGTCTATCACGCGTCCACAACATATGGGCGGACTACAACAGCGCCCTCTTGTGGTTAGAAAAGGAACCGGCTGATGCTATAATTTAGACTTGTATGAGTCCCTCACCCGTTCGTAACTGGGCTGTTCCTTCTTGGCCTGTTCGGCAGCCGTCCTGGCCAGGACCTGGGTCAGCAACGCTGTGGTCAACTCGTCTGGTTCCTCACTCAGGTTCACCCGTTTGTTCTTCAGGTAGTGCGGGGTGTCCCGCCGGTGTAATTTCAGGTCTGTTTTTTCGAGGGGTTCTTCTTCGTCTTCCACGTCGCTGGAGAAGCCCACATGTTTCTCTTCCTCCTCGCCCTGTGTGAGGTAGTAGAGGGGGGTTTCCAGTGTAGTAACAACTTGGTGTGCTGACTTATTGGGGGGTAGGGTCGGGTTATAGCTTTACATGTAGTCCACTTTTAAGGCAATTGTATGGGTTTGACCTTGGTGAAGGGTCAAAGTTCACAGGTCATGTGTACTAACTAGTGTTGTTTGTTGATGGATTGGAAAGGCTGATGATCTGAGCTCAAAAATTGTATCGACTTAATCTCGATTCAAGAGAATTGTATTTTTATTTTTATTTTGCTCTATTTTTTAGCAGAGGGGGACTTGCAAAAAAACAAATTTTAGTAATTCGTGAGCCAGACAACTTCTATGGTGTTTTCTATTTCAAGGTTTGAGGCACGTTTTGATTATTTACTTTTGTTAATGTACAGTCACCGTTAAAGAAACCATTGGTGTCAGTCGTTGAGAGTCTAATAATAAAAGTCTGTGATTGTTTTTTTTTCCCTGGAGCTTGCTGGGGTGGGATGTGAACCGTGTACACAAATCGTAGTCAAGGACAGGCGCTCTACCCATTTCACTTTATAGCAAGAGTTTTTTTCTTAAAGAATGACACGAAACCCCGCATGCAAGACCCATGCAATATAACAAACACCAATCATTTCCTTAATGTTGGCTACAATCAAAAGTACCCGTCTTTGTGAGAGGCGAGAGACCTCTGAAGAGAAAGAGGCTGGTTAAACATCGGGGGTACAAAAACTTTTAAGACACTATAGTTTTAAAGCTTAGAGTTTTAAAAACACACAAACTTCAAAAAGGTTTGGAGGGTTTGTACCGGGAGATAGATGGACGAGACAAAGATTTCCAAGATGTCGATGTTAGTGTTGGTGTCTGAGAGTGGTGGGTGATTATGAGGTGGTGGTGGAAGTAGGGGGTGAGATTGGTGGGGATGAGGGTTGTTGGGGGTGGGCTGATCAACTGAGCGCAAGTTATTGGATTGAGGATTGATTTTATGTGAAAATAAAAAAGATTTTTGGGGTTGAACACAGAATTGACTAGAGTGGGATTTGAACCAACCGACCTCCGGATTATCGTGCCGGCGCTCTACCAACTGAGCTATCTAGCCCTATATTGGCGGTACGTAAAAGGGTGTACATGTAACTCGTCAACAATTTTGATATACATGTAAGGACCAGTCTCCTCTTTGCCTATGCTGATATTTCGGAGATCCCAGGGTTGAATATTCTAGACGACTAATGTCACAAAATGGTAGGCCTCGAACTGGGCCACGGCACCAACAGCAATTGCTGTGGTGCCCTGTGCTTTTGCTGTGGTGCCCTTTGCAAAGTTCTGATGCAAACTTAATTGTACTGCCCCCCCCCCCCCCCCCCCCCCCAAGAACGAAAATCAAGGTGTGTATTGTGCTTCATGTCTCTTCCCTTTGCACAATCACGGCCTTCATTCACACAGCTGCTTCAGTACAAACAAAGTTGCACTCAAGCACGGAACAATTTTGCTACCAGCCATAATACCATTCCACATCTACCATTTGTGAGTTGTTCCCTGCTCATTTTTAAGAGAGGCAGGAGTTTTGTTGGGCCTCATTCTCAGCTTAAGCAGCTCTATAAAAATAGGGGACTTTATCCCGTCTTCCAATTATCATTTTTTGAAAAATCTGGATGAATCTTGACCCTTCATTGGCTGAACACAGAGAATGAAGTTCAGAAATGAAGAGAATGGGTCTCCAAGAAAAGATGCAAAATAAGGGTGTGGTCTTTGAGGGGGGGGCAGGGTCTGGGTTTATGAAAGGGTTGGGTCTCGGGCTGGGTATTTAACAGCCAATTGGAGAATGGAGCAGATAGTAGGTGGAGTGTGAAATATACAGTTTCATTTAACAAGATAGTGAAATTTGGATCCGTAAGGTTTGGGAGTTTTGGTTCGTACACTTTAATACTAACCAGGTAGTAATAGTTGCATGGCAGAAAAAAGGCACAGTCAAAACAATTTATTCTGTGAACTTCCTCGCCAAAAAAAAAGGCATACTTTTCTCTTTAAATTTCATCGCATATTTTCTGAAAAGGGAATAAGGCAGTTAACACGAGAAGACTTGGTTTAAAGGAAACAAAAACAATGTTTAAAATCACATAACAAAATTTGGGATGTACCTTTTTATACATTTTTTTTTGTTTTTAAACCATTTTTTTTTTATTATCTTCTTTTCAAGTAAATATTGATTCAAAGAGGATGATCACGTAAGTTTTCTTTTCACTTAGCCTTAAAGTTGCGATGCATTTCAAGAAAAGAAGAACACTGCAAACAGTAAAGGAACTAAACCAAAAGATCAAGAAGAAGCAAAACACATTTCAACAGGAAGGACTTACCACATTCGAGCCGTCCATGGACAGACGATTGACGGCCGGCGGACCATCAGGGGTCCTCGCTGAATTCTCAACCTCGACGTTGACTGCTTTCAAAAAGGGATCATCCATATCATCCTCCGCTACATTGGGCGTCAGCGGAGCTGCCTGCTGTGTGGTTGTTGTGGTGGTTGTTACGACGACGGTGCCAGTGGCTCCGGCCAACAGCGGGTCTGTCTCCATGGGGATGTTTACTGAGAGACGCTTTTCGGACTCGTCATCCGTGCCGACTTGGCTTTCGTCCTCGTCTGTGGAGCGCTGGAGAGCGAGAAGAATTCAATATATTCAGTTTCACTCCCACATTTTTATCTTTGGAAGTATACGTTTTCCCAACCAGTTTCAGCACAAAACTTTTCAATGTCATTGACAAAATAGGGACACCGCCAATATAGGGCTAGATAGCTCATTTGGTAGAGCGCCGGCACGTTAATCCGGAGGTCGTTGGGTCGAATCCCACTCTAGTCAATTCTTTGTTCAACCCCCAAAATCATTTCAAAATTTACCCAGTCAGCTTCCCTTGTGGTTTACATTGATAAATTAAAATTCAAGCATTTTCCCATAATTCACTCAAACTAAGGTTTCTTTGTAGCTAGTAATGCGTTCACTTTCATTTTCGTGCACACATGATTTAGTGGGTTTTTTTTTCTTACTCAGATTCATTCCAGTCATTCTAATTACATTTATAGACATTCAAGGCGAAGACTAAACCATTTTTCAGTAGAAGTTGTACTCGCTATTCAAACTTGATGAAATTAAATGGTTGACAAGCACCTGCTTTTACGACATTGAGAGATTCTTGCGGCCTACTAAAATTCAATTATCTGATTTGACCAGGGAATGTTAAATAGGGAAGATTGAATGGATCCTGTTAAATGCTGAATGCTGATTCAACAGTGCATTCATTTTCGAACTAAATTGAATGATCCAGGTGTTAAAATGAAAGGTTTTTTGTTGATATTGGCAGGGAAAAAGATAAAAATTAAAATTAATTTAAAAAAAACATTAATTTAATTAAAGTAATCGACAACATCAGTAAACAGTATTGTCCAAAGGCCCACACTTTGTGTATCACAACTTATATATAAAGTAACAAACCAGTAAAAGTTAGGGCTCAATTGGTCATTGGAGTCGGGAGAAAATAACGGGAAAACCAACCCTTGTTTCCGCACGTTTCGCAATGTCATGAAATGTGTTTAACATAAACCCGTTATTCTCGATATTGAGAATTGATGATTGTTTTAATGTTTTCTCGAAAAATAAAGCATTTCATGGAATAATATTTCATAAGAAGTCTTTCACCATTACCTTCTATAAACCCTGTAAGTTATTTGTAAATCAGTGAACTTTTAATTTTTGTTCTTTTCAGAAAGTGTCCAATAACTTTAATGAAATGAGCGATGGGGTTTGGTGACTTTAGAGACTTTTTGGATGGAAAGACACGAAGATCGGAGAAAAACAAGAGTAAATCTTGACGCAACTACTCACGTTATGTTTGCCTTTATGGTGACCTTGATGAGCAAACTTTGGATGTCTTGCCTTCAACTCTCTGGGATGAGGAGTGTCGTGACGTACAAAGTTGGACTGAAAATTCAACAAAAATCATTCATTTTATTTGTATTGGTTCTTTTTTTTTTACGAGAGAACAGCTAACATCACAAGGCCAGAGACGGCCACTACAACCAGTGGGCAACCTTTCACTGATGTGGGCTATCAACCCAAACCAACAACCACCAGGGGCATGTTGCCACCTACTCCTGGGCCTCAAACAGGGTTACCCCTTTCACTGTCTGTAAGAATAGACATGCAATTGGGTCCATAAGCAAGTAAGCACAAAAACTTGCTAAGCACAGAAAAGTATTGCTTAGCAGAGAAAGGTTATATTAAATTCCCTTAAGTTTAAAGTGTTGCAACTGGTGCCCCACTAATCATTTGCCTAAAAAGGAAAGTTGCTAAGGAGTATTTTCTGCTGAACAACTTAATGAAGTTGGACCCTGGGGCCAATTACATAGAGCTGCTTAAGCAAAAAAAAATTGCCTAAGCACGAAAATAGCTCGCTTATTTTTCACATGTTACTGGCAAAAATGTCATGACATATACATTGCTTGTGACTGGTATTTAGCTGTTGTTTACTTAGCTTGTGGAGTCTTGGCCGGTAATCTGATTTTACTGAGCAAGGATTTTTTTTGCTCAAGCAAACTTTTGTGCTTAAACAGCTCTATGAAATTGGGCCCATGGTGAAATTGAATTTATCCACAAAGTCTCACCGGTCGTTCGTGTTCTTCAAAGTCGACGCCTTCATCGTCAAACTTGATGGCCTTTTCAGGTTTCTCTGTCCAGCTTACTCTGTTGGTGTCATCCTCAGTTGTTGCTACGCTTCCTGCAAGGAGATTTTCTGCAATATATATTTTTGTAAATCATTTAATTGAGAGAAAGAACAGTTGAAGCGAAAAACAAGATGTTAGGATATGAGATGTAGTAAGATCAAACAGTCAGCCTTAACTGCATACAGCCAGAAAAATCAGAAGTTGGTATTGTTTGAAGCGTTGCATGGTGTGGAGAAATAGGATGAAACGCGAAACTATAAATAAATAGTAAACTTGCAGGTACAGCCATGTGTCATTCTCCTGAAGACGAGCAGAGTATATTTTATCGAAACACCAAGAACAATCTGGCTCTTTTCAAAACCAACACTCACACAAAAGAGATTTACAGATGGTTGTACCCGCAAGTTATTTATAATTTCTTCCTCAATCACAAGTTGCTTTTTGATAACTGGATCTGGGTAGATATTCTCAACGCTCTTTTTAGAGCAAAACAAGAACAGTGGGAATGAGCTTGATGCCTCTTTTGTGGGTATCATTCTTAAGCAGGCGCATGAAGTGGATCGTCCACAGGCCAATGTGCCAGATTCTGACACATTTTTAATGAACCAATTCTAGGGGTTTTTAGAGCGCCTTGCTTGGAGGTCAAAAGGTTGGTCAAAGCTGCAAATATTAATTGTTTTTATTTTACAACCATTGGAAAGATCCCATCTTTCTCTTGATTACAACTGTAAGCTTGACTTTTAACAGGGGAGCATAGATTTTTTTTTTTTACTAGTTTTGCACTCAGGCTTGAGTTGGTTTTCTTTGTGTGATCTAAAAGGTGGCCAATAAATGGTAAGAAAGAGAGGGGTATAGTAAAAAGCAGGGTCTGCAATACGCACCCATACTCTCTGATGGTCCTCTCTGTGGCAGCATGAAGCAGGTTAGAACCTTAAGATGCTGTGGTCCAACCTCGTCCGTCTGGAAGTTGAGTAGCGGCTGAGACTGTCATGATAAAACAACAAAGCTAAATTTACATCTATTCAATTGTTTCTTGAAAACTAGAGGATTGGGACGATTATACTCTTCCAAAAGCCAATGATATGTTTTTTGATGTTTTTAATTAAAATTAGAGGATTGAAATGAATGGACTCTTCAATGAATAATGCATTGATCCATACCTGGTTGAAATGAATGTACTCTTCAAAAAACCAATGACATGTCTTTTTTTTTTTTAACTAGAGGATTGGAATGAGTGTTCTCTTACACCAACTAATTTAATATAGCATTAATTCATGAATAATGCATTGATTCATATAAAGTGCATTGATTCATTCATGAATAATGTGTTCCATACCTGGTTCTCGGATAACCAAAGCGCTTTGAGGTTACAGTTGGCCAGCTGGATTGGAAGCCAGTCCAATCTGTTACCGGAGACGTCTAGGACGTGGAGCTCCTTCAGCAAGCCGATCTCTGGGGGTAGCCTGGTAAGACGATTGTCTCGTAAGGAGACCACGCCGAGCTGTGTGCATTTACCGATCTGGAATTGGGAGAGGGAGGAGGTATTAAAACAGTTTCATAATAATAATAACTAGTTCTTACATGTATGTAGGGCATTATAGGATAACGTATCAATGCGCTTTACATTAGTGCCCTGGTCATTTGGCCAATAAAAACATTCCTTTAATCTTTCTCAGCTCCCTGGGGAGTATGCAGCACCAGGCTGATGTGGCGCTCTGAAGGCTTTTTCAAACACATTATCAACCTCTATCGTTCAAACAAAACTGTCTGATAAAGCAGCTCTATGAAATTTTGGTCCCAAGAATATATTACACAGATCTACTTAAATCAAAAAACATTGCTTGACAATTTTCTGCTCAGCAGAAAAATGAGCAGATACTAGTCACAAACTGTACATGTGACATGGCAGTTTAGCTGGTAACCTTATTCCGGTAAGCATAATTTTGTTGCGCTTAGCTACTGTTTGTGCTTAAGCAGCTCTTTGAAACTGGGCGCTTTGGTGGGTTGGGGACGTTGAGTGGGCCCCCCAAGGCAATTCTTCCCTTACCTCCGGTATTAAATGGATGAGTCTGTTACGGTCCACGTTAAGATTGTTGAGTCTGGACATGTTCCCGACGGTCGCTGGTAGCTCCTGGATGATATTCTCGGTCATTATCAACTCTGTCATACTCTCACATCTACACATCAAGAAAGGACATCACAAAAACACATCAGCAAATTACTGGGGTGAGAGTCACTGCTGACGAAAAAAGTCTGAAAATGGGGTCTAGAAATGATTGGTATATATTTGGTTTGCGGTGACACCATGTTTGTATCTGCTTGCTGGGTAGATTATGTTCTTTTGGAAAACTTGCCTCGCTTTATATTCTACAGAGTAGAATTTCGGAATTGTGAGAGTCTCAGTTCTGAAAAGAACTGTCCTGCTTTTTAACTACTACCTGGGCTGAAGACAAACATCGGCAGAGACTACTGGTAGTACTTTAGCTTTAGTGGATTGAGAGGACTTCTATAGATCTAATGGGGTACATTGAAATGTTGGCGTTCCCCCCCCCCCCCCCCCCTTTCCCTGAAGTTATAGATTTCAAGGAGATTTTAGGAACAGTATTCTAAACGCTAGAGAAGTAAATCGAAGAGCAGAATTTATTATTTTCAGAGAAATATTATTTGCTTAGCATGAAATTTCTTCCTTGATAAAAACATGATTACCAACCAAATTGCCGCGTGATTTTCAGCATAAGCAAACAAACAGCTGAATACCAGTATCAAGCAATATGCAACAAATGGAAATTTGGTTGGTAATCCTGTTTTTACCAAGGAAGAAATTTTGTGCTAAGCAAATGTTTGTGCTTACAGGCTTTATGAAATTGGGCCCTGATATTTCTCATCCCTGACATTAGTTCACCTCAACTGCAGCTGCAGAGTGACCCTAAAACATTTTTTTTTATTCTGTTTTCATATTTTGCAGAACGATAGTTCACCGCTGGCAAAATCAGTTCCGATCCACCCTGAACCTCTTCAGAGTGTTGGTTCACCTGCTACACAATTGAATCAATTTACAATGCACAGCTCTATCCTCTTCCTTTGTCGTTCTAGTTTAAAAACCAGGGGTGAGAGTCATTACTAACGAAAAAGTCTGACACTTGGATACAAATTTAAAGGTATGTTGAAATGATGCCATTTCTACCGATTGGGTAACCCCTGGGGTTATAGATTCCAAGGAGCTTTTGAAAACAGTATCCAAAGCACCAGAGATGCAGAACAAAGAGCAGGATTTCTTTATTTATGGACAAAAAATATTGTCTGATTTTCATCAACAGGCCGACATAAAAAGTCTGAATTCAGCCAAAAGTCTGAACAATATGTAAAGTCATTGCTGACAACAGAAGGAAGAAATTACACAATGTATGATCCAAATTTTAGGATGTTTTGAAATGATGGTATTTTCACCTGTTAAAGATTTCACGGAACTTTTAGGAACACCATCATCAGCAATTGAGAAGTAGATCAAAGAGCAGGTTTTTTTGACATGTAAACAAAAATAACAGCTGATTATCTTGACCAGGCTGACTTAAATAGCCTGAATTAAGATAGAAGACTGAAATTTCTAACCCCTGAATAATACTCGGCTTCTTATAGGGCGCTTTCATTACATGAAGGGCAGCCCAAAGCACTGTCTTTGAATTCTTGAGGAAGGCTTGCCCTGACTAGCACAAAAGAAGCCTGCCTTGGGCATCCGGAGGCTGCCTTAGGAGTCTAGGTACAATACTTACCCTCCGATAGAAGAAGGGAGAGCGACGATCCTGTTCTGATCCAATTTCAGGATGCTCAGGTGTTTCAGCTTGCCTGCGGACAAAACATAAAAAACAAACACCACATCAGTCTAGTGATAATGACATCCCTTGAAACAATTCTGTCAGAAATGTCATATTTGATGAGAAATAAATAAAACTTTCAGCTTGCCTGCGGACAAAACACAAAAAACAAACACAACATCAGTCTAATGACAATGATAGTAGACAACATCCCTTGAAATAATTCTGTCTGAAGTGTCATATTTGATAAGAAAACAATAAAACTTTCAGAGTGCCTGCGGACAAACCACAAAAAACAAACACCACATCAGTCTAATGATAATGATAGTAGAAAACATCCCTTTAAATAATTCTGTCTGAAATGTCATATTTGATGAGAAATAAATAAAACTAATTTCCCGTTTGGAGTTTATCGCTCAGTGAGCATTTCATTCAGTTACTTTTTTTTAATTAATGTCATGCAAAATGTGTATTCGATTTTTCACTATTTTCTCGTGACCCAGATAAATGATTGATCTCAAACTTCTACAGGTTTGTCAGTTCATGTATAATGGTGCCTTACATAAAGTGCTTACACTGCCAGCAACTGTTTTGTTGGCAAGAACCAATTCTGTAATGTTCCTTTAAGCTTACAACTTACCAATTCCCTCAGGCAGTTTCTCAAGGCAGTTTTGTGAGAGGGTCAGATCCGTAAGACTCTGGAGTCCGCTAATCTCATCTGGAAGAGTCTCCAAACTATTCTCAGAGATGTCCAGAACCGTCAGTCTCGTCAGGTTTCCGATTTCCTGCCAGAAATTAAAGATAAAAATTTCTTACTTTTAAAGGATATATTTGATTGGCCTGGGCCTACAAGATCAAGAGCACAGACCATACACCTTATTACAGATACTCAGTAGGCACCCGTAAGGCGTGGAATCATGCTTGATCGAGCATGCACCTCATTTCACGCCTAATGTGCGCGTACCGATTATTTGTGATTATAATACTCCGGTTGCTTGTTCTGTGTTTTGGTTGGCTGAACCACGGTCACGTGGGATGAACTAATATAGTCTAGTGATCGCGCGCGCGTGTTTTGCGGGAACTAGTACCCGAGCGGGCACTAGTCTTCAAAAATAGTGCCCGGTTACAACGCCCTCTCTTGACTTGAGCCGTGAACTGTAACTACAAAACTTCCTTCCTTTTCCAGATTTCTATTCTTATTTCACATTATTTAAGACCGAGCTGTGTTATAAAACTTCGGCTGAGGGAAATAGGTCGCTCTTCTGGTCACTCAAAGTCCCTCGGGGAAATAGGCGTACACTAGTTACCTCATTGCCAGTCAATATGTGTATAATAGGTCCATGGTCTCCCTGATTCAGTGTGCCCTCTATAGTTTATCCATAAGATTTTTTTGATTTTTTTTTGCCAAAAAGCAGTCGACTACTCACACTCGGGACTCAGCGCTGCATCAACTATTTTGGACCTTGAAATGGCAGACTTGAAAGTGAAAAAAATTCACCAGTCAAAAAAAAGCGCAATACACAGCAGAGAAACTACGACCTTGCTGCTTAATTGAAGGAAACACCAATCATGTTATTTTAACAACTTTTTTGGTCATCAACTTGTCCCCTGATATGCTGTAAAGATTTCCTCCATGGCCAAATTGCAGAGGATGCAGCTACGTCTATGACTGTTCCTAACGGTGTTGCTGAGGACATTCCAGCGTTTTCCCCATGGACAAGCTAGCACAGAGATCCTGATATGCTAGATTTGCGTGTTGATATGCTTCCCCCCCCCAAACCTACAGTAGGGCTTCTGCAACCAAGATAAACACCAAGAAGAAGACCTTAAGACCTTCCAAAAACCTACTTTCAGTTCAGAAGCTTTGTGCAAACTTCTATAAATCTTGCCCAGAATGCCCCCAGTTCTGTATATAAAAAAATATATAAAAACCTGGGAAGAGAACCCTGCATCCTAGACTTTAACAATTCTCATTTGCATTCATAAGTAAGCTTGGGCGATATCGATTTATTTTATTCACGATATATTGCCGACAATATATCGCGTTATTCGATATAATCGCGATTAATTAAATTTGACATCATCAGTCTTCAAACTCCCAGTAAAAGTTGCAGAAGAGACAGTCATAGCACAAGAGAGGTGTTCTAATGACCTATTCTTCTGGTTTTACTCCAAACCTATGGGTGAAAGATGTCTCAGCTAGGAAATACATCGCGAATTGCGATATTAAATTGATATCGCAATATATCGCGATATATCGATATTTCGATGAAAAACCAAATCGATCTGATATCGAAATCGTTTCAAAATTAGTATCGCGATATTCGATAATATCGTGATATCGACCAAGCTTATTCCTAAGTAGTTTCTTATCTCTAGTTTCTAAAAGTCAAAGCAACCCATTCATCAAATTTAAAAGGTCGCATATTAGTGAAATAATGAACAGTTGTTGTTTTTGCAACATTCACATCGGCTTATTTTGATTGCAGCAATACAGAAATAAGCAATGGTTGCTAAGGGGATCTTTAAATAACATTGATGTCAACTTTGACAGTAATTCACTCTGAACAAAAACAATTCTCTAGAGGATTGGTTGCGAGACGGCGTCATGTAAACTAGCTGCAAAAGTGGCTTCTCCTTGGCATACTGTAGAGGAAATGCTGTATTGCAAACCACCCATATTTTATGCATGTACATGTGTACCTGTAGGTGGATAAATTAAACCTACACCCAAAATAAAAATATAAAAATAAATAAAAAGTGATTCAAGGCAAGTCTCTGCTGTAAAGGGAATCTCTTAATCTTAATCTGAAATGGAACTCTCTTCCCACAACATCAGGAAAAAACTCCCAACAAAATGCGATACTTTAACAGATCAATTTCCTCAAGTTGACTCTTAAGCAATACGTGAAATTGATCTTTGTGCTTTTGAACACAAGTGCATGAAAACAATTTCACAGAAAGATCTAGCTGTTGAAAAAAAAAAAAATGTACACATAAAAACCACAAGATTCAATTTCACTTTGCTACTGGTTGTTCCAAATACTGGGTCAAATTTCAATGGAATGCGAAACCTATACAATTTTTATGTCACCGCTGCATTTGTTGTGAGTTCTACTATTGGCTTTAGCATCATACATAGTTGACCTAAATGTGTACGTAATGTAAAGGCACAATGAAAAGGGTAGCTCTGCATTGCACATTGTACTTTGTACTTGGTGTGTGCAGCACACTTTCGGTTTAAACAAAAACCCTTTTGTTCTCAATACAGTTTTAAAGATAAAATGTAGTCTAAACAGCTACTAGAGCCAAAACTTTCTGACGAAAATGTTATTTAAACTTGTTTATAATGTGTTTGTTTATCTTTCAAGCGTAATTTTGATATTTTACAATTTTTCGTTATTACTACATCTAGCATGGCTCAAAATAAATGCTGGACTGCAGGCCTGGGGCCATTGTTTATTTTTTTATTTTTTTTTATTTTATTTATTTTTTTTATTTTTTTTTTTTTATTTTTTTTTTTTTTATATGCAAGTCGCCAGACACACAAGGCCTGAAGGCCACTTCAAGGTGTGGGCTACAATTTTTTTTTTTTTTTTTTCAGAGACCGTTGCCACCTACTCCTAGGGCTGAAAAAGAGTTACCCCTTTTACAGTCCATACGGATGTAGGCTTGGGTATCATCAATCTGAAGCCTGGCCGGTAGAGCAGAAAGCACTACCTCCCCAAATTTACGTACATGTAGCAAGTGTCATGACCAGGATTCGAACCCACACTCTGCTGATCAAACACCAGAGCTTGAATCCGGTGCTCTTAACCGCTCGGCCATGACAAACCTGACACAATTAATTTGGCGTCAGTCCAGTTAACTTTATACCGACAAGTCCTTGGGTCTTATGGTTTTTTTTACACAATAATATTATTATCAATATGAAATGTATGATTTTTTCATTAGATAAATGCATTTCAATTTCAGTTTGAAAATTTGTTGTTTCACTTCATGTTGTCAGATTATTTCCGAGCGCGGAACATCCAAAAACTCATCCAGTTTGCTTACGCCCACCACTGAGTTCATTACCATAGGTTTAGGAGCATGGGGGATGAGTGAATCGTAACGGCACCCTGTATTCTGCACATCATTGTGATGCTTGTTCTGACTTACCGGGGGTAGGCAGCTGAGAGCGTTGCAGTCCAGCCACAACTCCATCAGGTTCGGCAGCGCCCCGAGGGTCTCTGGTAGCTCCTCAAGCTCATTGCTGCCAAGGTCCAACAGTTCCAGACGCACCAAGAAGGACAGGGACTCTGGAAGGGTCTTCAGAAGGTTCTCCCGAAGCTCTAACATCTGGAGATTGGAGAGGCTGGATGGAAGAAAGAGAAGAAAAAAAAGTGTTATTTACCAGCTGATGAAATAACAAGCTTGATCTGGGTTCAATTTAATCTGAGCAGTAGGTTTCCGTGTTTAATAACCTACATTGTATAGACTGAAGAACATAATTTTTTTTTTTTTTTTAATGAGATAAAGCCCAACATCACAAGGTCGTACAGCCACTTTAAGGTGGGGGCTACACTTAACTGATTTGGGCTGTCAACCCAAATTAACTGCTACCTGGGGCCAATTTCATAGAGCTGCTTAAGCAACCAACTTTGCTTAAGCACGAAAATAGCTTGCTTACTTTACACATGTTACTGGCCAAAATCTCATGCCATATCCATTGCTTGTGACTGGTATTTAGCTGTGGTTTACTTAGCATAACAATTGAGTGGAGTTTTGGCCGGTAATCTGATTTTACTAAGCAATGATTTTTTTGCATAAGCAAAATTTTGTGCTTAAGCAGCTCTATGAAATTGGGCCCAGTGGCACTTGCCACCTACTCCTTGAGCTGAAACATGGTTACCCTTCCACAGTCTGGAGCCTGGCTGGTAGAGCAGAATGCACTACCTCCCTAACTTTTTACCAAGCAATTATGGTTACGTGCTTTGCTCAATGACACAAGTGCCATAACCGGGATTCGAACCCACACTCTGCTGCTGAAAACACCAAAGCTTGGGCTCGTTGAACAAGACAACTAGACTTTAAGATAAAGACTCGTCACGGAAACTAGACAAGTAGACTTTAAGATAAAGACTCGTCATGGATTGCCTCCACTCAAATGAAGCAGATGTTTTAAATCAATTCTCTTCCAGCTCAGGAGCTTTCAATGGCTGTTCCTGGCTTCCAACATGCAAGTTTGTAGTAGTTGAGGATTTTTGGCCATCTTGCATCAGAAACAGAGGTCAGCTACCAAAACAGGGATAATTAATAACAACAGACAGAACAGACATGACAGCCGATCAGTTTGGTTGTTTTAATTTATTTTGCTGAAAAGGGGTTTTCTCTCTTAAAATGTCAGTCTTTTATTTCAACCCACCAATCCACAATTTTCTGATTTTCTTTTTTAAAGATGTATTCTGAATGGCCCTTTACCAGCAAAAATATAAAAAGTGATTCCCTACAACTTTTGCCTACGATCTGTTTGACATAACGCCAGGACCTCAGGCAAATTCCAACAAATCGACATAGATGCTCCTCTATGCAAAGCCGCAGATCCTTCATCATCAATATCACTCCAAAAATTACAATACAGGAATATCAAATTTTGGAAAAGAAGAAAATAAACATAAGGACCCAACGAGGAAATAATGTCGTCCAAATACTCCAGATTACGTTTGATTTAAATTCCCGTAGGCAATACATGTAACAGCACCTCCAAGCTTTAAGTGTGGTGTGGATTACGTATCTGAGATTCTGCATTGGATTAAAATGAAATAAACGTGATGGAGAATGATATACACTAAGCTTGCCATGGCATCAATTATGCATCATAAGCATTAGAATATTTGGCATTAAAGGAATGGTACAGTATGTATGTGTTTTTGAACGGTAATTTTAATCCAATTACATGTATGTAGAAACATGATTATGGCATCTTCTTTGAAATATAGACCATTTGGATTTTAAATGACATTCACACAAAAATGGCGGAATTCGCATGACATTCCAGAAAATTGACAAGAGTTCATTGCAAAATGATGTTCGGAACTTTTTCATTCATGAATATATCAGGGTCTGAATTTCTGACTTACAAATGGTTCATATAATAAAGAAGATGCTTGAAGTACAAACATCATCAGGTATTACATGTACATGTATCTTCTTTGGTTATTGGATGAGTACATTCATTTCAATCCTCTAGTTTTCAAAAAATATATTATAAAGGGATCAATGGTTATTTATATAAACGCCACGCAATCAACAGCCAACCTCTCCCATAGGGCCTTTATATACAAACATTAGATTCATGCCTATGATTATAAATTGCACAAATCAAGAAATTGTGATTCAGTAACTAGACAACAATAGTTCAAATCACCTATTTAGGTTTCTACTGCCACATCAATTGAAATGGAGGACAAACAAAACACCCATACCCGAGGCAGCCTTTAACCCCCACGACAGCACCAGAACCCATCATCAGGGTACAGTTTCCCATCACATCTCCCTCGGTCAGGAAACTTAAGATCCCAATCCATTTCCGGCGTATCTATTTTTCTCCCCTCGCATATCAGACTTCGACAATTTTCTTTTCCTTTCGATAAAACTCAACCCTCAGAAATACATTATTTATTTTTCTGGTCTGCCTCGAGTGGAAAAATAATAACTTGACAGCAGTCACTGCACGGACATTTGAGATCTACTTTTTCTCTTTATTTTGTTTTCTCTTCTTTTTTTGGAGTCAAGGATAAATTGAGATACCTCTATGAAACCTTTAAAGGCACAGGGGTGGATTTCACAAAGAGTTAGGACTAGTCTTATCTCGAGTTAGGACCAGTTACTCGTCCTAACTTAGGACTATACATGCAATTTGTATATCTCCTAGGACTAGTTCTAACTCTTTGTGAAATCGACCCCTGGACACATTTGGTAAAAGTCAAAGAGCAGTATTCCCACTTGGTGTATACCAACATACATGTATGCATAAAATATCAAACCTGTAATAATTTGAGCTCAATTGGTCGTCAAATTTGCAAGAGAATAATGAAAGAAAAAACACCCTTGTTGCATTACTTTGCGTGCTTTCAGCTGCATAATTAAAGGCTTACAGCTTAAGTCTTTTATTATTTGAGTGAGGAATTATACCTCTTTCTCAAAAAACTACATTACTTCAGAGAGAGCCGTTTCTCACAATGTTTTATACGATCAACAGCTCCCCATTGCTCGTAATACAAATTCAGTTTTTAGTATTTACCAATAGTGTCCTATGCCTTTAAAGGTTCGAGAAAAAAATGAAGCTTTTGGGTGCAAAGGATTTTAAAAACGTCTTCCGTGCCTTCTCACAAGACGTTGACATTTTAGTTGAGGCACTGGGGTAAATAATACCTAGGCATAATTTCCACTGATGCTTTTAACCAGAGGTGTTAAGGTGGATGAAATTTTGACATGCAGGGGGGGGGGGGGGGGAGAGGGAAGGGAAGAATTCTCCGTTAATAATAAGGAAAAGGTTTTTGGGATGGTTAACTGTACATGGCACTTGATTTGATTAATGTAGAGGATAATATGTTACAAGTCATTTCACTCTGTGTAGGGAAGGCTAGGTACTGGTAAATATCCAGAGCTGACAACTTCACAATTTAATGAAAGTGCCTTCAGTGATACAGCCCCTTAAACATAGCCAAATTTAAGGTAAATGACCTAAAATTGATACAAAACCTTTTTTTTTTTTTTCTTTTTTTTTTCTTTTTTTCTTTTTTCGACTACAAAAAAAGAAAGGATATTTCTGTAAACAAGCTATGGAAGTATTTATATACATAAGAAGCAAATAAACCAAGAAAGACAAAATCCTGTAAGTGAACATTTTTTCAGCATCTCCCAATGAACGCCTCTTTAAATGTAATTAGCATAGCGTCCCTTAATACCCTTTTTTGCAGAGCGGGTCACATTTGCATCTTGCAATCAGGAAGATTTTGTACAACAGTTAGAGAGATCTATTTTGGGTTTACGGGGTAACACCATGTGTGTGTATACTCGCTGGGAAGATTATGTGCTTTTTTAAAACTTGCCTGACCGTGGAGTAGATTTGTGGGAATTTGGGAGAGAGATATAAAAAATTACAATGTACATTCAGCGTAATTGGGAAAAAGTTTCCATATTCAGGGAGATTGTCAAATTTGTTCATTAAAAAAACGTGGAAACATTGGTTTATATTCAGGGTACTTTCTGCATAATCACAGAGAGTGGGCCACTATATGAGATCTCTGAATGAAAATGATACGGCGTGGTCTCCACTAATGTGAAGCCTATCAATGATCATTGTCAACTTCAATCGCAACGTACAAACAACGGGATTGATTTGATTTCAGAATAATTCTGTCACTCGGTGGAAGCTTTCCTTTACATCCCTGAACGAGCCAATAATGAAGTTCATCAGAATTTATGTTTTCATCTCTCTTTCAACAAAAAATTAATTCACCATGCAAATGTGAACAATTAAACTCGATGGCACTGTTAATTAACGATGGAATTTCTTGACCCAATTTTTTTCTTCTTTTTTTTTCTCTTTTTTTTCTTATTAGTTTTGGGTCAGTGGTTATCCCTGTCAAGTCAACCACCAATAATATTTTCTTTTTTTACTCTCTCTCTCTCTCTCTCTCTTTTTAATAAATATAAAATGAGAATAACGGCACTTGGTGGAAAAAATAAAGTCAATAAACTTATTTCAGGTAGATTTATTATTTCAACTATTATTTTGGGATGAGTGGTTTCTTTGATAAAACTCAATTATCAGATCTGTAGGGTGAACTATTTTAAAAACATATTAAATTTTAAAGTGAATATTTGACTAAATATATATTTTCTGTGATACATTAGTATCATCGAAGCGTGCTCACAGAAAATAATTGGCTTTATAAATGTATGAGATTTCCTACATGTATAAGAATTTTATATATTTTTATGATTGATTTAAAATCCAGAAATTAGAATAGTGACAACTATCAAAGGCCATTGCACTTGGACTTTGTGTATCACGACCTCAGTTATTTTTGCGGACATCTTTTCCAGAGGACAACTGTAAAATCGCTTTGTACTTTGTTTATATCATGTATTTCTAGATTAATATGGCATGACATGGCCAAGAAGTCATAGCCAAGCAGTCTGGCATACACAGGACTCAAGCTCAAGCGTTTCTATTAAATCTGCAGAGTGTGGGTTTGAGTGCTCGGTCTTGACACTTGTGTCTCTAAACATGACACTTAACAATTATTGCTCCGTCATTCGGATTGGACATGAAGTTGCAAAGCCTGTGTTGTGTAATGCGCATAAAAGAACTCACACACTTATCGCTCAAAGAAGGGTTTTGTCCCAATATTTTCTGGAGTAACCACTTTGAGACGCCTGGAGAAAAAGCACTGTATAAAAGAACGCCCGGAGAAAAAACACTAAATAAAAGAACTGAGTATCATTAATATTCTTAATGAATGTTGATTTGTATGACTTACAAGGTGCAGAAATATAAAGAAATTTTCATATTAGTCAAGAAGAACAAAATAAATTTACAAGAACCAAACAGACGAATAGAAGATCCTGAAATCCTGGTAAACCACAGACTTGAGTTAACTTTGACCACCATGCCCCAGAGGTCGGTCATAAAAAAAAGTCATGAGGAACAAAATGAATTAAAAATAGGTAAACGAGGACGAATGAACGACCCTGAAATCTGTCACAAACTAATCCTAATAAACCCCAGACTTAGTTTAACTTTGACCACTTGGGTTAACTTTGACCATCAATGTCAGAGGGCAACTGTCCGATAGGAACCGTTTCTCATCGTTTAACATCCTCAATTAGAAAGCCGACAAGTGCTTAACGCTTTAGTGCTTACAACTTCGGACAAGCCAGTCAGCGCGCTATGATTTATTAATCAGGATCGCACACACGCTGAAATTGCCACTCATGAATTTGTGATTGGCGCATTTGTGGATTCAACACTTCCAGCTGAAGCAGTAAATCATTGGGATCTTAGCGCTAGAGTGTTCTGTCATGTATAATATACTTGGGGGTTTACCCTCCCCCTCTTACCAATAGGGCTAAACTCTTTCAAGCCAACGTTGTTCAAGTACAAGTACATCTGATCTATTTTATGCACTCGAAAAGCGCCATTATCGTGCGTAAACGCTCTTTTTATGTACTCAAAAAGTGTCATTAATCGTAAGCCCTCTTAGCAAAAGGGCTTAATTTTTCACTTGTAAGGTAATTCATGTACAATCTGTTTTATGCACTTGAAAAGCGCCATTATCATAGGTGTATGATTTTTTTTTTTTTTTTATGTACTCAAAAAGTGTCATCAGTCGTAAACAACCCACACATGTTAACACAAGAGGGCATTACCACTCGAGATATACTGTTGGCTTTGAGATGAACATGTACTAACAAGGTACATTTTGGTTGAATCACAGGGAACTTTGCTGTGGAGAAGTAATGTAGTGTACTTGGGGATTTCCCCTCCCCCCCCCCCCCCCCCTTAGCAATAGGGCTTTAATCTTTCAATGCCAAGGTCGTACTGTACGATCTATTTTATGCACTCAAAGTGCCATTTTCGTATGTGAACAATCCTTTTTATGTATTCAAAAAGAGTCATTAATCTTAAGCCCTCTTAGCAATAGGTCGTACATGTTCAATCTATTTTATGCACTTGAAAAGCACCATTATCGAAAGTGTATGATCTTTTATGTACTCAAAAGTGTCATCAATCGTATATGTACTGTAAGATCCATTGATATTCATGTACATGTGTTATCACAAGAGGGCATTATCACTTTGGGCATGTACATGTAGGATGTGCAATTTTAATATTTCAAGGGATGGGTCGTTATATTTTCTTTCAACTAATGACAAAAACATTTCTTACAACTAATGATCGAAACATTCTAACAGCAAAACAACATCCACAAGAGAGAGGGGAAAAAAAATTGAAAAGGAAATGGCCAAGAAAAACAACAAAACAGATGAAATCCAATGAGATAAATGATTTTAAAAAAACACGGGAAGAGCAGCAAAAAGTAAATAGAAAGGGAGCAAAAAAGGGGGTTTGTTAGAAATGGTAAAAACTAACAAACACTGTTATTATAAGTAGATGAGATATTTTGTTTAGCCATGATTCTTCTGATTCCAGCTACATGTACATGTACACGCATTTTGTGTTAATCTACATCATTGATTGGATCCAGCGATGCGAGTAACGTACAAAAATGAGTACATGGGTACACATGTACACAAGTCACAATTATGATATAATTTTTTATACGGGTTATGAATACAGACCCAACAACATATGGTGAAGATTCACATTGTCACATTCGGAAATGAAACCAACCTGTCATTCAAAAACCACCTGGAGGGTTTCTTAAAGGCAAAGTATTCTTTGGGTTTTTGGGAACCATTTGATTGTTTTAATCCTACTTAAAATACAGATGTATGCACTTAAAGGCAGTGGACACTATTGGTAATTACTCAAAATAACTATTAGCATAAAACCTCACTTGGTGACGAGTAATGGGGAGAGGTTGATAGTATAAAAAATTGTGAGAAACGGCTCCCTCTAAAGTGACATAGTTTTCGAGAAAGAAGTAATTTTCCCCAAATTTGATTTCAAGACCTCAGATTTAGAATTTGAGGTCTCGGAATCAACCATCTAAATGCACACAACTTCGTGTTACTGTGACAAGGGTGTTTTTTCTTTCATTATTATCTTGCAACTTTGACGACCAATTGAGCTCAAATTTTCACAGGTTTGTTATTTTATGCATATGTTGAGATATACCAAGTGAGAAAACTGGTCTTTGACAATTACCAATAGTGCCCACTGTCTTTAAACTAACAAGTGAAAGTTTCAATTCAAAAGGTGGTCACGTTTTTGAGCTATCACCCCCCAAAAATGGAGCTAAAATTATTCTTCCACGTAGAAAGAATAGTCACTTATGTGACAAATATGCAATCTGAGAAGATACTGACAGAAACGCCTCCCAGATTCAAATGTCGGGGCATCTTTTTACATAACCACATTACTTCAAAGTGAAATATTTCTCAAACTGCTTTTATACTATCAAAAGCTGCTGTAGGCTTTCTACCCAATCGTTTTTTATTGCTATTAACTTTAAGAGTGATTACTACCAAATATAAACTCGAATTCCAATTAACATGAGGTTGAGAATTGTAACTTTTCCCCCGCATTCATGAGGACTGACTCAATCTGTTGGAGCGCCTCTTTAAAGACACTGCCTGGACATTATTGGTAATTGTCAAAGACAAGTCTTCTCACTTGATGCATCTCAACATATGCATAAAATAACAAACCTGTGAAAATTTGAGCTCAATCGGTCATCGAAGTTGCGAGATAATAATGAAAGAAAAAACCCCTTGTCACACGAAGTTGTGTGCTTTCAGATGGTTGATTTCGAGACCTCAAATTCTAAACTTGAGGTCTCGAAATCAACTTCGTGGAAAATTACTTCTTTCTCGAAAACTAAGTCACTTCAGAGGGAGCCAGTTCTCACAATGTTTTATACTATCAACATCTCCCCATTACTCATTACCAAGTAAGGTTTTATGCTAATAATTATTTTGAGTAATTACCAATTAGTGTCCACTGCCTTTAATACCTGAAACTGCCAGTTTCGCCTTCAGTCAGGAGAAATCAAATTTACACATTGTAACCAAGTCAATGTTCAGAGATATTAATCAAATTTTCCACGCAAATGGATTCCATTGTGAGACTGCCACATGGGACCTCATAAAAATTGCATCTCACAAAAAGAAAGTCGTCTCATTCGAAGAAAAATGGGTCACCAGAATGCCATGTTAATGTCATTCGAGGTGTTTCAATCAAACATACTTTAAAGAATGTTTGTACTTGTTATAATTATTTTTAATGTTTCGTTTGTGACTCGTTTACAGCTTGTTCCTGGGTTTTTTACCCACTCATTCTTGCTAGGGAGACAACCTTGTTACACAATAGTTTCTGATTTGAAAACAATTTTGTGCTTTGAAATTATGCATCACACATTTTCAAAAATGTTGTTATTAGTGGGACATAGTCCTTAGTCCCCCCCAAAAAACATTATTTTTCCCCTCCAATCATGCTGTTGGATTTTGATGGGCTGAGGCAGGCAGACTAGGGTTCTAAACAATAGGTCTTGCAGCTCAATGAATATTTTTCAAAAATGCTTCATTTAATATTTTTACCAACACAACATAAACTTGGGTGTGATCCCGGCAACACAGCAGTTACATGAAAATGTTGCATAGCTTCTGACTGGCAACCCCGAACAAAGATATTGACAAAAAAAGGGAAACGGCCAGAATTAGGGTTACATGTACAGTAGATGGCTTGGCATATTGATCAGATGGTCATAGTTTCAAATCCCGCTCTAGTCATTCTTTTAATATTTGTTGAACTTTAGGGAGGAAGTTGGGACTTAAGAGCTTTGAAAGCTTACAGCAGTAAATAATCCAAAATAGATGTCCTTGTTGTTTTTTGTATGCGCCTTGAATGGTTTTCCGGAGATGTGCACATTTATTATAAGCCCATATTATTATTAAAGGAACACGTTGCCCAGTTGGATCGGTCGAGTTGGTCTTTGAAAAGCGTTTAGTTATAAAATGCTTTGGTTAGAAAGATGTTTTAAAAGTAGAATACAATGATCCACACAAAGTTGCCTCGAAATTGCGCGGTTTTCCTTTTACTTTGAGAACTAACACCGTCGGCCATTTATGGAAGTCCAAAATTTGGCTCCCATAAATGGCCAACCGTGTTAGTCAATGAGGTAAAAGGAAAACCACGCAATACTTGTTAGGATCATTATATTCTACTTTTAAAATATCTTTCTAAACATGCATTTTATAACAAACGGTTACAAACGCTTCTCAAAGACCAACTCAACCGATCCAGGGCAACATGTTCCTTTTAAGACTTCTTATTGACTGCACGGACTTGCTTAATTCTTGTGTTGGCTATATTAAAATTATGACACTACCAGCCCAGCCTTCTTCATTTCATTTCATTTCATTTCATTTATTCTGGTTCTGAAGCCAAGAACTCTCAGAAAAGCAAGAAGACAAGGAAGGAAGGTTCAATTTAAGATGTGGGAGGGAAACCCTACAAATCCATTACAGGGGAAACCCATGCTATCAGGTAGGGACTGAAAATAACAAAAAAAATCCACATTGGCACCAGCCAATATACCTTTATCACGCTGTCACCATCTTGAACATGTTCCTTGTTTCCCATGACAGTAATGAACGCTGTTATTCATTGCCCATGGCACCAGACTATTATTTCGTCCAGCCTCAGTTTGGTTACAACGAGTTGGAATGGAGTAAAATCAAGATGACTACACACCGTGATAAAGGTCTATTATGTCCAGAGAGTATTTTTAGCCATAAAATGAGTTAAATCTTGACTAGAAAGACAACTTGGACTTTGTGCCTTTATATAGCATGGCTCCAAAACTATTTGAGCCCTTCACAGGGTTATTTGTAGTATTTATTCCAGCAATGACAGTGATAGTAATTTTATAAAAATCCTGCACATCAACAACATCCAAGGTCATGAAATGTACACGGTTGGTTGCTGTAATGACGAATCCACTAGCCTGCACTTCATTTATAACAGATCGCTTCCGACTGCCCAACCATGGGATATCCTATGGCAATGTTGCCAACCACCGAGGTCTTGTGCTGTGGCAACTGCATCGGGACTTTTTCTTTTCTTTTTTTTCTTTTTTTTCCATAAACTATTCCAGGGACATCCCATGGCATGATCGGAAATGTTGTAATGTTCTGAAGGGACATGACAGACGTTGGGGATAGTTCGTTAAAGGCACGCAGTGAGAAAAAAAGAGTTAATTTTTTCTTTTATCAAATCTTTTCAGTAAAAATATCAACAGAAGATATGAAACAATTCTTAGTTTTGTGTCCACAAATTGGTACAACCTTGGCAAATTTTCTGTGTGGACATGACCTCTACTTTGACCTCTTTATACACATTGAAGGTCAAATAGTGTGGCCATTTGCTTGTAACTGTGATGTCATTCCACAATATGCTACATTTTAACACCTACTTCACAAAGAAGTGTATGGATGGGAAATGCATCAACAAATTTAGTTTTGTTGTCCTTCAGGACTAGCTATAAATAATGAGTTCTTGACATCCGTTTCACATATGTTTTCTAAAGGCCAAAGGTCTTGTTAAAAACGTCCGATTTAGTCATCGCGATTAACCCATGAAAGGAGAGAATTTAGGTTAAATTATATGCAAAAATATGCCAACTTTGAAGCTGAAAGTACAAAGACCTGGACCCAATTTCATATAGCTGCTTTTAAAGAAGTAATTATACTCCTTCAAAAAATCCCTGCTTAGCAATAATGAGCAGGATACCAGTCACAAATTGTACATCATGGGTTTTGGGCTGGTAGCCATGTTCTGATTCGCATAATTTTGTTTTGCTTAGCTTAAATTTGTGTGCTTTAGCAGCTCTATGAAATTGGGCCCTGACCATGCCACCAATGCGTGTTGCACTGACTTACCAGCAGGATACCATGATAGAAAATCATTCTCTTTCTTAGAGACCATCCGCCCTTCCCAAACCCCCTATTTAGTGTAATGGTACTTGCCGCTAATACTTACTTTCCAATGTCTGTGGGTAGGTTCTCTAGGGTGACATCATTCAGTGTTAGGTGACTGAGGTTGTGTAGTTGTGTAAATCCAGCTGGTAATCTGCAAAGAGAAGAGAATTTCAACACTTTTAGTCAAACAACCTTTAAAACATTTTAGTCGTCCAGAGAAATATTATTACTATCAACTGATCTGAAAAAGGGGAAATTGAAAGTATTAGTAACGAGAGAACCAATCGTAATACAATTAATAATAATAATAATAATAATAATAATAATAATAATAATAATAATAATAATAATAATAATAATAATAATAATAATAATAATAATAATAATAATAATAATAATAATAATAATAATAATAATAATAATAATAATAATAATAATAATAATAATAATAATAATAATAATAATAATAATAATAATAATAATATGCATTAATATAGCGCTTAATACATGGCTTCTAAGCGCTAACATATAATGTACATGTAGTGTTTCGCTGGTTACATTTGAAATAACAAAGTTATGCATAATTATTAAGTCAGGCAGAAACCCTTTTTTTTTTTTTTTTAATGGTTTTGTTTGAGACTTTAGTTGAACTGCATGCTACCAAGTGTTTTTCACTTGCTGCAATGAACAAAAAGCGACAGTGACTTTGGGATTTTGCAAGTGCTGTTCTCTTTGGGTGTACATATTCCGACTGAATGCAGGCGTCGAAATAACCCACAGCATCCACAGCAATTGCTGCGGTGCCCTGTGCTTTTGCTATGGGGCCCTTTGCAAAGTTCCAAAATTACATTTTCCTCATAGAAGTGCCCCATGTCGGAGGAAAATAGATGCGCCCCTCCAAGAGCAAACTTCAAGGCTTGTGAATGTACACGCACACCAGTGTACACTCATGCGAACAAGCGCATCTTGTGTAAGCTACGACCACTTTAGAAGTCCGTAGGGCATGATCACGTTCGTGTACACGTACCACAAATTCATCTCGAACAATGGAACCGGCCAAGATCCATGTCGCCAAAAATGAAATGCCGTGTAGGGAAGTGTTTAATTTCACAGTCATACATAGCATCAAAAACCCAATCAGCCAGTGTAGCCGTACAACATCTAATTACAGCCCGACCTTGGCGGTAAACCACGCAATAACTCCACACACGCAATATTGAATTTTCTCAAAATGGATCGTTCATTCTGATTGTTGACTGGTAATGTTAACAATGTTTTTCAAATTACAAAAACAAATTTCATCAATTTACGCTTTGAGTACTTGCTGCTCGTTATATTAAATCAATCTAGAGCCTTCTTAAAGGGGAAGTGCAATTTCAATCTCAGAAACTTTCCTGCATAAAACATTTCTCAGATTGTGTATTCAAATCACGGATTATTCTTCCTGCGAGGGCATTTACCATTCAAGATTTTCAGTGCTACCTCAAAAACGCTACCACTCTTTAAAATGAAACTTTCACAAGTTAAGTTTCATTGTATTTATATAGGATTAAAACACTCAAACAGTTCTACAAATCAAAGGTATACTTTGCCTTTCAGATGGGTACTGGTACATTATAAATGCTCCTCATTAGTTTTCTTTTTTCATAGCTATGCAAGGAAAAATCATTCACCATGGATGTTACACCTAGTGAGCATTCACATAATTTACCCCTCATTTTTTCCCTACGTGACAATTACAAATCCCGCACTTTTGCCTTTAATTCGTCTGCATGCTGCCTGCAGGACCGGATATTCGCCGCCCATAATGCAGTGTTGACTATAGACCCAGCGTAGAAACATCCCCCCTTCCAGCAAGCCACTAATGTCAATATGCATTTCCAATAGAGTAAAACCTCCGCAGCCGCCTACTTTGAACATCTGGGTTGTACTGGAATGCGACTATACATTTCCTGCTCTAAAGGAAGTAGGGGGTGGGGGTGATCGCCTGGGTATAATGCCAACCCCACTTGATCAAGGATCCGATAATTCTGTTTGGGGAGCCTAGGGGAGGGTAAGGAGGGGGGATGGTGAGTTATCAATAATGCAAGTTGTGGGAGGATGTCTGCTGGACGCCCCCTCGGCGCCCCCTGGGTCAGCCTACCACATGTCATTTTGCAATGTACTCGGGGAACGTGTGTGTTTAGTAATGTAGCTACTATGGCAGAGTGTTTGCCAGGACCCAATTTCATTACCCTGGCGAGGTCGACGAGTATTTGCTTCAACGAAAAAGCAGGGAACCAGTTGCAGCTATGGGAATTGAGATGGCATTTTTAGGGTGGTAACCCGTTTCTAGCGAACTGGATATTTTTGTGTAATAAAAAGAGCGGCTTCGACCAGGGCCCAATTACATAAAAAGCTGCTGACTGTACATGTAGCAACCAAAAATTTGCTTCATAAGCATTGGTCATTTTGCGCATTCATCATTGATTTGGATTGTTATGTCAATAATTTACATCCAGTATAAGTACCAAAAGGTTAGCATACCTTTTTGTGTACTCACGGTTAGCAGCGATAAAGTATGAAAAAGAAACTCAAACAGTAACCACAAAATCACATTGCAACCAGTAACCTATATTTCTTACATACAAGGAATGTATTTCTTCGCAAATGAATTGTGCTTACCAGCTTTGTGAAATCAAAATTGGGGGTAAGCAAATCTGATTGAAATCAAACTGTTTATTTATGCTCGTGGTTGATACAAGTTGAGCCAGACAGTCTGTAATCAAACTGTAATTAATTGTCCACTTGTACAAGCTGAACGAACAAGGGTCTACAACTAGACTTGGCAACCTTTGCAACACTTTCCAGGTTGCGATTGAGTACCTGGCTTACAGCCAACCATCAGACAATGATGTGTAAGTATGCATAACTATCTGCAATAAATACTCCCTGACAAACGTCTTTGCCAAGGCAAACATTTGAGTGAGACACCAGTTGCACCAATGCAAACTTAATGTCATTTTTTGATGGTAACCTACTTCTGTTAAGCAATACTTTTCTAGGCTTAGCAAGTTTTTGTGCTACAGGCTTTATGAAATCATGGAGGGAGGAAGAAAATATCGAGGGCTTGGAAACCGGTGGGACCTCAACAAATGGGGTGTTGAGACCTACAACACTATATTTGTTTTTTTTTCAAATGATGGATCATTACCTGAAGATGACCATTATGACACTGTGTGCATAGACCTTATGCACATGACGTCATTTCAGTAGGGCGCCCTCACTTAGAGGTCAAAAGGAGGTTGTTCATTGGCCATTACTGAGTGCCGCGCGTATTGAGTGCGTCTCGATTGTTTCGTCACTGTTTTTCCTCTAAGATAGCGGCTGGATGACGCCAATGCATAAGGTCTATTATCTAAATGTGCATTAATAACAGTTCAATGTGTTGAAACTACATCAAATTTATAACCCAAACAACTCTTACAAGTACAAAATGAATTCACAATCCTTCACCAACAAACACATTTTCGTTATATTAAGATTTTCCCAAACACAGAGACACAAACCAATCTGTTGTATAAACATGGCCTACTTACATACATGTAGTCAAACAACATAATATATTTTTTTAAACCGTTGCTTCCCCTTCATCCATATTTATTGCCCTGAGATTCTAAGGAGCTATACAAGTCCTGCAATCTTGTGGATTTCTCCCCAAAAATTCGAAACAAGGTACAGTTTAAATTTTTCGGGGATTTAATCATTCGCATTCCTACATTGTCTCAAGCTTATTTTGATTGAGGTAACCAAAATAAGCTACAGTGGGGCTTTTCAAAATTAGAATGCTTCTTCCATGACTTTGATTGAATTTCAGATGGAAATATTTCTCTGGGGGATTTGTACCAGTTAAAACTTTATCAATTTCAGACTGCAACCAATCAATTTTTTTTGTTTCAAAGAGTATTTTAAACAGAAATATCTCTCTTGGGTCATTGGTTCGTAATTCATTTTCAAGATTTCAAATTGAAACTTCCTGATTAATCAATTTTTTTCTCCCCCCAAAAATGTACCAACCTTTTACTTTGTCTGAGACAAGAACAATAAAAAGACTTGCAAGTTCCCTTCTAGAGCTACAGAATTCCCACAAGGCTGCCGACCAGAGTCCAGTAATTAATAAAGGAAAGGTATACGTTTGGTAACCACTCTTAAAATTCATGAAAATAAAAAACTACGTTAGAAGCAGCTTTCGATGGTATAAAGCATTTTTATAAAGCTTTTTGAGAATCATTTCACTTCAGAGCAATGAGGTAGTGGGAAAATTTGAACCAAACTTTAATCTGAGAAGGGTTTCTGTCAAGATAAGTTTCTAAGAGTGTGTATTCCAATAACAGATTAGTTTCCTGAGGGAACAAACATGTAACTGCTCCGGATTTCCGGCAATATCTCAAAAAACGTGACAACTTTTTCTGATGGAATTTACACAGGTTAATTTTATTGTATACATCCTACATTTACAGTCTGACTAAAACAATTAAAGGGTTCCAAATACACAAGGTATACGTTCCCATTAAAGGCAGTGGACACTTTTGGTAATTAGTCAAAATAATTATTAGCTTAAAACCTTACTTGGTAACAAGTAATGGGGAGAGGTTGATAGTATAATATGGTGTGAGAATTGAGTTGAAATGATGTAGTTTTCGAGAAAGAAGTAATTTTCCAAGAATTTGATTTCGAGACCTCAGATTTAGAATTTGAGGTCTCGGAATCAAGCATCTGAACGCACACAACTTCGTGTGACAGGGATGTTTTTCTTTCATTATTATCTCGCAATTTTGACGACCGATTGAGCTCAAATTTTCACAGGTTTGTTATTTTATGCATAATTATCTTGAGATACAGCAAGTGAGAACACTGCACACTAATCTTTGACAATTACCAACAGTGTCCAGTGTCTTTAAAAGCACAGGTCTGGTAAACACACAACTGCATGGATTAAAAATTAAGACTTTTATCTGAAATCAAATTCTTTTCTTAGTCTGCCTGGAGGAAAAAAAAAATAGACGTTATTTTTCTTCAGATCTGAAGTAATCACGCTCTTTGATCCACTTTTCTAGCATCGAGATTGCTGTTCCCAGAAGCTTCTTGGAATCAACAACTCCGTATACCAAAGTTGCAGGTACTATTTGTATGCTTTTACACACCAATCCATGATCATTATTGATGTCACAACACCAAAAACTTTTCCTTTTTTTCATGAGGTTTCCTTCAACTTACATGTATTGCAGTTCAGAATACCGAACAGCCCAACAACCCCAGAAACCTCAGATGCCATACACGTATAATTATGCAGTACAATGGCGTGTCCAAGCATTGCAATGAAGTAATACTAGTTATATTGGAATGGACAGTCGAGTTGATGGATTAAATGATGACAGAATGATATGAAGAGGTGTTAAAACCCTTGGGTGATTGTACTGAAATTATTGTTTGTTGCTTCAATATGAAGGATCGTGAGGTTGGTCATATTTTAGTAATCCTGATGGTCTGTGTTGAGCGACTGTCGGATTTGAGGTGAATTTTTTTGTCGGAATTGTGTCATTGTTGCTCTTAATTTTAGGAGTAATTACAAAACCCAGGCCTGATGCATGTACTTCACAGAGGCAACGAAGGTGATTGCCTTGGTGCCCTTGAAATGCTTCAGTAGAATTTTACAATTTCCTCATAGAGTACCCTTTACATTAGAGAAAATGCCTTGGTGCCCTTGCCCTTTCAAAAACGAAGTACACATGCCTGTAAAACCTATACCTTCCCTTTACACAACTCATTCCCTTCAAACCGCCATTACAGCCCGCTGCAGAATCCATCAGACCTGGCATATTGATGCCCCATCAAAAGAAATGCAAAACAGCATCCAGTTTGTGAAGCAGATTATGTTGTGCGTCTAGCAGACATGTTTCTGTGTCCACTTATATTACGCTACTGTCCTGCTGAGCCCTCCGCGCAAAACCGTAGCACAAGCGTGAAACAAAACCCTTTCAGTCTGCCTACATGCTAGTATTCACAGTGCGTTAATGTACTTTACTGTTAACGTTGCTTGTAAAATGAACTCTCTTTAAAGCCATTATACACTTTCGGGAAACAGCATTGTCCAAGTCCCACACTTCGTGTATCACAACTAATATATAAAATAACAAACCTGTGAGAATTTAGGTTCAATCGGTCATCGGAGTCGGGAGAAAATAACGGGAAAACCCATTCTTGTTTCCGCGCGTTTTGCCGTGTCATGACATGTGTTTAAAATAAGTCCGTAATTCTCGCTAACGAGAATTTATATTGTTTTAATGTTTTCTCCAAAAGTAAAGCATTTCATGGAACAATATTTCAAGAGAAGTCTTTCACCATTACCTTCTGTAAACCCTGTAAATTATTTGTAAATCTGTGTACTTTTTTTTTTTTCCCTGTACCGAAAGGGTATAATGGCTTTAAAGGATGAGAAGTGTGCGCAGCTGTGTTTTGTTTTCTATGAGAATATGTTTGTCCAAGCTTCTTTGTTTTCAAGAAACTTGCTACAGGGATTGGAACATCATTTGTTTTTGAGGAGAATGCATTCATTCCAATCTTCTAGTTTTCAAAAAATACAATTAAGACCCTATAGAAGGGATCATACATCATTGATTTTTAGATGAGTACATTCATATAAAGGGATGGTACATCCTACATGTATCTTTTTGACCAATTAATTCATTCCAATCCTCTTAGTTTTTAAGAAATATAACATGATGGTACATATCATTGGTTTTTGGAGAACACATTCATTCCAATCCTCCAGTTTTCAAGAAACATATCATAAAGGGATGATATATCACTGGTTTTTGGAAGAGTACCTTCATTTCTTCAATCCTCTAGTTTTCAAGAAACATATCATCAAGGGATAGTACATCATTTGTTTTCAGAAGAGTACATAATCATCTAGTTTTCAAGATTTAAACACGCCATAAAAGAATTGCATTGGTCATGTTGGTGCTCCTTAGATGCTCCACAACAAATTTAGCTTTCTCTCTATAGTGGCCTTGCCCTTGATTTATATTCTACAAATGTCTCTTGACACTAAATAAAACATGCACTGCCCCTTTAAGCGCCATAAACCATGTATTTTGTGCCTAAAGTGCTCCAATTGATCACCATTAGTCTAAATGCACCCATCATTGTTTATACTCATGCACTGCCTGTACTTGAGTCCCAGCTCTGTAGGACAACGATAATCAATAAGATGACAAATGGGCCTCAGCTGATTATATGCACTGCTCCCCCGGATATCTATTCCATTGGAATGTCATTAGACATGTAGCGGGGCACCAGTCTTGATTGGGAAGCGTGACGGCGTTGTGACCTTTGTGTAAATTTCATTTAGTGGATCTTGGCTCTGACGAGTACACACGCTTGAATCGCGGTGGACACGTGTGAGCTTACATGTATGGGGCATACAGAATTTTTCAAATTAAAAAAAAACATACTTTCTTTCTATCAAAAATGTGGGTGAAAAAAATGAAAATCAAATATTCAGTTTTTTTTTATTTTTATTTATAAGGGAAAAGGAAAATGACAAAATACCCAGCTGGGTATCTTTAATTTCATTCCTGATCATACTACAAAGTAAAAGACGGAAAAAGACACTGACTACATTTCGGAATGGAGACTTATAAACTAAAATCTGGTACATTTGAGGTGTAACTTTGTTCTTCAGTGTACTGCACAGTATAGATTATATTTCATGAATGAAGCTATTAAACATCTATTATATATTATGAAGCTATTCAATATTTAAAAATCTAAATTTAGAGTTGGGTCTTATGTGGGTCAAAACAATTTCACACAAAACTGTTAAACATAACTTTGACACAACTGGTTGACTATCTGAAAATAGCACAAAACATAACTTTGACATAACCAGTTTTCGTTTCTGTTTTTTTTTCTTCTTCTTCTTCTTTTTTTTCTTCTTCGTTGTGAAAACCATCGGTTAGTGAAAGAGTGCAATGTACTCTCATTTCTATCCTACATCTCCTCAATTAACACATGAGCAGTATATATACAAACCAACCCATTTGAAATAATCATCACATTTCATTGCCATGTTTTTATGAACCTTAATCCAATCGTTGAGAATTTTGTTAGTTATAACTTTATTTAAAAATGGTAACGAATATTTTGATATTTCTGTTTTATTACTTTTGAAATGTGTATTTCTGTGTAAAAAAAAAATTGTAATGAAATGTGCAATTCACCAAGAAAGTATTACCTTGCCCCGCCAAGAATGCAATATATGGACCGGGACATTGTTTACCATACATGTCTGTATGCGCATTTTATTACGCCTTAGGCCCGTATCCAATTACAATGCAAATCACACTTAGTACGTTTACCAGTTAATTCCATTAAGCGCAGGGTGCTGTAGTCAAGGAACACGGCATACGCTTTGCAATATGTGCCTGCCCTGTCAAGGTTTTCCAGCATTGCCCCGTAAAGGCAAAAAATACCTTTGGTTTTTTGGAACAAATTGATTATTGTATTCCCATATAAATGTAGATGAACACAATACAAATGAAAACATTTTATTTCAAAAGTGGGTTACATTTTTGAGCCCTCACCGAAAATACAGAGCAAATGGCAATGCGGGAAGAACAGTCCCTAATAGGAATACACAATCTGAGAAGCGTTACTGTTAGTAACGCTTCTCAGATTCAAATTAAGGGCAGGCCTGATACTTCACGGAGGCAATGAAGGCGATTGCCTCTGTATCCCCTGGTCATTGCCTTGGTGCCCTTGAAATGCTCCAGTACAAATTTGCAATTACATCATAGGGTGCCCTTTACCCAGGAGAAAATGCCTTGGTGCCCTTGCCCTTTCAAAAACGAAGCATACAGCCCTGTGAGGGGCATTAAAACCTATATTTGTTGTATATTTTACCACATTACTCCAAAATCAAATGTTCTAAAGAATGCTTTCTACTATCAGAAGCTGCAAACCTTTGTATTGCCGTTAATTTTAATACTGATTACCACAAGTATACTTTCCCTTTAAAACTGGCCGGCTGGCCAAATGCCAGCTGTAAACTCAAGAGGACCGGCCAAAATTCTTTCCACGTGGTCCAGCTGTCTAGTGCATTGCTTTTTCATGCTACGTGTAAACCACTTGTGATTGTTTATATGGTTTCAAACTCAAGTCCCATACAAAATGACATTCGCGAAAGAAAACCATGTTAACAAATATGGACTCGTGGAAAAGATGACATGATGAAATGAAAAACGAACTGATCCCGCTTGCCAGTTGCTGAAATCATTAACATGATTGAAGGCAATCCCTGGATTGACTTCTGCTAACTTCCATAGCATGTGAGTATCTCGGCAGGTTTTTTTATGTACATAATTTTCATGGTTCATAATGATCTCAGATGAAGATGTTGACTGCAAATAAAATACCAGCTCTGGAAACAAGCATATGTCAGAAAAGCTGTGTCAAGTGTGAGATCCATACAGTCAGAGGGGTCACATTTTGAATCGCGAATGCTATAAATCTGCCATGGATTTTTGTTTTTCTTACTCCTTTTTTCCCCTTCACAACTCTTCGTTAATTTGTGCAGGTGGCACTGTGCATATTTTATAATTTTAGCACACAAGTCGGCTAGACAGATTGCAAGCAAAATGTTTCACAGATTTATCATTTAACCTATTTCCAAAAAGCTTCCCAGCGATGTTCAAGCTATCCGAGGGGCACTCTGCATATTTTATTAAGTCGGTAAATGGATCCTCAACATTGGAAATATGAAATCCAATATTCAATATATTAAACATTGCCGATGGAGAGAATTTCAACGCCGTGCAATACCAACATTCAAGTTACATACAGGTATCATTTTTGGTGGGGTTTGTTACAAAACTGCTTACCTACATGTAGGGAAAATGTTTAAAATATTTCTGCAGCAAACAAATTAGGCCCATCAAATCTGTGAAAACCATCCAAAATATTTTGTATTATTCATAAAGTTTGCCCGCGCACAACTTCAAAGTACTGCTTTTACAAGCAGACAATTTTTAAGTGCTAGTAAAAATCCTGACAAAATTTTTTTTGTGACAAACACAATTTGATCTCAGTTGTTTTCACTATAATGTTAACCTTTAGAATTGTTCACAACTTGGGGATTTGAATTATTTATGTACTATCCTACATTTATTGATTGTTTTTGCTATTAATCTAAAGTACATATGTGCATGCATTGTTGACTAGATTAAAAAAATTAATGCCAATAAAAACTTTTGGTTTGAAAGCAGGCTATTGCATAAAGTGTTTTGAGAAAAAGTTAACTACAAAGTAATATAATTGTGTAAAGAGTTTTTAGAATCTCAGTAGCTTTCAAAGATTATTTTCCTGCATGGAAATATTAACTCTAGATTTTCAGCAAAATCTCCAAAACCCAACACTTTGAAATGAAATTTTCACATGCTATTTTTATTGTATACAGATCTACATTTATTTAAAGGCAGTTGACACTATTGGTAAATACTCAAAAGAATTATTAGCATAAAACCTTTATTGGTGACGAGTAATGGGGAGAGGTTGATGGTATAAAACATTGTGAGAAACGGTTCCCTCTGAAGTGCCTTAGTTTTTAAGAAAAAAGTAATTTTCCACGAATTTGATTTCGAGACCTCAGATTTAGAACTTGAGGTCTTGAAATCAACCATCTAAACGCACACAACTTTGTGTGACAAGGGTGTTTTTTTCTTTCATTATTATCTTGCAAGTTCGATGATCGAATGAGCTCAAATTTTCACAGGTTTGTTATTTTATGCATATGTTGAGATACACCAACTGTGAAGGTAGTTTTTGACAATTACCAATAGTGTACAATGTCTTTAAAGAATTAAAACAATCAAACATTTCCACAGACCAAAGGCATACTGTGCCTTTAAGAACCATCAGCCAAACATGACCTATTTCATGAGCTTGGGTTTCATGACACGCTTGAGGAGAAATGCGTCCAAAACAACATCATGCGCAAATTTTACAATAATTTGAGCATTCTTTGAAATTGCATTTTGTAACAGGATGCCTCTAAACTCCCGATGTTCAATTCAGGCTTCCCTCCAGGTATTTTTTTTTTAACTGTGGGGCATTCTCTTGACCCAAATTTTGGTCTAAGCCCATGGAATGTTTTATACTTGGTGTTTATCTTGGTTTTAAAAGCCTACTGTGCAAAACTGACTCTCTCTTCTTTAAATATTGTTATTCAAAATAAAATAAAAATAGAAAAGAGAGATTTTTAAAAGTCTGACAAAATTGCAATAAACAGATTCTGACAGATCTGTCAGTGGTTACCCAAGCCAAGAGGTTGTAAGTATGCAATATGGATTGAGAAATAAAGTTACTATCTTGCAAAAAAACAAAACAGTACAGTGGACTCTTGGTTGCTGAAAATGGCCAAATTATCTCTCTATGTTGTGATAATGTTGGAATGTTGTGATAAGAGGACAGCAACACAAAGAAACACAAAGCAGAAATGAGATTTGGGATTCAGAATATACTCTATTTATAAGCAGAACCTCATCTTAACAATGCTCTTTATATTGAGGGCCGACTGATATTATACAAATATTGACTGCTTCGAGTGCTATGGTTAAAACTATGCCTCCCGAGGTGATCCCAGAGCAATCTATTTTCCAGAGGAGAAGCCGAGGGAAAATAGAACGCTCCGGGGATCACCTCGGGAGTCATAGTTTTAACCATTGCACGAGTAAAAGCAGTCAATATTTGTTTTTTTAACATCCCAAACATGTATCAATATTTGTTTTTTTAACATCCCAAACATGTCTAAATACTGTACTATTAAGTTACAGACCTGAATGCTACAATCCACGGATGACGCGAATACAGATTGCAAAACTTTTACTGAGTGCTGCATGTGTAGTGTCATGTAATCCGAAATGGTTACAGACTATTAATCTATGCACTATAAGGCAGAAAATTGCTAAGGGGTGTTATAAAAACAAATAGTCTGATACCTTTATTTGCTACTCTACAGGAATTAAGGGCAATGCTGCGTCAGACCTATAATTTTAAAAACTCCCACACGTCCCGAATATCTAACATGTGTCGTTACCTTAAAGTATATGTAAATTTAATATGCTATTTAAAAAAAACATCTGCCTGGATATTTCCCTCCGGGCATTCCGGGGTAAAATAATACAATCTCACGGTAAACCTTTATCTACTGCATACTACTGCTAATGTATCTTTTGCTTTGTTTACTGTGTGCACTACATTCATGTAGTAGCAATAAGAAATGTGGATTCTCAACTTTAAAACTAAATGAGGACCAGACTACTTCGATCTTGTGGCCTCTGTAACTTTGATCTTAATTTATTTCCCATACAGAGGTCTAAATTCAGATAAAAAATCTGAACATTCTCAATGGGTCCATGGCTCGGGTTTTTACACTGGACCCACTGGTCTGAGGCCAGTGATTTCAATGACGGGCCAGTAAGCTCCAGACGGAGTTTTTTCTTTCTTTCTTTTTTTTTTTTTTTATTTATTCAACATCTATGTCTCAGAAGAATGATGTTCAAATGTTTAGTTTGAGTCTCACAAATATATTTCAATCATGCTGTGCTGTGTATCACACGTAAAACAGAACCGAGGTTCAGAGCTGTGATTATCATGTGTCCAACTGCTGACAGAAAACAACTTGTTTTAAGTGTGACTGTTGCAATGGAAATGATCAAAGAGTTGAAACCGGTTTATATCCAAATTTATGAGGTCTAGTCAAACGATCAGCCGACTCGCCCCCGGGCCGGTCGGAAACAAGTCAGTCAGACATTTAAATACAGCCGAGGAAGTCACAATTTTCGGGGGAGAGAGGACAAGAATATCTTAGATCAGATGGTGAGAGAAGAAGAAGAAGGAGAAGAAGAAGACCTTTTTTATTTTTATTTTTTCTTGCTCTTTTTAACGTCCAGATTGACAGAGCAAGATTCCTCTACTCTCGACACTCTCGCAGGTCGCCGGGGTCGCAAGTGGGGGATTGCATTAGCCTCCATCGGGACTGAATGTTAATGCAGTGCCACCGGCATCGCCATGGCAACAGGATCAATTCAATAAGACCCGGTGCAGTAATGTGCAGACTATGTCCGTAGAGCTTCATGTATAATATGGTATGTCCTGGCTACACGTAGCCCTCGCTATGAGTGCTCAGCAGTTCACTGTGCATGAATCATTCATGTACAGAATTGTCATCTGGAGAGGCTAACCAGCATTGCACATGTAGATTATTTGTATCGCTTCTTCATATCCAGTGTAGCAATAAAAAAAAGTAATTAACAACGCTACAGGATCAGTCGACCTTGTAGTATGCACTTTGACTGTGAATGACTAAACATGACTCGACACAACAGTTCTAATTTTCAAGCTTTCGAGAAAGACTCTGCTAGGGTCGAAACGTCAGGCCATTAACTATTTATTGCATTTATACTCTCGGTCCATTTGGTTGGTAAGTTGTTTGCAATCCCCAGCTAATTCTATTTTCTCAATTTTAAAGCTAATAAGCCTACACATGTAAGTAACTTCAAAATCTTAGTGAAAAATTAGCACAGCGCCAGTCCCAAGCATTACAAAATACAGGTTAGTTTGGTTGGTGTACCATTTCTGCTCAGCAATACTTCTCTGTGGGGGAAAAAAACAAAAACAATTTGGAGACGTATGTTTTGATTAATCATCCTGTTTTACATATTTACCTTGAGAGCGGGTTACCACTGAAGTCTACCATCGCCAATGCTTTGCAGTATTTGATATTGTCCGGAATTTCCATAATATCTGCATAAGTTAAAACGAAACGAATAATCAATTAGCAAATTCGCATAAATGCACAATGAGTTCGTAATAATAAATGGACACTATTTACACTTCTGCCAGACAGGTAATTTAAATTTGATCACACTGAGGTCAATGAAGATTGATCAGTTACTTTCTTATCAACACATTGTTAAAACTTGATTAGGGAAATTTGTCACTATTCACCAGCCTTATTTGTTAAGCCTTGTCAAAATTGTTTAAACTACCAATTTTCCCGTGATCATAGTGTGAAAAGGCTGGCGATCATAGTGTGAAAAGGCCAGCCTTTATTCCTCCGGGGGCAACCCTTGGGAATAGAGTAATGTGAACAGGGCTTTAAAAGTAGAGCCAATTTAATTTACCCTGTCAATACACAGTCCCAAAATTGGGCTAATGTAACCAGCCTGGGACACTGTTTAGGATATCCGAATTGGCGGCTACAGCTGCAGCTACAGCTACATATGACCTTTTTTTTTCTAAGGGTTTTCCTGGTTCTCCATTGACAGTGATCCGCTGCCCAAATGCCAGTCAAAACACTACATGACCAGCCAAAATCCTCTCTAAATGGTCCAACTGGCTAGTTCATCAGTGTTGAAAAGCATCTCTATTCTACGTGAAATATGAACCAGTGAAAGCTATACCAGTTTTGCTACGGGCATCATTGATACCTCACTGCATTATGACCCAGCAATCCAGCCGTAGCCATTGGCAGCTTGTAACCGCAAATTCAGACAAGGGTTAAATAACATCTTTGAGGCATACGGCTAATAATTGCTTACAAAGTTTCTAACTAGAACACATCTCCGACATAAATATCCGCTCAATGCAAACGATGGATTCCGGAGTGACCCTGCCACCATTTACAATTATTCTCTAGGTCCCTGACCTTATAAGAGGAAATCAGAACAAAGGAAGTGACGAGCACCAGTCTAATTAAAATACAACCCTACATGTAGCTTTTGATGTCGATGGCCATGTACTATTGAAGGCTGAGGCCATGTCCAGAGGGTCTCTGGCTATGGCTACATAGCCATGTCATCATGCATTGAAGTATAGGACGTCCTTAGTAACCCCCTTAACAACAGCCAATACAGATGCGGCCTATGCATGTAGCACAACTATCTTTTTATTATCTAACCGATTATTCAAGACTTTTTTTCAATTTCCTTATCTGAGTGCCTTTTTCATAGAAGAAAAACATCTTGGTGTCCTTGCCCTTTCAAAAACGAATCAGCTTGATCTTTCTGATAATATCAAATATCATTAAGTACAAAAAAAAACGTGTCGGTATCAAGCTAATTATCATTATTTTTTTTCATCTTCTGATGATTTGGGGCTGATAAGAAAGTTTACTGCTCTATCACAAAGGAAAACAACTTAATCTTCAGTTGATATTGACCTGAACAGTATACATGTAACTCATTGATCTTTCTAAATTCTGAATTGGTTTTCTTCTTTTTCTTCCGACATACTGTACGACCACCAACAAAAATTGACTTTTTCTCCCATGTAGCCAAGGATCAATAAGAAATGTTTGACAATCCACACATAAATACTGCCGGTTTCTGTGACAAATTACAACTGACCACGGTGATCGTTCGGGACACACAACCCCACAGGCCCATCGATAACTCACTTACAAAAAATCAGCCCGGTGCAAAAAAAATAACTACACTGACACCCAGCGACTGCAAAACACAGAGCGAGCGGACGACGGAGGAAAAACAAAGTGTCTACATGATACTCGAGCACGGGCAGCTGGCGTAACAGCATCCGGGTGTGTTCTTCTTTTACCCTACGGCTGAAAACGTTCCTTCTTCTTATATTATTAACATTCACATCAAATTGTACGGGAAAGTTTGTGATGGGAACCTAATTTTCTAAAAGGTCAGGCTCGTGTTAGATTTCCCGAAAGCAGGGAATTTAGAAAGGGGGGGGGGGGGTGTGTTGGCACTAGTTGAAGATGCTACGTGTACAAACGATCCTCAATGGCCAGTTTCCCGGGTTTCAGTTCAGTATTCATTTCAAATTCTTGGAATGCATTTATACTCATAATATATGAATTCTGATTTCATACTGACGACAAATGAATATTCCAAAGGAATGGGTAGATTTTTGACTTGCACTATTAAAATGTTGATGGGCTGGGAAGGGGTGCGACATGGGTGTGGCATCCAGATGAACAGATATGCTTTTGGGTGTTGAGGATATTGGCATGGGTGGGTCCAGACATAATTAAAGAGGTGTCGCTAACATGTAGAGCTTTTAGAGGTGATGATACATTAAGGTGTATGGGTGTCTGGGTGTGTCAAGGGGTGCTTTGGGGTACCTCAATGATGGTCGAGTCTAGGGTTTTGGCGAGGTGTCAAGGTATAGACCTTTATCATGCTGCCTCCATCTTGGTCATGTTCCTAGTATGGAATAACAATAATGAATACTAATAATCCTTTCACAATTTGGAACCAGACTATTTTGTTCTTCCAGCCTCGGTTTGGTAACATTGATACCAATGGCAGATTCAAAATGGCTGCACCATGATAAAGGTCTATTGGTGTCACAAATGGGGTTTTGAATGTTTGTTTTTATAGGCCTAATGTATGTTTAACTTGGGTGATTTATGGGCAATGAGAATAGAGGGGCTAGAATGAGGAAGTCAGTGGTAGAGGTGGGTCTGGGATTGGGTGTCAGGTTTAGAAATGGGTTTCTAACGAAGAGCTTACCAGATTACCAGAAGAGCTTACAAGGTTACCAATCAAAATACCATGTTACGTACCGTATGAGACTGGTTTCCATCTCTTTTTTTTTTCTTTGCATACATTTTGGCAAATACATGTATATTTTCTAAGAAGGGTAACAAAAATTTAAGTAGGCTGGGAAAAGATCAAGAATAAAAATGAGGTCGGCCACCTGGGGCAGATGGTGATAAATCAATCATATCCCGAGTGAGAGTTCACAGCGATCTGATCTGGAACGTACCCACGTACCTAATGTACCCAAATTACGCCCATTGAGGAAAAAATTCACAGGGGGTCACAGTTGGGTATAAACACTGTATGTGACATTTACATAAGTCTGAAGGTCTAGACATGGGTGAAGTGTAACAGTGTGGGTTTTTTTTTTTTTTTTTGCTATATAATGCTGTATCATGCAGTATACAATATATAGCATAGAGTATAAAAAGAGGAAAAAAACAAAGAAAAGTTCTGTGGGCGGTGTCTCATTTTGGTCCAAACAAAAACCCACCCAATATTACATTTTCGTGTAAATATTTCTGGTAATAAACCAGGGGATCCTCAACTACCCCTAGCTAATGTGCTAGCTTGATGGTAAAGTGGTACGACACTGCTCTAGCAATGCAAAGGTTGTGGGTTTGAATCCCACCCGTGTGATTTGCCTGTAGATTTGTTTGTAACAGAACTCTGGGAAACTATTGAGTATGAAGTGCTTAATACACATAGCACTAGAGAGGTACATGTAGATCAAAGAAAGTGAATTCTCTACAGAGCTGGAATAAACGTTCCTCAAACTTTCCAACGGAAGTGCCCTTTGCAAAATGAAAGAGGCCTTTGTCCTCCAAAAATAATTTCAAGGACTGCTTCATCTGAAGTAAATAACAGCAACTTGAGTCATAGGGCAGACATACAAAACCAAAAATCTGAGTTCAGAGAAAAATCTAAAATCTGCCATTCCTGCTAGTCATATCATCCGGGCCCAATTTCATGCTTAATTTGTAAGCAGAAAATTCTGCTTAACATTTATATGCTTTAGCAAAAATGAGCAGGATACCAATCACAAATTGTACTTGTGACATGGTGTTTTGGCTGGTAATCTTATTCTGGTATTAAGCATAATTTTGAAATTGGGCACTGTACAGTCGGAGTCCCTTTCCACTAAGGATTACTTTCCACTGTACAGTCACTACAGTCACAGCCGGCGTCGGTAAAAACCCACTGAATCCCACCTAGACTAATAATAGCGGTCATAATAAGCGTGATCAGCCGCCATTTCCTGCTGGGGGGTTGTATCAAGAGGGGCAGCCTCTGACATCATCGATTTATAGCTCATTGAAAATATCCACAATCAGGGGACGTCTTGCAAAGACGGATGTAACATTGGATGGATACCCCATCCCACGCTTTAAAGGCACTGTACCTGTTTGGTAATTACTCAAAATATAGCATAAAACCGTAATTGGTAACGAGCAACGGAGAGCTGTTGATAGTAAGAAATATTGTGAAAAACGACTCCCTCTGGTAACGTTGATTTTGAGAAAGAGGTAATTTTTCACTAAAATAAAAAAAGACTTCTGGCCAGATGCCTTTTATTCCTATCTGAAAGCACACTATTTTGTACAACAAGGGTGTTTTTTTTTTTCTTTCATCATTTTCTTGCAACTTCAATGACCAATTGAGTAAAAGATTTCACAGGTTTGTTATTTTATGCATATGTTGGGATACACCAAGTGAGAATACTGGTCTTTGACAATTACTAAATGTGTTCAGTGCCTAAAGGAATGGTTTAATATTGAGGGTAGTCCGTCTTCAAAATCTTCAAGTACAATTGCCAACCCTCTTATATACATACTATCTGACTAGCACCCACTGTGGCCTGCAATGGGATATCATGTGGTAAATGCAAATTTACTAAGTACACGGTTAACTGTGCACTGTTTCCCTTTCATATTGAACGGTCAAACAGTAGTAGGGTTAACTGTGCACTTTTCCCCTTTGTGATATGATTCAAAACATCATTCAAAACAACCATTCAACATTGGATGAGATTGACAGTACTGTAGGAGGGTTAACATACTTATTTCCTGCAAGGTACAAATGTATATTAGACTACATATATGTCACAGTCAACCTTCTTACTGTCTCGCCATTAAACATCCTCCACTGTGATTTTGAATGATATCACATTACATGTACATGTACTTTGAAGTGAAACGATCTTCAAAATGCTTTATACTGTCGAAAGCAGCTGTACTTCTGACCAACGTTTTTTGCCATTAATTTCTTCCCTTTAAGAGATCATAGCGCTATCTTTCACAGTGAGGACATTAGTGTCTCGACACTGTTTATTGTTGCTACCACATACTGCATAAGGTCAAGACCATGAACTGTTGATACATGTACGGTTACGCTGACAACTAGGCAGTCAGTTTACATGCTGCCCCTGCATTTGTACTCAGTAGATGCATTAAAAGGCAGTACAATCGTCTACCTTCATTTTTTTGAACGTTCGATTCTTAATCTCCATGTAGATGTATACAATACAACTTGCAGGCATGCAACTTTCTAATTAAAAAAAAAAAGAGGAAATGTCCGATCACACTTCAATTTTAAATAGTGTTTTTCAGTTTTCTATAGCACTGTTTTGAAAAGAAAAAGAGGAAATCAGCTGATCAGCTGAAAAGTTGCGCGCCTGAACTAACCTATGAACAGTTCATTTCAAAAGGGGTAGCATTTTTGAGATATCGCCAAAAATCTAGAGTGGAAGCAACTCTTCCCCCTAAGTCTTTTTAAAGTTAAAAACATCAAACCCCCAAAAAAGCATTTTTATACTTGTTCAATAATGCAATGCTTGACACACACGCATACAAGCAAAGATACAGCTGGATGCTTGCAGGGTCAAAGTCTATATGACTTGACCAATAATGTCTCTTGTAAATGACAGATGAAGTCAAGTTGATACGCCAGAAGTGATAGCGTGCGTCAACATCAGTTGGGTGTGCATATTGATTGGATGCTCACTGAACCACGAGGGCCTGTCCAGCCAGCTGCCATGTTCCATGAAGGACAACACAAATGAACTCGCTGGTTCTATGAACGCAATTGACTTCTGGACACCACAGATCGTTACTAACAACGTCATCTTGACATGATCAGGATCAGATTTCAACAACTAGCTATTGTCGGTATTCGGTAACCAGCCAAAATATCATGCATCATATGCTGTCTGTGACCACTGACTGGTTCTCTGTATTCTAAGCAGACATTTGTTACACAACAGGGGCCAATTTCATAGAGCTGCTAAGCACAAAAAGTTGCTTAGCATGAAATGTCTTCTTTGATAAAAACAGGATTACCAGCCAAATTTATATTCGTTGCATATTGCTTGTTACTCGTATTCAGCTGTTGTTTGCCTATCCTGAGTGTCACATGGAAATTTGGTTGGTAATCCTGTTTTTTATCATAGGAAGAAATGTCATGATTAGCAAATTTGTGTGCTTAGCAGCTCTATGAAATTGGGCCCAGGCCATGAATTACACAGAGGCCCTGGCCTCTGCTGCCCCTGGTCTTGACCTTAGTACCCCCTTCAAAATGTTCACATAAACTTAAAGGTCTTTAAATAAAAGTGCCCTTTGCAAACTTAAAATGGCCTTGCTCTCTCAAAGATAAAATTCCAGATCAAACAATTGAAAGTGCATGTAAACGCATCTCACACAACTTTCAGCCAATGACGGTCTTCTTTGAACTCGTAATGTCATGAGGTCACACACTGCCACTATCTGCCTATCGTCAGCCATTTTGGGAGGTTAATTGGGTGTGAAGATATGAAGCAAATCTTACGTTTACATGTAACAATGCCAGCTTGATACTAGAGAGGTTTTGCAACTGCGCCGCCGAGGCCAGTGGTTCAAGTTTGGGGTCAGTAAACTCAAGGCAGGACAACCCCTAACTCTTTTGGGTTTTTTTTTTCCAATTTGGGTTTTGTTTTTACAAATGGTTTTCTCGACTCAATACTTTGTCTGTCAACAGGAGAGGATCATAGGGCCAGGGACTTGAAACCAGTACAACTCAGTTGAAGGACTTATCATTGTAGTAAAAGTGCCTCCCAACCTCACTTACAGTTTCTAAATTATTTCACATGACTGGACTCCTGTCAGCTACAATGTATTAACAAATCTCCCCCCCAAAAACAAGATTCCACAGTTACAGCTCAGAATTCAACTACTTTTATTTGACCTTGGCGATTTTTTTCTCACCCCTTGTCAGTCGCTGGCAAACAAGCTATGTCATGTGAGGGTTCATCAAGTTAAAATGTGGATGTAGACAGGTGGACAATTTGGAATCATCCATGTGTAAATGAAAAGAACGCCAAACTGTCAAGCACTGAAAGAATCCAGGGACTGTGGGGCAGGTAGACGCAAACATTCCAGGGGCGCTTGAATTCAAGCACAGGTGCAAATGCACTTGTTTTTCCCAAGGTTGACTTCAAAGATAAGTGAGTGGACGGTTGCTCAATAGAAAATGTCTTAATTCTGGATGCACCTTTTATACTTGTTACACTAATCGTACAAAAGAGATTGCACTTTTACGAGGGTACACTTATTTCCAGCAAGTTTTGTTTTTAAACTCTCTTGCAGGACAAATCCACCTTAGTGATTTACTATGATCTTTCCAAGCTTTAACAACATTTATAAGATTAATTAGAGTTGAACATAGACAAATTTACTCAAGTGGGTTTTGAACCAACGACCTCTGGTTTACATGTAGCACGATGGCGCTCTACCAACTGAGCTATCTGGGGCTATTTTGCGGTCTCCCTCTTTTATCAATTATCTTTTTTGTCCAGGGGTGCCAGTCAGAAGCCATACAACCCAAGTTGATGGTAAAGCCTGGGAACACAAACTCAGGCCTGATACTTCACACGGCGACAACGAAAGCAATTGCCTCAGTGTCCCCTGGTCATTGCCTTGGTGCCCTTGAAATGCTCCAGTACAAATTTACAATTTCATCATAGGGTGCCCTATACCAAGAAGAAAATGCCTTGGTGCTCTTGCCCTTTTAAAAATGAAGCAAACAGCCCTGCAAACTGGTGGACTCTGATTATGTTTATAAGCCCTACACTGTGTGTATATAAGCAGTTTTTCATGTAAAGCTTACACATTTTTGTTTCTCAAGATAGATCAAGTGTTAAGAAATCACTCCTAACTCCACAGACTGGAAAGCAGTGCTTCACAAATACTTATGTAAACAACCATACAAACAGAAACAATCAAGCCATGGGGTCACTTAAGGTCACTGTGCCCATATCAGATTAAATAATGTACATAAAACCCAGACATAGTCTAGAACATGGACCCTCAAGAAGTCAGCAAAGGCCTTGCGAAGATTCTACAATGCAAATTTTTGTTTTAGGCGAGCAACGACAGTAAACCAAGAGTACACGTATACATGTAGCCTACACATTAGAGCAGTGAACCTTTCGTCCATTGCAATAACATCGACTGAAGGACGAATTAACATTAATGTACCCTGGAGCGAAGTGACACGTAGACTCGGCTGGCTCTACTAGCGGCAATACAACTTCAATTCACCCCGAAATGCCGTGATTAACTTCGGCCGAAATCAGATTAGCAGGAGGTCTGGTAAGTGGTTATTTAAAAGTTCAAGCGTCCGCAACGTGGTCAACTACGTACCAACCTGAACCAATGTACTAAACTTCAAAGGCTATTCTGTTAAGCCAAAGCAATTGCTGTATAAGAAATTCAATTGCGAAGGGAACCCAATCACAAATGAAGTCTTCTTCACATTTTGGATAGCAACATGTTTCTGCTTAGCTGAAATTGCCTAAGCTTAAAATTGCCCTTAATTAAATGATTTTTGAAATAGTTCCCTTTGCCAAGGCCTAGGTGATCTTCAGGGATGGCACTAGCTCTGTACATTGTATGTTTCAAGAGCCGGAAATTGTTTTGAATCTGGACTTTAAATGCACAATACAAGTAAGAACCATCAAACGCTTGTAGGCAGCTCACAATGCTCATAAAGTGGGAATATGTATTATGCGCAAATTTCAGAAAAAATATTGCTTAAACATTTTAAAACTCCCTGAGACGTAAGCATAAAGTTAACGTGGAACGAGTCAGGAACAATCTAACTGTAGACACAGATGTTTCTGCTAAGCTAGGATTGTCTGTGCTTGGCAATTTCCTCAATAGAGTCACTATTTTTAGTCCAGTATAGGGAATTTGGGAGTGCGTCGTGGGGGAGGGTGGGGAGGTGTTGAATGGATGAGAGAAAAAACACCTTTCCTGAAAACTGGTTGTTTACCTGACCCAACCCTCCATGACCCAGCCCACCTCGACCCATTTCCACTTCATAACAAAAATGAGCTTCCAAACCGCAGACACAAGCAAAACATTATGTACACCATATGCTATTCCTAACTAGGAAGGAAAAAAATAAATAAATAAACATATGCCCAGCCTTATCTGGCAATAAATACTCAACCCAGATCTATACCACAGAGTCCCACAATAAACAAGGACACCCTGATTCGCCTGCTGGAGTGTGAATCAAATGTTGCTAACTTGTGCTGTTCACACACTTCTCTTTAACCGTCAAAAGCTGAGATGGCTGCTTTACACCCCTGGTCTTTGTATACCCTTCAAGTGACATGCAAAATGATCTCATTTGTCAAGGAACCCTTGAGATATTGTCTCCCTTATCAAGGAACCCAAGAGATAATGTCTCCCTTGTCAAGGAACCCAAGAGATATTGTCTCCCTTATCAAGGAACCAAAGAGATAATGTCTCTCTTGTCAAGGAACCCAAGAGATGTTGTCTTCCTTATCAAGGAACCCTTGAGATATATTGTCTCCCTTATCAAGGAACCCAAGAGATAATGTCTTACTTATCAGGGAACCCAAGATATTGTCTCCCTTAAATCAAGGAACCCAAGAGATATTGTCTCCATTATCAAGGAACCCAAGAGATGTTGTCTCCCTTATCAAGGAACCCAAAAGATAATGTCTCCCTTATCAAGGAACCCAAAAGATGTTTTCTCCTACGACAACGATATAGTATGCTCTTTCAAGTAACTCATGCAATATTGTCTCATTTGTCAAGGAATCCTTGAGATATCCTTCATCTCTCAAGGAACCCATGAGAAATTTTCAAGCAACCCATGACATTCTGTCATATGCACAGACACCCACTTACATCTCTACAGCAAAAACAAAGAGTCAGTTAATCAAGCCTGACTCGGCCATAAAGGAAAGGAAACAAAGACTAGACAGCGTCATGATTCCTCACAATCTTAAAACCAACACTGATGGATGCGGACAACAAACTGATTCCCTAAAATAGCTACATTAGGATCTTCTTTCGTCAATGACGTCATCCCCGGGATGATTGGCTTACGGTTGCCTGGATTGACTCGATAACCTGCAGATCTGAACGGCCGCTTGGGCTAAATGCATCTTGTTATTGTGTTGATTTGGGCCCGCAGGGCATTCCGAATAGTGTAAACAAATACAATATTGAAACAACAACTCTATCATGATCCGTAGCAAAGCAGTGTTTATAATCAACTAAAAAGTTTGCCTTTTCAAATTCATTTGCTTGTGTTAGAATCTGATGATTTGTTTTCTCATCACAAATACAACATTGCATTGCACAAATACAACATTGAAACAATAACTCTATCATGATCAGTAGCAAACATAGTGTAAGCCAGAGGGGTGTCCGGGTGTCTTTTGGACACCCTGTTTTAATTTGGACACCCTGTCATTTACATGTAAATTTATTGTAAGTAAACAATTTGGACACCCAGTTTTAAAATTTCAAGCAAATTTGGACACCCTTTTACCAAATCCTGGCTAAAACCTTGGTAGCAAAGAAGTGTTTATAATCAACTGAAAAGTTTGCATTTTAGCATGGAACTAGTGAACTGCTTCTGCCCATTTTTCTGCACTGTACATACACTCAATATTGGGGGGGGGGGGGATTGAGTAGCAATTGTTGTAAACTTTGTAGCAATTTGCTACACCAGTACACTATAGGCCAACAATGTCAGGCCTTGAATTTTGTTCTTTCTTCCTTTGGTAAAGGGGCACTTCTATGATGAAAATTTTAATTTGTATTGGAACTTTGCAAAGGACACCACAGCAAAAAGCACAAGGCACCATTGCAACTGCTCTGGGTGCTGTGGGCTATTTCAAGGCCTGCAATGTAAACAAGGGACATCCTTTAGAAAGCATCTACATGTAGTTTTCTAGGATAAATCAGTTTTCTAGTCACCCCTCTCTCTCAACCCAGCCTCCTTATCAAATGGACAAGATCCCTGTTCCAAGTTGAAAGACAAATATCAGTAATTGTGACAATCCCCTCCTTGCTCTTTGAACCAACCCTTGGCACTTATCTTTGCAACAACTTACTAGAGTACAACTGGAGGGGTTCAGGTGGCAACTCGTTCACCTGGATTACTGTGAATCCAACACATTCGCGTCACACATTTCAATATTAATTCTATTCGCTTGATTCCACAGTGACTCGAAGCAAAGACAACCTTACTTCTCAATCACACACGAAATTGAGGAGGCTTGTATATCAAATTGTACTAAATTATTTAAAAAATTTAAGTTAAATTCTAATTTTTGGAAGATTAAAGCCATTCAGAATAAGTTAAGAGGAAGTCTGTGTATGAGCTGCACCTAAAAGCACCCGATTTGAAATTTTCAGTGTAAAGATTTCTCAAATATGAATTCATTTCAGAGTGGCATATTTCACAGGAAAAAAAAGGGTTCTACATTGTACATGTACCCACATGTAGTATGAACTTTGAACTTATTCAGCTGTCAGACTAACTAAACATACTTTTTTTTTCTTCTGACAAATCCTGTATAGAAATCTTTCAACACAAACCAAGTAGCCTACACACAAAACATATGGTTGTTTTTGTACAGTACATCAAGCACATAGAGTTGACACATACATTCCTTGTAGTGGTCAGACAGCCAACACCTACACACAGACAGAGTTATGGGCATACAAGCCTATCTCCTGGCACTAGTAATTGCTTCAACCTTGACCCCTATTTCCTCAGGGGGTATGAAAGCGAAACCTGGTGAGTTTGTTGACTATGGTTTGACATTGCCACTATTACTTCAGCATGGAAGTACTGTACTGATGCTCATGTGATAACAGCAATGTCAGTGTGATCGCGTTCATGACAAGGAATGATTTCGTCCAGCAATTTCAGAAAGTTTTGTGCACAATGAATGCAAAAATTTAGTAGCAAATAATGATTTTTTAGTAGCAACTGAGACATTTTGAGGAGCATTTTGCTCTTCTATACAATAAGTGAAATCATTCACTGCATGATGTACATTCCTCTACATGGTACATGTAGCTTACATAAATAGGGCCCTATTTCATGGCTCTGCTTACCGCCGAATTCTTCACTTACGACCACGATTCCCCGCTTACGTGCGAGCGCCGGATTTCTGCGCTAGCCTTGTAAGCGTAGAATGCTTGGTAACGTGGAGTACGCACGCGCAGAAGCCAAACTTTGCCGCTAACCCTTGAAATACGCTTGCCGTAAGCACAGAATTCCATGCTTACGTAAGCCCCGATTCTGTGTTTTTGGTTAGCAGAGCCATGAAATTGGGCCCTGAAGGTGTCAAACCCAAGCGATTTTCCCGATGGGAGGATAACTAATATCTTCATTGGGGTTACAGGGCCCCAATCTGAGTTTTAAAAAAGTGTAACATTAACAGCAATCCCCCTTAACAGTCATCAGCTGGCCAAATTGCAGTTAAAACACCCAAGGACCAGTCAGAATTCTATCCAAGTGATTCGGCTGGCTAGCTACATGTAATTGCTTACCACTGATACACATTTAAACCACTGATTGTATTGCTTCAAATCACAAAGTCAAATGCATACATTGAAAGGAAACCCCAAATTATGGACCAGTGAAAAAGCTGGTGGGCCACTAAAATGACATGAAGCTAGCCACTGAAAAAGTTATTGATAAACCCCTGTGTACCCCCATGTTTTTGAAAATAGAACAATGTTGGCAAAGTGACATTGTAATCAACCAATGGTTCCAAATTTGGGAATGATAAATATCCCCATGAGGAACCATTGATATCCTTAATGGATATGGGTGGGTCCTAATCAGGATATGAATATGGCAATTGTGAAGTAATCTGTGACAATAACTTTGGAAGCCCGAGTAACATGTAAAATGTGAACAACTGCACTGTGCAATCATATCATAATGAAGAGTAGACCTTATCATACAAAATCAGTGCAGCATGACTTTTGTCCTTGACTTTTTCAATGGCAAGCTACCTGCTTTTTCGGTTGATCCATTTCTCATGGTACATCATTATTGTCAACTGTTGTATACATTGTAGACCATGCAGCCTTTACACAAAACAGTTGGCCTTACACATTCCAGGGCCTGTCTGGCAGGCAAGATACTACTACAACTAGTAAATATAGGACATTTTACATTTTGAGTCATGAATTCCATCACAATTGAAGAGTTACAAAAATATTATCTCTCCAAGCTTGAGATGTGATTATAAAAATCAGACAGTGCAATTGCCATAAATATCAGATTTCTTGTTTTCTTCCATTGAGCTGTGTACAAATCACACCTGCAGGAAGTCCAGACTCATTGGCTCAGGACAGCACTGAGTATACAGTGCTTTACACACTACAGGTAAAACCAAACAATATTCACATTTAACATAAACAGTTGCAGTGCTGCTAGAACATAGGATCTGAACTGCCTTTAGGTACTGGGCAATCTCTGTGGTCTACTAGTTGGTAAGATCTGCTCTCGTGTGGCAAAGATCATTCATAGGTTTGAGCCCCACTCGAGTAATACATGTATGCCTGTGATTTTTTTCACAGGAAACCGTGCAAGGGTAAAACCAACAAATATTCTTTATCCTGATCCAAAATTAATACCCTATTAAATACAAGCGTGTTCATGTTATTATTACTTGTTCAAACCCAAGTTGAAACATAAATCAACAAAACAGCCTTTGAATTTACAATCTTTGCTTCAGGCCACAGCTTCCGTTTGCTCTGGTCTCGCCTTGGTGCCCCCATAAAGTAATACCTCTCAGGTTAAATTCTCCACACACCTTTTCACTGAGAGTGACACTGACACATACTAAATGACCTTGCCCACCGCATGAATGAAATTCCAAACAATGTAAACCATTGAGTGTATCCAATGCTAATTAATCACTGGATAAACAAGCACTGATTCCAACAACAACCACCACAACCACAGCCCCACCTACTCACTGCCTACTCATAAACCTAGGAGGGATGTTGTGAAAGCCTTGCTCTATGGTGAAAGTTATGCCATAACTCTGACAGCAAACCATTCCTTTGGGGGGGGGCTATGGGCCAACTAATGCCAAGTGCAAACATAACAACCCAGAGTAAAATAACAACAATTGTGGAAGTGCAGTGACCCGAGTAAACCAGGAATTTCATCACTGACTGTTTGTGGTTTCAGACCAAGGCTGGATAGTATGACAAACTTCTGGAAGACAAACCATAGAGAAACAAGATCACCTGTTCCCAGATGTCAAGTTACATGAAATGTAATAATTACCAGGGAGATCCAGTATCAATATCAATCATTGGTTGTGATCAAAATCATTAACTTATTATTCCGAAGGGATGGTAGGTCTCCATCATCGGTTTTGCAATGAGTGAATTCATTCCAATTCTCTGGTTTTCCAGAAACATCATAGAGAAAATCGAAAGAGTTGAGGCCTGTCTATGATTCATTCCAACCCTCTAGTTTCTAAGAAACGTACCACAAATAGATGGTATACATGGTCATGTACATTGCACATCCTTGGTTTTTTGAAGAGTACAAAGTGGAGCGGTAGACGTGTAGGAGAGCTGAGAAGAGCAGCGATTGAAAGAGACCAGGTGGTGTTGGCGACTTCAGAAGTTCGCCCCCATTACAATTTGAGGACGAGGCGCCCACAGACACAAGTCTTGCATTCCTCTAGCTTTCCAGAATCACTTCTATCAAGCAAAAGCAAGTTATTGTTTTGTGGAAGAGTAATTCAATTTCTTTTCTCTGGTTTCCATAAACAAATTTATGACCAACAAAGCTCCATCTAATTACTCTAACTTTTAAAGAAGCTATCAATATAAACCAAAAAGAAGCTGTCACAACTTTAAATTCAAACCATGTAAATACACACTTTAAACAATTGCAAACCTGGTCACTCTATAAATACACAGCAATTAAAATTTCCTCTATTATGGGTTTTTTTTCCGAAGGGTTATTTTTACAAGGAAGTACTTGTCAACTCACAATGCTAAGTCCTACCCTCCAGCTGTGACTTAAGTGTACAATGGAATGCCAGTGGGAATCCGTACGTTTTGTGATGTAAATTCCCCTGCGTTGTTGTACAATTGTACCTTAGGTCATTTAGATATTTGCACCCATGTAAAGTCTAACATTAAGGATTTGCTGGTATGCAGTGTATGGGAAGTGTTCACTCAACCAAAAGGGACGCTACAATACGATTATGTACACTAAATGTTGAAGTGCAGTTAAACTATTAACTGCTCGGTTTAAACCATGCCTGAAACAGGGGCAAAGGGTACCCCCCCCCCCCAAAAAAAAAAAAAAAATGTTCATATTTTGAACATACTATGTTCCTCTTGTAGGAGTCACCTCCCCCCCCCCCCCCAAATTGAAATCTTTGAAGAATTCCTGAGACTGCAATGGGGAGGGGGCTATCACCATGTCCCGTGCCAAGCACCAAATTGCCTGGGCCCAATTTCATAAAGCTGTTTATACGCACGAAATGTAGCTGAGCACAACCAAATTATAAATGCTTACCGGAATAAGGTATAAAAAATACATATTCTCAATTCTCAAATTTTATCTCAATTTTAATTAAGCTAGATTAAAAAAACTCCTATGTGAGTTCCACTGAATAGTCAAATAGATTGAATGGTTTTAATGGCAAAATCATAAGCTTGGACCACTGGGTCTCTGCAAACATTACATGTACATGCCTTATTTATTTAGTACAATACATTAGGTGCTTCTTCATACATGTAGGTTTTGTTGAACCTGCTGCTTTAGTGCAGTGTGGGTCACTTACTATTGCATCAGGATATTACTATTAATTTTGTCTACAGTCAAAACAGCATCGTTGAAGGGTAGACATAGACTAGGGGCCTTTCTCAAAGCTCGGCTTGGGCTCCGGCTCGGGCTCCGCGTGCTGATATCCGTGCAATACGCGCCGCTCCAAAATGCAGGTTAAGTGCAAGCTGCATACACAGAACGCGGAGCCTAAGCCTGAGCCGGAGCCCAAGCCGTGGTTTGAGAAAGGCCCTAGGTATTCCTGCCACCCCCCCCCCTCTACCTACACAGTGTCACACCCCATTCTCTGTGAATGAAAACAACCTGTCTGGAGTTAACTCGATGAAGGGAAGTACCACTTTCCTCAGACTGGAGAATAGGTGGAAGTGCAGACAAGATGTTTTCATTTCAGTAAATTTTTCAGTCCAAAATGGTGTACATGCAATTATAGGTCCTTGCCTGAGGTATGTTTTAATGCTGCATGATGTGTATCAATTTTGTATAATTATGTTGCTCTGATATAATTGTGCTAAAGACAGTGGACACTATTGGTAATTGTCAAAGACCAGTCTTCTCACTTGCTGTATCTCAACATACATGCATAAAATAACAAACCTGTGAAAATTTCAGCTCAATCGGTCATCGAAGTTGCGAGATAATAATGAAAGAAAAAACACCCTTGTCACACGAAGTTGTGTGCTCGTCACCAAGTAAGTTTTTATGCTAACAATTATTTAAAGTAATTACCAATAGTGTCCATTGCCTTTAATTACATGTTATACAAAAAATGTTACATTCTGGGCTACTGTATTTTTGACAATATCATAACAAGTTAGTCATAACAAGTTAGTCATAGGTATGATGAGACAGCTAGTACTATATCATGGAAAACTAAAGGTAAATTCACGTTGGACCTTCAGTATACACAACAAATCCGGTAGCTTTTTGAAAATATTTGAGGAATGAACACAATAATAAATTCTCACATTGGTTAGGTGTTGTTTGACCAGGGAAAAGTTTACATTCTTGCATTCTTTTGTTTACATTCTTGCATTCTTTTGTTTACTTTTTTTATATTTTTAATGATTTTCAAGGGCAAGTACAAGAAATTCCTGTTTCTCTTTTAATGTCTAAGGGCATGAGAAAATGGGGATGAGACATTGAAAGCAAGGGACGTCCTCCACTGTGTGAGTGCTGAACTTGGTTTTTCGTGAAAAACAAATTGCATGAATGGGAAAGAATATAAAGCTTGCCTTGTGCCTCAGGCCAATTGGGAGTCAAGTGGCACTGGAAAGTACATGTGGAAGGCAACATGAGCATGTATTCTATGGAGTTTCACAATCTGCCCAGTTTCACTACAAAAATCTGTTCGTTTTATGCATTGGTTAGTGAACACCATTGAGTTGTGCACTTCGCAGACACACATGTACGTAATACGCGTTATGCCACTATCAGCCCAATACAACAGACATGATGAAAATGGTAAAAGGTCTATTTATGGAAGGTTTGTCTAGGCTTCGTTGAACATTACGACAAGTCCCTTAACAAATGTATTCCAGGCAAATTTATTATGAGGTTGGTTGCACTAACCCATAAACTATATCCAACTTTTACCAATGGAGCAGCTCTACACACATATAATCTATTCTTTGCAGTAGGGATGTTGAGCATAAACGACAAGTCCCTTTAAGATGTATTTTAGGCTGATATTTTATGAGGTTACGCCCTCCCATAAATTGTATACTAACCTCTTCCAATGGGCAGCTCTAGTACAAGAACTGGAAGGTTTCAAATCTACTCCTTGCACAGTAATTTAGGGACGTTTGAGCATTTAAACGGCAAGTCACTTTAAAATCTTTTCTGGGATGATATACGAGGTTATGCCTTCACAAAAATTCTATCTAACCTCTACCAAAGAGGCATTTCTACCCACCGACCCTTTACTTCAACAACTGGGTAGTTTCAAATCTATTCTTGTAGGATAGTTTAGGGAAGTTGAGCATTAACAACAAGTCCCTTTAAAATCAACTCTAGGCTGATATTTTACGAGGTTGCGCCTTCCAATAAATTCTATCTAACCTTTACCAATGGGGCAGTTCTACCATGGAGGTAGAAATCCTTCTTTAGTTCAAGAACTGGGTAGTTTCAAATCTGTTCTTGCAGTGTAGATTAGGGAAGTTGAGCATAAGCGACAAGTCCCTTTAAAAATTATTCTAGGTTGGTACTTGAAGGTTGCACAGCAGCACCTACCCGTAAATTCTATACAACCTCTACTAATATAGGACAGCTCTACCCACCTACATGTACCCTCTATTTAAAAAAACTGGGTAAATTCAAATCTGTTCTGGCAATGCACTTTAGGAAAGTTGAGCACAAACGACAAGTCCCTTTAAAATCTATTCTGGGCTGATATTTTATGAGGTTACGCCTTCCCATAAATTGTATCTAACCTCTACCCACCTATCCTCTACTTACAAAACTCAACTGGGTAGCTTCAAATCTATTCTTGCAGTGTGGCTTAGGGAAGTTGGGGCAAAAACGACCAGTCCCTTTAAACTCATTTTAGGCTGGTACTTGATAAGGTTGCACCTTCCAGTAAATTCTATCCAACATCTACTACATGGGACAGCTCTACCCAACTAGCATGTACTTCAAAAACTGTGTAGTTTCAAATCTATTCTTGCAGAGTAGCTTTAGGGAAGTTGAGCAAAAAAACTGACAAGTCCCTTTAAAATCTATTCTAGGGATGAGGTGGTACCTTCCCACAACTTCTATTCTTGACTACAAAGACAATGTGTCATGAATCATATCCTGCCACTCAGCTAAAATAATCAACCAGTTTTTCTGATTTCTTGTCCTTGGTACGAATCAGTCATCGAGTGAGTCTAGGTTTTCTGTTCAGAGAATGATTTGCACATTGCATTAAAACAAGTTATACTTCGGTGGCTTTAGGAAGAGTTGAAGAAGTTAATTCATTCCTATCTTCTAGTTGATGTCAAACCGGATTGGCATGCCAGACTGCAGTAGAGAAGTCAGTTAACGCAAGTAACACAACATTTAGACCATGGCTTGGACATGTATGCCTAGTGTTAGTAAAATTTGACACGTCTGAGATCCACTATCGAGATTCTAATTTTAAGCACTATTGCCTCTATGCCACCAGCCCTAAAAATAACCCATTGCACCAACAGGAATTGCCGCGGTGCCCTGTGCTTTTCTCTGCGGTGCCCTCTGCAAGGTTCCAATACAAACTTACATTTTCCCCATAGAATTGCCCCCTTACCAGAGAAAAATTTATGTCCTCCTTCAAGAGCAAAGTTCATAGCCGGCGCCGCACTAATGTGTAGTTATTGCTTTTGTGCCTCTTGAAATGTTCAAGAACGATTTTATATTTCCCTCACAGAAATGCCCTTTACTAAGGAAAACCTGCCTCCCCCTTACAAATGTTAAGTACATTATCCGACCTGCATAATAAAAATTTCCATCAAACTAACTGGTCATACTTTAGTGGTAATAACACTCACAAAAACATTAGTCAGGGACTTTGTTAAATTCAATTTATAATGACCCAATTCACCTGACGTCATCATCACAATAATCTTAGTTGCGCCACTTTGGAACTCAATTACACAGTGTAGTGCGACGGGCGATTACACAATTTCAGTTGACTTGCAAATTGGTGAGCATGGCACATGAGTATTGTGTACCGTGCATGCAAGGGTTTGATGCATACTTGCAAATCTTTAAATGCTATTTTCTCAAATCTTCAAACACTATTTTCTCAAATCTCCACACACTACTTTCTCAAATCTTCTAACAATACTTTCTCAAAATCTTCAAATGCTGTTCTCAAAAATGTCAAATGCTACTTTTTTCATATCGTCAATAGCTAATTGTTCTTAAAGTTGACTAGATTTTCCAGACGACTATGAGAATAAATCAACAACTCAAGTCTTGAAAAGTCATCTTCAGAGTAATTCAACTTATTTTCCCAGACAATGTTTAACCCTAAGCGAACCTTCCTCCAATTTTTTCCCTGTAGCTGTTTCCCCTTATCAAAAACCACCAGCTGAATCAAGTATTCTTTACCTTTTTATAAACTATGGTAATTAGTGAATTAATTAAGCAGGGGAAACAGTGCGGTGGGGGTAAAACTATCTAATTTGATGACGGGAATCCATAAAAAAACATCTTCCTACGTTGGTTGCTTTGGGGGACATAACAGGAAAGATTGTGTTAGTAATTTTAAAAACATGTTGAGGTGTGGCAGCAACGCCTGATGTGATTGTGAAAGTTTAAAGGGGAGGTGCAGCCCAGATTTACAATTTCCCTCACAGGGTGCCCTTTACCAAAAGGAAGCATAGCAGGCCTCGCCTAATGCAGAAACTGATGAAATGTCCATTATGACAAAGCCACCACCCAATTCAGATCAATAAACAGATGTAACTTCCCATCAACAAATCACGGTCAATAACTCCTAAATAGCCTCACTCCAATGACATCAGTCTATCAGAGTGTTAATTACAAACATGATGCGTTCAAATGAGGCAATAAGGGCTTAAATTAAATTTGCGTAATAGCCTGGAATAACATGGAGGCAATGGACTCCGTTGCCTCTTGTCTTAGCCTGGGTACCTTGTGAAAATATTCCCGTGTTAAAATTCCGCCATGAAATGAAAATGAAAAAAAGCTGATCAAGGGTTAGTTTTTATAATTCAGTAAAAAGTTGCTTTAATTTTTAAAAAGTAACCACAGGCTAGAACCAAAACTGCACTTTATAAACGGTAGGGTATCAAGCGGATATCTATTATTTATGAGAGTGTGGCCGAATGCGAATTGTCGGCTACTTCCAGTGTTGTAGCCATGGTGGGCGGTGCTGGGCGGGCCTGCCCAGGACTCACAATTTTTGCCCAGCACTCTGAGAAAAATACATTATACTGCCCAGTACAGATTTCAAATATTGTCCTTTTTGCATTGATCTGAGACACAGCTAATGATGAGGAGAATCAAATGTCAAAGAGAAAGAACACAATCAAAAGGCCATTCAACTTTCTCTTGGTAGCATAACATCATTTTGCTGATCCCCGTGCCATCAGTAGACTTCCAAATTTGATTTATTGCCCACCACTAAAATTGGTCTAGCTACAACCCTGGTTACAGCTACATACGGCTGTGGGTGTGGCTGTTGCCTAGGATATTGCTTAAGATGTGTTATACTTCAATGCATGAATCCTATGATGTCAATTTGGACACAACCTACATGCACAATGTGGGGGGGGGGGGCTGAATAGTTCTTCAACTGATATTTTGTGTAATAAATAACATTACACACAGTGCAATACTCAGTCACGCCTGACCCTTTAGAGACAGAGGCCATCCCCTTCAAGCCCATTGGTGCCCCTTCAAATGTTCCTGTACAACTTCTACATTCTCCCTAAAGGTCACTAGACTAGGGTAAAAATGGCCAACCCTTACACATCATATTCCTGTACATTATAACAGACACATTAAGTCCACCTGCAGAACAAATACATAGCTACCTGTAGTTTGATACAGTGTTTGTACAAGGTCACTATTGTGGTGAACAGTATGACATCATCTCCTGATGCATTCGTGCACAATTAGTCATTTTGAATAAACAGAAATGATTCTTATTTTACTGTAAATTGTACAAGTCAGCTTATTAGACAGTATGAACAGAATAAAACAACCTGCAAAAACTGAATGTCTAATACCACTGAGGTTTTGTTTTTAGAATGTTTGAACAAGGGTTTTTTAAGAGGGTTGTGGTTTCTGTCTTGATTTTGACTTGCAGTGTTTTTCAGGAGAAAATGTTGACCAAATGGCAGGGTTCCACACAAACTAGTGTATTGGGCTGATACGTACAGATTGCAGCTGATACAACAAGAAAAATATGAAATTCACAAAAACCATTTAGGCTTTTAAATGCAAAATGTTTCAGCTACTCAAAAATCATAATTTGTTACTCAATTAGCATACAGTGTGCACAAAACTTGTTCAGTTTATATATTTTGCAATGCAAACTGGGTGGATGAAACCTTTCCCTGAACAAGAAGTAAAACATTATTCTGAGTACCTCATTTCAATTCAGTGTGCTTTCACAAAACTTCCAACACTGCCCCCAGTTTTATCAAACCCTTGGTAAAACGCTATTTAAATCACTACTTTGAAAACAAATGGGATTCCGTGGAATTCTCATTCTTTTCCAAGACATGCGGTAGGCCTACTGTTTCTCATGAATACATTAAAATGTATAAAGTTGCCATTAGCATGCAGAAAACAGCCAGAAAATGTCAAAGCAGGTTTAATTTAAAAATGTTTTACATTTAGACAGTGTACATCATGCCAGACATTTTGCAATGTTCAAAATGTTCAAAACACTTCACAAATGTCACAGAAACAAAGCTGTGAGGTGCTTCTTGTCCATATAATGTAGGCCTATGGAAAATTTACACGATTCAAAAGCAATAGATTGTAACAATATTTATTCAAATCGGAAAACAGGGAATTCACTCAAACAAAGACTTCATTTTTCTCTATAAACAAAAATTTAAAATCTATTTGTGTGTATTATACCTTGAAAGTTCTTGAACATTTCTATACCCATAGCAATTTGTTATAAATACAATTTCAGTTTGTATTTAATCGAAACAAGTAATTTAAATGAATAAAAACTTGGGATGAGGATGATTCTTTTAAACATAAACTCAATCTGGTTGGGACTTGCACAGTCTAATCAAGATGGATGATTTGTTTCTAAAATTCTTAAATCAGGAAACAAAAACCTCAAACAAGCCCGAGAACAAATCTCTCTATAATTTATACTTGTAGTTGACATTTGAAAAGACAATTTTGTCAGAAACGACCTTCAAATAGCAGCTTTCATAGTCTTTTCCAATACTAATCTTCCTTACAATCTCAAGGTAGAACAATTTAAGCTGAAATCAGATTTAAACCGGAATCACCAATGTTTAACTACAGTGCTTGGTGACATTTGTTCACACAAGGTGAGATGAAAGTGAGGCAGGCCTAGAATTTCACTTAGGTTTAATCTTAGGACTTTAGACGAGTTAAGTTCCATAACCTTACGTTAGGACGCTTTGAAGCCATCCTAAGTTAGGACGAGTTAATCCTAGCGTTTCGTGAAATCGGCTGCATGTCTTGGCCTTTGTTGCCCCTTTAAAAGTTTCCCGTAGACTTTATGGTTTTCCAATGTAACTGCCTCTTGCAAAATGAAAATGGCCATGCCCTTACCTTGCCCTCTCAAAAATGAAATAACAGGCCTGGCAAGGTATTACAGTACACTCTGTATTTGATGGTAGACTCCTCAATTAACAATGTCAATATTTCCTTCAATGAAAGTAGTAAATGTCAGGGAAGTGTGTACAGTTCCTTCACAACTGCCAAACTTAAATCAGGGTACAAAGAGCACTGAAAAGGGTCGCTACACTACGACTCTATTTAGCACAAGGCATGGTATTGAGTTGACGACTTGTGTTGTACTCTCTCCATACAAATGCCGATTCATTGATAAAGGTCACAAACTATATCAGTCAACAGTGATGATAACAGTGTTGACAATAATGCTCTCGCCAAAGGTCTTGTCAACCATTTTCGAACTACCCTAGTTTGACTATTTCATGGTTTCACCATAGAGAAAGGCAAACCAAGAGGCCACAGGGACCATGGCCCTTGTTGCCTCGAATGTCTTGGCCAGTCTTTTTTCTGTCTTGTTCTTCCACTCTGTGCTTTTTAACATGTGTTCTGCGCCTTTGATCATTTTGTATGTAAGGGGCGCAATATAAATATTTAATATTATTAAATATTATTATTATTGGCAGGGCTGTATGCTTCGTTTTTGAAAGGGCAGGGGCACTAAGGCATTTTCTCTTTGGCAAAGGGCACTCTACGAGGAAATTGTAAAATTCTACTGGAGCATTTCAAGGGCACCAAGGCAATGGCAAGGTGCAACGAAGGCAATCGCCTCCGTTGCCTCCGTGAAGTATCAGGCCTGTATTGGCCTTGGTGCATGGGGCTTCAAAAGTTTCCCTTAGACGTTGAGACTTTCCAATGGAAGTGCCCTTTAAAAAAATGGCCTCGCCCTCTCAAAGATGAAATTCCAGACCTAGAAACTACCCCTCAATGGTTACACTTTAAAAGCTGTAAATTTAAAATATCCGAAGTAAACAAATCTTCAAATTTTATAGCAAACCACTTTAAAATCTACTAATTGTTCCCTTACAAACACACAATCTTCAATTTCTTGGTAAAATGAGCGACCATTTACCGTAACATTATTAAAAGTGCAAATCTGTAGATTTTCCCATAACAAACACATGTATACATAATCTTTAATTTACTCTGGATGAAATCAGCATGCATCGGTTGTTATTCACAACTTTCGAATCTCTGAATTCATCTCATACAAAAACACAATTGCCAATTAGCTTTTGATGCAATTAGCTTCTGAAAATTGGCAGTAATCAAACACCCTGTGACATTTGGTATGGTTTTGTTTGTATTGCAGCGCGTCAATTGTAGGATATGAAACGAAACGTGGCTCGTACTATTAAGTATTTCTGGACATTGAACTGCTCTATAGTATTACACATTATCAAGTCAGCGGTATTGGACTCCAAAGAAGGAGAAAATGACCGCAATTCTTATCAAAGCACGGACAGGTAGATTGGACTGATTGTCCAAGTTATATCGGATTACTCCAGTTTGTACAAAGGGCCATCTACGATGATCTTTCACTGACCTTTCGCGTTGTCATTTTTTTTTATCCAACCGAAAGGCAGTGGGTACATGTAGCTACAATGCAAAAGGCTACATTGTACCTTGTATTAATATCAACCAGTAACAAATAGTTAGCTTTCGAGAAAGACTCTGTTAGGGTCGAAACATCAGGCCATTTACTATTTTTTGCATTTATACCAACATTCTTTTTGGTTGGTAAGCTGAATTAAATTTTCTCAATATTATCCAGCAAACACACACAATAATGATTGATGCACCACTGCAAAAAGAAAATAAGTTATAATTTGTCTCCTTCTCTGTTGACAGACAGACTTATAAAAGAAGAAAAGAACTTAAAACCCAAGTCATCTCATGAAGACGACAAAAACACAGTGGTTGCGAGTTGGGCACAAACCAGCTCCACACAGCTTTTTCAAAGCCCCAATTTCTTCAAAATAATAAACAACTTTAGAAACAAATAAAATTTTAATACGAGTTAGAATATTAATAATTTGTTTCATTTTAACACTCCAAACTTCTGACCTTCTTGCTTTACAATTTAATGTCAAGCTTCAGAGGGAGGTCTGAGCGAACCTTTGATAGCACATAGAATTATTTGCATAACTCATTATGCAAGCATTATGCAGATAAGACTTCAACCCCAATGACAGAACACTCTTCAGATGAGAGACAGGATCGTATACACAACTGACCATCCCAAAGCAAACATACCAATGGAAAACCATGTCCTGACTTATTTCATTTAGTATCTACTGTAAACAAGAGCTTTGAATGAACTTTTGAACTGGAAAGTTTGTATCCCAATATAACAATAATTTGAACCAACAAAACTCCACTCCCAATCAGATGTAACATCAAATAATTGCAATTGACAGTGTAGACATTGTCACACTGGGGACATGTCATCTATTTTTAGAACTGGGGAGGGGGGTCTGCATTCCAGACAATGAAATACAATACAGGTACTTGGATGACCCTACGAAGGGATTAAAAAACAACCTTAGGTTATGGGCCATCCAAAGTTGACAACATTTGCACAGTCCTGAGTATGGCAGTGGGAAGTGATTCGGAGACTACAAACAACTTTAAAAGGTGTGTCAAATGTTGATACAAGTAGTTGTGCATCAATTTTCAAAGAAAAAAAGTTGATACTTGGGGGTCCTCAAAAGTATTACTCTCGGTACTACCTGAAAAATATTGAAACCTTTGAACAGTCCCTTACATTAATTTATAAGGATTTCCCCCACTGACATTAAAAACACTGCAGAATTTGACTTGCCAATGACACAAAGGCTGAGATACAGGCATGACCACAGACACAATGTTAGCTACATGTAGATGGGTGTGTCTGGGTGCCTATTGAACACCTGTTTTATCTGTCATTTACACGTAAATGTATTGTAACTGAACCCAGTTTTAAAATTGTCAGTAAATTGTGTCATCTTTTTATCAAATCCTAGCTAAAATCTTTACCGCAGATGGTGCGAGCATAAAACCTGTAAACAGATTCCGTAAACCAATTTCAACAGAGGAAGGCGGTCAGGTAGAATTCATACATGTAGAAATAATTGCCTACGTAATACACAAGTCTATATGAAAACACGTACATCTGTAGCATAACAGCATGGCATGATAAAGCACAGGAACAACTTGCACGGTAAGTCAATATTATGCTATCATCTGGGGGGAAATAAAATTGCTCCGGGAGTATGGGTTTTCCTTCCGACGAGACAGTTAATTGAGTTTCACAGGAACATTTAGGGGGTTATAACAGACGGACAAAAATATTATTGCGGCTTTATTTTGTTTTTACACCAAATGTTCTTTTTACATGTTTTAAGATACGAATGTTTATATGCCATTTGGTTTTCATTTTGGATGGAATTATTATTATTGGTTTATTTAAAATCATCCAAACTTGGCAGCCAGAGGCTGAATTGCGTTTAAAATTACAGAGCATAAGAAAAAATATACTATTTTTTAAATTACAGAAAAACATTAGGATATAAAGGTATTGATAACTTGTATTGTGATCTTTTCAAAAGTAGTTTTTCCTGAGGCTGCAACAGGCTAAAGAACAGGACTGGGGAGACACAAACATGCGTGCAAGTGCAAATTTGTCCAAAAAGAAAGACAACATTTCCATACAAAGTAAGAGTTTGTTTTGTGTTTTTCTATTTCCAATGGCACAGCTGAGAAACCAAATGGGAAATCAGCTGATCAGCTGAACAGAGCAGAGTGAAGTAACATAAAATCCCCGATAGGATTGTTTAATTCTGCGAAAACAAAAATGGTCCACTGATTTCTTCCATTAGGATCCGGATAGGTAAGGGATGTTTGTTTGAAAGATCATCCACAATTTGATTGTCAAATAGCCGTAAGGTTTCTCGCTAAAAATGTGAAAATGTCAGCCTCAGTCAAAGAAGGGTAATAAAACTCCTCCGAGAGACAGGGTTGTGTGCGCAAGACTGAGCAGACTGCTCTGTGCGAGGGCTTTTGGGACTGGGCTCCAGTCTACCGTGATAGCTTTGCCAAGAGGTTTGAATGATTAGACGTGTGAAGTGAAGGGAATAGAATAGCCTGGAAACCTGTCCATAGGCCATTTTTGTTTTAAGAGTGGATGTCCGATGACAGTATCGCCCACTGACTCTTACCACCACAGGGGTCAGTCGTTGATTTCCACAGTTACAACATTGAACATTAGAGGGTTGGACAAAGTTGGCAATTGTCAAAGACCAGTATTGTCACTTGGTGCATGATGCATAAAATAACAAATCTGTGAAAATTTTGGCTCAGTTAGTCATCGAAGTTGCAAGAAAGTAATGGAAGAAAAAAAAAATTCCTTGTTACACAATTGTGTGTGCTTTCAGACGCCTGGAAAGGGTGTTTGGCCTGAAGAATTTTTCGGATTCAAATATTTAAGTGAGAAATTACCTCTTTCTCAAAAAAGATTACTTCAGAGGGAGGGGAGACGTTTCTCACAAAGTTTGATACTATCAACACCTCTCCATTGCCTGTTACCAAGTAATTTTTTATGCTTATCATTCTGCTAATACTATATATTTTGAGTAATTACCGAGTGCCTTTAAAAAACAAATATGAACAAAGACCATCTTCGACTCACTGAATAAATTCTTTATGATTCTGGTGGCGTGGTACATGTACACTATGTTAGCAATTAACTATCCCTGCGTGCTTTTTATGCTCCCATGCAGGTTTGTACCATATAGTTTTTCATGCACCTCTACACATTCTGCAATGGAGCAGTGACACAGGGTAAATGAAATTCGGATAATTATGGGGAAACCAAGGACTTTGGTAAATGTCTTTGGATCAGTTGTGATCTACGCCACATGAATTAGGTCCATTTGCAAAGGGATCATCACTTGCAGGTGAAGCATCCCAAGGTCAAAGGTCAACAAGTCACAAATGGACATGAAAATATTAGGATGGGCGACTTTACCAAGGATAAGAATATTCAGTCATGTTTGCATTCTAAAATGCTGGACGTAACGTTTTATATCACATGAAAGACTTTTCCTCATTTATTCAAATATCTTGTTCAATGACTTGCTTAGTCCAGTCACAAGTTACCCCCTACATTTGAATTCCTTATACAGTACATGTAGTTACACGAGAGACAGTGAACACCCAAACAGTTCTATAAACCTGTGGTTTACAGCACAAAAAATAACGACAACCATTGTACAAGAGTTGCTACTTCAATCTCGGAATCTTGCATTTTACAACAGCATCAAAGAGTTATTCATAATTTCTTTTACAAGTACTCTGCACACACACAAAATTAATTTCAAAAATAATTGGTTAATAATAAGCAACATTCTCTGGTCCATTGTTTAGGGTTTTTACTCACCATTCCTACTAATGTCAAGCTCTGTTAGATTCATAAAATTTCCTATTTCAGCTGGTAGTCTTTCAAGTTCATTGTCGCTGAGTCCCAATTTGCGAAGATTTTGAAGGCGGAAAAATTGCTGCAAGTGAAACGGAAGGATAAATATTTGACAAGACGCACACATTGCAAAGGAAAAACTACAAGATTTTGTCATAGGCCTACAAAATGTACCTGTTCGTGTTACCGTCTTAACTTTTTGGACGGATTGGTTTTATTAATTGTCACTAGTTTGTCATGCTGCCTACAATTCGAAACAGAACAATGTATGTTAAGCTGGGTTCATACTTGTGAGTATCAAATTTTGACAGTGATAAACATTGTTTAAAACTGCCGAAATCATGTCCACCTTAACAGAAAATTGAAATGAAAGTTTTCCACTTCAAAATCCATATTTATTATTCAAATTTCATACTCAGAACAAAAGGTCAGCATCAAAGGATATATTACGTAAAAAGCTGCCTTTAATTTAATTAATTTATCAATCATGTACTTAAGTTCAACTGAGGAAATCCAACCCTCATTTTCTCACTCATCATGAACACAAAAAAAAGGTATTTTATTACCCCGTTAATATTTCTATTTTTATGGCCATAAATGAAAGAAAAGTGCTGGTCAGTTTAGGTGTCTTTCCTGAAGCATTATTCTGGTTTCTTTTTGATGGGCAAGTTGCAAGTTATTGTTTGGGTTAGGTTTGTATTGCTCACCGCCTTTATTTTCACTGTTGCCGTCATACACACCAACATGACCAATTGCATAACAGTCTTGTTTCAATTTTCATGCTAGAATTTGTGTAGCTGTTATCTTGTTAATTTAATTATATTAAATTCAATGAAATTAACAATAAAAGCTACACAAATTAAATATATAAGTAAACTGTCCTAACTTGATAAATAATAGCTTGTTTAAATTAACTATGTATGTGGGATCCTTATCTAAATAACATACATCTGACTGTTGTTTAAACTTTTGCTTGTTTTAATTTGTGGGAGTGTGACTTGGCATGCTTGGTTGGTGACTCACTGTGTGTATGTATGAAACTGAATACAACTTCAAGTAAATAAATAAACTGATAATTAATATTTAATAACTTCTGTTTAATTAACAAGCATCTACATGAATTGTTTTTATGACAAGAAAGTAATGGGAGGAAAAAGTGGGCATTGCAATGCTCACCCTGGGCCTGGGCAAGTCGAGAGTCTGGTTTGAATGTTGTTTCAGAAATGCAGTGCAGTAGAGTATGTGTTGGTGCTTCTCTTGTTTACGAAAATTATGTTTTAATTAACACAACTTTAGGCCTACCTAAAATGTATAAATATAATGAATCACTTGTGTTTAATTAACTATACACAACCATCCACATGAAATAATATTTTGTGCTTGGATAAAGTTGGCATTGCTAAAGTCGCAAATCTGGTTGTTGTTTCAATTTTCATTCTAAATTTTATAAAGAATTTCTGTCTGGCGACTGTGTAACTGAATTTCACAACTACAATTTGTTTAATAACCTATCTATACTATCTACATGAAATCATGTTGTTTTATGACGGAAAAAGGTGCTGGGAGGGGAAAGTGGGCATTGCTCACCCTGGGCAAGTCGCGAATCTGGTTCGCATCCAACAGAAGCTCCTCGAGCGTACGCGAGTACCGGTAAACATCGTCAGGCACGGCAGACAAGTTGCCGTGTCGTCGGTCCACATAATCAACATGCCTGTTGCAGGCTCGAAACAGCGGAATACAGCGGAACATGGCGCTGATAATCCGCGTAGATCAAGTAGGAGAGTATAGATCCAAGTTTTAGGTTGGCATGGGATCCTCTTTGGTCGAAATGGAAAGAAAATCCACTCGAATTTCGGTGATAAGTTCACTCAGTGGAATGTGTTAGCCGATATCTTTACATTCTCAAACCAAGATGTCCGCCCGTATGACGTCAGATAAGAAAAATAGACGAGTAACCGACCCGAATGTTACGTAGGCGTTCATGCGTGTTGAGGGCGGTTACCAGACTGTTTGTTATTACAAAATTATGACACGAGAGGGCGGGAAGCAATTATTTTGTTATTTATTTTTCGGCTGCTAGAAATATATAAAAGGCGCTTGATTTATTTCGGCACTGAAACGCCACTGACAAGAAAATAAGAATAAAACAAATCGATCAAATGTCTATTAGTCTTTACTTCTATCAAAATATTTTACATAAACTTTCATTGTGTTTAAATATATAAAAACAAGACAAATACTGGTACACCAAATATTAATTGCCTATAAATACTAAATTTATATTTCATTTCTAAAATCTGCAAAGATTAAATTAGCTGTTGGAAACTGCTTGCCAATAACATGCCAATAAGGACCAATTGTAAACACATTCCTCAAAAAAATAGGCTATAGGCCTCTCTTATTACAAAAAAACATTCCTCAAAAAAATTAACGTAAAAGTGTTTTTCCATATTTCTGGAAAAGAGCAAAACAATAATTGTTTGTAAATATTAATTGACGTGATACTATTTCAATTTCAATCTTGGGGACACTTGATCAATTCAGGCCAGGGCCAAACTTGGACTAGGACATCCTTTCGCGTATTATTTTAAATCTTTCAAACTTATTCTGGAGTCACAAACTCAACCTTGCATGTTTGGATTGTTACTTGCAAGCATTGTGCAATCCTAAAATGGAATTAATAATGTTTCAAAGCTGAGACTTTTGTGGTCGTTTATTATTTTTTTTCCATCAGGAAATAATAATCATGTTTAGAGAGAGTTGTTTTCATGATTATCAGATATACACTATTTTTTTATAAATCAGCGGAAATCTTTAAATTCATACAATTGAATTGTTTGTTACATTAATTGGTGGATGAACCCATTCTGTTGTGTGGTGTAGCCTACATCCCTCCAGAATACCTCAAGTTAGGAGTCAACAACCCCCAGGACACAATATTGGGCAAAATTACGCTGTATCCCTTTTCTTGGGCTGTCAAATCTGTCTATAGTAGAATATTTTGAGTTAAGAGGGTCTACAAAAATTTATAATTATAAGGCCAACACTCGTTTTCTCCTTTTTAATGAGGTGGGCAATTGCAAGCAAACATGGACATGACACCAAAAAATCAAGTTTTTCTCTGAATTTTCTTTCCACTTCGAAGTTATAGCTAACATATGAAACCAATTTATTTTTTAGTTGTTGACAAGGAATGAACCCAACTTTGCCAAATAAGAACTCAGCTTGGGCCCCATGTAGGCGTGGCTAAATTGAGTGGAAAACTGTAATGCGACTGACCGTAATGCGACTGACCATGGTTTTGCCATGAATATCTTTAAGTTCAAGTTGCTGACCATTTATAAGTATCCTATTGGATACTCATGTATAAGAGTTGTGTGTTACAATGTACATAGTAACACTTTCACAAGCTCTTTGGTTGAGGAAATTTTTGAATTGTTACAAGTTTTTTTTTTTACCATGTCCTTTTTGTGTAATGCGACTGACCGCTTTTTACAACATTATATCATCCAGAGCTCAAAGCCCACAACATTTCTAATATCATCAATACAAAGCCTTGGGTGTCAAGTACAAATCAGTCTATAATCTTAGTGGAGAGAATATCTAACATAGAACTTCTAGCACCAAGATCAAGAAATGACACAGAATAGTGTAATGCGACTGACCATGGAATTGCCCAAGTGCATTCCGACAGGGCATTTCGTTATCCAAACTACATCAAGTTGGATGTCAACAATCCTCATGTCACAATAATGGGCAAAATGTGTAGGCCTACTGTATCCCTTTTTGACAACTAAATAAATACAACACCAGACGGCTTTTGGTCATGCCTTTTTATTTTCTTTGTATACAAAACACTGATGCGACTTACAACTTTTACGCATTGTAAATGACAATCATCTATAATGATTTTAATAAAACATTGTGGAATGCAGACAACATTACCATATTTGGCGCGAGGGCAATATTCACAAAAGTTTACAATTCGCCGACAGGAGTGCCATTTATGACAGACATGGTAATTTATAAAATCAACATTATTAGCTGTTCTGATGCCATGATAATCATCAGGCGACTTTCGGGACGCTTGGTGGCAGCATGCTCGGAACTACGTAAACAAGGGACATTTACCTATTGGAACAGAATTGTTTTCGTCAAACACTTTCTTGAAATTCCAAATTAGTTTCTGCCAAAACCAAATTGACATACCACAAGAATTTTCTGAGCGGAATAACTCAATTTTAGGAAAACAAAACAACACAAGTCCAATTTGGATACCAGGAGGGAAGCTTTTGCATTGACTTAGCTTTTAAATGTCACTAGATTAAAAAGTTTTTTAATTAACCACATTTCACGATTAACAACTTTTACAAAGCTATTCACCAACAGATAGCCATTCAAATCCCAGACTACATCCAACCTAGACTACGTCCAACACGACAACAACAAAATAGATTCATGAGACTCAGCCCTAGTTCCGACAGCTGCAAGAATAGCTTATTTCCAAGAACTCTGCGGGACTGGGATGTCCTCCCGCAAGTCATAATGGGAGACTTTTGTGACGCTTGGTGGCAGCAGACTTACCAGGTAAAATCCATTGTTCTTGGTAATGTGCGCATGCTCAAAACTACGTAAAAAATGGAAATTCACCTGGTAAGTCTGCTGCCACCTAGCGTTCCAAAGTCTCCTATTAAGCTGCCAACAGTTGCACAGTTCAAGGGAGCCATCAGTGCCTAAAACATGGATCTAATTTTTTACTTGTTGCATCATTTGTAAATTTAAAGAGCACCTCGGACATGTGTCCACCAACTGCGACACATCACACACAACCCTCGTTTAGTTGCTGAAAGGCATTGACGAGTACCGGCACTAATGGAGATGTTCAGCGATGTGCCAGGAGTGTCTTTGGTTACAAATAGCCACAAAAATATGTAAATATTTAGTTAGTCAATCTTAAACTCTGCTTTCTCCAGAAGACAATCAGAGCATACTGATCGAAATGCCCTGTTGAAACCAACGGTTCTTTTCAGAACCACCCCAACTCATTTAGAGATAGTCATTACTGTACATGGTGTTACCGGAAACCTTTCCATATCGTATTTCCACCATGCAAAGTTTCAAATCCTACTTACAAAGTACTAAGTCAATCTTGTTCACACCATATCTCAAGAAGTAAACATCCTGATATTCAAGCTTTTTTTCCCCTGAACTGAACTGCTTATTCTATCCCTTTTAAAGTAAGCAAAAAAAATGATAAAAAAGAAATGTACATAAAAATATGCCAGTACAAGAAACACTTGAGACTCCGAATAACACTTTCATACAGAAAAGTTTTAAAATCTACAAAATTTACAAAATGTACACTGTTACATGTATGGTTCTTTTCAATAATACATCATCGTTTTTGTTTATTTTTGTTGTTGTTGGTGTTTAACAGAATGTTAAAACTTGCATCAAGGATAAAGAATATTAATTTTTTTTTTTACCCATACACTGATGTTTACCCAAACACCGAAAACATAGGATTCGAACTGCCTCTAGCTACCGCCGGGCAATCTCAGTAGTCTAGTTGGTAAGACACTACTCTAGAAATGCAAGGGTTGTGGGTTCGAATCCCACCCGAGTAATATGCCTGTGATATTTTTTTTCAAAGGACTCGGGAAAAGTACTGAGTGCTAACTCACATCGGTGTATGGGTAAAAACCACAATTATTTTGATGTTGTTTTGTTTAAAGTGGGGGGGGGGGTTAGTTGTCATACCTATGTAACAACTTATGTGTAATGTTTAACAAAAAAACTCAGATCCAAGATCCCAGATGTGTCCAATATTAAAGAAGACGTTTACTCACGTTTACTGACTGTACTAGTAAGTACTACTACAGATTGATCAGCAGTATGCTCTGTTAATGCAGCTCTATGAAATTGGGCCTTGATATAAAACAAATGGAATTATTCACGGTGGTTCGTGGAATAAATGTAGGACTCCTTTTGAGAAGACATTTTGAGTTTCACTTTGGAAGCTTGAAAAAATGATGTACCTCTGTTTACATATCTAAAATAATGGGAAAAAAGATAAGCTTGGATTTGGAAGTTTGTAATTTTTTTCCGCACAATAATACAGCAATAAGCCACAAGGAAAAATGACTAGAACTGATTTGTTCCTGCAACCTCCAGAATAACATACAGGTGTTCTACCAAATGAGCATTAATGGCATTAATGTTTGCGGTCTCTTACTTTGCACAAAGATTGTGACTGGCGAATCTGAACAAAGCCGTTGACAAAATACGGTGACCGACAAAGTTTTTGGCTAGATAGCTAAGTTGGTAGAGCCCTGCCGTCGATTTCACCAAACTCTTCCTAACTTAGGAATCATCTTAGGACTTAGGACGGGTTCAGTTCTGTATCCAAGTACATTGGCCGAATTGAACCCATCCTAAGTTAGGACAGGTTGCTCATCCTAACTTGAGTTAGGATTAATCCTATCGTTTCGTGAAATCGGCTGCTGGCCTGTTAATCCTGAAGGTCACAGGTTCGAATCATGTTCTAATCAATTGTACATTTGATTGTTCATTTGAAGTGCTTGGTTTGGTCTTACATCAACAACCATTTAAGCTTTTACAATAGTTTTCTGCAGAAGTAATGAATTTAGCAAACTCTCCTTTCAGAGAGTCTAGTGTCACATAAAATTGTGTGCTAAGCCACGATTTCCTTTATTGAAGCATGTGTACAACATTGGTAAAAGACTGTGCAAGTCCAAGGCATACATGTATTCAATACTTTAGTTGAACATACATGCATAGTTTATGGCTGTACAAATTCATCTTTGTATGTTTTTATTGTTTTATGACATCATGTTATGGAACAAAACCAAAAGCATTTTAAACAAAAATGTTTTGAGGGAAGTTGTTAGTTATCTGTGAACATTTCCAGTCTTACCAATGCTGTACACGCCCTTCTGAGGTGGCTTTTAAGTATAAATGACCTCAGTATCTATTAAAATCACGATTTTGGCCTCGCCAATTTTGATCTTGATTTGGCCCCCTCCTGTCATTGCGATGACCCCTAGGGTCTCTTCCCTCATAACGCTGACCCCAGTTGTTGAATCCTGGCCCTTCGCCCCCACTTGCGGGCTCGTTCCCCCTGTTGTAGGTACCATACCCCTGGGGATTGTTGTATTGCTGAAATTGGGGTTCATGATGCCCAGGGTTGTATTCCTGTGGGGCGTAGGGTTCATTACCGTAACCTGGTTTTCCATGTCCATAATCACGGTTTGCAGTCCAGGCTGGCTGTTCCGTCGGCTGGTATTCCTCCACCTGGGGAGTCGGTTGCGTTGGAGTGTAGTGATTGTAGTTGTATGTGGGATTGTAGGCGGGGGCTGTTGAGGGCGGGGTGTACTCGGGCTCATAGGCGCCCTGGAATGGAGGAGCAGGTTCGGTCGATGGAATAGCTGTCGTCCTGCTGATAGGCGGGGGAACCGACGCAGTGGTGTTTGGATCTGACGGAGGAATGGCTTTTGAATCGAATAATGCCGACTGAATGAAGTCAAGAGCTGATCGGTCACTTATGGCGGGTTGGGACTGCACTGTTTTGGATTCTTGCTCATCTTTTGTGGGCGTGGCCCCGCCCTGATCATCTCCAACTTCCACAACAGCGGTGCTGGAGTCCGCCGGGGCACGGCGTATCTGAGGTGATCCCAGTTGATCGTCCGTTACACCCTCCAATGTTTCATGCTGACCAGCCCCGAGGGCAGCGACCGGCTGGCGTGGTTGGGGCATCGCAGCGTGCCCTGGGCTGAAATCGGAGTCGCTTGTAGCTTTCTCGATCTCAGATTGCAGGGATGCAATCTGTCGGTCCAGCAGCGCCTTCTTGGCGTCCTCCACCTGCTGGGTGAGTTTGATCAAGAGCTGCTGCTGCTCCGTCAAGTCTGGCTTAGAGCTGAAGGCCGTCAGAAGGTTCGCTGTTACGTCCGATGCTGCATCGGCGATCTCGCTCGCGCTTAGTTTCTGCCCACCCTCCTGCAGGAGAGATGTCAATACCGACGGGTTTTGCATTGATTCGTCAATGCCAGATTCATCACTTGATCGTAACCCCTTGACCTTTGACACTTCACCTATGACATCCATGACATCCGCTGGGTCATATGGTGCTTCAATCTCCTCTTGAGTCGGCGAGTACGGTTCTGCCGTGAACTCCGCGGGGTCGGCGTTCGCGTACTGCGCCACGATCGGATCCTCCCATTGTTTCTGGGGTATGAACAACGGTTGATGCGCCAGAGCAGGCTTGAAGCGCTTGGATTCGAGTTCAGGCTCCTCAGGGTTGTTGTGGAATTCCTCGGGATCGGTGGGCGACCTCGGGAGCATGCTGATGGCGTGACTGTTATCAGAGTAGCGTCGTTTCTGCTGGTGCGGCTGCGATCTTGGATGAGCCTGTGGAAGCACTGGCTGGTTGGCTACATTAGGTCGGGCCGATGGTCCGGTACTCGCTGACCGCGCCCGCTCTCGATGTCTCACCATTAAGCCTAGCAGCATGTGCGGGCGGGGCTCCGCTAGCCCTGTGGACAGGAAGAATGAGAAATGGAAGAAATGTAAACCTCATGAAACAGTTTTGCTTTTCAGTGGAAATACTTACTCTCCCTTTCTTTCAACCTTCTCTTGGTTTTATTCCCATTCTGTCTGATTATGTGACATTTTAACCCTTACCCTTGTCTCTGGCTTTGGACACTTCCAAATCCATCAAGACACTACACACTATGGTAACTCAACACCTTAATGTTTAAACTCTAATTGTGATGTTGGGTGTGTAGTCAATAACAAAATAAAAAATTTGAGCCCCGCTTGTAGATTTAGACAAACTTACCAGGTCCTTTGAATGGCAGAACCTCCCTTGGTACGGGTTCATGAGCCGATAGCGGCAGGATATACATATCCTTGATGTGTTTCTTGTTATTCCCGACGACGCCGATCCGCTGGCGACTGTGGAAGTATTGGAAGAGGGAGATGTAGTTCTGTTTGTCCTCCTCGTTGACGACGTGGAACCTTAAGACGATCAGGTCGGTGTTGTTGGCCTTGTGGAGCTGCTTGAAGTAGTCCCAGACTACTGGGTAGGGGATCCGACCGCAGATCATGATGTTATCAGGCATGTCCTGTTTGGGGAATACAGTAGAAGATATTTTGGTGATTTGAAGGGGTCAGTGAAGTATAATATCAGAAATAAAGTCTGTCTGGGAATACTGATTTTTTTTTTTTTTAACTTAAAACCAATTGATTGTTTAAATCCTATATAAATATAGAATAATACGTCCAGATTGAAATTAGAACATGGGGCCAACAATAGTACATGTCAATGATCAGTATGCTTACTTCTTTTTTTACATAAACCTGAAACAACAAACCTGTGAAAGTTTAAGCTCATTCGGTCATCAGAGTCACAAGAAAATAGTGAACAACCCTATCAAATGTTTCTAACCTTAAGAACATCATATTTCGGACTCACAAGATAAAAACTAACAGTTTGACTAGTTCCTCAATAACATTGGCATATCATTAGGTGAGGTTTGCGACAGCAAGACTTGTTAATCTCTTATGAGAAGTGTTGGTTCTGAATAGAACCAGTGGTTGACAACTCAACGCTTCAATCAGTATGCATTTCATAGCATTTCAAGCACAAATATGTCAAGGGAAAATTTCTATGGTAACTATCTGTATACCAGGTTATATTCTCAAGTTCGCCATTGTTGTGCACACACTTTTAACGCTATTAAAAAAAAACCAAAGAAGTAACTTACCATTGAAATTGTCCTGATGGGCCCAGAGACATGGAATCCTGCTACAACAAACCTAGCCACCTCCTCCATGTTGAGTAAGCCCTTCCAGAGAGAAGGAGGGGGCCTCCTGGCCGAGGGCTGGTCCTTGGGGGAGGCTTGGATTGGGCTGATCTGTGGTGTCGGCAAATCATCAGGTTCCACACTAGCAAGGTGAAAAGGGTGGAGATGTTAGTCATTTCTTAAATTAATTTGTAGGCAAGTTTGCCTCAAACAAGGCTAAACGAGACTCTTGGTGAAAGGCTAAAAGAAGAAAACATTTAAGATGACTATAGAACTCAGAGTAACTGAAGGAAGGAGTTGAAATTCCTCACCAGGAAAGGAGTTTCAAGGAGATGCAGTATATAGTTTCAAGCTGTTAGAATGGCTTTGTGTTCTACATCTCCGCAAAAAAATCCCGGGGAGAACCTCGACTTTCACAAACATTAAATGCACAAGAAACATAAGGGCCTCAAGTTTAGTAAACCGATGTGTATTAAAGACCCTGGACACTTTTGGTCATTGTCAAAGACCAGTCTTCTCATCTCAACAAATGCATAAAATAACAAACCCGTGAAAATTTGAGCTCGATTGGTTGTTGAAGTAGCGAGATAACTATGAAAGAAAAAACACCCTTGTCGAAGTTGTGTGCTTTTAGATGCTTGATTTTGAGACCTCAAATTCTAAAATTGAGGTCTCGAAATCAAATTTGTGGAAAATTTCTTCTTTCTCGAAAAACTACGTCACTTCAGAGGGAGCCGTTTCTCACAATGTTTTATACTTTCAACCTCTCCCCATTACTTGTTACCAAGTAAAGTTTTATGCTAGTAATTATTTTGAGTAATTAACAATAGTGTCCACTGGCTTTAAGCACTGTATACTTGGTACTTTCCTGAGATCCACCACAGTAAAATCACAAATTGCACTACTAGAGCAGATGTCTTACCACTAGACCACCTAGCTAGCTTGGTGGCTAGTGGCAGTTTGAAACCAAAGTTTTCACAGCGGGTACCGCAATTACTTGATAAATTTGCTTGTGTATTTTCTTTTCACAGAACTCAGTAAAGTATAAAGTGGAAAAAAAACCCCACTATATTCTTTATCCCTGATGCAAAAATCAACATATATTTAGACTTACAATGGTTCCTCATCGTCATCATCATCACCACCATTATCCACATCGTCCTCCACAGAGTTTGACCTCAGCATCTTCTCTCTTAATGTCTCCTTCACCTCTTCACTTCTCCTCCCAGTCGAACTCCCCGCTTCCTCCTCCACATCATCAACCATCTCAGCCGAGGCCGTCTTCACCACCTTGGCCCTCTTGCTCGGGACGGTCTCCTCCCGGGGGGCCGGCATCTTCCCCGTGCAGATCTTGCAGTTGAGATCGAAGAGATGGGCGCGGTGCTGGCCTGTGGTGTCGCCCAGCATGTTGTCCAGAGGGTTGATCGATGAGGGGGCGTTCTTCTCAATCAACTTCATGTCGATCAGATGTTTGGTCTCAGACTTCTCCTGGATCTGAAAAATAATTGACAAGAGATGATGAAGATGTGACAACCTCAACCAGGGTAAAGCCTGATTCATACGTCATGCGATTGCGAATGCGATATGAATTTTGACGTCACAAATTTGTAACGAATCCTTCCCATCACATCAGCTGTGAAAACAGCCCTGTGTCGTCTAACAGCATATCGCATTCGCATTTGGAGGAAGTATGAACCGAGCCTAAGTCTGTAACTTTCTCAGTAATGGGCCGAGGGGACTGGTGAGGTTGTAGCCTGAACATCTGACATGACACTACGAGGCTTGAGAATAACACCAGTTACCAGCCTGGCTGCAGACACATTTCACATGATCAGTTTAATTTTATGTAAAAAATGCCACAACTTGACCATGTCATGTTACATACCTCCAAGCTACTGAGATTGTCATCGTTGATCTCTACTTCTCCTTTATGCGTCTTCTTAGTCAAGGGTTGCACCTTCCTCTCCTCCTCTTCATGAACAATCATCTCAAGGGTCTGAGAAGATAAAGGGATAGTACATAATCGGTTTTAAAAGAGTACATTCATTAAAATCCTTAGTTTAAAAAACAAATATCATAAAGGGATGGTACATCAATGGTTTTTAGAAGAGTACATCCATTCCAATCCGCTAGTTTTCAAGAAATATATCAAAGAGGAAGGGTACATCATTGGTTTTAAGAAAGAGTACAATCACAGTCCTTAATTTTTGTTCTTGAAGGGGCAGAGCAATTTCCCTCTGAGGAAAAAGTAAAAGTTGTACAGGAAAGTTGTACAGGAACCTTGTACAGGGCACCACAGCAAAAGCGCAGGGCACCAAGGCAATTGCTGTGGGTTCCATGGATTATTTCGAGGCCTGCTTTCATTCTGATCCCCTAGTTCTCAAGAAACATATAAAGGGTTTTTGAAAGCTAGAAGCAAACCGACAGTAACACAACAGATAAAAAAAGTGAGTAACTACACTCTATCAAGAATTCTGAGCTGACTTACATGCTTGGCTTCCCTCTCCCTCCATTCAGCAAGTTCTTTAGAGGCTAGCTGTTCTGATGACATACGTACCAGCTTAGCGGCTGAGATTTCACCTTTCAGAATGCGACGGAACAAACCCTACAATCAAGAACAAACAGATACTCATTTAAAGTAAGACTCAAAACTTTTCATGGTGGTAGTATAATCAGGTGAGGTTTGCTGTATTTTAAAATATTGATTATAATGATTCAGGGCTCGGGAAAGTACTGAGTATACAGTGCTAACACACATCGGTGTATGGGTAAAAACCAAAATTAATATTCTTAATCCCCGATGCAAATTTAACATCTATTATATAATGATTCACATCATATCCCTTCTATTATCTCGAACCAAATATTTACAGATGTGGCTTTTTCAAATCACTACTCACTACTGAAGTTTGCTAACATGAACAACTCTTGGAAAGCATAAGGCGCAACTCCAAACAGCAAAACTTTGAAAGATTTGAAGGCAATGTCACTACCAACTTGGCCACGTGCCCCTTTTGAAGAACAATCTCTTTGATTTAAGGTAGATACTAAATATGCATCGAGTATTGATTGTTTTTCATCCAGACATTTCATTGGGTAGCCTGCACCACGCACATTCACAAAGTTTATTTACAAGCTGCTATTGTAAACTTCACTTTAAAAACACTATACACTATTGGTAATTGTCAAGACAAGTCTTCACAGTTGGTGTATCTCAACATATGCATAAAATAACAAACCTGTGAAAATTTGAGCTCAATCGGTCGTCGAAGTTGCGAGATATTAATCAAAGAAAAAACACCCTTTTCGCACCATGGTCACACGAAGTTGTGTGCTTTCAGATGCTTGATTTCGAGACCTCACATTCTAAATCTGAGGTCTCGAAACCAAACTCGTTGAAAATTACTTCTTTCTTGAAAACTACGTCACTTCAGAGGGAGCTGTTTCTCACAATGTTTTATACTATCAACCTCTCCCCATTACTCGTAATCAAGAAAGGTTTTACGATAATAATTATTTTGAGTAATTAATTACCAATAGTGTCCACTGCCTTTAAACCAAACTCCTGACAAACCACAACTTACCTGATTTTTACTATCTTTAATATTGAAGAAGAGACTGCGATATCTAGACTTGTACTTGGAGCCAGTGTTGTTGTACAGTCTATGTAACTCATACTCAATCACATACGCTTTCTTCTTGACCTGGTCTTCGTATTCTTTGAGGTCTTTGGCTCCCTTGACCCTGATATATCAAAGGAGACAAGAAAGAGATAATCATTGACTCCAGATGAAAACCTGGTACCATTGTGCCATACACATTCATTCAAAATGGTGTTTGGGTGTCACTTACGTAGTTGGTCTGAGAAATTCAAATTTAACATTAACTTGTGACTTTTCGACACTAGCAGAGTCTCTGCTAGGGTCGAAACATCTTGCATTTATACCATCAGTCCTTTTGGTTGGTACGCAGTTAGCAACAGCTAATTATATTTTTTCAAGCAGGTCAAAAATCTAACTCAAAAATGGCTAATTGGATCAATAAACCTATCATGGCTTGGCCATCTTGATTTTCTCCAATGGGAGACTTTGGGACGCTAGGTGGCAGCAGACTTACCAGGTAAATTTCCATTGTTTGCGTAGTTCTGAGCGTGCGCACATGACCGAGAACAATGGATTTTACCTGGTAAGTCTGCTGCCACCAAGCGTCCCAAAAGTCTCCCATTGAAACCACCCCATGGATATTAGCATTCATTACTGTTATTGGATACAGGGCACATGACCAAGATGGTGGAGTGGTGGGGCCGAGTGGATAAAGAGCACTGGACCTAACCTCTGATGTTTCTGATCAGCATAGTGTGAGCTTCGAGTTCCAGTTGTGACACTTGTGTCCTTAAGCAAGACATTTAACCATTATTGTATGGGTAGTAAAGCCAGAGGTCCTGTGTGTTGTGTAATGCACGTATAAAAAAAACAGTGCACTTTTCATAAAAAGAAGGAATTCACCCCAGTGTTCCTGGTTTGATTGGCTGCATATTTATTGCGCCATGGAACTGTTACATGGCACTATATAAAGGAATTGGTCTCATAGTTCAAGCTCCACAATACCTCACAGAAAAATACTGAATGCTGAAGCACCACAGGTTTCACTGAGGGTGACGGATATGAGCAAAATATAAGAAGCCAGAATTATTATTTTAGTGGAGATATTAATGCTAACCTTGTAGCCAGCATGTCCTTGAGTGATTCCCGTACGTTCCTCCTAACGCCCTCCTTAGCCTGCTCCTCAGCTCGCCTGTTTTTCTCCGCCTGTTCCTTAGTCAGAGGCTTCTCCTTCATCAACCCAGACGACGTAGATGCCCCCGCCGTCTTCTCCTTGGTCACAGACACCCCCGGCGTCTTCTCCTTACCCGAAGACGAAGCCGACGCTTTCTCCTTCGAAGAGGAAGACGATGTGGACGCCTTGTCCGTGCTGTCTCGGCTGTGGGTCTTGTGCTCCGAGGCTCTCTGCTCTCGTTCTCGCTCTCTGACCCGTGCAACAATCTGCTCTTCTTTCTTGTCCTTCTTGTCAGGTTTTGTTTTTGCTGTTTAAAGGCAGTGGACACTATTGGTAATTACTCAAAATAATTATTGGCATAAAACCTTTCTTGGTGACCAGTAATGGGGAGAGGTTGATGGTATAAAACATGGTGAGAAATGGCTCCCTCTGAAGTGCCATAGTTTTCAAGAAAGAAGTAATTTCCTACGAATTTGATTTCGAGACCTCAGATTTAGAACTTGAGGTCTCGAAATCAACCATCTAAACGCACACAACTTTGTGTGACAAGGGTGTTTTTTCTTTCATTATTATCTCGCAACTTCGATGACCGATTGAGCTCAGATTTTCACAGGTTTGTTATTTTATGCTTATGTTGAGATACACCAACTGTGAAGGCTAGTCTTTGACAATTACCAAAAGTGTCCAAAAAAGGAAGATGTTGATGAACTTTTTTCCTAACTATAGGTGACTTTTGCTTACTGCACTCATGCCCCCTCTTCCTTTTTCACAATGTAAAACGCAATGAAGGATCTGTGATCAATAATACCTGTATAAATAACCGTTGATCTTTGCATTGCTCGAGTAGATTTTTTAACCACTAGACTATCGAGCTAGCCTGTTGGCTAGAGGCAGTGTGTATCCTCAAGGGCGGGTACCACAACCATTTAAAGACACTGGACACTTTTGGTAATTGTCAAAGACCAGACTTCTCAATTGGTGTTTCTCAACAATTCTCATAAAAAACTTAATAATTATATTGACTAATTACCAATAGTGTCCACCGCCTTTAATAGATGTTAATTTTGGCATCAGGAATATAGTTTGGTTTTACGCTTACACCAATGTGTACTATTAAGCTCTGTATATTCAGTACTTTCACAGTAATTCTGTTGTCACATTTGTTTCTACTTACTTGACGAATAGAAGGTGGCGACCCCATGTTGAGTTCCGGGTCTGACGACCTCGTAGGACGGGTGCCTCTCTAGGAAGTCATAGACTTGATCCTGTACGGGTGCAGACAGACCGGTGCGTACCTTACCAGTGTGACGCTCCATCACAGGAATGCGCTCTGGCTCGTGGCGGTGACCAGGGCTCTGGAATAAAAAGATATAAGATGTTCAGGGTCCTCCGCAAAGTTTGTTTTCCCCACTGTTCTGAGAATTTAGACCCCTAGCTATGTTGCGCTCTACAATGTGGGATTTGGACCACCTCAATACCCCAATACACCTCAATACCTCAATACACTGAATAGACAGTTTGCCCCAATTGGTAAGGAGCACCAAAAGAAAAAAACACTCAAGATGAAAATAACTCAAGGGAGCTAAAAGTAGGAATTGATATTCCTTTTAAAGGCAGTGGACACTATTGGTAATTGTCAAAGAATAGCCTTCACAGCATCTCAACATATGCATAAAATAACTAACCTGTGAAAATTTGAGCTCAATCGGTCATCAAAATTGCGAGATAATAACGAAAGAAGAAAACACCCTTGTCACACGAAGTTGTGCGTTTAGATGGTTGATTTCGAGACCTCAAATTCTAAACTTGAGGTCTCGAAATCAAATTCGTGGAAAACTACTTCTTTCTCCAAAACTATGACATTTCAGAGGGAGCTGTTTCTCACAATGTTTTACCAACAACCTCTCCCCATTACTCATCACCAAGAAAGGTTTTATGCTAATAATTATTTTGAGTAATTACCAATAGTGTCCACTGCCTTTAAAACAGTCTAAAAAAACAAGCTGTTGGAATGGCTCTTTGTTCTGCATCTCAGCAAAGTGAAAGTGTATTGGTGAGAAATTTTACGTATGAAATGTTTAGAATGCTCGACACAGTCCAATGTTAGTTTAGTTTAGTTTATTATATAAGACTTTGACATATTAATGAGTAGGGCAGATGACCTAAGGGTAAAGTTTGATATATTATTACCTTAATTGCACAAGATCAAAATACTTAGTGCAAAAGGGAAACCCCAAACATGTACACAGGCCCACTACATGGAAACCAGTGACAAGGCAATAGCAAAAACTAAAAGTTGCTCAAAAAGAGACAACTTCAGCACTAGAGGGCAGCACACACATCAAGTAATTTTACATAGACCTTTTCGCAAATACTGGGGCGCATGAGTAAAGCTTGGAATTAGGTGCATTGTGGTCTAGCTGGTGATCAAATTTGATCCATATCTATCCCACAATGCACCCCATTCAACAGTCTGCACTTGCGCAATGGAATTTGTGAAAAGGTCTATTATATTATTTTCTTCTTACCAGTACGTTCCTGTTGCCCACGGAGCCGGTAGAATCTCGTCTCCACTTAGACCCCAAGGATCTCTCCTTCTCTTGGTGAATGATGCGGATTGACTGGCGGGCGTGGCGCACGATGCAATCGCTGCTGCAGTAGATGGAACCCGGCCGAGCCCAGCTCTGACAACCCGGTCCGATGCAATGCTGTTTGGGTGGTGGCGGCTGTGGAAATATATTGTGATGATTGTAAAATTGTTTTAAAAGTTCTTGTCAGTAGCCAAACATGAATGTCAAAGCTAACCCCACAGAGCACTTAGATTCATCTTAAAGGCAGTGAACACTATTGGTAATTACTCAAAATAATTGTAAGCATAAATCCTTGCATGATAACGAGTCATGGGGAGAGGTTGATAGTATAAAACATTGTGAGAAACGGCTCCCTCTGAAGTGTTGTAGTTTTCAAGAAAGAAGTAATTTTCCACGAATTTGATTTCAAGACCTCAAGTTTAGAATTTGAGGTCTCCAAATCAAATATCTGAATGCACACAACTTTGTGTGACAAGGGTGTTTTTTTCTTTCATTATTATCTCGCAACTTCAACAACCAATCGAGCTCAAATTTTCACAGGTTTGTTATTTTATGTATATGTTGAGATACACCAAGTGAGAAGACTGGTCTTTGACAATTACCAATAGTGTCCACTGCCTTTAAAGGGAAGGTAAACGTTTGGTAAACACTCCAAATTATAGGCAGTAACAACTTTTAGTTAGGAGCTTAACTGCAGCTTTTGAGATTATGTGGTTATGTAAAAAATATATAAGTTTTCAAAATTTGAATCCGAGAAGGGTTTCCGCCAGTAACTTTTTCAGAACCATTGCATATGACGCTACATTCTCAAAAACGGAGGCAGATCATTGGCGGTAGCTGTTCTCTGTGCGTAAAAACGTGTGCATGACCTCAGCATACCTGTAGCATTTGGCATTATGCTATTGATTTCTTACACAAAACAGAACGCGCCTCCGAGCAAGTGTGCGTATTTTTAGGTGTCAACTCTCTTTTGTGCATATTTTTATACGATTTTGACACCCAAGGTCACCCAGGAGAGGCACATGTGAGTACGCTGCGCGTATTGAAAGGGGTCTGTAGGGATTTTCTTCCTGCTTGGTGATAAACTAAAAAATGCGAACAACTTTTTTAAGATGGCATGATCAAGCTTAGGATATCACGGCCTATAAGCTGACAAGTTTGTTAAAGGGAAGGTACACTTTTGGTAATTACTCAAAACATATTTTAACTTAAAAACTGACTTGGTAACGAGCATTGGAGAGCTGTTGATAGTATAACACATTGTGAGAAACGGCTCCCTCTGAACTAGCATAGATTTTGAAACAGAGGTAGTTTCTTACTAAAATAATAATAATAATAATAATTTTGAAACAGAGGTAGTTTCTTACTAAAATAATAAAAGACTTCTAGGTAGAAGTCTTTTATTCCTATCTGGACACACAAATTCGTCCAACAAGGGTGTTTTTTCTTTCATATTTTTCTCCCAACTCTGATGACCAATTGAGCTCAAAATTTCACAGGTTTGTTATTTTATGCTTAATGTTGAGATACACCAAGTGAGAACACTGGTCTTTGACAATTACCAATAGTGTACCTTCCCTTTAACGATGTGGTTAAGATTACGAAAATAAAGTCAGCAAGTGTTGACAGCATAACACAGGGCTTTAGTAAAAACCAACCTTGTAAAACTTTAACCGCTTCTTCTTTGTGGACGGCGGAAGCTCTGGTGACGTCCCGCTTGTTACCTCAGGCTTTTTGACCTCTGCCCCTTCACCCTTGACCTCTGAACTCTCTTCAGGGGGTTTCTCCTTGGCAGTGGGATCCGGTTTGTCGTGTGGTTTGTCTTGGGTTTTGTCCAAGGGTTCTACTGGCGAGTCTTTTTTCTCCGCCTCGCCAGCAATCTTCATCTCCCGCTTGCTGTCTCTCTTGTCTTTTTCTGAAAACGATTTGATGAACAAAGTTAAAAATTATGTATTGGAACTGAGATGCTCTTTCGCTGCAAGCACCGTCTTATATGTTTGAAACATTGTCTTAACTGTTTGAAACATCAAGGGTTTTAAATGGACCAAAGGGGAATAGACTGCATAAGTTCTACACATAATCATATGAGATTTCGAACGGGGAACAAGATAGTACCCAATACGTACCAATACAAAATGGACATATCCAGCGGATCTTCTCTCGTTCGAGGCGTTTTCCCTCATACTTACTTTGGTTTGAAATACAACCCTATCTGAGTGATATTTGGGGGCGGAACGGGATAGTACCGGATACGTACCAATACAAACTGGACATATCCAGCGAATCTTCTCTCGTTCGAGGCGTTTTCCCTCAGTCTTAGTGATATCAACACATGATCCGTGGTACCATTCCTCACACTGGTCACAGCATATCATGAACCTGCAGATGAAAAATACAAACAAACAAAAATAATTAATGGCCTGACGTTTCAATCCTAGCAGAGCCTTTCTCAAAGGCAAAAAATAAAAACGTGAAAGTTAGAACGGTCGTTTGACTCTCCCCAGTTTATATTCTGGTAAATGTATACAGAGATGTTGGTCAAGATAACCTCCACACGAGGAAAAAAAAACAAGGTTACAATCAATTCGAAGACATTTATATAGCGTCAAATCAACATAAATTGTTCATAAGAGTGTGGGTTTGAATCCAAGTTGTGACACTTGTCTTCCTGAACACGGCACTTTATAATTGCTACTCATCACCCTGGGAGTTGAAATGGGCAATTCCACAATTACTCACGTTACGATTTTGATGTACTTTTGAGTTTCCTTATGCTGTAATTGCTTTACTGTAAAGGCTTATTAACCGTTATCCCTATGGTAGTTAGAGTATACCTAGACCTACTTAAGAACCAAAGATGACTTCCAGAAAATGTTGTTAAGTATGATTTAAAAGACACACAAAATCGGTTACTCACGTTACATTTCCTGACATGCATAAAAAATAAACGTGCTTTAATCAATCCAAAGACATTTATATAGCGTCAAATCAACATAAATTGTTCAAAGGCGAGTGGGCTAGAGCATAAAGATCTCATGGTTGAGTCATCAGAGTGTGGGTTTGAAACCAAGTTGTGACACTTGTCTTCCGTCTTCTTGAACACGACACTTTGTAATTGCTACTCATCACCCTGGGAGTTGAAATGGTTTCCAAATACTGACGGCTTAAAGGAACACGTTGCCTTGGATCAGTAGAGCAAATTGCATTGTTATTTCCAGCTTGAAATGAGAGTTCGCTCCGTCATGGCAGGGTGCAACGCATCACGAATTTCCCGGGGGCTATACAGCTACATCACCTGCGTCCAGCCTTACATTGACTCTGCTTCAAGACCAGGGAACAGATTTCGTTCGCAATTTTCCCATGTATGTTTCTTATGATTTTAGTGATTCTTCCCACCCAACACCAAGTATAACTGAAAGATTATTCCTTTAGCATCCAGAATTATTTGGGTTTGGAGTAATTCAACCTAGAAAATCTCTGAAACATTGATGAAACCAGACACTGTTTTTTTTTTTGAACTTCGATAAACATTCCACTGAATAAACATGGCCGACGAGTGGCAACGACTGTCATAGCTTGGCTCTCTGCCCGTGCCGTGTAAAACCTGTATGTATGTATGCGTGGGGCTCCCGTATGGTGGTGCGTCCATAGTAGAACCAAGCTAGCTATGATGTCACGTAGCAACAGCACTGGGTCGGATGAGGGCCATACTAATCTCGCGACGCAAATTTTTATGAATGAAATAGGTCAGGTGATGAAAAACGGATTTCCTTGAACTCCTGTAACAAGCAATGCAGTCGTCCAACGTATTGACGTAATGTATATTTAGATAAATTAGGTCACTGGCTTTAAAAAAAAGTATCTCTTTGCGATGTGCTTGGGGCAGCCATCGCGGAATCAAATGGGGCGACTTTTGTCTATTTTGGATTTTTTTTTTTTGTTAGGACAAAAACATGGCTCAGAAATCGTCTGTTTTTACATCTTTGAAAATCTTTTGATGAAAAGGTAAGACCATAGCAAGTATAATAAAGAATTAGGCAACCTAAAATTACAGAACCAAAAAAAAGGTCAAATTACATGAAATGAGACTTTACTCGACATTCCTCATTATGTTGGAGCGGGTCACACTTATGGTGAAGTGCCTTGCTCAAGGGCAGAAGTGACATGACAGGGATTCGAACCCACACTCCACTGCTGATAAACACCAGAGCATGGGTCCAATGAACTAGAGACCTAGTCAATGACAAGCCTGCCATCTACAAGCGACTTTGTACCAAAATGCCCATAGCAGCAGCAGGGTGCCGCAAAAATTGGCCTACTTCCATTCACATAAAGAGGTCACAGTAAAGGTCATGTCTGGCTATGAAATTTGTTCAATGATGTCACTGGATGTAGTGTTTTAACATTTTGTCCCAATTTCTAAACACAAACTAATTTTTTTTTTTTTTCATGTTATTTCTGTTGGCCTTTATTACTTACACTTTTAAAGAAATTAACAATGTCCGGGCATTTTTTGATGATTATCAAGAAATAAATGGTCTATGAAGAGTTAAGAACAATCAATCTTACCTTAAAATTACGATTCTTTACCATAGTGAACGCATCATATAAACAGACTACAATAAATTATTCAGTGCTAGAAAAATAGAATACAGACGTCTGGAATTCACCAAAGCCATGCAGCAGTGCTAGCTCAAATCCAATGCCCCATGCCATAACATTCATCTCTGTGAATAAGTCCAGTTGGAATGGTTCCATATGGTTGTCAGCAAAATAAATATCATTTAGTCATCATTTTACTACACGAATGTACAGAGCTGTGCAAGTGCAGTCCATCCTGCCAATATGGTACTGCACTGTGTAATGTGGCAGCTGTATGCTACCAGTGCAATAGGAAATTAGATCTGAATTATTCATGAGATGGGTGTGGCTTCAGCATAACTGGCAGATAATGCATTAGGTCACTGGGCAAGTAGTATGAATTATTCATGACACAGGCAGGACATTGAGGTCCAGAAAATGTAATGTATGAATTATTTATGGGCTGGGCTGGACTAATTGGAATGTTTGCTGCCCTCAAGAGGCAAGAAATATGCATGGAGACATTCCATAAAGACATTCTTAACCTCCGACCTCAACAATGTAACGTCAAATGCAAGCAAATAAATTTATTGATAAAAAAAACCACAATATGTTCAAATTCTATTGAACAATGTTTAAAACAAAACCCATAAAGGAGTAACAGTACATTGTTTTTAGTTTCAACACCGCTACTATTGCTACTTTACATTCAAATTTATTGTCTCTTTACCACCCCCATTGAATTTTTGAAATTTGACTTAAGAACAAAGGATAAAAGCTGTTTTTGCTTTCACTGACACATTGTCTACATAATATAACATTATTCACCAATCATCAGTTAGTTTGGATTTAAAAAAAAAAAACTATCAAATATTGAACCCCTGCATGATCATCTTTTGAGAAAATAATATACAAATAATGAATGTTTATGAGTGCAATGATGCGAATATTTTCATGAGTTGAATTATGGAATGTTCTATTCAACGAGGCGGAGCCGAGTTGAACGGAACGTTTCATCTTTCAACGAATGAACATATTGCATGAATGAAAAACATGTATTATTTGTTTAATATAACATCCAAGTAGATCTAATCTTTGTCATTTTGATTGGAGGATACAACTTTCAAAATAAACAAAGCGTAGGCCTACAATGTCTAATTGTGAAATTACACCCGTTTCTTTTGGGTCGGCCTATTTGACAATGTGCGTTCTGTACAACTATTTTGAGACACGCAGTTGCCGAATGCTAGTATGTGCTTTGTAGTAACACTGCTGCGTTAACCAAAGACACACACACGCAGAAGTGCAATAGTACTTTTTGGATGGAACTAAAAATGCACGCTGAGTGACGTAGCGTGCAATAGTACTTTTATTTGCTAACAAGTGACGGACAATGTTATATAAACAGCCTTAATAACTAAATAACAAAACATTGATGTCATGATTGGGCTTTCTTTTCTCTTTTTTTTTGGGGGGGGGGTTTGGGGGTTAGAAGTTGATGGAAAGGAATGTACAGGCAGCGACAGCCCATTTATTTTGTTTCTAATCAGTTTTTCTTCATAAAGGTTTTGTTTGTAAAAATATATTTTAAAGGTAATAACCTCACAGATTGTATGCATTCTGATTGGTCAAAGACCAATTAAATGGGGGTGTATTAGGCCTACACTTGTGAAATAAAAACCAGCTCTGTGATCTAGCGAATAAATGGCTCCTAAACCAAGAATAAGTGTTGTGTAAAAAAAATGCAGTGTACAGTTGACAATCAAATCAACTAATTTCTTTGAGCGCATTGTTTTTTTTTTTTTGGTTATCAAAGACATTATAGTGTTGAGTACCACCCATACCTCGCGTACACATGAACATGCAGATTATGTACCAAATTAAGACGTGTACGTGTACACACAGTACCCAAGTAAGTTTTTATGCTAACAATTATTTGGAGTAATTACCAATAACGTCCAGTGCCTTTTAAAAAGCCTGCAACATTTAATTTGGAGAAAAATACAAAATTCAGATAAAAGTCTTAAATTTCTCATCCCTGGCAGAGCTATGAAATTGGACTCAGAACTTGAGTGCACCAAGTGCACTAGGGGTAGACCGCTCGGCCATAACAAATTAAGCCATAATCGCATTGGATTAATGTTTTGGTTAACTTTACCATGATGCTGGGTAACATTCCGACAGGTGAACTTTCCCACTGTTTGCACTTTATTTGACTCGGGTAGAATTAACAAGAACGTGGGTAAACTAACCGAGCTGGCCCCCGTCACGTCCGCTCTGGACCTTCTGGCTCGGTTAAACTGACCTGGTCAATCTTCCTGGGCACCTATGGCTGGGTTGAACTACCCACGTGGCGTGGGTTAGTTACCTGTCAGGAAAGTTACCTGGGCTGTTCGCACTGGACTTGAAATGGGTAAGTTACCCATTGGCTCGATTAGTTTGCCCAAATTAAGTCCAGTCCGAACAGGGTTTTAATTGGATAATAAATTAAAAAGTGAAATTAAATTGAGACTCGAGCGGCTCATTTTAATGCGATCACGTTGACAGTTTTAACGCAGAGCAAAATATCAAATCAATTAACAAATTTGTTACCAACATAACGTCAGATAATGTCAATTTCAAACTTCATTCCTAACTGCATAATGGTTGACCTTTATTAAGGGAATAACAGTGAGACGACCCGGTCTTCACCGCGTGGTAATGACCGGGTTGGTGGCTGGCGCTGTTAACGAATCGAGCCGGAGGTGAGGTCCGTTAACAGCGCCAGCCACCAACCAAGGTCATTAACCTTTCTCTCAGCGATACTTCCAGACATGTTCAGGGGCCATATTTTAGCTCTTGATGGTTCCCGTCTCTTTCGTGCGATAATCACATTACTGATAGTTTGAGACCGTTGACTCTTTCAAAGAATGGTCTGTTCCGCACCCTCACTGGGGTCAAAGGAGGCAAATGATTGGACGATAGCAAAAACTGTTGCAAGTGCCCCTGGTATAAAAGCAGTTGAAGCCCAAACCGGTTTAGTGGAGCCTTCACCTTGATGTGGATGTCTGGCCTTGATATGCAAGGCGATCCCTCATAATTAAAAAAAACCTTTGGAAAGCTCTTTTGGGTTACCATGAGTTGACCGATTGACATAGGGCCCCTGGATGGACAATACATTGTGTAGTCTGTACGTATGCATGCACCTTCGGTGAAAAGAAAAAGGGACAGAGAACACTGGAATCCCTGCTTGAAATCTCCCCTTTTCCTGGGGCTTAAGGCCAGGTCCCACTGCAGCGTTAACGAAAAGGATAACGATAATGACGCAAAGAGAATGCATTCTCTTAGTTGAATTGCTCCACGCAGAATACGCCCACACCCGATCAACCAATCGAGGGCTTGCATTTTTATAGTTCTTGTTTTCAGTCTCGTTATCGGGGCCTGTGTGACCGGGCCTTACTGTGTAATCTTGACCTCCAGACCTTCGTCCTTTTCTGGTACAAACAAGGATTACGAGAGATCGATAGGCTGCCATTATTGTTTGACATTGCATTATGCAAAACTGAGCCCAGTAATTCTTCTGAAGGCAGTTGATTTGGGTTGATAGTTGAAATCAGTTAAGAGAAGCCCCAAACTGAGTAGCCCTCACCTTGAAGTGGCCATCCAGCCTTGTGAAGTTATCTCTCAGAAATCAAACTAGGTTACAGATTTGTTAAACTCCTTCAAATTCTTCACGTCCTCTACAAAGGGGAAAACGGTTAAAATGAGTAGAAGATATCTTACCTATTGTCGTGAGGTTTGCGACAAATGCACCACAGTTTTTCTGGATCGTCATCGCTCGTCCAGTTGCTGTCATCGTCTTCGTCATTGTTATCCGACGACAACTCTCCGTCATCTTAAAAAATAAACAAAAAACAAAACACATTAGAATTTAAGTATGGTAACAATTGAGCTTTTTGGTGAATATTTTCAAGCACTTTTTGAACAACTTGTTTGTTTGAGACGACAGTTCAGTTGAGGAAACCTCTGTGCGCAACTTCCCGTGTAATAAACGTTTACTTCTATGAAAAGAATGTTTTGAACAATAATTGACTCCTGATTGCACGTGTGTTTATAAATACCTTTATTTTTAAGTTGAGACCAAGACGTTGCTCTGTCTCTTTTTCTCGTCTCCATCGTCCGTCCGCGTCTTTCTCCCTCGCCTTCCTTCGGAGAGCCCAGCTTGATAAAAACGGCATTATCCGGGGTGAACAGACAGGGGGCTGTTTCCGAAGTGGATCCCGATCTCCGTCGCTCGTAAGTATGATCAGACCTGGAGGCCTGACCATCTTCACTGCGCCTGCGAGTTTCTTTGGATTGAGAAGTTCCTCTCTTTGGTGTGTCTTCTTGTAAGTCTCCTTGATGAGATCCTTCCAGTCCTGGTTTGGGAGCTTCTTTGGGAGCTTCAACATCCTTGGATTCCTCCTGCATCATCTTCAACTCCATCTGGAGCTGTTTAAGAGTTTTATCAATGTCCTCATCGGATTCTTCTTTACTTTGTTTCCGTTTCCGGTATGTGCGTTTCTTCCTTACTTCCTTGGAGGTGTCTGAACCCTGCGATAAGGTATCTTCACCGTCGCCATCTTCTGAATCTCCCATCGACTTGGAATGTTTTAACTTCTCCTCTTGAACCTTCGTTCTTTTTGCCTTCTTGGATGTTTCTTTGGCATCTTTGACTTTACCCGGCTTCTCATCTTGACTCTCAGACTTTTGAACGATCTCTGCCTTGTCCTTTTTGTCTTCCTCTACTTCTTTCGTCTCAGCCTTGGCCTCCTCCATCTTCTTGTGCCTTCCACTCCTTCTCAGCGGCGTAGCCTTCTCTTTCTCGCTCAGCTTCTTTCTCCCACCTCCTCGTCCTTTCTGTTTGATCCCTTCCCCAGGTGATGTGTCACCGTCCTCGCTGGTTGTCACCACAGCAGTGGCTGCCACTTGCACGTCTAGGTTCTCGTTCTTGATGTCCCCTGTCATAATTTCAGAGTTTATGACTTCCTGAAGGAGTCGACAAGTCTCTAGACTCTCTCCTGAGAGGTCCAACACCCCAGGGATATCCAACTTGAGTGAGTCATCTACATTAAATAAGAATTAAGTAAAGCTAAATTATAAAGACAATTGCAACTAGGCCAGTGCTCTTACACACATGTAGCACATATGTAGCACAAAACTATCACTAGAAATACTTTCAACAAAACCTAAAGTGTATCTTTCTTTTCGTTATAATTGCTGAACTTTAAAGTGGGGGTTTTGAAATTAAAAAAGGTTTAAAGTGTATTAGGGTTGAAGCAGGGTAGAGCACTCTTGCAACGAAGGCGCAATTAGACTTTACTTGCAGCAAACAAAGTACTATACCCTTAGCAACCAATGTACTATCCCATAGTAACCAAAGTACTGTACCCATAGCAACAGTAGCTTGATAGTACCTTGATGTGTAGCAAGGTAAATGTATGGGTTGTTAACAAAAAAATATTGACTGCTTTTACTCAAGCTATGGTTAAAACTACGACGCCCTCAGTTATTTTCCGTAGCGCTCCATTTTCTGCCGGTGATCACCTCGGGCGCCAGTTAATATTTGTATACTACATATATTCCTGATAAAACAATGGACTGTAAGGAATACTATCTTACTTGATGCCGTCAGGAGCATCTGTTCTCCAAAGTGGTCACTTTCGACCAGCATCGAGTTGTCCTCATTCATAAACCGATCCAGGCTGTCACTGCTGGCTGTGTTGCCTGTCTTGGTCATCGGGAATCCCACCTGGACACCAGCACCCCCAGCGGGTTCGTGGGTCTTTACAGGGGCATCGAGCACCCCGGGCTCATGCTGGTGAAGGGCCGCAGGGTTGCTGCTAACAGCCGAGTCATCAGGGGCTGTGAGGGCTTGGCCAATTTGTTGAATCTGCGCTGGGGTTAGGAGGGAGGACGCGCTCGGAAGATTGTAGAGGTTAGCTTCATCTTTGCTCTGGAAAAAGTACAATTTTTTCAATTACGCTTAATTTTGTGGTTTGAGTGTAACAGAACAGAAGTGCACAGGTGAAAATTTGGGAAATTAAATGGAAATGGTTAAAAGTACATGTAGGGTCATAGATTGGGTTTTGTCAAATTCTTATTGTTCGCACCTTACAAAGCTTCAAACATCACTTTTGTTATAAACATCTTGAAATCAGACGACATATAAATTTATAATAAAATTCCATAGAATGGGGAAGAAACCTAACAGAAACACCCTTTAAGTAATAAACCACAAGTGAAACTGACTGGGTAAATTCTGACAAATTTGGGTTTGTAGAGCAGGATTTCAACCATCATTGGGGTTCTCCCCAGGATTTTTCCAAACTGTAAGGCATTCTGCACCCAAGTTTTGGAAGTTTGGTCGAAGCACGCTGAATTGAAATGAAGTCATCAAAATGTTATTTACTTGGTGTTTTTCTTTGGTTTTAAAAAGCTCCACTGTGCAATCTGGGGCATTCTTATGTTTTATCTGTGTGATTAACATAGACCTTGAACTTTGCTCTTGATAGGGCACAGAAATGAAAATGAAAATTTGTAAAGGAACCCTTTGCACAGGGTACCAAGGCAATTGTCGCAGGTGACATGGGTTATTTCGAGGTCTGTTAGTGTGAATTTGATCTAACAAATCACAGGCCTAAGCATGATTTTACAAAGCACTAAGATTTATCTGAAAAAGACCCAGTTTTCTCAGAATGGTGTAATCAGATGTTTTAAACTGTGCACTGGAAGGGTATTGAGTAGAATGGCTATTTACTCTATTTTAATGTGATATTAGAGACTTTTCCCCCCATTCACACTATGAGGTCTGTATCTATCAGAAAAATAGTACATCTATTAAAGAAACCAGTCCTACTCCTACTTCTAGGGTCACACCATACAAACGATAAGAACCCACACACCACAGCAAATCATTAAAAAAAAGAAAACCAAAATGAGCCAAAACACATCACCAACCATCCCACTAACATCCATGCAAGCGCCACGTAAAATCTCCTTAGCACTGGGAAGTAACATGGATTGGAAATCCGGGAATAAGCAATCCATTACCTCCCCTTCCGTCTCTCCTTCTGTCTCGCCCTCCGTGGCGGTCAGGTTCCAGATGGGACTGCCCGAGGTCAGGCGCTGGACGACGACGTTTGCCGACTCACTGATGACCGTTGCGGAGGATGGTTCTCCGCTAACAGCCGGACCGCTGTCCATGGTCTGGGATTTATTGAGTTGAGGCCGACAGCAAAGATCACCCTGCACAATAATAAATAACAATAAATAACAAGAATAGGTTGTAAAGCAGTAGGATGAGTCCAACACAAGTAAAAAAAAAAATCAAAATTAAAAAGAAGGCCCAAAATAAAAATCACAGTCAACAAAAACAAGTGCGTCTTCAGCCATTTCTTGAATGATTCAAGATAGTTTTCTTTCCTGCAGCTATCAGGAAGTGAATTCCGCAGAGCTGGACAAATTCCAATAAATAGTTTCAAAATGTTTTGGCTTTTTCTACATTCAATAGCTTAATTTCCCCAACCATTGGTACAATAATAATATTAAAAATATAAAGCTATTTATACAGTGCACATCACAGCAGGACAGTGTTTCAAAGCACTCATTACTTTTAAGACATTCATGCAAAATAAAATCATGATACCCAATGCCAAATGCAGCAATTTGTAACGGTTTACTAGGGGTAGGGGCTGTTGCACAGCGTTGCACAGTATACTTTATTTTCTTTGAAAGCAGCCATTGTAACCAAAAGGCGAATATTCTGGGGGAAAAAAGTGATTTATTTTACCATTTCCCAATTATAATCTAAGAACACTTGTAGATAAGATCTTGAATGAGTGTGTACTGAATCATTTTAGAAAACTTTAAAAACCTCATCAAGAAAACAGTTTGAGCAAGTTTGCTGAAAAGAATGCAATATCAATTTTTTTTAAATACAATTTTACTTAAATATTTTCAACAGAGTGGTGAACTTGTGGAATGAGCTACCGTAATACAACCAGATAAAGTGGTTTCTCCATCTGTAAACTTCTTCAAAAGCAGACTTGACAACTACTGGGAACATCTACCATCCCTATTTGACCCTGATCAACAACAGAATCATCATTGCAAGTGACTTAACCTATGTTTTTACAGAAACATGCACGTACCCCTTAATCGATGAACAGGCGTTGCCCTACAAACAGTACTACAAGTATCGTAGGAGGTCCTGTTTTCGAGGTGTCCCTAAAATCGTGGCAAATCTTTTACCTCTCTGTGCGCGATGTAAACAGTCCCTAGATAAAAAAATTGTGGTTTTATTTGCCAAGCAAAGAGTCTCCTCTCCCTTGACCAAAACTTAGAAACACGTAAGGCTCCACTGGTTATTTGCACTTGTAAATGCAAAAAGTTTGGTATTTTAGGCATTTCTACAAGGTACAAAAATATGTCATACTGTTGAGGCCATATAAAAATATTTGCCCACACAAAAAGTTTCATCAAACACTATTTCAATTCACAGTTCATGATGATCAAATCATGTGAACTGAATATTTTGCTGAGCATTCTGAAAAAAAAGTACAGAGGCTTAAAGAAGCCATGTGCCTTATATCAAGTGTCTAATATTGTTGGAGATTTTTATTTTTTAACCCTCATATCAATATTATGATTAATATTAAAATTTAAACATCAGCTTGTTGATTCAATTATCACTGTTTATTTATACGCTTTATTATAAATTTTAAGAAAAAAAAGGAAAAAAAACTAAATAAAAATCGGATTTGAAAGCCAATAATTATTCACACTTTTTATTAAATTATTTACTTTTGTTATTTTTTGCAAATTACCATGGTAATTTTTAAAATTTCATTAAAAAATATTTTGAATAAAACGAAGGCAACTGGTGGCTATAGAGTCATACACAGAGTCTCAAAGAACACTTGAAGTCACTGCAGATGTTTCTTCCATGTATGGCTTCACCGGGAAACCATACTTTCTTGTTTGCTGTGAAAACAGGAAAAACTCAAAACAAATGGTGCGGTTGAAGTCATTGAAGATCGGTGTGTAGTGTGAACATTTCAATGTCCATCAAGTTTTAATATATGTTTGCATACTTCATATTAACAAATGAAGATAATTAGGGCATCGGTTGGTATATGGCATCATTAGGATAACTTTCCGTATGGCGCCACCACTTTTTCACTCATTTTTACAAAAAGGGATATGTCAATCAGGTAAATTAGATACTATATTATTTTATTTCGAATGAAAAAGTGGTGGCGCCATACGGAAACTTTTCCCATCATTATTTTTTTCCCAACTCAAAGAAAAAGGCATAATAGTGTGAAAACTGGTAAGAGGAGGATACAAGCATCGATGGATTAATAAATTAAAGTAAAGACTAAAGTAAAGTAATTAAAATTGTCAACACCATTCAAATGACTGACTCTGAGGGGAAGTATGAAGAGGTAAGCGGACAAATTTAATCGGTTTAAACTTCCGATCTGCCGTAGAGCATGCACCCCGATCGCAGAGTACGACGATTTGTACACTTGGGTAGCTACGGCAGATCACCGCTCACCGACCACCACGGCATCCCACTGCACTGGTGCGGTGTGCAGTGGTTGAACAGTCGTCGACATCCCCGGACAAATATGTTCGTCTCCCAAAACCTACCCCATTAGTCACTTTAATGCCTACTCACCAACCAAAAACTTACCTCAGAGCTGCGACGGTCTCGTAGTTGTCAATTCCTGCTTCCGATTTAGCTGTAAATTCACTCTAAATGTAGATCGAGGTATTTACGGTGGGCTCATCTTCAGCGAGTAAAATTTTGATCACTCAACAATTCGGCCATGTTTATCTCGTTATCACGTGGTACAAAATAATGTTTGTGGCTGATTATTGCATTGAGGGCGCTCTATCAATTTTCTGAGGGGCACACAGGACCACAGACATATGAATGCAGAGTATATCGTAGGAGGTCCTGTTTTCGAGGTGTCCCTAATATCGTGGCAAATCTTTTACCTCTCTGTGCGCGATGTAAACAGTCCCTAGATAAAAATTGTGTGGTTTTATTTGCCAAGCAAAGAGTCTCCTCTCCCTTGACCAAAACTTAGAAACACGTAAGGCTCCACTGGTCATTTGCACTTGTAAATGCAAAAAAGTTGGTATTTTAGGTATTTCTACAAGGTACAAAAATATGTCATAATGTTGAGGCCATAAAAAAATATTTGCCCACCGAAAAAGTTTCATCAAACGCTATTTCAATTCACAATTCATGATGATCAAAATCATGTGACTGAATGTTTTGCTGAGCATTCTTAAAGAAAAATACAGAGGCTTAAAGAAGCCATGTGCCTTATATCATTTTCTAATATTTTTTGAGATTTTTATTTTGTAACCCTTGTATCAAAACTATTATTTATATTAAAATTTAAACATCAGCTTGTTGATTCAATTATCACTGTTTATTAATACGCTTTATTATAAATATTAAGAAAAAAAGTAGGAAAAAAAATAAATAGAAATCAGAATTTGAAGCCATTAATTATTCACACTTTTTATTTTTTTTTATTTTTTTTTATTTTTTTTAATTTTTTGCAAGTTACCATGGTAATTTTAAAAATTTAATAAAAAAAATATTTTGAATAAAATGAAGGCAACTGCTGGCTATACAGTCATACACAGAGTCTCAAAGAACACTTGTAGTCACTGCAGATGTTTCTTCCATGTATGGCTTCACCGGGAAACCATACTTTCTTGTTTGCCGTGAAAATAGGAAAAACTCAAAACAAATGGGGCCAGTTGAAGTCATCCAAGATCAGTGTGTGGTGTGAACATTTCAATGTCCATCAAGTTTTAATATATGTTTGCATACTTCGTATTAACAAATGAAGATAATTAGGGCATCGGTTGATATATTGCATCATTATTTTTTTCCCAATTCAAAGAAAAAGGCATAATAGCGTGATAACTGGTAAGCAGAGGATACATAAAATTCCAACAACCAACGCGAAGTATCCAAGCCTCCTTAAAAACAAACAACAACTAAATTCTTTCATTTTTTAGCAGCTCAGCCGTTTGACGAAAAATTAATATTATTTAAAAAAAAATTCTAAACCGATTTGCTCAGTCTCAGTATTCTTGAAGCACTTCCTGCACTTTCAAAGCCAAATAGATCTTACTTCAAAGAAGCCTAAATCAAATATCAACTTTTTTATTCAGATTCTGGTTGGTTGATATGCATGGTAGTTGTAAATGTAAAAAGCTTAGGCCGCAAATGTGAATATAACTCATTGTCCTTTGTCGGCCTCTTTTTACACGTGTCACTCACTCTCTTCAATATTAGTAGACTTATTTGAAAACGTGTATTTTAAAAAGGCCTCCCATTCCTGTTGAAAAAAAATAAGTGGTTCACCCCACAGGAAGTTTTCAAAAGTAAGGCCTACAGTTCTGGGGGGGGGGGGGGGGGTGACATATGGACCCATTTTGGTGTAGAAATCAAGCCTTCGTTAAAAGGCAAAGTAGTAACTCTATTATTACGACTGAATTGTCATTATACAATTTACATCACACTATTATTTCTTCTTTCAAGTGATCAACAAAATGTATTGTTGTCAAACTATAAGCCATAGATACTGTTCAATACTTCAATGGCAAAACTATTTCAAAATAATTATTTCTAAACCTTTTCAAAAAGTGTATACGTTTCAAGTTGAGATATCGCCGAAAAACCGGAGCGAATGTCCACGCAGGACGAATGATGATCCCAAATAGGATAACACAATCCGAGAAGTGTTACGCGGTAACGTTTCTCATATTCTTTTTTTCATTAAAGGCAGTGGACACTATTGGTAATTGTCAAAGACTAGTCTTCACAGTTGATGTATCTGAACATAATTTATGCATAAAATAAGTAACCTGTTGAAATTTGAGCTCAATCGGTTATCGGAGTTGCGAGATAATAATGAAAGAAAAAACACCCTTTTATAGAAAGAAAAAACACCCTTGTTACACGAAGTTGTGTGCGTTTAGACGGTTGATTTCGATACCTCAAGTTCTAAATCTGAGGTCTCGAAATCAAATTCGTAGAAAATTACTGCTTTCTTAAAAACTATGGCACTTCAGAGGGAGCCGTTTCTCACAATGTTTTATACCATCAACCTCTCCCCATTACTCGTCACCAAGAAAGGTTTTATGCTAATAGTGTCCATTGCCTTTAATGTTGTGAGTGATTACGAAAGGTGTAGGCTATCTTCGACAAAAGAATGTTATTTTTCACCATGCGCAGATGTTATTATAGTGGGGGTAACTCTATTAATACAATGTTAATTATACATCACACAGTTGTCTTGTTTCAAATTATCAACAATGTATTTATTTCACACATTCTTTACCATAATCGCAAACATAACCTGGCAAAACAAATTGAGCATAATTTCAAACTTACTGTACATAAAATTGACAACAACAAAAACACTCAAAAGTAAAGGTGATCGGTAGCAATATAACGGGTTAGAAGACCAAATATACCACTAAGAAGTTGCAGCACAAATTGATTTGATGACATTAGTTAACAACAGGGTGGACCACGTGAAGGTTGTCATCTCCCGCCCCACAACAGTTAATTATAAAGGGATCGTATACACCAGAGTGTGTAACTATTACAACAATTGCTTCTTTGTAATGTTACTCCCCTCTGATGCCCTAGCGGAGTGAAAAACCAGAGATAAAAAATCTTGAGAGAAAATACTCTGGAAAACCCCGGCTTACATTAGTCCTAATGACTTTTATATAAGTGTGTTGGAACATTTTAGTTAGTGCCCATTATATTAATGTGGTTTAAGAACAATTATTAATACTGTTTTCCTGCAGTAAAAGTCAGTTTATTACTTTCCTTTGTTTAAGATAAGATAAGGTACATTATATATTTCAAATAATATCCTATAATCTAGTCGGAACTAGTCATTCTTAGAATAGCTCCCTTTGTCTGCGGAGTAAAAAACCAGAGATAAAACTCTTATGGGAAAATACTCTGGAAAACTCCTAGAATTTAGCATCATTATAGCTAATTACATTAAAGTTGTCATGACCTATGCAATTAAACAAAAGTTGTTAACGAGTAGTATATTCACACCCTCAAATACTGCCTTGAAACTGTTGCATACAGTATGATAACAATTACCGATCTGAGCATGGCACCAAAAATATTTCGCCACATAAGTAATTAAAAGTTAACACCATATAGGTCATGACCTTTGTACTTAATTTTAAAAAAAAAACTTGTCAAATAGCACTCATTTAACACCATACAATGTCATGACCTTGGTAATCAATTAACATATTAATGAGTACACAAACGCCCTCAATAAACAGCATACAATGTCATGGCCATTGTAACTAATTAACATATTATTAAATTAATTAACATATTAATAAACTAATTAACATATTAACGAATACTAAAACGCCCTCAATAAACTCACTTAAGTTAACTTAACTTAATTGCATTTATAAAACGCGTTAACACAGATACAATGTATTCTTGAATTGGATTGAATTGAATGACCTTTGCAATTAAAATACTTCAATAAGAGAGTTACTAAACCCAATGTGTGTCACAATTTCCTCATATAATATCTAATAAAAACATGGTGGCCACCATGTGGGGGGTACCCCAGGACAAATAACTTGTATACAATAAAACCATTTTGATGAATAATTGAAAGACAGAGTGACACACAATAAAAGTAACCATTCATATTTAATTCTTTATTCAAAGTCAGTAAACAAAAATTAGTTAGTAACAACCACTAATAATACACTCCATGACAAGCTTGTTGTCTTTATGTTTGTAATGGGTTTACTGTTACAAACAACCTTATGCCGTTTCATACTTTGTAATTAGCAACTGCATTACAAATTAAATTAACTTGTTTCATGCTTGTAATGCGGTACTTCATTACGCGCATGAAACTTTTACAAACTTGCAATGTGGTACTCCATTGCAAACATGTAATTATAATTGCATGAATTGTAATGAAGTACCTCATTACAAACATGCAATCTTTCAGGTGAGTACATGAACTTGTAAGGAAGTACCTCGATACAAGTTAACATGTATTCTGTCTACATACTTGTAATGAAGTACCTCATTACAAGTATGTAGAAAATTTTGTGAATGAATTAAACTTCATCCAGAGTTACATAATATTTCAGCAATGGGGACAAAAACTGTTTTATGTCAACCATAGCACATTTACTCCCAAGAATGAAATCAACTATGACTGATGGCAAAACATAATGTGATGTCATCAAGCTATATGATTTGTTTGTCGAAAATATCAGTATAGAGAGAAACAAGCCAAAACAAGCCAACAGAAATGTGAAATTTTCACACATTTTTTCTTGTAAATTATAATGCCAATATCTTATTTTATATTGGCAACTTCTTTTCGAATGAAATGCCACAAAGAGGTTAAAATCAGCCTTGAAAGAAAATGTGCTGATGTAGTTTCAATAAACAGCTAAATTTTAAACCAATTTTTCTGAGTTTCGTTCTTTTGCATCTCTTGGTGGAAATAACCACTTTCTAATACTGACATTCTCTACAAAAACATAAATGTTCACATCCAAGTCGGTCCACAATGTGAAAATGTTGAGTAAGTGAGTTCAATCTGCAGATGACTGGATGATCATGCGCTGTATTATCAAGTTCCACTGGAAGATTGACAATCTCAAAACAACTGTTCAATGTCGTCTTATGCTCTTGGAATGTCTACTCATTGGTCGAAGTATAGTACATTCTCAGCCCTGTCCTTAGATGAGGGCAGTCTTCATGAAGAAATAGTCCTTCAGCGAAAACGGTGGTGAAGCAATAGTTGCATACTGCATAAGGTGGCTCAGCATCTTGACCAACTCTTAGTTGTTTGACTGTGTTCATCCTGTAATATGACAAAATATATAAAACATAAAAAAATTACATTGAGATTAAGATTTAAAGTCATAATTTTTGTGTATAAGCAATGTCTATTTTCTGTATATATTATTTGGTTTGCGGTAACACCATGTGTGTATCTAATGACCAGGTATATTTTGTTCTTAATACAACCGTCTGGCTTTACTAAAGCGGAGTAGATTTTCGGAGTTCTATTTTAAGCACTTAAACAGATTTCTAAATTTTAAACTCAAGCTAAGCTAAAAGAGATTTTACCTTCAAGTTCCATTTGGGACCCTGGTATGTAGCTGAGAAATACTTGACGTATATCTCCTCAAGCCATGACGTATCTTTCTTTGTACAGTGATGTCACATCTTCATGGTCCATGTTGACGGGACGGTAGAAAAAGAAGTCATCACAATCACATGACCTGAAAGTAAGTTACATTGTAAACACATTAGTACACATCATAACAAAGACAAATATAACTTTTGGTAAATGTCTGTATATGTGTTTTGTCCCGGTTTTGTACAAGTATTTTTGATGATTATCACAGGACTACTGCTTTAAACAAGTTTGCCAAAATGACATAAAACAAGTCTCATAGTTCAAAAATACTTGTACAAAACCGGGACAAAACACATTTACAGACATTTACCAAAAGAGGGATGGAACTTTGTAAAGAGATAATAGAAACAAATGATCCCTTGTGACATCACCTGTATATGAAAAATGAAGTTCAATCACTACTTTTAATGAACAAGTTTGAACTATTTCGGTCTCAAAGACATAGAATGTTGAAAACAGAAGGACATAACAAACTCTCTGAACACTCTTTTCAAGTTATGGTATTCCTTGTGTAAAAAGTATTTTACTTTATTGTGAAAGCAAGTCACCTGCATTGATACCCATTAGTGGGGGATGATACTTCCAACACCTTTGGCGGTCTTAACCAACATGTTTTCATAGAGGGACCAAGTGTTAGTTTTAGACCATTGAAATAACAAAATCATGCTCCAGCTATCTATAGCTCATTGGTGCACTTCAAACACAAGTGTAAAACTCAAGATACAACTCGCAATCTTCTCAGGTATTTTGAGAAGTAACAGTCAAGACGGTTTGAGGACTTAAGGCTTAATTCATGATAATTCACTTGATCTTCACATTACCAGCTACATCTGTTGTTTCTTCCATTAGACTGCAACCATCTTCTCATCCACCATGGAGACAGGAACACTTCTCTGTGTAGCCAGGCACCCATCTGTTGTCATCTCGGCAGGTAGTACAGCACTTCGTCGGTCATCGGCAGGTAGTACAGCACATCAAACTGCAGACTCCTGAAATACATGTCAACAATTACATTATTCACACCAAGTACTGTTCACTGTAAATAATCATTTTCCAGGGTTATATTCGGTCCCTTTATCTACCACAGTGTGATTGTTTGAAAATAAAATAAAATAAAATAAAGAAGAGAAAAACAGTAATCTAAACAGTAAAAACAATTTGCTCCGCGAATGAACATGAATTTAAATTTTACAAGTTGAACATCACTTCAAACTGAAATTTTGAGAATTAGTCAAAATAGTGGTGATGTCTTTCTTGAAATCTGACTTTGTAAAGTAACAGAAACCAAATCTACCTTCTGAAGTAGAGAGTGTAGCATCTGGATACAGAGACAGGTCGATCCCAGCAATTCCGTTGGATGTTTCAGTCAGCGTCGATCCCAGCAACCATGGTTCAGCCAACGTCCCAGTCAGTCATCAAACAGCAAACCTGTAGAACTTAAAATACAAACTAAAACAAATTATAACAAACCAAAACAAACTATAAAGTAACTAAGAAAACAATATGTGATACCTCTATCCTCATCTCCAAGACGTTACTCTTCATCACCAGGACTCTCCCGTTGCCTTCAGGATTGCAGGAGCTCATCGTCCATTCCAGTCATCTTGATACCCTGGAGAACAAAGTTGTAAGCATTCTCTTTAAAATAGTCTATCTATTACAAAAAGCATCACAAATGTGGGTGCATGAGTTTTAAGATCATAGTTTGTCATGATTTCTTTCTCTGAATATTTTGAGAGCCAATGAGAGTCAGATGATTCCTTGTGACATCACATGTATACATTAAGAATCATTCAATAACTGCGTTCAAATCACAAAATTAGCTCAAAAACTGAGTTTTACTTTCAAGAACAGATTTGAGCCAATCAAATATAGCACAACACAGCTTGTACCAAAAATATTAAACAAGTTGATCAAACTTTCAAGTTTTGGTATTCGGTGCGAAAAACTTATTCAAGATTGTTGTGAAAGAAATAGTATTGCTGCCACGACTTTTCACATTGTGAATGACATCACTGTATTTTATATACAGTTCATATACAACAAAGAAACCTATTCATTGCATGTTGCAGGGAGAGTGTGCTGGGCACTGTCATGGGTGGGACTTCCAACATCGTTGGCGGTCTACACCTGTTTTCATAGAGGGACCAAGTGTTAGAAAGACTTAGTTTTAGACCATTGAAATAACGAGATCATGATCTAGCTAGGTACAGCTGTTTGGTGCGCTTCAGTCACATACATGCGTAAATTCACACATTTGTGTAAAACTCAAGATACAACTCGCAAACTTCTCTGGCGTTTTGAGAATTACTAACAGGCAGAACGGTTTGAGGTTTAAAGGCTTAATTCATGAAAATATTTAGACTTGATCTTCACATTACCAGCTACATCTGTTGGTACTTCCATTAGACCGCAACCATCTTCTCATCCACCATGGAGACAGGAACACCTCTCTAGTGTAGCCAGGCACCCATCTGTTGTCGTCTTGGCCCTTCATCGGCAGAAACCCAGACCTGAAATACACGTCAACCAAGTCAACAATTACATATTCACATCAAATACTTTCACTGTACAATAATAATCATTGTAGGGTTATATTCGACCATAATTTAGCTTTCTACAGCTCTTTGGTGCCCTTCAGTCACATACATGTGCAGATTCACACAATGGTAAATCAAGATACAACTCGCAACTCTAGCGTTTTGAGAATTACTAACACGCAGAACGGTTCGAGGACTATAGGCTTAATTCATGAAAATATTTAGAATTGATCTTCACATTACCAGCTACATCTGCTGTTTCTTCCATTAGACTGCAACCATCTTCTCATCCAACATGGAGTCAGGAATACATCTCTAGTGTAGCCAGGCACCCATCTGTTGTCATCTCGGTCCTTCATCGGCAGGTAGTACAGCACGTCAAAACCCAGACCTGAAATACATGTCAACCAAGTCAACAATTACATTATTCACATCAAATACTTTCACTGCACAACAATAATCATTGTAGGGTTATGATCGACCATGCTCTAGCTATCTACAGCTGTTTTGGTGCGCTTCAATCACAAGTGTAAAACTCAGGATACACCATGCAAATTTCTCAGGCATTTTGAGAAGTAACAGACAAGAGAGTTTGAGGACTAAAGACTCAATTCATGAAAATAATCAGACCACTTTATCTTCACATTACCAGCTACATCAGTTGTTTCTTCCATTAGACTGCAACCATCTTCTCATCCACCATGGAGACAGGAACACTTCTCTGTGTAGCCAGGCACCCATCTGTTGTCATCTTGGCCCTTGGTCGTCAAACAGCCAACCTGCGTAATATCAAACACAACTAAAAACAGGGTAAAATGGGTAAAATAAATAAAAAATTGGTAAAAATAAAACAGGAAGAAACTAAGAAAACAATACGATACCGCTTTCCTTGTCTCCAAGATGTCACTCTTTATCACCAGGACTCTCCAGATGCCTTCAGGGTTGTAGCAGCACACTGTGTCCATTCCAGTCTTCGAGATACCCTGGGGAAACAAAAATCAAAGTTTCAAACCTTCTCCTTAAAATGCAAAAAACATTGTTTTGGATGAACAGGACTTCGTTATATATGGTTTGCAGTAACACCATGTGTGTGTCTACTTGCCACTTGCCAGGTAGAGTTTGTTCTTAGAGAACTGTCTTTCTTTATTCTAGAAAGCTTTGAGGTTTAAACTTATAGGACAACAAATACACTAAAAATCTACGTACATGTATTTGAAATGTGATGCATCGAACATTATTGGAGTTTACAAAAATGCACTTAAAGGGTATCAACCACAAAGACATTTTAATATGAAAGTGGAGACTTGTAATTTTTCCTCCAATATTAATAAGGACTCTGCCACACTCTCTCAGACAGACCCTGCAACCAACGAGCTCCTCTTTAATCAAAATTAAAAACAAAATCTTGATTTCAGGAAAAATATTAAAGGAACACGTTGCCGTGGATCGGACGAGTTGGTCTATTAAAAGCGTTTGAAACCGTTTGTTATGAAATGCATAAGGTTAGAAAGATGTTTTAAAAGTAGAATATAATGATCCACACAAGTATCACTCGAAATTGCACGGTTTTCCTTTTACGTCGCGAACTATCACGGTCGGCCATTTATGGGAGTCAAAATTTTGACTCCCATAAATGGCCGACTGTGTTAGTCGACAAGGTAAAAAGAAAACCGTGCAATTTTGAGGCATATTTGTGTAGATCATTGTATTCTACTTTTACAATATCTAACCATATACATTTTACAACAAACGGTTACAGAACGATTTTCAAAGACCAACTCGACAGATCCAAGGCAATGTGTTCCTTTAACAAATTTTGGTCCTGCAAGAATTTTCAAACTATCAAACAAACTGAAAGAAAACTTACGTGTAGATTCTCTTCCTAAACCTTAAAATTAGAAGATGTCATTTTCCTCAGCATACTCCATTGATGACTTCATGATGCTGGAATGGCATGTGTAGTTTGCATTGGACTCCATACTTCCATGGAACACTCTCTCGTAAGCAGATGGTTCCGCATTTCACCATTGCAGTAAAGAAAAGACAAATACACAAACAATCAAAAAATGCAAATCTAGCAGGAATTTTATTTAGTATCAGGGATTATTGGAGGTGCATGAAAATGGTGTGCAGTGGTTGTTACATGACAGTGACTGTTGTTAATCAGAGAAGTATAGATAGAAGAGAGCTTGTTAATAAATGCAGTGTGGTGCAAGTTTGGAATAGATAGAAGTTATGATTCATTGGTGACTGTTAGTAACATTTTACAAGATAAGACAAGATTGTTAAGCAGAAAATATCCTTACCCTGGTTACACTGATGCTCCAAGATGATTAGTCAGGGGCTATTCAACACAGGAGTGGTGGCAGGGCCTGTCCTGAGATAGAGAAAGGTGTGTATAGATGAGTAGGGCTCCATACCAGGGGTCAACAATCGGTCACTGCATGTAGGGAAAAAAGAGACATTTTCAAAGTTGTGAAACCCGTTTTACAACAAAAATCAGAATACAGAAAGGTAGCTCAAGTGATACGAAAGCAATATTATAAGTTTTGCAATACCGGGTGTCTCAAAAAACCTATACACTTTTAAAATGGCTGCCGAATAAAAAATACATGATTCTGGGGAAAAAGGTTTGTGTGTATATATGAATAGCTTATGGTCTCAACTTTCATATGACACCAACAAGTCCGAAAATAATTCATGGCTAGGTGAGCGGTGACTGCTCTATATTCCGACACCCCTATGTTCCGACACCCCTATGTTCCGACACCCCTATGTTCCGACACCCCTATGTTCCGACAACTCAACCTATATTCCGACACCCCTATGTTCCGACACCTCTATATTCCGACACCCCTATGTTCCGACACCCTTATATTCCAACGACCCAAACACCCCTATGTTCCGACACCCCTATGTTCCGACAACCTGTACCAATATTTTGTGTTGGCCATTTTTTTTAAAAGAAAAACGGTGTGACTTGAAGAAACTACACATGTTCGCAATTTAGTTCATGAACTTACCGGTAACCTATCTTTATGTAGTCCCATAAAGGAGTTTAATTTGTATAACAAGATTCTGCTATTACAAATATTCGGTTTCTTTAGAAGAGAACTGAGTAATGGAGGGGGTGGTAGGACTGAATTATTTATTGTTATTAATTGTTAACAAATTATTATGATTATTATTATTTAAAAAAAATTGTGGTGGGGGGGGGGGGGGAGGGCAAAGGAAAGAAATTACACATCGGCGCAATAAACGCAGGAGGGGTTGGAATTTTTATTAATTGAAGGCTCATGAAATGTTATCAACACGGACACGCACCTAACAATAGCAAAGTACCGAGTATTTTATTGCCAGCTACCTCGGGGAGCCATACTCATGTGTATAAAAAAAAAAAAAAAATGAAATGCATGCGTGATTCCATCACTTTTTAAAACAGTACAAATTCATCTTATGGATGTTCAAACCTAATCCCGGTCGAAAATTACTGGGAAACCTTGCGTAATACAAGTTGTGTTTTTGTTATTGATCAATTGAGTAATAATGTGCGGGAACAACTTGTCGGAACATAGGGGTGTCGGAACATAGGGGTGTCGGAACATAGGGGTGTCGGAACATAGGGGTGTCGGAACATAGGGGTGTCGGAATATAGGTTCAGTTGTCGGAACATAGGGGTGTCGGAATATAGGGGTGTCGGAATATAGGGGTGTCGGAATATAGGCTGAGTTGTCGGAACATAGGGGTGTCGGAACATAGGGGTGTCGGAACATAGGGGTGTCGGAACATAGGGGTGTCGGAATATAGGTTCAGTTGTCGGAACATAGGGGTGTCGGAATATAGGGGTGTCGGAATATAGGGGTGTCGGAACATAGGGGTGTCGGAATATAGGCTGAGTTGTCGGAACATAGGGGTGTCGGAACATAGGGGTGTCGGAATATAGGTGTGTTGAGCACTGCTCACTTTTGTGAAGGGTTTAAAATAAGGCTGCGCAGGAATTAGCCTTCCAATTTGTGAGCTTACAAAGTTGAGGGCGATAAATTAATGCTCAAATACGATCAGTTTTTGTTTGCCGAGTGAATGTTATGGTTTATTAAACCATTTTTTATTATTATTCATGAGTGAACAGGAATTGCATTTTTGTTCTTGTATAATTGTAACTTTCCCTGTTAGACTCAGTGGTACATTCATGTGAGTAACGATGGGGGTGATGGTACATGTAGCAACTTCCATGTTAAGCTAACTGTGGTGTTTTTAAACATCTGTGACTTTGAATAAAAACATTCATTCAGCATCTCAGTTCTTGTAAGATGAGTTGAACATTTCATTGGTTTTTACTTAATAATCAGATGTGGATTATGTACAAAGGTAATCAATAATACGGTTTTCTGAAGGAGGGAATGTCAAAGATGTTGGCTAATTATTCTTCAGGTTACCCATTGACCTGAAGCAGCCGCTCCGGCTACGCCGTCGGCAGGAGGGTTACGTTATCGCAACTAAAGCAGCCGCAGCCTTATTTTCAACTCTTCACAAAACTGAGCATTGCTCACACAATCATGAATTATTTTCAGACTTTATAGTGTCATGTGAAAGTTGGGACCATTAGCTTTCCATACAGCGAAACTTTTCCCCCCATTATCATATACTTTTCATTCGGCAGCCATTTCAAAAGTGTATAGATTTTTTTGAGACACACGGTAAAAATTAAGCACTCCCTGGATGTCAACAGGATGCCTGCACTAAGTTAGTCTTCGTTCCAAGACCATTGGTGTTGCGCGGTCACACACAACCAGAAACTGTACACGCCTGTAATGAACGAACGCTAGCGGGCGCTCTGTTTCTCTGATTTAGATCTCGCTATAGACCTTATCGCAAATACCAATGCGCAAGCGCAGACTCTTGAATGAGGTGCATTGTGGGATATATATGGATCAAATTTGGATACCAGCTAGACCACAATGCACCTAATTCCAAGCTTTACGCGCGCGCCCCGGTATTTGCGAAAAGGTAGGCCGTGTCCGAAACGACGACTTCGGCTACAGCTACGTCTAGATCAGCGCGTCTGTCAGTGTTGAAGAATAGGCAGACGCGCGCGATCTAGCCGTAGCTGTAGCCGAAGTCGCCGTTTCGGACATGGCCGTAGTCTGTGAGATCTAAATCAGAGAAACAGAGCGCCCGCTAGCGTTCTTTCATTACAAGCGTGTACAGTTTTTGCCGTGCATAATCGGAATGTTGGTTGTGTGTGACCGCGCAACACCAATGGTCTTGGAACCAAGACTAGCACTAAGTCTGAAGTTTCAGGTTCGCTCAAAGTTGCAACTTCAATAGAACAGTTATTAATTTGATTAAAATCTAGATGTCAATGTTTGAGCCTGATTTTTGTTTTTATTCCAACAAAAAACATCTTGGAAAACATTTCTGAATATTGTCCCAAATTACTGGCAAGTATATAACATCTCACTTGGGCTTGTACATACCACAAACAAAATAAGTCAAAGACTTCAACTTAAACCAAAATCTTTAACATTTCCATTGAACGCGTACGGCCGGATATTATTGGTATTAGGATCCTTCATAGGTTAGCAAAAATAAAAATAAAATCCCCCGCGAGTTTTTTTTTCAGTAAAATACTTTTTACAAAAAGGGATATCTCATTGAGGTACATTAGATACTATATTATTTCATATCGAATGAAAAAGTGGTGGCGCCATACGGAAACTTTTCCTAAATTAGATACTATATATTATTTCATATCGAATGAAAAAGTGGTGGCGCCATACGATAACATTTCCAAACTAGCGGTTTTTTTTAAACAGCATTAGATGAATAATCTAATACACGAGGCCACTGAAGGATCACTAGTAAATTCAAGGCCAAAAACTGGTTCGACCATCCATTGAAATAAAGCCATCATCACATCAACATAGCAGTCAAGAGAGCCACGTACATCCAGGCAGGTGTGTGATTGGAAGCATGCTTTACTCCTCTCCATGCATCTATTCGACTACTTGGTCAAATCATGGGGTCAAAGCCTGTTTTCAGAATCAAGACAAGGGCTATATAATGCCATGCTTGTTCGGAAACATGGTGAAATGACGGCAAAAAACGTTCTTACCCAATCCAGTGGTACAGGAAATAAGGCAAAATACTCCTCTGATAAAGTAATATCGACTGTGAATCCAGCCACGATGTTAAGGCTAACTTCAGCCATTTTACTGTCAAAATGGTCCTTCCACAACCACTGCACCATACGTAACGTTGAGTCAAAAGCACACACTAAACCATGCTGCCTGTAGTTCTTTACAAAAGTGCCAGAATGGCGTAGCGGAAATTTCCACTGGGCCACGTGTTAACATAGAAAGAGACTTACATAATAAATGACCTGTGCGTTCTGATTGGTCTGTTACGAAGTGACGTAGTCAGTTGTACACGCCTCAATGGGTCCACAGGGAAGTTTCACTTCGAAACGTCCCCGGCCCCTCCCTAAAATTGCTACAAAATCGACGTAAATGTGGAACATTGTATCGTTTACCCTCTGATTTTCTTTTGGCTGAACGTATTACATCTTTATTCCCGAAAGTTATTGCAAAATCCCTCTGTACTTCCTCCTCATATTATTTGAAGATTTTTTAGAAGATTTTGTGAGTAAATGGTTTCTGTTTGTACTTGGTTTGGGTGCACACGACGGACGGGAACATTTTGCCGCGGGTAATAGCTATATTATTTCTGAGGCAACGTAGGCCTAAACAACATGTCGTTTATGTTAATCCTCTAGTCCCTGCACCGCCCGAGTTTGCCGAAATGATTTTTCAAGATTCTTGCAGAAAATTACTGGAATCATAGTTCAACATTTATCAAAGCTGATTATTTATAAATAAATGCACAATTTGTGACCCTTTCGATGATATTTGTACAAGTCCTTATGGGTGGGGGGGGGGGGGGGGAGACACACGGTAAACCTCCTCTTTAAACCCCCACGGTACTGTTTATGGCGATTATTTGTTTTTGAAAATGATGAAATGGACACAATAGCTTTTCAAGGCTTTTATCTGGCTCAGTGCTGATTATTTGCGAAGGCGTTAGTTTTCGACAATATCATTACTAATGAGCGTTTTGTTGGGTGAGAGCTAAAATTATTTCACCATCATTAGCTTCAAAAAGTCTACTGTGAAGGATTGAACCAATAATGGTCTATAAATAACTAGATGGACTCACCAATGCGTAGGCATACTATTGACTACCTAGTTTTATTTTGATGTTTCTTATTTTCTACAAACAAAAGCTATAGCGAGGTTTCCTCCTACCGCATAATACAGTGTATCGCTCGAGGTGGCTGGGCAGTCCAGTGGCTAGTTGGTTAACTACTGCCGATGGGGGTTGGTGGAAAACCGGCAAAGACTACTTTCTTTCGCCTAGCGGATCGACTTCTCGTTAATAACTTCACTAACGCGGAGTGAGTTCTGTACTGGACTCAACGTTCTGACACGCTTGCTCCAGTAATCGTCAGGAGACTGTAACAGAACAGTCGTTTTCATAATGGGTTTGATCACAGCATTCCTGTTGTCTTGCTTGGCACTTTATTGTAGCAGTCAAAATCCAATTCGATTCGCCTCATCTCAAATTAAATGGCAATTATAAAAAAATCACGGAATAAACGTAGCAAGGCATTCTATATTAAGTTTTTAAAATTAACTTTTGGTTCATTGACTTCGTTTCAGATCATTTTTATTTTTGCGTCACCGCTTGTTGATTCGTTGCCCGACTTATGAATATTGAACAAGGCGAACCACTCTGACCAATTAAATTTGCACACATCGTTTTCAGACTGATGAATATTGAACAATGCGAACCACTGTTGACCAATCAAATTCCACACAGTGTTTTCCGACTGATAAATATTGAACGAGGCAAACCACTGGTGACCAATTAAATTCCACACAGTGGCCGCAAAACCCACAACGTAATAGCAAGTTACGGTTGAAGTTAGTATACATGTATTAAGTACCACCAAGCTTGAGCGCTCACACCCTAATGGCAAAGGGTGATCAGTTTAACAAAATTGCCACAGTCAGCAATTTGAAACTGCAGCAACAACGACATCAATGTGACAAGTTATTCATTTAAGAGCAACCGATCTTCGTTTAAATGTGTGCAAATATAATAAACAAGACCGGCAACTTCGCTCAAATATTCACAGTGTCAAAAAGGCCGGCCGTCACCTGGAATTTGAGGCATTGCATGTGTAATTTGGTTCGAGACAACACCATAATATTATCTACTTGATGACTGGGTAGGTTATTGTTTTAGTAGTATTCGGAATTCGGGAGACTTCTCTAAGTTCAAAAAAGAACTGTGTTGCTTATTAATCCTCTAGTCCCTGCACCGCCCGAGTTTGCCGAAATGATTTTTCAAGATTCTTGCAGAAAATTACTGGAATCATAGTTCAACATTTATCAAAGCTGATTATTTATAAATAAATGCACAATTTGTGACCCTTTCGGTGATATTTGTACAAGTCCTTATTGGTGTGGGGGGGGGGGGACACGCGATAAACCCCCTCTTTAAACCCCTACGGTAGTGTTTATGGCGATTATTTTTTGAAAATGATAAAATGGACACAATAGCTTTTCAAGGCTTTTATCTGGCTCAGTGCTGATTATTTGCGAAGGCGTTAGTTTTCGACAATATCATTACTAATGAGCGTTTTGTTGGGTGAGAGCTAAAATTATTTCACCATCATTAGCTTCGACAAGTCAACTGTGAAGGATTGAACCAATAATGGTCTATAAATAACTAGATGGACTCACCAATGCGTAGGCATATTGACTACCTAGTTTTATTTTGATGTTCCTTATTTTCTACAAACAAAAGCTATAGCGAGGTTTCCTCGTACCGCATAATTCAGTGTATCGCTTGAGGTGGCTGGGCGGTCCAGTGGCTAGTTGGTTAACTACTGCCGATGGGGTTGGTGGAAAACCGGCAAGGACTACTTTCTTTCGCTTAGCGGATCGACTTCTCGTTAATAACTTCACTAACGCGGAGTGCGTTCTGTACTGGACTCAACGTTCTGACAAGCTTGCTCCAGTCATCGTCAGGAGACTGTAACAGAACAGTCGTTTTCATAATGGGTTTGATCACAGCATTCCTGTTGTCTTGCTTGGCACTTTATTGTAGCAGTCAAAATCCAATTCGATTCGCCTCATCGGGAACGCAGTTCGCAGCCGAAAACCGTGCCTTAGTGAATCATACGTTTCACTGGAAGACTGTATCTTCTCATGTGGTCTGTGGGCGAGACTGCCTTTTGGATTCGAAATGCGAATCATTTAACTACCACACAAGTAAACGTATGTGTGAGCTGAATGATGCCAGCAGAGCATACAACTCTAGTGACTTGTTGAAGTTGAGGGAGAGTTTATACTTTGATTACAGTTCGGATACAGGTTTGCTCTCAGTCCCACTGAAGGATTTTGTAAAGTACAGCGACTGTAGCGAGCTGTATCAAGCTGGTTACCGCTACAATGGCGTGTTCACAATCTATCCAATAACTATAGTGAAGGGGTTGCAGGTTTACTGTGATTTGGAGACGGTTGGAGGTGGTTGGATTGTGTTCCAGAGCAGACAAGACGGCTCCGTTGGCTTTAACCGCACCTGGGCTGAATACCAATCTGGGTTCGGTGATCTACATACCGAGTTCTGGCTTGGAAATGATGCCCTGCGTGACCTTACTAGTACAGGCACATGGAAACTGCGGGTTGACATCGAACATGGGCAGGAAGGCTCCAGTTGGGCTACGTATGATGGTCTTGTCATCCAAGGTGCTCTGTACACCCTCTATTTTGATCATTACTCCGGTGGTCTGGCAGGTGATGCGCTGGCTAAACATAAAGGAGTACCATTCTCAACCTATGATAAGGACAACGACCAGCATATTACCATCAACTGTGGGCATTTATTTGGTGGTGGTTGGTGGTTCACAGGCTGCTTCGAAGGGTACCTGAATGGTATTTATCACCACACAGACACAGTGGAGGCAGAGAGGGGAGTGCACTGGTCCACCTGGAAAGGATTCAAACTCACTATGAAGAAATGCAGCATGAAAATACAACGCGAAATCTAGAGCTGAGAGTACACAAATGGTGCAACAAGGGCGTTTGACAATTACCAAAGGTGTCCAGTGCCGTTCCCATTTACAAAAAACCCTGATAACATGAACATACAAACTCTAAAAGAAGCTAGCCTTGACCCAGGTCGGACTTCCTACAAACTACACCCAGTCATCCAGAGCAAAGGGGCGCCCTCTATTGACAACTCACAGTTTGAAATGAAAAGTCATTTGGAACTGACCGTCTGACAAAGCATATGACCGGACTCAACTGAAGTTTGATTTGAGTGGAAAGCTGTTAATGGTAAGTAAAACGCAATTCTTAAATCCAGGTGAAGGAGGTGGGGTGGTCAGGTCTCTTTTAACCATAGACGTTATCGCAAATACTTGGTAGTGCGCATTAGGCTTGGAATGAGGTGCATGCTGGTCTACCTTGTTCGCTAGCTAGACCAGCATGCACCTCATTCAACAGTTAGCGCTTGCACAATGGGTATTTGCGAAAAATGGCGTCATGCACTCATTGCCCCAAAACAGTGTTGTGTAAAAATCAAAATGCATGTTTAGATTCAAGACAGTGGACACTATTGGTAATTGTCAAAGACCAGTCTTCTCACTTGGTGTAGCTCATGCATAAAATAACAAACCTGTAAAAATTCGAGTTCAATAGTTGTCGAAGTTGCGAGATAATAATGAAAGGAAAAACACCATTGTCACACGAAGTTGTGTGCTTTCTGATGCTTGATTTCGAGACCTCAAGTTCTAACTCAAAAAAAAATTGTGGAAAATTACTTCTTTCTCGAAAACTACATTACTACTTCAGAGGGAGCCATTTCTCACAATGTTTTATACTATCAACAGCTCCCCATTATTCGTTACCATTACTCTAAAAATTATTTTGAGTAATTACCAATAGTGTCCACTGCCTTTTTTGTATTTTTCGTAAATGCAAAGCATAATTATCTATAGGCCCAATGAAAATGAAAGATGCAATAAAAGTCAACTGTGAATGTTTCAGCTGAATAGATTCTCCACTTGCTGAGAAACAGCAAAAAACAAATGCTACCCGATGAATTCAAAACAGGCTGCTTGCGCAAAGAGCCTTTGACAAAGTGTACTCCACAAATTAATGAGCATAAAAATAGATCTGATCAAGAGCACTGGAAAGATGTTGATAATACAAAACATTGTCAGGAACAACACCCTTTAAGTTATATAGCTGACAGAAAGAAGTAATTTTCACCCACAATTTGAATCTGAGAAATACATCAGGCATGAAGCGTTTCTCATGCACACAATTCTATGAAACAAGTGTTTTTTCCTGCCACTTCTTTCTTGGAACTGCGATGACCAATAATTGAGCTCAAATTTTCACAGGTTTGTTATTTCATTCATATGTTGAGATACACTAAGTAAGAATAGTGGTCTTTGACAATCAAAAAGTACCCCTGATTATGAGTAAATGCTGTTATTGTTTTAAAAGTGTGTAAATTGAAAATTAGTTTTTCCTTTTTTCGTAAAAGAATTTAAAAACATTTGTGTATTTATGGGTAGAATTTTTTGTTTAGATGGTTGTGATGATGGTTTACAATTTCTCTAATCATACTTGTTTATGTTTACTATGACAAATAAATAATTTTAAAAACTTCTATTGTTTTAGAAACAAAATAGAAAGAAAAAGAAAATAACAAAATCATAAAGTTTTGTTTAGTTTATTTCAGGTATCAAAAATACAAATAACAAATTACAGTTAAAAAAAAAAAAATCATTTGTGTAAAATTTATGTTCAAAACATTTCTTTAAAGACAAATTTAGAACTACATCAACTGATGAGAATTTATAAAATTTACTGTTTAAAATGTCTATAAAGCTAGTAGTAGGTACAGAGGTGGTTAGTTTCTAATAATATGTTAATATAACGAAGCAAAGTAGAACACCAAAATTATTTAAATATTATAATAAAACCGCCTTCTCTTGATGAAATTTTCTAGTGAGTTTTTCTAAAGCCATTTCAATCAATTCAACTACATCAGTTGGTGCACTGTGACACAACTTTGCAAGTATTGTGTCGATGCATTTATCACTCGATATCACATTGCAGTCGGACATCATTCAAAACCACAGAGGACAATATTGAATGGTCAGACAGTAGGAGGGCTGACTGTGTGCTGTTTAGAAGCATTTAACACATGATAACATAATGCAGACTGGCAATACTTATCATTAAAAAACTACAGTTGAATTGATATTGAAAGATCAGACTGTGAGTTGCAGGCTGGTAGTTAGTTAGTAAGTTCATGATCAGTCATTCTCTTATGCCATAGGGGATTCGAAGCGGGGACCACAGAATTGAAAGGCAGGCAAAATACAACAGCTCCTAAACAACTAAAAACGATCTGGGCAAACATTCATAAACTGTGAAGTGAAAAACTTTCAATAAATTCAATAACAGAAATTCAATAACAGAAATTCAATAAAATATTACTAAAATATCTCAAGGGTACCAGTAAAAAATGTAATTAGTTAACTACCCAAAATATTCTCATATTCTAGTGTTTGAATCAATAGAGCAGATTTCTTGGTTCCTAAATAGTTGTTAAAAACTTTGCATTTTTGAGTTTCAATTCAATAACAAATTTGGCAAATATTTAAAATTGTCTGAACAAAATTCGAAATGTTATCACTGAGTAGAATTTATAAGAACGTAAAAAATAAAAGTATGTACAATTGTGGTGACGTCATAGAAACAATAGACTCACTTGTTATTGGTCGTTTCCATGGTAACATTTTCGTGAGTGATCTGTTCTACGTCTTGGTCATCTTGGGGGGTGGGGGAGGAGGGTTCATTGATTGGGGCGGGGCTGCTGGCAGGGGAAAGCTCCGACGTGTCGCTACCATCCATATCCTTATCCTTAGTGGGAAAAAAAATCAGACAAAATATGAATATTAATTTTTGTTTTACCCATATACACCGATGTGTGTTAGCACTGTATACTCAGTACTTTCCCAAATCCTGTGAACAAAATCACAGACTTATAACTCGGGTGGGATTTGAACCCACGACCCTTGCGATTCTAGAGCAATGTCTTACAAACTAGACCACCGAGATTGCCTGGTAATTAATGGCAATAAAAACTTTTGGTTAGAAGTAATATACAGCAGTTTTTGAAACTATAAAGCATTTTGTTTGATTATTTTAATCCTATATAAATGTAGATGTTTACAATTAAAGTAACAACAGTTTCATTTCAAAAGGTGGACGCTTTTTTGTGGCTGAAAATCCAGAGCTGATTATGTTCACGCAGGAAGAATAATCCCCGATAGGAATACACAATCTGAGAAACAATACTGACAGTAATGCTTCCGAGATTCTAGATTCCATAACCACATTACTTCAAAGTGAAATGTTTCACAAAAAGCTTTAAACTATTGAAAGAATCAAATCGAATCCCACCCGAGTAATTTGCCTGTGATATTTGTTCACAGGACTCGGGGAAAGTACTGAGTATACAGTGCTATAACACACATCGGTGTATGGGTAAAAAAGCCAAAGTTAATATTGAAAGCTGTTGTAGTCTTTTAACCAAAAGTTTGGATTGCCATTAATTTTACGAGTGACTAACGTTAAACCTTCCCTTTAACCTTTCAACTTTCAACCTTGATCTCACCTGTTCGCTCCCAAAATCGCTGATGTCCCTCTCTGATTGGCTACTGTATGCACTGTCAGACTTCTTCCCGGGGCTGTTGGGCTCTTCCACGTCCCAGGAGGGTGGTGCTTGATCAGTGCAACGTCGGAGGGCAAACTTGTACACACCGTGGCTGGAAAGGCCCGTGGTGAACCAGTATTTCTCAACCATGTACAGACCTGAAGAAAAAAACAAAAACATACACGCGCAAAATACAAATTTTAGTATTGGTTAAACAAATTCAGAGTTTTGGAACTTATCATCTGGTTCATAAATGCACTTAATATTTTGTAATTGTCCTTAGATAAGCTTAACTTTTTAAAGTGAAAACAACCCAACTACATAAACATTGTCAACGGTCCCGAATACAATGGGTCCTATTTTTGTGTGTGTGTGGTGGGGGTGGGGGTGGGGGTGGGGGTGGGGGGGGGGGTGGTTTTTTATGTCATTGGGGTCTACTTGCCAAACTTTGAGTCTCCTCTCCAGTGACAAAAACACATTGAAAGGCTTCGCCGGTAAGTTGTTCTTGTATAATGTACAACAATGTTTAATATTTTAGGCCTATTTTATCATGGTACACAAACTTGATATATCGTCGGGATCATTGAGTAGTTATTAATGCTTCTACAAAAGGTTTGAAACTCACACTGATTCAATTCACAACTCATGACGATCCAAATCAAGTGACTAAACTTTACTGTTGAGCATAACCTACGATGGCTAGAGAAGCTTTTCACCTTGAATAATTTTTTAACCAGCTAGAAAATTCCGTTTAAGATCCTATAAGGGATTTTCAGATTGTTTGGTACAATTGTGGATTATTCTTCCTACAGGGACATAATCGCTCCGGATTTTCGGCGATATCTTAAAAATGCTACCACCTTTCGAAATGAAATTCTCACAGGTTAGTTTTATTGTACACAATTATATAGTATTAAAACGATGAAACGGTTAAAAAAACCAAAGGTATACTTTCCCTTAAAGATGCAAAACAATGTCTGCTTAAAAGTCAGCATATAAATATGCATGAGGTGAAAAAGTCAACTTATACGTAAACATGAGGCGCAATAAGTCAGCTTATAAATACGCATGAGGTGTAAGAAGTCGGCTTATAACTATGCATGGTTTCACACATTACAAGAGGTCCCCTTACCATCATATCTGTAGCCATCCTCTGGTGCATATGGGCTGTCCAGCTTGTAGCCTCGGATCACTCTCACAGGACGCTTGAACTCAACGTTCCTCGTTAGTGCAAGGTTTCCTGTTCAACAAGTATTCAATTAAAAAGAAACACATTATTAAAGGAACACATTGCCTTGGATCGGTCGAGTTGGTCCTTGAAAAGCGTCCTGTTACAGTTTTTTATAAAATCGGTATGGTTAGAAAGATGTTGTAAAAGTAGAATACAATGATCTACAGAAATATCCCTCGAAATTGCTTGGTTTTCTGTTTACCTCGTCCAGTAACACGATCGGCCATTTATGGGAGTCAAATTTTTGACTCCCATAAATGGCTGACCGTGTTAGTTCGCGACGTATAATGAAAACCGTGCAATTTTGAGTGATACTTGTGTGGATAATTATATTCTACTTTGTAAACATCTTTCTAACCATATGCATTTCATAACAAACGGTTTCAAACGCTTTTTATAGACCAACTCGTCCGATCCAAGGCAACGTGTTCCTTTAAGTGACTTTTTATTTCTATGCAAATTTATGGATATGGTCAGAATAACATGTCTAATTGGCTGTTTTTTATAATTCACGTCAAGTTGGTATTCCAAAAATTTGTTTTGTGCCTACCCTCAGTATTATTTCTCAGAATGTTTTGAGCTTCTGGAGTAAATGATTTCCTTTGAAAATACCAATGTTACATTGAAACCAAGACTTGACAGAGGAAAGACAATGGATAAAAACAACTCAATTTGACATTGGAGCTCCTCACTACACTTGACTTTGAGAAAAGAGAGAAAAAGTTTAGTACAATGTATGACATTGATCACATCTCACCTCTAGTTAGTCTCTGGTCCCTTGACTGGGGTGCAGTGCGTAAGTTCTTGGGATTGGCTCTGGTGCCCTTCAAGTCACGTCCTCCTGTGTGATCAGATACACAATTATTATTATTTATTTATTTGGCAGTTCACATAAAAATACAAAATTACAAAATATTTATACGAAAAGGGTAAAACATTAATTATATAAATATGTACATCAGGAATGGAAAACAAAACAAATAAAAAGGGGGATACATCATGATACAAAAAAAAAAAAATTCATATTAAGCTCATGTTTTCTTGAAGAAAAAAAAAACAAAGACAATAAACCCATGAGTGCCTGCACAATTCATTTAGCTTTGATTTGTTCCATTCTTTGCAATCTTCTGTTGCACTTGGCAACCCTGACTAGAATTTTTTTACTGGTTACACGCCATCGTAGCTGTGCTACGATTAGGTGATTATTCCAACCACTTGTGTAAAAGAACCCAGTACACCTATCAGTGTTTTCTGGTATTGTTGGCTGCAGATTGTGCAACAATCACGACAATACCTTGTAAATGACTAATTAGATGGTGGTATATAAGTACGTGGGTCTTTAACTTCAAACCTAGTTCAGCGTACCGTGTAGAAAGAATAAGGAGCGCTTCGAGATAAAACTCTATCATTATCATTATACTGAACAACAATAGCATAAAATCTTGTGTACTATGCTTACGTGACTGCAAATGCAGAAACACTGATGAAGGACAAATGAAATTATTCTAAAATTAATTGGCCGATATCACCAACTGTTTCCGAGTAGAGTCCTATTTTGTGCAGAACACTGAAAGAATGTACAAATTTGGCTTTCTATTAAAGTAGGGTGTACCTCTCCTAATAAACACTGGTTAAGTTGCAACTCACCTTCCCCGGTGTATGTAAAGCACTCTCCCAGGTCCAAGTCATCCTCATAGCCGCCCGACAATGCCAAAGAGTAGCACCCCTCCTCTTCATTTCCATGGATGCCAGCAACCGTTGGTCGGTGGATGCCGTCACGAGAGCAGTCAAGCCTCATCATCCATTCTCGACCGACTTCCACCCCTGGTGGTAGAATAGTCAAAGGTTAAGGGTGCAAACATAGCATACAGTGCAAAATGCTAAACATTAAAAAATACAAAGAAGTCTCACAGCTTGCTTTTCACAGTAAAGGGAAAATTATCCATCGCCTCCCGAACTGTTTTCCTCTGCTTAATTTAATACAGGGAGTTCCAAGGCCTGGCGAGTTACGATAAAGTGTCTTGCTCAAGAACAGTGTCATGACTGGGATAAGAACCCAAGTGTAGTGACCAGGATTCGAATCTACACCCGATGACTAAACCACAAAAACCAATTAAGCCCCCACAACTTAAATCTAATAGTTGGATTTTTCCTTTTACACGAATTATTCCCAAAACCTATGGAAGTTATGATTAAACTTGCTTAAAATCTTAGAATTTTACCTGGAATTGCACCGAAGGTATTTTCCCTCCTTACTGGTTTAGGTTTGTAGTCTGCGTCAGGATCCACTTTAGACAGCTCAATATCCACATCCTCAGCGCTTGGTGGTTTCTAGAGAGAGAAAAGTACAATTTGGGTTTGATTAAAGACAAATTTACTTGAGCAAGATTTGAACTCAACTACCTCTGGATTAACATGTCGTCGCTCTACCAACTGAGCTATCGAGCCTTATGTAAGCAATCTCCCTATTTTGTCGATACATTTGATCCTGGGTGCCAGTCAAAAACCATACAACCATTAACTGTCGTGTAGCCAGGGATCACACCCAAGTTTACGATACAACCTGGGAAGCAGCAGCCAAGGGATGCAACTTTTAATTTCAGTCATCAATTAACAAAAAAACACAAAGAAAACTGACTGGTTATATGTGTTAACAAGTGACTCGAGCGAGACTTGAACCTGCGACCTCAAAATTAACATGCTGAATGAGCTATCTAGCCCTGTGTTGGCAGTCTCCTTATTCTGTCAATTTCTTTGTTTGAGGGTGCCAGTCAAAAGTCATTCAAGTTGTAACTTGTGTGCGATCCCTGGCTATACAGCAATTTAAGGTTGTATGGCTTTTGACTGGCACCTTAAAACAGATTTTTTTTTTAATTTTTTTTTTTTAATGCAAGTCGTCAGACACACAAGGCCTGTGTGGGCTATAATTATTTTTTTCCAGAGGCCGTCGCCACCTACTCCTAGGGATGAAACAGGGTTACCCCTTTTACAGTCCATACGGATGTGTGCTTTGGTATCATCAATCCGTAGCCTGGCCGGTAGAGCAGAAAGCACTAACTCCCTAATTTTATGTAGCAAGTGTCACAACCCGGGATTCGAACCCACACTCTGCTGATCAAACAACAGAGCTTGAATCCAGTGCTCTTAACCGCTCGGCCATGACACGCCAAATGATATTGCCAAAATAGGGAGTCTGCCAACATAGCTCAGTCAGCAGACTGAATTGTATGGACAAGGACAAGACGATTATGCAAAAAAACTTACGAGGCCTGTGAGACGTCGAGATTTGCGCACCCCTGTTGCAAACGAGCTGCCCCCGTCGTCTCCCAAACCAGGTCTCTCCTGTACCCTGACTTTCTTGAAGGCTGAACTGTCTGATGATTGCTTGCGTTTGTGTTGTCTTGGCCGTTTCTTGATGTTCTTGGGTACGAGCTGAAACTGCAAAGGACAATCAAAGTTGTGAGTACAGGCTGTAAAGCATAAAAACTTCCTTAGCACAATAATATATTGTTAAGCAGAAACAGGTAACCAGCCAAAATACCATACAGTTAACTAACATTGCTCAAAAGCAAAATTAACTGCTTAACACTAACAGCTTTGTGGCCATAGTGCCAGATCTCTGGCTATCAAGATCAACGGTTTTGATCGCAAAATTATTCCCCTTATTGAAATACAACAACATTTAAATTAAATTTACCGGTTTGAAAAGGCCCAAGTCTTTCAAGACTTGCTTGTTCTCCTCGATGTTCTTCAGGCGCTGAATCTCATATGCTGATAAAACGGCAGGCATGATTTCGTCTTGGACTCTGGATATAATATTATTAAGAAGATTGTTGATAATCGTGTTAATTAAAACACATACCAACTTTAATTAGAAGTAAGGTGTTGCTCTGCTTTTAGTTGCGATAATCAAAACTCTTGGTTGGTCATGTTGAATGTAATTGATTTTTTTAAAATTAATCAACATTATGATTATACGCTCCTACGTTAAAACCACAACACATTCCACTTAAAGCCAGTGGACACTATTGGTAATTGTCAAAGACCAGTCTTCTCACTTGGTGTATCTCAACATATGCCTAAAATAACAAACCTGTTAAAATTTGAGCTTGATTGGTCGTCGGAGTTGAGAGATAAATATGAAAGAAAAAACACACTTGTCACATGAAGATGTGTGCTTTCAGATGCTTGATTTCGGGACCTCAAATTCTAAACTTGAGGTCTCGAAATCAAATTCGTGGAAAATTACTTCTTTCTCGAAAACTATTCCACTTCAGAGGGAGTCGTGGATTCTCACAATGTTTTTATACTACCAACCTCTCCCCATTACTCGTTACTAAGGAAGGTTTTATGCTAATAGTTATTTTGAGTAATTACCAATAGTGTCCACTTCCTTTAACAGCTAGTATTACACGGTGTACTAGCTACACTAAAATCTGTACGATACGAACGAATACGACTGTTGAAGGATGCTGTAAAAAAAATAGGTGCCCAACTCCGTGTTTTTTAATCATTCTTACCTTTCACGTTAGTGACAGCAACACAAATATCTCAGAAATAACTCCTGGTCAAGTACAGTACCGTTTTCCGGCTAAATTTACGCTAAAAAGTAAGAAACTTGAGTCAAATGCAGAGAGAAAAAAACTGTACGTGTTCGTTGCCAGCAGACGACATCTCTCTTGTTGTTGACAAATTAAAGGGACGCTAACAGCTGAGCACGTGTGTTTTCGCGGGAAATTTTCGCGGGTTCCTTCCCTGTGTTAAATGAACCCAAAATTTCACTGGTCCCCGTCGTTTTATCTCCAGCAACAGAGGGCGCTTTATGTTAATTTTTACCCTGGGATTTATTTAGGGCCAATGACTTGAGCTAGCTATACGGCCTCTTTTTTTAAAATTTCTTTTCAAATGTTTTCAAACCTTATTATAGGTATTAAACTTACGCATTATTCGTTCCAAGAATTAATTACAAAAAGTACTAAAAGTAATAGTGGAACTTGAAATTAATTGTCCTTTTTTATTTATTTTTTACAGGATTTTGGGCAAATTCCACACAGCAAAACGTTACAATTTCCAAGCACAGACAAATCCTTGCTTAGCGGAAGAAGATTTGTTACCTGTCAAAATGTTACTCTCTAGCACTCGGACTTCCAGCTAAACAGCTTTTTCAGCCCAGGGTCCAATTTCATAAAGTTAATTGCTCAAGTACAAAAACTAGCTTAGCATAACAAAAATATGCTGACCAGAAAAAAAAGTTACAATTGATTACTTTATAATTAGCACACTGGTGTCCTGCTTGTTGTCGCTTAGCAGAAACTTGTTGGCCAACATTTTCTGTATAAAACAGATCTATGAAAATGGGTCGGTTTAGGCCTATGAGCTAGTTCGGGTAGTACGGGGTGTTACCCAAGACATACACCCCCCCCCACACCCTAAACTACTAATTTTTTAACATTAAAGGGGAATTTACTTTAAATCTCTCAAAATTGTGCCATTTGGAGTTGCTCCTTATTGTTCATGCACTAATTCAACCTACAGTGTGTTGCAATTTGTGAGAAGTGATTCAACAACATAAACTTGCCTGTGACAAAAAAACAAAACAAAACCCAGCTGAACACACCGTCCACCAATTTGTGGAGTAAAAAATGTGGTTCTACAAAGTAGCTATCTGTATTCTGTCATGGTCCACACAGTTTCAAGAGATATTATGTGAATCATATGATTCTATTCTACTTTATAATACATAAATCTTTTCAGCCATTATTAATTTCATAACAAATGGTTTTTATAGCCCTAAGCACAAAAACCCCAATGTTGAATCCAGAGGCAATGGTCCTCCTTTAACCAATTGCATAAATTTCAAAACTTTCTAGTTTTCATCTGAAACAGTCAGGTAACCCATTTGATTATGGAAACAGTGCTCCGGGGTTAGGTTCTTCCAGTTCCATGTAAGTCAAACATCGCAAGGTTCAAGTGATATCTAGATTGACTATGGTGAAGTCTAGTCGACTCAAGTCTACCACTTTCAAAGTAATTATTGCTCTTTGATACAAAAGAATCAGGCAAGAAACTTCAACTCTATCATTATCAAAATATTGTGACATAAAAAAGACCCCTGGTGAAGCACACATACCTACAGAACAGAAAGGTTCATTGAAAGGTCAAGTTTCACAAACTCTATGATCACCTTGAATATGCCCCTTTCTTATCAAGTTCCCTTTCATCCCAGGTCAAAATTCCAGTTGAACCTAGTTAAACTGGGTTTAACTGGAACTAGTTGAAAACCAGTTGATAAACTAGTTAGACACAGTTAAAACCAGTTGGTTTAATATGGAAAATGGACAGAAACTAACTGGTTTATAATTTCAACCTAGTTGAACACAGTTAAACCTAGTCCAAACCAGTTGGTTCATATGGAAAATGGACGAGTTTGGTCACTATCCAGTTGAAACAGTTGACCCCAGTTAATTAGGTTCAACTTGAATTTTGACATGGGATATAATCCCTACATTATTGATATCCAGGCCTGGAAATAAACGCAATCCATGGCCTCCATTGCCCCTGGTGTTGGCCTTGGTGCCCTTCAAAAGTTTCCCATTGACATTACGATTTTACAATTGAAGTGCCCTTTGCAAAATGAAAATGGCCTTGCCCTTTCAACATGGTCAAAAATGAAATTCCTGACCTGGATATCGGCAAATAAATGGTCCTTGTTTCCAAAGTGTGACATCAGGTGTTTGACATTATTTAGATCTTTCCACTCCATTTTGAAGGGATTGCTACCTTATTTTAGTTTTACACTCATTGGAAAGATCCAGTCTTTCACTTTCCAACCATTTTGAAACTTGGGCATGGAGGGTGAAAAGTAACAAGATTACAGTGTAATAACAAAATTAATGATCTTTGTGCTGAGGCTAGAGTGTTTATTTTGTGTGCAAGCTTGGGCCACAAAGGTCGCCCAAATTAAAGAAGAGGGGTTATGAGAGCGGTCAACAGAAGTCCTTTGCGAAAAAAATGGTCTACTATTTTTATTCACTATTTAATAAAACACTACACAGAGTCACTTTTTATAAGTTCCAAACACTTCTTTTTAATATCAAAACTCCTCCATACAATGCAACAATTTTTTTCAGTTGTATCAAAAGACATGATTTAATTTTACAAAAACACAAATAACATCATGTCTCTATAGGTTTTAAATTTATGTACAGGTACGGTGTATGAAAGCAGCAATGTTTAAACCTTAACTGAATAATGAGAAAGAAATTATCCACAGATATAAGTTGTTCCAAATCAAGAACAGAACAGCATCGTTAAAGTAGATTAGGAAGAGATGCATCATTAAGCCCGGTTCATACTTCCTGCGAATGCGAATGCGAAGGGAATGTTGGTGATGCAACAATCGGTACGCGTTCATTTTCCCTTTGTGACACAATGAAATTCGCATCGCACGAAGCATTCGCAGCAAGTATGAACCAGGCTTTATATAGCTGACCCCACAAAGGGAATGTGCATAAGCCCATCTAACATCTAAATAGGCAGCTGAATCTACAGCTACGAGTTGCTAAGTGTGTTTCAAAGTCCTTTACTTCAATGAATTATGATCCAGCCATAGCTGAAACGGCCTCACTCATGATATCAACCATGGAATGTTTTAAAGACACTGGACACTATTGGTAGTTGTCAAAGACTAGCCTTCACAGTTGGTGTATCTCAACATATGCATCAAACAACAAACCTGTGAAAATTTGAGCTCAATCGGTCGTGTCGAATTTGCGAGATAAATATGAAAGAAAAAAAAACACCCATGTCACACTAAGTTGTGTGCATTTAGATGGTTGATTTCGAGACCTCAAGTTCTTAATCTGAGGTCTTGAAATCAAATTTGTGGAAAATTACTTCTTTCTCGAACACTATGGCACTTCAGAGGGAGCCGTTTCTCACAATGTTTTATACCATCAATCTCTCCCCATTACTTGTCACCAAGAAAGGTTTTATGCTAATAATTATTTTGAGTAACTACCAATAGTGTCCACTGCCTTTAAAGTAGCTCTTTTTGTAAACAAGGTAACAAGGGCCCAATTTCATAAAGATGTTTTAACATTAGAAATATCCCTTGACAAATACCTTTGCTAAGCAAAAAATTAGCAAACATTTTGACTGGTAATCCGTTTCAGTTAACAATGCTTTTCTGTGCTTACAGGCTTTATAAAATGGGGCCAAGGTCAACACAACAAACTAGCTAACTTATTGCTCACTCATGTATAGCAATGTAAACCAAGGACAACAAATAGTCTGGCCCTTGTTTGGTATATTGATAATCAGTATTCTGTACTGCAATTGAAGACAGGGACTAAGATAGTCTGGTTCTTGTTTGGTATAAAGATAATCAGCATTCTTTACTGCAATTGAAGACAGGAACTAAGATAGTCTGACACTGTTTTAGTTTTAGGCACTGGAGACGTTTGGTAATTGACAAAGACCAGTATCCTCACTTGGTGTAACCCACAGTATGCAAAAATTAAAATCTGTGAAAATTTGACTCAACATGTTTTTTAAGTTGCAAGAAAATAATGAAGGAAAAAACACTTTGTTGCACAAAATTGTGTGCTTTCAGATGCCTGAGAAAGGCTTCACGCCTGACGTCATTCTTCTCAAAAACTACGTTACTTCAGAGTGAGCCGTTTCTCACAATGTTGTATACTATATATTGAGTGATCACCAAACATGTCCAGTGCCTTTAATCAGCAGTCCTTATATGGTGTGTTCGATTAGCTTCTCTGGGTCAACCCCAGTGTGCTCATCCAAGTGAGCCCCTCATATGAGCTAATGGGAAAGCAGATCGGAACTACTTTCTTTGTGTCAGAAACTGACTTCCGAAAGATCATAAAAATGATTTTCAATGTCAAAACCACAAGTAGGGCACTTGGGGCCGACCTGGGTGAGCCCCGCAAATGATGTCAAAGCTATTTCAACGCACCGAGGGGTCGACCTGGGTTGACTTTGGGATGTTAATCAAACGCACCCTATTGCAATGGACCCTTCCATGAAATATGCTAATTACATTCACGCACGCGTACAGACCCTGTTGGTTGGCAAAGGCCATAGAGTTGTGCACTAAGCAGACGCGCAATCGCGTCTGCGTCACGCACCCATTAGCCGTGTACAAAACAGCGCGATGTTCCCTCATTTTGCCAACCAAAACGTTTGTGCGCACGCGCTATGTGCAATTTACATATTTCATGGGAAGGATCTATTGAGGAAGGGGAACGTGCCACAGATGCATCATAGGGTGAGTAGATTCGCCAGTCTGAGTTCAGCGAGTCTGTCGGCTCGTTTCTCAGACTCGATACTAATCCTGAGGTTATCCAAGCTCTGCTCCACATGGTGAGGCGAGGAGCCAAAGGAAGATGGAGTCCTCTTGACTGCATCTTGTTGCCGTGGAGACCGCGTAGCACCATCTTGGAATGTAGCACCATGTTGTAATGTAGCGCCATCTTGTAATGTAGCGCCCTCTACTGTGCCATGAAGCCATTGTTGAAGTAGAGCGTCAAACCTTTACATAATAGCAAAGAAAACACAACAGATTTATTTCAAAATTACTTCAACTTTTTTTTAATTTCATCTTAGCAGTACAGTAAAGAATAAAATTAATAGCAAGCATGGTTCACACCCAAATTTTTGATACAACCTGGAAAGTGACAGCCAGGCCAGGGGATCACCTTAAGGGGGGTGCAACTGTTTTGTTTCAGTAAATAATACAACACAAGAGAAACTGACTGGTAAATTAAGAATGATTTAGGGTTGAACATAGACAAATTTAGTGGAATTTGTAGCAATGACCTCCGGACTAACTTGCTGGCACTCTACCAACTGTTATAATTCCGTCACATAGGAACATAAGACCATAAAAACGCAGGACACCTCCAGTCATAAATTTACTAGCCTAAAGCCTGGTTCATACTTCATGCGAAGCGAAGTTGACGTCACAACTCTCCTTTCGCAGCGATATTCGCAAGTGAGTTGAGCAGAGTTGAACTGCTGCAAACTATTCGTTGCGAATTTGTGATGTCAACATTCGCTTCGCATTCGCAGAAAGTATGAACCAGGCTTGATGTTAAAAACAATGGCTTTGGGCAAGCAGACCATTGTTAATTTTGAGCCCTGCAAAGGACATTTATCTTACTTTTTGGATTCCTCCTTAGCGGAATACAGCACTGTCTTCACCGCTGTGGCTGCGTGCTTCGCGGCAACATCACGCAAGGGTTCCCTCTCCAGAACGGTGATTTGCGTTTCTTCGTTCTGTCTTTCGATTAAAGTTGCTTCATAAACTTTTTCAATAAAGTTGGCTTGCTTCTGCCGGACAACGCTGGCAATATGTGAGACAAACCTTCAAACAAACAAAAAAAGAGTAGAAAATAATGTTTTGGGCGAGACTGAATTTAAATGGAGATATATGATGTGGGATAAAAGTCAAGTACCTTAGCTATTCCAATATTTATATCCATACCATCCAAAATATATCATGCCGAGCTTTTGCCTAGGATTTCTTGAGCCCTTATAACTTTAACAGATGGCTCCACTCATCTCAGGGTTTGATCTTTGTTAGGTATGTATTTGACATGGAATATATTTGCCTTTTACCAAAGCGGTAATAGTTTTCTGCCCCTTAATAAAAAAACCCATCTATGACCCCTTTCAAATATTTAGAATGATCCAGTCTAGGATATCAATGATTATGACTCCCAAGGTCATTACACTTTGGAGCAATGGCTTAATAGACCAATCCATTAAGCTCTGCCCCATTGTGTACTGACCAATCACAACCCATAGCGCTACCAAAAGTCTGACAAAATAAAGTCTGATATATGTGCGTGTAATCTTGGTACGCCCGGCAGAGTTGTGCAGAATGGCATTGGGGAGGCTCACGTGTTCTTGCTCACACATGCGCCATGGGCGGAGCCTAACGGATCGGTCTATTAGTCATTGGAGGATTGATTTATTGGAACCGTATCAGCATTTAGGGTTGTGTAATGTCATGTTTTTTTATAACCAGTTTACTATGGAGGAGACAATGATACACAAAACTCTCATGCAACACGCAGCGGTAGGCTCATAAACTGGCATTTTAGTTTCTGGGTTGGTTGGCGCTGGTCATGTGAACAGCTAGGCCATGTGTGGTGAGAATAGTGGATTGCGCGTACACAGGAAACTGTTTCACAAGGTCCATGTAGTCATGATTTTTCAAGAACAAATGATTCTTATTATTATTACCTTGGTGGCTGAACGAAGGTTTCCGCCCTGGTTGTATTGACAGCATCTCTCCAGGTATGTGGTATTTCAAAAGCATCAAACTCACTCTGAATGTAGAAAACTGTCAGGTCATTCCCTTCTTCACTGTCATCTGTAAAAAACAATGGGAATAAATTTCGTGTGAGGCAAATCAGGCTCAGTGGCACAAATCTATTATGCTAATAATAATTTCAATGCTTACTTTTTTATCAACTTGCTTCCATTACCATAATTAATTAAACACAACTTTAAGTAGATGCCAAGCTCAGAAATTTCCTGCTAATACTACTGAGCCAATTCTGGAAAGTTTGACCAACCCATAACCTTTGTTTCAGGTGAAAATGAACACTCAGTATGTTAACCCCAAAGTTAACTTTCGCACTATATAAAAACAGACCTGCCAACCTTGGCTCTGAAAGAGGTAATGCAGGGGATGGTTTACTTAAAGGATTTGGGTACTTTTCCAAAATGTCCACTGACAGGGTTTGAAGATAATGACAGTGGAAAGCTTCCCTTTAAATATTACTTACTGAGGTGCTGTAGTTTTTGAGAAATGAGTAAAACAATGTAATGAAAATACGTTTGTAAATGCTTAAAATAATTTTGGTCTCATGAGACCAAAATTATTTTCATGACATTGTTTTACTCATTACCCAAAAACTACAGCACCTCAGCACGTAATATTTTCAGGGAAGCTTTCTACTATCATTATCTTCAAACTGTGTAAGTTTAGTGTAAATCTGTGGACATTGTGTTTTTTTGTCCTACAAAAAGTACATAGACTCTTTAACTTTACTCCGAAGCAGAGGTAGCTTCTTTCTGGGCAATTAGGTTGGCTCAGTTGTTTCTGTCTTTGACCTCTGGACCCCGGTTAGATAACTGAACCAGATCCTTGCATGTGGATTGGGTTTTTCAGTTCCTATCTAACTGCGTGGGTTTGCCCTAGAGGGGTTTTCCTCCCATGTCTGAAATTGAAAACGCCTTGTTGTATTCTCCACAAAATGTTGGTGTGATGTTGTCATTAGGATGCTTAGCCGACTATGATTGTTGCGGCAGTTCACGCTACAGAGCAGATATTCCAGTGTCAGGAAATCCAACCGGGGCCCAATATCATGGAGCTGCTAAGCACAAAAATCTGCTTAGCATGAAATTTCTTCCTTGATAAAAACAGGATTACCAACAAAATTTCCATTTGATGGATATTGCCTGTTACTGGTATTCAGCTGTTGTTCGCTTTTCCTGAAAATCACGTGGAAATTTTGTTGGCAATCCTGTTTTTATCAAGGCAAACGATTCATGCTAAGTAAATTTTGTGCTTAGCAGCTCCATGAAATTGGGCCCTGAAAGCCATTGCAACTATCTAGTTTGGCAGCCCAGACACTTACCACTATCCTGTTGAGTTTGTACAATTGACATCATATAGCTGACACACTCCTCAATAATTCTACTCCATGGTACATGCCCAGCCAGCGGCTCACAGCCCGGTGCATCGTACGTCAGGTAACAGGTGTCTTCAAATGATCGACGGAACTTCTCTAGAGTTCTCTGCACCCTGTTAATGAAAATAAATATTTAATGTCTGACAAATCAACACCACGCCTTGAACTTTGTCTTGAAGGGGCACAGCAATTTCCCTCTGGTAAGGGGCACTTCCATGAGGAAAATGTAAATTTGTACGGCAAAAGCACAAAGTACGGCAAAAGCACAGGGCACCACGGCAAAAGCACAGGGCACCACGACAAAAAGCACAGGGCACCACGACAAAAGCACAGGGCACCACAGCAAAAGCACAGGGCACCACAGCAAAAGCACAGGGCACCACAGCAAAAGCACAGGGCACCACAGCAAAAGCACAGGGCACCACAGCAAAAGCACAGGGCACCACAGCAAAAGCACAGGGCACCACAGCAAAAGCACAGCGCACCACGGCAAAAGCACAGCGCACCACGGCAAAAGCACAGCGCACCACGGCAAAAGCACAGCGCACCACGGCAAAAGCACAGCGCACCACGGCAAAAGCACAGCGCACCACGGCAAAAGCACAGCGCACCACGGCAAAAGCACAGCGCACCACGGCAAAAGCACAGCGCACCACGGCAAAAGCACAGGGCACCACAGCAAAAGCACAGGGCACCATGGCAATTGCTGTGGGTGCCAGGGGCTATTTCGAGGCCTGCAACACCAATGAAATATATAGAAACTTCCCCACTAATTAAATGAAAGTAAATCAATATGAGATATTAACCCAACGAGAGTTAACCCAACGGTTCTTTTCAGAACCACCCCAACTCATTTAGAGATTGTTATTACATGGTGTTACCGCAAACTCTTCTATACCTTATCTCCACCATGCAAAGTTTCAAATCCTACTTAATATGAGATATTCATAAAACAGTGCGCCTTCTGCAGTTTATCTAATAATAGACCTTTTCGCAAATACCATTGCACAAGCGCAGACTGTTGAATGAGGTGCATTTTGGGATAGATATGGATCAAATTTGGTCACCAGCTAGACCAAAATGCACCGAAATCCAAGCTTTACGCGCGCGCCCCAGTATTTGCGAAAAGGTCTATGTTTGCAGAATACAGTGCGCCCTCTAGAGTTTATCTAGTAAGGTTTACAGAATACAGTGCAGAATACAGTTTATAGAATACAGTTGAGCAACTAGACAAATACCTTGCAAATAGCGGAACTTTGCTCTTCTGGCTCCCTGGAAGGGAGTTGAGATACTTGTGACAGAAATCCACCACAGAATGCCAGTCATCTGTAAGTAAAATAAACCACAGCAACTTTATTAACGTAAATTGAACTGGAGTATCTTGTAACAAAACTATTCAGCAGAAAATGCTTCAGCTACGCAGAAATTGTCTTTTGGAGTTAAGTGGTATTTTGGCTGGTAACCTATTTCTGCTTGCCAAGATTTGTCTTGTTCTTTTTCGAATTTGGGGGGATAAAAACTTACATCTTTTTCCATAACCACATTACTTTGGAGTGAAAAGATTCTCTATACTATTGAAAAAGCTGCTGTACTTCTAACCAAGTTATTAATTTGAATAGTGATTACCAAAATTGTATCTTCCTTTCTAGGGTTAAAACAAAATAGGGTACTCGGACGATTAGATTAGATTAGAATTTGCTTACCATCTTCGCTTATAAGAGGTAGACTTGGTAGGAGTAAAAAGAGTATCTTTTGCCTCAGAAGTTCCATCTGCTTCTTAGAGTTCCAATCAGGGCTTGGGAGTTCTGTCAACAACAAAAAATCAATTATATCAAAATTTCAACTGGTTTATCTCATTTGTCCCCCGCCTTCAGTTTTTAAAACTGGCATAAGAACTGGAATGTTTGTTTTTACAGGAGGCAGGAAAGTATTGAGTTTACTTTATATTTATCTGTGGGTTAAAGCAAAATAGTATTCCTTATCCCTGACAACTATTTAAATGTAGCTGCACCCTTTGGTATAAGTATAGGATTCAAAATGCCACTACTAACAACTATAAGCGAGTGGTTTAGAGCAAATTGACTCTAAGTTCTGGTGGGTTTCAAACCGTTTGAATCTGCGTCATGGCACTTGTATCATTTAGCAAAATGCTTTACTATAATTGCTTCTCTTCACCCAGGGGTATAAATGGGTGCCTGCATAGTTGTAGAGGTTGATATTGTGTATAAAAAAGCCTTCAAAGTGCCATGGCAGCCCATGGCTGTATACTCCGAAGGGAGCTGAGAAAGATTAAAAAAAGAATGATATTTCCCCAAAGACCAGGGCATTAACGTAAAGTGCATTGATATGGCTATTGTAAAATGCGCTAAAAAATAACTTTTTATTATAGACACACAAACTTAAAGCAAACAGTTTTTTAAATGTGCACCCCAACTTGTCCAAGTCCATGGTAAGATTTGTTTTTGTGGTTTTCGGTGCATTTCGGTCTATGTAGAATGCAGGCTTTATACTAAACAAGCCCAGAGATTTTTTACGGCAACTGCAATATGTACAATACCTGATTGGTTGTCTGACTTTGTGAACTCTGCAGGAGGCCACGAGAGGGAAGTCAGGGAACCACTGCTGGCCACATCAGCAAGGTGCCTGACTGTTGCATTGTAGAGTTCAATCACACGACAGCAATCCTTTTATAAGGAAAAACAATAAAAACAATGACCCTATAATCCATAATTGTAAAATCAAAACATAAAATCTTCAAAACTAAATTTTCTTAACATCAAAGTTTAACTCTAGACACTATAACTAAGCACTGAAAACACACAATCCTTTGCATTTCAACCACCAGGGGTCACAACTTCAAGATGTTCCAAGAGCAGGTCACGTCTTAAGCGTAAGAAATAAGTTTTCTTCCAGCGTGTTGTAAATGACTGAAACAGCCTGCCCTCATACACACTAAAAATGCTAAATCACTCAATAATTTCAAGACTTTGCTCAACATACATTGGGCCAACAATCCAATCAAATCTGTGAACTGGTTTGATACTTCAAGGGGGGCATAAATAATAGTATTTGTGACCCGCTACGTGAAAATGAGTCAGATGTCGCCCAATGCATTATTAAGTTATGGACAGTTTAATGTGGAATTGTTAAGATCTTTATTTGCATGGTTAACCTTGAGAACACTTACCTTTAGGCATTAAAGCTATGAATACAACAATTTTGTGATCATACTTATATGTCTAATTTATATCCTTTTGCGCGAAATGGTAGTTTAAAACATCACTTTACTTGTAATTCGTTTTTCAGAAAAAATGATGTATTGGCTATTTTCAAATGGGGATAACTCAGCAACGCCACACACCAAAAGCTTAGACATATACCAAATTACTGCTGCTGGTGTGTTCTTTCCAGCCATGCATACAACTCAATTCTTGAAATTGTCAACATCTGACTCATTTTCACATAGCGGGTCACATTTGGTTTTTTATATAGCGCTTTATAAACCGTGTCTCAAAGCACTTCCAACATTATTACCCCTGATCACTGGGCCTCTTCGTTCCTTAAAACCATCTTAGCTCCCTGGGGAGTATACAGCCTCGGCTGCCAAATAGGTAGCGCACTAAGCTAAATCATTCACAACAACCGTCTCTGCCCTCACAGGTACCCATTTACCCCTGAGTGGAGAGAAGCAATACTAGTTAAGTGTCTTGCTCAGGGACACAGGTGTCACGACCAGGATTCAAACCCACACTCTGCTGAACAGAAACACAAGAGCTGGAGTTCGGTGCTCTTATCCGCTCGGTCACGACACCCCACAAATAGATCAAGTCTTACCTCAGAGCCAAAGGTCTTGTAAGTATCTGTAAGTAATGAATGAATTACCTGCTCTGGTAGACATGCATCTCTCCGCGTCTTGGCATCCTCATAGAGAGACAGACTGAAGAAGGCCATCATCCCAGTGTCCAGGTAACCCTTAAGGCTATCTTCAGAGAGGGATGGGGGAGGGGGGCTACGGGTCGCCAGCCAATCCAAAGACTCGCTCAACTGTCAGGTGAACAAAACAAACACACAAACGTTACTGATAGCACAGACCCAGCCGTCGATTTCACCACACTCTTCCTAACTTAGGACTAATCTTAGGACTTAGGACGAGTTAAGTTCCATATCCGAAGACGTTAGGACGCATTGAACTCATCCCATAGCTCCCGGAATACTCGTCCTAACTCGATTAGTCCTAGCATTTCGTGAAATCGGCAGCAGGCCTCTTAGCACTGCTTCAGCAAAAAAGTAGCCAAGTGAAATGGAAATTGGGCTCGGACCCCATTTTACAGAGCTGGTTAAGCACAAAATTTAGCTTAACAATTTGCTGCTTAACAAAATTGAGCTGCATATCAGTCACAGATGGTCCCAGTAACATGGTATTTAGTTGGTAACCTTGTTATGGTAAGCATAATAGTCATTGTACTAAACTAAATGTTGTGCTCAAATACCTCAACGGAATTGGGTTCCGGGCCCAATTTCATAATGCCTGTAAGTATAAATACCTGCTATAAGCACAGAACAACCTTGCTTAAAAGAAATTGGTTACCAGCCAAATCTCCATAAGGATTACATTATTACATCTGGTGCCCCACTCATTGTTGCTGCTTAGCAAAGATTTGCTAAGCAGTATTTTCTGCTTAACAGCTTTAAGAAATTGGGCCCTAATCACCGATGGAGTTTTCTTGCAGAATTTGGTCACAAGAATCAAGCAGAAAATGGTTATCTTTCGATCTTCAAAAAGTAGATTTGCCCTTACCTCTTGGCTGTTTTGCGGCAACTCAATGTCCTCAGTGACCTCCAAGAAATGATAACCCGACACAAAACCCTTCCCAGCCAGTCGATCGAGAGCTAGCATCTCTATACACATGCTCTGAGCATGCTCAGTAGCTGACCAATCAAGGAGGGCGATGACTAAGGGGAGAGGCGGAGTCACCGGTTTGGCTTGTAGGATGGAGTCCAGTCGAGACTTTGCTTGGCGCCAAAAATTCTACGAATTTTAATGATACGAACTGTATGTTAATTACATTTTGGTGATCATATACAACTCAAAGATTTTGGTTTGAACAAAGAAAATTGCTTGGAGAGAAACTTCTACCAATAACCTCTGGAATAATGAAAGGGGGCTCTACAAACTGAGCTCCCTAGTACGGCCTCCCTAGTAATCAATATCAAGGATGTCAGTCATAAGCCCATTAAAGGAACACGTTGCCCTGGATCGGTCGAGTTGGTCTTTGAAAAGCGTTTGTAACCGTTTGTTATAAAATGCATTATGGTTAGAAAGATGATTTAAAAGTAGAATACAATGATCCACACAAATTTGCCTCGAAATTGCGTGGTTTTCCTTTTACTTTACGAACTAACACGGTCGGCCATTTATTTATATATACAACTATATCAAATTGGAGAAACCCCTCCTCCCAAATATCACCACCCAAGTTATTTATCTGACCACACCTCATTAATACTTAACTGACCTGGTTACTACTGGGTGGATCCAGTGCAAACAGGATCCCGCTGGTTCCTAGCAGCTGATTGCGCTTAGAATGATGATTAGAGGTCATTGACCCCATTGTGACCTTTGTGCAGATACTGAGTGTGCAGAGCTTGTTGGATGATACGTGGGGCACTCTTGCAGAGTACAAACTAAGTGTTTCAACCTGTTAAATATAAAGAAGATGATGTAATGATGAGCAGTGAAAGTAGAGCCATTAATAAAAAATTAAACAACAAATGGGGTTGAACAAAGACAAAATGATAAGGGCAGGAATGACTAGATAGTGGGCTTTTACAAACTGAGCTGTCTAGCCCATGAGCTATCCAATCCTAAGTTGGTGGTCTCCCTACTTTGTCAATCCCTTTGTTCAGGGGTACCAGTCAGACGCCATTCAACCTTTAACTGCTATTTAGCCAGGGATCACACCGAATGCTACAACACAACCTGGGAAGCGGCAGCCAAGGGATCATCTTTAAGGGGATGCAAATATTTTTTTGTTGAAGAAACTTTACCAAGTCAATGTTCGTTGTAGTTTGTTACTTGATACTCTAATAAAAATTAAACAAACATTCAAGGTGAAACAATTACCTGCTCATCGTCCCCAAGCTGACCCCTCCTGGCGCCCTCAGAGAGTTTCCCTCTCCTCAGCTTCGCCTTCAGCCAATCACACAACCTCTCCTGGTCATGTGATCCCGACGCAGGCAGCGAAGCTACCAGCTTCCAGTAGTGGTGCTGCTGCCTGTTGCCATGGTGACTGCCTCCCGTCAAGGATGCATGATGGGAACGGAAGGAGTTACCGAGTACATCGGGGAGGTCAAGGGATGACCACGCTTTCTGGCGGCGAAGGTTTTGCAAGTAGTGAATCCGGAGGATGGAGTGGGCAATTTTCTCCCGGCCAGTGTCAATACTGCAAGAATAAACATTAAAAAAATGCTTATCCTTAAAAAAAAACCAAAACATGCTTACCCAAAAAACCATGCTTACCCAAAACGCGGGTTTGGAATTGCACAAATGTCAAAGCTTATTCAAACTCCATGGGAGGCACAAACTGAGCTTTCTAGCCCTGTCTTCCTATTTTGTTAATATCTTTGTTGGATGCCAGTCAAAAGCCATTGAAATGGCTTGTGACACATTTGTACAAAACCCTTGCCAGTGATGTGGTCTCAAAAAGCTCTTGCAATAAGTCCCTGAAGTTTACAAAATACAAAGTTGAAAAGAATCTGCTCTACCAATGCAAAGGTCGTTGATTCGAATCCCATCTGAGTGGATTATTGTTCACAGACCATGGGAAAGTATCGAGTATACAGTGCTTAATACACATCAGTGTAAGGGTAAAAACATTCATGTAAGGTTAAAAACAAATTATAAAATCAGAATTGTAACAAAAACTTAAAACTTAAAAACATGAATCTTACCCATATGGAGACTCCAGAGTAACGCCCGACCTCTCCCTTGCCACGCCTTCATCTGTGACCTCCTTGGTCTCTCTACGCCCCGCCCACAACAACCTAAGCTGCTCCTGAGCGCTCTGGTTGGGCGGGGCCGCTGGGAAGGTCAGCAGCATCCTCCTCAGTCGGATGCGCTTTGTGTAGACCCTGTACCATCTAAAGAGTAGTAAAGAAAACAGACAGTTATATCAGAGCTGCTTGCATTTGCATCTTGCAATTCAGAAGATTTTTATTTATTTAATTTTGTTTTGTTATGAGAGATCGCCTCACATCACACTTTCATTTGTGCTATAGACCCACATCCACGATCCCAGATCCAAGGGGCATAATGCAACCTACTCCTGTGGCTGAAACAGAGTTACAGTCTAGCCATGCATTCGCTAGGAGCCTGCCTGGTAGAGCAGAATGGACTACTTTTCTCAACTTTTTAAAGCCATTGGACACATTCGGTACACAGTATTGTCCAAAGGCCCACACTTTGTGTATCACAACTTATATATAAAATAACAAACCGGTGAAAATTTAGGCTCAATCAGTCATCGGAGTCGGGAGAAAATAACGGGAAAACCCACCCTTGTTTTCGTACAGTTCGCCGTGTCAGGAAATGTGTTTAAAATAAATGTGTAGTTCTGGATATAGAGAAATGTTCCAATGTTTTCTCAAAAAGTGAAGCATTTCATGGAATAATATTTCAAGAGAAGTCTTTCACCACTACCTTCTGTAAACCCTGTAAGTTATTTGTAAATCTGTGAACTTTTTATTTTTCTCTGTACCAATGGCTTTAAACCTACTCTCACCTCTGTAAGTATTTAGCTTGTTGTCCGAGTAGCACGTCTTTCTCAATCTCAGCGAGTCGCTGGTCACGTTGAGCGGTCTCCATCTGAATGAGCTCAGTTGACACTCGTTGACCTTCCTCGGCAATGACCTCCATGATGAGTTCTTGACTGATGTGAGCGATGGATCGCCTTATGCACTCAATCCTCAGCTGGCGTTCAATTTCACTGTCATTCAAACAAATTTTCACCAAGTGAGATTTTGAAGATTTCTTTGTGAAAATTACTCCCTGCTCTTTTTTTCTTTTAAGATACAAATCCAAACTTTCACTTAAAATGAAAGACCCATATTTAAAAAATAAAAGAAAAAGAAAGGAACTACAGATTTCAACAAACTAGGACAGTATGCTCAAAAGCACTGAACACCTTTAAACATTTTTTGAAGACCAACATTCCCAACATTACGTACAGTGCCTTTTAATAATTTGTTTCAAGTATTGCATACACTGATTTAATGATAAAACTAAACTAATATTCTTTAACACGATGCAAATACAACATCAATTCAATTTCACTCTTTTTGCACTATCAACTTCAACCAACCTCGTTGCTATGGTAACAGCCTCTCCCTTGACGACCGTTGCTAGAGTATCTTCGTGGATACCCAGCGCTATCCTCTTTTGTTGCTCTTTCCTCTCCATCAAAGCTTGTTGTTGTTGTTGTTGTTTTTGTTGCTGCTCTTGCTCTATTCTACGTCGTGTCATCTCCGCAAGTTGTGCTTCATGAAGTCTGACAAACAAGATTACAAGATTTCTTGCTTAAAGGCACTGGACACGCTTGATAGCCCAGGTCAAAATTCCAGTTGAACCTAGTTAACTGGGGTCAACTGGTTCAACTGGATAGTGACCAAACTCGTCCATTTTCCATATTAACCAACTGGTTTGGACTAGGTTTAACTGTGTTCAACTAGGTTGAAATTATAAACCAGTTGGTCTCTGTCCATTTTCCATATTAAACCAACTGGTTTTAATTGTGTTTAACTAGTTTATCAACTGGTTTCAACTAGTTCCAGTTAAACCCAGTTTAACTAGGTTCAACTGGAATTTCGACCTGGGAGTTGTCAAAAACCAGTATTCTCACTTGGTGTATTCCAACATATTCATAAAATAACAAACCTGTGACAATTTGGGCTCAATTGGTCTGCATTATTCATTCCTAGAAGCAAACACAGTTGGGGCGAACACACCTTTTCTGCTGCGGCCCCCAGGATATGGAACAGTCTTCCTAACAACATCAGACAATCACCTACAATACATATTTTTAAGAGGTCTCTCAAATGTCACTTGTTTACAATAGCTTACTCTATAACGGCAGGCCTGATACTTAGCAGAGGCAACGAAGGCGATTGCCTCCATGCCCCCTGGTCATTGCCTTGGTGCCATTGAAATGCTCCAGTACAAGTGTACGCTTTCCTCATAGGGTGCCCTATACCAAGGAGAAAATGCCTTGGTGCCCGTACCCTTTCAAAACAAAGATCCGTTGTAGAAAATGGCACCATATAAATGTTACAATTGATTGATTGATTGAAAACAAGGTTGCCCGTCGGTTTAACTATATGCATTATTCATACTCCGGTTTACAGGTCATCAATATTCATATCAGCTCATCACTATTCATGTCAGCTAGTGAATATGCATTAAAAAACAAAAATACAGGGTTTCTCTGTGTTACCTCCCCTCGCCCTCCACATCTGACCCACCTCTGTTTCTCCTCTTGAACTCTCAGCTCCTGAATCCTCTTCTCCTGCATTCTCTGCTCCTGCACGACCTCCTTGGCAATCTCTGGAACCATAGGAACGGACGCTCCTTCATACGCCTCGTCCAAGATGTCTGAGGAGCCACTCCGGATGTAATGGACCCAGTACAGTAGGCTGTTACTCAACTCCAGAGCCATCTCATCGATGACCTCAAGGAACATCCCTCGGGCGGCTTCTTTGATTTCCTTCAGAACAATCATTTAAACAAATTTTAAAAAAACTTGTTTTTTGCTTTTCAAACTGGCAGCATCTTAGAGACATATTGTGAAGGATAAGTGGTGAGCCATAGTCTAGTTTACTGAACTCGAAATCAGGTGGCTGAACCATCTAAGCTCAAACCTGTCAAACTCCTGGTTACTTATCTGAACTTGTTCACCATTATTCCCTACTCGGACTTTCTGACTGTCTCCACAGTCATTGCTCACAACTACAAGAGCTTAAATTGGTCGTCGAAGATGCAAGATAATAATACTCCCTTGCTCACAAATTTGTGAGCTTTCAGATGCTCGATTTCGAGACCGCATGTGTGAGGGCTCAAAATAAATTCGAATATTTTACTGAGAAATTAATTTTTTTCTCTCAAAAACTACGCTACTTTCGAGGGAGCCGTTGCTCATAATACTTTATACTAATAATAACACAGCACTTATAAGGCGTGCTTTATCTTTGAAAACATTCAAAGGCCCCGGTCTGAAAGGAACAAAAAACCCAAGTTCATAAAAAGGCCTGCTGGAAAAGATATGTTTTAAGATGCTGCTGAGAGAGTGAGGTATTGTGTGTTTCTCTGATGTGATGGGGTAAGCTGTTCCAGAGCCGCAGGGCAATACAGGAAAAGGCCCTGTCCCCATAGCTGGCCAAGCAGGTACGAGGAACAAAGAGCCCGTTGCCTGATGACCTCAGACCTGGTCTTACAGACCGGGGTTGCAGCATGGTTTGGAGGTAGACTGGGGCAGAACTGTGGAGTGTCTTGAAAGTGAGGAGCAATTTAAAATGAATTCTGAAATTGACTGGTGGAGTTTGTAGAGGATGGGAGTGATATGTTCAGACATTTTCGTGCCAGTCAGTAACCGCGCAGCAGCATACTATCAACAGCTCTCCATTGCTTGTTACCAAGTTTTTATGCTAACAATTGTTTTTAGTAATTACCAATAGTGTCCAGTGCATGTAATGGTATGGTAGGAAGGTGACTTTTACAACTTTTACAAGCATGGAAATTGGCAGCAATTGGGTAAAATATAATTGGATTTAGGGCACAACAGATTTGCCCTTTGAAAAAAGTTAGGTAAAATAACAGGCAATAGCAGCCATTTTCTCAATTTTGAAAATTGTTTTCTCATGACTTAAAGACACTGGACACTATTAGTAATTGTCAAAGACCAGTCTTCTCACTTGCTGTATCTCAACATATGCATAAAATAACAAACCTGTGAAAATTTGAGCTCAATTGGTCGTCAAAGAAAAAACAACCCTGTCACACAAAGTTGTGTGCTTTCAGATGCTTGATTTCGAGACCTCAAATTCTAAATCTGAGGTCTTGAAATCAAATTCGTGGAAAATTACTTCTTTCTCAAAAACAACTCCACTTCAGAGGGAGCCGTTTCTCACAATGTTTTATACCATCAACCTCTCCCCATTACTCGTTACCAAGTAAAGTTTTATGCTAATTATTATTTTGAGTAATTACCAATAGTGTCCACTGCCTTTAATATGATGTGATCAAAGGCACAATTCCCCAAATATTTCCCCTATCTGCCCCAAGCTACATTGTGTAGCCTTAGCAGAGTTACAATCATTCCCGGTTTTACTAAACAAATACCAAAAGTAATACGTCAGACATAAAAAATTACACCTTTATGCTTTATGAATTCACATATATGAATTTACCATTTTCTATAACTTTCAGGTAAATTCCTATCATCCATAGAAAGTTTAAGTCTAATTGATAGGTTTGTGACGTGTGAACTGTTCGGTTTCATACAAACAAGTGTACTCAACTTAAAGGTTTCAAAACATCCACACTATGAACCCAAGCGGGATTAACAGCAAGTCTGGGGCGATTATTTGTGGTCTGATTTACGGGGGAAAAATACATGGCACGACCATTCAAGTCTATCCGGTCTCTTGAACCTCAAAGTTTAGTACTTGCAGGTGCATTGAATGAGTTGTAATGACTTTTATGTATAAAATCAAAAATCCTGACAACAATTGTTTTACTTGAAAATATTGTCGTGGGCCAGCATGGCTCGAACTTGGAAGGAAAGCCTTAAGGCAGCTGGACTTGTACATGTAGTCCATTGTGCCGCCCAGCAGAGTTTTTAAAATTTTGTTCACTGTGCAGTGATCGGAGACACAGTTAATGATAAGGAGTATCAAATAATATTGAAGTTTTGATTTATTGCCCACCACTAAAATTGGTCTAGCTACAACCTTGATTGTTATATCAAAATTTTACCGGGAATTATCAGTGACAGTTCAAGGCTGTTAATTCCAAAGGGTTGATTAAAAAATAACCCATGTATGCATTGGGTAGCTCATGTTATTGAGTTGACCCAATTATTACCAGCAATGCAATAATGAGTCTCAATCACAATTTTATGGGCCTTAGGCAACATTCAATAGACCGAGAACAGCCACAACAATGAATTTCACACATAAAATGCCATGGAACCCAAGTTTCGACACTCCTGGGTCGACAGGTTTTTTTTTCCAGCTGCGCCAAGCAACTGGTTATTCTCTACCACTAGATCTTAGACCACATCTTTGTACCACAAAATACAAAACTCTTCTTCAAACTTATCTTATGTCACAGGTTTTCAAGGACTACTTTTGTTGAGTCTGTTTTCTTCCATTTGGATATGTGCGCATTACAAGTCTCTGTTATTCTTATTATGAATAATCCCACATGCGTCTATATGTACAATACAGAGGTGAGAGTCATTGCTGGCAGCAAATTGTGAAACAAGGACCCAGATTTTAGGAGGTATGTTGCAATACAGCTCTGACTACTGGCAACCTTCGGGCTTAGATTTCACTGAGCTATAGGACACTGTCCTCAGCACAAGAGAAGGAAAGCAAAGAGCAGGATTTCTTGGTACAGTGTGTAAATCCTGTGGTGTAGATATCACAAAGCATACAGAACAGGATGCTTTATATGTGGGGGAAAAAAAATCAAAAGAACCAGGCAGATATAAAAAGTCTGCATTCAGATAAAGGTAAACTATAAAATTTGAGCTCAATTGGTCGTCAAAGAAAAAACAACCCTGTCACACAAAGTTGTGTGCTTTCAGATGCTTGATTTCGAGACCTCAAATTCTAAATCTGAGGTCTTGAAATCAAATTCGTGGAAAATTACTTCTTTCTCAAAAACAACTCCACTTCAGAGGGAGCCGTTTCTCACAATGTTTTATACCATCAACCTCTCCCCATTACTCGTTACCAAGTAAAGTTTTATGCTAATTATTATTTTGAGTAATTACCAATAGTGTCCACTGCCTTTAATATGATGTGATCAAAGGCACAATTCCCCAAATATTTCCCCTATCTGCCCCAAGCTACATTGTGTAGCCTTAGCAGAGTTACAATCATTCCCGGTTTTACTAAAGAAATACCAAAAGTAATACGTCAGACATAAAAAATTACACCTTTATGCTTTATGAATTCACATATATGAATTTACCATTTTCTATAACTTTCAGGTAAATTCCTATCATCCATAGAAAGTTTAAGTCTAATTGATAGGTTTGTGACGTGTGAACTGTTCGGTTTCATACAAACAAGTGTATTCAACTTAAAGGTTTCAAAACATCAATACCATGAACCCAAGCGGGATTAACAGCAAGTCTGGGGCGATTATTTGTGGTCTGATTTATTGGAAAAATACATGGCACGGCCATTCAAGTCTATCCGGTCTCTTGAACCTCAAATTTTAGTACTTGCAGGTGCATTGAATGAGTTGTAATGACTTTTATGTATAAAATCAAAAATCCTGACAACAATTGTTTTACTTGAAAATATTGTCGTGGGCCAGCATGGCTCGAACTTGGGAGGAAAGACCACAAGGCAGCAGGGCTGGCAGTTAAAAAAACTACTGGACCAGGGGTCGATTTCACAAAGAGTTGGGACTAGTCCTTACCTAGGATTAGTCCTAGGAGATATTAAAAAACTTCAGGCTAATCCTAAGTTAACTCGTCCTAACTCGAGATAAGACTATAGTCTTAACTCTTTGTTAAATCCACCCCTGGCTTTGTTCAGGGAGATAAAGTAGAAACTGATTTTCGACTGTTGGCTGAACACCCAAGTACTGTGCAATTTGTTACATTATAGATTAAAACAAGTCTTTAAAAGTCTCTTGAAACTCTTGTTGAGAGAGTCAGCTTGGCAAGTATGAAGAGGCAAGTTATTCCATGTGTGCAATGAAGTTGAAAGCTCTTTCATAACAGAATTTTGTGGAAATAAGAGGGAAAGTGAAAGGCACAGCAAGACTTTGAAACGTGTTTTTTTAAAGGCACTGGACACCTTTGGTAATTGTCAAAAACCAGTATTCTCACTTGGTGTATCCCAACAAATGCATAAAATATCGGTGTAAATTTTTACTCAATTGTTCATCGAAATTTTAAAAAAATAATGATAATAATAAAAAACACCCTTGTGGCAAAAAGTTAGTGTGTTCTCAGTTGCCTAAAAAGGCTTTAGATTTGAGTGAAGTCTTCTAATATTTAAGTGAGAAATTACTTCTTTCTCAAAAACTACGTTACTTCAGAGGGAGCCGTTTCTCACAATGTTTTTAACTACCAACGGCTCTCCATTGCTCTTTACCATTGCTCTTGTAAAGTTTGTAATATTAATAATAATAATAATAATAATAAAAAAAAAACACAACACAAAGAAAAACAGACACAACAAAATTCGTCATTGAAAACCTGTGACATAAGATAAGTTTTGAGAAGAGACTTGAATTTTGTAGTACAAAGACAAGATCGAAGATTAAGTGGTAGAGAGTTCCAGATGCGTGGGGCGGCTGAAGAAAAAGACCTGTCACCCCATGAGTGTTGAGACTTGGGTTCAATGAGGAGTTTGGTATTTTGCCAAGCACTATGAACAAAATCCATTGTGCCGCCCAGCACAGATTTCAAAATATTTGTTCACTTGTGTATTGATCTGAGACACAGTTAATGATAAGAGATATTAAACGTCACAGAGTCAACCTATTGTATGACTCGACAAAATTGGAAAACCTTGACCCATTTCAGCAATAATGGCTCCAAAGTTGAACATTAATCGTTTTGTTGATCCACTCGCTCTTGGTGGCCCACCACTAAAATTGGTCTAGCTTCAACCCCGATTGTCATGTAAAAATTGCACGTGACTTTTCATTGAAAATTCAAGGCTGTTGATAACAAAGGGTTCAAAGTAACCCATGCATCATTTTCTCAGGTGAAGCATTGGGTGAAGCCCATGTTATTGAGTTGACCCAATTAAAAAAGGAAAAAATATCTTTGAGCTGAATACATTGTAAAGTGAAACATTGCAATGACTAAAAAAAAATAAAACTTTTGGGAAATTCCAGGTTTGCAAGTGACAAGTCCTTCAATAAAATTTGTTAAAAGTTCCTTACCACTTTAGAGTACGGCGTCTTGACCATCGACGCCTTTACCTCCGCAGGGACTGTAGAGGGCACTGTTGGCATCGAGGTCTCAGCGGCCTTGACGGGGCTTCCTGCCATTCTCTGATCCTTCTCAGGAATCAGCGCCTCTTGCTCATTGGTGGGTGCTGGCGTTGCCTTGGCAATGACAGTATATCCCTTATAGTTGCCATTCTCGTCGAAACTTGACATTGGATGATGAATGACCTCTGGGGGGAGGGGGCCACCGTTGACCACCTAGGAGGTAGAAAAAAGAATCTCTAGTTGAAGCTCAGACGGATATTTCAAAATCCTCATTAGAACTAGTTTTAATAAGAGTAATTGGTAATTACTCTAAATAATTATTATTTGTCGTCGTCAAAAACCCCTATTCAATTACGCACGTTTGTTAAACGAAAACCCTAAGCTTTCGTGTACAAAGCATATTGGTCCAGAACTCGGTTAGGAAACGAAGAAACAGACACTGCGCTGTGGTCCAGAATGTATATAGAAAAACAAGAAAAAGAGACTTGAGTAGACTCCTCTCAAGAAGTCACATACTGAATTGCATTTACCATAGAGAATTTTTAACAATAACATGGAAGTGACTGCATCCAGTTATGTTCAAACGCGTAGACTCATCTCAAGAAGTCACAACTCATGATAGGTACATACTGTATGGCATTTACCAAAGAGAATATTTGACAATAACATGGAAGCGACTGCATCCAATTATATTCAAATGAAGATTACGTGGCTAATTAATGAAGATTTTTAATTTTGTTTACATTTAGAGTAAAGCTTATGTTCTAAGCTTCAATTTGGTATATGATTTCACTCTTTTGAAGTTATGGTCTAGGAGATTAGGTTTAAAGAAAAAAACGTGTGCAATTGCTATGGGTTTTAGGCAGAAACAAAGAATAAGAAAAAAAATAAAAATCTTGACAGAAACAATACCTGTTTCGACGGTAGGTCGGAACAGCTAATGATAATAAGTTCTTATAAGCGCATTTTAGAATAACCGTATCAATGCGCTTTACATTAGTGCTCTGGTCATTGGGCCAACAACCCTCTAATCTTTCTCAGCTCCCTGGGGAGTATACAACCAGGTAAACTGTAGCGCTGCAAAGGTTTTTTTTTACAAATCAACCTCTATCCTCGCAGGTACCCATTTATACCCCTGGGTGAAGAGAAGCAATTATAGTTAAGTATCTTGCTCAAGGACACAAGTGTCACAACAGGGACCCGAACCCATTTTCTTCGCTCAGCAAACTTATCCTTGCTTCCTGAAATTTGGAACCAGTGAGAGATTTTTACTTACCTCCCCAATGGACATTGAATTCTTGACCTCAATGATGGAATGGGACCTCTCCACCACAGGGGTGATGTCAGGATGCTCAAAGGCTGAACGGCTGAAAGTCACGATGCCATCTTCAACGGTCAAGTTGTGCGACTGACAGAACTCCGAGGCCTACACAACAAGAAAAGTTTTATAGATGTCAAAATTTGCATCGGAATACAAAATATCATTTGGTTTGACCCTTGTACTTTTCCGAGTTCTTAGAAGAAAAAAACCACAGATACATTACTCGGGTGGGATTCAAACCCACTTTTTGGCCTCGGGAATAATGCAATGGTGGAAATTAGCAGGTAAGAGAGGGCATGCTGTGGTCTATGTCATTACGCAAAAAAGCTGAGTTTAATACCTGCGTGATGTCGTCAAACGCCAGGGATGTTGAGATGTTCACCATTGGGAAGTTTGAGCCTCTGGTACTGCTGAAGGTATAAGCCTTAATCATCACATCCAGAGCCAAGTTACGAACTTGCATGAAATAGCGATGCATTATACAGGCATTCAGATACGTCGCTGATCTGCAAACATAATAATAATAATAATAATAATAATAATAATGATGATGATGATGATAATGATAATGATAATGATAATGATAATGATAATGATAATGATAATGATAATGATAATGATAATGATAATGATAATGATAATGATAATGATAATGATAATGATAATGATAATGATAATGATAATGATAATGATAATGATAATGATAATGATAATGATAATGATAATGATAATGATAATGATAATGATAATGATAATGATAATGATAATGATAATGATAATGATAATGATAATGATAATGATAATGATAATGATAATGATAATGATAATGATAATGATAATGATAATGATAATGATAATGATAATGATAATGATAATGATAATGATAATGATAATGATAATGATAATGATAATGATAATGATAATGATAATGATAATGATAATGATAATGATAATGATAATGATAATGATAATGATAATGATAATGATAATGATAATGATAATGATAATGATAATGATAATGATAATGATAATGATAATGATAATGATAATGATAATGATAATGATAATGATAATGATAATGATAATGATAATGATAATGATAATGATAATGATAATGATAATGATAATGATAATGATAATGATAATGATAATGATAATGATAATGATAATGATAATGATAATGATAATGATAATGATAATGATAATGATAATGATAATGATAATGATAATGATAATGATAATGATAATGATAATGATAATGATAATGATAATGATAATGATAATGATAATGATAATGATAATGATAATGATAATGATAATGATAATGATAATGATAATGATAATGATAATGATAATGATAATGATAATGATAATGATAATGATAATGATAATGATAATGATAATGATAATGATAATGATAATGATAATGATAATGATAATGATAATGATAATGATAATGATAATGATAATGATAATGATAATGATAATGATAATGATAATGATAATGATAATGATAATGATAATGATAATGATAATGATAATGATAATGATAATGATAATGATAATGATAATGATAATGATAATGATAATGATAATGATAATGATAATGATAATGATAATGATAATGATAATGATAATGATAATGATAATGATAATGATAATGATAATGATAATGATAATGATAATGATAATGATAATGATAATGATAATGATAATGATAATGATAATGATAATGATAATGATAATGATAATGATAATGATAATGATAATGATAATGATAATGATAATGATAATGATAATGATAATGATAATGATAATGATAATGATAATGATAATGATAATGATAATGATAATGATAATGATAATGATAATGATAATGATAATGATAATGATAATGATGATGATGATAATAATAATAATAATAATAATAATAATAATATCGAAGTCTTATATAGCGCACGTATCTACCAAAAAAATTACTCAAGGCGCTGAGTATATACAAACTTTCAGAAAGATAGGTTAATGCAGTGATAAATTTTGACACCCAATTATTTAGCACCTTCTAAGGAATTACAAGGTGCTTCGGCGCACACAGCAGCCACAGCCAGGAACACCGGGGCGAACCCCTTCTCTTTTCGATAAGTGTACTGGGTTCTTTTACATGCGTTACACAACACATGGGACCAACAGCTTTATGTCCCATCCGAAGGACGAAGCAATGGTTAAGTGTCTTGCTTAAGGACACAAGTGTCACGGCTGGGGATTCAAACCCACACTCTGCTGATCAGAAACACCAGAGTTTGAATTCGGTGCTCTTATTCGCTCGGCCACGACACTTAAACATAAAAATAAAACAAACATATTCAAGAGGTTATAGTGTATGTTTATTAATATAGGACTCCTATATTAAGAGATGTTTGAAGCTTTGCATGGTGTGAAGGATAAGAATCAACTGTAAATAATAGCAAACTTGCGGATGCAACCATGTTTACCAAAAACTTGAGGGAGTGTTGGCTCCTGAAGACGAGCAGAGTATATCGTTCGAAACGTCAAGACCAAACCGGCTCATTTCAGAGCCAACACTCCCTCAAAAAAGTATTATTACACAGTTGTACCTACAGGTTCACTATTATTTATAGTTTATTTTGACTCCAATATTGATCAATATAGGACTCCTATATTAGATTTTTGACCCTCATGTGTCAGTAAATATAAGCAAAATACTGTACGGCACATGTTTAATAAATCATGTTCAATCAACTATTTAAGTTGGTGGAGTGGTTTCTTCCCAACTTTTTACCTTGGTTCGAATCTCACTTCGGATCACAGCTTTGCTCGTTGACTGAGTTTGCTGCCCCTACCTGATCGCATGCACTTATCTTGACATTCATTTGATTTATTGAACACGTGTCCTACTTTATGTCGTTCAAAAATCTAATATAGGAGTCCTATATTGATAAATATACAATGCTTATGGGACACTTTGTGATACAAGGTCGTATTATTGGGGACAAGTTTCTGTGTTTATTTTGTGTTTATTATGAAAAATGTATTAAATTTTTTTTTTATAAAACAAATAATAAATGCTTTTTGTTTGTGCTTATCGCAGACTATAATCACTCAGTAAAATTTGTCTGTTTTTCCATTTCACTCTGCTTTGCTTCATGAAATTGAATAGTCCAGATTTCGCTTCGTGATAATATTTTGTGACAATTTTCCTGTGGTTTTTAATGGTGTCTGGTAACCAGAAGTGAACCTATGATTGTTGCTGTGATTTGAAGTAATGTAGAAGCAGTACCTGACTAGTTTGAAGAACTTGACATAGTTGTTGCTGCTGATAGCTGAGAAGGCTTTCAGGGCAAACCTGACGGACTCGGAGTTCTTGACATCTTCTCTGTACTGTTGAGCTTGCCTGCAGAGGAGAAGAACAATTCGATTCAATAAACATTTATTTTCATGAAAGTAATATAGAGAAAAACAATGTTACTTAATGAGAGAATGCCAAAAGCTGTGATGTACAGCCAGCTCTCAGACAGCTTCAAGTAAAACATGGTTTATCTTTGTTATAGTTTAAAGAGCGATCATACACAGAGAATTAAACCTGAATGAGTTAAAACTGGCTTTTTAAAAAACGACTTTAATGTCCGAATGACCTAATATTCAAGTATTTTGTTTATGTTTACCCAGCTTTATCAGTTAAACATTTACTTTTGCAGTTTTTTAAAATGTCGAGTATAGGCACCTTAAGGGTACGTTCAGACATGGGGTTAAACTAGTCCTTAATCCAAAAGTGCTAAACTAACCCTGCGTGGGAACGCAATATTCTGGTCCGCGAGGGTTAACTTGACCCACTGAGCTGGGCTAAACTAAACCAAAAAAATTGGTGGACTAGCCTAACTTAGCCCAGGTTTTATGACCAACCCCCGCTGGGAACCGCTGCGAGGCCCAGTAAACCATCGTTGGAACGCAACTGACCTGCTACTTCCGGTCTATTTTAGCCCAAATGACCGCGGCAACAAAGGTGACGTCATTCCACGTGTATGGATGGATCGGCAGCGAGTGTTGGGTGGTGTCTGCATGAATCCATGGAGCTTAACTATAATATCTCCTTGCGTCTCTCCGCTACCTTCCCTTTATGTTACCATTAAGTGTTGGGGCCCCGGTATTCCCCTTCGCCGAAAATGTTTGAAATGGACGTCGCACGAAAACAAGTTCTCATTTTAAGTAGCACTATTTAGTTTTTAAATTCACTTCTTCTGTGCGCAACGCTACTTTATGCTTTGAAGAAAGTGACATCTAATCACAGCTAAGGTACACACAAGGGATCGACATTTAAGACCAAAGTTTGGGTTCGAAAACTAGGTTGTATCTGGTTCCTGTCCTTGACAACTTTACGTAACAGTTATACGAGTACCAGACTAATGTTGAATTGAAAAACAATTTTTAACGTAACATGAGAATGTGTGTAGGCTACGACTTCTAAATGACTAAGTTGTGATATATTTACAAAAGTTCACACTCGAAAATAATTTGAAGCTTTCAACAACAACGTGTAAATGTTTCGTTCATCGAGGGCAGTGCGGAACGGAAACTTCAGCGGGCACAATAGAATTGCGTTTGTGCTGGGGCCAAGCAAGGATATGAAGTGATTTTGCCGTCTATAAAGATGGAATACATGATGACCATGATGTTTGTAGAGACGATAGCGGATCGAAACCCTGTGGAAAACGCATGGACAATGTAACAAACCGGAACCAGCAATGGTAAGGTTCGCCGATGCATGACCCAATAATCAACATCATGGGGTAGTTTAGTCCGCTTGACCAGAATAAACTCACTGTGTGAACGCAAGCCAGTTTTGGACTAAGTCATGTTTATCTTTTGGACACCCACGGTGCTCGGATTAAGGACTAGTTTAACCCCACGTCTGAACAATTTGTAATTACCTCATATTCAAGTATTTTGTTTATGTTTACCCAGCTTTATCAGTTAAATATTTACTTTTGCAGTTTTTTTAAAATGTTGAGTATAGGCACCTTAAGATACAAAGGCCCATATTCAAGTATTTTGTTTATGTTTACCCAGCTTTATCAGTTAAATATTTACTTTTGCAGTTTTTTTAAAATGTTGAGTATAGGCACCTTAAGATACAAAGGCCCATATTCAAGTATTTTGTTTATGTTTACCCAGCTTTATCAGTTAAATACTTACTTTTGCAGTTTTTAAAATGTTGAGTATAGGCACCTTAAGATACAAAGGCCCAATTTGAAAAGCATTTTGTTTATGTTTACCCAGCTTTATCAGTTAAATATTTACTTTTGCAGTTTTTAAAATGTCAGGCCCAATTTAGTTACTCAAAAGTAAACACTGATAAAGCGTGAAATAAAGTACTGCTGTGGACTTCTCTCAACCCCTTCAGCTTACATGAGACTGACCCAGATATGTGCATGATTGATGTCAGTGCAACTCAAGTTCATGTCACAACCTATGGTATACTATCACAAGCCATTAAATTGCATGCTTTTCATGAATACCAACACGCTATTCATGAAGGATGACACGCCTCCAATAATTTAAGTGGTAAACACTTGTATAAAGACTTTCATTTCGATCTAGTACTCAGTTTAATTTCAAGCAAAAAGGCTGCATGATACATGTACAAACTACTGCTGACATGGTAAGGAAATATAATTTTTTAAATTGTTATTGTTGGACAAGTCTATACAGCAGTATTTTTATGTAAAATTTATACTACTATTTGTATATGTTGGGCGCGATCGGTCAATCTGCGCGATCAACCGATAGCGCTGCGCTATCGAAATATCTATTGGTCGCGCAGCAATCGGTCGATCGCGCAGCAATCGGTCGATCGCGCAACAATCGGTCGATCGCGCAACAATCAGTCGATCGCGCAACATTCGGCAAACGAACATGCGCGATCAACAGATCGTGCGGGAATGGCTCGGCGCGATCGGCCGATTGTGCAGGAATGATTTTGCGCGATGGGCCGATCGGTCGATCGCGCAAACCCATTCCTGCACGATCGGTAGATCGCGCAAAACTTTTCCTGCACGATCGGTAGATCGCGCAAAACTTTTCCTGCACGATCGGTAGATCGCGCAAACCCATTCCTGCACGATCGGTAGATCGCGCAAAACCATTCCTGCGCGATCCGCTGATAACGGGAAAAAATACTCCTAGCGCAATCGGTCAATCGCGCAAAGATGTCATTGCGCGATCGACCGATTGTTGCGCGATCGACCGATTGTTGCGCGATCGACCGATTGTTGCGCGATCGACCGATTGCTGCGCGATCGACCGATTGTTGCGCGATCGACCGATTGCTGCGCGTTCAATTGATCCTAATTTGATCGTTCAATAGCGCAGCGCGATCGGTTGATCGCGCAAATTGACCGATCGCGCCCAACATATACACTTACATGTAGGCCTGTATTATCTAGTAAAAGACTGACAATATTTGCACAGATGTATGTACTTTGTTGTCATTGTCTGTAGCTTATGGGGACCAAGGACAACAAAAAGGGAAAACATAAGGACTCAATGGGGGAATTGCAAAGACTGGAGGGCTCCTTAAGGAGCAAAGTATTTTTTACAAAATCTTTGGGAGCAGGGACATGGGAAGGAACAAAGGAATGCTCCACAAGTTTGTATTTTTGAGAATGTGTGACCACAATGTGTTGCTACATGTAGTTGTGTTGAGGATGTGTTGCTAGTTAATAATTGAAATAATACTAACATTATACAAATATTGACTGCTTCGGGTGCTATGGTTAAAACTATGACTCCTGAGGTGTTCCCCGGAACGTTCTATTGTCCTGAGGCAAAGCTGACGGAAAATGGAACGCTCCGGGGATCACCGAGGGAGTCATAGTTTTCCCACTAGTAATAATAAAGACATTTGTAAAGCGCTTAATGCAAAAGCTAATGTTTTCTGATTGGCTGCTTTGGCAACAACCTTTTTCATTGTTGTTCAAACTGTGAACGATGCCAATCAAAAACCAAAGTTCAAGTGTTACTTCGTGACTGAAAAATTGTGCTTTCTGATTGGCTGCTTTGCATGTGGCTGGGTAGTCACTAGCGTCGGTGACTCGCGCTGGGGCAACCCTTTCTTATTATAGACTATAATATTAGGGTGTAAACATTCATGTCAACAATACTATTTTTAACAAGTCATTTCAGTCTTTTATGAAACGGACTGAATCATTTGAGGAAAAATATATTTCTTCATAGTCATTTATCTGTCAAACATCTATTTATTAATTTTTTTTGTAATAATGTGTAAATAGAAAAGTTCAGCGGGGTTTTATTTAGCAAATGGAAACTGATGTCATAAAGGCAGATAACTTCTATTTTTTTTTTTAACAAAAACATCCGAAAGTAGTTTAAAATACTCACTGACACTTTGTTGTTTTTGTTTATTTGTCTTTATCTCACAGGCACCAAGCATCAAGTACCAGTGTACAGTTCTTATAATAGTATTTGCACTTTGCAACAGTGGCTGGAGCTGTACTATTGAAGGAAACAAGACATGCGGGTCAACGTGTGATTACACCGACTGGGCTTATGATGCCGACTGTCGCAGACTGTCCTTGACCACCGTACCAAGAGAGTGCTGTATGTGCCAGACGGTAGACCTACGCCACAACCAGATTACTGTCCTCAACGATGGAGACTTCGCTGGATACAGTGCCATTACTTATCTCGACATCGAGATGAACTCAATGACTAATATCAGTCCGTTTGCCTTTAACAGCAATTCCAGACTTGACACCCTCTACGCCCAGTTCAACCTTCTCACCATCATCTATACAAACAATTTCGCCGGAGCCCCAAACCTCCGTCAACTCTTTCTTAACAACAACAACATCTCCGAGGTGGAGAGAGGGGCATTTGACGGCAACCCAAATCTCGAAGTGCTCTTTTTGAGCAGTAATCACATCTCCAAACTCTATTCAGATTCTTTCCAAGAATTAACCAAACTCGTCTATCTATTCATAGAAAACAACTCACTTTCTTTCATCCTAAATGACACTTTTAAAGGGTTAACAAAACTGAAACATCTCAGCTTGGGTCAAAACAAACTCACAAACATCAACTCTCAGATGTTTGAAGACCTGAAAAATCTCCGCACTCTCAAACTTTTTTCAAACCGTATCATATCCATCTCTCTTCCTGATGAACTCCCTAATCTCAAACATTTGGACTTATTTGATAATGCCCTCAAAAACATTGAAAACCTGACTTGCTTTTTTGACATAATGAACGTTCGTAACCGAAGAAGTAACAACCATAACTTAGAGGTGGTGTATCTCGCTAAAAATCCCCTCAACTGCAGCTGCCACCTCAAACCGTTACAAAAATGGCTTATTGATCACAAAGGCTCTCTGGGAAACCACCAACGTTCGAACGCAACATGCTATGATTCTGCTAAAAATGCCACCATCTTGCTGCGGCATGAAAACACCTCCAAAATTTGCCCAGTAACAAGCACCACACCCCTTCCTCTTACCACAACTTATCTGCAGGACGAGAATGTTGACGTTTTTGACAAAATCGTAATGCCGTTGGCTATTGCATCTTTGACATTCTCTACAATTGCATTTTGTGTTATCACTGTATTGGGAGTGTTGAGATTTCGTAAAGACAGAAAAGGAAACATAAAAAAACACAGTGAACAAGATATAGATCCAGTGTGAAAGATTAATCACTATCCAATAATTGACATTCTCCGTCCTAGCCTACTGTGTTATCATAGGATGGAGTGTGTTGAAATTTTGTTAAAGGCAGTGTTAAAGGACATTATTGGTATTTGTCAAAGACCATTTTTCGGTAGACGGAAAAGGAAAACCAGTAGAGGGGTTGGGGTTGGGGTTGGGGTTGGGGTTGGGGTTGGGGTTGGGGTTGGGGTTGGGGTTGGGGTTGGGGTTGGGGTTAGAGTTGGGGTTGGGGTTAGAGTTGGGGTTAGGGTTAGGGTTAGGGTTAGGGTTAGGGTTAGGGAATGACCTGACCTAAATATTTTATTCATATCACGGTGATGACGTAGGGTCCTCTACTGTGTCTCCTTTTCCGTCTACCCCATTTTTCTCACATATGGTGTATCCCAACATATGCATAAAATAACACAACTGTGAACATTGGGGGCTCAATTTGTCATCATCGAATTTGCAAGAGTAATAACCAATAGTGTCCAGTGCCTTTTGAGAGAACCATAAAAAATATAGGCCTATATCACAAAACACACCAACAATAATGAGATTCACTGGCCAGATGACTGAAACAATAGCCATAAAAACAAACATCAAATTGAGTAAAATCATGGCAACAGCACCAATAAGAATACACAATGACAATTACAATACCCGGACTGAAATAATATATTTTTAAACAAATTGTAAAGGTTATAAAGAAAGTGTATATATTTTTATATCTCAAATAAATTTTTTAAATGGCTTATCTAATTTCCATAGGTCTTTTATTGTTTCTTTAATGCGCTTAGAGGCTTTTGCATTAGGCGCTTTACAAATGTCTTATTATTATTATTATTTAATGCCTTAAATGTTTTACTGTTTATTCCTCCATTCTGAAACCCTTTGAAATAATGATTCAGAAGGACTGGGGGCATTAGCCCAAAATAACAATTATTTCTCACTGGTTGAGACATTCCAATGTAATCCAAGTCCAAATAATTTGGCATGGAGTGATATGAGAAGAGGAGAGGGGTAGATTGAGGTCACTGCTTAGGGAGCAGGCTTGGTAAAATAGTCTGACTCCTTCTTGGTTAATGATAAATGAGTTCAGGGAACATGACGGATGTACTTTCTCTGGCTGGGCCAGCTTCTTTTTTTGAAACTGCCTTGAATTTTTTTTTTTTTCTTCTTTCTCTGTATTTTAATGTTGTAATTTTGGTAAATGGTTTGTATCTTTGTATATAGCGCTTTGAGGCTATTATGGCAATTTGTCGCTTTATAAATATCTTTTTATTATTATTATTATATTAATAATAATTACATATAACTACACAGAATGGAATCATTGTATAGATAACATTGTTTCCAGAGCCCAACAGAAATTATAATCCTTATCTTTATTTGAAAAAAAAACAAAAACCCCAAAACAAAGTAGACAAACGCGATTTGAGTATTTACTCATCATTTTTCCTCTTGGAAGTGTCGTGGCTGAGTGTGGAAGTGTCATGACCTAGCGGTTAAAGCCATTGGACCCTTTCGGTACAGAAACAAAAATAAAAGATTTACAAATAACTTATAGGGTTTACAGAAGGTAGTGGTGAAAGACTTCTCTTGAAATATTATTCCATGAAATGCTTTACTTTTTGAGAAAACAGTAAAACAATATCAATTCTTGATAGCGAGAATTACTGATTTAACTTGCAATAAAGACAAATAAATTTATTTTCTGTAGAAATGCCAGCTTTTAATTAGTGTTTATCCTCACTGTTTTAAAATATTGATTGTTGTGTACAGATACTGCATTTAATTACAGTTCAACTGTACTTTCTCCAAGATTTTATAACTTTATGGATTTTAATAGGTTTTATTTTTAGTTGTTCAGCGCCCAGGAGCATGTTTCCTGGATGGGTGCTATAAAAATTAATTATATTATTATAAATACAAACATTCCATTGATCCAATGAAAGCCCTCAATGTGGGACCAGGTAGCGGTCACATTTTTATATAATTATAAATTTTCTATTTTTAACTTTATAAAACTTGCTGTGTGTTATCGACTGCCACTTGGACATTTGTAATGTTTTAATATGTATTCATAAATACCTAGGACAGTTTCGCTATTCCTATTGGTGGAGAGCGCGTCATGTGGGTATGTATAAACCTTTGTTTATGACCGGTAAAAAGAGTTGAAACATGGGCATGACACGCCTGCTTGCACCTGTGCTTATACGACAGTTTCTTCATTGCTATTGGTCGAGAGCAACGGCCGGAACAGTCGTGCCACATCACGTGATACGCGCGACGCCCACAGCATTCCCTTATAAGGAGTTGTTTACCCGAGGGCGTCGGAGGGCCTTACCATTTCATAGCTGGAGGGGTGCTGTGTTGAAAGAAGTCATTGAACAATTATAATTTTTGCATTTATTTTACTTTTTGACCAAAAGTGTTGATGATTTTTAACGAAAAGGTATTTATGAATTAAATGGGAATCAAAGTGTGTTGAATCGGTTTTCAACTAGTGGTTTAAACCTATCGAGGCCTGGTTCTCGATAATTTTCCTCAACTTCGTCTCGGTAAAATTATCAAGAACCAGGCCTCGTTGGGATTAAACCACTAGTTGAAAACCTCTTCACCACACATTGATTCCCTTAATATTTTGTAATATTTTTTACATTTTTAGTGTTCAATAAATAAACAAGATATGTTTATAAATGTATATTACAACAGTCTAATGACGTGTCTACATGAGTACCCCTTTCAGTGTTGGGAGCCTGGGCCAGATTTCATCCAAGTCTATAAGGACAACAACTTTCTAAGCACAGAAAAAGGTCTAAATTCCAAAAAGATTATGATGTTGCAACTGGTTGCCCACTCATATTTTGCTCAGTAAAGAAACCTGCTAGGCAATGTTTTCTGTTGAACAGCAAAGCACAGAAAGAGATTACATAAGCGAAATTGCTCATCAATCTAAATTCAAAAACATTTATGATAATGCGACTGGTGGCCCACTCATGTTTGCTCAGCAAAGAAATTTGCTAAGAAGTAATTTCTGATGTGGTAAAGTTTACGGTAACACCATTTAATGATTTGGGGTGGTTCTAAAAAGAACCGTTGGTTTGAACTCACTGTTTCGATCAGTATGTCGTGATTGTCTTCTGGAGAAACACCAACTATTTGATCTACTTGTCTTCCCCAAGACATAAATGACATCAATGAGCACTTAGGCTTTCAAAACCTCCAGGAGAGCATTTACATATAAGCCTATACAATGAGATATCGCTCAATATCAGAAGGATGGATGGCCACTTCAAGATTGAACTATCAACGGTCACCAGGGGCACGTTCAGAATGCACTACCTTCCAAACTTTTTATGAAGCAATTATGGTTAAGCCTCTTGCTCCAGGCAGAAGTGTAATGACCAGGATTCAAACCCACACACTGCTGCTGACAACACCAGAGCTTGGGTCGGTTGAACTAGACCTCTCGGCCACAACACATCACACACTTGCTAAAAAGTGGCCACCCCAAGCAATGTAATAAAAACAATTGTGTGAAATGTGGACATTATTGAGAAGAAAACAACAAATGAAGAACATTTCTCATGGCTAAATAAAGACGATGAGAAAGAGGCCTAATTTAAGCCACATGACAAAGAAACAGCCATGGAACACAGGTGATTTGGCAAACTTGAATGATAACAGTGGCAACAATACTCAAGCAAAATAACAACTGTGTCTGGTATTACATTTCAATATCAAAATGGGTGGAAAAACACCAACTTATGTTTACAATAAGTAGCAACCTTGGAAGCTTTTTTTTTTTACTCTTTTGAAATTTAGAAACGATTGTATCATACGCATTCAACCAAAGCACTTGCACACTGGTTACTCATTCAAAGGGACTTTGTCTCCAAGGCTGTTTGGAACACACACAAAAAATTACAAAAACAGATTGACTCCAAGCCCAACCAATCAAAGTTGAGCATAAAGTAGAAACGGCTCCCTCTGAAGTAAACATAGTTTTTTGAGAAAGAGGTAATTTCTCACTCAAATATTAAAAGACTTCATATTTCATAATATTCTTTTGCATTTTCGATGACCAATTTAGTCAAAACTTTTCACGTTTTCATATTTAATTTATGCATATCTTTTACAATTACCAAAGGCATCCAGTGCCTTTAAGTTTTGAGTTGCATGCATTAGGGATTTCCCTCCTTTTCCCCCATTATGAGAAAACAACACAATGTACAGCTTACCCACGTCATTACATGTATCTTCAACTGTCAGTCAGGTTGTTAAAGGGTCTGTATAAGTTTTGTAATGACTACATAAAAACTTACGTGGTAAAAAGTACAGCAGCTTTGGATAGTTTAATGCATTTTGAGAAACATTTCACTTTTAAGTACTGCGTTTATGGAAATTTTTTGTAATAAACTATTTGTACATAACAAATATCTCTAATTATAATAATTTATTGATTGAGTTATCTCTATCTGTAATGAACTATTTACGGAGATGTCTCTGTCCATACTATTATGTATTATCAAATTAACTTTGTTTGATATAGGACTATGTGACTATGACAACTATACAAATAGGCAGCAGCTTTTTCTACTAATGTACTCTCTCACAGCATGAATAGTGTATTGAGGTTATTTTCCCAGGAAAGTGGGCTTTACAAATGCTCTCGTATTATTCTTATCATTATTAGTCGTTACGGTTGATGCAGCTACTCATTGTGCACATTGCCTTAAAGTTTGAATTGCATGCACCGGGGACTTTCCACATTTTCCCGGGTATGAGAAATCAACACTATGTACAGCTCTTCCCATGTCATAGTATTGATTTCAATCTTTCAGGTCAAATGCACAATAATATGCTTGATTTACAATGGCAAAGTGCCTACAAGTGTTTAAAGTGGGGTTTTTTTTTAAATAAAAACTTAGGTGGTGAGAAGGACACCAGCTTTGGATAGTGTAATGCATTTTGAGAAACATTTCACTTTGAAGTACGGTGATTATGGAAAAATTTATCACTTCTTATCCCCAAATTTGAATAGAGGAAGCGTTGTTGGTAATGCTGCAAAGATAATGTGTATTCATATTAGGGACTAATCTTCCTACATGGACATTCCCTCAGATTTTCGGCGATAGAGACCACCTTTTAATTGAAACATTCAAAGGGTTCTAAAAACCAAACATTTACAGACCCTTTAAAAAGAGTATATCATGCATGATGAACAAGTTTTGAAAAAAAGAAAAAAAAAAGCATCAGGGATTTTGTAAATTGCCTTTTTTGCCTTGTTCCAATTGCGGCTGTTATAATTGGTAATTTCCTTTACTTGAACAGCTTTTTTTCAGGGGGCAATGTTGCTCCAGAGGATTGGTATTCTATTATCAGCTGGATTTTAGATTGAAACTTAAACAAAAATGTCTTGACGACAGTTGCTATGAACTGCCGTCTGTCTAGTTATACACAACAAGGAACAATTTTTTAAAGCAGTTTTGAACAAGATTCGCATTATCATAATAGGTGCCATAATTTATGACAACTTTTTTCATATCACAACTTTGATACAATTCTGTCACCTCTCTCCACTAAACTGTTTTTGTTACAAACTTTGTCTGATGTTTACGTCTGTTGTGTTGTCATTAAACTTTTAAAGACTAGGATTGACTCAAAATGTCACTCCATTAACTATTCTTTGACAGAGGCAATTTGAATACAATTCCAATTAGAGCGTTCATGGACAATAGTAAAGGTCCCTGGGAATTACCAGGAACACCCCTCTAAAAAAAAAATGGTATGCCCATAACTGCCAATGCACATAATGTCATTGGTGTAACTCTGGATGATAGGCGCACTAAAATAGGTACATTTTTTAACCAATTTTGTCACCACTACCAGTTTTTCCAGCACTGGGATCTCCATGCATCCATAGGTCCAGCCTGGAGTTGCCAATCATGTACAACATGCATTAGCCAGTGGACCGGCCAGGTAGGCTAGCACCTTGTTTTTTGAAAAATACTGTAAGCACAGGTCTTCGGCTAGCACTGAAGTAGCTGTGTTCAGCCTGGGTATAGTCTTTTGCACATGATGGTTCATACCGTGGAGGTTTTATGTTCACAGACATGAACACAGCTAAAGAGTATACTAGTATATATGTATATTGATTATAAACTAACCCCATGAGGTATGGTGGACACTATGATAGTAGTGTACTGTTTGGTTTGGGTGTATACAGCCAAATTTACCCAAACCCGATAATCTTATAGTATTGGTGATATCTAAAAAAGGCTTATGATGTGATAGTCACATCACTCATTGAAAATCAGAACAGCTGTTTAATTGCAGGCCTTGAATTTCAGTCTGGAAAGAAAACAGGATATTATAAGGGCACTTACTATTGGGAAAACAAATTTATATTTGTATTGGGTCTTTGCAAAGGGCACCACAGCAAAACCACAGGGCACCACGGGTTAATTTTCAAAACTTTTTAGTCTTTCTCATTTTTGGGAGGAGTATTTTACTGGTATTATTTAACGACATTGTAATTGCATTGTCCGAGCGTTTCAGTTACTTTTGAAAAAGTACAATGAAGGCCCTATATAACCAATAGCTTCAAAAGACTGTGCAAGTCTCTCTCAAATTCAAATTTGTTTTCTGTCCACTTTAAATTGGTCCTGCGCACTTGACTTTAAGGCATAGAGGAAACAAACTTACAAATTTAAACAGGGACCAATGCTAGACGTGCACAGTCAATTTTTTCATGGTATTTATGCAAAGGCTATTGAAAATTTAAAATGTTTATTATTTTTATTTGTATGCAATTCTATGGAGATGTATGGATTTTTCATTCAAGTGTATTACTTTATATTGTCAATATTGGAAATGTATGAATGCTCTAAATATTAATTGTTTGTAAGGTTTCACATGTTTTTGCAACAGTAAAAATTGTATAGAGATAAATGTTGTTTTTATTCTTCCAAAACCAATGATGTACCATCCCTTAATGCTTGAAAACTAAATGATTTGAAAGAATGTGCTCTTGCAAATACCAGTGATATAAACCATATGTTATTACAATGTGACTGGGAATATACAATGTTTGCACGTACACAGCTAGTGCAGGATGGCAGTCAGACAGCCAGTAATCGTAAATAGCAGATGGATGTCAAGGGTGCCACGTAGCCACATGAAACATGATGGTAATGATATGCCGAGATGCCTGCACACTCCCTGGGGAGACTTTCATTAAAGGGACGGTCATGCTCATCTTACTACATCCAGGCCTGGTACTTAACAGAGGCAGCAGAGGCGATTGCCTCCATGCTCCCAGGTGCATTGCCTTGGTGCCCTTGAAATGCTCCAGTAGAAATTTACAGTTTCCTCATTATGGGTGCCCTTTTACCCTATCAAAAATGAAGCATACAGGCCTGTACATCTACACCAATTTATTTTTTCTCAAATTTTGTTCAAAATCCAACCAAATCTTCAAAAGCAATTACAGTCATCAAAAAAAGAATTAGACGATGCCTTCCGGCTCTCCTTGTCAAGTTCCCAGGCGGAAGTTTCAGGAGGATAACTACCAAGTACCAAGTTAAATTCTTTCCAATCATTTAGTTTTCAAGACAAAGGGAGGGTACATCATTGGCTTTTGAGCGAGTACATTCATTCTAATCCTCTACTTTTATAAGGGGATGCTTCATCCTGCTAACTTATTACATGGCTGTATGCTTCGTTTTTGAAAGGGCAAGGGCACCAAGGCATTTTCTCCTTGGTAAAGGGCACCCTATGATGAAATTGCAAATTTGTATAGGACCATTTCAAGGGCACCAAGGCAATGACCAAGGAACACGGAGGCAATCGCCTTTGTTGCCTCCATGAAGTATCAGGCCTAGTTTTTCTCGGCTTATCCAGATGGAAATACCTCCCTTGAACATTGGTACTGGAAAGAATGTACTCTTAAAAATTACAGCTAGAAAGTAATCAATATTTTCACGGACAAATATAAATCCCTTCAATGTCTAAACATAAACAAACAAACCAATTAAATTAAATATGAACACATGGTCGATGCCTTTCATCCAGAAAAAAAAAAAAAAAACATTATGAAAACAAAGGAAACCCACTCATGTTTTTGGCAGCTTGGTAATATCAGAGAAAACCCCCCCAAATCAAATAGTTCGTGTGGTGGAAACACGAACATACAGACAACTCAATGGTGTGTTACTGATATAACAAAATCATAAATCCAGAGCCATTATATTACTTTCTAATGATCTTTTTGTGATTCACTTTATTTTCTTGTAAATATTTACTACTTGAACTTTTTGTGTGAAGAATTGACAAGAACACAACAAAATGATCTTTTTGTACTTAGTTTAAAACCAAGTTTACATAAAAAGACTACAACAATACTTCAAAGACTAAAGAGGAAACACAACCATTTAGTTTTTATGACTTTTTCAAACACAAAACTTTGAAGAGACTATAAACAGGGAAATAACAGCCCTATAAAATGTTCCTTCTAATGATCCTTGAGTACACCATTGCACTTCATGTTAAGGTTGAACCCATTGGAAAAATAACACAAACAACTTCAGAACAGGATACAAAATAAGAGGGAAAAACCAGCAGGAAACACAAACAAGGTACATCCTACCATTAAAAGCTGCCTTCACTTATACTGACATGTCCAGTTTCTTGAAATACATTCTCAACTCCGCCATCAGCACCCCAGCAAGAACAACCTCCATACTCAAACAGGTTTGAAGAAGGAATGGATATGAAGAGAAGTTCCTACCAATACCAGACAGAGTATTCCAAAGGGTTGTCTGACTGTGACTCATCAGGAGCATATATTCCAGGGTCCTGAAAAGACTGTTGAACAAGGAATGGATATGAAGAGAAGTTCTTACCTTCCTCTATGTTCCTACCAACACCAGACAGAGTAATCCAAACAGTTGTCTGACTCTGACCCATCAGGAGCATATATTCCAGGGTCCTGAAAAGACTGTTGAACAAGGAATGGATATGAAGAGAAGTTCCTACCAACACCAGACAGAGTATTCCAAACGGTTGTCTGACTGTGACTCATCAGGAGCATATATTCCAGGGTCCTGAAAAGACTGTTGAACAAGGAATGGATATGAAGAGAAGTTCCTACCAACACCAGACAGAGTATTCCAAACGGTTGTGTGACTCGAACTCATCAGGAGCATATATTCCAGGGTCCTGAAAAGACTGTTGAACAAGGAATGGATATGAAGAGAAGTTCCCGACCAACACGAGATGGAGTATTTCAAACCGTTGTCTGACTGTGACTCATCAGGAGCATATATTCCAGGGTCCTGAAAAGACTGTTGAACAAGGGATGGATATGAAGAGAAGTTCCTACCATCACCAGACTGAGTATTCCAAACAGTTGTCTGACTCTGACTCATCAGGAGAATATATTCCAGGGTCCTGAAAAGACTGTTGAACAAGGAATGGATATGAAGAGAAGTTCCTACCAACACCAGACTGAGTATTCCAAACAGTTGTCTGAGTCTGACTCATCAGGAGCATATATTCCAGGGTCCTGAAAAGACTGTTGAACAAGGAATGGATATGAAGAGAAGTTCCTGCCAACACCAGACAGAGCATTCCAAACAGTTGTCTGAGTCTGACTCATCAGGAGCATATATTCCAGGGTCCTGAAAAGACTGTTGAAGAAGGAATGGATATGAAGAGAAGTTCCTACCAACACCAGACTGAATATTCCAAACAGTTGTCTGAGTCTGACTCATCAGGAGCATATATTCCAGGGTCCTGAAAAGACTGTTGAACAAGGAATGGATATGAAGAGAAGTTCCTGCCAACACCAGACAGAGCATTCCAAACAGTTGTCTGAGTCTGACTCATCAGGAGCATATATTCCAGGGTCCTGAAAAGACTGTTGAACAAGGAATGGATATGAAGAGAAGTTCCCGACCAACACGAGATGGAGTATTTCAAACCGTTGTCTGACTGTGACTCATCAGGAGCATATATTCCAGGGTCCTGAAAAGACTGTTGAACAAGGGATGGATATGAAGAGAAGTTCCTACCATCACCAGACTGAGTATTCCAAACAGTTGTCTGACTCTGACTCATCAGGAGAATATATTCCAGGGTCCTGAAAAGACTGTTGAACAAGGAATGGATATGAAGAGAAGTTCCTACCAACACCAGACTGAGTATTCCAAACAGTTGTCTGAGTCTGACTCATCAGGAGCATATATTCCAGGGTCCTGAAAAGACTGTTGAACAAGGAATGGATATGAAGAGAAGTTCCTGCCAACACCAGACAGAGCATTCCAAACAGTTGTCTGAGTCTGACTCATCAGGAGCATATATTCCAGGGTCCTGAAAAGACTGTTGAAGAAGGAATGGATATGAAGAGAAGTTCCTACCAACACCAGACTGAATATTCCAAACAGTTGTCTGACTCTGACCCATCAGGAGCATTTATTCCAGGGTCCTGAAAAGACTGTTGAAGAAGGAATGGATATGAAGAGAAGTTCCTACCATCACCAGACCAGAGTATTCCAAACAGTTGTCTGAATCTGACTCATCAGGAGCATATATTCCAGGGTCCTGAAAAGACTGCCTCTATAGCCTCTACCATCTCAAACTAGCCTCTATAATACACCAACGATTCTCTGCTAATGTCCTGTTTAGGTCAGTTTTTATGAAACTGAATATGTTTTCAACTGTTGATGAGTCTCACAAAAGAAGAGAGATGAACATCTGAACTATTGACATTCTTTTCTCCTGGAACTTTCTGTTACCATGCAGCCTTATTCAACCTCCATGCTGTAACAAACACATTACAAAGAACAGGGATATGACCATGAGCACATATTAATAGACTTAGAATTTGTTTTATTTTGTCTTGTGCAAAGAGGAACTGACTTGGTATTTTTTTTTTTTTTTTTTTCATAGTTCAGTAGTAAGAGTGACTTTATAAGTAATAAATTATATTTTTAAGTGACATTTGACCGTCACTTTGTGTGTCCTGATCCACCTTTTGTGCAAAGAGGAACTGACTTGAAGCATGACCTGCTAACATTCTTAACTCTTTGAATTTGCCGTTACAAGCACATTACTGATTGGAAACAAACAAATATTCCCCCCAGAGAAAGTAGAATAATGACAGCCGGCGGCAAAACACAAAGGGTTGTGGTTTTCTGTTGTACCATTTGTGCACAGAGGAACTGACTTGGAACTTTGTTTGTTTTTTCATTGTTAAGTAAATGTAAGAGTGACTTAATATGAAGTAAATTACATTTCTGAGTGACATGTCATGGTCACTTTGTTTGTCCTGCTGTACGTTTTGTGCAAAGAGGAACTGACTTGTATTTGATCTACCAACATTCTTAACTCTTTGAACTTGCCATAACAAACACCTTACTACCTGGAAACAAACACAAATATTCCCCAAGAGAAAGTACTATATTGCAAATGGGTTCTTGAAGTTGCGGTTTGAACTTGCCCTTACAAACACGTTACTGCCTGAAAGACAAACAAAAACATTAACCCACCCAGAGAAACTTCTACTAAAATTGCCATAGGGCACAGGATAGCTGGGGCAAAACACAAAGGGGTCTTAGATAAAATTGAAGTTGCAGTTTTCTACTGTACCTTTTGCGCAAATAGGAATCGGCTTGGTATTTGGTTTGTTTGTTTTTCATAGTTCAGTAAATGTAAGAAGAGTGAATAAAGATGCAAGCAATTCTAACTCTGAGTGTTATTTCATGGATACTTTCTTTGTCCTTTTGGTACCTTTTTTTGAAAATGGGAACTGACTTGGATCTTTTTGTTGTGTATTGTTTGTTAAATGTAAGAGTGAATGTATATGTATTTTATGTAAATTTTGTAAATTTGTTGTATAAAAGGCCGAAATGAATTTCCCATCGTGGATAGTAAAGTGAATTGAAATGAATCGCGATCCCCCGCTCACTCCGTCCTCGCCGCACACATTACTATCCAACAAGACTACATTTTTTCAAAACGTAGATAGAAAGAGTTCGGTGTGATGGGGGTATTAGCAGAAACTTTTTTAATAAGCAATATTTTCTGCCTGACAGGCACTATAAAATATCTGGGTTTAAGTTTGCAGATTGCAGCTTTAATAGATTTTTGGCAGTTGATCAATCAAGTTCAAGGTCCAGGGGCCCTGGAATCCAGGTACCATGTTCCAGGTATATCAACAAACAATAATGACAATGCAACTGGAAAAGGTTGTTTATGCCAAGTACTTGAAAACTCAAAGGACCTAGCAGACAACACTTAACATTCCCCTCAAAAATCAATGACGTAAACATTTCAATGAATTTCTAAAAATAGGAATAGCTAAAATTAAAATATATAAATATACACGAGCATGATTTTTCTGTGGAAAAAAAGATAAACGGCCCACTCTTTTAAGATTGCGCTCACAGAACAGTTGTCCACCTTGATTAAGAATTATTCTGAAAATGAAACCAAATAATGAAGGAAGCGCTGGCTTCCGTCAATGGAACAATCATTACACTGGTGTACACATTAATCCCCAAACTTTCAGTTTGCTAAACAAGTTCCAGGCACAGCTTAAGTAAAGTCGTTTTCACCTTTAAAGATGGGGGGGGGGGTCATATATTTCTTGGCATTTTTCCCCCAAGAAGATACAACAAAAGTTTCAGCTCTGAATGTACGTGTAGTATTAATGTTCTGAGAAAACGGAAAGAAAAGAAACACCTGTCACAGTTTTTTCCCAAGAATGTCGAATCCATTTTTAACGAGGTGACAATCTGCACAACAACAACAATGGGAATTCCCCTCTGTGAGAAATACACCCTGAAGTACCCTAGATGCTGATTTGCTGTAAAACATCACATGATGATGCAGATTTCACAGAAGGGTAAATCTGGACTGGTCCATTAACTTAAGGGGGTTCAAAAGGCAAACCTATAAAAAAAGAAAAAATACTTTCCGCAACATTCACAGTTGCTTTCAGCCTTTGTTACGTTCATTTAATGTTAAACTACATGTACCTTAGCATTAATGAAGCAATATTTCAGGTCCCTCCATGCTCCAACACATTACCTGAATCCCCTCTTTGGGTTTTGTATCCGTTTAAATTTGGCGGGAAAACTGTTTGCTAAGTTGAATGTGTTGTGATACTCACTTCAGTGATTTGGATAGCAGCTGAAATGTCCCGCTTTTTTTTAACGGTCTAGATTGCATTGTCCTTTACTTCTGACCTTTATTTTGATAGAAGTTTTTTTTTAACAACAGTAATTGGAAATATATATATAGAAAGCAAACAAATAATGGAAAATAGTGGAAAAGGTAACATATTCATTCCTGGAAGTCAAAGCTCTGAGGTTCAATTAATTGATGGTTCTTTGTGTTAATAATTTAATATAATTGATTGACTTTTTTTTGCTCAGGTTTGTACAGCATCCAAATTGACAATTGTTCCGGATTTTTGTCATTAATGTAATAAAAAAAATACAAAAAAACGTGAGGTGTTGTGAATGAATTAAGTGCCTGATCACCTAAAAAAAAAGAAAAAAAAAGAAGGAAATTTCAATAAAATTGGCAAAGAAAGCAACCCGCATTTGAGTACGACAGGATTTGTCATTAAACAACCTATATAGTTTTAATGTGAATGCTGGCTGATGATCAAGTTCATAGCAGTAGGCCTACCAGCAGATTGGAAAGCAATAGTAGTGCTCAGTCCACTCACGGAAATAGTATTTGAAGACCCAACTGTTGCTTACATATATCAATTGCCACAACAGAAACAAGCAAAGTTTTTCCAAAATCCAGAACAAAATGAAGAATAAAGTTACCCTGATAAAAAAAAAAAATAACAGTCTTGAACTTTGAGTTCTTTAGAGTGAAGAACGAAGCTTGTGTGGATTCAAAAAGGCAGGTCTAAGTTGGTCCCATCCATACTGAGTATTACGTGCGCGCGATTCTGTTCCTTCAAATACTTGATTTTAACATATGTTGTAGTTTGTGGCTATGAAAATGTTATCATATTGTCAGGGAAGTAAAATTTAGCCATGAAATATTTGAAAGTAAGGTTAATTAAACAAATCAATAATAATTAGAGATAGTGATTGTAAATAATCACACAGCCACTCCATAACCCCCCAAAAAAATTGGGATTGGATGTTTAGTTCTTGAGATATGATGGGAACAGTATTGCCTAATTTAATATTCATACAGTTGTCACGTGAATAATTAATTAAGAATGTGAGTCTAATTAAATCTAAAAACTAAGTTAGGTCATATGCTTTCATATGGTATATGATTTGTCTCTTTCTGAAAATTCAAATTGGACATTTGACAATTTTACAAGTCAAGTGTTAAGTCAATACGATTTTGAGGAAAGAAAGAATAATAATAAAAAATAAATAAAAAAATCTTGACGATCACAGTAGCTGTTCTGACGGAACTGTCGGAACAGCTAAAAACCTTAGAATAAGACCTGAACTCAGTTTCTGGATATTTGCAAACAATTTTAATAAATTTAAAATTTTAAATATTAATAATATACAAAAACAAAAAAATATTATATATATATTATTTTATTATTATTATTAATTATTAAAGAACTTTGCCTTTTTGATGTTCTTATTACCATGGCTGCAAGTGGCTGCACAACTAAAAACAAGCATTCTCCTCCAAATCTTTAACTTGCTGCAATATTGATTTCAACAAATAATTTCTACTACATAAAAATAGAAATTGTATTTTCAGTTCTGCAAGCAAAAATTATTGGTTTGATAACATGTCATTCACTGTTAAATTGATTGCAAACATTTGCTGATCAGACCATAGAGAAATGATCAGACGTAACACTCCTCCATTTTGTTTCAAAACATGAACACCAAGAGACTGTGTCACATCCTTCGCATCCAAAACTTAACATCCCACTAAATATCTTCTTTGATTGTTTTTATTTTCTTCATCAGATAAGTGCCATTTAGCCTTTTGAGAGTCAGACATCATGGCGTTACTTATGGTTGTAATCTTGACGTCTCAAGCTAGCGTAGTACTCCTGCTTTTTATGACAGGAGTAGACGCTTCACGAGATGTCAACAGCAGCGCCACCTGCGAGTTCACCGAATGGGCGTTAGATGCAAACTGCCGCAACCGCGATTTGGAGGAGATCCCGCGTGGGTACCAGACCGCGGTATCCATGGATATTCGGAACAACAGACTTAAAAACCTCAAGGCGGGAAGTTTCACGGGATTTCGAGATCTGCGCTATCTTGACCTGGAGTTCAACACCATCTCCGAGATAAACAGTGGAGCTTTCGATGGATGCGATTCGTTATTGTACATCTACTTACAGTTCAACTTGTTAGAAAGTGTAGAGGAGGGAGCTTTTGAGGGCAGTTCATCTCTGGAACGACTTTTCCTGAATCAGAACAGCATAAGTCAACTTCATCAAGATGCTTTTCGTGGACTTGGCGCCCTCACTGGTCTGTACATTGGTCATAATGAAATAAGTCAATTACCCACAGGCCTTTTCCGACACACCCCTTTGTTGAAATATCTCCACATGGGCGATAACATACTGACAAATCTCTCCCCACAAATCTTTGCCGATTTGTCAGATCTTACTTATCTGAACATAATGAACAATTACCTTAACATTATAGAGAGTGGAACCTTTGATCCTTTACAGAATCTAGAAGAGTTAGACTTGTCTGGTAATCTCCTCATTTCAATAAATGCCTTTCCAACCTTACCCCAACTGAAGATACTTGACCTTTATGATAACGAAATGCAGGAAATCAGCAGCTTGTCTGAAGAACTGGTGAAAGGACTTGATGAACTCTACTTGGGGCAGAACGACTTATCCTGTACTTGTTCCATGAACCCCATTCGTGAATGGATCCAACTGCATAAGTCAGATGAGTGGGTTGACGCCAGCAAAGTAAACTTGACATGTCCTTCGCCACAACATCTGGAAGGCAAACTCCTGGACTCAATCTCAGACGAAGACCTCTGTCCGAGAGCTGTTAAGCTGGATCATATTGCTGCATCCACACCGCCTAAGTCTACAAGTTCAAGACAAAATGAAGATCAGTTTTTCCTGTTTGCTGGGCTGAGTGATGTAATAATCTATGTCCTTGTCGCTGGGGCCACAGTCTCTGTCATTGTCATCGTATTGAGTATCTTGATTAGGTGTCTCAACTGGCGGACCCAGAGATACCACCAGCAGATTCAGCTGCAGGAAGTCAAACCGCACCAGCTTCAGGTGGTCAAACCGCCAAACAGGCGACCACAAGTCACTCCCATCACCGATAATAACGAGTCCTTCAATGACGACGACGAAAATCCTTATGAGTATATCCCCTCTCAATCCCAAATTCTTGACTCCGCCTTCGGGTCCCGGGACACCTTGGGCAACATCGATGAGGTCGCTCCTCCTTCAGAACAGGCCTATCCAGAGAGCGCTACTTCCAGCGACTCTGGCATTCTGTCTCATGAACAGAGGCAGATTCACCCATCACCACCAACCAGTCAAATACCCCTACTGGCAAGAGAACATCTTCAGGCTGTTACCGCACCAGAGGGGAGCATCCTCGAAGATGTGCTTGATTCATTGTCTAATGGTAACATCCCAAAATATAAAATCATTAAAGTTGATTCTCGAGACCCTCCAAACCAAAGAGAGCAGCACCAACCTTCTGACAACAGCCCGCAACAAATCCAACATGAGTACTTCATCTACCCCTGGGGCCAAACCCAACAGAGGGGTGTGGCCAAAAAACCACAGTACCCTTACAAAAAGGACACAAGAAATAAGACACAATACATGCCACTAAACCAAGACATACACATTGAATTAGAAAATTCTCTTGATGAAAATCAGAGGAAAAGGACGGAACCCTTTACGGTTTAGAGTTTGTTTTGGCTACTCAAACAACATTAAATACTTCAAAATTGAAAAATTGTACATAGCTTTAAAGGAACACGTTGCCTTGGATCAGTCGAGTTAGTCTTTGAAAAGCGTTCTGTAACCGTTTGTGGTTAGAAAGATATTGTAAAAGTAGAAAACAATGATCTACACAAATATGCCTCGAAATTGTGTGGTTTTCTTTTTACCCTGTTGGCTAACACGGTCAGCCATTTATGGGAGTCAAAATTTTGACTCCCATAAATGGCCGACCGTGATAGTTCGCGACATGAAAAAGGAAAACCGTGCAATTTCGAGTGATACTTGTGTGGATCATTATATTCTATTTTTCAAACATCTTTCTAACCATATGCATTTCATAACAAATGGTTTCAACCGTTTTTTATAGACCAACTCGTCCGATTCAAGGCAACGTGTTCCTTTAAGGGCCTTGTCACACACGAGGGAACTTTTGCAGGCAACTTGGAGGCAACCAAGCTTCGTTTTCTTGCATCACTGCCTCGATGTTCACTTTATCATTTCGCTTTTAAAAGTTCCTGTACATTCTATAAAGATGAATCAACGTGCAATCCAAAACACATATCAAATATCAAATCGAAACTCATGTTTGCTGCATGATTTGATGAACCTTACACACTGTGTTGCTTTGAGGGATAGATGAACTAAGCTGACCTACAATATGATACGATTTGGAGATTGCATCTATACAGTACACAGTCAACCCTCCTACTATTTAAAGGAACACGTTGCCTTGGATCGGTCGAGTTGGTCTTTGAAAAGCGTTTGTAACCGTTTTTTATAAAATGCATATGGGTAGAAAGATGTTGTAAAAGTAGAATACAATGATCCACACAAACATGCCTCGAAATTGCGTGGTTTTCCTTTTACCTCGTCGACTAACACGTCGGCCATTTATGGGGGTCAAAATTTTGACTCCCATAAATGGCCGACCATGTTAGTTCGCACAGTAGAAGGAAAACCACGCAATTTCGAGGCAAACTTGTGTGGATCATTGTATTCTACTTTTAAAACATCTTTCCAACCATATGCATTATATAAAAAACGGTTACAAACGCTTTTGTTTTGACCAACTCGTCCGATCCAAGGCAACGTGTTCCTTTAATCATTCACGGAGTGGTTTTGAAGGATATATAGACTTTGCTGTTGGTGATTATATCTATACAGTACACAGTCAACTGTTAATCTTTCAATGTGTTGTTTTGAAGGATTTTATAAACTTTGCTACCATACAACATGATACCATGTGGAGATTTTTCAAAGGTCTGTCAACCCTCCAAAACTTCACTGACCTACAATGAGGTAATTGCATCTATACAGAACACAGTCAACCCTCCTACTGTTTGGTCATTCAGTGTATGGTTTTGAATGATAGAAACTTCACTGACCTACAATTAGGTAATTGCATCTACACAGAACACAGTCAACCCTCCTACTGTTTGACCATTCAATATCATCTTCAGTGTGGTTTCGAATATTAGACAAAATATGAAAGCCTACAATATAAAATATGTGCTGAATGCATCTACATAGTACGCAGTAAGCCAGCATGGCTTATAAACTACGCATTTCTATTCAACTATGCGCCAAATATCAGATAAACTATTTCAGCCTTCAATATGAGATCATGTTCTTCACAGTGCACACATACAGCATGTACAGTATACGCAGTTACAGTTTACACAGAATATACGAATCTACTTAACACGGAAGATAAATCTTCTCTTGCATGTCTTAGTGCATAAAAAGCTGAAGTAGTTGTTGCTACAAAAGCTCATGCAGTTTGTTTATGTTATTAGTTAGTCTTTAAGTCATACATGTATAAGTGCTACCACTGCCTTCCTTGTTGTATCTGCCTTCCTTGTTGTATCTATCAGACACTGCTATTTTCTAGTACATGTGTAATATGCTAAGTGCTCAATTGTTCACATGAAATCAGTTAAAAGCATGTTGTCAGGACTCAAGAAGTTTGTTCTCAATTTAATTCTGATCTTTTCTTTGGAAGTGTTGTGGCCGAGCGGTTAAGAGCACCAAATTCAAACTCTGGTGTTTCTGATCAGCAGAGTGTGGGTTCGAATCCCCATCCGTGACACCATGACACCACTGTTAGGACAAACAGGCGGGCAACAATTATAATCCTTCATATTGGACTCCAATATTGAAGTTATGGAGCGTCGAAGCAGTACATAAATGGCAATATAATGGGTTTATAACCATCAGTCAAATGAAGGATCCATGTGTTTGGAAGATGAAATAAATTATGCCAAATCGATGCTTAAACCTACTTTCATAACAAATTTGTATTGCCACAGAATTTAAAATTTTATTTTTCTAGTTTAAAAATAAATAAAAGTAAAAATATAAAATTAAAAAATGACAGAAAAATACAATCGTAGAATTATAACTCATATCTTTTTGGTGTAATGGTTTATTCAGATTTGTCCTTCAATACTGCCATTGATTTGACTCAATGTAGAAAGGTTTTTACATTCAAGAGTAATGTCTTGATACTATCTTGTGCATGAGGAGAATCCTGGGGCTTTTGCTCAAAATACTTTTAAATAATTTTTATTTTCACACATTACTTTTATGTTTTATATTTTATAAAAATAAGCCAAACAAATTAACAATATTGTATTAAAGGAACACGTTGCCTTGGATCGGTCGAGTTGGTATTTGAAAAGCGTTCGTAACCGTTTGTTATAAAATACATATGGTTAGAAAGATGTTTTAAAAGTAGAATACAATGATCCACACACATTTGCCTCAAAATTGCATGGTTTTCATTTTACTTTGCGAACTAACACCGTCGGCCATTTATGGGAGTCAAAAATTTGACTCCCATAAATGGCCGACCGTGTTTGTCGACGAGGTAAAAGGAAAACCACGCAATTTCGAGTGATACTTGTGTGGATCATTATATTCTACTTTTAAAATATCTTTCTAATCATATGTATTTATAGCAAACAGTTACAAACGCTTTTCAAAGACCAACTCGTCCGATCCAAGGCTACGTGTTCCTTTAAGTATACTTGAATACATCTAAATGTGTATGTTTTTTATGGAACAATTATGACGCTCAATGGTTTACATTTTGAACTTGTAAGCGATTGATTTGAGAGGATATTACTGAAATGTGCAGTCAATGAAATAATCTTAAGAGGGCCTATGCATTCAAATTTCTTGCCGAAAAAACAACAACCCAAATTTTAAATGTATCTCATTTCATTACGGGAGAGGGGTACGAGAGAGGGGTACGAGAGAGGGGTACGAGAGAGGGGTACGAGAGAGGGGTACGGGAGAGGGGTACGGGAGAGGGGTACGGGAGAGGGGTACGGGAGAGGGGTACGGGAGAGGGGTACGACATCAGGAGCGAGTGCTAGAGTTTCTCATTTTCATGTAAATAATTATCTTCTTATTTTCTAATAAGTTTTTGGTGGGTAAGGCAAGGAAATAGGTGGTGGATAAGTTTACCAGTACATGTAGTTTCTTACTTTACAAACAAAATTATGACAAACATTTTCTGACAATGTGCTTTTTTGTAAATACTATTTTTAGTCTGTAATGAGTGTCATTTTAAAAAATTCTTTAGTACAACTTGTAATTACATGTACAGTATGTGATTTTGTAAACTTATATGTTAGTGTTATCAGCTGGCACGACTAAGCAAAGTACCAATTGTATTGCCAATACCAGGATGGATAGGAAACAGAAAGAAATGTTAAGTTTTAGATTTAGATTTTGGGGAAAATGCATGTACATGTAATAAGGTAGGGACTGAAAACCCAATCCACAAGCAAGGTTCAGGGACTAAGGTGGGATTCATTCTGGGGTCCACGGAGATGAAAGACGGGGAAAGAAACCACTGAGCTAGCCTAATCTCCCTGATTGTGAGAGGTACTACATAAAGTACACAAGCATTTACAATATGTGTATTTGACTACAGTTTTTACTGATAAATGTGTGATGGGAGTGGTACAGAAATTCTCTTAAAAATGGGAACACTTGCCTTAACCTTTATCAAGATTAATTGAGTAAATTTGTATTTAATTTGTAATTACTATACTCACTTGCCACTGTATTTGTATATACAGTCAATGTATGGGTTTTATTACTTATCTAATAAAAAAAGTAAAAAATAAGCAAATAAGAAACAAGTCATATTGTAAGAATCAAGTCCAGTGAGTTCCAAAATAAAATGTTTTTTAAACATGAGCGCTTTGTGATTGTCTTCATTTAACATCGACTAAAAAAAAATAAACAGGCGTTTCTTGGTCCTTAGAAAAAAGTAGGAACATTTTATTGAGTACAAGGGCTGACCTACTGTACAGGGTGTGGGCTTCAATTAGCTTAAAACAATTTTTTTTAAACATTTTTTTTTTAAACGAAGCTAAAGAAGAAAACAAAGGCTTTTTGTTGAGGGGGGGCTCAAAGAGATACAGAATGGCTGGGATTGTAGTCAATAAAAAGAACTTCTTGCCTTTTATCATGGAAACCATCGATTCCGGGGGGAATATGCTTTGACAGGCAAAATGTTCTTTAATGATCGAGTGAGTAGTGCATAGTGGGAGGTCGTGTATTTCCCTGTTGCTAAGAAGTAAAAGTTTGTTGATATCATAAACAATCCCATCAATACATCCACTGTGTTGTTTACCTAAAAAGCTAATAAAACAGGGGCAAGAGTACCTTTTGTGTTTAACATGTTTAAAGGTTTAAAGCCAGTGAAAAGCTCTCCCACTGAGATATGAACTTTGTGATGTGCTTCTTGTCAAGTTTCAGGAGGAGCTTAAAGGCAGTGGACACTATTGGTAATTACTCAAAATAATTGTTAGCATGACAACATACTTGGTAACGAGCAATGAGGAGCTGTTGGTTACAGTGAGAAACGGCTCCCTGTGAAGTAACATAGTTTTTGAGAAAGAGATAATTTCTTACTGGAAATAAAAAAAGGCTTCAGGACTGCAGCCTTTTATTATGCACCTGAAAGAACACAAATTTGTGCAACACAGTTGTTTTTTCTTACATTTTTTTCTTGCACCTTCGAAGACCAATTGAGCCCCAATTTTCACAGGTTTATTATTTTATGCATAAGTTGGGATACACCAAGTGAGAATACTGATGGTCTTTGATAATTACCGAACGTGTCCAGTGCCTTTACAAACATTCTTTTTTATTTATGCTTTTGAACTCTATTAATGAACTCAGCGTTCTACTTTAATAGTGGTTCGCTGGCCAAATGCCAATTGAAAAAAACCAGGATCAGCCAAATTCACTGCTAGGTGGTCAAGCTGGCTAGTTGAGTTGGAAAGCATCCCTATATTTAATGAAATATGGACCAGTGACAAAATTGAAATGACAAGCTAATTGATCTTGCTGGCTCGTCACAACAAAATTCAAGGGCAAACCCTGGTACTGTTAACTTGCTTTGCAATTACTTGTTTCCAATGCTATCAGCGTTATTAGTTGACGGATACAGGCGCTGTACAAATTTACATTATTATGTTTAAGGTTTGAAAGAAATCGACCTTCATCAAGGCTCGGCCATCTTTTTTTCTCCTTCACTTACCATTTAAATCACTGCAACCAAAGTGAGGTCGAGTGGAAACAAAACTAGTGTGGCACCTTTTAAGATGATGAAAATCACAGGCCTTGTGCTTCATTTTTGCCCAGGGCACCAAGGCAATTTCTCCTTGGTAAAGGGCACCTCAAAGGGGCAACATTTATGAATAAACAACCAGAACTCTTTTGCATAAAACAAAGAGCAAAGATGAACAAATACATGTAGATGGAAATTTGCATCGGAGACAAAGAATATTAGTTTTGGTTTTACCAATATACCCCGATGTGGTACAAAGATGAACAAACTATCAAAGAGGTCAATGACCACGTTCAACACACCTTGTCATGGTGACCAGACTCAGCTTGCCAACGGAGGGTACCGCATGGTGACTGTGGGTGTGTCGTAAAATAATAATGCCATGCCTGTGAATGTGAGGCCACGCCTATAAATAAAACTTTGCTCCTTTGATGGCGAAACCAGTGCATATTTGACATAAAAATAACATGCAAGAGTGAACAAACTATAAAAGAGGCAGGGCTTGAATTTTACACTAGAGCACAGGCTCAAAGTTTTAGTGCTGGGCCAGTAAGTATAAACTTATGATTTGACGAAGTCTTGTGTTTTGTATTATTTATACAAAAATGACAGATGAGATAAACCTTAGTGCAATTTTTGGTCAAATAAAAAGAATTAAATTCCTGTTGTCAAGATTTTTTCTCATTCTGATTCTGGTCTTGTACAAATATTCCTGGTCCAGTAAGCATTTCGAGCTACCAGCCTAGCAGCCTGCTAGGATTAACTCTAGTACATGTAACTTGCCCTAACTTAGGATGGGTTCATTGCGTCCTAACGTCTATGGATACGGAACTTAACCTAGGAAAAGTTTGGTGAAAACGATGGCTGGATCTTGTGGATTGTTCTCCCAAATTTGAGCCCAATGAGTTTACCCAGCTTGGCCAACTGAGGGCAAGTTCCAATCACTGACCGAGATATCCATTCATTGTTTAACAGAAGTCCCTGAAGTGGACTAATCATGATCGCTTGATAAAATAATTAATCACATCAATTGGAAAGAAAAAAAAACCACACAACAACAAAAACAGCATAACAATGCATTCTGGAGGATAAGAAACTTATATTTAGCTCTCAATGATATGAAACTGAAGATAATGCTGATTGTCCCCCCCCCCAGAAAGCTTCACTTCTGGCCCGGATCCATGGGGGTGGGTCCCCCTCTTAAAAATAGTCTGTTGACGTTTTCAGAGCCAAGGTTGTACACATATGATCTATTTTTAGTACGTAAATGGTACACAAATGATTGATTTTATGTATTCAAAAAGTGTACCTAAATTATTGTTTAGCATTTTATATAATTTTGATATTTTGTGATATTTTTTCACAGGACTCGGGGAAGTACTGAGTATACAGTGCTAACACACATAGGTGTATGGGTAAAAAAACAAAATTAATATTATTATGCAAATTTAACATCTATAATATCATTGCGGTACCCGCTGCCAAAACATAGGATTCGAACTGCCTCTAGCTACCGGGCAATCTCGGTAGTCTAGATGGTAAGACACTGCTCTAGAACTGCAAGGGTCGTGGGTTCGAATCCCACCCGAGTAACATGCCTGTGATATTTTTGTTCACATGACTCGGGAAAGTACTGAGTATACAGTGCTAACGCACATCGGTGTATGTGTGAAAAAAACAAAATTAATATTCTTTATCCCGATGCAAATTTAATATCTATTATGAGCATTTTAGATTCAAATTTCAAAACAATAGCTGGACACAGCCTGCTTTCTTTCAATCAAAATACATTTCAACTAAACGCTCAACTAAGGGCCACTCTATAATGTTTGGATGGAACATTTACAGGGAAGAATAAACAATCATCATTTTAACACTGAATCGCCCCATTTCAAAATGGTCCGATCCGACCATAATGCATGGCTTCCCGCCCATACAAAATGTATGTTGCCAACAACATTAGAAGGTTCGGATATTCTGCAGACATTAGGGTAAGTTTCATGTTGAATTTCACTGGATACATTGTTTGAGTTGTTTTAACTCTATGCTTATTTTGGGTTGTTGAAGTTTTTGTAATATTCAGTACAGCAAAATATACGATAATGATAGTCATCACTGCCCTCTATTCTACATGTAGTTTATATAATGGGCCTGTGTTGTATTAGCCGATTATTTGTTCATGTGCTTCGAACAAAGGAAGTCAATCCTCAATCTTAAAGGCAGTGGACACTATTGGTAATTACTCAAAATAATTCTTAGCATAAAACCTTACTTGGTAACGAGTAATGGGGAGAGGTTGATAGTATAAAACATTGTGAGAAACAGCTCCCTCTGAAGTGCCATAGTTTTGGAGAAAGAAGTAATTTTCCACGAATTTGATTTCGAGACCTCAAGTTTAGAACTTGAGGTATCGAAATCAACCATCTAAACCATCTAAAAGGGTGTTTTCTTCTTTCATTATTATATCGCAACTTTGATAACCGATTGAGCTCAAATTTTCACAGGTTTGTTATTTTATGCATATGTTGAGATACACCAACTGTGAGAGCTAGTCTTTGACAATTACCAATAGTGTCCACTGCCTTTAAGACTAAGCATGCCTTTAAAAACAATAACTGCTCAGTTTTCCACATTGAACTTGGTTCCTCCATGAATATTGAGCTTTGTGTATAAAACAATTAGGAATCTTTTTAACCCAATCTTAGATGTTTGTATTTTTTTGTTTCTTGTATCTGTTGAATCTACCTGTCAGTTATTGTTCTTAACTTTAGTGTTTTTGTCTGCACTGTTTGAACCTATGCCCAGTGTGGGCTAGTAAAGTTAAGTTTGTATCTTATCTAGTTTAAGTGTACAATGAAAAAAACAAAAATTACAAGTAATTTATGAATAATTCAGGATTTTTGTGTGATGATTCACGGAGGCAACAGAGGCAATTGCCTCCAAAACCCTAATTAGTCACAGCATCAAGGCCCCTTGAAACATTCAATTCAATTAAATTCATTTTTATTTGTCCCACCATGTAGGAAACTCTATTTGAATACATGCAATACAGAAAGAAAAATAAATAACACACAATCATAAATAAACTACTGGAAATATTAATTAATCAGAAAACTACATTACTAATAAACCACAATTCAATTATACTGAAAACTACATCTAAGCAGAAAGTAAACAAAGTAGTTAAACACGGTTGAGGAGACGGACGGAGTATGGTATGAAGGAGTTGAGGTACCTGTTTGTTTTGCACCTAAGTGACTGCCATCTCCTACCACTTCTAAGTTTGATGAAGAATTTGTTTATTGGATGGTTGGTGTTACATACAACTGCCTCTGCTTTAGATAGAACCTTATCTTTGCAAGTTTCATCAAGATCGATGTCTATCCCTAGGATTTTTGATGCTTGTTTCACAACCCGTTTCATTTTACCAGTATCTTGTTTTCTTGCTCCATTGTACCAAACCACACAATCATGAGTAATAGCACTTTCAATTAACAAATTAAGGATAATATTATTTGTGTTTCAATTGAGCTGTATACTCAGTAGGAACATTTTAACGAGTACAGGGGCTGACCTACTTAGTCTTTTATTGGTTAGCATTTTCAGGCTAAATTTAATTGCAATTTTGTTGATTTTATTTTTACTATGAGCAATGGAAAGCTGTTGATAGTATAAAACATTGTGAGAAACGGCTCCCTCTGAAGCAACATACTTTTTGAGAAAGAGGTAATTTCTCACTCAAATAAAAAAAGACTTCAGCTGAAGCCTTTTTCTTTCATCATTCTCTTGCAACTTCAATGACCAACTGAGCCAAAATTATCATTGTGCATTATTTGTGCATATATGCTGGGATAAACCAATTGAAAATACTTGTCCTTGACATTTACAAAAGGTGTCCAGTGCCTTTAAAGTAGAAAGAATATCGTGCCTTAATGACTATCACACCATCACAAGCCTAGATTGTTTTTCGGCAACCCTGGACAGATTGTGTACTAAAACAACACATTTTGTAGAGAAATAGAAAGTGTTCTGCATACAAAGTGTATGAGTTTTAAAACAGTTGTGCAAATCATCCTGACAAACAATTCAAATTGCCTCACCTTTGGTGTCAGATGCTAATTCAGGAAACAAACTCAGTTTCTTTTGAAATGTCATACTCATGTGAATTTCCATGTGATGTTTACTGAAAATGCCACTTCAACAGTGGATGCTTTTTAAAGAAGTACTGTTCTGTGCGAATAGTCAGAATTATAATTATTTCTGTCACTCAAGAAGGTTGGAAAAAGAAACCGGTAAGTTTTTGTACAGTTTGTAATGTAGTACATAATTAAGTCTGCTAATGTTTCATTAAACTTACTGTAACAATACTTGCTCAGGTCCTTGAATTTCATTCTTGATGAGGCAAAGCAGTTTTCCTCTTGGCCCAATTTCATAGAGTTGCTTATAAGGTTGCTTAGTCACAAAATATTGCTTAACATTCTTTTGCTTAGTAGAAATTAGCAGGGTAACAGTCACAATGTGTATATGTCACATGAAAGGCAGTTTGGCTGGTAACCTCATTCTGGTCAGCATAATTTTCTTGTGCTCAGCATTGTTTTATGCTTAGGCAGCTCTCTGAAATTGGGCCCTGGTAATAAGTGCACTTATATGAGGAAAGTTTAAATTTGTACTGGAACTTTGCAAAGGGCACAACAGCAAAAGCACAGGGCACCACTGTAATTGCTGTGGGTACCATGGGTTATTTCAAGGCCTGATACCTTCTATATACGGTGCAAATAACAATAATGCTTGGTTCTTATATAGCACACATATCCTAGTAGCTAGATCAAGGCATTTTACAACATTAATATCACTGTTCATGAGGCATACCTTACCCATTCCTCAAACTTTCAAAGCATATTGTACAACACCAAGCTTCTAAAATAAGTGCAAAGGAGTTAATCTAACACAACACCCTACCAGTCCTCAAAGGATCCCATTTGTATACACCTGTTGTAAGAGAAGCAATTATGGTTAAACTGCCTTGCTCAATGACACAAGTGTCAAGACTGGGATTCCGACCCATACTCCAATGATTCAGCCATTAGAACTTGAGTCAGTTGCCTATAGAACACTCGGCTACAACACTACATGTATGTTATGTACATGTACATTTTTTTTATTTATCTGAACTTGTTGGACTTTACGATCATCTCAACAGTCTTCAAAGTTCATTTTCTTACGCTGCTCCTTTTTTTGAATAGTCTCCCTGTGTATATTCGCCAGGCTAGTTCTTTACACTGTTTTAAGTCTCTGTTAAAAACTCATTTGTTTGAAGCTGCTTATTTGTAATCTGCCTACTAGTATTGTACCTTGCTTAGGAGCTTTCGCATTAGGCACTTTACAAATGACTTTACTATTTGTATTTCATTTATATTTTGTTTCCATGGAAATGTGGTTTGATGCAATAAAGAATGTTCAAGCGATCGAACGATGCAACAGTCTCCATGCAACAGTAACGTTGGTAACGATCACGGACAATGTTTCCCAAACTACATTAATAGAGCGTGTACAATGCATTTGAGTAATGTGTGAACCCACTAATTAAGTATTAAATGGAAAGTTTAACTTTGGTTTTGGAACCATTTGATAATTTTAGTCCTATATACAATAAAACTAACTTGTGAAAATTTCATTACCAAAAAAGTGGCTGCATTTTTGAGATACAAGTGCAATAGTTTTGGAATTGGTACCTAAAGCACGGAAATGCGAATGAATTTGCTGCTATCATACCATCATACTTTTTAACTTTATTTTATCATGATACATTGTTTTATAACCTACATTTACACTGGGCGGCTTGTTTATTGTATTTAATTGATGTATTATCGTAGCAGTGCAATCATGACTAATCCTATACTAATGGCTTATACCCAAAATGTGTTGGCATCTCTGACTCAGTGTACTAGCAAAACAATCTTAAAGGAACACATTGCCTTGGAACGGACGAGTTGGTCAAAACAAAAGCATTTGTAACTGTTTTTTATATAATGCATATGGTTGGAAAGATGTTTTAAAAGTAGAATACAATGATCCACGCAAGTTTGCCTCGAAATTGCGTGGTTTTTCTTCTACTGTGCGAACTAACACGGTCAGCCATTTATGGGAGTCAAAATTTTGACCCCCATAAATGGCCGACGTGTTAGTCGACGAGGTAAAAGGAAAACCACGCAATTTCGAGGCATGTTTGTGTGGATCATTGTATTCTACTTTTACAACATATTTCTACCCATTTGCATTTTATAAAAAACGGTTACAAACGCTTTTCAAAGACCAACTCGACCGATCCAAGGCAATGTGTCCCTTTAATGTTGCGAGTAGACATACAAAGTACATGTACTGAAGGTGACTCATTCATGATACATCGATCATTATGAATCATTCAAAAAGCCAGAAGGTAGTCCCCAAATGACGTGCTTCTCTTTTTATGGAAACAAAACTAAGAGATTACAAAAACCTGATGATATTGTTGTAAACTTCAACGTCAAGTTTCATATATAAAACCATCAATTATAGATTGTAAGGTTGCAGGTGGATTATTAATGTTTCAGCTGTCTGCGGTACATTGTCTTGCTTTGTACCACATTGACATTATTACAAAGGCCTTCATTGTATTTTGCATGGCATTATTATGAAGGCCTTTGTGTTGATCGATTCATCACTATTGTTGTGGTCAAGACATTATTAAAAGCATCAGGAGTGAAAGGGAATGTAAACATTTGGGTTATCACTCCCAAAACTAATGGCAATAAAAACTTAATTGGTTAGAAGTTTAGAAGTTCACAGCTTTTGATAGTATCAAAGCATTTTGAGAATCAGTTCACTTCGAAGTAATGTGGTCATGGAAAAAAATTATTTGTTATCCCCCAAATTTTAATTTGATTGAACTTGAGTTTATGTGGTTAAAGTGGTGGTACTGTAGACTGCGCTGATGTAAAACAGGAAGTGCATTCGATACAAACAGGACATTGATTGAAACAAACCAAGGGAAAAATGTTCTTTAATTTCAACCTAGAGGGCAAAGGGCAACATTGGAAATTTCCACCTCTTTTTTACATGATAACATGTGGTTCTAATCAGAGAAGTTCTTTTCCTAGAAATTCAGGAAAAAAAACCTTAAGTTGAGATCATCCCAAATATTTGTGGTTTTCCAACCAGACAGTTTCGCTCTACATTTGTACCAGCTGTAGCATGTTGAGAAGGGATGTTTACCAGCTGACTGCAGCCTCCCCAGACAAAGTCTAGTGCCCAATTTTTATTGAGCCTGTAAGCACAAAAACTTGCTATAGCAAAGAAAAGTATTTCTTAACAGAAACAGGTGACCACCCAAAATTACATGAAGTTTAAAATTGTTGTGACTGGCGCCCCACTAAATTTTTTGGTTAGCAAATAAATTTGTCAAGCAGTATTTTCTGGAGAACAGCTTCATGAAATTGGCCCAATTATGCTTGTAGTACCATAGAACATGGTGTACAAAGGCCAGCTACTAAGTGTTCCTTCTATTTTCAGTTAAAGGTACAAGTTGCGTTCGATCAGGGGAGTTGGTCTATGAAAAGCGTTTGAAACCGTTTGTTATAAAATGCATGTGGCATATGGCTAAACACGGCACGCCATTTTGTGGAGTCAAGTTTTTGACTCCATAAAATGGCAGACAGTGTTAGTTGGCAAGTAAAAGGAAATCCATGCAATTTCGAGGCATTTTTGTGTGGATCACTCTATTCTATTTTTTTTAACCATATCGATTTCATAACAAACGGTTTCAGACACTTTTCATGGACCAACTCGCCCGATCCAAGGCAACGTGTCCCTTTAACAATGGACCTTGTATACATGTACATTGATGTCATACTGCCGCCATTTTAGGCCAAACGATGACAAAACAATGGAAAATTCACATGCATGAAGCACAAGACTAGCCAATAGGCAACCTTCTCTAATTCCCAAGCCAAGGGCGCCTTACACAAATGACATCATGCGCATAAGCTCTAGAAGTTTCTTTTAATTCAACTATATTCATTCCCACAGCCTTTAGCATTTTAGTAAATTTACCACCTGCAGTTTATGAATGGACTGCTTGTTATGGTTGACACAACCTTCTGCAAAACAAAAGGCTTTAACAGGTCTCCCTATTTGTTGAGGTTTCAGGCTTTGAAAATAAACGTAGGTCCCTGTAATCACCTGCAAGTTACAGAGTTGCCTTGACAATGGAGCTGCCCTTCACATTCGTTCATTCATTAATCTATTTCTTTTTTTTTGTCTGTAAAAATAACAGACAATGACATTAAAAACTATCGATTCTAAAACTTTTTTGAGAAAAAAATAAAATAAATAAAATACCGGAATTTACCCTTTCTTAAACCAAAGACCTTCTTGCCCTACTCTAAGATAGTGGTTTCAGTTTTTACTGCAGGGGTTGTGCTTAAAGGGTTTGGGTACTTTATGTAGGACACAAAACACAGTATCCATAGATTTTACACTAAACTATCAGCTTGAAGATATCCCTTAAAATGTAACTTGCTGATGTGCTTTAGTTTAAAAAAAATTGTCACAAAAAAATTCCAGGCCTGTGTCAAAAACAAATCAGCTGTTTCCTGTTCTTGCTGGGTAGGGACTTTCCACTATTGAGTACTGAGCTATTTAAATGCTATGACCAATTGAAACCAAAATTTCTAGTATGCATACCTCTCCAATGAGCCAATGGATGCATAGCATCAATGGAGTGCATTGTTCAAATTTGCAGGTAAAGTTATTAGCTTCCTCTGTCGGCTCAATTGTAACTCTACGTTTTCCATGGTGTTTCAACTTCATGTTTACCTTGAGAAAACTAACCTGCAAGGATTTGACCACAAAATAGTACAATTTTACTCTCCAAAGTGGTAAGTTCTTTGTTGAAAGATCTTTTATGTATTTTCTTACTGCCATAGTTTCCTTCCAAAACTCACAGCTCTGAAACATTCAAGTCATTCAAAACTCGGCGACTGAGAACATCTCTCTGGCTTCCTATACTCATTCTTGCATATATTGTAACTTAAGACTCTCCTATTATTTCAATTTAGTCATGGAATTGGTCCCATTTACTTGAGTGATCAGGGCCCTATTATGCAAAGCTGCTAAGCAAAAAATACTGCTTAGCAAATTTCTATGCCAAGCAAAATGTGGGTAAGGCACCAGTCACAACAATGTTTACTATGGACTTTTTGCTGGTCACCAGTTTCTGTTGAGCAATATTTGTCTGTGCTTAGCAAGTTTTTTTTGTGTTTACAGGCTTTATGAGAATTGGCCCTGCTCATCACTTCTATTTTTTGTAAGCATACTTTGGTTGCGCTATTAAGTATGTTGTGTGCTTCCACAGCTGTGTCTCAAGGGAAATTTATGCGTGAAAAACACCTCAAAGTTGTGCACCAGGCAGCAGGGAACGATTTCGTCCAGCAATTTTGCATAGCAAAATATTTTGACAGGAAAGTTTTGCGCACAATGAAAGCAAATTTTGAAAAGCAACTGAGACATTTCGTGGAGTATTTTGCTGTGCTATACAATGAAAATCATTCAATAGACAGGAAGATGCATCACGCCACCCTCAGCCCCATAAAAACAGCTCGATGTTCTCTCTGTAAAGAGCGTAATGGTTGCCCACCAAGTAATGTTTTGTGCACCTGCGCGACTAGCAATTGAAACATTTTGTTTCATTTTACACACGATCCATTTTCAGAGATATATTGTAACTGACAAATTTCAACCTCGGATAGAAAAAAAGAGGACAAATTAGGGATGTTATTGGCCCAATGACCTGCTGTTGATTTCACCAATTTCTTCCTAACTTGGGATTAATCTTAAGACTTATGACGAGTTCAGTTTCGTATGTGAAGATGTTAGGATGCATAGAACCCATCCTAAGTTAGGACGGGTTACATGTCCTTACTCAAGAATTAATTATAGCATTTTGTGAAATCGGCTGCAGGACACTAAATGTAAAGTGCATTGATACAGTCGATTGTGAAATGCGATATATAAGAAATTGTGTTTATCATTATTATTAAATGCAAAAAACTTCCTCCTTTCGAGTCTTGGTTTCGTAGCTTAAAACCAAACAGTACGAAGATCAATTGTTTATTGTTGAGTTTCAAAACCCTCTTCTAGGGTTTTCTTTCCACATCTACAACTGAAACTTCCTCCCTTGTCTTCTCTCCATTGGGTTCTTGGCTAATACAGTGATTTAGTTTGCTTTTCTGAGAGTCCTTGGCTTCACACCCACAATAACTGAAATCAAACCAAATGAAACTGCCCCAAAAGTACTGGTTATACTTTAAGCCAGTGTAGAATTAACAGAAGTGGTTCATCGGGAAATAACCCAGTTGTCTTCTTGCCAAGTTTGGCTCAACTTTAAAACTGAAGTTGTTCTCAGTTGTGAATGTTTTAAAGGTAAACTACTTATGGGTTTTGGATGAGTTACTAAAATGTTTTTTCTTTATTATCACTAAACTACCTTTAAACCACCAGCCGTCGATTTCACAAAGTTAGGACTCTACTTATCTCGAGTTAGGACGAGTAACTCTTCCTAACTTAGGATTAATCTTAAGGTCTGCATGCTACAGTGCAGAGTTGGGACTCGTCCTAAGTCCTACGATTAGTCTTAAGTTAGGAAGAGTTTTGTGAAATCGACGGCAGGTGAAGATCTCATCAAATTTGATATATTTTTGTGTGTGTGTGTTTGAAAGTATAAATATATTTTTCGTTGATTTTGTGCATGTCAACTAACATTGTTATTTTGATTGCGGCAATAGAAATAAGCATTTGTGAAATGGGGAAAGGGGGGTCTTTAAAGGCTTTTTCCTTGACTTATATTTCAGATGGAAGTAATTCTCTGGAAAATTGGTGCTGGTATGAACTTACATAACCAGATTTCATAATCAAATTATTAGATGTTAAATTTGCATCCGAATAAATAAAACTTAGAATCTAAGAACTAAAACTATAATGAGATTTGAGGCATGGCATGGTGAGGTATCAATGTATATTTGGTTTGAAGTAACACCCTGTGTTTGTCTACTTGCTTGGTAGATAATGTTATTTTTGAGAGCTTGTCTTGCTATCTACTCCATGTACAGCAGAGTAGATTTTTCGGAAATTGGGACACTTCTCTAGGACCGCTGAGTAGTTTTTCAGAATTCAGGAGACTAATTCTCAGTTCTGACAAGAATTGTCCTGCTTTTATAACTGCTACATTGGCAGAAGGTAGGAAATCGACTGGGACTACTACTACTTTTGCTTAGTGGATCGAGGAGGAATCTAGTTATTAAAGACAATGGGCAATAATGGTAATTGTCAAAGACCAGTCTTCTCACTTGGTGTATCTCAACATATGCATAAAATAACAAACCTGTGAAAATTGGAGCTCAATTGGTCGGCGGAGTTGCGAGATAACTATGAAAATAAAAAACACCCTTGTCACACGAAGTTGTGTGCTTTCAGATGCTTGATTTCAAGACCTCAAATTCTAAACTTGAGGCCTTGAAATCAAATTCGTAAAAAACTACTTCTTTCTCGAAAACTACGTCGCTTCAGAGGGAGCCTTTTCTCACAAGGTTCTATACTATCAACCTCTCGACATTACTAGTTACCAAGAGAGGTTTTATGCTGATAAATATTTTGAGTAATTACCAATAGTGTCCACTGCCTTTAACTTCACAACAGCAGAACGAGTGCTTAATTAGTCTGAACTAAGAACCAAGAATTAAACTAATCAATTATTTGTCTCATCCTCTTAGGTCTTCAAGGAGGACGGTGCTTGATATATTTGGGATCCACTTCTGGACAACTATCCGAATGAAGATCGGCTTAACTAGAATTTCACGAGAAACAGATCAAACTTTACCCCTTTTAAAGGTATGAATCGAATGCTGCTAAGCAGAATTTTGAGATGTTTTTAGAGTCTGGCCAGCAGGACCAGTTAGCTTGTTATTTCACTAGTCTGTTAGCTTTTACACCAGTCCATACGTTATAAGTAGGACTTGAAACTTTGCATGGTGGAAATAGACGGAGAAAGAAAGAGAAAGACGATCAGAACATACTGATCGAAACGTCGAGTTAAGCCAACGGTTCTTTTCGGAACCACCCCAACTCATTAGAGATAGTCATTACATGGTGTTACCGCAAACCTTTCCATACAATACGTTATATTAAATATGGATGTAGTATCTTGACTGCCAGGCAATGCTCTGGATCGCACAAGGTAACTCTTTTGTGCATTTCCAATAGCACCCTGCACTAGTGACGTCACTTTTTCTTAAAATACCAGGCTGTCAGACGAACATGGCACACCACCTCTGCAATCACTGCGTCATTGACCCACCAAACTGCAGTAGTGTACGTACATGTAGTTAGTCGCGAGTAAACATACAATTTGGCCTTACACGCGAGTTAGTGAAATTTTACTCTTTTGTCTGACATCCGGGTATTTTTCTTCTGTTTATAGCATAATTGCAGAATACTGTGGATTATAGCAATGTGGCACCACTCAGCATGTAATGGCCGAACATTCGAGACAGCAAAATACGAAAACCTAGTTTTAAAAAGATTGTTTTTGTTTTTTGTTTTTTCCCCCCAGCAGGAAGCATCTAGTATGCAAGATGGCATATTGCATCATCAGAAACCTCACCTTAGTCTTTATGAGTCTTGTATCTGCAGCACATCTAGGAGCATCTCAAAATGTTACGATCACTCAAATCTGTGAGTTCACCGAATGGGCGTTAGACGCAAACTGCCGCAACCGCGATTTGGAGGAGATCCCACTTGAGTACAAGACCGCAGTATCCATGGATATTCGGAACAACAGACTTAAAATCCTCACGGCGGGAAATTTTACGGGATTTCGAGATCTGCGCTATCTTGACCTGGAGTTCAACACCATCTCTGAGATAAACAGTGGAGCTTTCGGTGGATGCGATTCGTTATTGTACATCTACTTGCAGTTCAACTTGTTAGAAAGCGTAGAGGAGGGAGCATTTGAGGGCAGTTCATCTCTGGAACGACTTTTCCTGAATCAGAACAGCATAAGTCAACTTCATCAAGATGCTTTTCGTGGACTTGGCGCCCTCACTGGTCTTTACATTGGTCTAAATGAAATAAGTCAATTACCCGCAGGGCTTTTTCGACACACCCCTTTGTTGAAATATCTCCACATGGGCGATAACTTACTGACAAATCTCTCTCCACAAATCTTTGCCGGTTTGTCAGATCTTACATATCTGAACATAATGAACAATAACCTTAACATCATAGAGAGTGGAACCTTTGATCCTTTACAGAATCTAGAAGAGTTAGACTTGTCTGGTAATCTCCTCATTTCAATAAATGCCTTTCCAACTTTACCCAATTTGAAGATACTTGACCTTTATAATAATGAGATGCGGGAAATCAGCAGCTTGTCAGAAATGGTAGAAGGACTTGATGAACTCTACTTGGGGCAGAACAACTTATCCTGCACTTGTTCCATGAACTCAATTCGTGAATGGATCCAACGTCATAAGTCAGATGAGGGGGTTGACGCCAGTAAAGTAGACTTGACATGTCATTCGCCGCAACATCTAGAAGGCAAACTCCTGGATTCGATCTTAAGGGAAGAACTCTGTCGGGGAGATGTTGCGCTGGGTCATATCCCTGCATCTACACCAACTAAGTCTGAAGCCGCTACAAGGCGCACTAATAAAGGGCCCTTTCAGACATTGATGCCCCGGACGTCAGCAACCAGCGGAAGGCACAATGTAGACAGCAGACACAATAATGACGATCAAGGTATCAATGAGGAGAGGTACCTGTTTCTTGGGCTCGATGACGCCATTGTCTATGTCCTTGCCGCTGGTGTCACAGTCTCTGTTATTGTCCTCGCCATGTGTGTCATCATCAGGTGCCTCGCCTGGCGCACTGAGAGATACCACCAGCAGCTGGATGCGGCGACGATGAAACGTCAGAAGAACCACGTCACCGAGGATCCTTATTCATTCATCCCGTCTCAACCCCCGCCCCGTGACCCCGCCTTCGTACTACACGAGGGCTTCAGCAATAATGATAATGCCATTCCAGGGTCTTGGAATGCATATCCAGACCACATCAACAGTTTTGAATCCAGCAAACCACTGTTTGGCTTCAGGCCACTACCACCGTCAGGTCCAATACCTAAGCTGGAAAGAGAACAGCTTCACAGAGCCCCATCCTACAAGCATACCCAAGATGGTTATCAAGCTGTTACCATACCAGAGGGGTACAGCAGCAACCTCGATATGATGTATCCAGCTCCTGCGCTCCCTGGATATGACTATCAGGACCTTGGGATAGAAGCAGATCTGAGCCCAAGTCCACAGCACAGTCCAAGCCCAATCAAACATGAGTACTTCACCCAATTCTGGATCCCAACCCAAGGCCAACAGGTGTAAAGGCACAGGTTCTTCCTGGGTGTTGTTACATATAAAGAGGGTTTACACTACAATTAAGAGCTAGGGTAGTGGGTCTGGGTCTTCCCTTGGTCTAGAGAATGAAGAACCCCTGTACTTTTTGGTGTAACATTGCAGAGGGTTTGAAGTCTCTTTGCTTGTGGGTGGGTCTGTGTCTTCCCTTGGTCTAGAGAATGAATCCCTCAGTACTGCTTTGGTAATGATTCCTCCATGGTCTAGAGGATGAAGTCCACACTGTCGTACATGTCATTTTCCAGAGTATCTTGTAATGGCTAGAGTGTCCTGAATATAGAAGGCCCAGGGTGTATGTGCTGGTAACTTCTCCCTTCAACCATCAGTTAACATATCTTTACTGTATTTTTAGCTTGTTGTCTCTGGCAGAGTTTTAAAAAGTTGTTTCAAGTAATTTGTAATGAAGGCTTTGAGTATTTTTATAATTTTTTAACTTTTACTGACTTGTCTTTTGTGAGTTATATTTTGACTAACCTTTTGCTGTGTACTTAAGTTTTTGATTATAATAATTAACACTTTACAAAAAAAGGTTGTCATGTTTTTTTTTATATACATGTGTGTTGACTGTGAACAATTGTACCAATAGTCCATCATAAGTGCAGTATCTTGCCAAATTAAAGAATATAAACAAACTGATTTTTAAACAAAAATGTTGTACAAAATATTCATTATGACTGAAATTAAGATTAAAACGCAATGACTTTCAGTATACAATCATTGTTTTTAATAAGCAATATTTTACGAATGGATGAAAAAAAGAAATGTATTTCATGCGTTGAATTTTGTTTTTGTTGAAATTGAGATCGGTACAGAAATAGCAGTTGAAACATTTTTTATAAGCAATATTTTACGAATGGATGAAAAAAAGAAATGTATTTCATGCTTTGAATTTTTTTTTTTTGTAAATTGAGATCTGGTACAGAAATAGCAGTCGAAACATTGATACCAATTAAGACCTCCCTTGATGGCAGTGAAGTTAATAGTCTCCTTGATCCGAAGCAAAAGGTAGTAGTCCTGGCTGACTTACTACCTTCTGCCCAGATACCTGTTGTAATTAATAAGCAGGCAGTTCTTTTCAGAACTGAGAAAGCTCCCTAAAATCTGAAAATCTACTCAGCGATAAATAATAGCAAGAAAAGTTCTCAATAAGAAAGTAATCCTGACGATGACTAGAGCAAGCTAGTCGAAACGTTGAGACCAATTCAGAACTGACTCCGCGGCAGTACATTTAATTACGATCCTATAAGCTAAAGTAGTAGTCCAAGTCTATTTTCTATACCATCCGCCCTGGTAATAGTTAAAAGCAGGACAGTTCTTTTCAGAACTGAGAAGTCTCCCGACCCTCCGTTTATCTACTCCGCGGCAGAAGAATAAAGCAAGACAGTTCTCTAAGAAGAAACTCTACCTGGCAAGTAGATACACACATGGTGTTACTGCAAACCAAATATACATTGATACCTCACCATGCAATGCCTCAAATCCTATATATGAAAGTAATCTACATAGCAATAATTTGTTAAGATCAACAGATGGACATATTTCTCCGGAGGACTTGTACTGGGATGAAAGTGATGAGCAAACTCTCAGATTGAAACTAATCACATTGTTTTTACCAATAATTTAACATCATGTAATACTTTCCACCAATACAATTTTAGAGGTTTACAAAGAATGCTGTGCATTTTAATAAGTATTTCCTTTAAAAATATAGTTTAGATTTTAAGAATTTTAATTTCTCTCTTCAAATTATAGTTTTGGATTGTTAATCTGGAGGTCGTTAGTTCAAATCCCGCTCTGTCAATGCCAAATCGTTTAAAGTTTTTTCCTAGTCTGTATCCCTTGTGGTTTATTTGATAAATATAGTTTTATAAGAAAAAAAGGTTTAAATAGATGTGTTCTCAGGTCAAACTTTTTTGAAACTTTTGAATACTTTTAATATTGCCTTTAAGTTTTGTATTTTATACTTTCTGAACTTGACCAACTTGTGCAACCAGAGAATTCCTGTTTTTGAAATGAGTTTCTAGTTCGGAAAACCAATCAAATCAATTGAATTTATAATTTTATACATTTGTAAGTAGTATATCGCTATGCTTTTTACTACAAGTAGCTTTAGTTCATATCCAGATATGCCAGCTTTTTAAACCAGTTTAATATTTCTTAAAAGGCACTGGTCACATTTAGTAATTGTCAAACACCAGTATTCCCACTTGGTGTCCCAACATATGCATAAAATATCCAACCTGTGAAAATTTGGACCCAATTGGTCATAGAAGTTGCAAAAAAATAATGAATGAAAAACACCCTTGTTGCACAAATTTGTGTGCTTTCAGATGCCTGAAAGAAAGGCTTCAGGCCTGAAGTCTTTCTCAGATTCAAACATTTTAGTGATAAATTACCTCCTTCTCGAAAACGATTTTACTTCAAAGGGAGCCATTTCCAATAATGTTTTATACTATCAACATCTCTTTGTTGCTTGATACTTACAGTACGCTTTTATGCTAAAATTTTTAAGAATTACCAAACGTGTCCATACCTTTAATTCTTGTATAGCGCAATTAGGAAAGTGAAAAGTGAAAATGAAAGAGTGAGTACAATGTGTTTTAAGATGAATGCAAATTTCCGGTAAATCCTAAAAAGAAACCATTTAAAGCCATTGGACACTTTCGGTAAACAGTATTGTCCAAGGCCCACACTTTGTGTACCACAACTTCTATATCAAATAACAAACCTGTGAAAATTTAGGCTCAATCGGTCATCGGAGTAGGGAGAAAACAACGGAAAACCCCACCCTTGTTTCCGCGCGTTTCGCCGTGTCATGACATGTGTTAAAAATAAATCCGTAATTCTCGTTAACGAGAATTTATACTGTTTTGCTGTTTTCTCAAAAAGTAAAGCATTTCATGGAATAATATTTCAAGAGAAGTCTTTCACCATTGCCTTCTGTAAACCCTGTAAGTTATTTGTAAATCTGTGAACTTTTATTTTTTTTTTTTGAACCGAAAGGGTACAATGGCTTTAAAACAATAACAGAACTATATCCTGCTAATCCAGGGTTCTCATTTATGAACATAGTGAGAATACTGGTCTTTGAAAATTACCAATTGTGTCCAGTGCCTTTAAAGGCAAAGTACACCTTTTTTTGTGGTTTTTGGAACCGTTTTGTTGTTTAATCGTATACACGTAGATATGTACAATAAAACCAAACTGTGAAAATTTCATTTCAAAAGGTGGTAGTGTTTTTGAGATATCACCGAAAACTCTGGAGCGGTCTACATCCACGCAGGAAGAATAAACCTCAATAGGACTTCCACACAATCTGAGTCTCAGATTCAAATTTTGGGGCATGAAAAGTGGTATACTCCAATACTAAAATGTTTCATTTTAAAAGGTGTTAGTGTTTTTGAGATTTTACTGAAAATCTGGGGTGGTTTGACCATTCAGGAAGAATATTCCATAATTGGAACACAGTCAGAGAAAAGTTTCAAACAGAAATGTTTCTCAGATTGAAATGTGGAGCACTCTGGACCAAAATGTCGCAAGTTTGGCAGTAAAATGTTGAATTTGTTTTTTACATAATGTATTTGGTTTAAAAAGGTTTATCTGTGCAATTTGGAACATTTTATAATAAATGTACATGTACATTATAAATAAGAATTACTGGTGTTTTTCTAGGTTTACCCAGTAGTTTTTAGGGCCACTGCAATTAGAAAACGTAATATTAAGCTCAGTAAATGTTGTTAATATTCTTGCTATGAATTTTTGTGCATTTGCAACTCACTTAAAGGGAATGTACACGTTTGGTAATTACTCAAAATAGTTATTAACATAAAACCTTACTTGGTAACGAGCAATGGAGAGCTGTTGATAGTATAAAACATTGTGGGAAACGACTCACTCTGAAGTAACGTAGTTTTTGAGAAAGAGGTAATTTTTCACAAAAATAATAAAAGACTTCTAGCTAGAAGTCTTTTATTCTTTTCTGAAAGCACACAAATTCATCCAACAAGGGTGTTTTCTCTTAAATAATTTTCTCACAACTTCGATGACCATGATCAGCTCTGAGCTGAAAAACGATGTTAAAGGGACACACCGGCCGAATTGGGCTCTTTGGGCTACAAAATAGACTAAGATATGACTTCAACGGTCTTCCAGGAATGAAAAAGAACAGTCCTTAAAAAAAAATCATAAAATTTAGCCGTTTTCGAGCATTTTAAGACAAAAACGCAGGTCGCGTGATTGTTCTAACCAAAAAGTGGTACAAATTCACGTGACCTTCCGGGCTAGTTTTACTTTCAGCCGTCTAAAAGTAACTTACTTAAACAAATTTAAATCTTTTTTTTACAAAATTATTTATGAATAATTGACGAAAAAGATCATGTATTCAAATTATCGCTACAAAATGTAAATAATGGTGAAAAATCTAACGTAAGATTCACATTCAAAGAGTCCGTGTAACGGAAGCTTGTTATATGGCCGCTTTGGTTTTTTAAAATAATTTTTCGCTAAATACGTGACATTTTGATGATTTTTTTTTATAGCAACCATCTATAAAAACATTATTTTTGATTCTACACCCCTTAATTGCGTAAACGGTGAGCCGGTGTGTCCCTTTAAGTCTATACATTAATAATTCACATGTGCCGTTATTGTTCTCAAAGAAAGCTGTTATTTTGTACAATTCTTGGTTTTGTAAGGTTAGTTCTTTTCGCAATAAAAGAAAACTGAAATGTTCTCCTATGTCCTGTGTAGTATCTTGCCTGCCAGTAAATGCCATGGAATGAAAGACACAAGGGTTTTATCAAGTAGACATGAAGAAGAAAAACAGTTAAAGACAATGGACACTATTGGTAATTGTCAAACACCAGTCTTCTCACTTGGTGTATCTCAATATATGCATCAAATAACAAACCAGTGAAAATTTGAGCTCAATTGGTCGTCAAATTTGCGAGATAATAATGAAAGAAAAAACACCCTTGTCATGCAAAGTTGTGTGCTTTCAGATACTTGATTTAGAGACCTCAAAATCTAATTCTGAGGTCTCGAAATCAAATTCGTGGATATTACTTCTTTCTCAAAAACTACGTTACTTCAGAGGGAGCCAATTCCAACAATGTTTTATACTGGCTCCCCATTACTTGTTACCAAGTAAGGTTTCATGCTAATATTAATAATTATTTTGAGTAATTACCAATAGTGTCCACTGCCTTTAAAAGTAGCTAACTAAAGAAATTTCCACAGTTTGAAAAATCCCTGAGTTGGATACATGAACAACCAGTGTAACTTTGACTTATCTTTTCATATAGGACAATTTTTTAATTTCGCAGGAAGATACATGTATGACATAATTTTGAAAAAAGTTTGTAGCCGTGACACTTGTGTTCTTAAGCAAGACACTTCACCATTGCTTCGTCCTTCGGATGGGACGTTAAGCCGTTGGTCCCATGTGTTAATGCATGTAAAAGAACCCAGTGCACTTATTGACAAGAGAAGGGATTCGCCCCGGTGTTCCTGGTCCAATAAGCAGCAAATTGCGCCACAGCACCTTGTAAAACATTACATGGTGCTATCAGAATTAGGTCTCATGATTCAAACGTAGTCCCACATCTTGCAGGAAATACTGTATGTTACAGTGCCAGGAGCGTCGCTGAGAGACGGACATGTGCGCTATATAAGAAGCCACAACTATTATTATTACTATTATAATAAGTTTCCGATTGGGAAAAACAGTTTCCATAATCAGGGAGATAATCGAATCTAGAGCAGTGTCTAATACACCGTAGAATACAGTGCTAACACACATCGATATAAAATGTGTGTATGTAAAACAAAAAATAAATATAAATGATCTCAGATGCAAATTTAAACATCTATTGCAGCATACATGTACACGTAGACGGAATTGGCCTGTAGGCCATAAGTGGAACGTGAATAAACAAATGGCAAAAATATGTTATAAACAAAGGAAGTAGCCTTTATATTGAAATAAATAAGTATAAGTAAAATAAAGCGAGGCCGATATCAGTTTCACAGTTGTGTTTTTCTTTCTAGTGCGAATGTGGCTTAAAGAATAGATGTAAAACTCCAAACACAATGAAGTCTACACAACTCTGAAGATTAAAGACAAATCAAAACCGATGTAAAAAAACATTCTCACACTATGTCAGAAAACTCTTAACTGATATTTTGGTGTCACTTTCGTGGCTCAGTTTAAACAAAAATTTATTCAGGTTCTTTGGGATTCAACTCTTTTTCTCTTAACATAAATCATGAGGGATTTGGCACTCCGAAAGTAAAAACTTCTTTTTCCCACGCATTATCAGACTTTTACTTTCCCCGGCCAAATATCTTTTTGTGGGAACTTAACTTTGTAGAAGTTTTTTATACAAAACCAAATTAGCTGAAAATGAATCATCTGGACAGGTTTTGATGTTTGTTGTTTGAGGTACATCATAGTGTCAGTTGCCAAGTTCTAGATATCAGGGGGCGTTTCATTTTCAAATATCAAATTACTGAAACAAATTTCAAAAGTTCCAAGCACTACTGGTTGGTTGCATATCACATAATATCATATCACGTACAAGTCTTCAAGGGGTTATTAGGGTGTTTGATGATCATTTGTAGAACTTAAAGGTTCTGTTCTATCTAAACGTCATATTGATTTTCAGCTAAAGGAGAATATGTCCACAACTATGACACGCTTACTTTTACGGAAATGAAATGTTTCAGAGTTTGTTTGTACTTCACCTTCAAAACTTTGCAAGTGTTTTGCTATGGCTGATTAACACCTACAACTAGGACATAGCAATCTGCTTACACTCCACATGTGCTGCTCATAATTCTTCTATTTTCTTGAGGACAAGCCTGATATTGTTCCAGGGAAACTCGAACAGTGGAACAAAAACTTGCCCTTTTGAACATTTCAAAGGGCATCAAGGGGACTCCACATGTGCTGCCCATGGTTATTCTGTTCTCTCGAGGACAGGCCTGATTTTTTTCCTGAAAAGGCAACTGTAACAGAGGAACAAAACTTGCCCTGGAACATTTCAATGGGAACATTTCACTAATTCCGTTGTTGGAATTGATCCATGCGAAGATTTTGGAACCAAATCTATGGAGCACTTTGCAAATTTCCAAAACAAATTGACATTACCCTCATAGAGTGCCCCTTGCTAAAGGAAAATTGCTGTGTCCCTTGCTGGAGGAAAATTGCTGTGCTTCTTCAAGAGCGAAGTTAAAGGCCTCCATAATGGTATCGACAGGTCAGATTTCAAACCTGGTATCCCAGGTTGGCATCTGCGCAACTCTCCTCTGTGTCATGCTTAAAGTTGTCTTGACCAGCACAGCTAATTGCAATGAGATCTGTGAGGACCAAACCCAAGCTTCGGACAACTGTCGAAACCGCTGTTTGTTTGACGCTCAGGAAGCCTGCAGAACATCAACAAGCTTAGACCTTCGCGATGGACGCTTAAGCGTCCTTGGTGAAGGTTGCTTCCAAGGATACGGACACCTTGGCATCCTGTCGCTGGTTAACAACATCATCAGCAACATCACCAGGGGAGCTTTCCAAGACTGTGATTCTCTGATCAAGCTGTATCTGCAGAACAACTTGCTGGAGACGGTGGAGGACGGAATCTTCCAAGGAGCGATATTGCTGGAGGTACTTGACCTGAGCGAAAACCGCATCAGTGACGTACACCCGGATGCTCTAAGAGACTTAAGCGTGCTCACTAATCTTAACATCTATGCAAATAGAATCGGTTTGCTATCTAATACAACCTTTCAGCACACCCCTAGCTTACAGTTTCTTCACCTCAACAGTAACATTCTGACTGATCTACCTCCAGGGATCTTCGGTTGCTTGGCGGAGCTTCGCTACCTCGACTTGAAGAACAACCGACTTAGAGTCCTCGACGGGAAGGTCTTTGACGGCCTACAAAACCTGGAGGAGTTGAACCTGTCAGGAAACCTCATCACTTCTATCTCAGACTTCCCAGACTTGCCAAAATTGACGACGTTGCATCTTTACGGCAATAAGTTACAGCGAATTGGGAATTTATCCGTTGATGGACTCGATGAGCTCTACCTTGGGGGAAACAACTGGACATGCACTTGCTCAATGAGTCCACTGCGTGAGTGGATCCTTTATCATCAGGCAGAGAGTGAAACAAATATGATATGTCAACGCCCGTTGAACTTACAGGGCCGAAACCTCGCCAACATCTCAAGGATTGATCTATGTCGCCCTGAAGTGTTAACAAGGCTGATCACAAGCTCCACGAGCACAGAACCAGATGATTCTACGCCAACAAACACCTCCACTGAAACAGATTCACCTGTTACCGAACAGTACAACTCTATAGACTGGTCATCCTATACACCAGCATCAGACACCGGTCTAAGCGATGAGATCATTTATGTCATTGCAGGGGCGACAACTTTCACGGTTATCGTCCTAGTGCTTGGCATTATTTTAAAGTGTCTTGCCCATCGCACTCGTATGTACCACCAACAGGCACAAATCAGTGGTCAACAGCAGAACCTGCCGATGCAGCCACACCAACTCCCCGTCTACCAAAACGAGAACCAAGTGGAAGATTTCTACAGCCAAGTAGAACAGTACTCCTCTTCCAGCTCTCAGGGTGATTTGAGTCCCGCTTGCTCGCAGGAACCTCCATATTTAGTTCCAAGCATCAAGCCTGACCACCTCACTGGACCTTTGCGTCAAGACAGACGTCTCCCAGAACTGCCTAGTAGAGAAGACTTCTCACCCGTACCACGGGTACAGCAATGTTATACTCTACCCTCAACGGTAGTCTCAGAATGCCCGAGAGCTCCTGGCACGGTTGAAGCGAGCTACACGCATCAGGACTTCCGAAAAACAACCTTGGTTCGTGAAAGGTCAAGTCGCCACCGACAACTTCTCCAAGATGCATCTTGGATAACCTCTGAACTCCGACCCCTGGAGCCGACAGAAAACACCCCCAGTCCAATTCATCATACTTATATGTCTCAGATTCTCAGCCAAAAGGATTAAATGATTAAGATTTTTGTACATCGTAGAAAATCAGCCCTAGTGTATATGTAGCTTGACTGTAAATACCGGTATTTATTCTTAAAAATATTATTTTTTAAAATATTGTTTAAATCCTGTATAAAACAAAAATCTGAAAATTCAATTTCAAAAGGTGTACACGTATTTGAGAAACCGCTGAAAATCTGGAGAAAATATGTCCACGCAGAAAGAATAATCCCTACTGGGAATACAAAATCTGAGAATTGTTTTTTAAGAAACATGTCATAAAGAGGTACATGAACACTGTAGTACATCATTGGTTGGTTCTGGAAGAGTACATACATCCATTCAAATCTTCTAGTTTTCAAGAGAAAAAAAATCATAAATGGATGGAACATCATTGATTATTGGAAGAGTAAATTCATTCCAATCCTATAGTTTTCAAGAGACAAATCGTTAATGTACTGTAGCACATCATTGTTTTTTCTGGAGGGTACATTCATTCGAATAATTTTCAAGAAACATCATGAACTATGGTGTAACATTGATTTTACGAAAAGTGCAATTAGAAGGAAAAAACCTGTAACAATAAATTAATCAAATTACATTGTACATTGTATGTGGATGTAAATACCTTTTACTATATTTCAGTAAGGTAGGTTTCTGTTAAATGTTTTAAATTGTTTATTTTGACTGCTTCTAGTGCTATCAAAACAACAGCCATGACCAAATTTGTACAGTATTTCAGAAAGAGATATTTATAACCAGTTTAAGACGGACATACATGTAGTATAATTTCTTGTGAAAAGGTACTGGTATAAAATTTATAATAATATAATAATATCAAAGTCTTGTATAGCGCACGTATCTACAAACGAGGTACTCGAGGCGCTGAGTAAATACAAACTTTCAGAGAAATAAGTAATTGAAGTGATGAATTCTGAGACCCAATTATGCAGCAATTTTCAATAGCTTACGTAGCACCTTATAATCAAATAGCTTTCAGATCAAAACTTAACCATGATTCTGTTACAGACTTGGGGTTTTTGCTAAAAAAATAATGGGTAAAAATACAATGGGTTTGGCCTCAAAATTGAACTCCCTGTGGGGTTTACAGCTCCATGTTTCGACACCCATTTGTTCCCAAAAAACCTCCTGGTGATTTAGACACAGGGGTTGGGGTCAAGCTCAGGGTTTAGACTAGGGTTAGGAAAATACACAAGGGGTGTCAAACATCTAGGGATGAGGGAATGTATAATAATAAAAATAGTAGTTTGTTTATACCGCGCTTTTTACACCGAAAGGGCGTCTCAAAGCACTCCAACATCATTACATCTGTTCACTGGGCAGTTCAATTCATTCCTTAAACCATCTCAGCTCCCTGGGGTGTATGATACAGCCTGTGCTAAAAATATGCGCTACTAAGCTAAATAAATTACAACACAGGTTTTAATCCTGGGTGGAGAGAAGCAATAGTTAAGTGTCTTGCTCAGGGACACAAGTGAAGGGTCAGGACTAGCTCCGAACCCAAAATCCAACACCGTGGTTCGTAACTCGGCACCCAAACTATTGCACTCTGATTATGGTGGTACAGTATACATTGTACCTGACCCATTGTAAAGCACAATAATTTTATTAGGACCTATATTAATATTTATTACTATATTTCTGGTAATGAAACCAAGAATGACTCAAAAGTGAAAAGTAAAGATATCAACTGTAGCTGTCAAGCCTGATGAAACTTGTAAACAAGGGTGCGTCTCAAGGAAGTGATGCTTGTCAATAAATATTTTGAGAATGTGTGGGGGTAGGCCATAATGTACAGGGATGTATAACTTTAACAAACAAAAATTTAAAAATTGCTTCATTGAGCACCAGGAAAACAGTCCATAATTTTTGTTTTACAAAAACATAACTCTTAAAGGCACTGGACCTGTTTGGTAATATTAAAATATATGTTGGCACAAAAACTTACTCGGTAACGAGCAATGGAGAGCTGTTGAAATTATTAAACATTGTGAGAAACATCTCCCTCCGAAGTATTGTAGTTTTTGAGAGAGAGGGTAATTTCTCACTTAAATATTTAAATCTCACGCATGTAAAAACACACAAACTTGTGCAACAAGGGTGTTTTTTTCTTTCATTATTTTCTTGCCACTTCAACGACAAATTGAGCAAAAATCTCACAGATTTTGTATTTTATTCATCTATGGATACAACAACAACCAGGTGAGAATACTGGTCTTTGACAATTACCAAACGTGTCCAGTGCTTTTAACACAACTCTGTGGCAATCCTATGAATCAGGTATGTTTTATGTATGTTTTATAAGCAACAAAATTGCAGTACAGCCAGCATAAAATGTCTATATTCAGGTAATTTCAACCTATTGTATATGCACCAGCACCTAAATTGCATGCTTAAAAAATTCCCCCACGATGTGCAATCGTTGCCACGCTACACAATGTGCTTTAAGTGCTGTCTTATTTAGTTCTCCTAATAACAACACAAACATGAGTTCTGTCTCATAATCAATAAAATAAGGGCACCAGCATCTAAATTACATGCTAAAAAATTTCCCAACGATGTGCAATGGTTTAAAGGAACACGTTGCCTTGGATCGGACGAGTTGGTCTATAAAAAGCGTTTGAAGCCGTTTGTTATGAAACGCATAAGGTTAGAAAGATGTTGTAAAAGTAGAATACAATGATCTACACAAATATGCCTCGAAATTGCACGGTTTTCCTTTTACATTGTCGACTAACACGGTCAGCCATTTATGGGAGTCAAATTTTTGACTCCCATAAATGGCCCACCGTGTTTCTTAAACTCGACCGATCCAAGGCAACGTGTTCCTTTAATGGTTGACACACTACATTGGATAATAACAAAGGGGGAAAATAGTATCAACAAAACAAGGGCGTTTCAAGGAGAAGTTATTGTTATAGGCCTCTAATGTATATTTGATGATTGGAACAACTGCATGGGAGTTTTCGCTTGATTTATGTACCATAAAAACAAAAATATGAGAATTAAACAGTTGTACTTTCTACATGAAAGCCATTTTTTCAAACCGTTTTAGGGAAAAAAGCTATTTAACAGGTTTGAAAAGTAATGGTTGCAGTAAATTGTTTTTCCCGTGCATCGATGTGGAACAAGCACTGTATACTTTCCTGAGTTTTTTTAAATGAGCCACAGGAAAATCACTAAGGTGGGATTGGAACCCACAACGTTTGCATTTCTTGAGCAGATGTCTTACCGCTAGACCACCAAGCTAGCCTGGTAGCTAGAGGCAAGGACAATAATTGGACTATAGTTGTGCTGGTATGAACAAAAAGTAAATGATTTCATATTGGAAATATGTTCTCATGTTACCATATTGTTGGATTATGGCTATGGCATTTTAAATGCAAAGCTTTTTTATGTACTCAATAACAATGATAACATGGTTCTCGTACTTTGGTACATAAATTATGATAGCATAAAGTCCTTATAAGGTCCCCAGTTAAAGCTATTGGACACTTTCGGTAAGAGAAAATAACGGGAAAACACACCCTTGTTTCCGCACGTTTCGCCGTGTCACGACATGTGTTTAATAAATCTGTAATTCTCGATATCGAGAACTGATATTGTTTTAATGTTTTCTCAAAAAGTAAAGCATTTCATGGAATAATATTTCAAGAGAAGTCTTTCAGTTTCACCATTACCTTCTGTAAACCCTGTAGGTTATTTTTAAATCTGTGAACATTAGTTTTTTTTCTGTACCGAAGGTGTCCAATGGCTTTAAACGCCTTAGTAAAGAGAAGCAGCTACTGTTAGGTGTGCTCCTGAAGAGGCACAAGCATCCTCATACTAATACTTCGGGTTCTTTCATTTCACACATCCTAGTAGCTAGATCATTATAGCTCCCGACACTTTACATTCCCTCTTTGTCATGCATACTAAGACCATTCCACAAAATTTCTCAACTCCCTGGGGAGCATACGACCTCAAGCTATTTACATGTATATCAGCACTAAGGGATTAATCCAACATATTACATTATTATCCCTAACCGTTATCATGGTTGGGATTCACTAGAACTACGCCGGCTTTGCTGGTTCGCTCAACTGAAAAATCCTGATGAACTTAACAATACAGCCCTTGTGATCTCTGTAGGAACAAAAACCTGCAAAGCACAAATAACTATAGACCTTATGCACATGATGTCATATCAGTAGGGCGCCCTCACCTAGAGGTCAAAAAGTGGCCCGTCATTGGCCAAACCTGTGCGCTGCGCATAGTGCATTTTGATCATATTCATTGTGATACTTGTTTCATGATATTTTACCTCTAAGATTGGCTGGATGACGCCAATATGCATAAGGTCTATTGGCAGAAAGAAAAAAATTGAAACATCACTTACCTGAGAATGTCTCTATCGTTCAGATTCAGGAGAATGTCATACGCTCGGAACTCGGCTTCGTTCGGGCAAACAGTTCCCTCGCCTGCCAGGTCGTGGTAGAACTGCTTCAGGGATTGCATGCACTTGGTTAGATTCTCGTTGTTGATCTTGGGGTCGATTGTGTTGCGGTCCTCCTCGCAAAGACGATGCGAACAGAAGATATGAAATCTGAAAGATCGGTGGAAAAGAAATTTTTATTTAAATTTATCTTTTTTATTTGGGCAAGTCTCATTGAAGTGTGCCATTTACAGCTTGCCCCTCCGAGATTATTTTCAAAGTCGGCAGACATAAGAATGCCAGGCCTAGAATTTCATCTTTGAGAGGGCAAGTACATTTTCACATTGCAATGGGCACTTCTGTTAAAATAAATTAAGATACTGACTAAATAGGGGAAATGCCAAAATAGGGATAGATAGCTCAGTTGGTAAAACACCGGCATGTTGAACCAGAGGACGTTGGTTCATCTTCTAGGAAATTTTGCCTTTGTTCAATCCCAAATTGGAATAGAGAAAGATTAGTATGATATGGTAAGTCGTTCCATAAGGAATGGGCAGCAATGCTTCATCCCATGATATTTTGGCCATAGGTTTCCTTAAAATATGTTTGTTACAAGATCTCATAAACTGACGGTTGGAAAGATAGGGTTGGAGTCCTTCTAAAAGATTTGTTAATGAGCGACAGACATACACCAAGGACATTGAAGATGATTCTGTCCTTAATGGGTAGCCAATGTAGATAGTTCAGGATTGGTGTGATGTGTTCTCTAGTGTAAAACCGGGTTACAATTCTAGCGGCAATATTTTGAAGGCGACACAAACGTTTAACTTGATTATTAGGCAGACCATAGAGATGAGAGTTTCCCAAGGTTAAAACCAAATAATGTTCTTTATCCCCGATGCAAATTCAACACAAATTTCTAAACCAAACTTCACCTACCTTGCACATTTCTCCATGAGATCAATGGCCGTCAGGTTACACAGATCCTGCTGGGTGATGTCTTTCCGGATTCCTCTCGTCCGACTCCAGAGGAAGTCAAACCATTCCTCCCAATGGCCGTCCCGTCCGTTATTCATGATGTAGCGCATCAAGTAGTTCATAGTCATGGTGAGGACTGGTGCTGGGCGCATGTCGTGAGGCAAGGGTTCTTCCTGAGAAGGAGAATACAACATGGCTCAGATAAAGTACAGGAGAAGGAGAATACAACATGGCTCAGATAAAGTACAGGACTAGTAAAGACGTATCTGATTGGGAGACTTTGGAACGCTAGGTGGCAGCAGACTTATACCAGGTAAGTTGTCATTGTTCACGTAGTTCTGAGCATGCGCGCATTACCGAGAACAATGAATTTTACCTGGTAAGTCTGCTGCCACCAAGCGTCCCGAAAGTAGCAGTCACGGTTCTCTCCATGTACAAGCAAGCGTATCGGGCTGATAAAAGCGAATTGCTTGTCAATATGCGCACATTTCGGCTGATATGCACTGTTGAATACTTATTTTACAAAAATCATCCAGATAAAACCATTTCTAACGCTTTAAAATTCACATTAGCAGGTCTGGTATTTCATCTTGGAAAGGGCAAGGCCATTTTCCTTTTAGCAAAGGGCAATTCCATTGGAAAAATCTTTAAGTCAACGGGAAACTTTTGAAGGGGCACCAAGGCCAAGACCAGGGGCAACAGAGCCCATGGCCTTCATGATCTCCTAGTAATTCCAGGCCAGCATGAGGGCATTTAAAACAAGATAAACATCAAGTAGACCACAGCGAAAGACAAATGGATATACACTGTACAATTGGATGCAAAAAACTGACAGGAAAACAACAAACTTGAACAAAGGTTGCACAAAGTTTCAACAGGTTGGAACATGTCGATGCTCAGACTGATACCTGTACATTGTATGTGGGAAAGCACCAATGTTCTCCTAAAACCAACTATAGAGGGCGCCAATGCTCAATAATAGTGCACTCTTTATAATGGAGTATACATAATACCATAATACAGAGCTCCAGCAATATCGCCAATTCTTGATTATCTCACAAAGACACCTTACATTATAGAACAAGATGACTCATCTTGATAATTTTCTCCCCAAAGACATCTTATTTAATCCTACAGAATTATTGGGGCAAACCCCTTAACTTAGCGATAAATGTGTAAGGGGGTTCTTTTTCATGCATGACAAGACAATAATGGTAAGTTGTCTTGCTTAAGGAGACAAGTGACTGGGACTTCGAACCCACACTCTGCTGATCAGAAACACCAGAGCTTGAGTCAGGTGCGCTAGACCAATCAGTCAAGACATATGACACCCCTGTAGCTCCTTTACCAATTGTGTTGTGTCATGGCCTGGTGGTTAAGACCACCGAATTCAAACAATGGTGTTTGATAACCTTGTTTCAGCCCCAAGAGTATGTGGCAACGGCCCCTGGGAAATAGTTGACTGTAGCCCACACCTTCACGTGTCTGGTGACTTGCATACAAAAAGTATATAACAAAATAGGTGTAGAGAAGCAAAATAAAAAATTGGAAATGAAACCTACCTGATCTGCAGAGGACCTGCTGTATTCCTTGACTGCTGTTTCATGGTTGACCTTACAAAAGGATAAGACAGAAAACAGTAAGATAATGGAAACTAAAGAAAAACTTACTAGCAGTGCCTAAACGACTATTAACTACACGCCAAAACCATTACACCACCAGCACTTTATATATATTTATATTATTTTCATTTCTTGAGAAGATAAAAAGCACAGTTAACAAAAGTACAACACATTAACTATAATAGGCATACAAAAAAATGTAATGTTGGCGTAACAGGCCCCCCCAAAAAGAGTAGGTAGGTAGGGATTTTTTGGGTTTTTTTTTTCTGACATGTTTTCTAATTGTTTAAGCCGATAGTATACATGATAACAAAAGAAAACAAGGTTAGACACAACAAATAATATATTTTTAAACTCTTGATGGCATTTATTTTTTATTATTATTATTTTATTTGGATGTCTTTCATAGATTTTAATCACTAAATTGCTTCCCTTGAAAAAATAGAAATATCCAGGGTCGGCCCTATGCCAACATAACTTTTTTTTTATGCCTGGTAAAAACATTCAAAGATACAGGAAGGATAAAGAACAAGCTGGTGCTCCGCCCCAACGTTTTGATACAAGCTGCTTGTGGTCGCTATGGTCTCTAAAGGGTTAAATTCAATATCATGTCTATGCCACCCTGCACCTTTAAAGGGTCTATGTACTTTTTCCTAACACAAAACCCACAGATTTACATTAAACTTACACAGTTTGAAGATTATGATAGTAGAAAGCTTCCCTTGACATTTTACTTACTGAGATGCTGGAGTTTTTGAGAAATGAGTAAAACAAATAATTTTCGTCTCAGTTTTAGCATGTAAAAACGTATTAACCAGTTATGCTATGGTTTTGGTATAATATCATAACTGGTTAATGGGATTTTACATGCTAAAACAATGTTTGTCCTCCTGAGACGAAAACTATTTTGTGACTTGTTTTACGCATTTCTCCAAAACTACACAACCTCAGTTAGTAATATTTGAAGGGAAGCTTTCCTCTATTATTATCTTCCAGCCCTGTAAGTTTAATGTAAATCTGTGGACATTTCAAAAAAGTACCTGAATCCTTTAAATAATGTGTTGATGCCATCAAAACATCATAGTTCTATGCACAGTTGTGCCACCATACACAACCCATGCAGTTGAATGGTTTCAAATGGTCCGTCAACTCACAAGAAAGCATCAACAAGAGAAGGAGAATTTTATCCGTGATGCAAATTTAACATCTATTAAATCGTTGCAGTACCTATTGCTAAAACATAGGATTCGAACTGCCGCTAGCTACCGGGCAATATTGGTTGTCTACATGGTAAGACACTGTTCTAGAATTGCAAAGGTCGTGGGTTTGAATCCCACCTGAGTTATACATGTATGTCTGTGATTTGCTTTCACAGAACTCGGGAAAGTACGGAGTATACATATTGGTAACACACATCGATCAAAACAAAAATGGATATGGTTAATTTTGTTATGTATCGTTTCTCCTACCTTGTCCGATATTCCTGATAAGGTTTCAAATGGGTGTAGCCGGCGCTGGACCACCCTCATATAACGTTCCTTCTCTGGGCACATATCTGGGCAGGTTCCCTTGATGGCATTGGTTGAGGCTAGGTTAGATTGTTTCTTAAGTTCTGGAGGAAAAAAAGAAGAAAAGTCCATAAAAAGGTTAATACATCTTTGGTTTATCGAGGAGTTCAATCATTCCCGTTGAACCAAGATTAAGGGGAGCGTCTCAAAAATCAGGCACATTCTAGGAGCAAACGAACATTCCCGTTGGCACACCCCAACATTCCATTGGACCACCAGATTGTTTTACTGAGAACATGTCTGCATCCATGAGACTGCAAGAGCGTTCCACTGAGAACCCGTGAGCACACGTCCACAATCCATTGAACCGAACAAAACGGGCACATTCTAGGAGCAAAAGAACATTCCCATTGGCACACCCCAACAATCCATTGGACCACCAGATTGTTCTACTGAGAACATGTCTGCAATCCATGAGACTGCAAGAGCGTTCCACTGAGAACCCGTGAGCACACGTCCACAATCCATTGGACCGACAAAATGTTCCACTAAGAACATTCCATAATGCACACATCCACAAACCATTGGATTGCCAGACATGCCAACATCGTTTCACTGAGAACATTTCTGTAGGAACATGCCCACAATCCATTGGACTGCTAGAATGTTCCACTGAAGATAAAACATTCCTCATTGAACAGCAGGGTTTTTAAAAACTAAAGAAGAATCATTCCGCAGACCACGTTTCTACTTAGCGTGCTTAGGACAAACTTCCAAAACTTCTGCCGTGAATGCCCTCCAAATTTGGAAAAATTGTGCGGAGAACCATGATCATATGATTTGAGGCATTGCATGGTGAGGTTTCACTATATATTTGGTTTGCGGTAACACCATGTGTGTATCTAATTGCCAGATAGAGTTAGTTCTTTACAAAGACAGTTCTCTAAAGAACAAACTCTATCTGGCAAGTAGATACACACATGGTGTTACCGCAAACCAAATATATAACCATGATCCTGTCCGACTGAAATAAAATGGCGGGATTACTTTACCTTGTCTCGCTATTTTATCTCTGTTCTCCAGGATGTCATATCTTTCTTGGGCCGTCAGTCCCACTGTCTTGCTCAGTAGATGCGCAGGTACAGCCAGGGCTTTATAATGAAAAAATACATTTTTACTCCGCTGTTATACAAACAAATCTGGACCAGTAAAACCCATAGCTGCAAGCCCTGCAGTCTTATGAATTTGCTCCGAGCCCTGGTACGGTAATGTGGAAAGTTTTCATGCCCCCAAATTTAAATCTGAGAGGCTTTACTGACAATAATGTCTACCCAAATTGTGTATTCCAAATACAGATTATTCTTCCTGCATGGACATAATTGTTCTGGATTTTCGGTGATATCTAAAAAACATATCTACCTTTTGAAATGAAAATTTCAAAGATTAGTTTTCTTGCATATCTATATCTACAGTTCCAAAAATAGAGATATTTTTCACTCTAAAGGAACTGGTGATCAGAAAAAGTTCCACCACAGACATATGTGGGGAGTCAATGCTTTAATAACTTGAATAAGGTTTCCTAGCGTACTCACTTGTTTTCTGTTGGCTGCTCACTTTGGCTTGCCCAGCACCCTGCCGCATGATGCTGGTTCCATCTTCTGGATTAAGATTCGCATCCTTTTTGCGATTGAAGGGTACCAGTGATTGTCTAGGAATATCTCGCTTGGTCTGTGGTCTTCTAACACTTGACAATGGTTCGTCTAAAACAAGAAAACTTGATAATTAGATATCTATTATATATCGTTGCGGTACCCGCTGCCACAAAATAGGATTTGAACTACCTCTAGCTACCGGGCAACCTTGGTAGTCTAGTTGGTAAGACACTCAGCCTCTAGAATTGCAAGGGTCGAGGGTTCGAATCCCACCCGAGTAGTATGCCGGTAGTATTTTTCACAGGACTGCGGAAAGTGCAGAGTATACAGTGCTAACACACATCGGTGTATGGGTAAAGCCATAGAAACAGCGCCCAATGTCATCGAGCTACTTTAGCATAAAGAGTAGCTAAGCACATCAAAAATATGCTCACCAGAATGGGGTTACCTACCAAAACACCATGTCACATGCAGCATTTGTGACTGGTGTCCTGCTCATTTCTGCTAAGCAGTAAATTGTTAAGTGACATTATCTGTTTAAAGGGTTTTGATACCTTTTGTATTTTTTTTGCCACGAGATGAATCCCTACTCACTGTGAATGAAGATGTATGTAATATAATTTACCTGTAGAAGTGTCAGCTTCATTAAGCCCGGTTCATACTTCCTGCGAATGCGAATACGAAGCGCATCTTGACGTCACAACTTCGCAAGGAACAATTCACAGCAGTTGAACTCTGCTCTAATACATGGCAAATAATCGCTGCGAAAGGAGGGTGTGACATCAAATTTACGTCAAATTTGCTTCGCGTTCGCATTCGCAGGAAGTATGAACCGGGCTTTAGTCGTCGGGTTTTTGATAAAAAGCTGAAAATCACAAAGCAAAAATATTTTTTTGACATTGCTTCACTCATTTCTCAAAATCTACAGCACCTCAGCAAGTGATATTTTAAGGGAAGCTCTCTACCATCATTATCTGTAAAGGCGAAGTCACACTGCAGCGAAAACAAAAACGATAACGCATTCTATTGGATGAATTTCTCCACGCAGAACATGCCCATGCTTATTCAACCAATGGAGGGTGTGCATTTTTAACGTTCTTGTTTTCGTTCTCATTATCGAGGCCTGTGTGACCGGGCCGTATGTTTAATGTAAATCTGTGGACATGTTTTTTGTGGCGTACAAAAAGTACCCAAACCCTTAAGGAACAATTCCGTTAGACTTACCATCCACTAATTGTCTGTTCTCCAATCTGGTGCCCTGCTCAGTTTGCCTCCAGAATATGCTGACAGGATCAGTACCACGCTTCATTACGCGAACTTTCCTCTTTGCATTGGCTGCAGCATCCTATAGGAACATAAAAAGGTTTACATTATAGTACAAATAGAGGTAACTGGGGGCTCTGAACTAGTAAAACCATGTTACAATATTTAACAAATTATAATGTGAATAATAAAAAAAATTGTTTTACGCAAGTTTGCCCAAAACAAGGCTAAAAGCCACTCTAGGTAAAGGGCTAAATGTACAAGGAAGAAAACATAGAAATGCAGAAACTCAGTGGAGCTGAAGGTAGGAATTGATATTCCTCTTAAAATATGGCAGATCATAGGATGAAGGGAAACATACACCAGCCAAGGAGTTCCAAAGAGATGCATAACGTCCCAATGTAAGATTATCCATATCATGTTCTTAAGCCTGGGGTGCGTTCCACTTGCACAAACATTCTTGCAATTCAATGTTTATGTAAATATATTTCTGTACTCACAATGAGAAAAGACAGAATCATATAGACAAAAATAAAGTAATACAATACAATGATATATAAAATTGAGGCATTGAATGGTGAGGTATCAATATATATTTGGTTTGCGGTAACACCATGTGTGTATCTACTTGCCAGGTAGAGTTTGTTCTAAGAAAACTGTCTTTCTTTATTCTACTATCCGATGATCGGGAGACTTCTCAGTTCTGAAAAGAACTGTCCTGATTTTTAACTACTACTGGGGCGGAAGGTATAGAAAATTGGCATGGACTACTACTTTAACTTATACATGTAGGATCGTAATTAACTGCACTACCGCGGAGTCAGTTCTTAATAACTAATTATTATTATTATTAATGCTGTAGGGGAATACACTTACGTGATTCTCGAACGTGATTGTCGCAGAATTCTTACTCGGGTTTGGTGTAACTCGTTTGACAGAACCAAACTTAGTGAAAATCCCCCGAAGAAGTTCTTTAGAGTTGACCGATGGAGGCACTCCCTTGATGTGAATTGACGTTAAATGTTTAACTTCTTCTGGACTGGTGTATCGCCGTGAGGACGTGGAAGTCCTTCGAGCTGTGGAAGAAAAAAAGCAAGGTTACTTCCAGACTTTTAACTTCGTATAACCCTTTAGCACTCATACGACCCGAAGGCACCCTGCCTATTACGCGCATACCGCCCCCACCCGCCTTCAAAGTTTGATGTGGTGTATTTTGAGTTATAAACATGCGAATAAACCGCAGCAACAGCCGTAGATACAGTGCAATCTCAAGATGACAACAGTCTAAAAATAACACATAGTCCCCCATAAGATAAAATGACGCTGTCCGCCTATTTGTTTCTTATCCCCAATAAATGAGTTTCAGTCTGAAGTAAGCATTCTTACCTGGTTTATTTTCATCCCGATGTTTTTTCCTCACATCTTCAGCCTGCTTTTCTGGGCTGCGTCGTTTCCGCTCAACAGGGCTGTGACGCTTTCTCTCATCGAGATTCTTTCTTTCGTCGAGACGCTTTCTTTCGTCGAGACGCTTTTTTTCGTCGGGACTGGGTCCTTGTCTCCTATCCGGGCTGCGGCTTCTTGTCCTGGACCGAGGGTCACGATCCATTCCGCTAGCCTCGGCGAGCGCCTTCCCGAATAACCCAGCTCTTTTGATAACTGGCTTCTTTGGCTTGGGTTCTTTCTTAGAGGCGCCAAAGGTCTCCAAATCAGTGATGTCACTTTGAGAGCTTGATGAGAAAGGGTCATCAAAAGATGTGAGTGTCCGTTTGCGGGCGGCTTCTGCTCTATTAGGAGAGAGTTGCCTCTTTGCCTCGCGCTGAGCTGAAGGTTCGTTTACCTTTCCGAAAAGTGTCTGTGATGGCTGTTTTTGTTCTGCCTCAACCACTGCAGAAGCTTCAAGCGGCGCTTTCCCCGAAGCTTGAGCTTCTCGTCTGATGACAACTTTGGTTGAAGGTTGGTTTGCGAGGGTTGTCACCGGCTTTGCAGACTTGAATTGAACAGTATCTGCTGTCTGGAGTGCCTTCCCGAAGAGGTTTCTGGTCACTGATTCTCTTCCGGGAACAGCTTCTTGGGTCTTAAAAAGTGTTTCAGGAATCCCCGATGTCATGGAACCTGTCGAAGGTACTCCTCGAGTCAGACGTTCAAATGGATTGTTGGATGATGGGGAGACACGCCCGAAGACATGTTCTGGTTTTCCAAACAAACTCTTCGGAGGAGAGACACCCCGGAACAGTTTTCCGCTTTCAGGCTTAGCAGAATCATCTGAAGGCTTTTGTGATGAGCTAAACATTCTTGAGGAGAAAGTAGCTCCTGAGTAAGCACCTTGTCCAGCTTCAGTGGCTTTCCCAAACAGGGAAGTAGTACCACTCAGACTGGAGTTGTCTGCGGAAGCTACGATCCTTCTTTGGGAGGTTTGCCCCAGATCAGGACTACTATCACTTCCTTTAGAGAGGCCCTCTACTGTTCTCTGGATGACCAGGTTAGTACCAGACGACGGGGAATCCGTAGCGAAGACTGTACGTCCACGGAATAGCCCTCTACTTGAGCTTCCACCATCTTCTTCCAGTGAGTCGCGAGAGCGCCTTGCCCTTCCTGAAATAAATTCATCATGATAGCGTTCCGGGATTAGAGTCATTGGTGATGAAAATGTCTGAAATCAACTTCAATCAGCAGGCCTGGAATTTTATCTTTGAGAGGGCAAGGCCACATTTAATATTGTATCCATTAAAAAAAATAGCTGTTTCAAATTTTAAACCAAATTTGTTAAATCCAAAATGTAACATGTGTTTTGGCATTTTGTGATGATAAGGCCCAGTACAGAAATAATTAGTCTTCAAGAGGTTTTAAGCACTTGAAAAAGACTTACTTGGCACACGCCCAAAAGACCTGGAGTCCTCAGGATTGGCCTGTCGTCTCCCCCTTCCTCCCCGTGGTCCACCCTGAGAAAGCCGACGAACTGCTTCTTTCTTCTGAAAAACAAAAAATATAAAAGTGTCCAGGAAACTGTTTTCTTATTATGTTTACATGAAGGTAGGCCCTATAAACAAAGAAAAAGTTCCTTCTCCCCAGTCCTGGTTTTTTCTGCCCCTTCAATACGTTGCAAGATGCGACTATAAACTTGTATTCAGCTTGAAACACTTGTTGTCACCACAACACCTTCAACTGACCATCTGTGAACAAAACCACAATTTTTTTCTTCTCGTTTGTTTTTGTATGTTTAGACGATGCTAATCGAGGGCTATAATCTCATGAAGTTTAAAGACTTTGTCTGTGCTGGGCTTGCAGGCCAGGAGACACGACACAACAGACCGCGCAAAATTGGAAGTTGGCTAGAATATCCCGAGCGAATGGAGCCAGGCCAGGAACCATGTTTTTTTAGAAATGTTGTTGCTTAATGTTGTTGCTTAAGTATAATAAATAAAGCATAATTTGTACGTACGACTCTAATGATATGTTTTGAGTAAATCTACTAATAGAGTTGTCCAAGTCCAGCCATAATTTTGTATTCACTAAAAAAAGGTAAAGTAGAGTTGTCTCAACCGTCGAGTTGTCCGAACGGTCTTGTGGTTTGAGGTAGGCAGTTTCAGTCAAATTTAATGCAGGTGATTTTTTCTCTGACAAGATGTAGTCTGTTAAGGTGTATTCTTAGAAGTAAAAATCAATTTAAAATTTTGAAATCGGATGTTTGGTTGCAGAGATATACCGTTTTTAATGAGCGTGGATCGTGAAAAAAACGTACCCGTGTTCAAGTTCAATTCTTATGTTTTTCTTCATATCGGCCACGGCCAAGTTTAATGCACAGCCTATGGCAATAGAGGGCGCACACTAGGCGAGCGCCCTCTATCTCTTACAAACTGTGCTTTGAGGCGCTAGTATGATTTTTTATGAACGGCAAAAAGTGATATTTTGTGAATCAAACTGAGGAGCGGCATCGTGGGGAAAATTGTTAACTATAAAAATTAAATATGTGTTAAGTTTTGCAGGTGTTTGTGTGAATATTCTTTATTAATTATGTCAACAAATAGCATTATTGAATTAACCAGAATGAAATAAAATTAAAGAGTTTATGACTGGTGTTTCCTTTAATTTAAGATCAGTTGATCCTTTGATTTAAAATTGTAGCATTAACACAGTAAAACATTAGAACAATCTTTAAAAAACTTGAGGATGAAGGCATTTGTATACATCGATTATTTTTGTTATATTTACAAAGACAATTTCTAAAAACCAATGGCTATAATTATACAATCAATTTTTTTGTTCAACTTTCGTTTCAATTAGTATAGGCCTTTAAAAGTATATAACAATACTAGTTTCTTTTGACTCAAGAAGAGCAGTCTGTTATTATCAATTCAGAACGTAGAAATTATCAAAGAAACAAGATCGGGCAGCTTTCCAGCTTTCTATTATTAGAGCCCCGGCCTATCAAACTTATTGTAACACACGCCCTCTTGTGGTGGCACATCACGGAAACACGAAGATGTACGAGTACGACGTACATGTACAATCGTGCGTATTTAGGACAACTTTGCAAGAAATGGTCTAACAAAACCTTTCTGCGGGAGAAGAAAACATAATCAAATTACACCAAATTTTCACAAGTTAAACTTAAAAGTATGGGAATTAGCACTGACAAAGTCGCATTCAATTTTGATGATTGTCTCTGGAAGAAATCTTGATTCAAAAAATGGAAAACGCCGACAAAAATAGGTTTTTAAGGTAAAAGCTATGCGACTAGCTGTACGATGTGCGGAATTTTATCGGCTACACGATGATGTAATCGTTATCTCATTTTGTGTAAACATGTGCTCCCGCATCGCAAAAAACCATCTTCGGGCTTCTTCGGCGCTTTCCGAAGATTTCCGAAATCCGTTGTCCACGGGGTTCAAAGTTGACGTCATGCACAAACGAATGGGCGCTGCACGCCAGGCCAAGCTTCTGTTTTTTGTCGTTGCTCTCTTTTTTTTACAATATCTCCGAAACTATTCATCCGATTTCGAATATTTTTGAAATGTAAGCACGGGGAGAGAATGCTCCTGCCTGCTGTCAAGTCTCATAGTTGTGAGTTGTACAAAATGTGAGTTATGATTTAATATATTTCGTTCTTTTTTTTCGGGGCTGTGTGTGTGTGTGTGTTTTGGTACACGTAAAATCAACTTGATGAAACTGCCTATTTGAGGGACGAGTTGTCTGACATCCATCCAATTTGCTGATAGGTGTAGAGACATTTTTCAAGATTGATGTTTAGAAAGTTACACCAAGAAGTGTTTGGACTTTGGAGGGAGAATAATAAATGGCCTAATCGACGGGTCCTGGGCATGGTGGAACTCCCCATCAAATTGAGCAGATAATAAGAGTTCAAGAGTCAATCAAGATATGAAAAAATATTGCCTCTACATTGTAAAAAGCTGCGAGGGTAATATTTAAAAAAATGACTGTTCAAAATTAAATTTTTCAAATCATTGTATGCCACTGCCCGCACTGGAGTTTATTTATTTAGTTTGGGGTTTAGTGGGGTGTATCATGCGGGAATGTCGTACCACGTTCATGTATGGTGTACACAGGCACACAACTGCACAGCAAAAAAAAAATCATTAAGTTTTTGATTGCGCAAATTTAAAATCATGTAAGAGACAAAGTTTGCGTTAAAAAAAACAGCTTGCGCGAATTTGAAAAAAGTCCCCTTTCAAAGATTGCGCACAACGAACACAACAACATTTTCCGTCTTGCATTAAAACTCGAACTAAAAGTAAAAAGTCAACACAACGAACAAGAGGTTTAAAAACTTCACACAAACGAAACTGGCTAAGCACTTGTTCCTTACCTTTTTCTGGCTGTACGAGCCCCTGTTGGGGTTCATGTTTATAGTTTGCTTGAGAACTTTCTCAAAGAAATTGACACTGTGAAACTAAGTTATTGAAATTTCTGTCCGTCGTCCTTTCGTCAAAGTCACATGCTCATTTTGAGGCATATAACCAACACATGACCACGAATGGTTGTGATTAAAATACGCATGCGCAAGTTGTGATTAGTCTCTTGCAGTCGTAATGTTGTGTTTATTTTTGAGCCAATACTATTTTCTGTATTAAACCATCTAAAGTTCAACCCCGTCATATTTTGTAACGTAACTGCTTTGGGTAAACTGTCTATTGACATCTTTTAAACGTGCATGGTTGTAGTTCGTGGTTTAGCTTCATACGTCTGTTCTGTTATATATATCTCCTCATTTCTGTCCGTATCCTATTACTGACAATTGGTGGCGCTGTTCTAGATGACTACTTGGAAAACAAAAAACGGTTCAGCCACCACCACACGACATGCACGATATCTCTGATTCAGAAAATGGTTGTTTGTAAATTTTTCCTTCGAGGTGAATGTAGATTTGGTGATCGGTGTCGTTTTGAACACACAAAAGGCGGTCAAGGTAACAAAGAATAAGTAATCCATTGGAATTTGATTGATCATGAACTAACTAAAAAAGGAGGTAGAAATAAATACTATTTTTGTTTTGTTTTTGCGGCTTTGTTTTCATGGCTCTGCTTACTGTATTATGTAAGGGGTAAGCACAGAATCGGCGCTTACTGAAGCAGGGAATTCTGTGTTTACAGCAAGCGTATTTCATGGGTAAGCGGCGAATTTTGGCTTCTGCGCGTGCGTACTCCGCGTTACTTACTCGGCATTAAACGCTTATTTATATAAATAAGGCTAGTGCAGAAATTCGGAGGTTGCATGTGATTGTGAGCGAGCGGTGAATTGTGATTGTAAGCACAGAATTCGGCGGTAAGCAGAGCCATGAAATTGGGCCCAGCAGTCATGGCAGTTGGCACTCCGCATGCAGACACAGTGTTGTTAAGACTGTGTTAACTTTATTTAATTAGACTTTGTACAGACTTTTGGGTGGTTACTGACTGGTCACTGTGAAGCTTGATATTGTCTAACGGTGGGAACCTGGAATAAAAAAATGCATGGTCGATCAAAAACATATCAGCATTTTAGTTCTCTAGCTAGTAGTCTAGCTGTCATTGTCAAGATCAGACAGAAGTAAGTGCTTGGTAAAAATGTTCTAAAAATTTTATTTTTAATGCAACTGTTAAATAAACTTGTACCTTTTTTGATCATGTGTAGGAGGAGGAGGTGGTTACCAGGGTTACGGAGGCGGTGGAGGAGGAGGAGGTAGAGATGGTGGAGGCTACGGAAGAGGAGGAGGTGGCGGGGGCTATGATCAAGGGGGCGGGGGCTATGATCAAAGAGGGGGCGGTGGTGGCGGATATGGTCAGGGAAGCTCCAGAGGTGGAGGTGGTTACAACCAACAAAATAACCCCTATGTTTATATCAACAAAAACAGCAGTTCATATGACAATAGGCAAGGAAGATTGGACGATGATGGGCGTGGTGGGGGAGGCGGAGGGAAGAAACGCGTCCAGTTTAAAGACTCATTTGGAACGAGCCAGAACCAGAACCAGAACCGCTTTAACGCTCTGGGTGCCGCCTCGGGATCGGCTGAGAGTCACAGCGATGTTCTGTAAGAAATCATCTTTGCACAAATACCTCCTTCCATATCATTTGATCATATAATTGGTTTTTATCCTGACACTCATGGCAGTTAAATACTGTAAACTGTACTCAGTACTTTCCCAAGTTCTATGAAAAACATCCACAGCTAAATCACTCGAATGTGTTACAAGTTTTGAGAAATGGGTTTTCGTCTCAGTGATACAAAAATTATTTTTTAGCATGTACAACAAATTGATTTGACTCTCCTATAGACGATGTGACCTCTGACGTCACACGAAAACCATAACATGATTTGCGCGCATACCGCTGGGCAAAACCTTTGTGTTTTGGCAGCCAGCTAGAAAGTGTATGCAATCTTACCATGACTAGGGGCTTTTTGCCCGGCGAAACGTGATACAGTGTTTTTTTCAACAGAGGGCGGTTTGAATGTAAACATAGGTCACATCGTCTATGAACTGGCTCTGTGATTTTCACTGGTTTTCTCAAAAATGTGACGACTAATGAAGCTGAAACCATACAGGAAAATTTTATTACATACATCTTCTTGTACGGCGAGTAGGGCTTCATGACATGTCCAGGGCCCAATTTCATAGAGCTGCTTAAGCAAAAATTTTACTTAGAGGGAAGGTACACCTTTGGTAATTACTCAAAACAAATATTAACTTAAAAACTGACTTGGTAACGAGCATTGGAGAGCTGTTGATAGTATAAAACATTGTGGGAAACGACTCCCTCTGAAGTAACATAGTTTTTGAGAAAGAGGTTATTTCTCACTAAAATAATAAAAGACTTCCAGCTAGAAGTCTTTTATTCCTATCTGAAAGCACACAAATTCGTCCAACAAGGGTGTTTTTTCTTTCATCATTTTCTCGCAACTTCAATACACCAAGTGAGCACACTGGTCTTTGACAATTACCAAACGTGTACAGTGCCTTTAAGCAAAAAAGTCCTTGCTTAGTAAAATCAGATTACTGGCAAAGACTCCACTCAATTGTTATGCTAAGTAAATAACAGCTAAATACCAGTCACAAGCAATGTATATGGCATTAAATTTTGGCCAGTAACATGTGTAAAATAAGCGAGATGTTTTCGTGCTTAAGCAAATTTTTTGCTTTAAGCAGCTCTATGAAATTGGCCCCTTAACTAGATCATTTTTGATGTACAAAAAGGTACCAAAACCCTTTAGCTAATCCAAAACCATATATTTGTTTGTCTCTGCCTACAGAGATACAATCAAGCATGACGTTGAAGAGTGGGAGGGCAGTAAGATGTGGCCGTTTTCCAGCTACAAACCCAACAAATCTCAAGGCTGCGTACCAGGGTTTGAGGACATCTCACCTGAAGAGATCCGGTTCATTGCGTACACTGCAGTGAAGGAGAGTAAATTTGACCAACATGTAAGAGAACTACTCCTAAGATTATTAATTTGGATTTTTACCCATACACCGATGTGCGCTAGCACTGTATACTCGGTACTTTCCCGAGTCCTGTGAAAAAATATCACAGGCATGTTACTTGGGTGGGATTCGAACCCACGACCCTTGCAATTCTAGAGCAGTGTCTTACCAACTAGACTACCAAGGTTGCCCGGTAGCTAGAGGCAGTTCGAATCCTATGTTTTGGCAGCGAGATTCTTATTTGAGAAAGCTTGTATATTTGGTGACTGTTCTTTATTCCGGCATCCCTATGTTCGAAAACCCCCGACGATTGACACGCTAGGGTTATGGTTAAGGTTTCTGTTGGGGTTGGGGATAGGGTTAGGAAAATGCCCTGGGGGTGTCGGAACATAGGGCCCCTCTCACTATTTAATACCATCCACACTGCTTTTGAATAATTGGTAATCCTGCAATAAATGTTGGTGGTGAGTGTATAATAAGTATACAGTCAACGACAACCCTCCTACTGTCTGACCATTCAATATCATTCACTTTCGGTTTTGAATGATGGACAAACTATGCCAGTCTGTTATTATGATATGTGGTGAATGCATTTGACACAGTACAAACATACACATTAAGTTTTATCATGAGCTTATTCCTCCATGGTTTTACGCATAGTGATGGCTCATGTGAGTGTATTTAAACAGTACAGATATGCATATTAAGTTTATGCACAGTTGTGCCACCATACACAACCTGTGCTGTTAAAATGGTTGAATGATGTTACTAAGAGACAGATTTTGGTTCTTTCACTAAACCTGGACCCACTTGTTAGTGTTGATGACTATACCATCCGCCCAGGTAATAGTTAATACATGTAAGCAGGACAGTTCTTTTCAGAACTGAGAAGTCTCCAGAACACCCGAACAATTCTACTCCGCGGTAGTAGAATGAAGCAAGACAGTTCTTTAAGAACAAACTCTACCTGGCAAGTAGATACACACATGGTGTTACCGCAAACCAAATATATATTGAGTAAGGCCTAATTGATCTTTTCATTTTTGTGAAATTGCAACATTCAAGAAAGCATCATTTGCTGCTATGGCTGATATTTACAAGAGGCAGAGAGACCAGCTAATGAGCCCTTCGCAAGAAATCACATCCCAACTGGTAAGTTTAGACCAAAGTCCACAATTATGGTCAAGCCATCTTGTCTGCTCCTATTCTGGGCCTAATTTCATGGCATTGCTTCTTGTAGGCAAATAATCTGTGCTTGTATGAAAGCAGGGAATTCAACGCTTCCGACAAGCGTGTTCCTGGAGTTAGTGCTGGTCCCCATGTGACTCCACATTACAAGGCATTCTTGGCTACATAGCTAGCGCGGAAATTCGTCGCTTGCCCTGTAAGCAGAGAAAGGTGGTTGTAAGCGCAGACTTCGGTGGTAAGCAGCGCCATGAAATTGGGCCCATTTCAACAATTTTGAATTGCGGATGGAAGAAACATTTATACAGTTCAAGTCCAAGCAATAAATTTTGATGGACATTGATAATACAGTACTTTGTGGTCAGTGCAATTTGACGTTCATGTAATGTTGCTGCTGGGGTGAATACATTCCTCGAACCATGTGCTACGAAGTTTGTAGCCCACTAAGCTGAACCAGTCACAACAACCATCTCTGCCCTCAAAGGGTGCCATTTACTCCAATGCGCAGAGAAGCAATACCGGAAGTCGGGTATTTTGCTCCAAGATACAAATGCTGACCAGGCCAAGATTCAAACTGACGTTCTGGTGATTAAGCCATCAAAGCTTTTCAAAGAATGATGATGAAAACAAGTTCTGTATCTTTCTTTAAATTCTAGATAGCTATCTTCAACGGGGGTGGTCAAATGCCACAGTCGATCTTTGGGACCACAGAGTCGCCAGTCATGGCTATGTACAATCACAGGTAGGTTAAGAAACCTCTTTTTTTTTAAATCTAAAAGGAGATTCTTTTTCTCGTACAACCAGACTACAGCTGCCATTTTGAAAGGACGAAATTTGACTTTTGTTTTTATCCTTTCCTCAGCACTTCACTTGGGTCAACAAGTCAAGGTTTTGGAGCCAGTGGATTTGGAACCCAACCTTCCAGCTTTGGGTCCATGTCTACATCAACCGCCTCTGGAACAGGTTTTGGTGGCAATGCCTTTGCAAGTGCTACACCTGGGGCCTTTGGTAGTGGCTTCGGAAACCAGCAGACACAAAATGCAACCAGCACAGGTACAGGACTGTTTGGTAAGCCAGCAGCACCGAGTGAACCAACAGGAACAGGACTCTTTGGTAAACCCGCTACTGGACAGACAGCTGCTGCAGCGACATTCGGTGGCAGCAGTGGGATATTCGGTAGCAACAGTGGAGCATTTGGTAGCAGCAGTGCGCCAGTTACTAACAGCACAGGCAATGTAGGTCTCTTTGGAAAGCCTGCTCCAGCTGGGAACACTGCGTCTTCAGTGAGCGCCCAACCGGGTTTATTTGGGAAGAACACGCAGGGTGCATCGGGTGGTGCATCGGGCGGTGCATCGGGCGGTGCATCGGGCGGTGCATCGGGCGGAGCATCGCCAGGCAACAAAGTGGGTGTGTACACACCTCTTGAGGAACTCACTGCAGAGGAGAAGGAACAGTTCCAGGCAAACTCTTTCACACTAGGAAAGATCCCAACAAGGCCACCACCCCTGGAATTGTGTAGATGATGTCTATACAACAAGAGTGTAGTTCTCACACTAGACTGCAAATGTAAAACATTCATTAGTTATTGCTACAATGTAAGACACTATCAAATGGTGACATTTTCAATTTAAAAGGGTCAACGTATTCATGTAAATAAAATAGTGGAATGCTTGTTTGACAACCAGGTATTTGAAGCAACGGTGGAGACAGCCAAACAGAGCATACTGTTTAAAAGGTTAGATTTACATAGTGTGAGTGTCTACACAAATCCTCATACTCATTGTACTTTCACCATACCAGGGATAAGAAATTGTAGACTAACCGGAGTTCAGACTTGTGTATGTCTGCCTGGTTTACAGCCAGTTTACAGCACTGGTCCTTGGAGCTCATCAAAATATTTGACTCCAGGGGTTACTAAAAGATGAAAAATGCCATTATTTCAACGTACCGCCTGAAATTTGAATCCCAGTTTCAAACTCTTTTGGTCAACATTAGCTCTCACCCCTGCCATACAAACCTTCGGTCGTATCTATAGGTAAAATTTCTTAAAATCGTTTTCCAAAGACACCAAGTCACACTTCACCATTATGAGCAAGACTCGTAAACCAATACATTTGATAAATCATGTTATTACGTTTTCACCTAAGCTTTAGTGCAGTACAAAAAAACATAGTGCTTCTGCATCCCAGATTCAACAAGGTCAAAGGGCAAGTTGGATATGGAATGCAGATATCAACAAATATTTTTCAATTAACTTAATATTTTCTCTGGAATACAAATATAGGGGTGAATTACACATTTATTTTTATTGAAGAAATAACGACCAGTGTCACCAGATACAAAAGTTGGCACAAGATAAATACAATTTTTTGGTACATAGCTTTGATAAATTTCAAAAAATACTCAGTTAAGGTTATTGACAGGTATTATATATATGTTTATGTACAGGTATAACCTGATTTTAAATACACCTGTTGTATGAGTGCTATTGTTTTATGCATTGTGTTTGGAAGAACATGTGACATGTGAGTAATCCAAGCTATTAAGCTCCACCCCCTTAATACATTGACCAATCACAAACACTGTCTAAAACCCAGCATGTTGGTGATGTTGATTGACAGTTGCTATGGTGGGTGGGGCTCAATATAATGGATTGATCTATTCAAGTTCACTTCCACCAACATACATGTACTCTTTTCATGCAATATATGTGTACATTGCACGTGCAATTTCTAAGAAGAATCGGCATTCATATTTGAATGTTCACATATTTTGTTTTTAAAACTTTGCTTGAAAAATTATTCAGGTATTTCCAAAGAGCTCCTGTAGCATACACTGCAATGGGAGACTTTGGAACACTAGGTGGCAGCAGACTTACCAGGTGAATTTCCATTGTTTACGTAGTTCTGAACATGCGCACATTACATAGAACAATGGATTTTACCTGATAAGTCTGTTGCCACCGAGCGTCCCAAAAGTCCCCTATTAGGTGCCTCTAAATTGCCTGTACAATTCATTGACCTTCCAATTGGATGCATTTCTTTGAAGGCAGTGGACACTATTGGTAATTACTCAATATAATGATTAGCATAAAACCTTTCTTGGTGACAAGTAATGGGGAGAGGTTGATAGTATAAAACATTGTGAGAAACGGCTTCCTCTGAAGTGGAGTAGTTTTCGAGAAAGAAGTAATTTTCCACAAATTTGATTTCGAGACATCGGATTCAGAATTTGTGGTCTTGAAATCAAGCATCTGAAAGCACACAACTTCATGTGACAAGGTTGTCTTATTCTTTCATTATTATCTCACAACTTCAAAGACCGATTGAGCTCAAATTTCTACAGGTTTGTTATTTTATGTATATGTTGAGATACACCAGGTGAGAAGATTGGTCTTTGACAATTACCAATAGTGTCCAATGCCTTTAAACAAAATTGTTGCATGCTGAACTGTTCTCATGTACAGTACTTTCAAACAATTATCATGGCACAATTTAGAGCTGCTAGAGCAGAAATTAGCATAAAATACGCAGCCTACCTGTAACAGCCGATGCATGTGATACGTTGTTTGGGTTTGGTTATTCTGGTGATGGTGAGTATAATTTTGTTATGCTTAGCTACTTTTTGTGGTTAAGCAGCTTGACAAAATCAGGCCGCTGGCCCAATTTCAAAGAACTGCTTCAGAAGAACATACTGCTTAGCAATTTCTGCCAAGCAAAAAAATCCCAGGATACCAGTCACAGATGGTAAGTGTGGCATGGCATTTTTGTTGGTTACCTTATTGTTGTAAGCATAATTTTGTTGTGGTCAAGCAGCTCTATAAAAATCAGACACTGTACATAAAAGAAAAAAAACAACAAATAAATTACCAATAATGACTAAGTGAAAGTTCATAAGATCTGTACAATTATACAAACCATGATTAAATTTGTTAGTTGATTGTAAGTCATTGATTTTGTTTTTGTTTTTGTTTATAAAAACAGGCATTCCTTTTCTTTGTTCAAATCAAGATGTTACCAAATAGGTCAAAAAGTGACACCTTGTAAAAAAATTGTGTACAACACAAAACAACAATGTCCCTAGATTTACATTAAACTTACACAGTTTGAAGATAATGATATTAGAAAGCTTCCCTTAAAACATTATTTACTAAGGTGCTGTAGTTTTTGAGAAATTAGTAAAAGAAAATGTCACAAACACAATTTTTGTCTCAGTTTTAGTTAAAATGGTTAATGCGTTACATGCTTAAAACAATTATTGTTTCACTGTGAGACGAAAATAATTGTTTTGACTTGTTTTAGTCAATTCTCACCAAAAAAAACAGCACCTTAGCAAGTAATATTTTAAGGGAAGCTTTCTACCATCATTAGCTTCAAATCGTGTATTTTTTTTTTTTTTGTAAACCTGTGGACAGTGTGTTTTGTGTCCTACAATGGAAAGGTACCCCAACCCTTTAAGAGCCCATTTTATGAAAGTAGAGTGTATAAACATGTGCATTCATGCACTGGCAGTGACATTTGCATTGCTTAGTGTACATGGACAAGGCTAAATTCACTTACAAATAATTCTTTGATTTAGCACATGGTACCATAACTATGTACAATTTGGTATTCAATTTCCAACACATTCCTTTTTATCAAATCCCTCCATATTCACAACCTTTACTAGTCTTGGTTCAAAGACCATGCTATTTTTGCGTACTTGAACAATCGACGTTGAGCTTTATGTGCACTGAAGATGCACATGTAATAAATACACATAGAGGGCGCTGTGTTATTTGTGCCCCCACTCCCAATCCCACCATGGTGGGATCCAGTTTTTGTGGGGGTAAATAAAACAAGTCACAGCGCCTCGTACATCATCTGTTGAACGTTGGTTGTGTACATACATGAAAACACACTGGTCTTGTAACCAAGACTATGTCATATGGAATCATATATTTTGCACTCAAGTACTGGTATAAGTATCAAGTACATTATGGGTGCGTTCGTTTAGCTTCCCTGGGTCGACCCCAATGTTGCGTATTTTATTTTTTTCCAGGACGAACGTGGGCACACAATTACCCCACGTTCGTCCTCAAACCAGAAAAAAAACCCAGACACGTCACCACGTGAGCCTTCCCGTGGTGACGCCAGTGCACCTCGGGCCAGCCCAAAGTGACCCAATCCACAAGTGGGGCTCTTGGGGCTGGCCCGAGGTGCACTGACGTCACCACAGGAAGGCTCACGTGGTGACGTGTCTGGGGTTTTTTCCTGGTTCGAGGACGAACTTGGGGTAATTGTGTGCCCACGTTCGTCCTGGAAAATATATAATACGCAACATCGGGGTCGACCCAGGGAAGCTAAACGAACGCACCCTATATAACATCAAAAGCCCCTCCAAAAATAATACAAAGATTGCAAGTGTAAAATAAATAGAGACTTTACTAATAAAAGGCCAAAGATGCAGGCGCACATTTCACTAACAAGATTAGTGAAATCGATACTTTGCAATAATGTGTTCATGAATGTTTATCCTTTTTAAAATGCCATGACTGTACAGAAAACCTCACAAACCCACCTCCAAAACAGAGAGTTGTGTCCAAAAGGATTGTTTGTGCTGAGGACATGCGGTCATTGCCAAGCAATGAATTTAAAATATTTGTGAGTAGCCTAGAATTGTAGCCGAGTTCCATGAGTTCGTAAGCACAACTACATGTACTTGCTTGAGTAAAAGTACAAGTTTTGGAACAATACATTTTTTTTAAATGTGAATACAAGTAGTTATTGGTGTGCTCGAGTGCAAGTGCTTTCTAAGATTCCAAGTTCTAGTACCGGTAAACGTAATCGTCTTATGTTACAAGTATTTTCCTAAGAAAACTAGTACCTTTCCTTCCTTTTATAGTATGAGCCCAAATTCTTTTCCCGAGTATGAGCCCAAATTATTTTTCTTGAATATGAACTCAGATCTTTTTTCTTGAGTAAGAGCCAATATTCTTTTTCATGAGTGTGTACAGGTTTAAGTCAAGTATATATTATCTTTTGTTTTTCCTGTTGGTACCAGTTCGAGTGAGCTCCCACCAGTACAGAGAAAGTACTCAAATATTCTTAGATCTGCCATTTTGTTTACCAAGATCGGATGTAAATTCTACCAATATAGTTTACTCTGAACTTTTTACATACACGTACCAATATATTAGCTTACGTTAAATGTATCGCTTTATTACAAGTTAAATTCATAAATACTTCATCAGGTTTATCTACAACCATAGGTAAAACTGTTCAGCACTAACCTTCATTTTTCTTCAATACAATGTCCCCTCTGTCACAGTTTTCTCACTGTCACTCACATGTGCCTTTTGTTGCATGACAACAATTCTACATAAAAAGCCATCAATAAAAACTCTAAGGTAATCACATTCTCATAAAATATCCCAATAATTTACACCTCGATTGTAAATAAAATAAATTCGATACAAACGATTAATCACGCACACACGCACCCGCGCACACCAACACAATGAGTACCCTGACAAATAATAGTAAAACCAAAACAACTTTATCAGAACCAAATCAAAACCAAAGACAAAAACACACAGGCATTCTGTACAAGGTATGACAATGCATACCCATATCCCATGTGGGATATGTACTTCATTTATACCCAAATGATAAATACATTGTACCTCATATACCTTTAAATTACCCCAGCAATGGGTAAATACTTTAACCCAAATATACTTTATCCATACTAGGATATACTAGGGGTAAACTATCCCAGTCAGGCTATAAAAGTTACCCTATTTTAGAAGCCTCGTCTTCTTGATCTTTAAAGGCATGGACACGTTTGGTAATTGTCAAAGACCAGTATTCTCACTTGGTGTATCCCAACACACACCAGTCATACATGTATACATACATAAAATGACAAACCTGTGAAAATTTCAGGCTCAATTGGTCATCAAAGTTGCAAGAGAATATGAAAGAAAAAACTACCTTGTTGTCAGATTTGTGTGTTTTCAAATGCCAATCAAAAACTTCAGGTCTGAAATCTTAACATTAGAGTGAGAAACTACCTCTTTCTCAAAAACTATGTTACTTCAAGGAGCCATTTTTCACAATGTTTTTTAATATTAGCAGCTCTCTATTGTCTCTATTGCTTGTAATTAATGTTATCAAGTAAGTTTTTTATGCTAATTACTTTGAGTAATTACCAATAGTGTCCAGTGCCTTTTAAACTACCTCGTTCAGAATACAAAAAAATACCCCAATCAGGTATGTCCTCACCCAAAAAGGATAATCATAATCCCCAAAACGGAGATCTGTGAGTCTTACTGTGATCATCCCTCCAATAATAAAATACTCTTTGGTTCAAATGCGAAAAAAAAAAAAAAACATCTGTGCGTACATCTGACTTGTCGTTCATTGGTTTGTGCTCTAAAAATTGAGGTAAAATTGAGGTAGTTGGAACAATCTCCGTCCCTGAATACCACAATCTATGATGGTTCCACGACCTTCAAAAAGGCCTTCAACTTAGGTACGTAAATCTTTATTTCGTATCTCAAATTGTGCTGTCATGATTTGAGTAAAGCACCCATTAACTATTGAACCTAAACCTGCAGAATGCTGTCTTTGAGGCAATTCGTGGGCGCTGCCATTTTAGTTGTACAGCAAACATCGTTTTCCCATTGGCTTTTCTGCTTACAGTCGCCTAGTCTTGGCACTCTATGCCCACGGCTGACATAGAGGGCGTTTCCAGCAGACAATGAAGACAACAATCTTCGTCCCTATACCACAATCCTACTAGGCATGGTGCCTTTCTAGATGATGGTGCCAAGCCGAACATCTGACGTCACACTTTGGTGTTCACGATTAACACTGGCCTTCAGAACCTGCTGGTTACCTGCCAGATGACCTTTGACCTACCTCTTTTTTGCATGACATAGTGCTGTGTGTAGTACAAGTCTTTATGATTGTCCAAGTAAATCATTGGGTTTGTAAGACTGGTGCCTGTCTTTACCCTTAGTGATAACGGCAGGGGACGAATCTAACAACAAAATTAGCTCAGCTTTTCCCTGTGTTCTGTTCCCATCCAGCAGAGACTACAGTAAACTACTGTTCTTGGATCCTTTGATGTTCTTCATGATGTCCATTCCGGTGGAGAAAGATACTATTGCATTGAATGCACCCACAGGTAAAACTCTGAAAGGTTAATGAAAAAAAAGAGAAAACTGTTCAGGGTTTAGGGGACCCTGTCAAGATTAGTCAAGGACAACCAGCGAATAAGTAATGTCCAGGAAAAGCGCGCTGGTAATTAACCTTGTTTGAAATTGGGTATCAGAAAAGCCATGGTAGAAGTACACTATACCTGGGGTTACTTTTGTTTACAAACAGCAGAGACTGAAATTGCTATATAGGGTGTTGTGGCCGAGTGGATAAGAACACCGAACTCAAGCTCTGGTGCTTCTGTTCAGCAGAGTGTGGGTTCGAATCCTGGTCGTGACACTTGTGTCCCTGAGCAAGACACTTAACTATAATTGCTTCTCTCCACCCAGGGGTAAATGGGTACCTGTGAGGGCAGAGATGGTTCTTGTGATTGATTTAGCCGAGTAGCGCATATTAATGTTGCACAGGTTGTATACTCCCCAACGGGGAGCTGAGATGGTTTAAGGAGGGATTTAAGGCCCAGTGACAAGGGGTAATAATGTGAAGCGCTTTGGGACGCCCTGCTGGTGTGAAAAGCGCTATATAAAAACAGGTTATTATTTTTATTATTATACTGGAAAACAAAGCAGGGGGTCTCTACATGTCACACTAAAAAATCACACTTCACATAATGACCTCTAAACCTTCCAGATCACTCAAAAACTGCAAGTTTGTTTATACTACATTTAATCAGCCAGTCAAACCGCACAGCGGTCAGAGATGTGCATTATAAACTACAGGATCGAATTGAACGTACTCTTCCAAAAACCAATGATGTACCATCCATTTATGATACGTAGTATGTTTCTTGACAATTAAAGAATTGGAATGATTGTGATCTTCCAAAAACACTTGATGTACCCTCCCTGTATGACATGTCTCTTGAGTTGAAACTAGAAGATTGCAATCAATGACTCTTCCTAAAACCAATTATGAACCATTCCTTGATGTTTTGCTTAAAAAGACACAAGTGTCAAGACCAAGGCCTCAAGCCCACACTCTGCTGAGTAGAAACACCAGAGCTTGAGTTTAGTGTGCTTGACCTCTTGCCTGCTTATGAAATAAATCAAGGGAGTTAATGGTTAATGTACTTACGCTTTTAAGATTGGTGTGAACTGCATGTACCATGGAATAAATATAACCTCTTGATCTTGGAGAATGCCTTTCATGATCTCACTTATTGCATACTTGGGTTGCAACGGCGATGGAAACCTGACAAGAAAATTTGGTAGGATTTGAAACTTTGCATGGTGGAAATACGATTTAGAAAGGTTTGCTGTAACACCATGTAATGACTATCTCTAATGAGTTGGGGTGGTTCTGAAAAGAACCGTTGATTTCAACTCGACGTTTCGATCAGTATGCTCTGATCGTCTTCTGGAGATAAAAAAAAAATTAGTCAATATCACAAAAAAGCAACAACAATAGAGCTCAGGATTGGCACCCAACCATAGTTTTACCTGCAGCAGGTGCAACAAGGCCTGTCACTCCAGTATCAGACTGGACAGCCACAGCAGACGCTGCAGCACTAAAACAGACTGACCAACAGTGCAATCGCCATTGTCTTTTTATTCTTTTTTTCCAGGACGAACGTGGGCAGATAATTACCCCAAGTTCGTCCTGGAAAAGTCGCCTTTATTTTTCCCAGGACGAACATGTGCAGATAATTACCTACGTTCTTCCCGGGAAAAAAAATCACTCAACCTTCTCGGGGTGACGTCAGTGCACCTAAGCCAGCCCCAAGTGACCTGATGCCCCAAATATGAGCCCCGGTCATAATTTAATAATAGTCAGGGCTTGAACTTGGGCAAAATATCCTCATGACTTGTAACCCCAGAATCTTCCATGGGCCAGGATTTTATTTACAAGACCAGAAATGAACTGACAAGACACTAGAATCAAAAGGAGAAGATGGAATTATCATCTAAACTGTTTTATTTGAACAACACTATGAGAAGATTTATCTCTTCAGTTTTATGGGTGATACTCGGCAGAATTAAAAGATATTTGTGAGACTCAAGCTCAACATTTGATATTGATTATAATAAAAAAAATAATAAAAAATAAAAAAAAGACTACTGGACTTGTCCTGTCTTGAGTTTGCTGGCCCGACACTGAACTCACTGGCCTTGAGCCAGTGGTGCAGTGTATAATTCAAGCCCAAATGTACCTAGCCTGAAGGTCTGACGTCATTCTTCGAGGCTCGTGAATAACGCCAGAGACCGGCATCAAAAACTGGCGTGTGGTTTAACCTTTGATCTCAGTCATGTCACAAAGAGATACGCAGTCAAATTCTATTGCGGACTGCTTACTGTTTAGGCGTATTGGGTGCACGTTTATCTAATATATTTGTATCCAGTGGAATCACTGGATCTGAGAAGCTGGGACCTGTCTATATCCTTGCGGATAAAGACAGGGGCCCAGTCTGAAATAGACCTACCTTGACTTTGCTCCTTCAAACATCCCCCGATCCAGCAGTGAGGGACAGACAACAGACACCTTAATATCCTTCTTCATCTGTGAGAGCTCACAGTGTAGAGCCTCCGAGAAACCCACACTGGCAAACTTGCTGGTGCTCAGGTCGACGAGTCCACCGATACCGATGAAGCCGGTTAGGGAAGCGATGTTGACAATGTGGCCATAGTTCCGCTGTTGCATTCCTGGTAGGACAGCCTTGGTCATCTGTGGTTGAGAATGAAAACATCAGATATGTGAGTGTGATACAATACATTGTAAAACCGTGATGACAGAGAAAACTGTCCTTGACTGTGTAACATAACTAGAGTTTAAAGGGCCTTTCAGAAAAATCAAGATAAATTTTTTATTTTTGTTTTCTATATCTAAAAAGCCCTGAATGAGCTTTCGCTACACTACCATACAGATTGCATTGCCACCCATTCATCTTCGAGGGAAGGCCTACGGCCAAACAGGGTCGCAACTCGTCTTATCTTCTCTAATGAGTAAAAAAAAACGGATAGGCGATGGATCAGTGTTTGAGATTTGGCCAACTCTCAAGGAACCAGTACCACACACTATAAGATCCTCACCAACAGTTAATGCTTTCAAGCGCAATCTCAAAACCCATTTATTCTAGTGTTCACATGACTGACGTTGTTTCTTGTTTGCTTGTGTAGCGCAATGATAATTTTTGGAATTGCACTACATGTACATACATAAGAGCTGTTATTATTATTATTTACACGACATTTAAAAGGAAGAATTTTTACCCAAATTGAAGCCATGATATTAAGATCCATGACTCGTTGAATGATTACATCTGGACAGTCTTGTAGTCTCCGTGCACTGACAATCCCAGCGTTGTTCACTAAAATATCAACATTCCCGACATCTCGCAACACGTCAGCCATGACCCTGTGGCAATGAAAATCACAACTATTTAAAGATCCTTTAAAGGTAAACAGTTCAGTTAAAAGTATTATACAGGATTGGTACGGATAAGTATTGTCATCTAGTTACTGAAACACAATTTCTTGATTTGTGTAATTCGTAAGACGTTAAAGGCAGCGGACACTATTGGTAATTGTCGAAGACTAGCCTTCACAGTTGGTGTATCTCAACATATATGCATAAAATAACAAACCTGTGAAAATTTGAGCTCAATTGGTCATCAAAGTTGCAAGATAATAATGAAAGAAAAAAACACCACTGTGACACGAAGTTGTGTGCATGTAGATGGTTGATTTTGAGACCTCAAGTTCTAAATCTGAGGTCTCAAAATCAAATTCGTGGAAAATTACTTCTTTTTCAAAAACTAAGGCACTTCAGAGGAAGCCGTTTCTCACAATGTTTTATACTATCAACCTTTCCCCATTACTCGTCACCAAGAAAGGTTTTATGCTAATAATTATTTTGAGTAATTACCAATAGTGTCCACTGCCTTTAAACCAATGTTTGTATGAGAGAGATTGGACGTTGCCAGCTTGGTGTTTATATCCCCTGTGGGAGTTTGCCAAGTTCCCTTGATGGGAAGATCATTCAAACAAACAAACACACAAAATAATTTTTTTATTTTAGTTTGCAATCTTACAGGGTCCAATTCCGTAAAGCCTCTTACTTACAAGTGTAAGCTTTAATTTGAGCCACATAAAAAAAAAAATAGGCAAAAAATAATATTTAGCCATTGTGAAAGACTCTGCTACGGGAGAAACGTCAGACCATTAACCATTTTTTGCGTTTATACCATAGGTCCATTTGTTTGGTAAGTTGATTGCAAAAGCTTATTCTTTTTTCTAAAAAAGAAATAATAAAAACATCCACAATTACTAATAGTCTGTTTGACTTGTTTTTGAAACATTGCCGTACAATAAAAAATGATGAGAGCAAACTTGCTGTTCAAATTGTTGAGTTGTTACATTTATTTATTTATTTATTTATTTCTATTCATAAATACCCCAGACAGTTTCACTATACTCCTATTGGTGGAGAGCTTGCTCGTGGGGTGTTTAAACGGTTGATAATGACCACCTAGAGCTGTTTATAACCGGCTGGCTTCCGCGTGTTGGGCGCACGCGTATGCCAATATTATCACGCCCAACTCATAGCTATTAGTAACAGCGCGTAATCTATTTCTTAGCACACGCAGGTAATTTATTTCTAAGCATGTGCGCGTACACACAACCCACGCACATCAAACCGATTCTTCACAAAGTGTTTGAAAAAACTACTTCAAACCTCAAATTTTCAATTGTCAAACTGTCTATTAATTGTATTTTTTTTTAATTTTTTAACAAAAGGGCATATGAACAGGAATAAAAGAGTAGTGACTCGTTCTTAAACTGCCGTTTAAAACCTTGCAGGATCGTTGCCGTGCGATAAAGGCCCTCACACCGCAACGACCCTGCCGGTTTTAAACGGCCGTTAAAGAACTCGTCACTACCTTTTTATTCCCTTATTAATTATGGTTGTGAAGCCAATGATTCCCAGAAACGCAAAGTCAATTACTTTACTTCATGTACAAGTACAAAACTCAATCACTATACTAGTCAAGAACCCTATGGAGAAAGGACAAGGAAGGAAGTTTCAGTTTAATATCTGGGAGTGGGAGGAAAACCTCAAGAGAAATATTCCAGGGAAACCCATGTTTGTTTCCTTTATGCTTTAAAATGAGATCACTTTGACATTATCAAATTTGTGCTTGTTTACTTACCTATTAATCTCATCTCTTTTTGTTAAATCACACTGGTATATTTTCACAGCCTGGCCAATGTCTCTTATGCTATCAGCTAGGTTTGCACATCCATCTGCATCCAAATCAACCAGTATTAAATTGGCTCCACGAAGAGCAAACTCCCAAGCTAGCATACGACCAATATTATTTGCGGCACCTAACAAAATAAAAATGTTTAGTACAGGTTAAGAGATCTTGTTTTCCCAAACAAACAAAGCTTTCAAAGCACCAATTGTATGAACCATAAAACAAATCATCATCATCATCATTTAGCGGTCGCAACCGAGATTCCATGCACAACGTCACGCCAGAGGTGTTTATCCCTCATCATGTTTGGAAGGTCCACGATTTCAGCCTCCGTATCTCTCCCGATCACGTCGATGTAGTTGAGTGGTCGAGGTCCTCTATTAGGGCACGGTAGTCTCCAGTCTCGATGCTCTCTACACGGGCTCTGAAGAAGACCAGCTAATCAAACAACACAATTATTAAGTTTTATATTTAATGACTTTGGATGAATAAATTAATTTTATCAAAAGTAACGTTTTTAGACAAATGGTAACTAAACCAGCGATGCCTCATGAGTGAACTTAATCAATGCAGCTGGCAAGCATGAGGAAACCTGTAAACCCAGGGTGTTTGCTATGTAAGCTAGAAACACAAGGGTAAACATTAGTTGTAGGGCACTGTATTGTACAGCACTGATCAGGGCTCAAATTTGGGGGGAACAATCTACAAGACTACAGGGCGTGTTAAAACTTTAACTTGACCAGAATTTTACAAGACCGGAATCAAAATGAAAGAACACTATGTACATAGTTTCACATTTGAGAGCTTTATTTGGCTCAAGCACTCAGAGAAGATTCATCAAATTTTTCTTCAATAATCAATAGAATTGAAAAATATTTGTATTTGGACCTGTTTATAAATGAAAAAATGCAGCAAAGTTTTATTGATGTTATTAATGTAAACTGTGCTAAATACGACCTAGTTATTATTATAAGTAGCCCACAGTTCAAGAGCTCCATACATATGGTACTACTAAAATAGTTTAGTGTTATTTATAGTACTAGCATATTAAGCACTTATACAGCTACAGTTGTTGATTATGACAGCTACATGTACTTATGTACTTGTGCTTGACTTTTGGACCGTACTGGCATGATTTCAACAAAGTTCAGATAGAGGCTGCACTCATTCATTCTGATCCTCAAGTTTATCAGATCGGAAGAAAAACACATTTGAACCACCTTTGACTGTTTGCATAGCAGATAACATGGGTTCAAATATATAGTTCCACTATAGTATTATTCCGCACTGTGCACACCGCTTGAACTTACCACTAAACCACTGAACCACCGCAACAAATACTGGTCTATGTATCCAACCCAAACTTTGTTACTAAACAAAACAATCTTTCAAATTTCTTAGAATCTATGTTATGTTTTATGTTTTTTTAATAAATGTTAGACGTTACTTTAGGGAAACATCATTGGTAATTTTGGTAAGCTAAAAATATTTGTTTAACAACTTTGTTATTTTCAGATATTTTATGGCACTATAATTTTAAAGTGCAGGCCTGCATCTTTGTTTACATTCTGCTTTTTTTGTAAATCTGTCTTTTGATAATTAGTTATATACTAATGATTACTAAAGTTATGATGTCAATTGTGCCTGGCATTCTTTTTTTTTTTATGCAAAAAGTTCACCAAGCATTGTGAAAATGATTCTGAATCTTGGTGATGATCTTACTTTGAAAGAATAATTCCCTAGCTAGGTGTGAACAGAGTCTGACTTGAGTCAAGTTAAAAACTATTACCTTAAAGCCATTGGACCCTTTCGGTTCAGAAAAAAAAATAAAAGTTCACAGATTTACAAATAACTTACAGAAGGCAATGGTGAAAGACTTCTCTTGAAATATTATTCCACGAAATGCTTTACTTTTTTGAGAAAACAGCAAAACAATATAATTTCTCGTTAACGAGAATTACGGATTTATTTTAAACACATGTCATGACACGGCGAAACGCGCGGAAACAAGGGTGGGGTTTTCCGTTGTTTTCTCCCGACTCCGATGACCGATTGAGCCTAAATTTTCACAGGTTTGTTATTTGATATAGAAGTTGTGGTACACAAAGTGTGGGCCTTGGACAACACTGTTTACCGAAAGGGTCCAATGGCTTTAAGTTTATCTAACTCTAATTTTACTAACAACATACAAAAACACAAAGTAAAGATAATTATAAAAATAAATATATTTTACTAATAAATAGTAACAAAGTAAATGGTATTAAATTAATGAGTAATCATTCCTTTAAAATTCGCGCCCTGCAAAAGCCAGCTTGTATATCAGGAAATAACTCAACATTTTAATCTCTACCAGTTTCCAATGACAGCAAAAATACTTTACCTGTGACAAGAACATTGCACCCAGCAATATTCTTCCGTGCCCGGGGGAAGATGAACCGGAAACACGCAGCGAGTATGGAGAGGAGCACCCGCTTGAACAGAACGGTGAGCTCGATCAGAAAAGATATCAGGGAAAACGGGGAAAAGAAGGAACTTGGTTCCGTCGCCTCAAAAGTCTCTTGTGATCCTGCAGTAGACATCGTTTTACACATTTCCTTGTTACTACTTCCACTTTGAACTTATTAATTTGTTTCATTAAATATTACTCAGCCATCGAAAATAAAAGTAAACGCTGCAATATTGATATGACGTTATTTTTAGCAAATTTTTCTTTTTTGGTATCCTCTCCAGTCTCTGTTTAATACGTAACATGAGATCTCTAATTTCGGCACTGTTGGGCGCGATCGGTCAATCTGCGCGATCAACCGATCGCGCTGCGCTATCGACCGATCGCGCTGCGCTATTGAAATATCTATTGGTTGCGCAGCAATCGGTCGATCGCGCAGCAATCGGTCGATCGCGCAACAATCGGTCGATCGCGCAACAATCGGTCGATCGCGCAACAATCGGTCGATCGCGCAACAATCGGTCGATCGCGCAACATTCGGCAACGAACATGCGCGATCAACCGATCGTGCGGGAATGGCTCGGCGCGATCGGCCGATTGTGCAGGAATGATTTTGCGCGATCGGCCGATTGTGCAGGAATGGTTATGAGTGATCGGCCGATTGTGCAGGAATGGTTTTGCGCGATCGGCCGATTGTGCAGGAATTGTTTGGCGCGATCAGCTGATGTTCAGGGGCCGAATTTACAAAGATGTAACATTGTTTGTAACTGCAAATCAATCGTAGTATGACGTCACTATATAAATCACTATGGTGATACTAAAAATTTGTCCTGCTATGAATTTTATTGCTTTGAGAAATTGCCCCAAGGAATAGTTTACCTGCACGATCGGTCGAACGCGCAAACCCATTCCTGCACGATCGGTAGATCGCGCAAAACTTTTCCTGCACGATCGGTTGATCGCGCAAAACTTTTCCTGCACTATCGGTCGATCGCGCAAACCCATTCCTGCACGATCGGTAGATCGCGCAAAGCCTTTCCTGCGCGATCCGCTGATAACGGGAAAAAAATACTCGTAGCGCAATCGGTCAATCGCGCAAATATGTCATTGCGCGATCGACCGATTGTTGCGCGATCGACCGATTGTTGCGCGATCGACCGATTGCTGCGCGACCAATTGATCATAATTTGATCGTTCAATAGCGCAGCGCGATCGGTTGATCGCGCAGATTGACCGATCGCGCCCAACAGCACCACTCTACTATTTTTTTGGTAATAAACTGGCCACCACGCGATTGACATTAGGCTGTGAAATTTATTATTTTTTGAGAGACTACAAACAAATGATTATTTTTAATGGTAACTTTGTTGTTTCAAATTTAAACTGAAGTTGTTTATTTGCGGAATTTAGAATAATTTCTAAACAATATGTAGTAAAAAACCCACACTACTCCAAGGTTTTTATTGAGTGACTGTCACAAGTTTAATACGGAAGGAAAAACTGTCATTTGTAAACCCACCAACAGAGGGCACTGTTACACTTTTCTGGTGATTAATTCATTCACACATCACATGATATTTATTTTTATCCGATCCAGTAGATCCAAAATAAGAAGGCGGATAACTGATTTCTTTCTTAAACTTTAAGAGCCTGGATCGAACTGTTGAAATGTCCACTTTTGTGGAAAGCATGGAGAGTGGATTTGAAGCCGAAAATTCAGATGCTGTGACTGGACCGGACAATTTACCACCCTTAAACCTGTTCGAGAAAGAGGCAAATGATGTGAGAAATCACCGAGTGCCATGGCAATCCTATGTAAAGTGAGTATTTTATTTATTAGTTCTTGCATTGCATCTATTTCGTAAAAAATCCCACAACCCATAAAATCGTCTGTGGAGTGTGGACAAGCAAGACAGTGCTAGTTATGATGATGATCAGCATATTATTTAATGTTATTCAATGAATCAAAGCAACTTTTAAACTTAAAATTCAACTAGCGGCTATGTTATTTAACTGATATGCCCCAAATGCAATCAATATCCAAGATCGACTACAATCATTAATCAACCTCTACGCTAGTTGCTAAAACCTATCCCTCCTCCCAACGCCGTCGGAGGAGGGCTACGTTACGGTATCTCTAGCTCTAAGCTAATTACAAAAAAGTAACATGCCAGATCATAAAACTTAGGGCATGGATGATTATGATTAATTATTGTAACTAATTTTGTTTCAAACTATTCTCAAGAGTAATTCGATATTTTCACACATTTTTGCAATCCTTTTAAATAAATAAATCAAGTGAATTTCAGCTGATTGGCGAGTAGCCCTTAAATGAGGGCTACTAATACTATAAAGCTGTACTGTAGTGTTGACTTTTAACTCCAGTGATTTAAAACAATAATTTTTTTCTATAATAATATATAGAAGAGTTTGCGGTAACACCATGTAATAACAATCTCTAAATGAGTTGGGGTGGTTCTGAATAGAACCGTTGGGTTAACTCGACGTTTCGATCAGTATGCTCTGATCGTCTTCTGGAGAATCTCCAGAAGACACAGAAGACGATCAGAGCATACTGATCGAAACGTCGAGTTAACCCAACGGTTCTTTTCAGAACCACCCCAACTCATTTAGAGATTGTTATTACATGGTGTTACCGCAAACTCTTCTATATCTTATCTCCACCATGCAAAGTTTCAAATCCTACTTATAATAATATAGGCCTAAAAAGAAAGCTTTCAACTAAATTTAAGTTAGCCAATATAAAACATCCATCAGTAAAAAAAAAATGCTTCATTTGTAGAAATAACTTTTGTTTATCTTCAGGGGGCAGATGATTTCACAAGAGGATTTCTCATTTATCCGAGACTACGACAATGCGAATGGTGAGAGACGGGATCAGCTGATTCACAACCTAGGACCTCAGTGCGCTAAGGTGTTCATCAGACTGACGGGACGCATTGCTAAGGAATCTACAGTGCGGTATATTCTAACCATGATTGACAGTATGCTCAAGGTATACTAAAAACACCTGTTACTTGATGCCCCCTCTCCGATTCATAAACCAATCTGAAGTTCTTCTCTCTATTGCCAATAAGAACCACACTAAGTCTAAGCAAGGAGCTGGAAATAGAATGACCAACACTAACAAAAACAATGTGTCTTTAAAAAAGTTTTCACAAGTCTGGAACGAAAGTACTGAGTATACAGTGCTTTATAATACACACCTGAGTTAGAGTAAAAACAAAATATATTCTTTATCACGATGCAAAAATAACATCTATTAATTGTTGCGATACCCACTGCTAAAACATACGACTTGAACTGCCTCTGGGGTAAAACATCTGCTAGCAATGTAAAGGTTGTGGGTTTGAATCCCACTCGAGTGATTTGCATGTGGTTTTTGTTTGTTCACAGAGCTTAGGCAAGTACTTGTAACACAGTTCTTAGACCAATCAGTGTAAGGGTAAAAACAAATTAAAAGGTGTCTTTCTGTTCCCCAAATTCACATATTCAAAGAGATAAACTCAGTGCTTTATCTTGAAGTTAAAGAAAATGTAGTAATGTGACTTTCCAACTCGATGCTTTACAAGAAAATGATTTTATGTGACTGTCTTGTAGGAGAAACCGGAGCGAGTCAGTATTTTTGTGGAGCATGGCAAGAAGACGAAGACGGCACCATGGACTCCATTTCTGAACATGCTGAATCGGGAGGATTCCTTCACTGTCAATCAGGTACTAAATAAATGGCAGAGTACTCCACTTTATTTTATTTTTTGGGTTTTCATTCCTCCTACTGTCCGACCATTCAATATCATCCACTGGACAGAGTGCTCCACTTTGTTCTATAATCTTTTTTTGTTTTGCAACCCTCCAAGTACTATTTCTATATAAACTATGTACAGACTGGTTGAATATTTATGTAAAACAAAGCAAGAGTTAAAACATACCTACGATTCAAGGTTTTTATTCAAGGTCTATTGCATGACTTGCACTCGCATGGTTGCGGGTTCGAATCATACAGAGCTAACCACTGTTTTCACAACGACTAGACCAAGTATTGTCGATTGTCGTCTAGTGACCGAATCAGGATAACTTGATTGGTGCTATTCATAACTATAGACGTTAAACCAATGTTTGTATGAGAGAGATTGGCTGTTGCCAGCTGAGCTCGGTATTTATATCCCCTTGTAGGAGTTTGCTGACTTCCCTTGACGGGAAGATCATCTCAACAAACAGACAATAAAAACCAAACAAAAAACTAAACAAACAAACAAACAAAACAAAAATTAAAAAAATAATACAAAAATTAAAACTACTCACGTTCTTCCATAGCATTCCATATAGTCCAATTCTGATTTCTGCTTCAAACTTTCCTGACAGGCATGCCGGATCATCACCAAGCTCGCCTGCTTCAGCCGAGACAAGATGAACGCCAACGATCTGAAATGCTTTTTCAATTGGATCAAGCATCAGCTGACTATGACTCTCAACGGCTACACACAGACGGTGGTGGAGAGCCTACAGCAGATGCTCAGATTGGACGTGTACCGGGTCGCCTTCATGGAGAACGAGGGAGTCAGCACGTAAGACAGAGTTTGGTTTAAGTTGGTCAACCTTTAGCCTGAACATCTGACGTGACATTTCGAGGCTCGTGAATAACGCCAGATACCTGCCTCCAAATCGGCGTGTACATTCACCTCTGACCTACATTCATTTCACATAGAGATATGCAGTCAAATTCTATGGCGGAGTCTACTGTTTGGGCATCTATGAAAAGCTCATGTCACTGTGCACGTTTATCCAAAAATTAATTATCCAATATCATTGAACCCAATGGAATCACTGGATCTAAATGGCAGGTACCTGTCTTTATCCTTGCGGATAAAGACGGGGGCTGTGTTTGGTCATAATCAACCCTTGAGTGTGATCCAAATAATTTCTGGTGGAACAAGTAATGATGGCAAACACTAGCAAAATAATGTTAGCCAGAGTGGTTTCTGGGTGTCTGTTGGACACCCTGTTTTAAATTGTCATGTGTCGCCTACATGTAAGTGGACAAAGTGGACGACATTTGGACACCCTTTTACCCAATCCTGCCGTGGTGCCTGGCAACAGACAGCCAACCTTAACAACAGTTGACATACAGAAATTTTTGAGTTGCCATACAATTTTCAAAATGGCAGAAAGCCAAGAAGACGATATCGTGTCATTACAATTGTCATTATTTTTATAAATCTTGTTTTCTTCTCATCTAGGATCCTTACAGTATTGGCCGGTAAAGTTAGCTTCCAGATCCAATACCAGCTGACATTCTGCATCTGGATGCTGACATACAATCCACAACTCTGTGCACAACTCAATAAGTAAGTCATTCAAAAGCATTTTGGTTTCCATGACCTGCCAACCCGTAGTTTTGTCCTGTTAAAACCGCAAACCCCCTTCTGTATTGGGTTCTTTTATATGCATTTATATACAGTTCAATTTCATCAAAATAACAGAGTTATGCAATTCTTGCTTATGAAAATAAATCAATAATACTCAAAAGCTTGTCTGTCTTGTGCATGACAGGTTTTTAAATCTGGTTGACTCACAATTCTAATTTGGAATTGTGACTTGGGTTGACTCACATTGACTGATGGAGTTTGGGTGACTCAAAGTGATTGATGGAGTGAGGTTGACTCAAAATGAGTGAGTGTGTTTAAGAAAAAGTTGACTCACATTGAGCGTTGTTTGTTTGTTTGTTTGTTTGTTGATCAGATACAGCATCATTCCTGTTCTTGCCGATATCCTGAGTGAGTCAGTCAAAGAAAAAGTCACAAGAATCATCTTGCTGGTCTACAGGGTAAGAACAAACAAAAGAAATAATCGCCATCCCACAACAGGGCTCAAATTTTACAGTAGAACTTAACTGACAGTCTTGTCTTTTAATTTATGTCTTTCTTTAAGCTTGTTGTTAAACTGTGGATTTTTTTTCCCAAATTCAACTCCTTGACAAGTTCTCAAAGAACAAATTATACACAGCAGAGATAGACAGTAGATATACATGTATACACATAGACCTTATCGCAAATACTCGGTATGCGCGCGTGAGGCGTGCAATGAGGTGCATGCTGGTCTAGCTAGTGATCAAGTTTGATCACTAGCTAGACCTGCATGCACCTCATTCAACAGTTGGTGCTTGCGCACAGGGTATTTGCGAAAAGGTCTATGGTGTTATCTTAAACTGGATGACATCGATACCTCTCAATGCAGCGCCTTAAAAACCTATACATTCCAGAATATGATTGAGAAGCCGGAGGAGAGGGAGGTTGTCCAAGAGAACGCCCTGGCTATGATCCAGTGCAAGGTCTTAAAGCAACTAGAGGTCCTCCTAGGTCAGAAGATTGAAGACCCGGACATCACTGAAGACATTGAGTTCCTCACTGAGAACCTACAGAAAAGTATGGTGGACTTGAGGTGGGTTGCTCCTTTGAAGTTTGTGTTTAAAGTAGATTGCTCCCTTAAGGGTAAGAAGTGAATGAGTTGGCAAGTCAGGGGTGGGATTTTTCAGGATTTTTTTATCAAAATCTCCTGACAAGTACTTTAAAATTTCCTTGAAAGAAGTAAAGCAATCGCCAGAGGGAGAACATGGTAAAGTGGACTTCAGATGGGTTGCCTCTTTAAATTATGAGAGCATGGTTAAAGAGCAAGACTAAAAGAGTTTTACTTTCTTTCCGAGGACCTACATGTACCTGTATGACAGCCTGGCGAACTCCACTAGTTGCCCTTTAAATAATGGGATCCATTTGTTGATAATTATTCCACATTCGCAGCTGGATGGTTTCTAAGAAGGAAAAGGAACATTTTGTAATTAACTATTCATGATGTCATGGTTTATTTAAAGCTCCTTTGATGAATATTCATCAGAGGTCAAGTCAGGTCGTCTGGAATGGAGCCCCGTGCACAAAAGTGAGAAATTTTGGCGAGAAAACGCCATGAGGTTGAATGAGAAGAGCTACGAATTATTAAAGTAAGTAAACCCATTTAAATCTGTTTTAAATAGTGTACGGTAAAAAACTAATTATATTCTTTATCCTCGATGCAAAAATATTATCTGTTAAATCTTTGACATACCCGCTGCTAACACATAGGATTCCAACTGCCAATAGCCACCGGGCTAGCTCGATGGTCTAGCTGTAAGACTAATGTAAAGTTCGTGGGTTTGAATCCCACCAAAGTGATTTGTCTGTGTTTTTTTTTTTCCAAAGAACTCTTGAAGGTACTCATTATACAGTGCTTAATCCACAACAGTGTAACGGTGAAAACAAACTACGAATCTATTTATTGCTACAAAGCTTTTGGATTTTCAACCAAAGTTCGAGCCCTGGCTCATCTATATTATTAGAATTTCATGACTCGCCCAAAGTCCTTTTATGTATTTGGGGAATATTTTGACGCAAACAGTTCTTTTTACGTTTTAGGATCTTGACCAGACTTCTTGAGACCTCCAAAGACCCACTGGTACTATGTGTTAGCGCTCATGACATTGGTGAATATGTCAGACACTACCCAAGAGGCAAAAAGTGAGTAAAATTTTGCCGATTTCAATTATACTCTTGATCAGAAAGGGTGAAGCTAAGTCTTTCTGCTAAGCAAAAATTCAGCAAGGAACCAGTCGCAAGCAAGTAATATCCTTTGCATAGTCTTTTAGCTGGTAATCTGTTTCAGCGTAGCAAGATTTGTCTGCGCTTAGCATATTTTATTTGTGCTTTATACAGCCTCATAAAGTGCACAGCCACAATTATGCGTGCTTGACTTTGTTGAATACAAGATCTGCAAAGAGTTGCTCAATATTTATCTGTTGTTCTGTTCGTGTCTCTGCAACAAAAAAGTGTGCCATGTTTGTGGCTGTGCACTGATACCTTTTTGTTGTTGTTGGTTTTTCAGCGTCGTTGAGCAGCTGGGTTGCAAGCACCTAGTGATGTCATACATGACCCACGAGGATCCCAACGTCCGCTACGAGGCACTCCTGGCTGTACAGAAACTCATGGTCCACAACTGGTATGCTCCAATAGGTTTGCCTATCACTGTACAACCTGATGAATAAATACATATTCACGAGGTTGTGGTTTGAATATTCATGCGGTGTCAGTGTTCAACCTTATGAATGAATACATAATCAGTAATTCATGAATAATAATGAGATGTCAGTGCTGATGAAAAAAAATACATATTCATGAGGGTGCACTTTGAATAAGCAAAATAAGCCAATGTCTGAACTTGTGAGTGAATGAATATTCATAAGCTTAATCATTTGTACATTCCATAGGTTAACCATCAATCGTGTTTAATGAATAAATAATACACTTGCATAATCGTGACACTTGCATAACTATCACTGACATCCTTGAATTGGTAGTAAATTGATGAAAGAAAAGTCATGTGCCTATATGTTTGTGAAAAAAATTAATAACTCATGATTAAAGTTAAATTATTAGAACAAAATAATACAAGTGTGTGGCAAAATTTGTGTACCTGTACAAAAGGACAAAGTTAAGTTCATCCTTTTCTGACCTTTGAATGGCGTATTTCCCACAATTTAACTTTCAGAATTATAGCATCTTGGAAATGTGATGTAGATGTCCCTAGCATGATAAATGTGTATTGATAATCAGAATCCTACTTTTGATATTGCTTGACATTTGAATGGGTATATACACTAACAAAGCCAATGTCTATTGAATGACGCATGGTGGTAGAAATACAGTTTAGTTTTTAGGCTGCCGTGGCACCACGCGGCTTGAAAACGCGTTCCCTGCACTGTAATAACTTGGAGACCATGTGCCTATGGTCTTGTCCTTGAAATTGAAGTCTGCATATTCTGAAATAATGAGGTATGCAAGGTTGGTCAATGTGCATGGAACCTTACAATACACAAGCATACTGAGGGTTCTTCTTGTTTGTGCAATCGAAATGTGTGTAGATTTTCAATTTTAATGAATCTTCCAAAACATGAAACTTTTGTTTTTGTTGCATTTGTTATCCATGCCTTGCCGCCGCATATTTTAGTTAAATTATCCACTTCCCTGGTCATGTTACTTTATAAAAAAATGCTTCCAAAAAACTTGCAGCTAAAATTTGAATTACGCTTCGCTTTTGTTGTAAAATGAGCATCAATTTCAAATCAAGCTAGTTCGAAATAGAAAGTAAAAATTGTATCACAAATCATGCTCTAAACTGAGTGATTAATATCAAGTTTTGTATATTTGAAATTTACACACAACTTATTTCATGGTGACATTTTGCTAAAAAGCAGCAAGCTGGATTTGTGCACATGTGAACGTTGGAATGGATGTCTGTAGTATAAATATTAGTACCAAGGAGATAGTGAAATGGATTGCAACATTGTCTATGATACGTTTTTGGGTAGTACCAAACAGTATTTAACCCTTTCATGCACCATTTATTAAGGTGATAAATTGATCATATGTTCGCATTAATTGTGTACTTGTTTCTTTTGCAAATGGCAAACCGTCCAAAACAGGTCATAATAGCACCCTCAAGAGTCCTCTTTCACATTCTCAAAGTTGTGTGGCCGTGCAATCTTTATTTTTCGTTTTACAATTGTTTTTCTGAAAGCATTTAAACCGGTCGCTAGCTACCGGTCCGCACGTGAAAGAGTTAATGTCTTCGAAGCATCCTTGTTCATTGTCAATCCTTTAATTAAGATTGTTTCAGTTTAGCGCCCCCTTCCTTACCACCACCCTCCCCGTGCATGTGCATTGTGTATCGTTTGCTGCTTGTTATATTTGTTTCTTCTTTCTCTTTTTTTTTCTTTCTCTATTTTTTTCTTTGCAGGGAATATCTAGGGAGACAAATGATGCAAGAAGTGTAACCATGACAACCAATGGTGCTGCCAAATGGAAACAAACTAGAACATGGAATAATATATGCGTTAGGGATTTCGGCGAAATTAGTAAAATTATTAGTATTAATGAAGTATTACCTTATTTTGATAAAACGAGACAGTACTTGAAGGGCCAGTTTTAGGGCGACCAGAATAGATGAGGAATTTTACATAATTGTTGGTTCAGTGCAGGTGGTAACTCTGTTTTGTTAAAAGGTCACATCTCGTTTGATATTTATACAACCAGTGTTTTTTACGACCCAGTGCAAGAAGTGTATATCATCACATCTGTGCAAAAATATCATATCTCCATTTTGCTAAAATGTTGTATCTTGCATAAAAATACTCTGTGCAAAAAACGCAATACTTCAGTACATCCTTGTTTCAGTCAATTTTAAGCTAGACATGACATTTTTACAATCTCAAGCTCGTGTGAAAAATAAGTGCTGTTTAGGAGATAAGGCGTTGTTGCATTTGTGTATCTTGTACAACACACACAACTAAATGGCTTGTTGCAAGAACCTTAAATCTTGCACAAAACATCCAAAAAGTTGCAGGGCGTAAGGTCGTACTTTGAAAACAACCAACAACCAAACAGAGGTTCAATACTCATGCTTGTGTTCTCACAGCTCCAAAATGTCTTGTGATTGAGGTTATCCACAAGAAACATTTGTCTTGTACTCTCACTCAATACCCGTACTCGGGGTAAAGTACTCACCCAAGACTCTGCAAGCAAGTGACTTGGTGCTAGAAGATTGTCGTGAATGTAGTAGAAGCTTACTCACACCACGCTGGCAGGGCTCGTTGGTGGAGGCTATAGACTTTTATCATGCTGTCACCATCTTGGTCATGTTCCATGTTTCCATAACAGTAATAAATGCTAACATTCACTGCGCAAACATGGCACCAGACTATTATTTCGTCCAGCCTTAGTTTGGTAACAATGAGTTGGCATGGAGTGAAATCAAGATGGCCACACCATAATAAAGGTCTATATAACCAGAGCTTGGTCCTGGTTGGCTCTTGATTTTATATTAGCCTTTGTAGTCATCTTGGTCTGTTTCTGAGAGGGGTCCAGTTGTTCTACTCCAGAGAATTATTTACCCTCTTCTCCAACAAGATTGTATCTTGCACAATAACATGTGTATGATATCCTGCAACATTTTAAATAATAAACATTATGTTGTACATGAAGTTCCAACAAATTTATGCAGTAAAAAATCGTCTTCTTTTAGTTTTCCACTGACAAGAATGTGCTGTGTAAGTCATCTATTTTGTGCCAGTTTGATTTGTAAAGTTTTCCCTCGAATAAAGGGTGCGTTCAATCAGCTTCCCAGTGTCAACCCGGCGGTGATCCCACGGGTGAGCCCCTGACAAGAGCTAATCGAATGATCACTCACCCTCTCAGGGTGACGTCATGCACCGCAGGCCAGCTCCAAGGTGACCCGTTCCACAAGCCGGGCACTGGGGCTGGCCCGGGTGAGCCCCTGGAATGTCGTCAGAGCTATTTGAACGTACCGGGGGCAGACTGTCGACCCGGGAAGCCATAAACGCACCCATTGTTAACTTTGCAAAGAAATGTGTGCTGCAATGATTGTATAACTTAACATGAGATTGCAAAGGGCGTGGGTTCGAATCCCACCCGAGTAAAATGCCTGTGATTTTTTTCACAGGACTCGGGGGGGAAAGTACCGAGTATACAGTGCTACACACATCGGTGTATATGAGTAAAAAACCAAAAATTAATATTGACATGAGATTGATATAAATGCTAATAGTTTTACACTTTACTTACATGGTAGGCCTACACATGTATAACGATGGTTGGTGGAAAACTTACCTTGAAATAGTGGCAAGGGAAGTGTTGGCAGCATGGTGTAAACTTTCATTCCTTTCATATCTTGTCTGTTTTATCAAATCATTCCATGTAAAACTTTATGCTAAAATACTCTAAAAGTATTGTTTCTGATAAACCCATGTCAACCCTCCTTCTGTCTGACCATTCAATTAGATGATAGACAAAAATAATATGCAATGATGGTATCCATGTGGTGAAAGTCTATAATATGCAGTACACACATTTACATGTAAACAGTTAGTTAAATACACAACCAAAGCATTTGAATTGTTTCAAATGGTTGATTAATTTGTCAATTTTGGAAGAATAGTTTTTTCCCAATTTTCACTACATAACGGTAAAAAGCTTTAGCCAAAATTGTGCAATATAGTATTTCATCTGTGACTATTTGTGTACTTGAAAGATGAAAGACTGTATCATCTTTCTTTGTTTTATTTATTTTGGTCTATGTTCTTTTAATTTTAAAGGAAAAAGTAAATCATTGTGTTTTGGAGGTCTTCAAATATAATTTTCTTGACAAACACTACCCCCTTTTGAAATGAAGTTTTCACAGGTTGGTTTAAGTGAATTTGTCTAGATTTATACGGTTCCAAAAACCAAAGGTTAAGTTTGACTTTTCAACATTAAATGGTGATATTGAAAAATAATTACCAATCCTTTGTCTTTAGGTGATGGGTTTTAGTTCTAGCTCTCAAAGTTCTTCCTTTGTTGGTTTTTCTTTCAAAAATTCTGTCTTATGGTAACAAGTAACCCAATTAGTATTATTCCCTAACCATGTAACAGTTGGAAACTGAATAAATATTATATATAAATATGTATGAAAAAATATATGTGGATATTAGTGATGAGAATAAATGCCTTATGAGGCTGTGACAAGTAAACAAAATGGTTTGTGAGGTTTGTTAAAGGCAGTAGACACTATTGGTAATTACTCAAAATATGTATTAGCATAAAACCTTTCTTGGTGACGAGTAATGGGGAGAGGTTGATGGTATAAAACATTGTGAGATACAGCTCCCTCTGAAGTGCCATAGTCTTCGAGAAAGAAGTAATTTTCCACGAATTTGATTTCAAGACCTCAGATTTAGAACTTGAGGTCTCGAAATCAACCATCTAAACGCACACAACTTCGTGTGACAAGGGTGTTTTTTCTTTCATTATTATCTCGCAAGTTTGATGACGACTGAGCTCAAATTTTCACAGGTTTGTTGTTTTATGCATATGTTGAGATACACCAACTGTGAAGGCTAGACTTCGACAATTACCAATAGTGTCCACTGCCTTTAATTGTGTCTCTTAAAGAAAACAGTTGTATTTTAAAGGGATTGTATTAGTTAGAGTTAATCATGACACTTAACCCCCAAGACTCAAATCTGGTTCATACTTCCTGCGAAGCAATTTTGACATCACATGGCTGATTTTGCATAAGCCACTTCGGAATTCCAGCTGCACATGTCTGTTGCTGCTGACAACGCATTTTGTCTAGCTCCCACAACCTTTTTAACAATACCAGCGAGTATTGTCAAAAGGTTACGTGAGATAGACAAAATGCGTTGTCAGCAGTAACAGACATGCGCAGCTGGAATTCCGAAGTGGCTTATTCGCAGGAGTTGAGCACATATCGACTGAATTTGTGGAGTCAAAATTCGTATCGCATTTGCAGGAAGTATGAACCAGGCTGAAGATGCTAGGTGCCAGCACCAACCAGGGAAGAGGAAAGATAAATCAAACAAAATCAAAAGGAATATAAAACCAAACAAAACAGAGAGTGAAATTCAGGAAAGAACCTCCAGAAACTAATTTTAATTTATGTAAACTTCCTTCTTAATATAATCGCCATGAAGCAAAATTGCATTCAAATCTTCTGTTGGCTTATCCCCAAACCATGCAATCAAATTGTTAAATAACTGTTAACCACCATTATGAAGATCGCACAAATCTAACCAATCTAATTTCTATGGTCCTTTGGAAGAATCAATTAACCTAATAAAAAAATATATAGTAATAAATTATAAAATTCTAAACGTTACTATTTACAATTACATAAAGGTGTTACCATTTAGTTATGAAACTGTAAAATAATTGCACTACTCAAACTTTATTGGGCCAATAGGAAAACAGACTTACATTTCCTGAACATGATCGGAGCATGCTGATCGAAACTTGAATTTTAAACTTCTGGTTCCTTACAGAAACACAACTTACCTAGAGATTCTTGTGATGGTGTTATCGTCATGCTTACATGATTGTGTTCCAACAATGCAAAGTTTCAAATCATACTCAAGTGGAAGACATTTCTATGAATGAACATTTTCAATTTCTACTCTAACTGGTTTCTCAGAAAATTAAAATTACATCCGCAGAAAACTTTTTCGATTTTAGCATTACAACCTTGTTCTTCATCTTTATACTACAACTGAATCACTTTGTTCCATATTTATAATTTATATACAATTCCCAAGTTACTTTAAGCACTTTGTAGGCTTTCAAAATAAACAATAGTTCTTGCATTCAAACAGTTCTTTCAACCAAATAGATGTTATTTAAATTCATGCTTTGCAATAAATTTCATGTTGATTTCTGTAATATATCAGCAAAATAGTCTCGCAAGTGCTAACTCCGCGGCAGTGATGTTAATAAATCCCATATACATTAGTCTTAGTGTGTTCTTGTAAATGAATCCTAACTCCACAAACATGCTAGTTAGTTATCTTCATGATTAAAACCAGTTGTAGAATTCCAGGAACTGGGACTTGAGTTCCTATAAGAACCATGTTTATTAGCAAATATACATAAGTTCTTACTTGCTTTTGGTTCCAGCGAACAACTATAACCATGCTTCTTACTATCATGCATTCCAACAAACTTCTTGTCGGTTTCGGTGACATAAGTTCAACTTTAGTCATGTTCAAAATTAATACTAGGTCTAAACTCTTAGCAGATGATGTTGCTTGACGTACAGTACATGTATAGTGCATCCGTGCAATGCTAAGGTTAGTGCAGTCCTAGATTTTTCCATATTGTAATGAACATAAAATAATCTTGATCAAGTAAAACCGTAACAATCAACAAATTAGCTCCTTGCACACCTCTGAAGTGTCTTTGTAACAACAATGTGAGCTAGGGACTGCAAATTCCCAGGTGATCAGCTTATTTCCTCAATCTTTTTTTGTTTTAATACTTGGCCTTTCACCAAAATTTGTGAAAAAGTCAAAATTGCATGTCTGGTATAAGACTCTGTTATAAATATTAAAAGAAATCCTCCACCTTCACAAAAAATATCCCATGCACAAAATAAACTCTATAACGCCCAACAAAAACAAAATTAACCAAACCATATGAAATCATAAACTCAGTCAAAACAAACATTACATTGACAAAATAAACAATTGTGGAAACTCCAAACGCATAACGAAAACAAAATAAACAAAATTAATGAAATCATAAACTCAGTCAAAACAAAAATTGGGTTGATTCCCAAACAACCCAACTAAAAAATAACTAATAGGGAAAAATGTCAAAACCCCATCAGTTCTTTTCAGAATTAACACTCCGCCCAAAAGAGTTTTAAACATGGCTGTACCCTCAAGTTTACTAACATACTGTTTCTTGTGATCTACACCATGTAATGCTTTAACATCACTTAAGATATACTTGTTTTTATTCGACGGCCCCTTTCGAAGGCTTCGGATTGGGCTCGTGTTTTGGCTCCGTCCACATATTTGAAACTCTGTACCAAGAATTTATGTTTTAAAAGAACTGACAGAGTCTAAGCCAGAGCCATGATTTTGAAAAAGACTGATGTTTAAAAATAGAAGCCTTTGTCTTTGACAGGGCAACATTAAAAGATGCCCCGATTTCAAAAGATGCCCCGATTTGTTCAAGTTGTATCTTCCAACAATGCCCAATGAGTCCCTCTATCTACAAGCCTTCAAGTTGCATCTTAGTGCTGGTATGCCACATCTTAAAGCGACTGAAGCCCGTATTGTTCGTCTCATCGTAGCAGAAACCTTTCCCAAGGAGCTTATTCTTCGCCTGTTGGAACAGACTGAGGAAAGTATCCCTGTAGCAGGCCTGCTGCAAGAAGTATTGGTAGGCAGTGGTACCCCTTATGTCATCCACTGTGTGTCCCCCTGGCAGAGAGGAGCCGTCTGATTGGGTGTCAGAGCTGACCAATGGGTCAGTGTCTAGCGGGTCACATGGTCTAGAGGCGATAGCCCCAACGAAGTCAGCAACGCGGCTGCTTGTCTCCTCTTTCTGAAATGATCAGAAAAAAGTACAATCATTTGTTATATCCTCAAGCAAAACTATATTGAAACTGGTGCGGGTTCAACTTCATAGAGCTACATGTATTAAAAGGAACACATTGCCTTGGATCGGTCGAGTTGGTCTTTGAAAAGCGAATTGTAACCGTTTGCTATAAAATGCATATGGTTGGAAAGATAGTTTAAAAGATGGTTACAAATATGCCTCGAAATTTTGTGGTTTTCCTTTTACCTCGTTGACCAACACAGTCGGCCATTTATGGGAGTCAAAAATGGAAAGACTTGAGTTCTTTTTCACCATTCTGTTTTACATGCTGGACCATCTCTCTGAAATGCTCTTCCCTTGAACCTCAGACTAGTAGACATTCTCTCCAGCTCCAAACAGGAGTGCCTTTCTGACACAACTAGCACACGACTAACGTCAGCCAACTTCAAAATTCTATACATTGGGGGGGGGGGTGGGGGGGGTGATACCCACTGCCACATCTCGGGCATGGTATAAAGAGATTCATTGGTTTGAGGATTTGAGGAGCAGAAAAGACAATTTTTACCAATCTTGATATCTTATCACTCTTCTTTTATGTGCCAAACTTTTTCCACTTTTCCTTTTTCTGCTGCAACAAATATTTCTGTTTCAGTAATATAAAAAACTGTTTTCAGAAACCAACATCAATCCATCCTGCATAGCAAACATACCTTCAGGACTGATGGTGACATCGGGCTCTTCACCGTAACACAAACTCCCTCTATGCTCCCCGCCACGGGGGTGCACTCCAGTTCAAATATCGGGAAAACTTGCTGTTGGGTATCCTCACTGGAGCTGACCACAAAGAGGACTTCCGGCGTTAGGAGTAGGCACCCCCCGCGCTGCAAGCCGTGGAAGGTGATGGTTGTGATGTTGCAGTGGATCAGGATGTCGGAGTTCGGAAGAGGCTGCAACATTTTCCTTCAAGAAAAATTGAAATCAAGTAATAAACCACAAGGGAAACTGACTGGGTAGAATTTTTAAAAGTTTGGGTTTGAAATTAAGAAAAATTTACTGATGCGGGACTTGAACGAATGACCCCCATAATATATAACTGAATGATACATGTACATGTAAGTGCACTGGGTTCTTTTACAAGCAACTACACAACACACAGGACCAACGGCTTTATGTTCCATCTGAAGGACAAGGCAGTAATGGTCAAGTGTCTTGCTTAGGGACATTAGCGTCAAGATTGAACATCACCCTAGTAAAAAGATTGTCTTTGTCGTGAATCACAAATTAAAGTACTGACCATGTATACTTGAGTCTGCTGTTTTCTGCCATTGCACTCAGTAGCGTTACGCACTCTCCCCTTGGGGTACGTGTTTCAACCAATCCAGCGCTGTGTAATATACCTGAAAGATAACAATTTATTTATTCAGTCTTTTGCTGTTTTATATATTAGCATAACAAATTACATGGTAACAAGCAACGGAGAGCTGTTGATAGTATAAAACATTGTAAGAAACGACTCCCTCTGAAGTAAAGTAGTTTTTGAGAAAGAGGTAATTTCTCACTCAAACAATAAAAGACTTCAGGTCTAGACCGGAAGTAAAGGATCTTCCCCAGTTACCTTGTCCTGTCTGTGAGACAAACTCTGCAGCCCCGCCCAGTGGCTTAATGACCACGCCCATCAGACCCTTGCCGACACCTCGAATGATACCTGTCGCCTTCTGAGTGGGTGAGCTGACAGCCGGAGCTTGATGGAAGCTTTTGATTGGTTGGTCAGCAATGCCTCCGATGGCTCCTATTGATGGAATTATGTTTCAGAAATGACAAAATAAGAGGTAAAATTGAAAATTATGTACTGAAATCAAACTTAACCATAGCCCCTTAAAGGCAGTGGACACTATTGGTAATTGTCAAAGACTAGCCTTCACAGTTGTTGTATCTCAACAAATGCATAAAATAACAAACCTGTGAAAATTTGAACTCAATCGGTCATCGAAGTTGAGAGATAATAATGAAAGAAAAACAACCCTTGCAACACGAAGTTGTGTGTGCTAAGATGGTTGATTTCGAGACCTCAAGTTCTAAACTTGAGGTCTCGAAATCAAATTCGTGGAAAATTACTTCTTTCTCGAAAACTATGGCACTTCAGAGGGAGCTGTTTCTCACAATGTTTTATACCACCAACCTCTCCCCATTACTCGTCACCAAGAAAGGTTTTATGCCAATAATTATTTTGAGTAATTACCAATAGTGTCCACTGCCTTTAAAGACCTTCACATTACAATAGGTAACTCAACACCCAAATGTTAAGATTGGTATGCCTGGTCCAGTGATAAGCATTTGTTATTTGGGCCTACTGTACCATACCACCAAAAGGTTGGACAATTTCCTACATAGGATTCTTGAAGATTCAGAGCTAATGTAAAAGGGTAACTTGTTTGACTTTAAGGACATCATAAAAAACATGTTCATCAAAATATCTGAAATTTTTAAGAACTTATAATCAAAAAATAAATCCAAACACACATATCTATGCCATTTAATTGGTGGAACATGCCTCACCTGTCATTCATTATGATAGATACAAAGCTTTTGCATGTAGCATTTATGGGTGATTTACAACATTTCAACGTGTCAAAATGCTCACACAGTCCAGGACAAACAGCTGTCATTCCAAAAAAGTTCTAATAAATATCAAGCTCATAAAACTCATGAAAAACTGTGCATGTTTCCCAAAGAAATGTGAACTACATGTACACCCATTTATGTAAAACATTATCCAGTGTCCAACTTCAAAGTATTGATTCAGTACAAAAATTAGCTGAGCAAAACAAAAAATTTGTTAGCTTTCCAAGAACAGCACTGTTCCACTTGTGAATAGAATGCCAATCGTTCGTAAATAAATTGTTCTTACCTAGCAAGCTGATCCCAAACCCGCTAAGGCCTTGAAGAAGCCCGTCCGTCATCCGGTCTGGTACCCTACGTCTCTGCTTCTCTCGTCGTGCAATATGATCCTCATCCAGGGTGAGCCGGTCTAGATTACGTGAGACACTGGATGCAAACATTGTGATTGACGTCAGTGTTCCTGTGAGAAGTAATTAAACAAGTTATCAACAACAGGAACAAAAACATAATGACCCCTTGCAAAACACAGAATGCACCATCTCTCAATGTCATTTGCGTGTCAATGTACCACAACCAGTCAGCCTTGTAACACAATATAACATAACAATTCAAATTGATAAGGCGCTATTTCATCAAGGTCGTAATAGAACATTATTTTACAGGGATGTTTTCATTCATAACTGACTTTTCATAATTTCAGTGCGAAATTTGCAAAATGGCGTTATTGGGTGAAAACTTGTTTTGCAGTCATTATGACTGTGTTGATTGAATGCTATTACCTGTTAAAAAAATGTAGAGACCCAAATTTAGTTGGTTATTTTCCATCTTTAAAGGGTATATGTACTTTTTCCTAACAAAAAACACACTGTCAACAGATTTACATTAAACTTACACAGTTTGAAGATTATGATAGTAGAAAGCTTCCCTTGAAATTTTACTTTCTTAGGTGCTGTAGTTTTTGAGAAATGAGTAAAAGTAATAATTTTCGTCTCAGTTTTAGCATGTAAAAACGTATTAACCAGTTATGCTATGGTTTTGATATAATATCATAACTGGTTAAGGGGACTTTACATGCTAAAATAGTTTTAGTCTCATAAGACCCAAACTATTTTGTGACTTGTTTTACTCATTTCTCAAAAACTACACAACCTTAGTTAGTAATATTTGAAGGGAAGCTTTCCACTATCATTATCTTCAAACCCTGTAAGTTTAATGTAAGTCTGTGGACATTTTGAAAAAGTATCCGAATCCTTTAAGATATTCTGGATATGGGGCACAGGGTTTTGATAAAACAACAACCAGAACTGATCCTAAATTATAAAATAAAATTGAAACTGGATCTTTACAGAACTTAATTCAAATTAAATTAAGCCCAAAGACCCCCCCCCCCAGAAAGGGTTACTGTTTGCTGCACCTCCATGGTAGCGTTGTGGAAACGGTTTGATGTAAACAATTAAATGCCAACACAAAAGGAAAAGGAAAAAGTCGGCCAATGAATCGAGTTTAAAGACTTGGTGATTATTTATCTTATTTTTTCAATAGAGATATTTACTGGTTGTAGATTAATCCAAATCATTCAGCGACCAAGGTTGGGCAAACCATGGTAGCGCTTTGGAAACGGTTTGAAATTAACTGCAGATACCATACACGAGGGGAAAAGGAGGGCCAATGAATTGAACAGAACTTTGTTAAACCAAATTAAGCCCGAACACCCCCCCCCCCAAAAAAAAAAAACACCCCCCAAACAAACCACCCCAGAACAAGGTTGTTTTGTATATAATTTGTTGACCCTCAGAGGCTATTATCAAAAGCCATTTAATGATTACTGTTTGCTACACTTATATGGTAGCATCGTGGAAAGGTAAACAATTAAATGTGGATACCATGTGCAAGGAAAAAAGTAGGCAAATGAATTGAATTTAAGACTTCAGTGATTATCCATTTTATTTTATCACTAGAGATATTTACTGGTTGGATATTAATCCAAAATACTCACCAACCAAGGTTTTTCAAATTATGGTAGCGCTGTTGAAACTGTTTGGCGTAAACAATTAAGTACAGATACCATAGGCAAGGGGAAAAGTAGGCCGATGTAATGAATTTAAGACTTGGTGACTATTTATCAAATATTTTCCATTGATGAGATATTCACTGGTTGGAAATTAATCGATATTGCTCAGCCAAGGTTGTCAAAAGCATGCATCACACTAGAGTCTATTGTCACTCCCTCTTTCATTGATCCCTTGCGGCAAAAAACGTTTTTCTGATTAATCTAGTTCAGCCTGTTCCTTTTATGCTTTCGATGGCTGTATTTTTTTGCCCTTGGTTAAAACCAGTGTCAGTTGCTGATTGGTCGATTGATTCGCAAGATTTTGTTCAGTGGATTAAACGAGACAAACAAGCAACCCATGTACAGAGGTTTGTTCCTAGTGTTGACTTGTGGTTAAGGCATGATGATATACCTATAGTGGTTGTTTTTGGATACAACAAAAACCAGTGTCAGTTGCTGATTGGTCAGAATTGATTCACAAGGTTTTGTTCAGTGGAATCGGTGAGAAAAACAAGCAACATTGTGTACAGAGGTTTGTTCCTAGTGCTGACTTGTGGTTGAAGCCTTATAATCATAAACACATGAAGTTGTTGTTCCCGAATACAGCAAAAACCAGTGTCAGTTGCTGATTGGTCAGAGTTGATTCGCCAGATTTTATTCAGTGACGATTAGGTGAGAAAAACAAGCATCCATGCGTATTGATTTTTGTTGGTAGTGTTGACTTTTGGTGGAGGCGTGATGGTGTAAAGGTTATTCCCAGATACAGCAAACATTGTGATGGACTCAGACGCTGCTCTGTATCTACCAACTCTGCTGTTCTGTTTCTACCTCTGACTGTACCCCTAACCAATCGCTAGACCAATTCAACTCTCTCCGTTGGTTCTTAATAAACACGTTGATACATACTGTCACATTATGAACAGTGTCAGCCAATGCAAAGAAACGGTGGTACAAGACACACACAATATTCCTCACTGAGTAATCTGACCAAAACTGAGCCAACCTGAGTTCAACCTGAGTTCCATCCTCTTTCAGCGAAGTTGGAGAAATAAAACGACGGCACACTCGATATTCCTCACTGAGTTTTCAAAACAACCTTGACTGCACAGAGCCAACCTGAGTTCTACTCTGTGATGTTGTCACACAATGCTTTGTTAAAAACAACAACCACTGAGAAAAAACAGACCAAGAGATAGCATTTAAACTTTACAAGATTTAGAGACAGTATTGAAGTGGTTGTGAGCTGTGATTTAAAGCCACTTATCGAGAGCCAAAAGTTGCTGTTAATTTGAGTTATAACAATTTGTATTTATTCCACAACCCAGGTGAGATTCTTAAAGACTGTTGGCTCTCTTGAAACAATGGGAGGGTTTTGTTTGCCTTCTGTTTTGTTGATTCTCTTCACCATTGGTATGAGTTCTGCCAATTCGTGTAAGCCTCAGATGTTGTGTCCATCCGGTTGGGAGTCATGGGGAGGCTCATGTTATAAGCTTCTTGAAGGAACAATGACTTGGCATGAAGGGAGATTGAAATGTCAGGAGTTGGGAGGGGAGATGGTTGCGCCTTCATCATCGGTAGAAAATAACTATATACAGAGAAAAGCCAAAGGTAATTCTGTGTGGATAAACTGCAATGATGAAGAGATTGAAGGGCAGTGGGACTGCACTTCAAGCAACGGAGGGTATATGAACTGGTACACAGTGGAGGGTGAGCCAAACGGCGGAACTGGAGAAAACTGTGCTGAGCTTGTATTCTTAGATTTGAAATGGGGCGGAGGCTGGAATGATAATGAATGCCCAAAAGCATTTCACATTATCTGCAAAGGCAATGAAGTCAAGTTGAAGCAATGGCGTCTGCTTGCGTCTTGTCTGACAGGCCACGCCTTACGTGAGATACCGACCAGCAGTGTCCATGACTGCGCCACGGTGTGCGACTACGACCCAAGATGTCGCTCCTTTAACGTGCAGCATTTTGGGAATGGGAAGCGAATTTGCCAACTCAACAATAGCACCCGCTTTGAGGCCGACCACACCCAGTTTATGGAGTCTAAGAATCCTTTCAAGTGTATTTACGGTGAAAGATAATTTAAATAAACACCCTGTTAAATCACCAAGAGTAAAAGCAAAGAAATTACGCTCAAATGTAAGGAACAGCCGATCGTGGAAATTTTTCTTAAGATGACACCACTTACTTTGCTGCCTACATGTACTTCACTAAGGGAATCAATGTTTGGTGAAGAGGTTTTCAACTAGTGGTTTAATCCAAACGAGGCCTGGTTCTTCGTCTCGGTAAATTATAAAGAACCAGGCCTCGGCGGGTTTAAACCACTAGTTGAAAACCGATTCACCACACTTTGATTCCTATAAATAAATACCTTTTCGGTCAAAAACATCATCACTTTTTGGTCAAAAAGTAAAATAAATGCAAAAATAATAATTGTTAAATGATTTCTTTCAACACAACACCCCTCCAGCTATGAAATGGTAGAGCCCTCCACTGCCCTCGCGTAAACAACTCCTTATAAGGGAATGCTGTGGGCGTCGCGCGTATCGCGTGATGTGGCATGTTTCAGCTGTTGCTCTCGACCAATAAGAATGAAGAAACTGTCTTATAAGAACAGGTGCAAGGTCGTGTGTCACGCTCATGAATTAATACTTTTTACTGGTCATTAACAAAAGGTTTATGCACACCCACGTGACGCGCTCTCCACCAATAGGAGTAAAGAAACTGTCTGGGGTATTTATGAATGTAATTTTAATCACTTGTTTCCCTCAGCTATTATTTGTGTTAGATTCACTGAGGTTGTTAACTAAATCCCCAAGTATATGCTATTAAGGTGACTAACATAACTTGACATAATACGTACATAATATTTGTTGATGTAATTTTATGGTAAACAAAATTTCATTAGTCTGTGACTTTTTATTTGGTGAGGTATTTTTATAAAATAAACCAATTTTGAACCTTTTAATAGGTTAAAGTTTGCATCTGGGATAAAGAATATTATATTTGGTTTTACCCATATACATGTACACCGATGTGTGTTAGCACTGTATACTCAGTACTTTTCTAAAGCTCTGTGAAAACATTACAGGTATATGAATCGAATGGGAATTCGAACCCACAACCTTTGCAATTCTAGAGCAGTGTCTAACCACTGCATACTCAGTACTTTCCCGAGCTCTGTGAAAAAATCACAGGCATATTTATTGGTAATGTCATGGTTATTTCGGGCATTGACGTAATGGGAAGTTGCTGTATTATAACACCACTCATTTGACATAAATTTGTACATGGGCAATGGAACCTAATTTCTATAAAAGGGATTCACCACATGTTATTGTATAGTAATAAAAAAAAATAGAGGTATTTTATTGGAATAAATAAAGAAATAGAGCATTGACTCTTTAAGATATTGGAATTTAACGTTGGACAGTAGTTCTTGCTTATGAATTGTCTTTACTTAAGTCTAGTATAATCTCTACTTATGTGTGAAGTTTTAAGTTCATGTGAGCTTGGGAAGTGCATTGTTGGGGAGAAGAAGTAATACAATAAAACTAGATATTCAGTTTTTGTCAACTACAAAAAACATGTATTTGTGAGTGGTGTCAATTGTGATTGAATAAATTGTTGAAGTTTTACCTGGTTCAGAGATTAGATTTTTTTTAAATACAAAACTTTATTTTTTGGTTCGGCAGAAACACACCTTAAAAAAATGTACCTTTAAGGCAATACCATGTGACACATGTCGAAGTCATCAACCTACAACCTTGTTCGCATGAAGGGGCTTATGTATACCAATAGTGAAACAATTATCATAAACTCTGCCACAGACATCTAGTTAAAGTAAATTTTGAACTGTTTTGAATCTTGATTGGGTGATACCAACGGTCCTATTTTTATACAAGGCCCTTGTCAGCCTACAACGTTGAAAACAACTTCACAGAATTGCAAGTTTTAAATTCCTGTTTTGACCGAAGAGGTAGAAATATTAAGAAGAAAACAAAACGAACAAAATAAAAGGTGTCCCGGGCTTAATACTCCAACACCTGATAAGAAACCAAAAAAACAAGAAGTGTGCCCGAACACCTGAAACTGTGAACCAACCTGCAGAGAGATGTTTGAGTAGAGATGAGGTTCCACTGGTCACACCGGCTACAAACGCTGCAGGCCCTCGAGTCAGTCCCTCATACGGCAACATGAAGGAGTCTGTCAGACCGCTACGGACGTTCCGTAGTAACCCAGCTGGGTTGCCTAGAATCTCAAGGGAGCCAAGGACCCAGCCTGTTAAAGATTAAAAAAAAAAAAAAAATTCAAAACCTTCGTTTAAGTTAGCCAATCCAATAGACCCTATTCACAATGTGCATCGCACATACAGACGCGGCTCCTGTCTGACATTTTGAGTGTCAAAACACGCACAAAAGGATGGTACACATGTTTACGCACCTCAGAAAATTGCGCCCCTACCATTTCTGTCTGTTTGGGTGGAGTCCATTCCTTTTGTGCACATTTTGACACACAAAATGGCAGACAGGAGCAGCGTGTACATGTATGTGCCTGTGCCTTGTCAATGGGGGTCAATTGACAAAGTACACAACTGTGAAATACACATGAGCACAAGCACATGTTTGGAATTTTTTTTTCCCGTAAGTTTTTGGGGGGTAAGCAGACCACAAAATTGGGACAGTGGGCGAGTTTTCGAGCCTTATCAATACAAACAAAAATGTAAAGCAAAGACAAATATTGATAAGCAGAAACGGGTTACCAGCCTAAAAGGCATGTTATGAATGGTGCAACTTTATCGTTTTTCCTAGCAAAAGAAATAGCTTAGCACCATTTTCTACCAATAAAATTTAATGAAAATGAAAATCAGGGCCCAACTTCATAGAGCTGCTTAGAAACAAAATCTTGCTTGAAAATGTTCTGCTTAGCAGAAATGAGCAGAATACATACCAGGCACAAATTACTAACCTCTATTGCTCAACACATTTTCTGTTTGTGGTTAGCTACCCTTTTTTTCTTAAGGAGCAGCTCTATGACATTGGACTCAGAGTGTACAAACATGTACATACCTGCTTTGAAGAGTGCTCCGGAGGTATAGTGTACAGTCAGAGCCTGCACCAGCTGCCGTGTTGTCGCAAACACCGGACCGCTATCAAACTGGTTGAATGACAGTGGTGTGCTGTCCACGGCAATGAATAGTTTCAAGGATGCGTGGATGCTTGCGAGCAATCTGACTGGCTGGATGAGGAATCGCCGCATGCTGATTGGATCCTTCAGCGCACTGCTGGCCACTCGAACTTTGGTGGGGAAGCTCTGTCGCGTGACTGGTTGGCGCTCGTCGCGCGACTTTGCAGGGAGGAAGGTTTGAAATTTGACGAGGAGATCATACATGAGTATATCTTCGATATACAACTCAAGCGGCTTGGCTTCAACTTCAACTGAGGCTAGGTTGAGAGATCCTGTGGTACAGCTCTCCAACAAAGTCAGTGCTACAAAAGCGTGGTGTTTACTGTAAAACGTTGCCCGGTTCTCAATTGGTGCTTCATGAGGTAATTCGTCCTCCCCACTTTTCAAGGTGTCTGGTTGGCTGCAGAGAATGACAGCAAAGTCATGGCTTCCAGCTACTTTAAACAACTGGTTGTCGACCTGACAACCCTGCGCCGAGACCTGCAGCTTTTGCTGTTGAACAGGACCTTTGGTGCCTTCCTCGGCACATGGGAAGCTTAACAGTTGTACGTCATCGATGGTGACGCGAAGCATCTCCGAGGTCTGAACGAGATCTGTGACCTCATCCATCACCATGACGACGACACTCCCAGCAGATAATCGGAACCTATATTGCAACGGGTTTAGAGAGGCTGTTGTTTTCTCCAATGATGAAGCAGATATTTCTTGATCAGTATCCCCCATCTCAACTGCTAATAACGAGTTTGGTACAGCATTCCTAGAAGGCTCCGTTGGCGGTTGTATCCCGCTTCTGCCACTAGTTTTAGAGACATCCATACTGAGTGGATCAATGCGTACTTGTAACTGGGTTCCAACACAGTGACTGGATAGCAGGACATAGCCTACCCCAGCAACAGAAACTATCTCTGATCTTTCCTGGTGGTCTGTGGCCAACTGTATAGCCTCGCTCCATGAATATTTACCCTGTTCAAGAAAAAACAATCAAACAGTATAAAAAGATGCTACTCCAGATAACCAACTTTACATTTTATCACACTTCTACTGTCTGTTCATTCAATAAAATCTACATGGTTTATGTACATGTAACAGATGGAACTATGCATATTGAATGGTTGTACAGTGGGAGGGTTGACTGTGTATTATGCAGATGCATTCAGCACTTAATGTTATTTCCCCCGAGTATGAGATACGACTTATCTGACTTTCAAAGGTACGATACAAATCACATCACAGGGCATGGTGATATAACGGTGTGTCGCATCCAGTGTTGCTTAATCATTGGTAGAGCACTGTCAAGTTAATCCGGAGGTCTCGTTTTTAAAATCTTGCTTTAGTAAATTTTCTTTTCCAAGTCAGTTTGGCTTATCACTTACATGTATTACCTGACTATGAGCATTTCATAACATTTGTTTATGATCCCATTTCAATGTCCTTTTATGATTAGACACCAGAACATTCCTTACCCTTCTTTCTTCCTTGGGCAGCTTCTGTTCTCCTCTAGAGTCTTCAAGACATAAAGCCACGCCCAGAAAGCTCCCAAGACACAAGTGAATGCTTGGTAGAAACGGTCGAGGCTCAGAGTCCGGTGATGAGCTGGTGGATGGACGCTGGAGGTCATAGTGGACTAGACAGTGAGGAAGGACTAGAGGGATGGACGGCACAGGGCTGGTCTGCTCTAAAACTTCCACTGTGAATGGCAATTATAAATCATAGACATTTAAACACCCGATGATGTCATTGCACTGTTTTAAACAGTCTGTTTGAACAACCGCCACCAAAAATTTATGACAAATCTCAAAAATGCCAATTTCCCTTTCAAGACCTAGCCAAAGAGCATGTCAAATGTCAAATGAACCTGGTTTGACTTGTTAATTGAAAACAAATCATCAATGATCCCCCTTTAAGGACTCCAAAAGGAAATTCAAATACAAATTTCTTAGACTTCGCCTTACAGCCACTCCTACCTGAAGTTAAACACTTTTTGACGAACGGCTTCCAGGCCCTGTACTAGTCAACCAGCACACTAAGCAATGATACAATAAAATACCAAAAAAAAGACATGTATACTTACGTTTCTCTGTGGCATCAAACGGGGTCTGTCCGAAGTGAAGTGGGTAGGGGCAGGCATTAGAGACGGTCACCCTGGTCATTGAGTCATCATCCAGGGTGAGGTATGTCACTCCTTCTTGCTCTGCTAAGATGACAACGAGCGGCTGTGTTGACATGGTTACCATGGCGCTGGTTGCTTTGGGTGAGGCCTGGCTGTACACTTGGTGAATCTGGTCAATCAGAAAGTTTAAAGTGTAAGTGTGTTTCACAGGTTAGCAAGAAAATTAGATGGCCAGCTTGCACGGCCGCAATAGATTTGCATTGTAACATCATTCATTTTCGTACAGTAAGCACCGGATGGTTAGTATGCCTTTTTGAGTGCTTATGATTAGCAGCACTATGAAATGGAAATAGCACTCCGCACTTATGATGTCACCTTTGCTCAAAATGCCCGGCTGTCAGAAAAACATTCCATCACTTAATATGCGGATCATCGCGTCATTTTTGCGCCAAACTGCACTAAAGTATAAGGTAGCAATAGAGTAAACCTGGACACGTACATGTACAAACGAGTATGTTAGTGAAATTATGTACATTTGTCTGAGATCCGGGTACTATTTTTAGCATTTTTGCAGAGTGTTATTGCACAGTAAGCAGAAAATCAGCTGCTCCAACATAGAGCTGCTGCTCTTTTATGGCTTTACACAACACACTGGACCTACAGTGTATGGCTCCATGAAACTCACCGGTACTGCAACTGGTAGTCTGGGCCTCGATAAGTCCACCAGAACCCATCGGCTCCAGTGAGTCTGTTCCCGATTGGCTGCCTCTCTAATACCAGCATTCTGATTGGTCAGTTCTGAAGACAGTGAGAAGTACTGGCTCACACTCTCCTGCTCAGCAGGGATTGGCTGACTAGTGGGTGGGATGTTCCACTGTGTAATTGGGATGTGTGTTTCTTGAGTTGTAGCTGAGGGGACTATCACCTCATGCAGTGATGACTCCTGTAGTGAAAGCTAGTATAAAAGAGAGGATGGAAAGAATTTTTATCATGATATTTTGTTTAAATCTCAAGTGAGGTTTACGGTGACACTATGTGCATAAATCTCCTTAAGTAGTGGTGGTTCTGAGAAGAACCAGTGGTTAGACAACTCGACGTTTCCATCAGTATGCTCTGATCGTCTTCAGGAGAATGACATCTCAAGGCCGGACAGGCGCTTCAATGCTAGGACTACACTTAATATTAATTTTGGTTTTTACCCATACAACGATGTGCGTTAGCACTGTATACTCAGTACTTTCCCCGAGTCATGTGAAAAATATCACAGGCATGTTACTCGGGTGGGATTCGAAGCCACGACCCTTGCACATCTAGAGCAGTGTCTTACCAACTAGACTACCGAGGTTGCCCCGGTAGCTAGAGGCAGTTCGAATCCTATGTTTTGGCAACGGGTACCGCAATGATATAATAGATGTTAAATTTGCATTGGGGATAAAGAATATTAATTTTGGTTTTTACCCATACACCGATGTGTGTTAGCACTGTATACTCAGTACTCTCCCGAGCCCTGAATCATTATAATGATTCATGTGAAAAATATCACATGCATGTTACTCTTAACTTATTTGGGATGTCAAACCAAATCAACTGTCACCAGGGGGCACGTTGTCAACTACTTCAGAGGCTGAAACAGGGTTACCCCTTTCACATTCCGTAAAGCTGTAGACATGAGCCTGGCTGGTAGATCAACTTTTCTGCGAAGCAGTTATGGTTTTGCATTGCTCAGGGCCACAAGCGTCATGATTGGGATTCGGACCCACACTCTGCTACTTACAACACCAGAGCTTGGGTCATGACACAAATGGTCATGACACAAATGCTGCTTTAGTACTGCCGAAGAGATAACTTGCAGCACTTTCAGTAGCATGCAGTAATAGATTTTTTAATAATAAATAATAATAACAACCGCATTTCTATAGCGCCTAACACCTCCAAAAGAAAGTCTCTAAGCGCTCAGAGGAAACAAAAGAATAATTAAGTATATGAAGATTTGAAAAGATATGTTTTGAGAAGAGTCTTGAAACTTGAGATCGTGGTGGCTTGTTTGATGTGTAGAGGGAGATTGTTCCATAAGTGAGGTGCAGCAAACTGATAATTACGTTGACCATATGCTTTGGTGGCAACTTTAGGGATAACGAGGGTGTCTTTGTTAGCAGAACGGAGGTTTCTCGTAGGAGTGTGGATTGAAAGCAGAAATGAATCTTCTCTACAAAAAAAAAGAAGTGACCATTGATCTCACCTTATTTGATGGTGCTACATCCAGTGTCCTCATCCTCACTGACCTCTTACACTTATTCCTCAGCACAAACTGAGGTAGTAGTGTAATGACCCTGATGTTGTGTTTGACAGTGGATCGCACAGTCAGACGGATAACCTTAAAAAGAAAATCATCACACAGTATATGAATTTCTATTGATTACTGCTTTTTATTTAGTAATCATATCAGTCACTCATTGACGTCAAGGCGCTTCAACATTCAGTGTTTTCAATCAAGGTATTGTGGAGCTTTCCAGTGACTTGACTTACTGTTTGAAATTTTTCAATGGGAGACTTTGGAACGCTAGGTGGCAGCAGACTTACCAGGTAAATGTCCATTATTAACATAGTTCTGAGCATGCGCACATTGTAACCGAGAACAATGGATTTATCTGGTAAAAGTCTGCTGCTGCCTAGATCTAAACAGGTTTTCTCTTCGGAGTATAAAATAAAAATACATTTTACACCATTTTAAAGTGCGATTGGAGACGTAGAACTTTTCCCCATTTTTATAAGGACTCTATCTACTATAAAATTAGTCCATAACAAAACTGAATTTTACCTTGGAGCATCTCTAAAATAAAAAATACTACAAATGATAAACACAATACAAAATAACAAAACCAGAGACAAGCAAACACCTACCCGATTCTGTGAAAGCCCCATTCGCTGCACAGACAAGCAGACCTGGATGAACCCCTCTGATATTAGGGTCAGAGTTGAAGGGTTGTGACCTATAGATGGAACAGAGGCTGCCATGAGGTGTATGGGATTGGACTTTGTGCTGGTTGTGTACTTAGCTTTGCTGAGTTGAAGATGAAAGGCCTTCTGTGGAGTTCCATGAAAAAGTAAACATTACTGGTTGTAATAATAAACAAACAAAGGCAAGATTTTTATTTACAAAAACAATAGCTTAGCAAAACAAAATGTTGCTTACCAGAATATGGTTACTTGTCAGAATATGATGCCACATTTAAACCCGAGCCCGGTATCATGCTAATTATTAGCAAAAAATAGTGAACCACTCTTAGCTGCTTTAGCAATTCTATCAAATAAGTAATTTGCAAATTAGATTTGAATAAGGATTCAGACAAGGGTCCAAAGAGGTGATAGGCAGCGAAAGAACCAACTAAGCCAACCCCATCCCCAACCTGAAAGGATTACAAGTCCATATTTTACCTTGAATCTCTGCGGGGCAGTAACCTGTCGTTTCTGCACACACACCGACTGACACCCATGCTCCAAAATGTCAATATCTAAATCCGTTTCGTTGATGATCAAACACCATGGCAACACGTCCACCATGATGGTGTCAAGGAAGCGGCAGGGCTGTGTGATTGATACTTGAAGATCTGTGTTAGGCTGGTGGACACTTCCGATGGGAGGCTCTTGAGGGGAAGCCTCTGTAGACTGTTTACTTGCGGGTAGTTCGGTGTTGCGTAAACTACCGGTGAATGATTTTGCACTGCGAAGGATAGAGGATAAGAGTTGAGTATAAAATGTAAATTGTTCTTGCAAAACCAGACATTTCTACTGGGTAAAGTTATTTGAATGCAGTTTACATTATCATTTAGTAGTATATTAAAGGATGTGCGCAGTGCCCCTTTGTTCATTATGTCATGTCAACTGGATAAAAAGTTGTTGCACAGACAAACTAATTAATTGTTTCTTTGGCTAGAGAGACTCACCCTCCCTAAGAATCCCACAATAGCTATCACCCACTTGTTTTGACTCCGACTGGCATGCCTAGCCACATGCTTAGAGTGGGTGGTTCAGAAGTACAGTCTCAAATCAAGTTACATCCACTCTATGGTAACTCAACACCCAAAAAATTTAGACTCCAATAAGAAAGGTATGCTTGTTCCAATGATAAGCAGTTGTTATTTGGGTCTCTAGTACGTTATCATACAAAGTCAGACAACTTCCGGAAGAGGATTTTGGAGGATGGTAACTATTTGGGTTAAAGGTTAAACATGATCATTATTTATATCAGGCTTCCAGAGGCAAAAATATATCAGCGTATTGAATGCTTTCGTAAAAAGTACCCGGATGACAGCAATATTGTGTCAGTACTAGTTCAGGCATTTTAACAAGTTTCGCTGGTTAATCAACAACAATGGCTGCTTCTACTAGCAGTGCGAGATTTGCTTCGGTTTCCGGTGAGGATTTTGAAGAACTTTTGAAGAACAAAGACCTTGAAGGCTACAAAACAAGCAGTACATGTTCTGAGAGCTTACCCGACTGCAAAAAATGCAAAAAATCTTCCAACAAATTTTGAAAGAGTAGATAAGCTTACGCTTGCAAGTGTTTTGTCAAAATTTTACGTGGAATATATTCCTGTATCCCCCTCAAAGCCATCCAATATTATATAAATATCCAACCTGCTATAGTCAAGATGGTTGTATGGCCATGCCACTGTCATATCAAGTTGTTGACAGCGCTTAGCAACAGTCTCTATGGAAACAGGAGATACATCATCATCTGACAGTGATCCATGAATGAGCTCTTCAATCATGTCTGTGTTGATTGCAATGGAGGGACTGGAAATTTCTGCATCATGGCTGAAAGAAAAAGAAATGAACATAAATTTAAAAACACTTCTTATAAAAGAGGAAAATAAAGGATTTTTTCTTAACAGGACGATAGGTTTTTTTTACAGACAGAGTACAGGATCCTGACTAAATAGTTCCAATCAGAAAGCCAGCTACAATGTACTAATCCTCCAGCGCAGTGGTGTTACCGCCCCTACTCGGGGAGGGGGGGGGGTCCCAACCAGTGAGACAGGAAAAAAATTAATGCTTTGATACTTAAAATAGGCTTTCCAAAGAACCAAGCATGCAATATATTCTTGAATTGTCACACATTGTTGTGTGACAATCAAAATAAGACCATACTTCCTGCGAGTGTGAACGCTATGCGAATTTGACGCCACAAATTCACAACAAAAAACTTGCGGTTTTGTGAAAATGGAGTTGCTTTACAGGCACAACCACAGGAAGTATGAACTGGGCTTTAGAGAGGGGCTGACTCTGAGGTGAGGTTAGAGATTTGTAAAAGGAAATCTACTTTTATGAGGACCATATCTGTTGGAAAATGAGTGAACCACAAACATTAAGTTTGACCTTAGAGACCTACAAACTGATCAAAATAAAATGAAATACATGTAATGATATGCAGAAAACTGTTTGATATTTACCCGAGTTGGAAAGTAACATTATGCCACGTATCTGGTGCAAACTGGTACAGTGATTGGTCAGAAGCTTGACCTCTGACCTCAATAACCCTCTGGTCATTCTGCTTGCTGGTTTCAATATTAATGGTTAGGGGCCAAGGAAGGTGACTCCGAACGATGAACAACGGGCTCAACAGAACCTGATTGGAGAAGGGATGTAAACAACAAAAATAAATCTTAACCAATAATTACTTTCAATTTTGGGGTAAAAAAAAATTTAAAAAAAATAGGATCTAGAACGGGATCTAAACTTGCAGCCTTTGCATTAAAGCCATTATACACTTTTAGATCAGAAAAAAAAAGTTCACAGATTAACAAATAACTTACAAGGTTTACAGAAGGTAATGGTGAAAGACTTCTCTTGAAATATAATTCCATAAAATGCTTTAGTTTTTGAGAAAACATTAGAACAATTATAAATTCTTGATATCGAGAGTTGCGGATTTACATGTATTTTAAACACATGTTATGACACGGTGAATCGCGCGAAAACAAGAGTGGTTTTTCCCGTTATTTTCTCCCTACTCCGATGACCGATTGAGCCTAAATTTTCACAGGTTTGTTATTTTGTATATAAGTTGCGATACACGAAGTATGGGCCTTTGGACAATACCGTTTACAGAGAGTGTCCAATGGCTTTAGCATGCTGGCGCTTTACCCACTGAACTATCCAACCCAAATACTGGCAGTCTCCCTAATTTGGCAATATTTTTGTTCAGGGTGCCATATAGCCAGGGATCATACAAAATTTTTCTGATACAACCTGCGAAGTGGCAGCAGAGGGAAAACGTTAACGGGATGCAACTTTTTATTTAAAATATCAAGTTATATACCACAAGGGAAACTGACTAAATAAATTTTAGTTCAGGTTGTGACTTACCAATCGCTGTACATGGCCCTGGATTTCCTCAGTAAAGATACGACACCACATATAATGGAACACTCCATCTTGATTGCACACCTTCAACACAAAGAACGAAATCAGTGTTTGAATGCAACCACGACAACAAATCAATAATATTAAACATCGGTGTAACGGTAAAACCAAATTATATTCTTTGTACCAGATGCAAAACTAACATCTATTAAACTCATATCAGTTGCATTTGGAGGATTGATGCAGTAGGGATAAAATAAACTCATATTAATATTCTTTATCCCCGATGCAAATTTAACATCTATTATATCGTTGCGGTACCCGCTGCCAAAACATAGTATTCGAACTGCCTCTAGCTACAGGGCAGCCTCGGTAGTCTAGTTGGTAAGACACTGCTCTAGAATTGCAAGGGTCGTGGGTTTGAATCCCACCCGAGTAACATGCCTGTGATATTTTTTCACCTACTCAGGAAAGTACTGAGTATACAATGCTAACACACATCGATGTATGGGTAAAAACCAAAATTAATAAACTCATATTGGTTAACGTTCTGAAGAATTGAGTCTGTTTCTTGCAGGAGTATGTCAGGTATTAACTCAGATTGTTAACATTTATACATACAGATACAAAGGCTTTGAGAGTTAAAACATTGCAAATTCATGAAGAAAAGTATTATTACCTTCAAAATTGACTTCTCACGACTCATTTCCCCGCTTATCGCAAACTGTTCCGACCAATCACAGCCGTCTTTATCCAGCCTTAGTCTGACCCCTGTGATGTCATTACTGCTACAGGTTAAAGAAGGCAAGCTGCTATTGGCCGAAAGGTTCTGGAAATGCTTTGAGTCGATCACCTGACTGCCGATTCTGGCCAATCGGATCAGCTGTACTTCAAGGTCTAGGCTCAACATGTTGGTGAAGATGTGCTGGCCACAGAAAATCACCTTTAAACACAAATTCAAAGTACAAAATATTGAAATGTTCTTCAAGCAAAATTTCTGCAGTTTGTGATTATTTTGGTTTTTCTATATTGGAATTTATATACAAATTATATCAAGTAAATTTTCATTCAAGTTTTGGGTGAACCATAGAGGAAGGATGGTGAACGGGATTTGAACCTGCAACCTCAAGATTAATATGCCAGTGATCTACAAACTGAGATATCGAGCCCTAATGCTGGCAGTCTTCCTATTTCTTAAATACCCGTTTCATATGCATGATAATTGGTCCATGAAAAAAATAGGAACATTTTATCGAATATAAGGGCTGACCTACAAGTATATGTGCACAAAGTGTATGCTTTAAAGACAATGGACACTATTGGTAATTGTCAAAGACCAGTCTTCTCACTTGGTGTATCTCAACATATGGATAAAATAGCAAACCTGTGAAAATTTGAGCTTGATTGGTCGTCGGAGTTGCGAAATAACTATGAAAGAAAAAAACACCCCTGTCACACATAGTTGTACATGTATGCTTTCAGATGCTTGATTTCGAGACCTCAAATTCTAAACTTGAGGTCTCGAAATCAAGTTCGTGGAAAATTACTTCTTTCTCAAAAACTACATTACTTCAGAGAGAGCCGTGCCTCACAATGTTTTATACTGTCAATCTCTCCCCCTTACTCTTTAGCAAGTGAGGTTTTATGCTGATAATTTTTTTGAGTAATTACCAATAGTGTCCACTGCCTTTAATAGACTTTTCAGGCCATTGGCGAAAAAATTACACATTCTGATTTACAAAGCTGCATCTCCCATCGTTAATCAATACGTAGGGCCTATCATTATTTCTGGGGGTTTGTTATACAATTTCTTGAACATTTCCATGAATTTCTGTCCTGTGTGTCTATTTAACTATCTCTCACCTGTCTTTGCAGCGGCGATATCTTTTTAATTTTGATAAACAGCGTAGCCGTTTGCTCCTGGTGCTGTAAGGTTCTCACAATTGTTCCTTCGTGGTCGAGGCTGAAGGGCTCAGACCAACGCCAGTTCCTCCATCCCTCAATACATACATGCAGGCGCTGTTTAACACAGTACAACGGGGAAAAGTAGGATAGCAATCACAAGCAGTTCAATCATTTTCTGATCAGTAATTAAAATGGTTTGCCTTCTGTTTGACTTCTTTAAAGTAGGGTCATATATTGGTTGTTGTCAACAGATGCTTGTTAATAAGCAAAATCATAAACAAAGATACAGTTAAAGTCACATGTGAAAATATCAGCTGAATACAGTGTCTAGTTGCTGAGAAAACAGCAAAAAACTTTCACAATAATTTGTTGAATCCATCCAGTTTTCAGAGGTGACAGCAGGTACCAACCGCATCTCTGGCAGTAGTATTCACAAAGGGACCACCCGGATATTTGAGTCTCCAAAGTTGCCTGAAGGCGATCTTTGGAGACTCAAATTTACCAACATCCTTTTATTGACTTTCTAATCAACGAGGGCATTTCAGATGAAATATTTTTTGCAGAATGCTTACTACCATTACCATCTTTATACTCAAGTAAGCTTTTGGAAGAAAACTAAACAACTTTTGTCCAGGTCATAACAAAGAATGACCCTCCTTTTACACTCTCTTTAACCCTTTTCACACTACTCTATTCCCAGGGGTTGCCCCCGGGGAATAACTGCAGACTTGTTCACACTACGATCGCTTTACCCCGATCTTCCCGAAATTGGGCATACATGTACCACAGGGAATAACCACCCCTGCTAAGGAGTAGGGGTAAGTGAATAAAACCCAGGGCATTCTTGAAACAGGCAACCGGAACACTGTGGAACTGGGACACAGTGTAAAAGTGCACCAGGGTAACTGTTTGGTAACAAATTTCCTGGGATCTCCCCAGGGCTGTATCCAGGGGGATAAACGAAACAGTGTGAAAAGGGCTGACAAGTATCTTCCATATACTGACCTGACGATGATGTTTATGAGTCCTCCAGCTGTATTCATGAACCTTCCTACTGGCTAGCACCATGGATTCATCCGTGTGGACTTGGCCAAACCTCAGGGTTCCATCCGTATCATTACAGATAGCATAACTACAGAATAGCAAACGCTCCTGGTCCACTGCATATGCCTGTAGTCATGAAATAGGTTCAAAGTTAAAGTAGGGTTAAAACATGTGGACTGGACTACAAGCCAAGTCCAGTGATTTTCTCTCTAGTCGACCGAGGTCGGACTAGAGAGAGAGAGAGAGAGAGAGAGAGAGAATCACTGGAAAATCACCAGTGATTTTAATAAAGGGCTAATAAACTCACAACTACATAGCTTGTTGCATAGTGCACAGCTGTTGCAAAGTGCTTACCAACCAAAGAAAGGGGCTACAACACACATCAACATGTATACTGGTGTAACAGAGTGAAAAGAAATGAAAACAATAACTGAAGAAGCTTGAAATGTTTCTGACAAATAATACCGCTCATGGGCACTGAAAATACTTCAGAATACCAATGTGAAGTGGTTATAACCCAGGCAGCATTTGGTGCATGGGTTTCTTCTGTTTGTACAGCTGGTATTACATACATGGAAACCCCATGGCTTGTGTACTGTGGACGTAGTCTCAACAGACTCCTGTGGTATTTTGTGGTAAGGGCCACTTGGGCAGGAGAGTGCACTCATAAATGTTTGTGTGATATGGACTTGGTCTCTTGGAGCAATGGCTAGTTAGGAAGGAGAGCGCACTGATAGTGGCTTGTGTAATATTGACTTGGTCTCCACAGTCTCCTGTGGTACTTTGTTGCAATGGCCATGTACATTAGGCAGGAGAGTGCACTAATAGTGGCTTGTGTAATATTGACTTGGTCTCCACAGTCTCCTGTGGTATTTTGGAGCAATGGCTAGTTAGGAAGGAGAGTGCACTGATAGTGGCTTGTGTAATATTGACTTGGTCTCCACAGTCTCCTGTGGTTCTTTGTTGCAATGGCCATGTACATTAGGCAGGAGAGTGCACTGATAGTGGCTTGTGTAATATTGACTTGGTCTCCACAGTCTCCTGTGGTATTTTTTGGCATGAGCTAGTTAGGCAGGAGAGCATACCGATAGTAATAGAGTTAATAGGGCTGGCCCTAAAATAATTCCTACATACCTGTTTTATTGCTTGCAATGCCATGTTAAGAGAATGCACAGTTTCCTGTCCCACGATGACCTTAACTGACCCAAGGTCAACATGGCCCTCGACACCCTGACCCCAGGTCGAATCCACAGTGGCAGTCACACCCATACGATGTAATAGTGTTGACATGGTGAGGTTTCGATAGGTCATAAGGTCACATTGGAGAGTTGTGGACATCTGAAACATGGGATTAGAATAAGAATTATTTTTAAAATCTTCTCAAATCACCCTCTTTTCGGCCATGAACCAGCACAGACAGTCTCTGCCCTAGCTTGCCCCCCCCCCCCCAATGGAAATTGATGCACTAAATGTCAGCATCTATGATATCATCTGGTGAATGCATCTACACAGTACACAAACAGTTCTGTGCAGTTATTCCACCATACATTACCTGTGCAGTTGAATGGTTTCAAATGGTTGGGCAATGCACTACTTTTTTGTACACAACCTTGTGGCGGTCTGTAGGCATTTTGGATGTTTCCATTCAAATTTGAAGTGATTGCATAAGATCCCTATTTATTTTACCATCATTAATGATGGTAGGCTTGGGGTGAACATGGACAAAACTAAAGCTTTTTAACAAATATCCTTATGCTATCTTGGTCGACTAAAGTCATTGTTGGGGCTCAAGCAGGGTCTAGAGCACAGTCGACCAAATTAGCAATTTGGGCTAAAAGGGTTAAGCAGATTGTCAATCTTACTGACCTGTACATTGGTGTTAGCTTGAGTGGCTCTCCAGTGATTGATGTACATATCTGATGACCTCAGTCGTAGGACCATCATCTCCTGGTCAGCTGGGGACAGTCCATCCAACACAAAAGGCTCCAGCCACTTTGGCCGACCTGCAAATAAAACAAATTAATCATGTAACTTCAATTTTATTGAGCTGCTTCGGCACCAAATTATACTTAATGATTTCTTGCTAAGCAAAAAGAAACACGATACCAGTAACAATGGTTTATGTGGAATGGTATGTTACATGTAGCCCTGTCAATCTTATGAACGGATGAGGATGGCCAAGTCAAGGGCGAGTTCAAGTTCCGGGCATGACATTTATGTCAGTGTGATTTGCTAGCTTGTCTTCCATACACTCTCACAACAAAGCCCCCAACCCTACATTTATAGAGAGCCTATACCTTTGCCTAGAGCATCAGTGTGATTTGCTAGCCTAACTTCCATACACTCTCACAATGAAGACCCAAACCCTACATTGATAGAGATAAACACACATTTGCCCTGTGGACTGACCAGTGGATCAATTTGATTTGCTAGCCTGTCTTCCATACACTCTTACCATGAAGGTCCAAACCATACATGTATAGTGAGCCTTTACCTTTGCCCAATGCATCAGTGTGATTTGCTAGCCTGACTTCCATACACTCTCAAAACAAGGCCCCAAACCCTAAATTTATAGAGAGCACATACTTTTGTCTAGTCTATCAGTTTGATTCACTAGCCTGTCTTCCATACACTCTTACCATGACATCCGAACACTGCATATGTACATGTAGAGAGCCCATACCTTTGCCTGGTGCATCAGATTGACTCACTAGCCTAAACTTCCATACACTGTCACAACGAAGCCCCAAACCCTATATTTCTTCAGAGCCAATTTGACACGCTGGCCTGTCTGCCATACACTCTTACCATGAAGCGCCAAACCCTACATTTATAAGCAGCACATACCTTTGCCTAGTGCATCAGTGTGATGAGCTAGCCTGACTTCCAAACACTCCATCTTGAATCCCAGTGAGAGGTCTGGTAGTAGTTGAGCTGAGAAGCAGGAGTCTACCCTCATGGAGGCTGCCAGGGCGGTGGGAGACACAATCAACCCTGGATGATTCTTTCTAGAAAGCGGCTCGTCATCGCTACTAGTAGAATAAATATTTAGATTCTTTGAGGAAAGGCTTCAGAGGTAATACTCCAAAAGTATAACTGATCAAAGACTTGATAGGGACCATGGTTTTCTGTCCCACTACCAGGGGCCAATTTCATAGCGCTGCTTGAAAATAGCTTGCTTGTTTTTTACATATTACTGGCCAAAATGTCATGCCATATACATTGCTAGTCACTGGTATTTAGCTGTTGTTTTCTTAGCATAACAATCTAGTGGAGTCTTGGCCGGTCATCTGGTTTTACTAAGCATGGATTATTTTGCTTAAGCAAAGTTTTGTGCTTAAGCAGCTCTATGAAATTTGGCCCAGGAATAAATAGCTATTGTTATTAGATCTACATGTATTCACCCACTACTCTCTTGTAAATATATCACGTACTTAATATACATGTAGCTTTTGCAGTTTTTTAATGTCATTAGTTAGTCTTTAAGTGCTACCCCTATCTTCATTGTTTTATCAAGAATTTTGTGAATCATTCACTCCGAAGTAATGTGGTTATGGAAATAGATATCAATTTATATCCCCAAAATTTGAATCTACATGTAAGAAATGTTATGGTCAGATATGCTTCTCAGATTGTGTATTCAAAAAAGACATTTGCTGTATCAAGGCAAAGGGTTTTTGTTTACAGAAAAAAAAGGGAAAGTACTGAGTAAACAGTGGTTAACACATGTTCGGTGGGTATGAGTGTGTTGGCATAACCAAACAACATTCTTCGTCCTTGATGCAAATTTAATATCTATTAAATTGTTACAGTGCCAGGTGCTAAATTTAGAAATTGGAACTGTAAAACCAAAAGTTGGAAATCTTCCTAAAATGTACCTGCTCTGCACTACAGCATTGAGGACCACTCTCCACAGTGATGATACAGCCTGCCTGCAAGCCTTGTCATCTGCCGATGGTAATGTAAGATGGTAGGAATGCACCTCGGATACGTACAGCTGCTTGTAGATGCAGAAACCCTGCCGAAGATCGTCCCAATACTCTAGGGTACAGGGTACCTGACCAGGATGAAAGTGTAATATGGTTTGTCAAATAATATGGTGCACTTTCCTGTGACAGTCCAAAAGGTACAGGGTACTTACCAGGATAAAGTCCGGTTCATACTTCCTGCGAATGCGAATGCTAAGCGAATTTGGCGTGAATTTGATGCCACAACCCTCCTTTCCCAGCGATATTCGCAAGTGAGTTGAGCAGAGTTGAACTGCTGCGAATTATTCATTGCGAATTTGTGACGTCAACATTCGTATCGCATTCGCATTTGCAGGAAGTATGAACCGGGCTTAACAGTGTAAAATGCTTTTTTAAAATAGCAAGCTGCACTTTCTTGTTACAAAAAATGCACTTTTTAAAATTTTATATTCATAGTAATGAAACCAAGGATGCATCATGAGTGAACTTAATCACTGAAGCTTGCACATCCTGAGGAAACCTAAAAAGGCTGCTTGCTATGCGAACCAGAAACATGGGGTTAACACGTGTTCTTCCATGATAGGGGGATCACATTAAGGAGATTCCACTTTTGTATTTACAATATAAAATAATAAACCACTACGGTAAATTGATTTTGGTAAATTTTAAATGATTTGGGTTAAACAAAAGAAAAGTATTATTATACCAAAATAAATGTAAAAAATTTAATTGAATTTAGAAAATTACTTTGAAGAATATCTTTAAAAACAAAACCTACCTCTACCTCTGCTGTTACATTGGACTCAGCGGCACCAGCCTGTTGGAGCGGTATAGGAGTCACTGATACATGAGTCAGGATCCTAGGCTCAGGGTATGACCATGTCATTGACCCCCAGTGACCTTTGACATCATACTCCAGGGTTGGAGAGGAGAATACAATTTCGTTGGCTTTTGGTTGGAGTCCAATTCCATCTGTATAGAACAAGATAATAAAAAAAACCAAGAATGCCAAAAGCAGTGGGAGCTTAGAATAGAGCTAGACCGAACAACCTGTGGCTCAACTTCATAAATCCCGTCAGCACAAAACTTGATTAGCAGAATTAGGTCACCAGCCAAAATTCCATACAGTATACATTGCTGCAACTGGGCCCCACTCATTTCTTGCTTAGCAAAGAAAATGACTCAGCAGAGTCTTCTGCTCATCAGCTTTTGAAATTGGGCCCAGGTAAATTTCATTTGTTTACGAAGTTCTAAACATGCACATATTCCCAAAAACTAGATGTACTTCAAGTCTGATGCTGCACTGATGCTACCTACTGTCTCAAAAAGTCTCCCATAAAACTGAATTTGGCAGGATAGACAGAAGCTCTTTTAAGAACCCTGGGGAATAACAACCAACCCTTTCACCTTTGGGTTGCTTTAACCATGATCTAACCCATCAAATGAGCATACCCCAGGGGGGGGGGGTATTAAAAACTCAAAATGACAACAAAAAAGCAGGCACTGAAAAAGTTAACAGCCTTATGAAATCAAGAGCCTGAAAGTGTAGCTTACCGGTATCTGTGACATAGTGGAATGTTCCTGCCCTTAGGTCATCTTTATAGTGTCTATCGGGCTGTTGTGATATGACAGTACTTGAAGGAGCTAGGAGACTAGACAATGGCTGCTGATGAGAAGCAGACCTGCGTTTACTGGATTCTCCCTGACTCTCCGTCTGAGATCATAGGGACAAATTTAGCAGTTAATCACGTTACATCAGTGTTAGGAATCTCATTTTTTGACTACATGTAATTTTCCCAAACTTTATTATGCAAATAGTTGGTTTTATCAAAGGGAAATCTCAGCGGTCTTTCTATATTAAAAGAGTCAATTGAAAAAAGCTAGACTTCTGATCTCTGTTGACTTGGTACGTAAAAATGTGTTGATTTTTCGGGGGATTTATATCACATTCTAAAGCTACATGTATTAAGCCCTTAGCATCAGTGGCGTGTACATTGCAAATTTTCACATTTGGGAGCTGAGGAATAAAAAGCATAAAATAGTTTCCAGTAACAGTAACATTTTACAGGTAATTGTTATTGTATCCAACTTGCCTGTTTGTATTTATCCATATACTCTCCAACATGACACTGCATCAAGGACAAACAGTTCACATGTTCCTGACCCAAGAATACAGTCACATGACCCAGGTTGACCCCAGCTGTCATACGCTTTATGGATGACCTATCTAGGGTCTGATGACCACCGGATGCAGTCCATTGGCTGTTGCCTGTCAGGGTGAGTTTGAATGGACCAATCAGAGGTCTTGTCTTACGGCCAATGGATGTTTTCACCAGGAGTTGCTGAAAGGCTAGACTGGCCTGGATCTCTGAGATGATCCCTGAAATCAAAATCCGGATAATTATGGTGGATTAGTTTGATCCATTAAGCGCTAGTTTATGATACAGCCTGGGAAGGCAATGTGATCCGAGGTTACAGGCCAGTAAACAGTTGCATGGCTGCTGTATGCGCCGTAGCACCTTGTAAACCCTTAAAAGGTGCTAAATAATTGAGTCTCAAAATTCATCATTGCAATTACCTATCTTTCTGAAAGTGTGTATATACTCAGCGCCTTGAGTCCCTTGTTTGGTAGATACGTGCGCTATTCAAGACTTCGATATTATTTTGACTGGTACCCTGAACAAAGTCGCTGACAAAATAGGTAGACCACCAACATAGGAGAATTGTTATTTGACTACCTGTCCTATATTCACTTTGACAAGACCCCCAACACAAAGGGACAATGACTCCTAAAATGTTAAACCAAGATTATTGTGAGGATGACGTCAGGTGAATTGGGTCAATACAATCTTTTACAAATCCAAACAGTTGCGTAGGATTTAAAACTTTGCATGGTGGAAGTATATTTAAGGCTTGCAGTACACATGTAGCTCCATGTAAACCTCTTTGAGTAGTGAAACTGTTTGGTGTTGAGTTATCATAGAGTTGAGTATTTTGGGGGATATGGAAGGGTCCATTATAGACAAAGACACAAGCAGGTTGAGGGTTATTCAAGAGTCTTGTTTATCCGAAACTTTCAAACTCACCATCGTTGTTTTGCAAGTCAAGAGCACCCTGGCATTCACCGAATGAGCAGACAACATGCGGATAGTCCGTGTCTGCGACTGTTGCCATGGCAACAACAAATTCTGTCATCTGCACAGAGACGCTCTTGATTCTGGTCAACACATCCAGAGCGTCTCTGTGGCCGGATTGGCTCGAGGAGGGTTTGGTCTTACGTGTCAATGGCTGCCGAGGCAACACTGAGAGAGACGAACAAATTAAATACATCAATAAACAAAGTTTGCAATGTCTACTAGACAAGAAGTGTTGTGGAGTGTCATCGCCAAGCTTCTGGTTTCAAGTTCAAGGCTCTGCTTACTGCCCAATTATGTCGCCCTAGCATGTGCGCCACATTCTGCACTTGCGATCACCATTCTCTGCTTACTGTGCAAGCGCCAAACATCTGCCCTAGCTGGGTATGCAAAGAATGCCTAGTAACTTGGAGAACACATGCCTAAAAGCAAAAATCCTTGCTGACCTGAGAAATACACTTTGCATTCTTTGTTTCCGTAAGCGCCGATTCCTTGCTTACGGGAAGCAGAACCAAAAAATTGGGTCCTGGATATTAACAAATGAAAGAATTTTCATACCTGGGGTAATAACAACACTCTTTGGTGCAACTGCCTCACTCTGAGCTATTGGCACCGTGGATATCTGAGTTGATTTTGGTGGGATGAGTGCTTTCATGAAGTCTAGCACCCGGTCTACTTTGCTCAAGCTTAAACTCACTTTGATCGGCCTGCCAATGTTGAGTTTTGCGTCAGCTGAAGAAGAAAAAATGCGAGTGTAGACAAATTGTTGGGATAATGTTACAACTGTATGTCTGGCACATCATAATGCCCATATCTAGAATTCAACACTGGTACTCGCCACAGAAAACGCACATTCTCAATTGCCACACCCATTCTGTGGAACAACCTTCCCATCCACATCTGTGCCTCCACTACACTAGACTCTTTAAAACTGCTCTCAAAACCCACTGATTTAGATCAATCTTAGCAAGTAGGATTTGAAACTTTGCATGGTGGAAATAAGATATAGAAGAGTTTGCGGTAAAACCATGTAATGACTATCTCTAAATGAGTTGGGGTGGTTCTGAAAAGAACCGTTAGATTAACTCACAGGGTGGACACATTTGTGTTTGTCAAATTTCTTTTTAGATTTGAAGGTTTTTCCACAAATATCACAAACAACTGGTTTCTCACAGAGTGGACACATTTGTGTTTGTCAAATTTCTTTCGAGATTTCAAGACTTTTCCACAAACATCACAAACAATTGGTTTCTCCTCGTTGTGAGTTTTCTCCTCAATGTGCAAAGTTGTAAGTGAACCTTCAAATCTAAAAAGAAATTTGACAAACACAAATGTGTCCACCCTGTGGGTTAATCTAACGGTTCTTTTCAGAACCACCCCAACTCATTTAGAGATAGTCATAACATGGTGTTACCGCAAACTCTTCTATATCAATCTTAGCAAGTTTACAGAAAAAACTATATCATCAAACTAAACATCATGTCATTTTGTTGTACACTTACTTTGTTAGTGTCATTATATTTTGTAATTAATTAGTATTATTATGTAACAGCGCTTATTAGAAACCTAAGCACTGTAACTGTAACCCAAGTTACTGTATTACATGTAAGCGCTAAATAAATGCAAGCTATTATTATTGTTATTTATATCTTAAGAAGTCCCTTACCATGATTGCTAAGGCAGTCGGTGAGGCTGAACGTGAATAATGCAGGTCGAACGCCGGTCTTAGGGTTAGGTTCCCCTGGGCAGGTCTCAAACCAAGACACTGTGTAGTCACCTGGACTAGGAAGAAGCTGGGTGCTTGGTATATCTGTGAGAGACAACATAGCAATACAGTGAGCCCTCTGTAGTTTTACTCCTGAGAGGCTTTTTAAAAGATATTCATAAATACCTCAGACAGTTTCGCTCTTCCTATTGGTGGAGAGCGAGTCACGTGGGTGTGTATAAAGCTTTGCTTATGACCAGTAAAAAGTGTTAATTAATGGGCGTGACATGTGACCTTGCACCTGTTCTTATAAGACAGTTTCTTCATTCCTGTTCGTCGAGAGCAACAGCTGAAACAGTTGTGCCACATCACGCGAAACGCGCACAACATTCCCTTATAAGGAGTTGTTTATAAGGAGTTGTTTATTCAGTGCTTGAACAGTAAGCGGAGAAAGGTGATTATAAGCACAGAACTTGGTAGAGCATCTGTGCCGGGAGGGTCAGGGGTCTTGGGTTCAATTCCCAATGAGGACCATTTGAACTTTCTCTCATCCCATATTGGTCATTTCACCTCAATGGTGAATAGGCACCATACCAAATCAAGTATATTGTGTTTGTCACATAAAACAAGTATGAGTCAAGACTGACGCAACTGATGCGTTGAATATTTCTGATAGATTCAGGAGAGACCAAAGTGAAAGAAAAACCAAACCTTTTGGGTAAAGGTCAAGACGAGACTTTTTTCATTTACCTTGTGTAACGTCTTTCAATGAAGCCCCGTCAACAGTGAAGTCATAGATGGTAACTTGCGCCCTCTGTTGTTGGTGTCCAAGAGACAACACAGCCGCCGGTTGCATGGCGGTGACAAACAAAAATGGCTGCAACTCCACACTCTGCTCTTTGATTGTCTCTAATCGACTGGACATCTGTCCCTGCTCTTCCGCTCTTATATTTTCGGCAACGGAAATCTGGCGCGAGTATAAGAACACGGACACTTTACCAGCTGTAATGAGAGCATCAACTGACGTGAAGCCGCTACTTTTTGAAACCTTTTTGGACTGCTGCCCTTGCACTGATGACGCTTCAACTTTTGGGATTGGCATTTCGTGCATTTTAACCTTAAGTTTCTGAAGTCTGACACCTCCCAGTTGGGTCGATTCTTCGCTGCCCAATCCACTATCTTCAAGCTGGGTTGGTTTCTTCATTGAGGACCTTGTGATTGTTTGATGGTGGGTACTGGCGTGTTTGTCATGTGACTGGGGTATGGGGTTTCCTGTCTGCGGAGCAGGGGTTCTCCATGACGCATGCTCCATGTTTTCCTTGGATGATTTCGTAGAGTGTAGAGGAGCAAGTTTCATGAGAGATAGAAAATTCTCTTGAGCTAGAGTTTGTAGGAGACAGACTTGTCCAGTGCTAAGGTAGAATGTCATGTCACTGGTGAAGTCCATTTCAATGGAGTGACCACAGACCATTACAGGCTGAAAAGTTAGCAAAGAAAATACCAATGATAAGGGGTGGCTTTCACAAAGAGTTGAGACTAGTCTTATCTCGAGTTAGGACGAGTTACTTGTCCTAACTTAGGACTAGCCATACGTTTCCATATCTCTTAGGACCAGTCCTAAGTTAGGACTAGTCCTAACTCTTTGTGAAATCGACCCAAGGACTGTTTGGTAAACACAAATGCTCCAAAAGCTAGTCCGGTTCTTGACATTTAACCTAGGTGGTCCAAAAATAACAGACTTCTGGGGATCCCAAGACCAAACCAAGTTTGAAGTTGGTATGACAAGTCCTTATTTAAAACAATACGCTTCTAGGGGATCCCATGACCATTGCTGGGATGTATTTTTTACAAAAAGACATGGACAAACGTTGTTTTTTTTACGTTTATTGCAAATAGGTGTCTTGCTCAACGATTTACACAATTTCAGTGACGGACGAAGCAGATAAAAATGGTGAAAGGTAATTTTTCCATCATGACCAAAACAAATGTGACGTTGTGGCAGTATCACAGTATTGGTGCAATTTAATGCGATGGAAAAGTGTATACTTACCGTTGTTTTCGTTTTGTCTGAACCTCCGAAAGATTTGTCTATAACAATAGCTGGGGCAGCCACGAAGCGCATATCGATACCTACAACAATGGGTAGTAGACACACCTCCTTTGGGGCAGGGCTAAAGAAATAAGTATATACATTCCTTACTCTCCAAATAGTAGAGGAGTTCAGCTAAAACTTATTTATACATTGGTTGTAAAATATAACAAAAGCGGGAGCGGCTATAGACCTTTTAACAAATACCCATACCTGTACTAACTGTTGAATGAGGTGTATCCTGGGCCCAATGTCATAGAGCTGCTTAAGTACAAAATTCTGCTTAAGCAAAATAATCCATGCTTAGTAAAATCAGAATACCGGCCAAGACTCCAGTCATTTGCTATGCTAAGTAAACAATAGCTAAATACCAGTCACAAGCAATGTTTACGGCATGAAATTTTGGCCAGTAACATGTGTAAAATAAGCAAGCTATTTTCGTGCTTAACCAAATTTTTGCTTAAGCAGCTCTATGAAATTGGCCCCAGGTCTAACTTGATTTCTAGCTAGACCAGCATGCACCTCATCCCACGCCTTACGCGCATGTGCCGAGTATTTGATATAAGGTCTATGAAGTGGATAGAAGACACACCCAGGTGGGAATTTCATCTTTGAGAGGGCAAGGCCATTTTCATATTGCATAGGGCACTTCCATAGTAAAATCTTAAAGTCTATGTGAAAGCTTTGCAGGGGCACCACGGCCAAGACCTGGGCAACGAAAGCCATGGCAACCGTGGCCTCTGTTCCTCCTTGAGGCTTAGGGAGCGTCTCAAAAGTCGGGCACGTTCCTAGCGCAAAAGAACGTTCCTGCGGGCATATGCCCGCAGGATCGCAACATCATGACAAAGTATACGCGGAGCGTTCCAAAAGACCGGTCCTGTGGAACGGACAAAAGCGGCGGGGATACTCTTGCGATCCAAAAAGAACGTTCCAACCGTTCCGACTTTTGAGACGCTCCCTTAATAAAAAACAACTTTTCTTTCCAAATTGTAGTAACTTTAGTGTACAATGATCTATCTATTAGTAGTGAAACTTTAGATTAAAGGGTCTGGGTACTTTTTGTAGGACAAAAAACACAATGTCCCCAGATTCACATAAAAATTACACATAATGGTGGTAGAAAGCTTCCCTGAAAATATTACTTGCTGAGGTACTGTAGTCTATGAGAAATGAGTAAAACAATGTCATGAAAATAATTTTCGTCTCAGTGATCATGAGACGAAAATTATTTTAGCATGTAAAAACGATTTTTCATGACATTGTTTTACTCATTTCTAAAAAACTACAGCACCTCAGCAACTCATATTTTAAGGTATGCTTTCTGCTATCATTATCTTCAAGCGGTGTAAGTTTAATTTAAATCTGTAGACATTGTGTTTTGTGTTACAAAAAGTACCCAAGCCTTTAATTTTGATACAGCCTTTTATTTAATAAAGCTGTTAGTATTAAGCACACAATTTTGCTAACCACAGACAAATCTTACTCAGCAGAAACAAATACCAGGCAAATTACAATGTAATGTACACTGCTTGTGACTAATTCCCTGCCAACTTTTACTAAGCAAAAAAACCTTTAGCAACATTTTATTATAGGATTTGAGGCATTGCATGGTTAGGTATCAATGTATATTTGGTTTGCGGTAACACCATGTGTGTATCTACTTGCCAGGTAGAGTTTGTTCTTAGAGAACTGTCTTGCTTTATTCTGCTATCGCGGAGTAGATGTACGGTGGTTCGGGAGACTTCTCACTTCTGAAAAGAACTGTCCTGCTTTTTACTTCAGCTTATAGGATCGTGATTAACTGTACTACCGCGGAGTCAGTTCTTAAATTGGTCTCAACGTTTCGACTAGCTTGCTCTAGTCATCGTCAGGAGACTAAAGAGGTAAGAGAAGATTGGGCTTATTTTGATTCTCTAAGAGAAGCAAGTTTCTCAGCCAGCATACCTTAACTGTTCTGTGTTCCACTCCAGCGCAGGGTTCTGAACCCCGACTCCATTCACGCCAACTTTACCCCGGTCACAGCTTGCTTCGATCTGTTCCCACAATGCAACAGACATGCTTAGGTTGTTGACATCCAGTTGGTACTGTCGGTCTTCGACCTCTGACCCCGGCGTCTGGGTCTGGCCAGCTTGGACTGCACGCCTTAAAGGAAGTAAAAAAGATTAAATTTTAACAACACATTCTCTCTGTGGTATGGACAAAGAAATAGAACCCAGAGAACACAGAGTGTCTCATTGTGCATGCGGTTTTATTGTTAGACCATTTTTATGGAAGCGCATATGCCATTTTTGTTACGTGTGTATGGCAAAATATTTTGCCATCATTGACCAATGAACACACTAGAAACGGTTCATGTGCGCAGACATCTTGCCTTTTTGCCATACACGCGATGCTCATTTTACCATACACACCTGTCACGCGATGATCTTTTTGCCACACACGTGTCACGTGATGATCATTTTACCATACACACGTGTCACGCGATGCTCATTTTGCCATACACACGTCTCACGCGATGATCTTTTTGCCATACATCCGTACATGTATTGCGCGGTATCAATATGCTGCGTCCACAGAGGACACAGAGGATGGCCGAGCTCAGCATTCTCAGGGTTCTATTTCTATGGGTATGGACAAACACCAAGGAATGGGAATGAGCAGTCAAAAACATATGTATCCGGTCGAAACAATCTGCAACAGGAGTGACTCATACACAGGCAGTGCTCTCAACACGTGGGTTGACCGCCCTGCCAATGAATTGGCCGTTCTGTCAAAATAATTCCCGCCTTACCAAAAATTGAAAAATATATAAACAGACCACAACTGCAATTGCAGCGCAGAAGGCTGCTATAAGTTCTATTTGCGACAGATTTTTTCCGCCAGGCACTCACAAATGAAGCCTATATTGGTGAGCTCGCTGACTGCCGAACCAATGCATTATGATCACTCTAGACCGACTAGTTTTTTTTATAGTTTTTTTGTTATGCAAGTTCACCCAAAACAAGGTTAAAAGCCACTCTAGGTAAAGGGCTTCAAGAACATAGAAATGCAGAAACTCAGTGGAGCTGAAGGTAGGATTTGATATACCTCTTAAAAGATGGCAGATCATAGGATGAAGGGAAACATGCACCAGGCAAGGAGTTCCAAAGAGATGCAGTACGAGGGAAAAAGCTACTGGAGTAGCTCTTTGTTCTACATCTCGGCACAGCCACAGTATAAGGATGAGAACAAGCAGAAAGCCTGGTATTACGCTCAAACACCCCGACAGGAGGAACAAGGTTGGATAGACCACTAATTCTGTGTACCCAGGGATTACACCCAAATTACACAATACAACCTGGGAAGCAGCTGCCAAGGGATCACCTTGAGGGGATGTGACTTTTTATATCAAATATCAAATAATAAACCACAATTGAAATAGGCATTTACCTGAATATCTCCTTTTTGAGTACAAGTCTCTGTAATGGATTGTCTGCATGCGGAACGAGACTCACTGAGTTGACCTGAAGGAGGAATGTATCCTGCGTTACCATAGTAACATCACTTTCATCCTCCTCCGTCTCGATCCTCCTTAGTTCCTCCTCGTCTAAGACTGAAGGTTCTTTTGTCGGAGCGAAGACCCTGATCTCCTTGCAGTCAAGATAGACCAAGGGAAGACTCCGACTTGAAAGCCATTCCTGGCGACCAGGAGACGTTGATTTCTGACTTGCCGTGCTGGACCTCGGGTAGGAATCCGACGGAGAGAGAACGCTGGCCGTCGACATCGTCTGCTGGGATTGGAGTCTTGCTAGTCGAGGTTTGGCTTGAAACTCTGGAGTACCTGAAGAATCTAGAGCCCCAACATTGATGACGCTGTCCGTTTTGAAGATATCGAGCATCGAGACGATCAGCGGACACCACACCAGGACGTCAAACGGTTGAACTGATACTACAATCTCATGAATGAAACGTGGCGTCGGGGCCACCGTCTCCAGATTCTTGCCCACTTCAGCCTGCTTGCTGGACATCTTCTGAGCTACAGATTGCCCCTGTGCTCTGGTCCAGGTGGCGGATAGGAATCCATGCGATTTGGAGTCTCCCGGTTTGGCAGCGTGCGTGACGGCAAACGGGTTGAACGGCCGGGATGCAGACTGGTTGGTTGGTTGCAGGCCGAGGATGCGTGTGTTGTAGGTAATGGTGTCGTTACAGGAGAAGACCACACCCCTAAATGGACCACGCCCCCAGCTCTCATCTCTGTAAAACAAACAAGTATTTACACAGCTGATCATTTCAAAGCATTACATGGCGCTATGTAAATAAGTGGGGTTGATATTTCAAAAAAGCTCTGCCTACCTAAAAAAGTCAGATAATAATCTGTTGGATTATTGTTGGATTATTGTGTACACCTCTGAATTTTTTGTAATTATCAATTAAAAAATCAGGCCCCAACCGCAAGGTTTTGAAAAACTAAAAACACTTCTGCCGTTGACGGCGCGCGTCAACGGACAATGCTTTGACGTCATTTGTGGGAGTTTGCCTTGTTATACCTCCACGCTGCAACAAAGCGACTTTACAAATTGGAGCTCCCAACTATGACGTTTTGAGAGTGATTAAGTAACAGAACTTTTCGCAAATGTCTCAGAAAAGCGCTGGATAAGAGTATTCAAAATGATTGTTTTTTAACACAATTAAAATCTATTTATAATCATATGACTCGATTTCCTTATTCATTGAAAACATCTGAAAAGAAATTCAGCAAAGTTCACGACTTGACATTTTCGTAAAAGTAGGTCTTTAACAAAAAATGTTAAACTTACTTCTTGGTGTAATGATTCACATTGATGGATCCAACTTTACAAGTCACCTTCGAGTAGACACCCTGCAAGTCAAAACTTGTTGTTAAATCTTCCACCTCACAGCTTATCTTCATAGGTGGAGCACCCCCATAGAGGCTGACGCAGCACTTCTGAAGTGTCCACTGCAGCCACAAGGATAGCTTCAATGCACTATTCTTATCACCATCTTTATCAGGGGGAGCTACTCCTGTGGCGTCTGTGGGCGAGGATGCAGACAAGGTTGTAACATCTTGGGGTTCAGGTTGGCCGGACGAAGCGACGCTGCTTAGAACTTTCGGGGCCATCTTTGATGGGGATTGCTGGTTTGCAGGAATGTGCGTGGTTTGGGTAGTATGGGGGCGCTGTTCGTGCCTGAACACTTCGATCAGTTTGGACTGGTTCTTGAGGGCCTGATTCAGAAGTTTGACAGCAAGTGCAACCTTTTGAAGGAAAACATAAAATATATAGAAAATCAAACAGATATCATGTTTCAGGGTCCGAATTCATAAAGCTGTAAAGCAGAAAATACTGCTTGACAAATTTCTTTGCTACAACATCGCAAATTGAATATAATTTAATAACTCATGTACTAAAAGCATTACTTGGACAGAACATGACCCAAAGAGCTCTAAACAAGTCAAGTAGTAATAATAATAATAATATTTATTCGGGCAATCACATTTACAAGCACATGTATATACATTAAACATATTTAAGAAAACAAAGTAAAACAACAGTGGGGTGCCCAGGAGAGCATAAAAGTTAAAAAAAATAACTATCGCCAAAAGGCGTATGTCTCCTTAATCCCCAAAAATACATTAAGGCAAGAGAGGGCACTTGTTCCTTCGAGTCTAAGTAGTTATGAACCCATACCACCAGTGTTTGTATGAGAGAGATTGACTGTTGCCAGCTTGGCGTTCTTATCCTCTTGTAGGAGTTTGCAGAGTTCCCTTGATGGGAAGATCATCTAAACGAACAGATTCATTGCAAATGACATTGGTGCAATGGGTCAACAGAGAACAGACATAAAGTAATACCCACTTGTGGTTTTGAGCATGCCATCATGACTTCTTGCATGTCGGCATGGACACACAGTCCGAGGGTCGGGGACTGCGAGGCTCCCTGCCCAAAGCTAGAGGTCACCCCAACTGTTGCTGATAACACCAGCGGCTTGAGGAGGTAGTAGGGACCTTGGTCTGTGTGTATCGTGTACATGCTGAGGTTGGATGCCTTCACACTCCATGGTAACTTTTCACCTTGAAGAGGTCAAACCAGTGGATTATTAAAAATTTGCTAAGCATGAATTTTCTGTGCTAAGCCACGTTGTGTGTATTTAACAGCTCTATGGGAGCTGCTTAAGCGAAATATGTTGCTTAACATTTCTCTGCTTATAAGGAGTAAGCAGGGTACCAAGTACATGTGACATGGTGTTTTGCCTGGTAACCTTATTCTGGTAAGCAAATTTTTATTGTGCTTAGCTACTTTTTGTGCTTACGCAGCTCTATGAAACTGGGTCCTGGGCCCAATTTATAAAAGCTGTTGAGAAGAAAATACTGCTTAACAAATGTCTTTGCTTAGCAAACAATGAGCACAGCACCAGTATAAATGTCATGTAATTTTGGCTTGCAACGTGTTTGTGTTAAACAATAATAGGCCCAGTTTCATAGAGCTGCTTAAAGCAAAAAAGGTAGTTGAGCACAATAAAATAACGCTTACCAGAATCAGGTTACTAGCCAAACTATAATGTCAAATGTACAATTGTAACTGGTATCCTGATCATTTCCGCTTAGCAGGTACATGTAGTTGTTAAGCAATATTGTCTGCTTAAGCAGCTCTATGAAATTGGGCCCTGGTCTGTGCTTAGAAAAATTTGTTGTGCTTACAGACTTAATCGACTTACCAGGGTCCGGTGGTAGATCTTTCCTCTCCAGTGGTATCTCCTGCAGTGTTAGTATCTTCTGATGGCTCAGACTCTGCGCTTTGAGCATTGGAAGACTCAATACCACCATCTCCCCATTGCTTCTATCCAGCATGCTCTGCCTGATGCATTGCGGGATACTCGTTACATCGGGGGCAAAGTTCAGATGGTCAGTCGGGAGTGCCACAAAACAACTTTGAATTTCCACCTTAAGAAAACAATGCAACAAAAAGAATAACAATTGTTCAGGAACTTTTCAATCTTCTGCTGCAGCTGCGTGCATGAACAATGTTCGTGGACATGTTATTATTATTTTTTATTAAAGACGTCGTGATTGCTGCAGATGGTGTTACTGACAAACACCTCAATTCGGAGCAGACTAATCAAAACACCAGATATGTTAGTTTTATTGTATAGGCCTACATCTACATTTTTATAGGATTAAAAAACTTGAACAGTTCCAAAAACCAAAAGTATATTTTGCTTTTAAGAGTGCTTGAACATAGTTTCTGCTCAAAAGAGAAACAACAAATCCCAGTGCTTCATACAAAAATCTAGGCTTAAATTTTAAGTCTATGCCAGTGATACTATCAATTAAAAATGGATTCCGCAATTCCACTTAAATAGTCCTACCAGGCTGGATAGAAATAAAACAGAAGATCTCCAGCAGTAACTGGTTAAAACCAAAACCATGTTTTAAATCTCTTTGAATGAAAATGTTTGACTCACCTGGACAGTTAGCTGTTTCAAAACCAACCACAACTTCTCCATTAGACTTCTCTCCTCATTCTTCCTTTTGTCAACCTCCGTGCCATGCGACTGGTACCCAGCTGGCTCTCTGTCTTGTTGTGTGTTAGAGGAGGGTTGCCGTTGAAGGGGTTGGGATGCCTTCATCATGTTGTCCCGTAAGTTTGTTTTCATTCGAGCGCTGCTTGAACCTAAGATCGGGTAAGAAGAAAAGGGGGATAGATACAAATTTTGCAATAACTCTTTGATATCCCCAGCCGTGACACTTGTGTCCTTAAGCAAGACACTTGACCATTGCTTCGTCCTTCGGATGGGACGTAAAGCCATTGGTCCCATGTGTTGTGTAATGCATGTAAAACAACCCAGTGCACTTATCGAAAAGAGAAGGGGTTCGCCCCGGTGTTCCTGGCTGTGGCTGCTTAATGCGCCGTAGCACCTTGTAAACCCTCAGAATTCATCACTGCAATAACCTATCTTTCTGAAAGTTTGTATACGTGTATACTCAGCGCCTTGAGTACCTTGTTTGGTAGATACGTGCGCTATATAAGACTTCGATATTATTATTATTTCCACTTCATAAACTCTAACTGACTTCCAAACTCAATCGAGCAGAGAAAAAAACTGGAGGAACTTTACAGCTATGCCACATGAAGCATTATAGGTAACCAGTTCCAGGCAATCTCCAGAAAAAACACATTCACATTTCAATGTTCACACATTTTTCCTGGGGATCGAAAGCCATCATTTGAGAAACCACTCCTGCGGTCGATTTCACAAAGAGTTACTTAGAACTAGTCCTAAGAGATATTAAAAATGTATGGCTAGTCCTAAGTTAGGATGAGTAACTCGTCCTAACTCAAGATAAGACTAGTCTTCTTTGTGAAATCCACACCTGTGCTACCAAAGTGGTCCTATAGCATGCACTGCATTTGGTTGTTTCCAAGTTGCTTGAAAAAGTTGCCTCGTGTGACAAGGCTCTTACGATCAACCCGTCTTCTATGTATTCTTACCATGTGATGAATTGTGCTTAGTGACAGAGCTTTTACTTCTACGAGAGCTGGCTTCCTCTATGACCTTTGACCTGACCTGACCTCTCGGCTGATACAGGAGCCATGTGTAAATGAGTGGGTCAACACATAACGCTGTTCCTTGGATGTCAAGGAGGAAAACACCACAAGATTCTGCCCATGACAAAAACAAAATTCAAATAAATAAATAAATCAGAAAAAAAATTATTAAGTCTGGGCTCAACTACTGCTTGATCACAAAACAGTGCCAAGTGCAAACAATTTTTTTTACTATGGACAGTTACCAGCCGAAATATGATGTCATATGCACAATTTTTGACTGTTACCCATCTTAATTTTGCTGAACAGAAACAAAATTAGGTTTACCAGCCAAAATATGATGTCATTTGCACAAGTAGTTGGTGCACTGTATGGTGAATCATTCACTGGCCATGCCCGAATTGGTGGCTTTAACTACAGCTTCAGCGTCATCATGCGTTGAGGTATGGCGTGTCATGGCCGGGCGGTTAAGAGCACCGGATTCAAGCTCTGGTGTTTGATCAGAAGAGTGTGGGTTCGAATCCGGGTCGTGACACTTGCTACGTAAAATTAGGGAGGTAGTGCTTTCTGCTCTTTCTGCTCTACCGGCCAGGCTTCGGACTGATGATACCCCAAGCCTACATCCATATGGACTGTTAAAGGGGTAACCCTGTTTCAGCCCTAGGAGTAGGTGGCAACAGCCTCTGGAAAAAAAACAATTGTAGCCCACACCTTGAAGTGGCCTTCAGGCCTTGTGTCTGGTGACTTGCATACAAATAAAAAAAAAAAATGAGATGTCCTTAACAACAGTCAGAGCCGCCAATTTGCATCAATAATAATATTAATATTAGTATTACAAACTAAAAACACCACTGGTTATTCTGTAATAGCGATCCATACCTCCGACAGTTTTTTCAAGATCAGAAATTCTGGGAATCTGCAACGTGAACGTCAACAAGTCAACTGTGTCGATTTGAGAAGCACCCGACTGCTGTTTCATTAAGCTTTTATACTGGTGCAGGTTTGTCGTTTCTACTGGGCCATGAAACAGCGATGTATCACTAGCCCTGCCTTGGTCTGCAACATGAAAGCACAAAAAGAGAAATACAAAACCTACTATAGAAACAACATAAAAAAATTAATTGATAATAAATTGAGGTTCTCCTCATGCACAAGCCAAGGAAACGGGCTGATACAAAATAAGATTTCTGCTCTACACTGAAAAATGTTAAGGATAGAGTATGCTTTCCAAATCCAGAAAGAAGGAAAAAAATCACAAGTATTCCCGAGTTGGATTCAAACATGTAACCCTCAGCATTCTAGGGAGGACGTTTTTACCACAAATTTGTCAGTGAGAAACTTGTTTCTGGTCATAGGCTTGAAGTTGCCCTTTGTTTTACGTAAATAAAAGGGGGGAGAGGTGGCTGAGATGAAAAGCAAAATGAAAATATTTGAGCAAAGTAAAGCTTACCTAATGCCTGCATAATGAGCTGGGCTTGACTCAGGGTGCCTGAGATAGCCTGGACTGCGTTAGTTTGGGACAGTCTGACCTCTAGGCTATGGATGGAGGCCTGCAGTACAGGCTGGCCTGATGGAAATGCCTTCACTGAAAAATGAAATGTAAATAAAATTTAGAGTTGGAACTTTTCATGATGGAAATCCAGTCTAGAGAGGTTTGTGGTAACACCATGAAAAAAAGTAAGACTTGACACTTTGCATCGTGGAAATACAATTGAATTTTTAGACATTGCATGGTGAGGTATCAATGTTGTCCATAACACTTTTCAATTCAATTCAATTTCAATTCAAGGTATTTTATTCAAATATTTGTAGCCAAAGGCTAATTACAATTGAACTTACAAGGTAAAAAACATCAAGATTACATACATTAAAGGGAAATATACAAAACATTACACCAACATAAAAATTAAATAAGAATGAAGGAGATACATAGGCAATTGCAAAAGTGGCATGGTATAAATAACATGTATATACACTGTATCTTATTGCTGAGTAGATAAACAACATTTTGAGAACCTATTTATTCTCCTGCCACTGAGTAAATTTTTGGATTTCGAGGGACTTCTCAGTTCTGAAAAGAACTGTCCTGCTTATTAACTACTGCCAGGGCGGACGGTAGAAAATCGTGTCATTCACTTTAGTGGTTTTAGGGGACTTCTCGTTATTAACTTCACTGCCGCTGAGTGAGTTCTAAGTTAGTCTCTTTGTTTCGACTAGCTTTCTCTAGTCATCGTCAGGAGACTGAAAAGTGTGAGACATGTTGGTCTAGTTATAGGGTTTCAGAGGATTAAGTGTAGAGTCAAGCCCGGTTCATACTTTCTGCGAATGCGAAGCGAATTTGACGTCACACCCTCCTTTCGCAGTGATTATTCGCGAGGGAGTAGAGCAGAGTTCAACTGCTGCGAATTGTTCGTTGCGAATTTGTGACGTCAAGATTTGCTTCGCATTCGCATTCGCAAGAAGTATGAATCGGGCTTCAGTCACTGCTCTGATTGGTTCTTCTGAAAGCGGAAATGCAACTTTGAAAGGTTTGTGGTAATGCCTTGTACATATCTCCTATGAGTAGGATTTGAAACTTTTTAAAAGACACAGGATCTGCAAACTCGTCTGTAATCTAAAATAACTTATGTGATAAGATACCCACCTGATGGTTTGAAAACATCATCCATGAGGCTGGTTCCGGCCAGTCGGGACACCACCATCTGAGGCTGCTTACTAGACCAGGTGTTGTAGATATGCATCATGAGTAGACACTGGGCTTTGGTGGCATTGAGGGATAAACCAGGCAGCTCCAACATCACCTCAGAGTGAACCAGATTGTACTCATTCCTAAAAATGAACAAAATAAAACACATTTAAGTACAAAAATCGGAGGGCACCAGTCACAATCAGTATTAACATGATCCGTCCCTGTCCCCTGCCAATCACATGTCATCCTTTTTTGCCATGTACATGTATTTGTCGCATGTTATTGCCTACCAGTTAAGAGCACCGGATTCAAAGTGGGTTCGAGTCCCAGTCGTGACACCTGTCACATGCATCCAATATTTAAAAATATTGCATTTTGACTGGTTACATGTTCCAGTTCAGCCTACATTACTGGGCTAACAAGACTTTAAACTCACCAGTAGACAGGGAGTACCAGCACCTTATGGTACACGGCTGCACTCCAAGACGGCATGATGGGAAGGACTGGAGGTGAAAGGTCACTCCTAGGGTCAACGTAGGTCAAACCAAACTGGCATCCAAATATCTGTCAAAAACAAAACAAATGCATGTGAAGAGGCCCAATTCCATAGTGCTGCTTAGAGCAGAAAATGTTGCTTCAAAATGTTCTGCTATAAAGTAAAAATGTGCAGGATACCAGCTACAGATACATGTAGTACACGTGACATAGTCACAGATTGTACCAGTGACATGTTATTTTGACAGGTAACCTTATACTGGTAAGCATATTTTTGTTATACTTAGCATTTTTTTTGTGCTGAAGCAGCTCATAAAGCTGTTAAGAAGAAAATACTGCTTAGCAAATTTCTTTGATTGAGATGGGCACCAGCTGCAACAATATAAACTTGATATAATTTTGGCTGGTAATCACTTCCTGTTCAGCAAGATTTGTCTGAGCGTAGCATTTTTTATGCTTACAAGCTTTAAAACAAAATGGGCCCAGGGACCAATTTCATGGCTCCACTTTCCACCAAACTCTGCGCTTATGATCACCATTCTTTGCTTACTGAGCAAGCGCTGAATTTCTATGCTACAATGTAGCTGTGTAAGCAAAGAATGTCTTGTAAAATGGAGTTTGCAAGAACACAAGCAAAAATTCCCTGCTAACCTGTGAAATGCACTTGATGTAAGGGCGGAATTTCTTGCTTCATAAGCACCGATTCTTTGCTCACGGAATTAAGCAGAGCCAAGAAATTGGGCCACGGTCATTATAGACCCCTTGCGATATGCTCAGCGTACTCACATGTGCCTATCCTGGGTGTCAAAATCGTTTACAAACATGTACAAAAGAGAGTTAACACCGAAAGTTACGCGCATTTGTTCGGAGGCGCGTTCTGTTTTATGTGTAAGAAATCCATAGCTCCCCCTTGCATAGCGCGAAACGCCACATGTATGCTGAGGTCACGCGCTCATTTTTACGCACAAAGAACAGCTATTGTCAAATGATCTGCCTCCTTTTTGAGAGTGTGAAGTCATATGCAATGGGTCTATTGACCCCTTGCACGTGCGACACACGCGGCGACTGATCCGCACTCGCCATGTTAGTGGGCAAGTTAGGTTTACGTGTATTAATTCAAGATTTTTTTGATGATGACGTCAGGTGAAATGGGTCAATACAGTTATACATCCAAACCACCATTTACCTTATAGTATTTGTGAGTGTAGCAATGGTGCATTAGCTTGGAGCTACAGTCTGTAGGAGGGAGTTTGCTAATGGGCTTGATGAGCTTCCGTGCGTACATGGGTTCTGTACTCTGGATGTCTATACGGTCGATCTGCAGGCACAGCGTCGGCACCAGACTAGCGTCAGGGAATGATGAGTCCTGAGGAAAATAATCACAAAATAGACCTTAAGGCAAAGAATACTTTTGGTTTTTGGAACTGTTGATATAATCCTATTTGAATGTAGCTATATAAAAATAAAACTGACCTGCAAACGTTTTATCACTAAAGGGATATAACCAAAAATATAGAGCAGTTAGGTATAGGCAGGAGGAATAATCTATAATAGGGGACTTTCGGGATGCTTGGTGGCAGCAGACTTACCAGGTAAAATCCATTGTTTTCGGTAATGTGCGCATGCTCAGAACTACGTAAACAATGGACATTTACCTGGCAAGTATGCTGCCACATAACATTTCAAAGTCTCCTATTGGAATGCAAAATCTGAAAAATATTTTGTATTTCTGCATAAAAGGTTTGTTAGATTGAAACAATCTACGAAAATCTCACCCATCAACCGACTTACTCCGCGAAACCTGACTTACTCTCTGAAACCTGACTAAAAGCCTGATTTGTACTTCCTGCTAATGCCAATGCGAAGTGAATTTTGACTTTGCATGACCGTTTTCATGGCAAATGTTTTGCAGGAGTTGAACACAGCTCAACTGTTGCAAATTATTCCCTGCGAATTTGTGAGGTCAAAATTTGTATCCCATTCGCATTTGCAGGAAGTATGAACCAGGCTTTACTCCACAAAACACGACTAACTACATGGGACTTGAGGGTTCTGAACGCCATTTTAGTAAACTTACCTGTCTTGTCTCTCTGTGTTTTGCCGAGCCGTAATAAGGATGCTGGGCTGATGAGAATAGTACCTGCAGATTGAGTAGCGTGATGTGAGAGGAACGAGATGGAACCCATTCCTCCAAGGTGCTGATCTGGTCTGGCGTTGCCGACGGACGTTCATCATCTACGATCTCTGAGAAATTGATTCATAACAAAAATCAGAAGCTAGTATTAAAGTTTGGTCAACTACAGTTTCAGCACTAGGAGTAGGTGGCGAGTTCCCCTGGTGACAGTAAACTTGGGTTGATAGCTAAACTCAGTTAATGTGTAGCCCTCACTTTAAAGTGGCCGTCCATGACCTTGTCATGTTAGCCGAACTCTCAAACCTGTGAAAATTTGGACTCAATTGGTCAACGAAATTGCAAGAGAATTATGAAAGAAAAAACACCCTTGTTGCAAAAATTTGTGTGCTTTCAGATGCACAAAAGAAAACCTCAGCTCAAGTCTTTTATTAGTCGAGTGAGAAATTAACTCTTTCTTAAAAAACCTTGAGCTTCAGAGTGAGCCGTTTCTCACAATGTTTTATACTATCAACAGCTCTTCATTGCCTATTACCAAGAAAGTTTTTCGTTAAAATTATTTTGAGTAATTACCAATAGTGTCCAGTGCCTTTAAATGCAGCGGTAGCTAGTGAAACCAGGTGAAAAGGCACCTTCTCATAACTATTCCAGGATATAATTTGTTTTTTACTCTTACACAGATGTGTATTAAAGGCACTGTACACGTTTGGTAATTGTCAAAGACCAGTATTCTCACTTGGTGTATCCAAACGTATGCATAAAATAACAAGCCTGTGAAAATTTGGACTCAATTGGTTATTGAAGTTGAAAGAAAATGATGAAAGAAAAACACCCTTGTTGTACAAAATAGTGTGCTTTCAGATAGGAAAGTGTGCGTTCAAAAACTATGTTACTTCAGAGGGAATTGTTTCTCATAATGTTTTATACTATCAACAGCTCCCCTTTGCTTGTTACCAAGTAAGGTTTTATGCTAATATATACTTTGAGTAATTACCAAACGTGTATGGTGCCTTTAAGCAGAGTTTACTAAGTACTTTCTTGAGTCCTGAAATGGACCCTTCCCATGATTGGTTGGCAATCACCATAGAGTTGTGCACTAAGCAGACGCGCAATCGCGTCTGCGTCATGCACCCATTAGCCGTGTACAAAACAGCGCGATTTTCCCTCATTTTGCCAACCAAAACGTTAGTGCGCACGCACTATGTGCAATTTACATACTTCATGGGAAGGGTCTATTACATTTGACATTTATATTTTTCTTACCTGGTCTTGGTGTGCTGTAGGGTTCATATTCATGATCCACAGCACACTCATGGAACTTCTGAAGCCGGTGTATGATGGCACTGCCGACGACAAGCTTGGCTGGGCTGAATAGGAATTGCTTGCTGGACGTTTCTTTCATATCAAAGATTGGATCGGCATCATCGGCACTGTGATGGGATGACCGGCTTGAGGAGTCACTCGCTGTTCACAAAAAAATTATAATATTATTCACCTAAAATAATAACAATACTAAAACATACTAAACAAAGGCATTTACAAGGCGCTTTAATAGTTTTGTACATATCAAAGCCGCTTAAAGTATGACTTTCTATTTTTTTAAAGACTTTTTCACTAAAAAGTATACAGTAAAAAATCAACAACAGTAGCCATGTCTGGGCGCATTGCGATGATTAGACGGAAATTAATGGACTGTAAAGGGATAGCTTTTCAATTTTGCTTAAGGACACAAGTGTCACGACCAGGACTTGAGGCAAATCTCTGCTGATCAGAGATACCAGAGATTGAGTATGGTATTCTTATTCGCTCGGCCACAGCACGCCTTAGCCAGGAATCAAACCAGGGGCCACAGTGTTGAGAGGCGAGTGCTTTACATACTATCCACCCCCATACCTACCATTTCTGTTGCCAGTTCTTTCAGCCACAAACAGGTAGTCCGTCCACACAGCTCCAAACCGCTGAGTGGCCAATGCCTCGCTGTATGTGTCCTTGTGCTGATCCCAGTCCAGAATGAAAGACGCCCTCTGTTGTTTGTTCTCAGGGCAGTTTGGATCGAAGAGCGAGTTAGTGAGATAGTTGGTGTATTTGTGGTTGTAGTCTGGGCTGCCACATTGTAAGAATGGTGTGTCCTGTAATAATATAGAAACAATTTCCTATATTTCATTTACATGTATTGTATTGGCAGGTGATTTGACTGTTTTCTCTATGGCCCTTAGGCCCATGTCACACAAGGAATTTTATGAACAACCAGTTCTAGGCAATCAAAGTAGAAAAAGCATTCACATTCGGGTATTCACAGGGATTGTAAAGACAATGTTTGAAAAACTACTTATTTGCTAACAAAGCGATCCTGTAGCATGCACTGCAGTTGGCTCGTGTGATAGAGACCTTAGATTTATCAAAGCAGAACTTGTAACAATAACAGAGAAAACAATTTATATAAGACTATTAACTTATCGCGTCAGAGCAACAAGGTCGTAGGTCACATTTTCGGTGAAATTGAGTTAGAATATACAAAAGGTGCTTTATTTTGTCTGAACAAACTGTAACTAGTTTCAATTTTGTCCGAAGACTATTTAAAAACACACAGGTCATTAACAATAAATGACGCCATAATTGGTTATTGTGTTACGAGCAAGAAAGTTGCATCTCACACATTTGACCTTGTTGAACTGTTGCTTCTTCCACCCACAGCCCCAGTGCACTTAAGCAATGCATACTCAGTTTTTTCCCCAATCCTGTGAAAACAAATCCACTGGCATATTACTTGGGTGGGATTCAAACCCATGACCTTTGCCTTTGTCAAGCACATGTCCCTACCACTGGCCACCAAGCTTGCCCGTTAGCTAGATGCCGAATGAATCCTATATTTTAGCAGCGGGTATCACATTGATTTTAAGAGATGTAAATTTCCAGGTGTTTCAGTAAAGCCTGAATCCCGTTCAACTGACGAGAAATCTGTAATTTGTCCCTAAACAAGACACTGAACCATTGCTTCGTCCTTTGGATGTAGATCTCACGTATTTGTTATAAAAAATTATCAACGCACGTAAAAGAACCCTAGTACACAATTAAAGCACAGAGAAGGATTCATCGTGTGTCTGGCAATCATAAAGGCTGCACTAAAAGGGAAGAAGAAGAAGACACTCATAAAATTACCTGATCCAACAGTCTTGAACTAGCTCCGTCCCCATCCTCTGCCAATCCACAAACACAATCTCCCATTACTGATGCAGTGATGTGACTAAAGCCCATCTGATGCACGAAGAAGAGTTCCCCACGCATCAGAACTTCAATGGCCGACCCGGACAGCTCCATTCTCAGCAGAGGGTAGGTTTTCAGCTTTGGTGATGTTGTAGAGTAGACAGGGTGGTCTGTGGAGATTTCCTTTGACAACTAGAAACATAAACAAAGGATCAAAATATCAATCAACCGTATTCCTTAGGTATTCAACTGCCATTCTATCCATGTTGAATAGTTGAATATCGCATCTTTAATCATGGCCATGTGATCTCCTCACGACCATATCAGAATGGATAAACTGTCCCAGATGTTTTATGAATACATAATACATTTTAAAAGAAGTTCAGGTAAGTACTGAGTATACAGTGCTAACACACATCGGTGTATATGGGTAAAAACATGTTTACAAACCTTGAATGTAATGCGTGCTCTGTCGCAGTACAGGCCTACAGACAATATTGGATCAGGCCTCGTCTCTCTTTTTCTCGTTGTACCCCCTTCCTCGTCCTCTTCGTAGTACAAGATGTCTGGTACATAAGACCAAGCCCACGAGGCCCACCCTTCTGAGTCCATGGCAGTGCCTTCTGGTCTAGAGGTCTCTGTAAAGTAGAATAATGGTCATCGATAAACCAAATAGATTGTCACAGTCGAGCAGTATAGACCTTTATCATGGTGTGGCCTAAGCGGCCATCTTGATTTTCTCACATTTAAATCAATGTAGCCAACCTCGTTCCCAGGGGTGATTGATCTTGCTTGCCATTTTTTCCCATTATGCCTTGTTCGTGTCATAAAAAACGCAGGCGTGATCAACATGCAAATATCTTAAAAATACGTGCGCACGCACTTGACATCTAATGCATAACTAATTTCATGAGCCAATCAGCGTTGTTTCCCAGCACATCTCTCCCAGGGGTCAGTGACGAGAGGTATCGATACAGCGCGCTGCCCATGGTAGCGAGGCTGCAATCTAGCCAAACCGAGACATTTTACATTGAATATTAGCACCCATTACTGCAATTTGATACGGGAACATGACCAAGATGGCAGCAGCATGATACAGGCCATAGAGCACCAGCCACCAATTTCACAAAACTGTAACAAGTTGTGTAAGTCAACTTGGCAACGTATATTTCATTTAAAGATGTGCACCAATAAAAAAAAGAAATCTTGCACAAGTGGGCATACATGATTGTTGAAAGTTTTGTACAGATGGTGTTATATGAGTGAATACCGTTAACCACTAGGCAGTAGGATGGTTCACTTTGTAATGTGTGTTTTGTGCCCACATGATATCATATTGCACGCTGGTATAGCAACACTCAAAATCATGTGGATAATATTGAATGGTCGGCCAGTACATGTAGGAGGGATATTTGATCAAAAAGAGACATTTTCAAAGTAAAGTACGGTCAAGGTAGGCATTTCAACGTTAGCGCTTTGGAACCTCACGGTGATATGTGCAATATACAAAAGGTTTTATTATTATTATTCTTGACTTACCTGTTTTAGGTTCAGTCTTGCTTGTTTCAGCTATTGCTGTTTGGTCATCCGGCGCCACTACTTTATTCCCCTGATCCAATGTGCCGTAGTACAGCGCCATCAGTAGCTGCAGCAATCGTATAAACATTGGTAACTGAGTGTCCGACAACGTCATGTCTACCTCTTTACAATTCACATTAATCTTGATAAGAGCTGGTCTCTTAGCGTTGAGGCTGGTATACGTCATATGCATGCGTAACGTCACAGCGCAACGGTAGGCTACGGGCTCCTGGTACACCTCGATCTTACCACTCGCGTTTCTCTTGTCCAGACAGACCGTAAGATCAGAGAACTCGCACACACGTCGAAGGACAAGCTCCGGCAGCGACAACTCGGTGAAGGCTGCTAACCAGTTGGCATTCACTGCAAAGGACTCGGCAGATTTGACGTTAACGGACAAGACGATGTCCTCCTCAACGTATTTCAAGACGAGATTTTTAATGACCAGCGTGACATTGTTGATAACGCGGTTCATCAGGGATTGAACGTATCCCGGTGGAAGATCCCGGTCTTGCTTCTCATACTTGAGCTTCGCTTGGCTCGTCGAGTCTGGTTTACTCTTACTCTGCACGCTGGATTTCGACGACGCGCTGTCGTGCTCATCATAGCCAGCGTCTCGTAGCTTGAGGGCGCACTCTATCGTATTGATCGTAACAACCACAGGCTCATAACCCAGTCTCGTCCATGGAACATGAATGCGTAACTCGTGGATATGCCCGCTGATAAACGTTAAGGGAAGATTGAGCTCTTGTTCTAGGACGTCCAGCCTAAGGTCTAGTTTGTTGAGAACAAGGTCCCCACCCCAGAGAGAGAGCTGCAGATCCTCTGGTTTGAGATTCTTGATGTACTTGTTGACGTATCCCAGTAGAAACGGGGAGATATAAGACTCCAACATGGTGGCGTTTCTTTATCCCTTACAGGTTCCTAGATTCATGGAAATTCTGCAAAGGAGAAACAAAATCTGATTGATAAATACTTGTATTCACTTATACTATAGACAGCAACAGTTTCCAGGGATATGTCTCAGATTGAGCGCTTTGGCCTATAAAAAACAGTTAAAATTAATATGGTTGGACATTTTTGTAAGTAGAATGTAATGATCCACACAATATGTACCTCAAAATTGTGTGATTTTACTTTTACTTTGAAACAAACATGGTCTTCCAGTTTGTAAAACCAATTTGTTTACTTTGAGTGTGAATCATTATAAACACCAGTCCCAACGTGTCCTACTAAAAGCTGACAACACCACCGACAACAACGACAACACCTCCAGAGTGCCGACAACACGCCGACAAAACTAAGGATTCAAACTGCCTCTAGCTACCTGGCAATCTAGGTAGTCTAGTTTGTAAGACACTGCTCTAGAATTGCAAGGGTCTAATGTGAATCTCACCGGAGTAATATGCCAGTAATGTGATATTTTGTCACGGGACTCGGGAAAGTACCGAGTATAAACTATAATACAGTGCTAAACAGTAACACACATCGGTGTAAACGGGTAACAACCAAAATTAATAAAACAACTCTTGTCTCTTGTAAGTTAAAGTAAGTTGTTTTAACAACTTTGTTGATTCAACAACTTTGTTTGCATTTAATTTTAATAAATAATAATAAAACAAATTCCCAGCTAGCCAAGACGTCAATATGGCACCAGGCTTACTGATGGTCAGGTGGCAGAGCAATCGGCAACAGAGGCATGATACACACTGCCTCACTGAATCACTGACTGTGATGTGAGCACGACTATAACTAGCCCACCTTGTTGAGCTGTTAATGGCTCCGCTTTTAACATCGGTCTCATCACTCATCACTGTCACCATTAATGGTGACAGTGATGAGACCGATGTTAAAAGCGGTGACAGTGATGAGACCGATGTTAAAAGCGGAGCCATTAACAGCTCAACAAGGTGGGCTAGACTATAAGTTTTTTTTTTATAACTAATGACCCATGGGATGGACAGGCTAGTTTAGAAGGCTAGGCTAGTGCTACTACCAAACAAAATGTGTTTGAAGTTTGTCTCAAGAATTGACTTCTGTTTATAAAACAAAACCCACCTACTCCTCAATCATATTGAGGTGACAAACAGGCGAATTGCTCCACCAAAAACGTTGTTTATATTGAACTTCCACGTAGTGTATGTAGGCTGCCATCTTGGGGAAAGTCAGACTGGTACTTGGACCACCAAGAGAGGGCGACATTAGGGGGTAGGGCCGGGGGCGGGGTGAAATCTTCTGCCTGCACGTTGTAGGCCTCATCACTGGAGGAGTAAGCCTATAGACTAGACCCACCCCTTAGATTTTGCAATTTTTCGGCATACTCGGCGATGACGGAAAAGGGCACAGAGGATGACGAAATAATTAAGAAAAACATGTCGGCCCTACAATGTTTCTTTTATATCCAATTCAAAATAAAATTTTAATTAAACTGGGGGAGGGCCGTTGTTTTTAATTCCTTCATTTGTAAAACTACATCCATGGCGACACAGTCATAATTCGGGAAAACAAATTCTTTGAAGAGCCGACAACAAAAGTGGTCACGAAATTACGATAAAAGCGTGCCTACTTTTGGAATTTTAGCCCAACCCACCTACCACGTGCTTGGCTGGAAAATGTTGTCAACCTCGGACAGCCCTTCTGCATGCCTGAATTTCTATAAAATAAAATAAAGAAGAAAAAAAAGAAAAAAAAGTATGGATAGGCATTTATTGGCATAACAGTACAACCGCGTGTTTTTTCATACATGCCGCCAGTTTTAATATTTCCAAGGTGAGTTGGCTCAAGACACATCGATTAATTTGACTAACCTGTTCTTACGGAAGCAGACAGTTATAACCATTTGAACCAAGAAGTGAGTATTTAGACCTGGTATGACGCCAGTGGTCCGTCGCACTGCAAACGGAGGAGTCCTGCCTGTGCTGCCACCACCAACACTAGGCCTACTTTGGACGGAATGACCGCAACCACTTTCGACGGCTGCCATATTTTTTATGTCCACTTGACGCTGCTCACGCGGTCACATTTACTACACATAACCGGAAATTGACAACGAAAGAACAGCCACGCAATGGGGCACAGAGATAGTTTCGCAGAACAAAAACAACCACATTCCTTCCAAGCCTCATTGCGTCCTTTCTTGAAAAACTTTGAGAAAAAAACTTTCAAGACTTACGTATGAATAGCCACGTGCTAGACACCCAGTAGGCCTAACCGGTGCTAGGCGGTTTGAACTGGTTCCAGTGAACAGACGATTTCGTGCAGTGAACTGGGTACAGTTATCGCAACTAACAAAACTTGGTTGAAATGAAAGCAGTTATTTATTCGAGTTGTTCTGTGAAAAAACACTCAACAGGCCTATACACCAAATTCGTGTCACAAAACTGGGCGTTGGCATCCCATGCTTTGTGAATACAACAGATTATGACAGCTTTTATTAATGTCGTCCATTACAATATCAAACTGTTTTTTAATGTGTACAAGCGAAGCGAAGCGAAGGACCATGATATGACATTCTAAAAGCTTACCGTTTTGGGGTAGGCTACGAATTGTCCCACAGAATTCAGAGTTACTTGACCATGCCAGATTATCACTAAAAACTCGATATGCCGGATTGGTAAAAATTGCCAACCCCACCCCTCCCAGATTTTGTTCTTCTAAATCCCAACAACATAAAAACACCCAAAAACCTTAAAGTTTGCTGTTTTCCTCAAAATAATATGGCTTGTCTGTGTATTGAAAATTTATTTTAAAAATACATACAATTTTACCTATAAACAATGATTAATTTTTGTTTTAAATGCAAGGTCTGATAGTACTTGCTTTCGAAGATCATACACAAAAATATAAACATTTGTGTGCATAATCATTTTAAAAGTTAATGCCAATTGCCAGACGCATGGTTTGAATGCTCTGTCACCTTTTAAATAAGCAAAAACCTTTTGAGGTTACCAGAATATTAAAGGCAATATCAAGGAAGTATCACATGTACCGTTTTGACTGTTATGCTTAGCAGTTTTATGAAATTGGACACAGTTTTTAAGTCTGCAATATTGATCAATAATTTTTCTGTTTAATTACATGTATTTGTCATTATTTAAAACGTTATATTAACACAAAACAAAACAAAACAAAACAAAACAAATTGACACACTTATCCATTTATTCAATTTGTAAGGAATATTTACATTCATTAAGTTTTTTTAATTTCAATACAACTAAGTGCGTACGATCCGAGTACAATATAAAAAAACACTGCAAAATGAGAAATAAAACATTTTGTTTTTGTCTAATTTCTAGACGAGAGATGTGTCTATTACAATCTAGGTCCATCCTTTAACGACACCGGTCACTATTGGTAATTACTCAAAATAATTGTTTGTACCAAAACTTGCTTGGTTTACGAGCAATATGGCGAGCTGTTAATAGTTTAAAAACGACTCTCTGTGGTAGTGCAGTTTATTTATATTTTTTAGAAAGAGGCATCTGAACAAAAAACAAATTTGTGCAACAACAAGGGTGTTTTTTCTGTCATTATTCTCCTTTTGCAACTTCGATGAGCAACTGAGTCCAATTTTGTACAGATTTGTTATTACGTGCATAATTAGGTTGGGGGTACACCAACATCACCATAGGCAACTTCAACGTTTTCCCCAGAGTTTGATTGCTCTAGGTAGGCCCTACATTTTAATTAATTTTAGGTTGAACAAACAATGTACAACAGCGGTATATGAACCTGCGACCTCAAGCTTTTTGTGTTTGCGCTCTACTGACTGATTTATATATAGCTCTAATGTTTACCAGCACATTAATCTGGAGGTTGCAGGTTCAAGTCGAACTTGAGTAACTTTGTTCAGTCTCAATTAAATGAAAATTTACCCAGTCAGTTGCACTAGTCAGATCCCTGGCTACCTGGCAGTCAATGGTTGAACGGTTTTCGACTGCCACCCCTGAACAAAGATATGGATACAATAGGGAGACCGCCAACATTATGGCTAGAAGGCTAAGTAGGTTAGAACAACGACCTTAACCTAGAGGTCGCAGAAATATTTGTTTTTTTTCAATCAAATTGATAATCAAACTCGTTACAAACAGTGAAAACTACGACATACTTCTAATATCCTAAACAAAATACAACTTCTTTTTCAAAACCCCCCAAATATTTAACTTAACTCTTGTCACCAAATTGTTTTGAAATAGGCCTAATTAATTGCCAATGATGAACTGACAGTGAAACATTACACACTTCTAATATACTTAACAAAATAAAACCATCATTTACATCACTTGTTTCAACAGAAAGACAATTTAAATTGTTTTGACATAGTTAACCCCTTGTGATTCCAAGTCCATTCCTTAGTTTTTAGAGGATCACATAATAGCAAACTCATTTCATTTCAGCACTATGGACAAAGCTACAGCTTTTAAATTAATCTCAGGTTTAAGTTGAGTGGTTATTTTTCATGTAAGCTTTATCAATGAAAGTCGCCATTGATATAGAAGAGAGGGTAGGATGTAGTCAACTTAAGTTGTCTATGGAAAGTTTAGTAACTTCAATCGTTCTTTTACTATAAGGTTAGAAATTAAATACATGCTTGTATGATAAGGAAATCCCCTTGAGATGATCACTCTGCTGCTGCTTCTGGCACCCATAAAAAGATACTGACAAAAGAGGACTCTACTGCCAAGATTAGATAGCTCAGTTGGAAGAGGGCCAGAATATTAATTCAGAGGGGGCGCAGGCTCAAATCCTTTTCAAGTAATTTTTTCTTTGTTCATTCCTAAACTACTCCCACCACAGTAATATGCCTGTGATTTTTTTTCACAGAACTCAGGAAAGTACTGGGTATACAGTGCTTGAACACCTCAATAAAGTCAACATCTACTAAATCGTTCAGTACCTGCTGCTTAAAGACAGGATTCGAACTACCTCTAGCTACCTGGCAATCTCTGCGGTCTAGTTGGTAAGACATGTCCTGCTCTAGAATTCAAATGTCATGGGTTTGTGTCCCATCCGGGTAAAATGCCACTGATTGCTGTTCACTGAACTTTTTAAGTACTTAGTATACACCGAGTGCTAAAAAATCAACGGTGTAAGGCTGAAACATTTTTTTAAAATAAACCTTTATAGAGGTGTAAATACATCCTGGCTGGATGGAGTGTATGGATGGTTGTTCTGGAGCTCTGCCTGGGCTTTGATTCCTTCAACAGCATGCACACTCTGACCGGCACATAACACTGTTGCAAACCTCTTTTTGTTGAACACAGCACATGATGCATACAAACATCGCCTTTAAAACAAAACCACCAAAAAATAAATCAAAGGATGACAAATGATCAGTAATTAGTATGTTTCTCTCAAACGCATACCGATGATGCTGGTCGAGTAGGGGTTAACCCTGGTGTTTCTTTGTCATAGCTAGCACACTTATTGTTCAAAGGTGTTGACAGGCCTCCAATCTACAGTGTATATTATCAATTCCTGGAAGAGTAGGGTTTAACCTGATAATAATAACAATAATATCATAATCACCTGAACTGAGCTGACAGCACAGAAGATGACCTCGTAAGTGGGCATGCCTGTATCAAGAACCAGAAATCCAAAACACCAGCTCAGGCTCATGAGGGTGGAGACAACAATTGTGTTCTGGAGGCGTTTGGCAATCTTCCGGACTCGAGACACTTCTTGGGTCTTGAGAAGGCTGTGTATGGTCAGGAGGTACAAGATGATGTTGATGATGAGGAGAACAGCCATGGGTGTAAAGAGACCCAGGTACATTGGTAGACCAAAACTGATCAAACAACTGCAGTTCAAGAAAACAACAACAGCAGAAACAAAGTCAATCCTTTATTCAGACAAGCTTCAGTTATTTTTTTAATTGACAAACCACCCCAAAAGGCCAAAGGACCATTTAAGGTGAAGGCTACAATTCAAAGAGAGAGAAGTGTTAAAAAACATCTTGAATTGTTTGCACTTGCAAAGACAATGAATTTAGGAATCTCAAAAACATTGGAAAACAAGATACTGCCAAATATTACACATGTGGCAGGAAGAACTATTTTACTCCAGCAATGAATGGTTTTAACGTGGAAAGCCATCTTGACTGTCTGCACAAAGGAAATGACGTCACTTAGAGAGGTTTGCGGTAACCTATTGATATCTCTTTTTGAGTAGTGTTGGATCTGAAAAGATTTGATGGTTAAAGACTCAATGTTTATAGATCAGTTTCTCCTGAAGACGATCAGAGTTAAGTCGAAATGTTAAGTCATTCTCCTGAAAATGATCAGAGCATCCTGATGGAAACGTTAAAAGTCGTTACTCACTGGTTCTTCTCAGAACCAACAACACTTGTGAGTAGAGTGTTGCTCACTTGTGAGTTAAGAGCATCAAATTAAAGTTCTGGTGCTAAGTCACTGGAGTGTGGGTTCGAATCCCGGTCGTGACACTTGTGTCCTTGAGCAAGATACTTTACTATAATTGCGTCTCTTCACCCAAGGGTATAAATGGGTACCTGCGAGGGTAGAGGTTAATATTGTGAATGAAAAAGCTTTCGGAGCGCCACGGCAGCTCGGGGCTGTATACTCCCAATTGGGAGCTGAGAAAGATTAAAGGGATGTTATTGGCCTTATGACAAGGGCACTAATGTAGAAGCGCATTGATACGGTTTATTGTGAAATGCGCTTTATAAGAACTGGTTATTATTGTGTTCGTGTTAGTGCAAACCTCTCTTAGTTATTCTTCCACCATGCAAAGTTTCAAATTTTTCAGACATTCAACCAGTGATCAGTCCATGGTAGAGTTTGATTTGCACAGTATTCCCCCAAATGCAAATGAGCTTAACGGGTGGTGGTCTCCTTAGTTTCTACCTCCTTGCTTACTTGACCAATAGGTCTAGTTTACTTACTAGTTTGCGCTATGATAGCTGTCTTCAAATGTCAATATGGTTAGTAAGACAGAAACCACTGGAGATCCTTCGAAGAAAAGAATAAAAATTACCTTTAAGTATTGGGTTATTCTTTAAAGACGACTTTCATCCTGCTGTTTTAAGAAAATTGGTAAGTGAAGCAGCAATACAAGTCCATGGTTATCAAACTTTCTTCAATGCACTTGGATACTGACACACATTTTTTGTTGGTATTGTACACATGTTCGATAACAGGAACAGTCCTCTGTCTTCAAGCTTAAAAAAAAAGTAAGCTTTCAGACCTGGAGTTTCATCTTTGAGAAGGTGTTTATTTACTAAAGGGTACTATTATTGGAAAATCTTTGATTTCTTTTAAAGGGGCACCATGGCCAAGGACAATGCCACAGGTTATAGCCTCTGGTGCCTCCATTTAATTCCAGATCTGAGCATGATTAAAAACTAGTAATCTTAATTCTTTGACAATATTACCAATCATGCATGAATCATTCATTTTTCAAATATAAGGAAACAGATTGAGAATAACCCTTTCCGTCAAAAGCAAAATTTTAGTTGGAAGCCAACAGAAAATACAACAAAATGAGATTTAATACCATCTGACTGGCACCCCAAACTTTTTGACAAAATAGGGGACTTTCATTATAGGGTTCTAGATAACGCCAGCTGTTTATAAACTATCCAGGGGAAAACAGGTCCAGATTCTGTTCTAGTCAATTTTCCTTCGTTCAAAAGAATTTCTTTTATGTCAACAGTGATAACTATTTTCGCTGTAACAAGCAATTTGACTCAAGTTTCCAGTTGATCCGAGTCTGAGAATACTAGTGTGTAAAAATAAAACAAATAAAACTATCAAACACTCACCCCAAGCAACAAGACAGGACAGAATTATATCTAGGTTTGTTAACACAGATGATGCCTTCAATGTGCGGTAAATGTCCCTCGCTTCGATAGTTGTCCAGATCATAGTTGTTAGAGTAAGGTAGTGAAGCAATGCACTGACCATTGTACAGGTAGGCTCTAGCTCCTTAAAAGGGTAGAGTTAAAAAGAGAAAGCATTTTAAAATTACTTGAAAAAATGAATCACGCAAGCACAATGAGATCAGGGCCCAATTTCATAGCGCTGCTTAACGGTACGCAAATTTGCGTGCTTACTGTAGCAGAAAAATTTGCTTAAGCCATAGCGTATTTCACAGGTTAGCAGAAAAATAAGGCGGCCATACTGCGTGTTTACCGTGGATTTGCATTGTGACGTCTTTTATTTTCGTGCGGTAAGCACCGGAAGGTATATAGCATGCCTTTTTGTGTGCTTACGGTTCCCGCTATGAAATAGAAATTGCACAGTAAGCACAAAATCGGCCACTAAGCAGCGCTATGAAATTGGGCCCTGGATTTATTAATTTTTGTTATTACATCTTTCTAGAAATGAAACCAAGGAATGCTCAATGGTGTCTTGCACTATGACCTGTAGGGCTGATAATACCAGTGAAAAGACGAAACCTCAGTGTCAGTTTTAGATGTAGGAGACCAAAATCCATCAGTAAGGAAAACCCAAGCTATATGCCAGAGTTTGAATTCGGTGCTATTAACCGCCCGGTCACGACACTTCCACAGTATTTCTTTCATGTTTGGAATATTTCTTTCATGTTTGTAACAAAAACTTGCCTTATAAATACCTCCAAGAAATATACCATACCAGGCAATAACAGAGAGGCTGAGGTTACCAGAAATATGATGAGCTTTTCCGCTTGTATTCCATAGTATCCTGCAGCAACAAGAAAATGGTAACTTTATTCACAGACATTTGTTTGAATTTTGTTGTAGAGGCCATCTGGATTTGAACTGTGATCTTATAAAAGGTCTTAGATTAGTTAAAGGGTGTCTTAAGCCTGGTTCATACTTCCTTTGAATGCGAATGGGATACGAATGTTGACGTCACAAATTTGCAACGAATAATTCGCAGCATTTGAGTTCTGCTCAACTCTCTTGTGAATATTGCAGCGAAAACTCACGTCAAATTTCCATCGCATTCGCAGGAAGTATAATTCAGGCTTAAGAGAGTACTTTGGTAACACCATGTGAACATCTCTTCTTGTTTTGTTTGAGTTGTGCTGGTTCTGAAAAGAACCGGTGGAAGAGAATATTCACATGATGTTATCGCAAACCTCTCTTAGTTATACTTCGAACATGCAAAGTTTCAAATCATATTTAGTTTAAGGGTGAATGGCTTCTGACTGGCACCCTAACAAAATAGGGAAGCCGCCAATATTACGGCTAGATAGCTCAGTTTGTAGAGTGTTGACACGTTAATCTAGGAGTTCAAATCCTCTTCAAGTTTCTTTGTTCAACCAAAACATTCAAACAAAATTAACCCACTCAAATTTTCCCTCTGGAGATTTCTTACTTGACAATTTTGTTTGAGTGATTTCTTATCATATGGAAGTCACAATTTTGGAATCATGGGTCGATAATGATGATTGAAAGTATCTAATTGTATAAGATAAGCGGAGGCAGTGGGAAACTTATTCCTCAATAGTTTTTGGAAAAGGGGGTTGCCTCTACGACAGCCCCTTCCCTTCCCTTGCAATTTACTGTTAAACCAGGAAGTAATCAGAGTTTTTTCCTACATAAATTCCTTTGTATTTAAAGATCATGGACACTATTGGTAATTATTAAAGACCAGTCTCCTCACTTGGTGTATCTCAACGTATGCTTCTTGTCACATGAAGTTGTGTGCTTTCAGATGCTTGATTTTGAGACATCAAATTCTAAATCTGAGGTATCAAAATCAAGTTCGCAGAAAATTACTTCTTTCTCGAAAACTACGTTACTTCAGAGGGAGCCAATCCTCATAATGTTTAATACTTTCAACCTCTCCCCATTACTCGTTACCAGGTAAGGTTTTATGCTAATAATTATTTTGGGCAATTACCATTAGTGTCCACTGCCTTTAATACATCACTTGGGGTGGATTTCACAAAGAGTTATGACTAGTCTTACCTCAAGTTAGGACCAGTTACTCTTCCTAACTTAGGACTATCCATGCAATTTGTATATCCCCTAGGACTAGTCCTAAGTTAGGACTAGTCCTAACTCTTTGTGAAATCGACCCCTGATGTGTTTTTAAAAAATCATCCTCCCCTCATCTACTGTTCTACACGAATCTACACCAGTGATTCAAACATTACTTTATGGACAGAAAAAAAGTTGCAGATAAAAGTCCAAAAGTTTTCATCCCTAAAAGGGAGGAGCTTGTTTCTTACCATGCAATGAGATTCACTACCAATGTGATTGTAAATGCTGCAACTGACACAACACAAGAAACTTGGGTGATGAAACCAAGTGATTTCTTCACTGGAGTGGTACTCGTGCCTGCTTCCTTGATCAGTAGAGTCGACTGCCGAAGAAAACATAACCATGGAATTCCTTCATGAAATTTGACAAACCTTGTGCTAAGCTAAATTAGACTAAAAGTTTCAAAACCAAGGGCCTTAAATAGTTAAGTTTTGAAAGCGGATACTGCAGCAGTAAAATGGCTACTATTGTAAAGAACACTCGGAGACAAAGCACAGCTATTGGAAAGGCAAGCTCCAGCTAATTGGGCTTGTCTTAAATGAAAAGATTCATGAAAAATAAATGGCAAAACAAGCTCACTACATTGACCATGGCCTTTTAAAAACCGTTGAAAAGTGGTGCGAGTGTGGTCTCTGATGGAATTTTGTCTACACTTCATACACCACTGACTTTTATACTGACCTCAAAACTCACCTTTTCCCATTTTAATATTCACTTTAAATACAAAATTATTTCAATGCACACTCTAATTCTTACTTTTAAACTAATCTCAAGTCATTTTACAACTCACTCACTTCCCTTATTACTTTTTTGATATTATATTAGTTAAAAACTCCTATTTTAAACCTCCCCTTTACTAACTTTACAACTCACTCCTTCAATACTAACTTTGAAACTCACCTAAAAAACACGGAACTACTTTATATGACTCATTCTTTTGATACCCTTTTTTGATTGACTTTCATGCCAACTGTCATTGTCATATTGACACTCACTTTGAAACTCACTCTCAGAAATCATTAAACTAATTGCCACAGTCACTGTTACCTAGAACACAAACATCCGATTATAGGTTGGCTAAACATGATACTCACTTCTTCCTCATCATCGGTAATAACTTCCCCACAACTCTTGTACGTACAGTTTCCCCAGCGAGGTGGATCAGTTGCTAAACATTCACAAACAGCTCTTGGTGAGCCAGCTGTGGATCAAGTGTTGAAAGGTAATTAATTGTTTAATCCAAATAAATGTCAACACTTTTAAGAGCCAATAAAGGATGATCTCAATATTTCAACTATTACCTTTTTATGGCCAAAAAAACATTGTAGATACCGGTTATTAACCATTGTACACTCAAAATTTGCATTTAGTAATAAATAACTCGAAAAAAAACCGGCTTATCTATTATAATGACCCCTACACGCCAGTGCAATATTCCCCTTATTGAATTTGATCACAGTTCTACAGCTTTGCAAACTGAGGGCGCTATCTTGAACATCAAATAGCCGCCACTGACGTCACAATTCCTTTGTCGCGCGGGTTTGTTGGACCCCTGCGTTTTTCAGAAACTTGGCTTGTAGCATTCTGGAAAAAAAAACATTTTTACCATGTTTTAACGTGAGGTAAGAGACTCGTTATATTTTTTTAATGTTTCCTATGGACTCCAGCTATTAGAAAACTGTAATATCTATATATTTGAGATCATCCTTTATTGGCTGTTTAACCTTAGCAACTTCCATAGAAGGTAACTGAATAAGGGTAGAGAAAATTGTAATTAAAAAAAGACAATTAATACAAGTTCTTTTCTGGAAATCCGCCCAAAAAGGAAGAGTTTTCAGAGGGTTCACTGATAATGGTAGAAGTTTTTCCAAACAAAACTTTGTGGCTGACCTTTCAGTGAGCTGACTGGACATCTCTCAAATGAACTGACAATTTCCCCAGCTGTTGCAGTAGGCCATGTCAGAATTCCAAAACCTGTAGCATTGCTTGTGACTGCTCCACAGACCCCTTTGTTAACAATAAATATAGAGTTAGAAATCTTGTGTTTAAGTCTGATGAGACCACATTCATAATTTTCATAACATCCCCACCCCAAAAAATTAAAAAACAAAAACCCGAAACAAAAGCAAAACCAAACCAAAACCAAAACAAAACCACAACAAAAACAAGTCAAGCGAGGAAGCAAGGAAGCAAGGAAGCGAGGAAACGAGCAAGCAAGGAAGCGAGGCAGTGAGCAAGCAAGGAAGCAAGGAAGCGAGACAGTATGGAAGCAAGGAAGCGAAGAAGCAAGCAAGGAAGCAAGAGAGCAAGCAAGCAAGCAAGCAAACAATGAGGAAGCGAGGAAGTGAGGATGCGAGGAAGCGAGCAAGCAAGGAAGCAACCGAGGAAGCAAGGAAGCAAGCAAGGAAGCAAGCAAGGAAGCAACCAAGGAAGCAAGGAAGCAAGCAAGGAAGCAAGCAAGGAAGCAAGAGAGCAAGCAAGCAAGCAAGCAAGCAATGAGGAAGCGAGGAAGTGAGGATGCGAGGAAGCGAGGAAACAAGAAAGCAAGGAGGCAAGCAAGGAAACAAGCAAGGAAGCAAGGGAGGAAGCAAGCAAGCGAGGAAGCAAGCAAGCAAGCAACGAGGAAGCGAGGAAGTGAGGATGCGAGGAAGCGAGCAAGCAAGGAAGCAAGGAAACAAGAAAGCAAGGAGGCAAGGAAGAGAGGAAGTGAGAAAGCAAGGAAGCAAGGAAACAAGCAATCATGCAAGCACGGAAGCAAGGAACCAAAAATACAAAACGAACAAACGAACAAAGGAACAACAGAACAAGCAAGAAGCGAACAAACAAACACATGTACAAAAACAAATAAACGAAGCGAACAAACAAACAAGGAAAAACAAACAAATGAACGAAAAATTGAACAAACGACCAAAAATGAACAATCGATCAAACGAACAAACTTACAAATGCACAAACACCCAAACACACAAACAAAAAACACTCCAATACCCCAACAACAAAACAGACAAGCAGATTAAACTAACTGACAAACAAACACACCAACACATAATAAACAAATAACCCACACATCTAAAGACAGCTTTTACAAAGAAACAAGCCTTTTCATAGACCACTCCCTACTTTTACCTTCAAGGCATGGGATGTGTTGATAACGCATGTATAAGAACTAAGTGCACTTTAGGGTGGCACGGTTGGCTCGTGCGTAAAGCCCTCGCCTCTCACAAAGGTGACCCCGGTTCGATTCCCGGTCGGGGCCATTATGTGAGTTGAGTTGTGCGTTGGTTCTCTGCTGTGCTCCCTCAGGAAAAAAATCAAACACTTTCGATCTTGGCTGTGCTCCGTGGTCATAATGGGTTGATGTGGCTGGCAGCTGAATAAGCCCTTGCATGCCTGCTTCTCGAACACGTTGTAGCCGCGTCCTTCGCAATTCAGCTCTAGCTGCGAGTAAGGACGATTAGCCCCCCAAATTATTATTATTATTATTATTATTATCAAAAAGAGAAGGGGTTCGCCCCAGGGTGTTCCAGGCTGTGGCTGCTGTTTGCGTCGTAGCACCTTGTAAAACCTTGGTGCTAAATAATTGGGTCTCAGAATTCATCACTGCAACAACCTATCTTTCTGAAAGTTTGTATAAAAACTTGATATCATCCTCCTCCTGCTCCTCCTGCTCCTGCTCCTGCTCCTCCTGCTCCTCCTCCTCCTGCTCCTCCTGCTCCTCCTGCTCCTCCTGCTCCTCCTGCTCCTCCTCCCCCTCCCCCTCCCCCTCCCCCTCCCCCTCATCCTCATCCTCATCCTCATCCTCATCCTCATCCTCATCATCATCATCATCATCATCATCATCATCATCATCACCATCATCATCATCATCATCATCATCATCATCATCATCATCATCATTATTATTATTATTATTATTATTATTATTATTTTTCACTCTTACCTTGTGATGAATTCACATGACTTAAGATGTTTTGAAGGTCCAGAGCCTGGGATACTTCCCCACAGGTTACACCAACCACCTCACCATGACTGCAGTTATCACTGGACCAGTCACTGTAGTAACACTGATCAATGCTAGTTTCATTTCCAATGCAAGTCACATTGTCCAGGAGAATCCGCCCCTGTCCCTGTCCGAAGTGAGCTCCCTGCCACGCTAGAGTTGCAGGAGGGTACTGAAGCTGGCGGCAGATGACACTAGACTCAAGCATGCTCCATCCTTTATTGCAAACTGCACCCCATTGGTCTTTGTAATACACCTCCAGTCTACCTTCATAAGGGCTGGTTCCGTTGACAAGTCGAACTGCAAAACATGAAACCATGACTAAACCAAGTAAAGACAACAAACATTCTCATAAATGCACAAACATTTGTTCTCTTTCATTATGAGTTTGCCAATCCTTTGTATTTTAGACTGAAGACTGACATTTGAAATTGAGAATCGTCAAGTGGACTCGATCAGATTCAACACTAAGGACTTGGACTCGAGAATATAGGACTCGGCTAAGTGACTGAATGCTACTCATTACAATATAGACAACAATGTTACTCACAAGGAAGCAAGGAAGCAAGGAAGGGAGGAAGCGAGCAAGCAAGCAACCAAGCAAGCAAACAAGCAAGCAAGCAAGCAAGTAAGCAAGCAAGGAAGCAAGGAAGGAAGGAAGCGAGGAAGCGAGGAAGCGAGCAAGCAAGGAAGCAAGCAAAGAAGGGAGAAAGTGAACAAGCAAGGAAGCGAGCAAGCAAGGAAGCAAGAGGACTCGGCTAAGTGACTGAATGCTACTCATTACAATAAAGACAACAATGTTACTCACAAGGAAGCAAGGAAGCGAAGAAGCATGGAAGCGAATGAAGCAAGTGGGGAAGCAAGCAAGCAACCAAGCAAGCGAGGAAGCGAGCAAGAGACCAAGCAATAATAATAATAATAATAATAATAACCCGTTGTTATATAGCGCTTTTCACACCCGGAGGGGGTCCCAAAGCGCTTCACATTATTACCCCTGGTCACTAGGACTTAAACCACTCCTAGACCATCTCAACTCCCTGGTGGGGAGTATGCAGTCTGTGCAACATTAATATGCGCTACTCGGCTAAACCAATCACAAGAACCACCTCTGCCCTCACAGGTACCCATTTAACCCTGGGCAAGCAAGGAAGCGAGGAAGCAAGGAAGCGAGGAAGGGATGAAACGAGGAAGCGAGGAAGCGACGAAGCGTGCAAGCAAGGAAGCTAGCAAGTGATCCACGGACCCAGTGGGCCAGAATGACAGCAAGCCAGCGAGCCAGCAAGCAAGCAAGCAGGCAAAAAAAAAAAAAACGAACAAACAAACAAGTGAAAAAACAAACAAGCAAAGAAGCGAACTAACAAACACATGTACAATAACGAATAAACAATAAACGAACAAGGAAAAACAAACAAATGAAAAAGCGAACAAGTGAACAAACGACCAAATAAACAATCGATCAAACGAACAAACTATCAAATGCAATAACACCTAAAAAAAAAACACTCCAAAAACCCAACAACAACAAAACACACAAGCAAATTAAACTTACTGACAAACAAACACACCAACACATATTCCCTGATTAATACCAAAAATACAATAGCAAACCTCAAACAAATCTTTGAAAATTACCTTGAGGGTACACTTCGCTTTTTTGGGAACAAGTCACTCCAAGATCAAATCTAGCTCCATTAAACATTCCTCGAACTGATCCATGGGTATTAAACCATCCCTGGTGGTCACACTTGTCGATACTTTCTTCGTTTCCTTGACATGAGAGGATCTTCAAGAGAACTGGTTCTACTCTAGAACCAAAATGACCACCCGGCCAGGCATTTAAAGCTGAGGGGTACCCAAGCTGTCGACAAACAATGTTGGCCATTTCAATGCTCCAGCTCTTGGAAACCAACACACCCCACTGGCCACCATAGAACAATTCCACTCTTCCTTCGTAAGGGAAGGAAGAATTGGCAAGACGAACTGGAACTGTACCAAGAAGAAGAAAGAATTAGCTACAAAGTATGAAATTACTGGTTATACTATAGATTGATTGCTTATTTTAAAATGTAACCTGACAACAGCCACAATGAAAACACAAACTATTACATTTAATAAAACTTACTTCAAAGAGAATTTTAAATTCTGCGCTGGAGTAGATTGTCAAATCCACCTTTTTTCATTGTACATTTTTAAAAAAAGTGGGAAAAAAAAGTGGAAATAAAAAATTGACCTGATCAATAAAAAAGCGGACATCCGTTTTAAAACGGAAATTTCACAGGCCTGACATACTGTTACTGTCTAAAATCGCATTCAAATTGACCCTTCACAAAACAAAGCTCGAGCCACGCGAGAGGAATTGTAAAGGGCATTTATTAATGGAAATTCATAAATACCCCAGACAGTTTCTCTACTCCTATTGGTGGAGAGCGCGTCACGTGGGGGTGTTTAAATCTTTGATAACGACCAGCTGGAGCTGTTTATAACAAGCGGAACGTGTCACGCGGAACGCAATTCATAGCTTTAGTAACGGCGTGTAATCTAAGTGCGCGTGCATAATTTAAGCACGCGTGCCTAATCTAAGCGCGCACGCATAATCTAAGCGCGCGCGCGTACATAAAACCCACGCACATCAAACAGATTCTTCACAAAGTTTTGGAAAAAAATCTTTCAAACCTCAAATTTTCAAGCGTTAAAGTGTCTATAACTGTATTTTTTTACATTTTTTAACAAAAGGGCATTTATGAATTGGAATAAAAAAGTAGTGACTCGTTCTTAAACGTCCGTTTAAAACCTTTCAAACCTCAAATTTTCAAGCGTTAAAGTGTCTATAACTGTATTTTTTTACATTTTTTAACAAAAGGGCATTTATGAATTGGAATAAAAGAGTAGTGACTCGTTCTTAAACGTCCGTTTAAAACCTTGCAAGGTCGTTGCGGTGCGATAAAGTCCCTCCACACGGCCACCGACCCTGCCGGCTTTAAACGTCCGTTGAAGAACTCGTCGCTACCCCTTTATTCCCTTAAGACTTGTCTTAAACAGGTGTTGAAAACCTTGCAGAGCGAAGGTAAGAGTTGCTTTAAACGGCCAGTTCAGACCTTGTTAACACTCTTTTATTCCCTTATTTAAAGTGAGTTTTACTGTGAGTTTGGTCAAGACAATATTCTCACCTGGTGGAGGGGTTTTGATGTCACAAGTCACCCCAGCGTCAAGATATTGACACAAGTCTGCACTTTTCAACCACTCGCTGTGGTTGCACTGTTCAATACTGGACTCACTCCCGTTGCACTGAACATTGTCAAGGAAAACAGGTAGAGCGGCTCTCCCAAATACAAGATGCTGCCAGGCCTGGCTGGCAGAAGGGTACCCAAGCTGTCTACATACAACATCTGCTGCACGAATGCTCCAAACCAAATTGCAGATTTTACCCCAACTGCATTTATAGAAGATTTCCACTCTACCTTCATTGGGTGTTTGTCCACCTGCAAGGCGTACGGCACCTGTTTTGAGATTGTGGGGGAAAAAATTGAAGAAAGCTGCTCTTTTAGCAGTCAACCCATGATCCTATCTGGTTGGTAACTCCTGCTGTAAACGATATGTAGGCTATATCCTGTTGGCAGAGCTTAGCTTCAACAAGAGTTTGGCTTCAAGGAACAGAGAATTAGTACTTGGCTTTCAAAAGACCGTCTCAAGTTGCACTAGAAATGTACTGTTTGTAGAGATACAAAGTTCAGTTTGTGTAAATAGCAGGTACAAATCTTAGTCAAACAAACAGATTTATCAAAATGACCGTACCAAATATACACAGAGCTTTATAATAACATATTCATAAATACCCCAGACAGTTTCTCTACTCCTATTGGCCTATTTATGGAGAGCGTGTCATGTGGGGCTGTTCAAACGGTTGATAATGACCAGTGTTTAGAACCGGCTGGCTTCCGCGTGTCAGGCGCACAAGATTTTCACGCGGAATGCAATTCATAGCTATTAGTAACAGCGCGTAATCTACTTCTAAGCGTGCGCGCGTACACACAACCCACGCGCAACAGACTCTTCACAAAGTTTTTGAAAAAATATTTCAAACCTCGAATTTTCAACTGTCAAAGTGTCTATAACTGTATTTTGTTACCTATTTTTTAACAAAATGGCGTTTATGAATGGGAATAAAAGAGTAGTGACTCGTTCTTACAGGGCCGTTTCAAACCTTGCAGGTTCGTTGCCGTGCGCTTAAGGCCCTCGCCTTCGGCTCGGGCCTTTATCACACAGCAATTCGACCCTGCCGGCTTTAAACGGCTCTGTAAGAACTCGTCGCTAACCTTTTTTCCCCTTATTCTATCTTGACAGGTAGCAATTAGGTCAAATCAGGTCATTTCGTCTTTCTTTGATACCGTTTGCAAACACTTAGCAAAATTAGAAACTGAAATGGTGTGAAAGTCTGACCCATTCAGTCAAACACAAGAGGTGTTCCGAACCATGCCTGAACACCTCAAAATCAACAACATTTTTGACATATGTATGGCTTCTGAATAGTGACTCATAAAAGGTAAATTGTACTAATTTACACAAAACTACATGCCATCATTGAAATCTGATCAGGCAGAATTTCAGAGAATGCGATCACTGGAGTTGATGAAACCTATGATTTACCAGCAAAACATCCTTTTGTTAAATTTAACAGCAAAAAAGTTATGAGGGAACTCTATAATTAACCACACATCTAGAGACAGCTTTTATAAAAGAAAGAAAGTTTTTCATAGACCGTCTCCGTACTTCTATCTTCAATTCATGAGTTCTTTTTCAATCTTACCTTGTGATGAATTCACATGACTTGAGATGTTTTGAAGGTCCAGAGCCTGGGATACTTCCCCACAGGTTACACCAACCACCTCATCATGACTGCAGTTATCACTGGACCAGTCACTGTAGTAACACTGATCAATGCTAGTTTCATTTCCAATGCATGTCACGTTGTCCAGAAGTATCCGCCCCTGTCCCTGTCCGAAGTGAGCTCCCTGCCACGCTAGAGTTGCAGGAGGGTACTGAAGCTGGCGGCAGATGACACTAGACTCAAGCATGCTCCATCCTTTATTGCAAACTGCACCCCATTGGTCTTTGTAATACACCTCCAGTCTGCCTTCATAAGGGCTGGTTCCGTTGACAAGGCGAACTGCAAAACATGAAACCATGACTCAACCAAGTAAAGACAACAAACATTCTCGCAAATGAACCAACATTTGCTCTCTTTCATTACGAGTTTTTCCATTCCTTTGTATTTTAGACTGAAGACCGACATTTGAAATTGAGAATCGACAAGTGGACTGGATCAGATTCAACACTGAGGACTTTGACTCGAGAATACAGGACTCTGCTATGAGACGGAAAGCTAATCATTAAAAGAAATACAACAATTTTACTCACTTTGTGAGGGTGAATTTAGTCCAATCCTCCTACTGCATGTCACTCCAACATCTCCGCTGTGCGTAAAAGTTTCACTCAGCCAGCCCTGGTGGTTGCACTGTATGATATTTGATTCACTTCCATTACAGCCCTCAACATTCAACCAAAGCAGCCCAGTGCCTCTCCCGAAGTGAGCCCTCCCCCAAGCATGCGTTGCAGAAGGGTAGCCCAACTGCCTACAGATGACATCCGCTTCTCGCAGTGTCCAGATATTACTGTAAATGGTTCCCCAATAGCATTTGTGGTATATCTCAACTCTACCTTCATCAGGGGTGTTCCCACCGACGAGTCGGACTGAAGCTATAATAAACGAAAAGTTACATTTACTAAAAGGTTTTCTTTCCAAGGAAAGTATGCATTTTGTAGCACATGGTGCTCGAGGGTGCTGTTTATTGCACATGATGTCATCATCGTTATTATTTCATGAAGCAAAGTATCAATTGTCATTTCATAGAATGAAACCACGTCCAAATTCCTTCGTATAATGACTATAGAGCAACAATTATTACCTGTGAAAATGTTTTTACTTCAACTTTCAGTTTGTGAAGTCATTTCTTTCGCAAAACTTGTCTTTCATGAACTTTGATGTGATGTCAGGATTGTAGGAATCAATTGTTTTGATTGTTAAATTATTAAACTTTGAAATCTGGTTGCTCTCTCCATCCAGACAACACTTGAGTCCCAGGGTCGAGTCCACAACTATTTTGTATTCTTTTATCTTAAAATCAATTCTGTACTCTGGTTGGCTGAAACACTGTCATGTGGGATGATCTAATATAGTCTAGTAATCGCGCGCGCGTGTTTGCGGGAACTAGTTCCCGAGCGGGCACTAGTCTTTGAAAATAGTGCCCGGTTACAGCGCCCTCTCTTGACTTGAATCGCGAACAGCAACTACAAAACTTCCTTTCTTTTCCAGATTTCTATTCTTATTTCACATTTAAGACCGAGCTGTGTTATAAAACACATATTGACTGGCATAATTCAGTAACTAGTGAACGTCTATTTCCCCTCGGGCCTGTGAATGACCAGAAGAGGGGCCTATTTCCCTTGGCCTTTGGCCTCAGGAAATAGGTCGCTCTTCTCTGGTCACTCAAAGTCCCTCGGGGGAATAGACGTACACTAGTTACCTCATTGCCAGTCAATATGTGTATAATAAGTGAATTCAATCACTGTGTAGCTTGCAAACCAGAAGAAAACTGCAAAAATGGGTACTTGCTATTTAGACCAGAAACACCAGGGGTAACCTTACTCTTTCGGGAGAAATGTTTTGGGTTCTGTTCTGCTGAAGTACATGGGACCAACAGCAATGTGGTGCAATGGTCTAGCTACGGAAAGGTTTTAGGAGTTAAATTTTCAAAATAACTTTACAATGCAGTTTTTACATTTCTAAAAACAATTCTAAATATTCAGTCAAATACTTACGTGGTAGTTGAGGTTCAACATTGCAGATAACTTCTAAATCACGATCATGTTTAAGCCCACGTGCGTTTTCAAACCACTCCCTACGGTCGCACTGATCAATGCTCGTTTCATCTCCATTGCATATCATGTGGGTCAAAAGTACTGGCCCTGTTCCCCGGCCGAAGTTACCTAAACTTGAGCCAATGTCAGCAGAGGGAAAGCCGAGCTGTCGACAGATTACATTGGCTTCTTTGAACTCCAAACCATTACTAGACAATGTACCCCAGAAGCATTTGTGAAAGATTTCCACACGCCCCTCATGAGGGCCTGCTCCATTGACCAGACGAACTGGAACTGTGAAATAGAATTTAAAGGCACTGTCCACGTTTGGTAGTTACTCACAATATATGTTAGCATAAAACCTTACTTGGTATAACGAGCAACAGAGAGCTTCTGATAGTATGAAACATTGTAAGAAACGACTACCTCTGAAGTAACATAGTTTTTGAGAAAGAGGTTATTTTTCACTGAAATAATAAAAGACTTCTGACCAGAAGCCTTTTATTCCTATCTGAAAGCACACTATTTTGAACAACAAGGATGTTTTTTCTTTAGACATTCTCTTGCAACTTTAGTATGAAACATTGTGAGAAACGACTCCCTCTGAAGTAACATAGTTTTTGAGAAGGAGGTTAATTATTTGTTGTTGAAATAATAAAAAACTTCTGGCCAGAAGCCTTTTATTCCTATCTGAAAGCACACTATTTTGTACAACAAGGGTGTTTTTTCCTTAGTCATTCTCGTGCAACTTCAACGACCAATTGAGCCCCAAATTTCCCAGGTTTGTTATTTTATGTAGATGTTGGGACACACCAAATGAGAAGACTGGTCTTTGACAATTACCAAACAGGTTTAGTGAGATCTGATCTATCACCATAGTGAGATCTGATCTATCACCATAGTGAGATCTGATCTATCACCATAGTGAGATCTGATCTATCACCATAGTGAGATCTGATCTATCACCATAGTGAGATCTGATCTATCACCATAGTGAGATCTGATCTATCACCATAGTGAGATCTGATCTATCACCATAGTGAGATCTGATCTATCACCATAGTGAGATCTGATCTAATCTATCACCACTTGTTAGTGGTGCAGTCAAATCATTCACATCAGTCTGCTTCAATAAACATAAACCTAACTGTAAAATTACATTGAATTGGACTTGGATTTGGCTATTAAAGGCAGTAGACACTATTGGTAATTACTCAAAATAATTTTTAGCATAAACACTTACTTGAACAAGCAATGGAGAGCTGTTGATAGTATAAAACATTGTGAGAAACGGCTCCCTCTGAAGCAACGTAGTTTTCAAGAAAGAAGTAATTTTCCAAAAATTTGATTTCGAGATCTCAGAATTAGATTTTGAGGTCTCAAAATCAAGCATCTGAAAGCACACAACTTCATGACAAGGGTCTTTCTTCCATTATTATCTCGCAACTTCGACGACCAATTGAGTTCAAATTTTCACAGGTTTGTTATTTTGTGCATTGAGATACACTAACTGTGAAGACTTGTCTTTGACAGTTACCAATAGTGTCCAGTGTCTTTTAAAGAAACATATAGTACATGGTGGCACTTGATTTTTTTCTGATAATATATTTATCAGTAACAATTGGTATCAATAAGAAAAAGCCAGCTTTAAAAGTCGCTTCATAAAATTTGTGAAGTATTTTACTCTTACTGATACAAGTTTCTTCTGGGAAACTGTGAAGGCTTTGTGAATGTCTTTTTTGTGTTTGTTGCATTTTGCTAATAAATACTTGATTCATTTAAAGGCAGTGGACACTATTGGTAATTGTCAAAGACTAGCCTTCACAGTTGGCGTATCTCAACATATGCATAAAATAACAAACCTGTGAAAATTTGAGCTCAATCGGTCAGTGGAGTTGCGAGATAATAATGAAAGAAAAAAACACCCTTGTTAGACGAAGCTTGTTGTGTGCATTTAGATGGTTGATTTCGAGACCTCAAGTTCTAAATCTGAGGTCTCAAAATCAAATTCAGGGAAAATTACTTCTTTCTCGGAAACTATGGCACTTCAGATGGAGCCGTTTCCCACAATGTTTTATACTACCAACCTCTCCCCATTACTCGTTACCAAGTAAGGTTTTATGCTAATAAATATTTTGAGTAACTACCAATAGTGTCCACTGCCTTTAAAGTGGAAACATTTCTCGGATCTATCGGTCCTGGTGTCAAGTTTATAGAATGTATGCATTGGTAAAAAAAAAAGTCATTGATATTCTAAGTTCTTACAGATCACTCTATTAAAATCAAATAAATAATGATGCCCAATTCCATGCAATATCAATGAGATCAAGTCAATGAGATGTATTAATTTTGGTTTTTACCCATAGCACTGTATACTCACTACTTTCCCGAGTCCTGTGAAAAAATATCACAGACATGTTACTCAGGTGGGATTCGAACCCACGATCCTTGCAATTCTAGAGCAGTGTCTTACCAACTAGACTACCGAGGTTGCCCGGCAGCTAGAGGCAGTTTGAATACTATGTCTTGGCAGCGGGTACCGCAACGATATAATAATAGATGTTAAATTTGCATCGGGGATAAAGAATATTAATGAAACATTGTGAGAAACGACTCCCTCTGAAGATAAGATGTAGACAAAACAAAGTTGGATTTAGCCGTAAGTTAGAGTTATATATTTTACAGTTAATTGAAAATTGATTTAAACTCACTTTTCTCAGTTTCTTCTATCATGAGATGTTTTTCGCCACACCTCACAGCAGCAACTCCTGCGTCAGAAAATGTTTGGCTCATCCACGAACTGTAACCACATTCTGCTATACTGGACTCGTTGCCATCACACGTTACATTACTCCAGAGAGTCAGTCTTTCACCCTGGCCAAAGTGAGAATTCTGCCAAGCCCGAGTGGCAGCGGGATAGCCTAGCTGTCGACAGATGACTTGAGCATCAGTCAAGTCCCAGTTATCCCCACAGATGGTGCCCCATATGTCTTCCTGGTACACCTCAACTCTCCCTTCGTATGGAGTTGATCCATTGACAAGCCTCACCAACACTGTTTCAAAAGTGTACAATACTTTAAGTGTTCGTGACAAAATAGTATTGAGATAGTGTCTTGTATATAAAAAGATACTTACAGAAGTGAGAGCTAGGATGAGTCAAAAGGCCACTTTCTCCTGGCATATTGGTTGGGGCGGGGGGGGGGGGGGGGGGGGGGGGGTTAAAGGTGAAGCCCCATAGAAGAAACTGCCTTAACAGATGAATCCACTTAGAGGGTTAGATCTGTGTGGGCAATGTGCTGACGAATGCATACAAATTCTGTACACTATGACAAGTTTTTTTCCATATAACAAATTTACACAACTCTGACAACTGACCCCTCTATGAGATATGTAGAGTAGCCTGTTTCCCACTTACCATTTGAGAGGAACGATGTTTCGCAAGTCACCCCAGCATCTTGGTCATGTTTGCAGTATTGATTGTTAAACCAACCATCATGATTACACTCAACTAAACTGGATTCGTTCCCATTGCAGGCAACTTGATTAAGGATGATTGGCAAGGATCCTTGGCCGAAGTGAGCAGCCGACCAGGCATGGGAAGCAGATGGGTAGCCAAGCTGTCGGCAGACAGTATCAGCTTCCTTGAGGCCCCAGATGGAGTCACAGATGGTTCCCCACTGGCACTTGAAGTACACCTCCACCCTGCCTTCGTGGGTAGTGGTTCCATTGACGAGTCGCACTAGAAACATAAATGTAGTTGACAATGCTCCATTTCAAAGCTCATTCAATAACACATTCATTTTGGCAGGTAACACAAAGCAATATTTATTTTGGTTTTTACCCATATACATGTACAACGATGTGTGTTAGTTAGCACTGTATACTCAGTACTTACCCGAGTTCTGTGAAAAGAAATCATTGATTAGAGTTTGACCTTATAAGGCCCTCATCAGCCCTTTAAAATCCTTCATTTTAAACAAAGAGCTAGGATGTAAAAGGATTTGCGAGGTAGGGTCTTCCCCCCCCCCCAAATTGCTTCTGTGTGAACATCTATATATTACATCACAGATCCCAATATTGTTCTCTATTTCAGAATTCTCATAAAGATTTAAACATACCTGCTGGCAGTACAGTAAGACCACACGACACTCCAATATCAAGTTGATGGTTGCAGGTGTGAACAAACCAGCCACTGTGATCGCACTGATCAATGCTTAATTCGTCCCCATGACAGCTCACACCACTTAGGAGTATGGGCCCTGTGCCTTTCCCAAATTTCCAGGACTGGGTAGCCAGAGGATACCCAAGTTGGCGACAGACCACGTTGGCATTTTTAATAGTCCACAAAGAGCTACATACTGTCCCCCAAAGACCCTGATAGTTCACCTCCAACCTTCCTTCGTATGGTGTCTGACCATTGACAAGGCGCACCTTAACTATACAGTTCCACAGAAAAAGAGGAAATAATGTTGTCAAGATGGAAGTCATTTGGAGCTGCAGAACCTTTTTAAGATAATGGGATGGTTAAAGATGCTATGTCAGATTTTGGCCCCAAACATTAAAAAATAGATTTATTTTGAGTGAATGGTATTTCAAAGAGTATCGGCCGCTCTAACGAAAAAATGTTTAACTTTTACTTTTAATGGTCAGGAACCATGACAAAAATTTAAAACGTTTCTTATAAAACACATAAGAATTGGTCACTCGATTATTTTGTCGGGATCCCAACAAAAACTAATTTTGAGCACTTTATTTCAGTGCTACTAATAATTGGCGGACGTTTTAGAGCAATGGCTCAAATGAAAGCTTGTAACTTTCTTGACACCCATCAAAATACCTATGAATTTTACATCAAAATGTTGGGGTCAAATCGGCCAAAAATCTGACATAGCATCTTTAAATCTGTTTGTCCAAAATACTCTAAAACTGATTTTGACCACTAGTCCATGAGTGAAAATTAGGACATCTATAATTTGTGATGGTATTATATCTGGTGCTGATACAAGTTTCTGACACAAAGTTTACTGACTAATATAATGTGCTCATTACTTTCCTTATTTTGATTTCCGCAATCAAAATAGGCCATTGAACAAAAACCGCAACCCTAACATTATCTGTGTTTTCACTTAAAATATGATCCTCTATTTGTAGGGCATGTCACTGAAAACTAGAACTAAGCTTAATCTCCTATAACTCAATGAAGCTAATTTAACTTATTGTTACTAAATCGTTATGAAGTAAACAACCACTGGTGACCAGTCTGACCATTCAAGAATAAACGTAATTTTCTCAATTCATGTAAAAAGCACACTTGACTTTCAGAAGCAAATCTTACAAACTTTACTATCATCACATGAAGACATCATTTCATCTTTCATATCCTTTCATATACTACAAAAATCAAAGACAAATCACTGAAAGAGACAGGTCAATAGCCAGCCATTTCTTGATGTTAGTATTAATTATAACACACCTCTTGCTTGTTCTGTATTCTGGCTGGCTGAAACACGGTCACGTGGGATGAACTAATATAGGTTAGTGATCGCGCGCGTGTTTTGCGGGAATAGTACCAGAGCAGGCAATAGTCTTTGAAGATTTTTCTGACGATGACGTCAGGTGAAATGGGTCAATAGATGAAGACAATTACAGTTACAGAGGAATTACTATCTTTGAAGGGTCATCCAGTTACTACCGGTTATTACCATTTTGGATCGCCCCACTCCATTGCAGAAGATTGCGTATGAGCAACCTCTTATTTTACCACTCATGGAAGATTGAAATTGAATGTATTCTAAACATTAAGGCTTACCTATAATACCATAAATAAATGGCCTTTTAGCTCAAGCTTAAAGGCACTGGACACAATTGGTATTTACTCAAAATAATTGTTAGCATAAAAACTTACTTGGTAACAAGCAATGGAGAGCTGCTGTTAGTATTTATAACACATTTTGAGAAACGGACTCCCTCTGAGTAACGCAGTTTTTGAGAAAGAAGAAAATAGTTTGATTTCGAGACCTCAGAATTAGATTTTGAGGTCCCAAAAACAAGCATCAGTAAGCACAAAACTTTGTGTTCCAAGGGTGTTTTTTTCCCCATTATTATCTTGCAACTTCAACAACCAACTAAATTAAAATGTTCACAGGTTTGTGATATTTCATGCATATGTTGAGATTTTGTGCATAATGTACTATGAGATACCCCAAGTGAGAAGACTGGTCTTTGACAATTACCAATAGTGTCCAGTGTCTTAAAGTTCTTTTTAGTGAGTGTTATTGGTCAACCACAGTTGCATTATTATCCCAAGGAAAGGTGAAAGACTTACCTCCTTCATTGCTGCCTGTAACCAAGATTCTGGAAAAGGTTGAAAATAAAATAAAACAGAAAATCAGAAGAGAAAGTTGCAACTTCGACTTGCAATGAAACCTCCACATTTGTCCAGCTTCAAGACCAATCCTTCACAGTTTCTTAATGACTACATATAAAGCATTCCAAATTGCAGTAATTTGTGTCCTGGTCAGTGCTGACACAAATATGGTTATAGTTTGAGCACTGTTTGAATGCGACAAAGAGTTGACCACTAATGCTGAAGTCACTTGGTCACTTGTCTTTATAGTTGCTAAAATGCACAAGGGGGCCAATTAATTATAAGGGGATTGATTTCACAAGCCTTTGGGGACATTTACCTTGGGGACATTTACCAAGAACATTAACACCCTTTCTTACCACTTGTTGCCAATTTAAAAAGTAGGGTTTGATTTGATTAGTTAAAGGGTCTATGTACTTTTTGTAGGACAAAAAGCACAATGTCTACAGATTTACACTAAACTTACACCGTTTGATCGATGAAGATAATGATGGTAGAAAGCTTCCCTGAAAATATTAGTTGCTGAGGTGCTGTAGTTTTTGAGAAATGAGTAAAACAATGTCTTGGAAATAATTTTCGTCTCAGTGATCATGAGACAAAAATTATTTTAACATGTAAAAACCTATTTTTATGACATTGTTTTACTCATTTCTCAAAAACTACAGCACCTCAGCAACTAATGTTTTAAGGTACGCTTTCTACTATCATTATCTTCAAACAGTGTAAGTTTCATGTAAATCTGTGGACATTGTGTTTTGGGTTAGAAAAAGTACCCAAATCCTTCCAAAATAAACAAGCCCCTTTGCAGCACTATTTCTATGCCACTCACTTGGATCATGTGCTTGGATACCCAGGTCAAAATTCCAGTTGAACCTAGTTAAACTGGGTTTAACTGGAACTAGTTGAAAACCAGTTGATAAACTAGTTAAACATATTGAAAACCAGTTGGTTTAATATGGAAAATGGACAGAAACCAACTGGTTTATAATTTCAACCTAGTTGAACACAGTTAAACCTAGTCCAAACCAGTTGGTTAGTATGGAAAATGGACGAGTTTGGTCACTATCCAGTTCAACCAGTTGACCCCAGTTAACTAGGTTCAACTGGAATTTTGACCTGGGTAAATTGAGGATAATTCGTGAAGGTTAAAGCAAATAATATTGTCTGCAAGTAAACAGCAAAATAGCTATGAAAAACATTTAAAGTAGTACACAACAATTTATTGAGTCTGGATTATAATGCCCAAGTCACTTGTTTATACAATTGTTAAAATGCTCTTGGGGCCAATTTTATACAGGGACAGGTTTCCCAGCAAGGACATTCAAGATTTTAATTGCACCAACCAGCTAATAACTTCCCTTTATCCCACTTGTGGCCAATTTAAAAAGTCGGTTTCGATTTTGATTTGTTTATGAACGAATCTATTCAGTACTCTGTTGATGCCACTTAAAATTTCTATAAACTCTGGAAAATGGCGGGGTAAGCGATACTGATGAAACCAACATAGGATTCATATAATGTTACCTTACTCTCTAAATGTAAAAGAGTGAAAAACCCCACTCTTTACATTTCGAGCTGTCCTTCATGTGGCTCTTCAAAAAGAGTGGTGGTTATTTCACTCTTTTAGAGGGGTTTCACTCCAGGACAGAGTGAAAAATCACTCAAACTTCAATCTAAAAGAGTGGAAGACCACTCGAAAAAGAGTTGTCCTTCATATGGCTCTTGAAAGAGTGCTTTTTATTACTCTTTTACATTAAGAGAGTACACAGAACTTGGTAAAGGCCCCCCCCAAAAAAAAAAAAAACAGTTACTGGCTGCAATGCCACAATCATTGCTGGTGACTGGTTTGCATATATTTGTGCGAGAGCAAACTTGTTAATAAATCTTAAATTTGCATCGGGGATAAAGAACATTAATTTTAATTTTTATCTAACATGCTAATACACATTATCAATGTACATGGGTAAAAACCTAAATTTACAAATTATTTGTTAATTTCTTTGCTTTATTATAACTTGCTTTGCAATTGCATTTTCAGCATTATCGATCATTATCATTTAAACAGCTACCGTGGCGGAATGTTTTCAACGGAAATGGTATTTTAACTTGCTTATAATGCACTTGTTCAACATTTTAATGTAATTTTGCTATGTGAACACTTCTGAATTTTTCATAATTTTCGATTAAAAAATCAAGCCCCAACCTTAAGGTTTTGAAAAACTAAAAACACTTCTGCCGTTGACGGCGCGCATCAAAGGACAATGCCGCTGATGTCATGTCTGGGAGTTTGCTTTGTTATACCTCCACCCTGCAACAAAGCGACTTTCACAAATTAGAGCTCCCAATTATGACGTTTGAGAGTGATTATGTAGCAAGCCTTTTTTTGCAAATCTCTCAGAAAAGCGCTGGATAAGGGCATTCAAAATGATTGTTTTTTTTTACACAATTGAACTCTATTTATAATCATATGACTCGATTTCCTTATTCATTGAAACCATTTTAAGTGAAATTCAGCAATGTTCACGACTCTACATTTTCGTTCAAGCAGGTCTTTAATTGTTTACCACTATTAACTCAAATTAAATTAATTAGCCACAAAGGTCTTACTTTATTGTGAAAAAAACCAAAAAAAAAAACAAGATCTATCGCTGAAAGTGTTTGTGTTTGTTTTTCCTCAGAAAATCATAGCCACTAATCACATTTGGACACCTAACTACACTCATGTGACTAATCAAACAGCAAAACAGGTGTCATATCAAGCATAATTGAACACATCTCTGCATTACACAGCAATAACAAATAACATAAGTCATACTCTCTCATCTGGCATCAACAATTTTCTCAACAGTTTGAAAAACTAAGTCACAGCAGCCAAACTTAAACTTACCAAATCTCAAACAAGTTGTGGATGGGGTTGCCAAAACACCAAGTGCACCCCAATACTACCCCATAAATGCTTAAGTGCATATTTGACCAGTCAGTTGGAAAAACTGAGTCACTGCAGCCAAACGTAAACTTACAAAATCTCAAACAAGTTGTGGATGTGACATGCCCAAGGGTTGCCAAAATACATGCTTGATGTACTGGCCGGTAGGGTGTATTTTGAGTAGCACCACATCTTCAGGAAAGCAACAACTCTGACCAAAGTCATCACTTTAGCCACTAAAATGGAGGAGGCTATCACTTTAGCCAATGAAATGGAGGCTTTTACAAGTACACCACAAAAAGAAAAGGCAAGGAGCTGAAGACCTTTGGTCAGTGGTCCAACCAGCGCCGCCCCGTGTGATAACATAAAATAATAAACTTGTGAACTACAATTAATTTGCAACATTTAATCAGAGATATTGTATAGCAAAGTATACCTTTAATAATCCCACATCAATCATCGATTTAATACATGTACTAATCTGCTACATCAAGCCCTACATGTATGGCCCATACCACACTAGGCAATTTACTGGCAGACTGTTCAAGCCATATCTCACTGTCGAAAAGACATCCCCATTTCAATTTGAATATAATTTTCTTGTTTAAAGTGATGCATTTTATGACAAAAATATTCAGTCCCCTTTTGTACACAGTGCACAAGTTGATTAAAGCCATTGGACACTTTCGGTGCAGAAAAAAATATATAAAAAAATCACAGATTTACAAATGAATTACAGGATTTACAGAAGGTAATGGTAAAATACATCTCTTGAAATATAATTCCATGAAATGCTTTACTTTTTGAGAAAACATTGAAACAATTATCAATTCTCGACATTGAGAATTACGGATTTATAGTAAACACATGTCATGACACAGCGAAATGTGCGAAAACAAGAGTGGGGTTTCCTGTTATTTTCTCCCGACTCCGATGACCGATTGAGCCTAAATTTTCACAGGTTTGTTATTTTATGTATAAGTTGTGATACACGAAGTGTGGGCCTTTTACCATTTACCGAAAGTGTCCAATGGCTTTAAAAGGTAAAATGACGAAATTCTTTTGGGTGACAGCCGTAGGCTTATCCTATTAGTCATGCTAGTACACATGAAATAACTGTGCAATAATAGAACACTGAGCATAATGACAAACAGGGCAATTTAATACACACTAACCAAATAATAGCCATTAATATTGACATCAACATATTTCACTTTCCCGTCATATAACACATGAAAGTAACTTAAACAACCACATGTGAATGAACTGTCTGACCAGAGAAGTTTGAATGGAAAATAAATTGATAAAAATGGGGTTGAACAAAAACACGTTAAATAGAGGCAGGGTGACCCCTGGCTACATGACTTCTGACTGGCACCCATGGACACCCATATTGATAAAATAAGGAGAACTGCAAAATAGGGCTAAATATCACAATGAAACGTTGGACCCCACAAGGGAACTCGTTGTTCAACATAGATCCCACTATGGATTTTTTTTTTTTGAAAAGGAAATAACAATAACTAAACCCACAAACAGGATTCGCAAGGTTGTGTTGGTGTGTGAATGCAAACTTGGCATGAATTTTATTAAATGATAACATAAGTTTATTAAACTAATTTTATTGAGGGTGAAGATTGTTACCACACACAAATTTCTATTGACCAAGTGACAAATGTATTGATAAATTAGGGAGACCAGCAACAATAGGGCTACATAGCTCAATGGGAGACTTTGGAACGCTAGGTGGCAGCAGACTTACCAGGTAAATGTCCATTGTTTACATAGTTCTGAGCATGCGCACATTACCGAGCACAATGAATTTGACCTGGTAAGTCTGCTGCAACCAAGCGTCCCTAAAGTCTCCCATTGTTTGAGCACCAGCACTTTACTCATGATATCGCAGGTTCAAATTCAAAACAAATCAAGTTTTCTTTCTTTGACCCAAAATGCTGTTTAAAGAGCTGTAAACACATCATGACTCGATGGAGAGCGGTGTAAGGACGATGACTGATCTCTCACTGAACTTGGCTTCCTTTCACAACCTCTACACTTAGATGCAACACTGCGGCAAACCTCTTCTTGTTGAACACAACACATGATGCATACAAACACCACCTTAACAAAAAAATATAAAAAACCCAAAGGATAACATGATTAGTCATTCTCATGTTTCTTTACAGAGTTGTCAAAAGTGTTGGTGGAAGAGTTTGTGTTTCATGGCAAGCACGCTTGTTCCTAGGATTCCATAGGCTTCGCTAGCTACATTTTTCAAATTATATTTGCTGAAAGAGTTGGGGTTCATCCTGGAATTTCTAGCTTTTCACAAGAATCCTTATTTACAGGTTTTCTGAGGCTTCCAAGTTACAGTATTTTTTATGTATGCTTGAAGATAAGGTTTTATCTTCGTATATCTGGAGCATTGCAAGCACTCTGACCCTTTTTTCCTCAGGCTTCAATGCTACAGCATTAATTATGCTTGCTAAAGGACTACAAACAATTAACACTGGTATTTCTGGGTCATAGTAAAGCACCCTTGTTTACAGATGTTCTCAGGGTTTCCATATACAGTAATGAAGTTCACCTCTCAGGTATTGTGGTATGTATTACCAAAGAAATATGGGTGCATTCGTTTAGCTTCCCATGGTCGACCCCGGTGTGTGGCGGTTTTTTTCTTTCCCTGGTCGACCCCAGGGAAAGCTAAACGAACGCACCCAATATATCAATAGAACTAATATCATAATCACCTGCAATGAGCTGATAGTACAGAAGATGACCTCGTAAGTGGGCATGCTCGTATCAAGAACCAGAAATCCAAAACACCAGCTCAGGCTCATGAGGGTGGAGACGCCAATGGTGTTCTGGAGGCGCTTGGCAATCTTCCGGACTCGAGACACTTCTTGGACCTTGAGAAGGCTGTGTATGGTCAGGAGGTACAAGATGATGTTGATGATGAAGAGAACAGCCATGGGTGTAAAGAGACCCAGGTACATCGGTAGACCAAAAGTGATCAAACAACTGCAGTTTGAGAAAACAACAACAGCAACAGGGTCAGTTCATAACACCTTTGCTCAGAGTGGCTTCAGCTATTTCCTTGCATATGAAAAACTACCAAACAAAAGTCTGCAGGACTCATCACTGCATCTGTTTCAAAGACCGATAAATTCAAATATCTATTCCAATTCAAGAAGAGTTTGGACTGATACTTTCTGTTAAACCAACCAACCAACCAACCAACCAACGAGGACGATTCAAACAAAATAATTGCCAGCGACAGAGGGTTAACTAATAAAACCAGGCTACTTACTAGTTTTCATTGTGATAGCTGTCTTCATGTGTCATTAGTGTCATCAGAACAGCAACAACTGGAGCTCCTTTGAATAATGCAGTAAAATTGTATTGAAAAAGTACTTGAATTGTTAATCCTATAATAATAGACACTATCTTCCTGCAGAGCAGATAAGAGAATCAGCGATACAAATCCATGGTGAATGTTGACATGAACTATCATGATTCGATGTATTGCATGGTGAGGTATCAATATAAATTTGGTTTGCTGTAACACCATGTGTGTATCTAACTTGCAGGCCTTGCACTAACTTTTTTCCTTAACTAGCCCGTCGGTCTAGTCAGCTGTTCTTTTCACTCAGCCCGCACAAATTTTCACTAGCCCTTGTGACTTGGCACTCTTGACTATTTGCACGCCGGGCTTTGTCTAAATCGAGCCCTGAGTTGCCAGGTACAGTTTTTTGTTAGAGAACTGTCTTTTTATATTATATGGCTGAGTAGATTTATTAGATTGTCTGGGAGACTTCTCAGTTCTGAAAAGAACTGTCCTGATTTTTAACTACCACCTGGGTTGAAGATAATGTATAGGGATTCAATGGCATCTGACTGGCACCCCCACACATAAACCTTTGACAAAATAGATAAACCGCCATCATTTGGCAAACAGAACATGAGCACCTTCAACTGTTTCGAGGTAACAGGTTAAGATCCTATTCTAGTAAACTTTTCATTTTTCATTCATTTTGTTTTCAATAACAAGCAATTTGACTTATTTTCTGGTTAATCCGCCTCTAAGAAGACCGAAGAATAACAAAAAATATGAAACTATCACATACTTACCCCAAGCAATGACACAGGATAGAACTATATCTAGGGTTGTTAACTCAGATGATACCTTCAATGTGCGGTAAATGTCCTTTGCTTCAATAGTCGTCCAGATCATAGTCGTTAGAGTAAAGTAAAGAAGCGATGCACTGACCATTGTACAGGTAGGCTCTAACTCCTTAACAGGGTAGAGTTAAAAAGAGAAAGGATTTTAAAATTACTTGAAGAAATGAATCATGAAAGTACAATGAGAAGTAGATTTATTATAATTTTTGAATACATCTTTCTAGAATTAATAACAAAGAAATGCTCAACAGTGTCATGCACTGTGACCCCTTGCACTTTTTTCAAGATTTTGATAGTGAATGTAAAGTGAATTACCAAGGAAAATACCCAATAAGTTAACTGCATTTCTTGAATTTTTTTTAAAAAACAAATCGTCTAAATTGTCTAATCGGCTGTATTTACCGTTGCCTTGACAACACCTCCAAGGAATATAGCATACAAGGCAATAACAGAGAGGCTGAACTGAATGGAAATGTGATGAGCTTTTCCGATTGTACTCCGTTGTTTCCTGCAACAATTAATCAAGAACTTATCAGTCATAAGATATTGCCTTTTGGGGTTGAACAAAGACAAATTGACTGCAATGGGATTAAAACAATTAACAACCTCCGGATTAACATGCTGACGCTCTACCAACTGAGCTATCTAGCCCTCTGATGGCGGTCTCCCTATTTTGTCAATATCTTTGCTCTGGCACCCCAGGTCGTTCAACTGGATAGTGACCACAAACTCGTCCATTTTCCATATTAACCAACTGGTTTGGACTAGGTTTAACTGTGTTCAACTAGGTTTAAGTTTTAACCAAGTTGGTTTCGGTCCGTTTTCCATATTAAACCAACTGGTTTAACTGTGTTTAACTAGTTTATCAACTGGTTTCAACAAGTTCCAGTTAAACCCAGTTTAACTAGGTTTAACTGGAATTTTGACCTGGGACCCACGTAATGTATTTAATATAAAAATGTTACATGTACCTCTATCCACCGATGTGATTATGTTAATTTTTGGGGGGATAACACACAAAATGACATCAGGATTTGAACTGCGATTCCTAGTTTTAGGAAGGTTCAACTTCCGATTGCCACCCTGAACAGACCAATCCATTAAGCCCTGCCCCATTGCGTATTGACCAATTGCGACGCAACGAGGTACAAAAAAAAGGTTCGAAATGCCTGCACGAATCTTGGTGCGCGCACAAAATTGTGCAGAAAGGCATTGGAGAGCCCCATGTGTTCTTGCTCACACGATCGTCGTGGGTGGAGTACTGTATCGGTCTATAGATGGATTTTACAACGTGTCATCATCCGCCATATTTAAATGAAAATGTGCTTGCATGCAAGGCTATCATTGGCTTAGAGCTGTGCGCAGCACATAGATGTATGCACTTTTGCATTGTTTATCATCAAAAATGGCGATTGATGACGCTTTGTGCAATCCATCATTTAACAAATTGACAAAATTGGGAGACAGGCAACCTTACGGCTAAGCTTATTTGGTTGAGGGCTGACCTGTTAGGGGGGTTAGGGAAACTTCTTTCTTACCTTGAAATTAGGTTCACTACCAATCTGATCGTAAATGCTGCAATTGACACAACACAAGAAACTTGGGTGATGAAACCAAGTGATTTCTTCACTGGAGTGGTAATCGTGCTTGCTTCCTTGATAAGTTGAGTCGACTGCGGAAGAAAAAGAAAACATGGTCGATACTTCATCAAATATGCCCAAATGTTTCAAAGCCCTCGCACCAATCAATTTAAATAAAAATACAGGGCCACAGTGTACTCATTCATTCATTCATTCATTCAAATTCACCATGGCGACCAGAGGTCAAATTAGAGAAAAGTAACGAGATTAAAAACTTGAAAAAAATTACACTGTTACAAGTTTAAGACATATGATTTGAAAGCATATACTTAAGTAAATTGACGGCTATTCTAAATAAAATAGTGATAAAAATGATATGATCCAGCTAACTGTGCTTGTCTTTATAGGACCAAAATAAAGTGTGCAACAGTTTGAAGATATCAAAACTACATAGTAGGCTGTATAAGGCCTTTTTCTAACCGTTGAGCAGTTTATGTAAGTGTTTAGACTATGAAGGAAGTAAGCATATACACTTTGATACACACCAAAACATTCACTTTAATGCCGACTTATTTTAAAACTCATTTTAATCAACACACTTTTAAAAATTACTTTGGTGGTCACCAAAACTTAGACTCTTTTGATACTCTAATATTTTAAACTCATTCTACTTGTCATTTAAAATGTACTGGACACTATTGGTAATTACTCAAAACAATTGCTAGCATAAAAACATGTGAAAAAATTGCAAGTATTGTAGTGTTTGAGAAAAAGGTGATTTCTCACTGGTACATTTTAAAACTTATAATTTAAAACAATCACTCTTTTACTTTGATACTCACTTTTTATTCAGAAATATCATAAATCTGGTAGGCTATAGACATACTCAGTTGCTTCCATGTGGTTTGATCTTCCATCAAACATTCATGCAAGCCCACAGCTGGGAATCCTTAAAGCCATTACACTTTCGGTAAACAGTATTGTCCAAGTCCCACACTTCGTGTATCACAACTTATATATAAAATAACAAACCTGTGAAAATTTAGGCTCAATCGGTCATCTGAGTCGGGAGAAATTAACGGGAAAACCCACTCTTGTTTCCGCGCGTTTCGCCGTGTCATGACATGTGTTTAGAATAAATCCATAATTCTCGCTAACGAGAATTAATATTGTTTTAATGTTTTCTCAAAAAGTAAAGCATTTCATGGAACAATATTTCAAAAGAAGTCTTTCACCATTACCTTCTGTAAACCCTGTAAATTATTTGTAAATCTGTGAACATTTTACTTTCTTTCTGAACCGAAAGTGTATAATGGCTTTAAAAGGCAGTGGACACTATGGTAATTACTCAAAATAATTGTTTGCATAAAAACTTACATGGTTATACAAGTAATGGAGAGCTGTTGATAGTATAAAACATTGTGAGAAATGGCTCCCTCTGAAGTAACGTAGTTTTCGAGAAAGAAGTAATTTTCCACAACTTTGATTTTGAGACCTCAGATTTATAATTTGAGGTCTCAAAATCAAGCATCTGAAGCACACAACTTCGTCTAACAAGGGTGTTTTTTTCTTTCATTATTATCTCGCAACTTCGACGACCAGTTGAGCTCAAATTTTCACAGGTTTGCTATTTCATGCATATGTTGAGATACACCAAGTGAGAACACTGGTCTTTGACAATTACCAATAGTGTCCACTGCCTGTAAGTCATTGGTTAAAACACATTTGTTTTGTTCTTATTATGGTAGTAATTGTTTACTTTTTACTCTTCTCGTTGCTGAGATAATTGTACGTAGTGCACTTAAAACAGTAAATTATTAAATTAGATTTTGATTAGATAATAATAATAATACACAAACTTGTATAGCGCCCTAATCATGTGTAAACATGCTCTAGGGCGCTGAACATGGACAAATAGACAAACTAAAACATAAGAAAATACTGAATCATAACAACGGGAGTAAACATTCTTAAAAACATTCAACAACAAACTTAATCAATAGAATTACAAATGCAACTAGGTCTTAAATCTCAAATACAACATTGTTACACATTGCAAGCATTACATTGTTACACTTTACAAGCATTTATAGTATGTTAAAAAAATTCATGGATAACATACTCACTTCTTCTACTAGTACATCATCGGTAATAACTTCCCCACAACTCTCGTCTGTATAGTTTCCCCAGCGAGGTGGATCAGCTACCAAACATTCACGAACAGCTCTTGGTAAGCCAGCTGTGGATCGAGTGATTGCAGATAAAGTCTTTGAATATCAAGTAATAACTCACGAGGGAAACTGACGCTAACTTTATAATAAATTGAGGTTGAACAAGGACAAACTGTCAAAATTTAAACCAGTTATGATAGCTGTATCCATTCACGTTGGATGCATGTCAGATTTTGTTTTGCATAATAGTCTAATGACCGTATTGAATATGGACATCACCGTTCAAATATCTGCCCTACAAGATGGCGTTTGCGAGCGTGTGCGTGTGTGTGTGCGTGCTTGTGCCATAGAAATAAAACTGGGAATGCTGCATGCTTCTTTTATGTACGCCTTTAGACGCGCATACAGTTTGCCCTACAAGATTGCGACTTTCAAAGCAAAAAAGGGTTATTCAATATGGTCTACAGTGTCAGGCCCAAGACAAAGTATAGACACACTTTGTTATAAGTGTTTGGACTCAACGTTAAGCAAGTTTACAGCAAGCAACAAAATATAACTGTCTGTTTATATACTGCATACTTCCCATGTTTTCTTTACAAATTATGAACACATTTGTGTCATATACAACACCTTTAAAAGCAATAATGGGGAAAAATGTTTTTTAATCATGGACAAAAATACCGCTAACACACAAAGTGCTCCACTAATGTTGAAGAGTCAGAAAATGGGAGGGTTTGTAACCCTCCCATTTTCTGACTCTTCAAAAGTCTGTAGCTGACCTTTTATTGAGTTGAGTGGACATGTCTCAACTGAGCCGACAGTTTCCCCAGCGGCAGCAACAGGCCAGGTCAGAATTCCCAAAACTTTGTCGTTACTTGTAGCTGTTCCACAGTTACCTTTGAAGAAAAAAAGTGAAAGTTGTATATGTGTCTTCACTCCTCAAGTTTGAGTCCTCAGTGTTGAGTCAGAGTCCCAAATCTTTTGGGTCGAGTCCGAGTAACACATCGTTAGGGTAAAGTCAAAGTCAAGAGTAAGGAGTCTTGAAATTAGTCTGATGAGTCCGCATTCATAACCTGGGTAAACCCCCCCCCCCCAAGAAAAAACCCAAACCAAAATAAAAACAAACCAAACATACCCCAACAAACACCACATTACTCCAACAAAGAAACAAAACGATCACCCAAACATCCCCACCAAACAAACAACCCAACAAAAACAAAGCAAACTAAACAAACACACCAGCACACACCCAAAATAAAAAAATAAAACACAAAAGAAAACCTTACCTTGAGGGTCCACTTCGCTTTGTTGGGTACAAGTCACTCCAAGATCAAAAATGGCTTCATTAAACTCTTCTCGAAATATTCCATAGGTATTAAACCATCCCTGGTGGTCACACTTGTCAATACTTTCTTCGTTTCCTTGACATGAGAGGATCCTCAAGAGAACTGGTTCTACTCTAGAACCAAAATGACCCCCCGGCCAGGCATTTAAAGCTGAGGGGTACCCAAGCTGTCGGCAAACAATGTTGGCCATTTCAATGCTCCAGCTCTTGGAAACCAACACACCCCACTGGCCACTGTAGAACAATTCCACTCTTCCTTCGTAAGGGAAGGAAGAATTGGCAAGACGAACTGGAACTGTAAATAGAAGAAAGGATTAGCTAAAAAAGTAAGAAACATTAAACTGGCTTTACAAATACAAAGCAATGAACAAAACTAGTTAAGCTTAATAATAGCTTTCTCCAGAGTGAATTTATAGATCTGTGAATTTACAGAGTCAGCAGATTGACATTTCCACATTTATTTGGAGTACATTTACCAAGAATTCAAGAAACACGTATGTGGATTAAATGTCAATACACAAACATTTATCTGTCAGCAAACCAGTATAACCGAGTGAGGTACAATTTGAAATACATTTTGAAGCGAGTTTTATAGTATACAAATAATGAATGTTTATAAGTGCAATATAGTGCAAATATTTTCATGAGTTCTATTATCAATGGGGCGGAGCCAAGTTGAATGGAACATTCCATCTTTCAACGAATTCGCACTGTTGCACGAATGAAAAACATTCATTATTTGTTTATATAACATCCAAGTAGATCTTTTTCATTTTGATTGGAGGGTAGGCCCAGCAACTTTCAAAACAACATTACACTGGTTTCTTTTGGTTTGGCCTGTTGGATTGAACAGTGACTATGTGCATTCTTTACAGCTATTTTGTGAAAGCAGACGCCGAATATAGGCTTTCGAGTTGATAGCTTTTCGAGTCACAGTGGTTAGGCTCACTTTTATTAATCCTTGCCATCTTAGAATGGGCTTGTCCTGTCTGTTTTTATAATTGTCTTTCTTGATTGCCAGTGCTCTGTCTCATTCAATCATTGGTTTACAATTGTTCTAGGTGTCATAAGTTTACATTTGTTGTTTCTTATACTGTTATATTTCTTTAGTACGGTAATATTGTATCTTGTACTGTTTGTTGAAATCTTGGCCGAATAAATGATAATGATAATGATAATGATAATGATAATGATAATGATAATGATAATGATAATGATAATGATAATGATAATGATAATGATAATGATAATGATAATGATAATGATAATGATAATGATAATGATAATGATAATGATAATGATAATGATAATGATAATGATAATGATAATGATAATGATAATGATAATGATAATGATAATGATAATGATAATGATAATGATAATGATAATGATAATGATAATGATAATGATAATGATAATGATAATGATAATGATAATGATAATGATAATGATAATGATAATGATAATGATAATGATAATGATAATGATAATGATAATGATAATGATAATGATAATGATAATGATAATGATAATGATAATGATAATGATAATGATAATGATAATGATAATGATAATGATAATGATAATGATAATGATAATGATAATGATAATGATAATGATAATGATAATGATAATGATAATGATAATGATAATGATAATGATAATGATAATGATAATGATAATGATAATGATAATGATAATGATAATGATAATGATAATGATAATGATAATGATAATGATAATGATAATGATAATGATAATGATAATGATAATGATAATGATAATGATAATGATAATGATAATGATAATGATAATGATAATGATAATGATAATGATAATGATAATGATAATGATAATGATAATGATAATGATAATGATAATGATAATGATAATGATAATGATAATGATAATGATAATGATAATGATAATGATAATGATAATGATAATGATAATGATAATGATAATGATAATGATAATGATAATGATAATGATAATGATAATGATAATGATAATGATAATGATAATGATAATGATAATGATAATGATAATGATAATGATAATGATAATGATAATGATAATGATAATGATAATGATAATGATAATGATAATGATAATGATAATGATAATGATAATGATAATGATAATGATAATGATAATGATAATGATAATGATAATGATAATGATAATGATAATGATAATGATAATGATAATGATAATGATAATGATAATGATAATGATAATGATAATGATAATGATAATGATAATGATAATGATAATGATAATGATAATGATAATGATAATGATAATGATAATGATAATGATAATGATAATGATAATGATAATGATAATGATAATGATAATGATAATGATAATGATAATGATAATGATAATGATAATGATAATGATAATGATAATGATAATGATAATGATAATGATAATGATAATGATAATGATAATGATAATGATAATGATAATGATAATGATAATGATAATGATAATGATAATGATAATGATAATGATAATGATAATGATAATGATAATGATAATGATAATGATAATGATAATGATAATGATAATGATAATGATAATGATAATGATAATGATAATGATAATGATAATGATAATGATAATGATAATGATAATGATAATGATAATGATAATGATAATGATAATGATAATGATAATGATAATGATAATGATAATGATAATGATAATGATAATGATAATGATAATGATAATGATAATGATAATGATAATGATAATGATAATGATAATGATAATGATAATGATAATGATAATGATAATGATAATGATAATGATAATGATAATGATAATGATAATGATAATGATAATGATAATGATAATAATAATAATAATAATAATTAGGGACGACATCATCATCAAACTTCATCAAAATCACGATTTGCCGATAATTTGATTATCAAAAATCAAGACAATACCGTAATCGTTTAAGAAATGGTATCGCAATTTTCGATTATATCGAGATATCGCCCAAGCTTAGTGGAGAGCACATCATGTAGGAATGTTTAAACGATTGTTAATGACCAGCTGGAGCTGTTTATAACTGGCTGGCTTTGGTGTCGGGCGCGCTTGTACGCCAATATTATCTTGCGGAACGCGCAATTCATAGCTACAATGTATTAGCTACAGTGCGTATTTCGTTTCTTAGCGCGCGCATAATCTATTTCTAAGCGCACGCGTAATCTAGTTCCTTCGGCTCGGGCCTTTATCACACGGCAACGACCCTTCCTGGTTTAAACGGCCATTTAAGAACTCGTCGCTACCATTTATTCCCTTATTTAAAGTGAGTTTTCGTTTAAGTTATCAAGATTCTCACCTGGTGGAGGGGTTTTGGTGTCACAAGTCACCCCAACGTCCCTAGTGAAACACTGGTTTGCGTTTTGCAACCATCGGCTGTGGTTGCACTGTTCAATACCAGACTCGGTTCCATTGCATTGAACATTTTCAAGGAACATGGATTCAATGTTTTTACCAAACATGACCTCGCCCCAGGCCTGGCTGGCAGAAGGGTACCCGAGCTGTCTACACACCACATTTGCTGCTCGAATGCTCCAACCTATGTTGCAGATTGTACCCCAACTGCATTTATAGAACACTTCCACTCTACCTTCATTGGGTGTTTGTCCACCTGCAAGGCGTACTGCACCTATTGGGGCTGGGGAATGAACAAAAGTCGAAGAAAGTTCCTTTTCAAAGTTAAATTTTATCAGTTTACCCCTTCGTATATCCCTCGTCTAATACTTTGCTGCAAATTGTATAAAGGCTACATGTACATCCTGCTTTACAGCCAAAAACAAGGCACAGAAATAGCAATGTGCTATACTTTCCTTAAACATTTTGACAACTGCAGGAAATAATTATAAAACCTGACGAGACAAAAGATTCCAAGCGTGAAACCACTGGGCACTTAAGTGCCTTATGTGCCTAACAGTTGGGCTGTCATGTTGGCGTAGTGGTATTTATTTCCTCGCAGAAATCTGGAGGGCAGCTTTTACAAAAGGGACAGACTTATTCCAAAGATCGTCTAAACAGTTGGGCTGTCATGTTGGCGTAGTGGTATTTATTTCCTCGCGGAAATCTGGAGGGCAGCTTTTACAAAAGGGACAAACTTATTCCAAAGATCGCCTAAACAGTTGGGCGGTCATGTTGGCGTAGTGGTATTTATTTCCTCGCGGAAATCTGGAGGGCAGCTTTTCCAAAAGGGACAAACTTATTCCAAAGATCGTCTAAACAGTTGAGCGGTCATGTTGGCGTAGTGGTATTTATTTCCTTGCCTTCCATCTGTAGGACCCCATCAGTTCAAATCTCACTTGGGGCACTATGTGGATTGGGTTTTCAGTCCCTTCCTGAAAGTGTGGCTTTTCCCAGGACTTGCTTTCTAGGGTTTAACTCCCACATCTAAAACGGAAACTTCCTTATTCGTCTTCTCTACATGGGGTTCTTGGCTAGTACAGTGATTTTAATCACTTAAAAGTGCACTTTTATAAGAGTCCTTGGGCCGACAACCAGAGTAAATTGGATGAAACGGTTTCATACTTCTATGTTCAAATAATTTATTCTTCAATCTTACCGTGTGATGAATTAACATGACTTGAGACGTTATGAAGTTCTGGAGCCTTGGATCCTTCCCCACAGGTTACACCAACCACCTCACTATGACTGCAATTATCACTAGACCAGTCACTGTAGTAACACTGATCAATGCTAGTTTCATTTCCAATGCATGTCACGTTGTTAAGGAGTATCCCTCCCTGTCCCTGTACGAGGTGGGCTCCCTGCCAGTTTGCTAGAGTTGCAGGAGGGTAGTGGAGCTGGCGGCAGATGACACTGGACTCAAGCATGCTCCATCCTTTATTGCAAACTGCACCCCATTGGTCTTTGTAATACACCTCCAGTCTGCCTTCATAAGGGCTGGTTCCGTTGACAAGGCGAACTGCAAAAAGTGTATAAGTATTTTTTGAACATCATTGCAGCAATTAAGGAATTGATTGAACTCAACACTGAGAACTGCGACTCAGGATAAAAGACTTGGACATGCGACTCATTCAGGAAGGTACACGTTTGGTAATTACTCAAAACAAATATTAATTTAAAAACTGACTTGGTAACGAGCATTGGAGAGCTGTTGATAGTATAAAACATTGTGGGAAACGACTCCCCCGATGAAGTAACGTAGTTTTTGAGAAAGAGGTAATTTCTCACTAAAATAATAAAAGACTTCTAGCTAGAAGTCTTTTATTCCCATCTGAAAGCACACAAATTTGTCCAACAAGGTTGCTTTTTCTTTCATCATTTCCTCGCAACTTGGATGACCAATTGAGCTCAAATTTTCACAGGCTTGTTATTAGATGGTCATGATGGGATACAACAAGTGAGAGACTGGTCTTCGACAATAATCAAACATGTTACTCACCTTGTGAGGGTGAATTCAGTCCAATCCTACTGCATGTCACTCCAACCTCTTTGCTATGAGTACTAATGTAATTCGACCATCCCCAGTGGTTGCACTGTATGATATTTGATTCACTTCCATTACAGCCCTCAACATTCAACCAAAGAAGTCCAGTGCCTCTCCCGAAGTGAGCCCTCCCCCAAGCATGCGTTGCGGAAGGGTAGCCCAACTGCCTACAGATGACATCCGCTTCTTGCAATGTCCAGCCTCGACTACAAATGGTACCCCAGTAGCATTTGTGGTATATCTCTACTCTTCCTTCATATGGGGTGTTCCCGTTCACCAGTCGGATCGGAGCTTTATAAATGGAAAGTTAAAATCACTGTCAATTTGTCAATTTACCAGCAATGGCTTCATATGAAAGTATGCACAATTGATGGCATACAACACTATATGTTATCACACAAGCGCGAGTATTTCGCGAATTTATCTTCCAGTCTCACTTGCAACGCACAAAATATGAAATTTCAGAGCGTTTTTTTTCAGGCGCACAAAGATTAGAATGTAATTTTTGCACTGTCCGTATACGTAGCATGACAAAATGACATTTCACAATATGCACTTTGAAATAAAAACAGAGGAAGTAGGATATAAAACAGAGGTCGTAGCATATATGATCCCCCTAGTAGTTCGAGCTTCTGATTGGTGGACTGGAAGATAAAATACAATATGATAACATTTGTATTATAAGAATATTTCTTAAAGGCACTGGACAGGTTTGGTAATTTTTGGTTTAATTTTTCTGGCGTTTATGTTTTCCAAAACGGGTCCTAAAATTAAGCGCCAAGGTCGTTGAAAATTCCACATTATTTCAGACAGGAGGGTCATACGATCTTGATTTTTGTTTCATTTAAAATGTTAAGATTTGCCTGTTTAGATTAAGATGATCAACGCAAAAATGAAATTTACTCGATATTCCTCATCATCAGAGCGGGTCACATGTTTTATTTAACAATTCACTAACTATTTATTAGAACACTTGACAACCACAATTACTTACGGGGTAGTTGAGGTTCCACATTGCAGATCACTCCCACATCATAGAAATGAGTAATCCCACGTGCGTTTTCAAACCACTCCTTACGGTCGCACTGATCAATGCTTGTTTCATCTCCATTGCATATCATGTGGGTCAAAAGTACTGGCCCTGTTCCCCGGCCGAAGTTACCAAACCATAAGGTACTGTAAGCCGAGGGAAAGCCGAGCTGTCGACAGATTACATTGGCTTCTCTAATGTTCAAGACTTTACCAGAAAATGTACCCCAGAAGCATTTGTATAAGATTTCCACACGCCCCTCATGAGGGCCTGCTCCATCGACCAGACGAACTGGAAAGGTGCAATGTCAATGAGATAAGGTCAATGAGATGTTAGACAAAACAAAGTTGGATTAAGGGGTCTGTTAGAGTTCATCTTTTACAGTTGATTGAAAATTAGTTTATAAATACCTCAGATAGTTTTGCTATTCCTATTGGTGGAGAGTGCGTCACATGGGGGAACGCCCACAAATGCATATCCAAAAACTGTTTCAGTCATATAATAATGCAACACACGTACAGAGCTCAAGGACGAGTTTCTTACTTTATTACGCCTTTTAACCAAAAAGATATTTATGAATGTAAATAAGAGAGTATTGACTCATTCTTGAGCTGCCTTTATTGCAAGGCCGTGACCCTGCCTGTTTTAAACGGCAGTTTAAAGACATTGGACACTATTGGTAATTGTCAATGATTAGTCTTCTCACTTGCTGTATCTCAACATATATGTATGTATGTACAAAATAACAAACCTGTGAAATTTGAGCTTAAGCAGTCGTCGAAGTTGCGAGATATGAAAGAAAATACACCCTTGTCACATGAAGTTGTGTGCATTTCAGATGCTCAATTTCGAGACCTCAAATTCTAAATCTGGGGTCTCGAAATCAAGTTTATTGAAAATTACTCCTTTCTCGAAAACTACTCCACTTCCGACAGGCCTGTGAGCGGGTCATGAAAAAAAAAGCAGGAAATTGTTTTCCGGATTTTGGGCCAGCACTATACGAACGTAATAATAAACAAGACATTCACAGAAACATATACATGCAGGCCACAATTCTTACATGTAACAATGTGTTGTGCATCCTCACTTTCAATATATTTTTGTACCATTCCTTTAGAAACAAATCCACAAGCGCGATGAGTCCTCGTCGTCGACTGCCATATATTTTTCTTGTCCCAAAAATACACACCTTATACACAACGCTCGGACGTCGCGTGGGGGAAAACCATGTGTGCCTAATTCTGTCTCAAGGTGTTGGCTTTTTAGTAAAGCGCCCTCTATTGGTGCAATGGAACAATGACATTGAAGTACATGTAAAATAGACATCGCGCTAAACGAAAAATTAACAACAACAGCTCCAATGAAAGCCCAACATGGAGCATTTTACCGGGTCTAGCCCCCGACTCACATGTCAAAATCAAATCGCAATCAAAGTGCTTCCCGATTCCAGGTACGTGCTGCTTGACGATCTAGTTCGGATGTAAAAAAAAGAAAAAAGAAAGAAAAACAAGGAACAGGAAAAAAGCGGAACCCAAGAAAAATGCGGACTGTGGGAAAATTAAAAAGAGCGGAAATCTGCTTTAAAGCGGAGATTTCACAGCCCTGTTCTGAGGGAGCCGATTCTCACAATGTTTTATACCATCTTGCAACCTGTCCCCATTACTTGTTACAAAGTGAGGTGTCCATCTGCCTTTAAGAACGATCGTCACTACCCTTTTTATTCCCTTATTGAAACTCACTTTTCTCAGTTTCTTCTATTATCAGATGTTCTTCACCACACCTCACAGCAGCACCTCCTGCGTCAGAACATGTTTGGCTCATCCACGAACTGTAACCACATTCTGCTATACTGGACTCGTTGCCATCACACGTTACATTACTCCAGAGAGTCAGTCTTTCACCCTGGCCAAAGTGAGAATTCTGCCAAGCCTGAGTGGCCGTTGGATAGCCTAGCTGTCGACAGATGACTTGAGCATCCTTCAAGTCCCAGTTATCCCCACAGATGGTGCCCCATATGTCTTCCTGGTACACCTCAACTCTCCCTTCATATGGAGTTGATCCATTGACAAGCCTCACCAACACTAATCAAAACAAAAAAGACTTTCAAGTGTTTGATCAAGTGGTGTTATTGTTATAGTGTTTGTATTTGTATACTTAAACCAAGATACTTATAGTTGCTTTGTCTTTTTGGATGTGACTTTTAAGACACTGGACACCTTTGCTTTCAGATGCTTGATTTCGGGACCTCAATATCTAATTCTGAGGTCTCAAAATCAAGTTTGAATATTTTAGAGGAAAACTACTTCTTTCTCAAAAACTATGTTTCTTCAGAAGGAGCCGTTTCTCACAATCAACAACTCTCCATTGCATGTTACCAAGTAAGTTTTTATGCTAACGGTTATTTTACCAATTGTGTCCAGTGCCTAAGAATGTAAGCCCAAGCCAACGTTGGTAAAGCGAGTACAAGTCAAGTTAACATCACCAAAATTGTAGCCTTGATCAAGGCTGTGTAGACTAATAAAGCTAAAACCATAGAGCACCTCAGCCGCCCGAATGCAACCCAGTCACCCGACTGACTCTAAACGGAATAGCACACCGTACTCTCACGCACACCCACACAGCGCCTGTAATGTACATCCACGCAGCCCCATCACACACACACACCGCAATCGCCCACAATCCTAGCCCGTGAGCCATCAGGCTTGAGTCGAACTCAATTCCTAGTCCTAAACTCAAGTCCTACAACACACTCTGTTGTAGTATCATCGGGTCATGTTCTCTAAGGCCGTGTCCGAATTTTTGGCTACGGATGCGGCTGCGACCGTTGCCAGGGGTGTTACTAAGGGTGTCCTATACTTCAATGCATGATGACGCGGCGATCCGGCCGTAGCCATGGCCGTAGCCGCCAATTCGGATCCGGCCTAACTCTCAAGAATCACAGTAATACAAGATGGCTGCCCGCATGGCAACTGTGCCAACACAAGAGGGCGGTATAACGACACATAACATAACAGTGTGGTAGGGGTGTCTGCGCTAATACTTAACTGTAAAGTGAAATACTACATTTGCATATTTCCATTAATGCTAAGACTTTTTTCACACAGCGTCCTCTGGCAACCCACAATACCATGTGGCATTCTCCGCCAAAAGGACCTTCGTCTTTTCTCATAGCTTTAAGGGATGCCAAATACATCAAGGATAGTGAGGTAGGAGAGAAAAGACTGTTAAAAGCTCCCTTCAACCTGTTTCAGTGACCATCACAGTCAATTTCTTTAAAACAAAAATTGTGTAAAACTTGTTTCCACTTACCGGTTGTAAGGAACGATGTTTCGCAAGTCACCCCAGCATCTTGGCCATGGTTGCAGTATTGATTGTTGAACCAATCATCATGATTACACTCAACTAAACTGGATTCGTTCCCATTGCAGGCAACTTGATTAAGGATGATTGGCAAGGATCCTTGGCCGAAGTGAGCCCCCGACCAGGCATGGGAAGCAGATGGGTAGCCAAGCTGTCGGCAGACAGTATCAGCTTCCTTGAGGCCCCAGATGTAGTCACAGATGGTTCCCCACTGGCACTTGAAGTACACCTCCACCCTGCCTTCATGGGTAGTGGTCCCATTGACGAGTCGCACTTGAAACATAAATGTAGTTGACAATGCTCCATTTCAAAGCTCAATCATTAACTCATTGACAGGTAACAAAAACCAAGTTCGGGTGCGAATGTTTATAGTAGATAAGCAATTTAAATCATATGTATGCATTAAGCTATTTCACTTTGTAGGTAGTGGTCCCATTGACGAGTCACACTAGAAAAACAAACATTGAAACTATGGTGTTCGCATACATGTATGTGCTAGCTTCTCACATTTGTTTACATTGCATTTATGCCTTTTCAACACATTTTCTATTTGTTGCACTTTAGTTTTACATCATTGGATTCCGATTGCGTTTATCTGAGGTGGGATTCAAACCAGGTTTTGCTGAGGTGAAAGCCAATGAAAGACACTAGCCAACCTGTTCCCCATGCACAGACCCGCCTACTCTGGTGGAACATAAATCAGTATCAAAATTAAAAATTTCACTAACTAAAATCTCTCTCCTTGTTCAAGCGCCTGTTTGTGAGTACCTTGTGGGTAGATATATGGGCTATATTAGACTGCATATTATTATGATAACATTATCTTCATTCAAATACTCAGCAGTGACACTTGTGTCCTTTAGCAAGACATTTAACCATTGCTTCGTACCTTCAGATGGGACGTAACGCCGTTGATCCCATGTGTAGTGTAACGTGTGAACAACCCAGTGCATTTATCTGCGCCGTAGCACCTTGTAAACCCTTATGGTGCTACATAATTGAGTCTCAGAATTCATCACTGCATCTTTGGAAGTTTGTGTATATATACGCGCCTTGAGTACCTTGTTTGGTAGATACGTGCGCTATATAAGACACCAATGTTATCATTCATCATCTTCTCAAGCTAAGTAAGATTTGCTTACCTGCTGGCAATGTGTTGAGATCACATGAAACTCCAACATCAGCAGCATGAGTGCAGAAGTGATGTACAAACCAGCCATCGTGATTGCACCGATCAATGCTGGACTCGTCCCCATGACAGCTGACACGATGCATGAGAATAGGTCCTGTGCCTTTCCCGAACTGATTGCCCGGCCAGACCTGGGAAGCCATAGGATACCCAAGCTGGCGACAGACCACGTTGGCATTTTTAATAGTCCACAAAGTGCTACATACTGTCCCCCAAAGACCCTGATAATTCACCTCCAACCTTCCTTCGTATGGTGTCTGACCATTGACAAGGCGCACCTTAACTGTACGATTGCAAAGAAAAAGGGGAAAACAAATTGGCATGAGAATAGTCTCTTTATGCTGCATAACGTTTCCGTTAAGCATCAAAACAAACTGCACACTCCAAAGAGCCTGTGACCCCCCTGGTGCTTCACTGTGGGGACAAAATCGGTCAAAAGGAGGAATTCAAATTCATCAGTTTAGCAATATCAAATCCAAATCAAATCCAAATCATAATTGCTATTTTTGTTCTGAATGACATTCCGGTAAGTATTTGCCAAAAGATATGATACTTGATTAATTGCACACAAAAGGTTTTTTGACAGTGCCAATCAGATATCTATGCTAATAAGAACAATTTTTCTGACACGCATTTAAAATTCATGCATGTTCCCCTAATCCTCTCAAACTAGGATTTCCTATCAATGTTTTAAATAGTACAAAAGAAGAAGCAAAAAAAAAAAAAAAAAATGTCACTGCCCATGTACATAAAAGAACACCCCCTGTTTAATTTTGGTTAATTCCTGTTTTGCGTATAGCGCCCCCTACGGTCTGTAATGGGGGTGATTGAATAAGGGGGTAATTGAATGGTCCCCTCTGCTCTGCTTCCAAGGTTGTTGTAACTTGGGAATGACCCCTGTTTAAGGACTTTAAAGGGTTTGGGTACTTTTTGTAGTTCACAAAACACAATGTTCACAACAGACCACAGATAAATGTGACCCGACAAGATTGGTTCTTTATACAAGTATTTTATTCACAAGCACAAAAGATTTTTAAAAAGGGTTGATGCGTAAGTCTATAAAAGAACAGAAAAGAAAAAGATTATAAGCAAACATAAGATTATACAATAGAAATGTAGAAAATACAAACATTAAATCAAAATAACCAAAGTAAACCTGAAACATTAAATTCTATGGCAAAGAGAAAATGTCTCCAGCGCAAGAAGATAAACTTTTACAATAGAGAAACACATTTATTATTATACCCTTTTAGCCAAAGATAAAATAGTTCCTCAGTCCACCTTATTAAATATTCACGAAAACTCTAGAGTCCAGTAAAGAACACTAAGTTTTAACACTGCTATACACAATAGACAGGACTGTCCAAAAAGACAAATACATACTAATGAGCTAGCAACATGGCTGTAACATAACCAATCTAGATAGTGGTTCTGGATGTAAGCCACCTGTGCAGTGATCACATAGCAATTAACTATACCATGCCCTCATCACACACACAGCACAGTATTGATAACTGCATCAACACAGAGTTATGTGATGTAGCTAAACCTATGTCAACAAACCAAACACACAGCCATGAACCTTGGAAGTTCCTAAGACATTCCACAGCTGGTGTACTTAATTACTTAATCTCTACATCTCTGCAATAAACAAACCATAGCATACAATACTAAGAATCTCATGTGGGGTCTATGCTAGAACCTAACACAAGAAACTGTAAATCTCTGAAGTTTCATGGAATAGAAACACAGAAATCTAATGTACAAAAGAAACAATAACTTAATCATAACTGAAAGACCTTAATGGCAAAATGAGCAAAATAAGGAATAATAACAATTATCAAAAGTGACTCAATCAAAGTTATCCTAGCAAGAACTTTGCAATGAACTAGGTAAATCAATTAACAAGAAAAACCAATAATGAAATGAAATCCATACAACTAATTTAAACTTCCCTGTGACATGAACACTAAAAGTATGGACATGGAAGAGTCTAAAACAACAAATAACTATACACTCCATCTTCAATGACATGTAAAGTAAATTATAATAAACCAAACTATTTCTCAAGGAAACTTGTAAAAGAACTCTTTTCCTTCCTCCATATAGCAAGGTTAATTAATCCAAGGAAACATTATCCTCGACTGTTTCAAATATAAACAGAATAAAGACAATCCAAAAAGGACAAGTTTGGGCAAAACACTGGCTTAATTAGTGCTTCCAAACTAAAACAAAAGTAACAACAAATGCAAAGAACTACAATTGTATAGACAAAGGAAACTTATCCATTTCACTTAAAATACAGTGAATCTCCTTAGAAATGGCAATAATAATAAACACAAATATGGATTGTAGTTTAGCAGTAATAAGAAACAAAGAAAGATTTGGTACTTACATTTACAAGGATGGGAATAACTCTGAAAACTGGAATAGCTCTGAGACTCTTGGAAAATGACTTGTTCACACGATGATAACTTGCAATGGAATGACTTAGTTGCACAATAGCTACACTATACCTGGGGTAGAGCTGGGGCTGACCACACTGACCATACCCTGGGAAATAAGACCCTCAGCAGGTGGGCTGCTGCTAAGTCAACCATTAGTTAACTTAAGAGGGGGCAGTCCCTTAAAGTGCCTGGTCACATAAACATTAAACTTATTTTTAGCCTAAATTTTAAAAAGGAAACATTTCCGTTTCCAACTACCAAAAGCGTTGTTTGAACCAGTGGATTGTCCGTGGGTGACGGTAAGCCAGCCTAATTGTAAGCTCACACTGGACACTATTCGTATTTACTCAAAATAATTATTAGCATAAAACTTACTTGGTAATGAGCAATGGAAAGCTGTTGAAAGTACATTGTGAGAAACGGCTCCCTCTGAAGTAACAGAGTTTTTGAGAAAGAAGTAAATTTCCCACTAAAATATCTTGATTGATTTCAAGACTTCAGCTGAGGTCTCGAAATCAAGCATCTGAAAGCACACAGCTTGTGCGGCAAGGGTGTTTTTTCTTCAATTATTTTCTCACAACTTCTGTTACCAATTGAGTTCAAATTTTCACAGGTTTAATATTTTGTAAATATACACCAAGTGAGAAGACTGGTCTTTGGCAATTACCAAACGTGCCCAGTGCCTTTATCATCGAGGCAAGTGGCTCCGACATCCAATTGTTCACAAAGAAATTCTTTGGCAGTTGTTATTTTGGGAGATTTTGTTTATTCTTTTCTATTTGTACTTACACATTATGTGAAAACACAAGGAAATATAGAAAAGAAAAGTAATTTATAACGGAAGAATGAAGTGAGAAAGGAAAATTATTTGACTCGGCCGGCGAGCTAATGAAGGAAGGATTTTGACTCCCCCGCCTTTTTTCACTCGCATATGGCGACAGTTAATTTTGAACCCTGCAAGGGCCTGCAATTGAAAATGCTCCGTCTCCTGATTTTGTTGTGGTTGGGGTATACAAAGGTTACAAAAATATGGGTTATACCAACAAATGGCTCATCAAAGTTGGCTGAACACCAGTTTAGTTCTGTGGGAACTTGGAGTCACACCCAGACTTTTGATGAGACAACATATCGTATGAAATTGCAGAGTACAACTAACCATGCCAACATTTCTCGCTAAGTGTGAATTGCGAACATTTGTGGTGTGGTTTTAGGTTTATTTATTGGGTTACCTTGGGTCGGACGAGTTGGTCTATAAAAAGCGTTTGAAACCGTTTGTTATGAAATGCATATGGTTAGAAAGATGTTTTATAAGTAGAATATAATGATCCACACAAGTATCACTCAAAATTGCACGGTTTTCATTTTACGTCGCCAACTAACACAGTCGGCCATTTATGGGAGTCAAAGTTGTTTTGACTCCCATAAATGGCCGACCGTGTTTGTCGACGAGGTAAAAGGAAAACCAGGCAATTTCGAGGCATATTTGTGTAGATCATTGTATTATACTTTAACAACATCTTTCTAACCATATCGATGTTATAACAAACGGTTACAGGACGCTTTTCAAAGACCAACTCGACCGATCCAAGGCAACGTGTTCCTTTAAGGGCTTTATTAGGTCAAACCAACTAGTAGAGTTGTATGATTTATTGGATTTTGGAAATTAAATTATTATGTTATAGTTCAGAGCACAATTTGGGGTTTCGTTGTAATCTGTCTAAGCTTGGGCGATATCGATTTATTTTATTCACGTTATATCGCCGACAATATATCGCAATATTCGATATAATCGCGATTAATTAAATTTGACACCATCAGTCTTCAAACTCCAAGTGAAAGTTGTAGAAGAGACAGTCATAGCATAAAAGAGGTGTTCTAATGACCTATTCTTCTGGTTTTCCTCCAAACCTATGGGGTGCAAGATTTCTCAGCTAGGATCACGATATTGTGATACTTAATCGATATCGCGATATATCGTTATTTCGATTAAAACCAAATCGATCCGATATCGGAACATTTCCAAATTCGTATCGCGATATTCGATAATATCGTGGTATCGCCCAAGCTTAAATCTGTCCATGTGATAACTCATCCCCTGCAAAAAACACTTCACTGTAAGGTCCACCCTGGGAAAATCCGACCCATGGTGTGACAGTACTTGTTTTCGAATAATCTTGGTCGATCAAAGTTGCTTATTAAATTCAAGGAACATTCATAAATACCTCAGACAGTTTCGCTATTCCTTTTGGTTTGTGCACAGGTTAGCCCACAACCTCGTTCCCAGACGTACAGAGCTAGACGTCGGGAAATAGATAAGTTTTACAGAGTTTCCTACTTTTATTTACGGCTTTTAACCAAAATGGCATTTATGAATGGGAATAAAAGAGTAGTTACTCATTCTTAAACGGCCGTTTAAAACCTTGCAGGGTCCTGGCCGTGCGATAAAGGTTTAAAACCGCCGTTTAAGGCCTTGTCACTACCTTTTTATTCTCTTTTTTTTTTAAATAGACTTACCTCCTTCATCACTGGCTCTCACAAGGAATCTGGGAAAGGTTGAAGATAAAAATAAACAGAGAATAAGCAGTGAAAATTGTACACTCAACCTGCAGTAAAGCTTCCACATTGTTCTAGACTCGAGACCTCTCATGTTTATGGCTTATTCATGATGCCTGCATAGCCCAAAGAAAACACAACATATATGGGTTCTCTTCGGAGGAACAAATACCAATTTAGCAATGCTCTTGAGGCCAATTAATGGATTATTTTTTCAATAAATTTAATTGCCAGCATCAAACATAAAGGGCTGATCTACCCCAAGCGCTTCATTATTATTGTTTATATATTTTTCTAACAATAATCACACAAATAATTAGTCTCAAAGGTCGGACTTTGTTTTTAAGAACAGTTCAAAACTGGAAAAGTTGTCAGTGTACGTCACGTTCACAGCAGTAATGAGGTTGTTAGCCCGGCTCACGAATACACTGTAGACTTTCACGAAAGCAATCAATTATATTTGCCAATCATAAATACCCAAGACAGCTAATCCTTTCTGATTGATGGAGAGGAGGTCACATAATAATAATATTGATTATAATAATAACCAGGTTTTACAACAGGAGGGCGTCACTCTCAAAGCGCTTCCAACATCATTACTGGGCCATCGTTTAATTCATTCCTTAAAACATCTCAGCTCCCAGTGCAACAAATATGCGCTACTAAGCTCAATCAATCACAAGACTCCGCAAGTTGAGTTTTAAAGTTTATATCTAATATTACTAATTGTTTACTGGTAAAATGCTCTGAAAAATGGGGAAGGTAGGTTTTGGAAAGATATTGTATCTGACAAAAAAATATTCTGGAAAAATAAAGAATTTAGTTTTAAAATGCAGTCATTTTAAAGTGTGTCGGGCTTGTACCATCTTTTGAAGAGAAGTTCATTATGTTCATTCGTTTAAAATGGTTTAATATTTAAAAAAATCTTTTCCTTTTCTTTAGTGTCATTATTTTAAATAAGGGAATCAATGTGTGGTACAGAAGTTTTCTTCTAGTGGTTTAATCCCAACGAGGCATGGTACTTGATAATTTTACCGAGACGAAGTCGAGGTAAATTATCAAGAACCAGGCCTCGGCGGGTTTAAACCACTAGTCGAAAACCGATTCAACACACTTTGATTCCCATTTATAAATACCTTTTCAGTCAAAAAACATCAACACTTTTGGTAAAAAAGTAAATTAAATGCAAAAACTATAACTGTTCAATGATTTCTTTCAACACAACACCCAGCTATGAAATAGTAAGGCACACTGGTAAACAACCGCTCATAAGGAGATGCTGTGCTCGCTGCGCGTATCGCGTGATGTGGCAAACTGTCTCGGCCGTTGCTCTCGACCAACAGGAATGAAGAAACCGTCTTATAAGTACAGGTGCAAGCTTGCATGTCACGCCCACGTTTCAACACTTTTTCCTAGTCATAAACAAAGGTTTATACACACCCACATGACGCGCTCTCCACCAATAGGAATAGCGAAACTGTCTGAGGTATTTATAAATGGTTCACAACATCTCCCTCATTACTTCAAAAAAAATCCATGGGGGCCCTTTAAAAAGGAAGGGGATTGGGACACTAAACATATTTTTTGTCTTCACTTCATCGCGTAAACAAGGGTGTGACGATTTCTTTTTGAATGCCATCGATATAGCACTAATCACTTCATCATTATTTTGCTAAATTCATTTTCTACCACTAATTACTCAACTTAATTAGTCTCAAAGCTCATACTTATAAAAAAGTAGATAAATATTTGAAAGTCATCATTGTGCAACAGGTTAATCCTTTATCCTCATTATTTCCACAGAAATAATGATGCTATAATTAGACTCGTTATACTGTAGACTCTAATTAAGGCAATTACCATTCATATATGCAAAGTCCGGACAATAATATTTCTTTTGTATTATTAACAGTCCGGGATCCACACACTCAAGACCTTATCTCCAAGATCGACATGATACAGAGACAGGCAGCCCACTTTGTCAAGCATATTACGATCCACCTCACAGTGTAACCTCAATGCTACAAGATCTGCAATGGCAGACACTGTGCGAGTGACGAGCAAAAAGCGAAGTCATCATGCTTTACCAAATCACTCATGGTTTATTTGTGGCAATACCATCCTGTCCACCACACCTAGTTCCATCAACATCACAAATCAGAGGTCACCCTGTGGAACAACCTTCCAGCATCAGCTGTGTGACTGCCCAAACCGTGGAGCAGTTTAGGAGCAGGCCAAGTCCACTGACCCTTTGTTAGGACAGATGGGTGGCGTTTTTTACTTGCACTTTTTTCACTTGTACGGATGGTTCTTCAACGCCTTTGGAAATCTTAACGCCACCCTGCAATCTCAGGAGTTTCCTCCAGTTTCTCCCTGTAGAAGTCTTCGACTTCCTTCGGGTCGAGTTTGCACTTTTCGCGGACTTTATTATCCAAGGTTTCCGCAACAAGAATCTTTTTTTTGAACTTGTAGAGGCTCTGAACCCGTTTGTGTTCACTTTTCTTTCCTGCTCGTTTGGGGTTAGATTTGCCGGTGTTTGCTCCTTCTCGTACATCAACTTTCCGCTTGCTAGTTTTCGTCCTTCCCGGTCGCGGTTTCTTGGAGGTCTCAGCGTTGAGCAGCCGTGTGCTTTCTGCTTCGATCTCCTGCCAAGCCGAGGGCTCGCTAGGTCGAGCTTCCTTGGCAATGCACTTACCATTTGAGTCTCCGGGTTCAAACCTACGAACTCCAAGTATGCCTTTTTGTTTAGTGCTAACGTCGGTGTCGGCACTGGGACCGCTGACCCATCCTCCTTTATCCCTCGTGCAATAGCACACCACAATCTCAATTTTAAACGATAATTATTAATTATTGCCCAGTCTTCAGTATTTTTCTTATCTAAATTTTTACTAACGATAATTGTAAATTTATTGCCCAGTTTCCAGTATTTTTCTTATCGCTTTTCAGTGGTTTTTCTTGTAATTGTATATAGCCATTGTCTGTTTTATAATGTTTTTACTGTATGCGAGCATTTGAATTACCCTTTTTGGGATCTAACAAAGGTCATTGTATTGTATTGTATTGGGTACGAAGTGGCAAAGGTGCGAAGTGTCAGACATCCAACACGGAAGGAGGGGCACCAAGGCTTGTGGGCACCCTATTAAAAAAAGGAGGAAGGGCATCTTTACAGTCGGAAAAGTTTCCGTATCCTGTCACCACTTGTTCATCTGTAGTGTTATGAAATAAAATAGTATCTAATATGAGATCCCTATTTGCAGGATACGGAAAGTTTTCCTCAAGGGCAAAAGGTCAACACGAGGCCGCCATACAAAAGTTTTCCGTCCAACAACTACCTCATGTACCTAGCCCTAGCTAGTAAAAGTGACAACATTTCTCTCATAAAAAGAAGGCTTAATAAATAAAAAAAACTCTTCTCCTCTTCTTTAGTGTCATTATTTTAAATAAGGGAATCAATGTGTGGTGAAGAGGTTTTCAACTAGTGGTTTAATCCCAACGAGGTCTGGTTCTTGATAACTTACCGAGACGAAGTCGAGGTAAATTATCAAGAACCAGGCCTCGGCGGGTTTAAACCACTAGTTGAAAACCAATTCAACACACTTTGTTTCCCATTCATAAATACCTTTTCGGTCAAAACCATCATCACTTTTTGGTCAAAAAGTAAAACAAATGCAAAAATTATAATTGTTAAATGATAATTCTTTCAACACAACACCCCTCCAGCTATGAAATGGTAGAGCCCTCCGCTGCCCTCGCGTAAACAACACCTTATAAGGGAATGATGTGGGCGTCGCGCGTATCGCGTGATGTGGCACGACTATTTCAGCCGTTGCTCTCGACCAATAGGAATGAAGAAACTGTCTATCTTATAAGAACAGGTGCAAGGTCGCGTTAACAAAAGGTTTATGCACACCCACGTGACGCACTCTCCACCAATAGGAGTAGAGAAACTGTCTGGGGTATTTATCGATACAAAATTATACTCACAGAAAGTTCTACGACACTATCCATTCCTTCCTGAATAGTGTTTAGACCGTGGCCAAAGTGAGGACCAATCTTCCTAGGGCGACTCTTCCACACCAGTGATGTCGGCGGGTCGGTTTGACATGTATGAGGCGAGAGTGGCAGCAAGTTAGCTGTCGTTTGGAGACGATCACGCACGTGTGTGTGTGTGTGTGTGTAGAGACCCGTCCCTACATTATTGAACGTGTAGTTGGGGGAGCCAACTTCAATATTTTTGAACGTTCAATAATGGCTTACCCCAACTACACGTTCATTAATGAATTCCCAACTACACGTTCAGTAAAGGATCCCCATTGCCATTTTTGAATGTGTAGTTGGATAGCCATCATTGAACGTGTAGTTGAGGAGCCATTATTGAACGAGTAGTTGGGGAAGATTATTGAACGTGTAGTTGTGGTGCCATTATTGTACGTGTAGTTTATTGTACATGTGTAGTTTATTGATTGTACATGTGTACATGGTAGTTGGAAGAGCCAGGGAAAATTGTGCATTCTAGATGCGCTGTGTGGTGCAATCTTAGGCCATTTTTTAGAGGCCTAATTGACAAACAAAACGGAACAAGTCTTCAAAATTTGAGCAGCAGATCTTTAGCATTTTTGATTTTGGAAATAGGCCTACTTGAATTTTCATGAAAACAAAATTACAATACAAAGGTTTGTGTAGTTCATTGCTTGCAATGTTTGTACGCAAGGTTGATGGGAAATGAAAACAATCCCAGAAAGTCTCAATGAATATGGTTTCAAAGGTAACAGTTTTAATAACAGCCTTGAATGCGTGTTACCTGCTAAAGAAATCATGACCAATATCGCTCAAACTAGGGGTCTAAAAAAACCAAAATGGACTCAAGACTCGGATAAAATGCAAATAGACAATTTCCTGCGAGGCCATGAAGGCCGATACTTTTACTTTTACTTTCAAGTAATAATTATACCAAATCAGTTGTTTTTAGTTGAAAGCAATGTAAAGTAAGTTTCACGGAAGGGTTGGGCCTCCCCATTTGGTATCGGTTTAACCTAGTGGGGTCATGAAAGGACTATTCTGCATTCCATGGTGCTATCAGAATAAGGTTTCATAATTCAAACGTAGTCCCTCATCTTGCAGGAAATACTGTATGTTCCAGCGCCAGGAGCGTCACTGAGTGACGGACATGTGCGCTATAAGAAGCCACAATTATTATTATTATTATTATAATCTAAGAGAGGGGGGGGGGAGTTTCCCCAAAAATATACTGGATTCGTGGATAAATAGAGAACTGCTGGGAAGTAAATAAACTCTGAATACATATTGGAACTATACATACATGTAGCCAAAGGGCCAATATTAATAACACACATGTGTACTATTAATATTGGCCCTTTTGCTTCCAGTGGTGGTGGAGGGGGGGGGAGAGTGTTTCCAAGCCCCTTAAAGGTAATAGCTAATAGTAAGAAAATAAATAAATTACTAGGTAAAGCTAAATTTAAACTAAATTGTGTCCAGTGCCTTTAAAGACATTGAGTAGTTGACTAACGGTACTCAACTAAGAAACTAATTCTGAGGTCTCGAAATCAAATTCGTGGAAAATTACTTCTTTCTTGAAAATTGAGCATGGATGGTTAAGATCTGGACTGCTTGCTGCTTTGAACAGATGGTTGTTAACTGCTTATGACAAGGATGGTTGTGCTGCTTGAAACAGATGGTTGAGATGTTGACTGTTTGCTGCTTCACAGGGATGGTTGTTAACTAGACTACATAGTACTTGCTGCTTGGTGTGGATGGTTGTTGACTGGATTGCTTTGTGTGCGACGAGGATGAGTATAAATGCTGCTTGAAACAGACTGTTGAGATGTGGACTGTTTGCTGCTTGAGGAGGATGGTCGAGATGTGGCCTGTTTGCTGCTTAGAACGGATGGTTGTTGACTGGAATGCTTTGTTTGTGACGAGGATGGTTGTGCTGCTTGAAACGGATGGTTGAGATGGGGAATATTTGCTCCTTGACGAGGATGGTCGAGATGTGGACTGTTTGCTCCTTGAAGAGGATGGTCGTGATGGCGTGGATGGATGTGATTGGGACTACTTGCTATTTGATGTGGATGGTTGTGAACAGGACAGGTCATCATAATCATCATCTTCTTCAACACTTATTGGTATGTCTGAAAACAAAGGATCAGTTTAAAGTTAACGCAACTCTAAATAAATATGTTATTTACATACCATTACAAGAAAAAATCAATATCAAACTAAATAAAGGACAACAAATAAGCCAAGCCAGCTGGATGCTTTGTAAACTGATGGTCAAACAAAGGTTTATACAAATTTGAAACTGAAATACTGTACAGGACAGTAGTCATGGGCCCAATTTCATAGAGCTGCTTAGCACAAAAATTTTCTAAAAACAGGATAACCAACCAAATTTCCAATTGCTGACTGGCACCCCGGAAGACAAATATTATGACAAAATAACAACATTAAAGGCAGTGGACACTATTGGTAATTACTCAAATTTATTATTAGCATAAAACTTTACTTGGTAACGAGGTTGATAGTATAAAACATTGTAAGAAACGGCTCCCTCTCAAGCTTTGTAGTTTTTGAGAAAAAAGTAATTTCTACGAATTTGATTTTGAGACCTCAGATTTTGAATTTGAGCTTAAATTTTCAAAGGTTTGTTATTTTATGTATATGTTGAGATACAGCAAGTGCGAAGACTGGTCTTTTGCAATTATCAATAGTGTCCAGTGTCTTTAAGGCTGTATAGCTCAGTTGGCAGAGTGCCAGCACGATTTTAATCGCTTAGTCATCCTTATGTGGTTTTGAACCCTAGTCATGACACCTGTATCCTTAAAGACATTGGACACTATTAGTAATTGTCAAAGACTAATCTTCACAGTTGGTGTATCTCAACATATAGAGCAACATATGCAAATCTGAGGTCTCAAAATCAAATTCCTTCTTTCCTGAAAACTACATCACTTCAGAGGGAGCCATTTCTCACAATGTTTTATACTATCAACCTCTCCATGGTACTTGTTATCAAGAAAGGTCTTTTGATAATAATTATTTTGAGTAATAACCAATAGTGTCCAGTGCCTGTAAGCAACCCACTTAACTACAGATGCTTCCTCTTCACTCTAGGGTAAATGGGTACCTGTGAGGGTAGAGGATCTTATGTCTGATTTAGTTTAGTGCAAGTACTTGGCAGCAGGGCCTGTATATTCCCAAGGAAGTTGAGAAAGTTTAAGGAATGAAATAAATGGTCCAGTGATCTGGGGTAATAATGTTCACAGCACAATGAGCATTGTTTGGGGAAGTAGTGCTTTCTGCTATACCGGCCAGACTTCGGATTGATGATACCCAAGCCAACATCCATATGGAATGTAAAAGGGGGTAACCCTGTTTCAGCCTTAAGAGTAGGAGGCAACGGCCTCTGGAAACAAAAAATAATTGTAGCCTTCACCTTGAAGTCGCCTTCAGGCCTTGTGTGTTTTGCGAGGTGCATAAAAAAATAAAAAATAAAAAAAAAAAAAAATTGATATAACATTTACATTACCTTCCAAATTAATTTCATCCAGTGTCTTCCCGCTAAACGATCCCTGTCTTCCACTCTCAACAGCCAGCATCAACTTTGCTATTTTAGTGAGCTCCAGGCTTGGTTCTGACACGTGATAGAAGTCCCCTGGCACCTGGACACTGTGGCCAAGATGATCAGCTAGCCACTCCAGCTGATTGTCCTTCAAACTGAGAATCTGGCTGACCGTGGCGGTATACTTTCTCGTTTGAGCGGACCTGAGTAGGTGCGGCTTCTCCAGACCTGCTTCGCTAGTGAGGTCCCTCATACAATCGCATCCTCTAATGTTACTATCGTAACCTGGTCGTGCAAACATGTACTTGTTTGTGCTGCTGATGAAGGCTTCACGGTGTGATAACATTAATTCAAGTGCTGGCCGACATTCTGTTGGTAAAAGAATAGGTACTTTGTTTCCGTTTTGACCGCTAGTGTGAATCATATCCAGCTTCATCAGAAGTTCCTGTTCAAGTGGGGTCAGGTGCTTCTTGACCTCTTGGATGCTAGAACCCTCCAAGTCTGGACGCTCCGTGTATGTCTGTACCCTGGAATAAATAGATAGTTTTATAAGTAGGGTTTAAAACTTTGCATGGTGAAAGTACAAGCCTAAAACTAACCCCTGGCACTAGGCCTGGGCGAATAATTCGTATATCAGGTTAAAGGCAGTGGACACTATTGGTAATTACTCAAAATAATTATTAGCATAAAACCTTTCTTGGTGTTGAGTAATGGGGAGAGGTTGATGGTATAAAACATTGTGAGAAACGGCTCCCTCTGAAGTGCCATAGTTTTCAAGAAAGAAGCTATTTACCACGAATTTGATTTCGAGACCTCAGATTTAGAACTTGAGGTCTCGAAATCAACCATCTAAATGCACACAACTTTGTGTGACAAGGGTGTTTTTTTCTTTCATTATTATCTCGCAACTTCGAAGACCGATTGAGCCGAAATTTTCACAGGTTTGTTATTTTATGCATATGTTGCGATACACCAACCGTGAAGGCTAAACTTTGACAATTACCAAAAGTGTCCACTGCCTTTAATAGGTTTTTCTAATCGTAACCGCGAATGCCTTTTTTTCTTAACCAGATATCCGCAAGGGGCACGAATACCTATTTATAAATCGGATAGTCGAGTAATTACTGTACAACCAAGTAACGGGATAATCCTATTATCGGCGATCGTCGGGGCGACAACTGATAGGAATGTCTTGTCTGAATCCTTATGAAACTTCTATTAAGACAGCATAAACAGCATAAATTAAGTTAATTTCGGGTAGTTGGCCAGCGGTTAACCAAATACCAAATTTCACTATTCGCCCAGCACTACACGGCACCCACATCAAGTGCTGTGGTGCCCTGTGCTTTTGCTGTGGTGCCCTTTGCAAAGAAATTTCTGTGCCCTTCAGGAGCGATGTTCAAGACCTGAAAGTATAACATCAGGGCCTATTTTCATGGCTCTGCTTACCGCCTGCAAAGAACAGGCGCAGGGAATTTTGGTTTACATCAAGCATATTTTACAGGTTTTAGCAGGGAATTTTCTGCTTGTGTGCGGGCACACTCCATGTTTCTATGCATTCTTTGCATACAAAACTCGAGCCATGAAATTGAGCACAAAAACTTCCAAAGCACAGAAAAAGGTTCCCAGCCAAAATTACAGATTCACATTGTTATTAATACTGGTGCCCCACTCAATTTCTGCTTAGCAAAGAAATTTGTCAAGCAGTACTTTGTGCTTAAGTTAGCTTTATGAATTTGAGCCCAAGTGAGGTTTGTGGTAGCACCATGTGTAAATCTCTTTTGGAGTAGTGTTGGTTCTGAAAAGAACAGGGCCCAATTTCATAGAGCTGCTAAGCACAACAAATTTGCTAACATGAAATTTCTTCCTTCAGTAAAACAGGATTACCAACCAAATTTTCATTTGTTGCATATTGCTTGTTACTGGTAATCAGCTGTTGTTTGCTTATAAATCCTGAAAATCACATGGAAATTTGGTTGGTAATCCTATTGTTATCAAGGAAGAAATTTCATGCTAAGCAAATTTTCGTGCTTAGCAGCTCTATGAAATTGGGCCCTGGTGGTTGACAACTCAGCGCTTTGATAAGTACGCTCTGATCGTCTTCACAAGACTGAAAACATTCAAAGCTTACTGAAATGCATTCTGATTGAAATGCTCAGTTGTCAATAATAATAGTAAACAATAATAAGGAACAGTTTTTATATAATGCAAAGTTACAATGAAGTCTCAAAGCGCTTTTGGAAAGTGAAAGAGTAAAACCAGGGATTCTTTTTAGAGCCAACATTACTCAGAAGAGATTAACACATGGTGCTACCACAAACCTCACCTGATGAGATATTTATACAAAAATTAACATTTAATTTTTGAGGAATATTTCCTTTCATCATCAGCAAAGCAGCACAGTGTATTTGAATACAGATATTAAAGGCTACCCTGTCTAAAAAATAATCAATAAACATTGTCTTTCAGGTAAATCCTTTTTCTGTATTTTGTTGAAAATTTTGCTTTTCTTTTTCACTTTTTCATAATTCACCTGCAATTGTTTTGAGTTCTTACTTTATCTGTTCGACTTCTCCAGCATGCCGTTTATTGAACGTTATGAGACGAGCGAGAACCAGCTCCTGACATCTCCGATACAGACTTGCAGATGGTCCGTTCTCCTTAATCTGCTTGACTGTACTCATAATTTCCTCCCGCAGAAAGGACCAGAACTTCTGTATATCTGCTGCTACAGGAAGCTCCACAACTTTGTTGATCTTCCGCTGTGACATCGTCGTGAGGGCTTCCGAAGACACTTTCTCTGGCCACTCCGCCTCTTTGAGTGTTAAAAACCTGTCAGCCTCCAGCTCTTTGAGTTTGTTTTGCTGCATCAGCGCCTGGTATCGCTTAATTGCTCCTAGTTTGCTCAAGCTGTGGCCAATTTTCAGTGCAAGTGATGGACGATCCATCGGTTCAGTGCATACCGAAAGGTCCTGGCAGCTCTGTTCACTTTGTCCTGCAGTCATCTGCACTCCTCTGATAACAGTGTCAAACTCGTCCGGTGTGAGGAACTCATCAATGGAATGTTTCCCCTTTGAGTCAAGAGTTCTGAGATTCTGCAGCAGGCGCGCAGCTTGTCGCATTTCCTGAGCTACATAATGCCTTGCTTTCCGCGTATCCATTCCGCAACACTTGCGACCGCGACTGTTGCCTAATTCAATGATTAGAGGATCTTTCTTACAGATATGAGTGATGTCGTCATCTTTCATAGATTCCAAGACGGATCTTACAAACGTCGTGGCACCTTCACATTTCTTAAGGAGGACATCGCTTTCCATTTTCAGGCTTCTCACAGTCCTTCCATGATGCTCATCCAGCTTCTCATCTGACCTCGCTACACACTGATATCTGACATGTTTCCATAAGTCATTGCGTCGGTAGAATCCCAAGCAATCCGGGCATGGCCCATACATTTCAATGTCAAACTCCTCCGGAGATGGTCTTCGAACCAAAATGATCTCTCCCTCATTTGTGTCCAAGACCATTCTATTGTGAAAAAAATTCCCTCGGTTCCTTACGAGTTCCAGCGCTTTAGATCTCTCGTTTGATTTGACTGGCAATGCAGCAATATGGGCTACAACATCTTTGTCCATGTGTGTCTGAAGCAGATGTTTGCTTATTTTAGTTTTCAGATCTCCACAGAAAAGGCATGCTTGGCGTTTGTTGTAAACTCTTTTGTTTCCCAGCTTTATAACTGGCTGACAGAAAATAGGCAAATTTTCACTATCTGAGTTGTCTGAGGAGAATCCCTCCGTTGGGACAGCATCACCATTGGAACCTTCCAAAATATTTCCGTCATCAACATCAGGACTGGGTACACCATTCTCAGGATGAGTATCAATTGACGAAGATAGCGTTAAAGTCTCAGAAGTGGCACAAACTATCTCTTGATGATCATCTGGCTCAACTTTGATAGGAATATTGAAAGACGGATTTGAATCAACGTCAGATTCATTTACACACGAGTCAGCATCATTAGGCAAGACCACATCACCAACATAAGGCTTGTCGCCATCACCAGCAACAGGCAAGACCACATCACCAGCACCACGCAAGGGCATTTTCTTCTGAAATGTTAAAATGGTGAATGTATTAAATAACAGCAATATTTTCAAGTAGTCCCCCTAAACATAAAATATTTCTTGTGACATTAAGCCTGTTAGCATACTTTATGGCAAAACAAGCTTACAAAAACAGAATACTATAGAGTCACCATTGCTGCCTCACTAATTTTTTGCTTAGCAAAGAAACTTGCCAGGCAGTATTTTCTACTCAACAGCTTTATGAGTACGTTGTAGTTTGGCTGGTTATCTTATTCTGATAAGCATAATTTTGTTGTGCAAAACATCTTTTTGTGTAAAAGCAGGGTTTCTAAAATTTGGCCCTGGACCAAGATCACTAGGCAGGCTGGAGATGCAGTATGGCCTAGACCTGATTGATCGATTGATTGATTGATAAGCCCTTGATTGATCAACAACTAATTTAATAAGGTTTGAACCATACAAGTTATATATAAGAACTAGGGGGCGCAATGGTGATGCTGCGAGCACAAACGCAACGGGACCACAAGGAGACACATGCGCCATTTGTACGATGAACGTTATCTGCACGTTGAATATGAAGTACACGTTTGTGTGTGTGATAATGCTATTTTTGTTTTAACTTACAAAATGGCCGCATATCGGGCAGCATAACTAGGGCAGTGCGCCCTCTGGTTCTTATATACATGTATAACTCTATGGTTTTAACACATATTCCTGGCAATGCAGTAGTGTGACTTACTTGTATATTCCATGGCAAGCTTGCCTCAAGAGTGCCATAATCATACAGAATCTCTTCATCTTGGCGAATCTTGGTCAAAGCAAAGAGGCAAGCCGTTGGGGACTCATCAATCACCACAATGTTCATTTCAGCATTTCTCCTTCCTTGACTTCCATGGTTGACAAGTCTGCCAAGTGTTAGGCCTTCATTTATACAATCCTGGGAGGCATCAACACTGGGTTTCAGCCAAAAGAGAAATTTCAAATTGAATACATGTGGGAATAGCACGAATAAATTAAAGTTCACTGATGTACATGTAGCTACAATGTATCTCAATGTTAAGATAGTAAATTTGCACCGGGGATATAGAACTTTTCTGAAAAAGAAAAAATGCCTGTAGCTACCGGGCAATCTCGGTGGTCTTATTGGTAATGGTATAAGACACTGCTCTAGCAATGCAAAAGTCGTGGGTTCGACTCCCACTGGAGTAATATGCTTGTAATTTTTTTTCCACAAAACCAGAGATAATAATACTGAGTACTTAGTGCTAATACACATCAGTGTAAGGGTAAAACCAAAAATAATATTGTCACCCAGGCAAATTTAACACCTCTTAAATCGTTGCAGTACCCGCTGCTAAGATATAGGATTCCAACTGCCGCTAGCTACTGGGCTGTCTCGGTGGTCCAGTTGGTAAGTGTTGCAGTCGTTCGACAACTGACTCATTCAAAGCTTGATAGCATCACAGTTGGTGTCTTTGTAAAAAAAAGTTTGCTCATGTTTGTGGCTGTGCACGCTGGTATAAAATTCACTTCTGGGGGGGCAGGTTCAACTTTTATCTGGTATCCTATTTGGCACATTGAAAGTTCATGTTTATCCAATGTGCTGTTTTTAACTGATTTGCCTTCCAAAAGCGTTTCGAAAATAAAGATATAAAATCAGTTCATTCCTAGTTTTTCATGAAAACACACCAATTCCCATTGGCACCTACATGCATGTAGGGTCATACAGTCCATGTGGCTTTCTAGATGGCTCTCTCTCCTCAATGCGTACAGATTATTTTCTTCAAAGGTAATTTTGTATGACTAAATAATAAACACACAAGTAGGATTTGAAACTTTGCATGGTGGAGATAAGATATAGAAGAGTTTGCGGTAACACCATGTAACTATCTCTAATCTCTAATCACAAAATGTTTATACTCACCACATTCTAACTGTCTTTCCCGAATGGTGACATTGAAAGAATCTGCGATATCCAGTTCTTTCTATACATTCCCTCCTGTTACCTTCCTCTGCCGTTACTAACTCCCCATGGTAAGTTAATAAGAATTCCCCTTCCTCAAAATCCTTGTTGGCAAATACGCCCTTACCTGAAGAAAAAAAATCACACACAAAATCAAAAATACATGTATTTCAAAGTGAAATAAGTTAGATTATAATCACTTTAGATAAAGACCAAAACAATTATTAATCAATCTTGAACAAACTTCCTCCGAAGTCTTTTAATTCTTTAGTGAGAAATTACTCCTTTCTCAAAACCTACTTCGCTTCGGAGGGAGCAGTTTCTCACAATGTTTAATACTATCAAAAGCTTTCCATTACTTGTTACAAAGTACAATATTAATTATTTTGAGTAATTACCAAGTGTCCAGTGCTTTTAATGAGGTGTTTTTAGTCGATTGAAAAAAAAAGACCAGGCCAGAAATTACATGGGGGCCATGTATTGCCTCTGGTCTTGGTCGATAGACTTTAAGATCTCCCAATTGAAGTGCCCTTTGCACAATGAAAATGGTCTTGCCCTCTCAAAGATGAAATTTTTGCAAGACCACTGTTGAACTTGTCCAGCCCCGAGTTTACTGGCCGGAGGCTAAAATCACTCCCCTCGGGCCTGTGGTCCTGGTTTTTTTCCAAGCCCTGTTGCATAAACCTTTAACTCACCTCTGGACATTGTATTTTGTATTATGAAACCATTTGGTTGAATCTGTCTCACTCTTTTATATGATGCTGCTTTCTCTGTTGGAATGGGACTTGCTTTTCGCTTTCTCATGTGTCTCCTACAAAAAAGGATGAACAAGTAAGTATTATTTCAATGATCAACACATTCAAAAGTGGGTGATTGAATGGTACATGGCAATAAAAGCCCATGCTCAAGTGTCCCCTGACAAAGTCACCCCCCGGCTCTATTTATCTCGAAGCAGCAAAACCGTCAACCGCCATCTTGCTTTTTCACATTGATTACTAATCAGATTAGTCTTGGCCCAAGATGTCTAGATTGGTACTTTTTTTAAAAACACAAAGTTGTTTTAGTGATAGTTGCGATAACGTAACCCTCCTGCCGACGGCGTAGCCGGAGGGTTACGACTCGCTTCAATCGATTCAGGGCGAAATGGTCAAACACGTACAATTTCGACAGCTAGTCAGCAGATTCGCTCCATTTTTACCACTTTTAAAAATCATGACAGAAATTCTAGAAACACGAACTTGATCCTCAATGTCTAATGAGTCCTACAATATCACTCAAAACACCATTGAGGAAATAAAAGTCACAAAAACTTAACAGATTCCTGAGCGAAAGACCCAGGTTGAAAATTCGAACCTGAGGGGGGCGGAGCTTCGGCTGTTTGTGCGCGACACGGACTCGCTGCGTGTGTGGGGTGCATTCTGTATCCCTGCAAATGTGCAGCCTTAGTCTTGTATACGCGGTGAGATGCGGAAATCAGAGAAACAGAGCGCCCACTAACGTTCCGATTATAACAAGCGTGTACAGTTTTCGCCGTGCATAGAACGGAACGTTGGTTGTGTGTGACCGCGCAACATCAATGGTCTTGGATCAAGACTACGGCTAAACAGTTACCGGGATACACAATGCACCACACGCAGCGCTGAGTCGTTGACCCCCCCGGTGACGTGCACACACGGTCGAAGCTCCGCCCCCCTCAGGTTCAAATTTTCAACCTGGGTCTTTCGCTCGGAAATCTGGTAAGTTTTTGTGCCTTTTCTTCAAATTAGATCCTCAATGGTGTTTTGTGTGCTATTGTAGGATTCATTAGACATTGAGGATCAAGTTTGTGTTTCTAGAATTTGTGTCATGATTTTCAAAAGTGGTAAAAATGGAGCAAATCTGCTGACTAGCTGTCGAAATTGTACGTGTTTGACCATTTCGCCCTGAATCCATTGAAGCGGCTCGTAACCCTCCGGCTCCGCCGTCGGCAGGAGGGTTACGTTATCGCAACTATTTTAGTGAATGAATGTTTACCGAAAACCATGAGAAATATGTAGTTTAGCCCAGACTTAACACTTCCGTGCCCTTTTTAAAGATTTTTCATGTAAATTTAATGAGTTGACAGCACGAAAATGAGTTGACGGCGAGTTGACGGCAAGTCGGCGAGTTGACGGCAAGTAGTAGGACCGATGTTAAGAGGATTTTTTGTTTTAAGAAAGTGTAGACTGTTAGTGTAGTGTGTGTACTCACCGTGTCTGACTCTGACTCTGAGTCTGAGACATTTTGTCTGGTACACTCTCCTCTGCTGAAACACTGGTTAATGGTTAGTGGAGGTGAACCGACGAAAAAAGCACCAACAAGTATTGATTGGTATACTGCCGCACAGATGGGGAATAATTAACGTAAACAATTGCACTAGGTCTTCATATGTAGAGGCCTATGGCGTGTCAAACGTTGCATTATTCGATAATGTACAATATATGTGCGATGTTTCTCATATATATGCGATAATTGTCACATATGTGCGATATTCATTTGATGTATGCAATAAATGTAATATATATGCAATAAATGTAATATATATGCAACAAATGTAATACATATGCAATAAATGTAATATATATGCAATAAATTGTAATATATGTGCGATAAATTGTAATATATGTGCGATAAATTGTAATATATGTGCGATAAATTGTAATATGTGTGCGATAAATTGTAATATATGTGCGATAAATTGTAATATATGTGCGATAAATTGTAATATATGTGCAATAATTTGCAATATATGTGCGATAATTTGCAATAGAGATGCGATAAGTTTTAATATATGTTTGATAATTTTGTAGTATATTATATGCGATCATTTGTATGCGATGTTTTGTGACGGTATACATATGCGATAATTTAATATACATGTGCGATGTTCGTTCTTATATGTGCGAAAACGGAATTGTGGGATATAGTACGCTTCCTGTCCACTTGATCCCCGTATCCGTAATGTTTTAGATCGGGCCAGACTATACTCTGGACGGTATAGTATGGTTCCTATGGTTCAATGAGATTGTCGTAGGGTTTATAGTGATGGTCAGGGTACGAGACTCGAGCAGCGTATTTCCGAAATAGCCAGCCAGCCGCGTATTCGGATAATAGAACACATACAGTACAGGGAGGTGACAAAATGTTGCATTTTGCTCAAATCTGAAGGTGAAGATCTGTTTTACTCGAACGAATTCTGCAATATTAGCATAATTTAGAATTTTTAATTGATAATATGTCAATTTCATAGCTTCACATGATTAAAAAAATAATTTTTAAAAAGTGAAAAACATTAACAAAACGTCAAAAAATGACCCGCAAACGAAAAGGCAAACATTTTTATTTTGTATTTTTTGCATTTTTTAATATGTCAAAAAAACATCACTGTGAAATACAAAACCATAACTTGAAAAGAATTTATACCCTTCGTTAAAACAAAACATTTAATTTGTAATCCAGAACTTTCAAGACTAATATAGTGGGCGTATCAAATTTTGGAGCTGGGTAAATTTGGTTCACTATCTAGTGGTTAATTAACCACAGTTATTCTGACGCCATTGTCAATGTACATTCCGCCCAATTACATAGACGGTGCACTTAAACACAATTTGAAAAGAATTTGAACCCTTCGTTAAGACAAAAAGTTGCTTTCTTGTTCCAGAATCTTGAAGGAAGATAGACTGGACGTATCAAATTTTGAGCTGGCTAAATTGGTCAACTATTATTGATTCTGCAATAAAAAGAAAATGTTTGTCTTATCAATTACTAAATAAATTGTTTTATTGTTCGTAAGCATATACTCTTATGTTTGAAAGAAAAACACTTCTATTTCCAGGTGACTTTAAATCGTAGAACAGTTAAAGTTAGTAAATTACCGAGCTATATCTGAAACACTCATGATTGATTATTTTTAATTGTTGTCAATAAAATTTAAAAGTTCTTGTGCTATAAAAATTCAACTGTGTCTTGTTTGCAAAATCATTTTTCAAATTTTTTGAATCTTAGTCACCACATTTATAGTTATGTCAGCCGCGAGCAAAAAGTGGTGACACCCTTCGATAAGACAAACAATTTCTTTAAACATTTTCTTTAAACATTTTCTTTTTATTGCAGAATCAATAATAGTTGACCAATTTAGCCAGCTCAAAATTTGATACGTCCAGTCTATCTTCCTTCAAGGTTCTGGAACAAGAAAGCAACTTTTTGTCTTAACGAAGGGTTCAAATTCTTTTCAAATTGTGTTTAAGTGCACCGTCTATGTAATTGGGCGGAATGTACATTGACAATGGCGTCAGAATAACTGTGGTTAATTAACCACTAGATAGTGAACCAAATTTACCCAGCTCCAAAATTTGATACGCCCACTATATTAGTCTTGAAAGTTCTGGATTACAAATTAAATGTTTTGTTTTAACGAAGGGTATAAATTCTTTTCAAGTTATGGTTTTGTATTTCACAGTGATGTTTTTTTGACATATTAAAAAATGCAAAAAATACAAAATAAAAATGTTTGCCTTTTCGTTTGCGGGTCATTTTTTGACGTTTTGTTAATGTTTTTCACTTTTTAAAAATTATTTTTTAATCATGTGAAGCTATGAAATTGACATATTATCAATTAAAAATTCTAAATTATGCTAATATTGCAGAATTCGTTCGAGTAAAACAGATCTTCACCTTCAGATTTGAGCAAAATGCAACATTTTGTCACCTCCCTGTACTGTATGTGTTCTATTATCCGAATACGCGGCTGGCTGGCTGTTTCGGAAATACGCTGCTCGAGTCTCGTACCCTGACCATCACTATAAACCCTACGCCAATCTCATTGAACCATAGGAACCATACTATACCGTCCAGAGTATAGTCTGGCCCGATCTAAAACATTACGGATACGGGGATCAAGTGGACAGGAAGCCATACTATAACCCACAATTCCGTTTTCGCACATATATAAGAATGAACATCGCACATGTATATTAAATTATCGCATATGTATACCGTCACAAAACATCGCATACAAATGATCGCATATAATATACTACAAAATTATCAAACAGATATTAAAAAATATCACATATCTATTGCAAATTATCGCACATATATTGCAAATTATTGCACATATATTACAATTTATCGCACATATATTACAATTTATCGCACATATATTACAATTTATCGCACACATATTACAATTTATCGCACATATATTACAATTTATCGCACATATATTACAATTTATCGCACATATATTACAATTTATCGCACATATATTACAATTTATCGCACATATATTACAATTTATCGCACATATATTACAATTTATCGCACATATATTACAATTTATCGCACATATATTACAATTTATCGCACATATATTACAATTTATCGCACATATATTACAATTTATTGCATATATATTATATTTATTGCATATATATTACATTTATTGCATATATATTACATTTATTGCATACATCAAATGAATATCGCACATATGTGACAATTATCGCATATATATGAGAAACATCGCACATATATTGTACATTATCGAATAATGCAACGTTTGACACGCCATAGAGGCCTACAACTAAAAAGTTTGTACACAACAATGAAAGTGACAAGTTTTACTTTAAGACTGGTTGCTGTCAAACCTAACGCCGCACACACCGACGATAACTAGATGATGCGTCTGGATACCAGATCATACCTGACGATTCAACCAATAGAGGGCGCACTATCAAATCGCTGCAAAAGTTCTTTATGGCCCTTTTCGAAACCACGGCTTTGGAATCAGCTCCAGGCTCCGTTCTCCATGTGTTGGGCGTGATCGGTCAATCTGCGCGATCAACCGATCGCGCTGCGCTATTGAACGATCAAATTAAGATCAATTGGTCGCGCAGCAATCGGTCGATCGCGCAACAATCGGTCGATCGCGCAATGACATCTTTGCGCGATTGACCGATTGCGCTACGAGTATTTTTTCCCGTTATCAGCAGATCGCGCAGGAAAGGCTTTGCGCGATCTACCGATCGTGCAGGAATGGATTTGCGCGATCGACCGATAGTGCAGGAAAAGTTTTGCGCGATCAACCGATCGTGCAGGAAAAGTTTTGCGCGATCGTGCAAGTAAACTATTCCTTGGGGCGATTTCTCAAAGCAATAAAATGCATAGCAGGACAAATTTTCAGTATCACCATAGTGATTTATATAGTGACGTCACACTACGATTGATTTGCAGTTACAATCAATGTTACATCTTTGTGTATTCGGCCCCTGAACATCAGCCGATCGCGCCAAACAATTCCTGCACAATCGGCCGATCGCGCAATTCCATTCCTGCACAATCGGCCGATCGCTCATAACCATTCCTGCACTATCGGCCGATCGCGCAAAATCATTCCTGCACAATCGGCCGATCGCGCCGAGCCATTCCCGCACGACCGGTTGATCGCGCATGTTCGTTGCCGAACGTTGCGCGATCGACCGATTGTTGCGCGATCGACCGATTGTTGCGCGATCGACCGATTGCTGCGCGATCGACCGATTGCTGCGCGACCAATAGATATTTCAATAGCGCAGCGCGATCGGTCGATAGCGCAGCGCGATCGGTTGATCGCGCAGATTGACCGATCGCGCGCGCATGTTCGTTGCCGAACGTTGCGCGATCGCCCGATTGTTGCGCGATCGACCGATTGTTGCGCGATCGACCAATTGCTGCGCGATCGACCGATTGCTGCGCGATCGACCGATTGCTGCGCGACCAATAGATATTTCAATAGCGCAGCGCGATCGGTCGATAGCGCAGCGCGATCGGTTGATCGCGCAGATTGACCGATCGCGCCCAACATCTGTATCCCTGAGCGTGACGCAAAAAGCCCGCTAGGCTAGCCTGAGCCGATTTACAAAAGCCGAAGTCATGGTTTTAAACAGGGTCTTAGTCTCGAATGCACAACAATAGGCATGATTCATGCCCAAAGCTCTCTTTTTTTTTGTAAATAATATTTTCAGAACTAAACTCATCCCAGAGTTGAACTTTTGAGGTATTTGAAAACAATTTGCCTTAAAGTTGGCCGAATGTCTCATGAGCATGCATCCATCTGGGGCAAGCACATTATTTTTCAGGCCGGTTTTACTGGGGGTTAATACTATAATAGCAACCATTCCAAATGACTGACCTGCCGAAAATTGACCAAAAATAATCCTGGGCCAAACAACAATTTCCCACTGATTTCCCATTGATTTTGCCAGCACATTACCCAGATCAATTGGTTGTGTACAATAACCGTATGGGAAATAAGCCCATTATCATGGGCCGAACAACAATTTACCCTTGGTTTGATTGATTCCCATTGGTTTTGCCACAACACAAAGCAATGGATTCAGGAATAAAAAAATATATAACAATATTCCGGGTTCACCAAGCTGCATTGGTTGTGTAGAATGTAACCGCATGGGAAATAAGCCATACTACGGGTCAAACTGAAATTTCCATCAGTTTCCCATTGGTTTCCCATTGGTTTCCCATTGATTTTGCCTTAACAGGGCCTCACAAACACACTGGGCACAGTTCACAAAGCAATGGAAGAGAGAATTCATTCAAATCCTCAAGTTTTTGAGACATTTGTTTTCAGAAAGCGTACATTTATTCCAATCCTTTTATAGAGAAACATAATGGAATGGTACATGCTTTTTGTGGGGATCGAGTCGTCTATGTTTGGAAGAATATATTAATTCAAATCTTCTAGTTTCAAGAAACAATCTATACAGGGATGGTACATGGAGATACAATTTTTAACAACATTTGATTCAAAGGCAATATTTATTTGAGAGGTTTGGCTTTGAAGCTTTTCAGTTGAAAATCTCTAAAAAAATAATAGAAATACATACAGTGAGGAATAATACAAATTATAATAGAATATAGGCCTATACATTTATAACTTTCAATACAGTGTCATATTCATGACTCCTTAAACCAAGCAAAGTTTGTTCATTTTTAAATTCAAACAAATTGGGTGGAGCCCCAGCCTGTTTCTAAGAATAATAATAATAAATAGTATTCGTTTTATAGCACATGACTCATCCCTAAGGGGCCTTTCAAAGCAAACAGTATTATTTTTTTCCAATAAGATTTGTGGAGCTACGATTTGAAGTATGATTCCCATTCTTTTAAAGCACAAAGTAATGGTTTACAGTGCTGTGACGCAATATAGGCCTACAGCCAATAAATTCGGGGCGAATCCCTTCTCTTTTTTTGATAAGTGCACTGGGTTCTTTTCTGTTGGATAACAACACATGGGACCAAAATCTTAAGTCCTATCTGAAGTGTCGATTTAGACACAAGTGTTACGGCTGGGATTCGAACCCACACTCTGCTGAACGGAACACCAGAGTTTGAATACAGTGCTCTTATAACCACTTGATCACGTACTTCCACTATACTACTGCGCAGGGTTATTGAAAAGGTGTCTGTAAACATTTGTTCTGACTTTAAACATATTTAAATATTTTATAATAAATAAACAGCAGCTGTAGTGCAGTGTAATGCTTTTTGAGAAACATTTCACTTTAAGGATAATAATCTGGGTACTTTTAACACAAAACACACTGCCCACAGATTTACTTTAAACTTACACCGTTTGAAGACAATGATAGTAGAAAGCGTACCTTAAAATATTAGTTGCTGAGGTGCTGTAGTTTTTGAGAAATGAGTAAAACAATGTCATGAAAACATGTTTTTCACATGCTAAAATAATTGTTGTCTCGTGATCAGTTAGACGAAAATTATTTTCATGACATGTTTTACTCGCTTCTCAAAATCTACAGCACCTCAGTAAGTAACATTTTCTGGAAAGCTTTCTACCATCATTATCTTCAAACTGTGTAAGTTTAGTGTAAATCTGTGGACATTGTGTTTTTTTGTCCCACAAAAAGTACAAAGTACATACATGTACTAACTAAGTTTATATACAAATATATATCACTTTTACCCAAAAATGTTAAAAAGCGCTATCATGGTTAGCATAATTCCTATAAGGATTATTCTTCCTACATGGATATCACTCCAGAGTTTTGGCGACATCTCAAAAATGCGACCACCTTTTGAAATGCAATTTTCACAAGCTAATGGTATTTATAAAACTACTGAACAATTTAAAAAACAAAACTTATGCAATGCCTTTCACAGCCAGGCCAAAACATTTGAACTAAGTCTCAATCAGTGCTGTAGTCAAGTCTCTGTTGTCCATACAGTTCGATCAAGTCCAAGTCCACACAAAAATAGAGTCAGGAACCCGTCTTGGGTCTTTATACTAGATTCTTGTAGAGCGCTTTATCACATCCCTTGGGGCATATCAAAGCGCTCAGAATTGTTTCCTGCAAGGTATGTTGGGCTCTAGTTTGGAGTATGAGACCTATTCCTTTAAAGCACCATTATGGTTTACAAGGTGCTATGGCGCAATATGCTGCCAACCAAAACCTTCAGCACTGGTCCCAATACATTCTAAGGACAAAGTAGTTTTGGTTTAGCATCTTGCATGAGGACAAAAGTACCCAAACAACACTCTGAAAACTTCAGAGCAATAGTCCAGTCCATTATAGTCCAGTCCACTACAGTCAGTCCAAACTCTCCACGACAAACCACGATACTCCATGAGACTCCACAACACGCCACAACGCTCCACTAACAATTCTTATTTCCAGGTGTTGACTAAAAACTGCAATGTAACTCATCAAATCCGTCACTAAATTGACTGATACCATCACATCTTGACGACGGTGACCGACACAAACCTTCATCACACTCAAATCCGTCTTCGCATTCTAAAACCAGACAAAATAAATTAAGAATGACAAATCAAATATGAGACTGGTTGATAAAATAAATGGCAGTTAAAGTTTATAAATAAAACAGGTTGGCAGTTTCAACCGAAGAGACAATTAAAAATTTGGGTGGTCAGGTTGTCAATTGGATGTTAATATTGAATGGTCACACAGTAGGAGGGTCTAATACACATGTTAATAATCTTATCACAAATGGGCAACATCACTCAAGAAATACTGTTGACTTTGGGATGTACGAAGGAAACATAAACCATTTACATTTTTGTTTGGTTAGAAAGACTTAGAAGATTTCCCCAGAGTGGGATCTTAGTTCTTGTCTTATCTGATCTTATCTGTTTATTTGTTATACATGTGGGTCGATTTCACAAAGAGTTTGGACTAGTCCTAACTTAGGACTAGTCCTAGGGGATATACAAAACAGGTGGCTAGTCCTAAGTAATTCGTCCTAACTCGAGAAAAGACTAGTCTTAACTCTTTGTGAAATCCATCCTGGGGTGGATTTCACAAAGGTAGTCCTAACTTAGGACTAGTCCTAGGCAATGCTAAGAGATAGGACTGGTTCTAAGTTAGGACCAGTAACTCATCCTAACTTAGGACTGGTCCTATCTCTTTGCATTGCCTAGGACTAGTCCCAAGTTAGGACTACCTTTGTGAAATCCACCCCTGGGCATTTTAGGTTAAAACACGGGCACAAAAAGTGGGCACTAAACGAGTAAACTGAGGGGTAGGTCTTGTTACAAAATAATTGCTTTACCTGATACTAGACTGGTGTCGGAGGCGACAGTGCCAAGACCAGCACTGCTGCAACTATGACGCACAGTATGACGAATCCAATAACAGATGCACACAGCATGTGATTGGTGAATCGGTTGTCTCTGGCCCTATCATCCTGGTCATGATTAGAGGCCGGGCCTTCAGGCATCGTGATGTGTTGCTATGACAACATAGAATGGTTGCTACGGGAGAAGCGACAAGAAAAGTGTGGTTTATCAAAAACTTACAAAAGTGTTTTTTCTAAACAGTTGGTTGCATTTGAAAATGCTCAAAATATGCATGTGCCCAATTTCATAGTTTCTAAAGCAGAAAATACAGCTTAAAACGTTTCTGCTAGTGCTACGGTACTCAAGGTGCAAATTAGTAGGCTATATCCATTTTTACAGAGAGGTATGTTATTGAAGTTATGAATTCTGAGACCCAGTTATGTAGCACCTTACAAGGGTTTATAAGGTGCTACGGCGCTTCAAAAGCCACAGCCATTAACAGCAGCCAGCCACTAACCTGCTTTAAATACCACACAGCGAAGACTGGCTCCTTACACTGTTATAATGTGTGAAAAACAGTGTCACTCGAACTAGTTCTGTACTTCTGTATGTTATTTTAAACATCCGAAAGCCCAGCCCTAACCCATAAATTGTCGCCACTATTTTTCTTGTTGGGAACCTACACAGCATGAAATTCTCAGTTTGCTGCTGTGTTGTACTTAAGCCATTATTCAATGCTTTACAAAATACACAATGGTCATGAACATAATTGAATTGAATCGAGTAATGTTGCCGAAACGGAGCCTCCATGTCTCTTAATAATAATATCCTTGAATACACAAAGCTTACATTTTGTAGTTTAAAGGGTTTGGGTATTTATGTATAAAACATATTGTCCACAGGTTTACATTGGCTTTAATACCAGTAATGGTAAATACGTTTGTACATGTTAAAGGCAGTGGACACTATTCTGCTATTGGTAATTACTCAAAATAATTGTTAGCATAAAACTTACTTGGTACCGAGTAATGGGGAGCTGTTGTTAGTATAAAACATTGTGAGAAACATCTTCCTCTGAAGAAACAAAGTTTCTCACTAAAATATTTGAATTGAATTCGAGACCTCAACTTGTGCTATAAGGGTGTTTTTTTTCTTCCATTATTCTCTCGCAACTTCAACAACAAATTGAGTTCAAGTTTTCACAGGTTTGTTATTTTATGCATATGTTGAGATACACCTCCATGCACCAAGTGAGTAGACTATTCTTTGACAATTACCAAAGGTGTCCAGGGGTGGATTTCACAAAGAATTGGGACTAGTTCTTACTTAAGACTAGTCCTAGGAGTTAGTAAAAACGTATGGGTAGTCCTAAGTTAGGACGAGTAACTCGTCATGAGTCAAGTTAAGACTTAGTCTTAACTCTTTGTAAAATCCGACCCTGTGCCTTTAAAGAAAATTATTTTTGTGACATTGTTTTACTCATTTCTCAAAAACTACAGCACTTCAGCAAGTAATATTTTAAGGTAAGCTTTCTACCACCATTATCTTCAAACTGTCAAGTTTAATGTAAATATGTGGACATTGCGTTTTGTGACCCTATAAATAATACCCAAACCCTTTAAAGTATGTGGCCAGTATTGGTAATATTGTCAAAGACCAGTGTTCAAACTTGTTGTGACTCAACGTATACAGGGAACAACAAACCAGTGAAACTTTAAAGGTAGAATCATAGATTGGTTTTGTCTATAACGCTATGCTGATTCATGGTCAAACTTATAATAAAAAACAACAATAACAGTTACATGTTTCAGCTGAACACAGTGTCTACTTGCTGAGAAAACAGCGATGAACGTTTTTGAATTTTGAGAAAATTCACACTGAAAGGATTAAAAACAGTTTGATTTTGCAGTTTGTTAAAACAGTTTAATTTTGCACTTTTTTAATAATAGAGGTTAGAGACTGTTGCTTCCCAACTTCATAAGGACTCTAAAACATCGCAAAGCTTGGAGCACCTTTCTAATCAACTAATTTTGATTTAAAGGGAAAGTACACATTTGGTAATTGTCAAAGATCAGTCTTCTCACTTGGTGTATCCCAACATAAGCATAAAATAACAAACCTGTGAAAATCTGGGCTCAATCGGTCATCGAAGTTGCGAGAAAATAATGAAAGAAAAAACACTCTTGTTGGAAGAAATTGTGTGCTTTCAGATGGGAATAAAAGACTTCTTATAGCTAGAAATCTTTTAATATTTTAGTGAGAAATTACCTCTTTTTCAAAAACTACGTTACTTCAGAGGGAGTCGTTTCCCACAAGTTTTGTATACTATCAACAGCTCTCCAATGCTCGTTACCAACTCAGTTTTTAAGTTAATATTTGTTTTGAGTAATTACCAAACGTGTACATTCCCTTTAAAAATCTGGTATATGCTGTCTTTGAAATTACTTTCTTTAGATGACACAACCTTTTCAAAACAATAAATTACACACAAATATAGAGGGTGGGGTTTTCAAGTCTACAATGATATGTGTTTATTATTATTTTGTGAAAGTGGTCACTGTTGGTCACTTTCATATAATCCAAAAATAATTGTAACAACTTGAAATAAAAGTAATTAAGTAGGTAAAATATGGCTATCAAATGTATAACAATGAACTTTACAATACAATTAAATATATAAAGAAATTTTACATACCCTAGTATTGAGATATGTGTGCTGGGTGTGTATGAAACAGAACACGAAGACCTTAATATCCACAGAGCATTACGCCTACACTGCTCTCACCAACCAGAAACTCCAGAAATAACAGAGTCCTACACAACAAAAGCACTGTCACAAAACCAAAGGTAGCGTTGTGTTCACCGCGCCCACTGACCCATATCCGATCCAATGACTGTAGTCCACCTGAACCTGAACTTGTTTTCTTGACTCGATAATCCCTCTTTTGTATAAAGTGACTTCCCCAAGGTTATAAAAATAATACTACTCACAATGAATAACTGGTTATTGACAAAAGAGAAAAATAGTTGTTAAAACTGTTTTACTTCTCTAGTCAACCCAGTATTTTCTGTTTGTCTAGATTTTCTTTTCAATATGATTTGACTTGTTCACAATGTACATGTATGATTAGCATTATACTCCTGGCCCTAGCTAGTCTAAAGCTGGTTTTGAAAGCCCTACTCTGCAATCTGTGTGTTCCATATGGTTTTATATTCATTTTCTTATGAATTAATTGATCTTAGTTATACAAAAATAAACAAAAAAATTCAGTTAAAAACGGAGAAATCACATCCCTGATTACTTCACGCTACAATGAACTTCCCGCAGTATCCTCTTCAGTCAGTAGTGGTGTCATGGGTTGTTCTGTCCATTCTCCCCCACGCCAGTCACTCGATCTTTCTGCTGCATTCCTGGAAAAAAACCATGAGTTGCCACTACAAAGTACAGAGTGCAGTTTCAACTACCTCATGCCAGATGTCATGTATATCCAACAATAATTTGTTCATTATAAAAGAGCGCAGGATTCTGAATTTTCAGGGAACGTATACCTTTGGTTTTTGGAACCGATTTTGAGTGTTTCCACGCAGATAGAATAATCCCTTAACAGTAACACAGTTTTGGGGTATACAAAAAATATATATTTTTACATTACCACAATTTGTTTCTTAAATAATGTCTTACATTGTCGAAAGCTGCTGTAGGTGTCTAACCAAAAGTTTTGCATTCATTTTAAGAGTGGTCTCCAAAGGCCTGGCATTGTGAAATGTCAAAAAACATACCCAAACAAGTTTACTGGTGTCCGAAGAGGTCAAGTGGAAAGAAAAGAGAGAGAGAGAGAGACAGACAGACAGACAGACAGACAGACAGACAGACAGAAAGAAAGCCCCCCCCCAGCCCATCACCATTGGCAGTCAATTTGACTGTGCTACATGCAAAAGAAAACTATGATCATGTACACAATCCCTTACAATGTAAAAAACAACTCTGTTAATAAGAAGGGAAAAATGCTGAACTTGTTTTCAAAGCCTAATTGAATGGTTTGTTTATTGAAAACGAGAATGAGATCTTGATCTTCCAAAAAAAGAAAAACAGCGATTAACTTTCCTTGGCAAAGACTTGTGATTGTAACTATTTATTTACATGTATTCTTTTTGAGGAGGCCAGACCTTGTACAAGCTTAGGCTTCTTATAGTCTGCTACCTCCCCATACTATCATTAAGTTCAGATAAAGAGTTTTGTCTTAAAAAAACCTATACACTTTTTCAATGGCTGCAGAATAAAAAGTATATGATTCTTGGGGAAAAGGTTTATATGTATGGATAGCTTATGGATTCAACTTTCATAAGATACCAAAAAGTCTGAAAATAATTCATGCTTGGGCGAGCACTGCTCACTAAAAAATAAGTAGCCGACATCTTGGAGTGAATTTTGTAAGCTCCAAAGGACGTACCTCTCACAAATTGGAAGACTAATTCCTGCGCAGCCCAATTTTCATAACCTTTACAAAAGTGAGCACTCCCAATCATGAAGTATTTTCAGACTTGTTGGTGTCATATGAAAGTTGAGTCCATAAGCTATCCATACACCTAAACTTTTTCTCCAAGAATCATAATTTTATTTTATTCGGCAGCTGTTTCAAAAGTGTATAGTTTTTGTTTAGACACCCTGTATTGTACTACCTAATTGGTATGGAAATAAACCTGAAACCTGAAACCTGATTCTGGTTTACCTTTTTCCACACTGAAACTCCCAAATGCTGAAGGAAGCGATGACAACTGCAGCTGTCAGATTCCCCATTGCAAATAAACTTGTGGTCAATTCAAAATCGTATCTATCAATAAGGGTGCCACCACAGGTCGATCCTACAAAGGACCTGTCGATTTGAACGGAATATTTTACTATAATTAAAGAGGGTGTCCAAAGTCAAAATTAGTATTGTGATTTTTGGAGGGTTACCGTTACACCGATGTGTCTAAGAACTGTGTATACTAGGTACTTTCCCGAGTTCTGTGAAAAAGTAACAGGCAAATTACTCGGGTGGGATTTGAACCCACAACCCTTGCAATTCTAGAGCAGATGTCTTACCTACTAGACCATCGAGATTGCCCGGTAGCTAGAGGCAGTCTGAAGCCTATATTTTAGCAGCGGGTACCGCAACGATTTAATGGATAGAAAATTTGCATCAGGGATACCAAATACTATTTGTTTTTACCCCATACACATGCTTGTTCATTTGAAATATGGCTGCTATTATGGCTTAGAGAGCTCAAAGTGCACTACAATTTCCGATGTTTTGGTTTTTAACTTGTTAACATTGGCTGAATAAATAATTTTAATTCTAATTCGTCGGTTCAACTGTGATAATGTTCTTGTTGTCACTTACCCAAGATGAAAACAACTAAGGAAGACGCCAGATGCCATGCCATATGCAGCAGATCCACTAGGCAGGCCTTTTCTCCTAGGGGAAAAAAGAAAAGAAAAAATCACTTACAATGAACATTTGAAATCAAGACGAAAATTTACAATGAAACATGGAAGATAAAATACAAAACAAGTACTACGAAAAAATCAGGGCCAAATGTCATAAGGCTCACTGCTGAAGCAAACCAAAGTGTTTAATAATTTTCTGCTTAGCAAAACTAAGGAGGATATCAGTTCTATTTTGTACATGGTATTTAAGCTGGTAACCATATTCTGGCATTTGGTAAGCATATTTTGGTTGTTTTTAGCAACTTTTTATGCTTAACCAGCATTATGGAATTAGGCCCTGCCTCAGTGGTTTAGCAGTTGCGACATCTGCTAAAAGGTCAATGAACAAGGTCAAAGAACACACCCCCAGTTCTCTGTCACATTTGGAGACCAGCTGCCTATGGTAGTGCGTCAATAAATTGATCGGGAGGTTGTTGCTTCAAGTTCCACTCCAGTAAATGTGTCTTTGTTTAACCACAAATCATTTAAAATTTTCCCAGTCAGTTTCCCTGGTGGTTTATTGCTTGAAATTTGTTTTTCTGAAGCATTATAAAAGCATTAAAGGCACTGGACACTATTGGTAACTACTCAAAATAATTGTTAGCATAAAAACTTACTTGGTAACAAGCAATGAGGAGCTGTTGATAGTATAACATATTGTGAATAACGGCTCCCTCTGAATTAACTGAGTTCTCGAGAAAGAAGTAATTTTCCACTTATATATTTGATTTGATATTACCAAAGGTGTCCAGTGTCTTTCAGCACGCCCTTTACAAAATGAAAAATGGCCTTGCCCCCTCAGTGATGAAATTTCAGGTCTGCAATCGAGGCACAGATAAAGAGACAGAAGATAACACTTACTCTGCTGATATGACAATATCTGTGATGCTCGGCACGCAGACTACACCCATTGATAGTCCGATTAACACACATGAGATACTCAGCACCAGGATATTACTGAAAGAAAATATGAAGCTCTTTATCACACAGGCCTACTCTTGGTGCAAGACTTTCTAGTTGAGTGTCATGGCCGAGTGGTTAAGAGCATAACATTCAAGTTCTGGTGGTTAAGTCACCAGAGTGTGGGTTTGAATCCCGGTCGTGACACATGTTCCCTTGAGCAAGATACTTTACTATAATTGCTTCTCTTCACGCAGGGATATAAATGGGTACCTGCGAGGGTAGAGGTTGATATTGTGAAAGAAAAAGCCTTTGGAGCGCCACAACAGCTTGGGCTGTATACTCCCCAGGGAGCTGAGAAAGATTAAAGGAATTATTGGCCCAAAGGGCACTAAGTAAAGTGCATTGATACTTTTTGTGTGAAATGCGCTATATAAGGATTTGTTATTATTATCATTATTATTGCGGTAAAACCATAGGCCCTATGTAAATGCACATACAAGCAACGCTACCACACATTGCGACTACTCCACCAATAGAGGGCGTTTCTGTAAGCCGCGCTCCCGCAAGTTTTGAGTGTGATGTGGTGGTGGTGTACTAGAAGTTATTCAACAGCGCCCGCTATCGTTCAATAGTAATGTGCTTGGTGCAGAGAAGTGGAGCAGGGGATCGCGATAGTCGAGTGATAGTGAATAACAACGTCTCGCACTAAGACTAACACAGGCCTGGAATCCAGTGGAATTATACGAAGGCCGCACAGGCCATGGCGTCTGTTGCCCCTAGTCTTGGCCTGGTGCCCCTTAACAAATCTTCCCATAGACTTTAAAATAGACAGGAGGTTCAAGTTAAACAATTACAACTCCTGAACCAGGTGTGATGAGGGTTTTAATAATAGCACAAGGTTCAGTGAGAATGTAGATATTAGGATCAGGCTCAGGTTTAAAATCAGTTTTAGAGTCAGTATCAGAATGATACCAAGCAATATCACAAGAGCAGTAAAAAATAGCTGGAAAGCATGCTCCATGATAAAGTCTAGTGTTGCACTGACATGAAAACAAGATTACTTTACTAGATGTGAAATTTGCATCGGGATAAAGAATATTCATTTGTGTTTGACCCATATACACCGATGTGTGTTAGCACCGAGTAATATGCAGGTGATTTTTTTCACAGAATTCGGGAAAGTACTGAATATACAGGTCTAACACACATCGGTGCATGTAGGTAAAACCAAAATGACTATAATATTACTTACCTTGGAATAAATGGCAGCCACGGTGATGGACCGATCATCATGAACGGAACAGAAGACAACACATACCCCAAGACTAGCATCACTCGTGTCGTTGACTTGTACTGCTTCACCTGGAGGCAGGAGTAAAAGTTAGAAATAACAGGTAAAAGGAATTTGACTGCTTACATTTTTTGTACAAACACAAATTGTTCTTTTTGTAGAGCAGCGCCAAGCGCCTCTTGCGGCAAATACCGGCGCTATAAAAGTTTCCATTATTATTATTATTATTATTACTATTAAATGTGTGATATTCATCAATAATCAGTGCATTGTGAGTCATGTAGAGAACAAAAGTTCACAGACTACTTCTCGAGTGGGATTCGAACCCATGACCTTGAAGCGCCTTCTAGAGCAGATGTCAGACCCCTAGACCATTGATCCAGCTTGCCTGGATTTTATTGTTTTTAGCTAAATGCCTTTACACCAATGTGTGATACATGCCAGTACTCAGTGCTCTAAGTTCTGTGGAGAAAAAAAAATTCATAAGCATACTACTTGAGTGTGATTCGAAGGAAGTTTCTGTTCTTAGATATAGGAGGAAAGCTGTAGATAATTATTCCTTGGAAAACCAACACCTCACCAGACTGAAAACCCAAATCAAATAGTAGGAGACTTTCTGGGACGATAGGTGGCAGCAGACTCACCGGGTAAATCCATTTATCCCAGAATTATGCGCATGTTTAGAAGTACATAAACAATGGAAATATACCCGGTAAGTCTGCTGCCACCTATCGTTCAAAAGTTTCCCATTCCAAATAATCGCAAGATAAGAACCAGGGTCAAAGAGGTGGGAGGGGAGGAAATATCTGCTCTAGAATGCAGGGGTCATGGGTTTGAATCCCACTTGAGTAACCTGTGGACTTTTCTCGAAAGGATTTTGAAAGCCCAGTGCATATCACTTAGTGGTGTAAGGGTAAAACCAAGATTATTCATGCTCTGTCTTTCTTACCAGTTTATTAACAAGCATCCCAAATACAGCGGTGGAGATGGCGTATGTACTTCCCTGGATGAAGAATGGCACACCAGCATGACCTGCTGGCAGTAGACCAATCTAGGTGCAAATACTGATTGATGTTTATTACCGTAGTGCAATGTTATCTACATTAGTACATCGGACTCAAGTTCTGGTGTTGTAACAGTGTAGGTTCGGGTGCAAGTTCGAGTGCGCACAATTAGGCGACTACTGAAAAGCAGCATACATGCATACATGCATATATATATATAGCATACATGCACATTGAAGCACAAGTCTAGTCATCAACCATCGGTACTACGGTGTTCAACAATCCATTGCCTCTCGCCTTTTTGCTATAATGTCACTGGTTACCCTCTTAGCCATGGAACAGGCTATGGGAAACTTTAGACTATCTGCCAATCACCAAGAGAGGGCGCTCTTCACCAGGTAATGTCAACAATTTAGGAATAGGAGAAGCATGAGTGACGGTCATCCTGACAGCAAATACCTTGTGTTTTGCGTTTGTGATTTTGTATTTTAGATTTAGCCAAACTGTTTTTTGTTTTTCATAACACATTGCCAGCATAAACCAAACTGTTCTGGAACAGGACGTACTGGACACGAGTTCCCCAAGGATAAAATGCGGTGTGCATGAGTTTTTGGGAGTATTTCTTCTAATTAGCAAAAATTCCAAAATGCTGACCTACCAAAAATTGAAAAGAAATCTGAAGTTTAGTTGTATGACAATGTATCTGATTTAATTTTCAAGAGGCTGAGAGACTTCTAAATATTTTTTGAGTATTTTTGAATTTTTAGCATTTACCAATGTTTGCTATAGGAGTTGTGCACCCTTACCTGGTAGGTCTGCTGCCCTAGAGTGGCAGAGCTTTCAAAAAGTCTCCCATTGGGACCACGAAAGAAACCAGGAGGCTGGTTCCAAATTGTCGCCCACAGTAGTCAACCAATGGTCGACCAGCCTGGGTTTGAGTCAAAATAGTCAACCTTTAGTTAACCATGGTGCACACTCGAACTTGCTCCATGCAGCGTTCGAGTGACAGCTATGTTTAAGTCTAGTTGACTCTAGTCAGCCAGCCCCACTTCTTCAATGATAACATACCTTCTCTGTGTGATAAGCAATACCCACGTTGAACACCGCTAGACTGGCTGTACTTATAAACAAAGCAAAAGCCACTGGCCATATCGCTGGTATACGAAGCAAACTGGTTGGAGAGTCATCTTTGACGATTTTAGTTTCTGTACAGAAAATAAAAATTGTTAGTTTAAAGGCTCTGAACATGCTTGGTAATTGACAAATGCAGTATTCTCATTGTGGAGATAATCTATTTTTCAATGCAGCTCCTTAGCATTGGAACCAACTGCCCTGTGACGTCGGAGAAGCAGTGTCTACTTTGGTCTTCAAGCAGCCTCTAAAAACGTTTTTGTTTCCCACTGAGAGCAACTAGTAGTTTTCTTTTGCAATGTTTTCTACTTTTTTCTTCTTCTTTTTTTTCTTGTGAGGCGCTGTGTTCATTGTAGAGCGTCATAGAAATGTTTACTATTATTATTATTATTAACATTATTATTATCCCAACATATAAAATGTACATACAATCGCAAATCTGTAGCAATTTGAGTTCAATTGGTCATCAAAGTTGCATTGAAATAATTAAAGAACATATAACTGTGAAATATGAAAAACTTTGTACTTTGAAGGTTTACAGGTTTTTTTCTTTGTGTGCCAATAAGAAATACCTTTTCCTTGTAAGACAACACCATTCAGGGCAGTTAGAAGAATACAAAGTCCACCAAGAGTGAAGAAAGGAAGCTCAAAACCTCCTGCCTGTAGGGAACAACAGAAAAACAACTGTATTCTAAACAAAGCTGAAGTCAAAAACTCTATGTAATGCGAAAAGAACGGGCAGCGACCGATACCACAAAACTCTCCATTGGAAATATAGGGTGCGTTCGTTTAGCTTCCCGGGGTCGACCCCAGTCTGCCCCGGTACGTTCGAATAGCTTTGACGGGGCTCACCCTGGTCAGCCCCGAGTGTCCTGACTGTGGAGTGGGTCACTTGGGGTGACCTGAGGTGCATGCCGTCACCATGAGAGGGTGAGTGTGATCGTTCGATTAGCTCTTTTCAGGGGCTCACCCGAGTGAGCACTGCAAAGCTAAACGAACGCACCCATTGTAAATGATCGATTTAAATAGTTTACTAGCCAAAATATTAGCAAATATAAGAATGACATTTTGTCTCTACGAAACTATACCCTGTCCTTTTTCCATTTTACACAATTTCACTAGACTGGCTTTGAGTCCCCTCACTACTCACCTGATACAATAATGTTCCAACCATTGGTCCAATCATGAACGCCAATCCAGAGAACATATCCAACAGCCCCAGCATCTGAGGTGCGTAGTGAGTGTGGTGACCACCGATGATTGACATTGCAGCCACTAATGCTGCTGAGGAGCCTACTGCCTCTATGATGCGCAGGATCAATGCTGAGGCTATGAAAGCTGTACTGCTATCAATGCGCCCAAGTAGTCTAGAAAATAGAATAATTACAATCAAGAGGTAACGGCTTGATGCTTCGACCCTAGCAGAGTCTTTCTCGAAGGCTAGAAGAGAGACCATTAACCTTTTTAGCCTTCGAAAAAGACTCTGCTAGGGTCGAAATGTCAGGCCATTAACTATTTTTTTCATTTATAACATCGGGCCATTTGGTTGGTAAGTTGTTTGCAACAGCTAATTTTATTTTCTAATTACAATCAAAGTTATATTAATGAGAGTACACAATTCTTTTTCCTGTCTGTTAATGTCACATTGTTATTTATTTTTCATTTAAATAACTGGATCAATTTTTCAATTGTACAAGTTATTATGTGTACATAACTGAACACAAATATCACACTTTGTATTGATTGATGTTGACATGAAATAAATGTGTCTAAAAAATAAATTAAAAAAGCTCTTTATCACATGTTGTGTCATGGCCTAGCAGTTATTAAAGAGCACTGGACTAAAGCTCTGGGCCCAACTTCATAAAGCCTGTAAGCACACAAATTTGCTTAGCATGAAATTTCTTCCCAGATAAAAACAAGATTACAGACCAAATTTTAATTTGTTGCATATTGCTTGATACTGGTATTCAGCTGTTGTTTGCTTATCCTGAAAATCACCTGGAAATTTGATTGGTAATCCTATTGTTATTAAGGAAGACATTTCATGCTAAGCAAATTGTTGTGCTTAAAGGCTTTATGAAATTGGGCTCTGGTGTTTCTAATCAGCAGAATGTGGGTTTGAATTCCAGTCATGACACCTGTGTCCTTTAAAAGCAAGACACTAAGCCAAGATATGCTTTGTCCTTCACCCCTTTGTTGTGTTCTGTGATACTAATGAATAAACATAAACGAAATAATTTGAAGAAGAAGAAAGTAAAAACCTTTACCCAAACATGATGTTGGTACAGCCACATAATCCTGCTCCAAGAAGAAACATATTCTTGCCACCAATTCGCTGAACCTTTACAAAAATAGGCAAGATAAGTATGACGTCAACTTTAAACTTCACCGATGCATTTTTAAAGACACTGGACACTATTGGTAATTGTCAAAGACCAGTCTTCTCACTTGGTGTATCTCAACACATGCATAAAATAACAAACCTGTGAAAATTTGAGTTGAGAGATAATGAGGAAATAAAAACACCCTTGTCACACGAAGTTGTGTGCTTCCAGATGTTTGATTTCGAGACCTCAAAATCTAATTATGAGGTCTCAAAATCAAATTCGTCAAAATTACTTCTATTTGAAAATTACCTTACTTCAGAGGGAGCCGTTTCTCATAATGTTTTATACTGTCAACCTCTCCCCATTACTCCTTACCAAGTAAGGTTTTATGCTAATAATCATTTTGAGTAATTACCAATAGTGTCCACTGCCTTTAAACTGATACAAATATGCAGCTCACTGTATTTTGGAAGAGTACATTCATTCCTATTCTCTAGTTTCCCCAAAAAACATATCATAAAGGGATACATCAATGGTTTATGGAAGATTACATTTTATCAAACCCTACAGTTTTCAAACACATAATATTTATCACAAAGGGATGGCAAATCAATGGTTTTTTCGAAAACCATAAAAATCAATTATAATTGTTTTTCTTCAATCCTCTGGTTTTCAAAAAAACATACAATAAAGAGATAGTATGCAGCATTCACAATAATGAGCTACATTTAATGATTAAATGGAGGGGTGGGTGGGTGATATCAATTAGATGATCTTTAAATTGCCACACTTTATAAAAAAAAACATCCACACTTTTCATTTTAAACCATTTATTGCCATTTAACCAAAACAAATTACTGAAAACAAGTTGCCATGATATAACTTACCAAACTTCCAAACGGTGAAGCCACCAGGAATGAAGTGATAGAAAACGCACCAAGTACGATCCCAGCTGAAGCCTGATTGGCCCCTTTCCTTATGGCCTGGGAAAAAAATATCCAATCAGAAAGGAGATAGTGAAAGATTTGTTTTTGCTTCAAAACTGAGTTGGTTAAAGCATCATATTCAAGTTCTGGTAGTTAAGACATCAGAGTTCGGGTTCGAATCCCAGTCATGACACTTGTGTCCTTGAGCAAGAAAGATGCTTTACTATAATTGCTTCTCTTCACCCAGAGTAATAAATGGGTACCCGCGTGGTTGGAGGTTGATATTGTTTTTTAAAAAGCCACTGAAGCGCCACAGCAGCTCAGGGCTGTATACCCCCAGGGAGGTGAGAAAGATTAAAGGAATGTTATTGTACCCAATGAACAGAGGTACTAAGTAAAGCGCATTGAGACAGTATTGTGAAATGCGCTATATAAGAACTAGTTATAATTATCATTATTATTATTATCACATAATAATAGAATATCGTGGGGTGTCGTGGCCGAGCGGTTAAGAGCACCAAACTCAACCTCTTGTGTTTCTGTTCAGCAGAGTGTGGGTTCGAATCCTGGTCGTGACACTTGTGTCCCTGAGCAAGAAACTTTACTATAATTGCTTCTCTCCACTCATGGGGTAAATGGGTACCTGTGAGGGCAGAGATGGTTCTTGTGGTGGGTTTAGCTTAGTGCGCCAAATTTGGTGACACAGGCTGTATACTCCCCAGGGAGCTGAGATGGTTTAAGGAATGAAATGGCCCAGTGATCAGGGTAATAATGTTGGAAGGGCTTTGAAACATCGAGTATAAAGCGGTATATAAAACCGAATATTTTTATTATTATTAATACAAGTAGGACTTGAACTTACCTCTGGTGGAAAGAAGGGAGCAATAATGGACGCTGATGACCAGATTGATGTATACAATGCACTGATAGTGACAAACTCCAACCATTTATACCATCTCACTACCCCATGATGGCCCTCCATTCCGACAGGCTTCATTTTAATTCTAAACCATGAAATCAAAATATCAAAAGTTTTACATCCCAAAAATGATAACTGTATCTGTTCACTTCACATGCGCAGCAGGTTTGGTTTTGCAATAATAGAGTTACGTGTCAGCCCTAGGAACAAAAATAGATACACTTTGGCATAAGCTTTGCGTGTTAAAGAAATATGTTGCCTTGGATCGGACGAGTTGGTCTATAAAAAGCGTTTGTAACAGCTTGTTATAAAATGCATATGATTGGAAAGATGTTTTAAAAGTAGAATACAATGATCCACACAAATTTGCCTCGAAATTGTGTGGTTTTCCTTTTACTTTGCGAACTAACACGGTCGGCCATTTATGGAAGTCAAAAATTTGACTGCCATAAATGGCTGACTGTGTTAGTCAACGAGGTAAAAGGAAAACCGTGCAATTTCGAGGCATATTTGTGTGAATAATTGTATTCTACTTTTACAACATCTTGCCAATCATATGCATTTTATAACAAGCGGATACAATCAGCCGATCCAAGGCAATGTGTTCCTTTAACCAGTTTTGGATTTTATACCAAAACTGGTAAATGCATTTGACATACATGTACTAATATTGAGACGAAAATTATTTCTGTGACATTGTGTAACTCATTTCTCAAAAACTACAGCAACTTAGCAAATAATATTTTAAGGGAAGCTTAATACCAAAACTGGTAAATAAGTTTGACATGCTGAAACTGAGACGAAAATTATTTATGTGACTTTGTTTTACTCATTTCTTGAAAAATACAGCAACTCAAAAAACAGCAATATTTTCAGGAACTAGCTTTCTACTATCATTATCTTCAAACTGTGTAAATAATGTAAATTTGTGGACATTGTGTTTTGTGTTACAAATAGTACCCAAACCCTTTAAAGGTGTGGGAAACTGCCTCCTGGCCCGGCAGCCTATTGTACCATCTCTTTCAGAAATGAAAGTTGTAATGGATCTGGAGTGTTTCACTCACCTTCAAATGCAAGCGATGGACGATGGAGAAACAAAAACAGGAACCAGATGTTTCATTGATGTAAACATCTCTTATCAGGACTCCATTTATACAAGTTCAAAACCACCAGCTGTTATACGCAGTTCAACCCTCACACACTGATTCACTATGAGGAACTAGGGTGCATTTATAAAGGTTCATTTGTACGTCCATGAGTAACATAATTCCATCTGAAACTCAGCATAACCTTATCGACGAAAAATATTCAAATGATGTCTTGTTAGTAAAGGCCGTGATTGGTCCTTGAGCGTAACATGTGACTTGTTATGCAAATATGCCAATTTCTTGTGTCAATAACTACACCTGAGCTACACTGAATAGTATTTCATTATGTACTGGTTAAATATTGTCTAATGCTGGAAATGTAAACACAGGACTATGGGGGACAATCGATATTTCGAAATTAAAATGAAGGGAAATAAATTGTGTATGAACATTTTTAAATGAAAAATAAAGTGGTAAACATCATTCAAAAAGGGTATTTTTAAACTATCAGTGTATGTTAATATTATACCTTGCACGTTCAAGCTGCTGTGTACAAACCTATATATTGACAAATTCACCAAAAGTGATCATCAAAATTTTAGCCCAGTTATTTCGAGATGTCCCTGCTTTTGTTAACCACTGAACGCTGGGGTAATAGAAGTTTATCCGCAACCTTGGAAGACATTTTTTTTTTCTGAAATAGCAGAATCAGTTTTTGTTTGGAATATCATTGCCACAATGAAACCCCATTTGAACAGAGTAAAAACAACAAACGTTCTCAAAAATTTCTGTTGGCTTTTCAAAAATATATAAGATCCTTTAACCCTGAATTGCAAAAAAATCTTTCTGTACGCCATGGCAATAATCTGCCATGGTATGCTGGAATCTCCAACCAAGAGTGCACACAAATCTAAATTCTATCACAGACAATATTGGCATATATACACGTCTTCTAGCGCTAAATGGTGAAACAGCACACTGTGCGCCTTTTAGGTGACACAGTGTTCCGAGGCTTACCGTACTTTTCAACTAATAAAAAAAAACACCTATTAACAACACGCTTTAAAGTTAAAACCATAGAATTCATTTATTCGAAAGTGCATTCAATTGAACCACAACCCTGATATTATGTCATAGGTCAAAGGTAACAGATTTTACGTCATACCGTTATTATTATACAATAGTCTATGGTACATTCAAACATTGTACAGTACGTACCTGTGTGGTTCTACATACTCCAATTACTGACGTAACAGTGTCTGTCAACTTCTGGTCCAATCGCTTTTTATTTTTTTATTCTCCGTTCAAGTCAAAACAGTTTGAATTTCTAGACACTGCGTTTAAGAGGAATGAATGAGTATACAACTAGGTACCCTTTACATCAGAACTAAACCACTTTATCAAGAAGGAGGTCGCTTCAAGACAAGACGCAAATTTCTTCAGCTAAACCCCCGTTCGTTACCACAAGTTATTTTTAGTTATCACAAGTAGGCTTACCATAGTCCATGTTATCACTAGTCGTCTGTAGTAACTGCTAGTTATCCCTAGCAATCGCTAGTTATCTCTTGCAATCACTACTTAACCACTAGTTAGTGTTACTTATCACTAAACATCACTGGTTCTCACCAGCTGTATCTAGTTATTACTACTTATCCTTTATAGTAACCACCAGCTAAAACTAGTCATAACTTGTCACTCAGTTAACACTGGTTAACTAACACTCATTAGTTAGTTGCCACAGGTTTTTACCAGCCACAATTAGTCATCACCAGTTACCAGTTTAAGTAAATCATTGATTCAAGACAAGTAACCACTAGTTAACACCGGTTGCAGCTAGTTAAACTAGTTATCCTTTACAGTTATCACTAGTTAAGATTAGTAATCACTTGTCACTAGTTAACAATAGTTATACAGCCCTCATCATGCAGTGGTCGTTAGATCTTTAAACATCATTTCTCCTCAGTCAGGTTTTGTAATAGAGATAGAATACTTTACTGTACAAGTAGTTTTTCACAAGTCAATAATTTTGTGCGCGTCACGACTAAATCGTTTCTTGGCCAATCAATAATCAATACAAACGATTATCTACTGTTTAAATATCGGAAACTCTAACGGTCGGAGCGTAGCATTTAACAAAGAACGCGGATGCATGTGGAACAGGGTTCTGAAATACAAACATGAAATCAACGCAATTAGTTGGAAATGACGGACAGACAAACAGATAGACTGAATAACACACAAACAGATGAACAAACAAACAAACCACAAGTAAACTTGCGAACGTTCAAACAGAACAAGGCATTCCAATTCTGAATGCTATGGCTTGGTATGGTTAGTACCCCGAAAACACTAGGATGTGACTCAAGAATTTGATGAGATTTTCACTTGTTGTGCGTGTGGCATGTCCGCTAAGAATTGAGGTGCAAGCATTCTTTCTAAAGAATGGAAAACCAACATTCCTAACAGACCAGAAAACAAAAACAGGAGTCAAAAACAAGAACAGGAATCATAAAGGATATTGCGCCACGGCACCTTGGAAACCATAACATGGTGCTATGTAAAAGGAGTATCTCATAATTTAAACGTAGTCCTACATACCTTGCAGGAAATACTGTATGCCTTTAGCGTCACTGAGTGACGGATATGCACGCTATATAAAACACCAGTAATTATAAACAGTAGACAAATAAAAAGCAAACAAGGAGGTTTGTGTACCAGACTACCTTATGCATATGCCATGCAATCTTTTACATCTCTTAAATATCAAATCAGCTAAAAATATATGTTGCCTTCCCCGTTAAATATTTGTTACAATTTATTTCAAATAATGCTCTCCTAACGCCCACAAAAACCTGCTCATGATGTTATGTCACTGGTGAAAAAAACCGAACCACAACCAAAACGTTTGATTTTCATTTCTACCATAGAGGCCTTCATTATTGTGGTAGCACAAACAATTCGTAACATTTCACAAATCATTTTCACTGATAGGAGGAACTAGGTCGGACACACTGGTGGCACATTTACCATAAAAATAATGTGTGGTCGTCTAGCCTTTGAGAAAGACTCTGCTAGTTCGAAATGTCATAGCATTAATAATTTTTTGCAAGTGCAATGTCCTTTTGGTTGGTAAGCAGTTTGCAACAGCTAGTTCTCTTTGCTGAGTTATTTATTAAAGGCACTGGACACTATTGGTAATTGTCAAAGACCAGTCTTCTAATTTGGTGTATCTCAACATATGCATAAAATAACAAACCTGTGAAAATTTGAGCTCAATTGGTCGTCGTTGCGAGATTAACTATGAAAGTAAAAACACCCTTGTCACACAAAGTTGTGTGCTTTCAGATGTTTGATTTCGAGACCCTCAAAAATCTAATTCTGAGGTCTCAAAATCAAATTTGTGGAAATTTACTTCTTTCTCATAAAAAAACTCGACTTCAGAGGGAGCCGTTTCTCACAATGTTTTATACTATCAACCTCTCCCCATTACTCGTTACCAAGTAAGGTTTTATGCTAATAATTATTTTGAGTAATTACCAATAGTGTCCACTGCCTTTAATTTAAAATTTTTACAAGGCATATTAGGAAAAGGTAGTATGGTACATAAACCCTTTAACAAGTTGACACAGACTTCCAATGTACACCAACAGACAAACAAGGGATCATCAAATGGACTTAAAATTGAAAAACCACAAATCCAGTTTTTCGTTAAAATGCTATGCTCCTTTTAGAACCTTCAAATAATTATATATGGAATAATATTCACAACCTTTTTTTTTGTTATAATTATTATCATTATTATTATACAACATTTTGATTGTGTGGCCGACAAAGCCGTTAAAATCCACTTAAGAGTCAGTCACCAGTAAAGGTCAATTACCAGTATTGAATACTTTAACAATTATAGTTATTATAACAAATACAGAAATGTCAACGGTAAAGTCAAAACAGCACTAGCAATCGAATATTCAAATTCGATTCTACAAATGTCAAAGTCGAAACAATTCTAGTATCGAATAATCAGTATCGAATATTTTTTTTTTCTCTAAGTACGCTTTTTTTTTTTTTTTTTTTGTTGTTATTATAATATAATTACACTAACTATATAGGACTTCCCTTGTGAGAAAAAACGCCTTATAGAATAGAAGATAAAGTCATAGTAATATTTTCTTTGCAATATCTAATAATATTTACAATTGCAATTATTATTATTCAGTATAGATTATTATACACATTGTGATAGAAGCTGCAGTATAGTTCAACTAAAATCTGATAGTATTATCCACCTGATGTAGTTATAATTTAGCCAAAAAAGATACAACTTATAACATAAATATATCAAGAATACAACATAGCAGTAGATATTTTCTGTTGATAATATATTTTCTCAGATTTGATGATCTAGTTTTAATCAGACTGGATTAAGCATTAGATTCTCTTTGTTTTAAAAGTTTATTGTATTTTTGTTAGGGGGTTTTCTACGGATGTATATCTTTTTTTTTAAACATCATATACTCAGTACTTTCGAACTCAGGTTGGATTTGAACCAACAAAATTTCATAAAATGTGTAAGCAACCGTTTTGTGCTTACGGCTCCCTTAGCAAAATTTCTATTTCATAAAGCTGTTTACCGTAAGCAAGGGTAAATGCTCGCTAACCCGTGTTACGCACCAGGGCCCAATTTCATAGAGCTGCTAAGCATGAAAATTTACTTATCATAACATCTCTTCCTTGATAAAAACAGGATTAATCACCACATTTCCATTTGTTGCATATTGCTTGTTACTGGTATTCAGCTGTTGTTTGCTTATCCTGAAATTCACGTGTAAATTTGGCCGGTATATAGTCCTTTTTTTATCAAGGAAGAAACTTCATGCTAAGCAAATTTTTGTGCTTAGCAGCTCTATGACGTAACAATGCAAATCCATGGTGAACCAGCATGACCGCCTAGATACTTTCTGCTTACTTGAGAAATCATGGTGAAATACGTTTACGCATATGCACATTTTTCTGCTATATTATAAGCACCAAAATTTGCTTATGGATAAACAGCTTTATGAAATTAGGCCCTGGTCAGGTCCAATCCTGCAACCAGTTGTGGGTACTGCAGAATTTGTATAAATTGTATAGACGATGTGACCTATGTTTACATGCGAGCCGCCCTCTGTTGACAAAACACTGTTTACGTCATGTTTCGCCGGGAAAAAAGACGGTAGTCATGGTAAGATTGCATACACTTTCTAGCTGGCTGCCAAAACACAAAGGTTTTGCCCGGCGGAATGCGCGCGAATCATGTTATGGTTTTCGAGTGACGTCCGAGGTCACATCGTCTATAATTTTATAGAAGTTATTGAGCAGAGTACAGGAGCCTCAGGGGGATTCAAACCGTAATCCTACCATATTCTAAAACAGAGGCAAGCTTGTTACTTCAGACAGGCAACATAAGCAATCACTTCACCCCTCAACATTGCCTTGGTGTCCCTTAAAATGTTTGCTTTTGCCAGGTCTCAGGAATCCAAACAACAGGCATTTGTGGACGCTGCTTTATAACATCATATGTTTTGGACATATCCTAATTTAATTTCCACATTCATTGAATTTGAAAAAACAAAATGCAAAATCCTACTTATTTCTTATGAGATTTAAGAATGTGTAAAAAAAAATTCAAATAGAAATGTCACCCAATTTTGTTTTTTTTAGTTTCACAAAAAAAATAATGGTACTTTCTTGGGTCATTTAGAAAATAATTTTGATTTACTTGTCTCTGTTTTTGGTTTAAAAGAAGAAAAAAAACAATACAAAAAAACAGATTGGAACAAAATGTGTTTTTTTTTTAAATAGATTTCCAGAATATGGTAAATCTGGTTGGTTTCAGATGCCATGATAAGTGTACAAAGATAAGGAAGGGGAGGATACCAGTTAGTTATAAAGTATCAATAGCTAGAGTGTACATGTATTTCGTTGGTTATTTCCTAATAAAATATAAATCTTTAAAAAACAAAATGGGGAGAATTCCATAAAGCCTGTAAGCAACCATTTTCTGCTTATGGATCAGCGCTTAACCAAATTCTTATTACATAATCACTGCTTAATGTAAGCGAAAGGCACGCTATGCCCGTAGGGTTTTGTAAGCAGATTTCCTTGAGCATTTATGAAATACTCTTGTGCTCACATAACACTATTTTCTCTTCCAGGAAAATTTTGCTTACATGTTTTTATATGAAATAGGGCCCATATCTAATTCTGGAAACTTGCTAAGATTTTTATTGCACAAAATCAAGCGTTTGCGTAAAGTAACGTAATAAAACCAAAACACACACAACAAGGTTTCGAGTATAAAAAAACAAAACGCACTTTCACGAGAAAGACACAAACAGTGGTAAAACAAATAAGTAATATGACAATGAAATTAAAAAGAACATGAAAACATGACGTGGACAATACAAACATGTTCAGCTATTTGTTGTAAACTTTGCAACCAATTAAACCCCAAACCCCAAGAGAAAAAAAAAATGAACAAAACCAAAAATTTATTTGAACTTAAATATTGCAAACATTCAAGTTTGTAAACAACCAGGATAACTGAGAGAGAACTGAATTACTTTAAGTAACCTTGATGAAAGTCAGAGAACTGAGAAACAAGGGGAACCTGAGCTATTTCTAAGAGTTTTCTAAGAATTATTGAGAATTTTCTTTTAATGCTGCTGATAAAACATAAAACAATATTTCTTTTTACAGGTAACTAGTTGTTTAATAACACAAAATTGTGAAGTCTCTATATCTAAGGTGTAGCTAGCTTTTCGTGCATCCATCATAGGTAGGAAAGAACGCGAGTTCCAGGATTTTCAAATTAATTGGAAAGAAAAAAAACCCTATCTTTTAGGTATGCCACTGCCAATCAACTCATTATGGTTATCTTTCTCACGTTCCCTTTGTACACAATGATAAAAACAGCTGTAATTGTCAAATGTAAAAAAGGAACCAGACTAGTGGCTTAGTCATCAGGGTGTGTGGGTTTGAATCCTGGTCATGACACTTGTGTCCCACGTCAAGACACTTTACTATAATTGATTCACTTCTTGCAGGGGTAAAGTGGAACCTTAGAGGGCAGAGATGGTTCTTGTGATTGATTTAGCTTAGTGCGCTACATACTTGGCAGCACAGGCTGTATACTCCTCAGGAGCCGAGATCAGGCCTGTAATGCTACGTTTTTGAAAGGGCAAGGGCACTTAGACATTTTCTCCTTGGTTAATAAAGGGCAACCTATGAGAACATTGAGAGTTTCTACTGGAGCATTTCAAGGGCACCAAGACAATGACCAGGGGCATGGACAATCACCTCTGTTGCCTCTATCAAGTATCAGGCCTACAAGAAGGTTTAAGGAATGAAATAATTGGTCCAGTGACTAAGGGGTAATAATATTTGACTGCCAAGAACAGCGTCGCTGCATGATGCACTTAAGAGTGTAGCATTGCCTACCTATGATGGATGCATCTCTAAAATGTTTCAGACCAGATAGTTTTGTTTGTTTTAATTTATTCACCATGTTATTTTGGAACTACAAAGCTCCCTTGCTTTTCTGGTTGATAATTTTTGTTTCCAAATCGGATACGATTTCTGATGTACTTGAGACAGAAGTAAATTTCAGTTTTTAAATCTCTCATGTGACAAAGTTTACATTTCTGTGAGAGGGCAGTGTTACTTTATCTTGAATTATTCATTCCTGTCCACCATCTAAACTAGATTTCAATGGCAACCATATGAAATGTATCCAATTTTTCACAAGATTTCAGGAAACAGTTTTTCAATTTCTTCACAGTGTTTCCAGGACAGTGAGAAATATTTTCTGTCCCAACTCTGTTTTAAAAGCAACTGCTAGTGTGAAATAAATTTTCACAATGAGAGTGTGAAATATTTCCATAATTTTCACAAGGTTTTGTGAAAACAGTCATTAATTTCAGTTCATTTTTTCTCAGTTAATGCTGTTAAGACTCAATGCTAGTTTTGAAACAAACTCAAAGCATTTGAACAAATGTTTCACAAAGAGAGTGTGAAACATTTCCATGATTTTCACAAGATTTTGTGAAAACAGTGTGATAAATTTCAGTTATTTTCTCTCAGTTAATGCTGCTAAGTCGAAATGCTGTTCTGAAACACTTCAAAAATTGCAAACTAAATTTTCACCAAGAGAGTGTGAAACATTTCCGTAATTTTCACAAGGTTTTGTGAAAATAGTGTGATTAGTGTCAGTTTCTCTCAGTTAAATGCTGGTGAGTCACAACACTGCTCTGAAACAACTGACTAAAATATGGAAAGACTAGGATAAACCACCATGCAGCAACAAAATTATTACTTTTTTTCTCTTTTTTTTTGAGTAAGACCAGCTCCTCAAAGTAATTAAAAAGTATTAACCATATAATTTACGATTTGTTTTATATCTACAGGGAAGAAAATAAAATCAAATTGAGTAAACATTTGTTGACAAATTTATAACATTATTTAATTTTTGTTGTTTGTAAATGTACAATTACTAAATGTGCATGTAACAGTAACTTATAAAACAAATGTTTTGAATAATCAGTGTCTCATTCACCATTGTTTTTGTTTGTTGTTGCATAAAATGCTTAAAGTCCATTTTATAGTCCACGTTTCTGTTCCGTGTATAACTAACCCCGAGCGTCAATAGTTTAAAAACAAGAAAAAAAGGCAAAATCGTCACAGAATGCTAAACGGTCGGTTAGTTAAAATTTAAAATTCTTAATCCTGAAGTCCCCCTAAAAACAATCCACAAAAAAAAAAGCAAAATGTACAAAATACGTGTCAATTAAAAGTCAGTAACTATCAGTGTCTAGAGCCTGCATAAGGTGCAACAAATGGATAAACTTTAAAACGTTTAAATCAAGTATATTTGGTGCTGTTATATATTAGTACTTTCATGGAAAATTCTACATGCATGTAAGTAACAAGGCTGTCTCCAAGCTAGTTTAAAAACATCTGGTGCAGCATGGAGCTCTTTGAGTCCATTGATAACCACCATTCTTCCAATATTAAAAAAAAAAAAATGTTTAATAATAAAAAAATCCCTCTAAACAATTTTTTGACGGTAAGACGTCAAAATCATTCAAATATCGAATAAGTTCATCTCTCCACTAATGTATGAAACACACTGGACCTTAAGAGCTTTTTGTGTCCCGCAGACAAAAACCCCCACCAAGAACTCAAGTGAGATTCGAACCTGAGCAGATTGTCTCAACTGCTAGACAGCCAGCTGGCCTGGTGACAAGGGGTTCGTTCGACCGCTACATTTATTAGTGGGTATAATAAATAACAGCATATGCAAACAGACGGCCACAAATGGCTACTAAATTTGACCCAACTCCAAACAGCCGTCATCAAAATCCAAAGACGGCCACAAACGGCTGCTAAATTTAACCCAACTCCAAATCCAGCCAAAACTTTGCACTTTAGAAAATTGAAACCAAATCATATTTCTCCCAGACATTTTTTACCCCAGAAGGAATATGTAAATTAACTTATAAATAAGTATGAATAATTTAAACCTGTCACTGATTTTTTTTTTGAAAACAAAAGTTCTCTCCATGCATGTGGCAATAAGCTGTAAAGGCAGCGAAAACCTAGTGTGAAAACACCAAGTACAAAAAATACAGTCATTAAAAAAAAACAATAAAAAAACCTCAATCTTCTTGATCGAATCGTTCTTTTAAAATTCTATAAAACAGTAATCACTCTTATCTCCTGTACTAACACTATCCATTTTGTTTACAGAGAATTATTGTAAATTTTTTCACATGAATATCATTGTATAACTTTATTTCCAATGGCAACGCTTCACAACCGTTCCAAATTTACACATTGCACAAAAATGGCAGTTTTTGTTTGTTTGTTTCGTAGCAGTCGGATTACCGTGGTAACCATTTCTCCATATGAAAGGTCATCTGGTACAACCCAGATGACTTGGCAACCTGCTAAGCAACTGTCGCTAAGTGTTCTTGAAAAAGAACAAAATCTGATTTCTCACAAAATATCATTTCCTGCTAAAGAATACAGATAGGGTCTCAAGAATGCAGGAATTTAAAACGGACAAAGTGGAACCAAATTCCTCTTATACCTCTTGAATTTTTGTTACATCTAACTTCCAGACCCGAACCTATCCAGCCAAACATCCATGCATGGCATGGGGCCAGAAATACCACCTTTATACATTGTATGAGTCAAATTTCTTTGGAGTTTAGAATGGATTAAAAAAAATGCAAAATGGTGTTAGCATTAACGACAACCTCAGCAGCCAGGCAAAAAATGTTACTTAACAAATTTAATTGCTAAGCAAATGTTTGCAGGGAGCAAGACATGGACACTACAATGTTGGCAACCTGTTTTATCTTTGTCTTTGTCTTTGTGCTTAGCATAGATTGTATGCTAAGTGAAATTGGCTTCCCAGAGGTCCTGGTGTAACAAGGAAGGCTTGAAGCACCATTGGAGACAAATGGGGGCTCGACTCGAAACAATGAGCTAAGACTGATCTTAAGATGTTTATAGATCTTAATTGCTAAGCAAAGTGTGATGTCACAATACACATCACTACAACGATGCAGACAACTCATCTTAAGATGAATCTTAGTGCTCTTTCAAATCCATCTGGACTTTCGACACCTAAAGTAGGATTCCATGCTTGGCTTTAGGATTCAGCACTCCATGCGTCAGCACTCCACGCGTCATAGATTTGATGTCACGAAAAAACTGTTCCATTGGCGTAATAGTGCCAGGGCGAACACCGCGTGCCTGAGGACCTTACGATATTCACAGCAGTCCAAAAATCTCCAAGAAGGGATGCCAGAACACCATGTAACTGCAGACCTTACATTATTTATGGCAGACTAAAAATCTCTCAGAAGGATCGCCGGAATGCGCACAAACAATTGTCCATCTTTTTGCACGAGCATGGTGGTTGCTGTACCACTCCCTTTTCTCCGTCTGCTTTCGTTTCGGTCATTTGAGTTTACAGACACAACATAGTTCTATGAGGTAGGGTACACTCAACAGTTTGTTTTAAAATTGGAAAGTATGAGTTAGGGATTCAATGAAGATGAAGCAAAATCGTCGGTCTGGAGAAACATCATGAGGGGTAAAGTTGGCAGAAGAAAAAAAAGAAACTTTTGTTGGTTTTTTTTGTCGGTAATTATTTGGGGTAACGATTCTCAAACCTGGCTCCCTTCGTCGCTCTTCATTGCAACGAGTCGGGCTTGTTCTCGTCGTGGGCTCGTCTGGCCGTCGTTGCTGTTGAGGGCAGGCTCCGTGTTCCTACGCTTGATCTTGGACTTGGACTTCTTCAACATGGTCGCCTAGTCAAATGAAAACAAGTTTGAAAACAAAGTTAACAGCTGGCTCCAAGATATTAGCCCTTTTCAAGTTGTATCTGTTAGCCCGGTGGAAAACAGCCAAGGGAAGGCCCCGGGAGTTCGGTCAACCCAGCAACTTATTCACACTGTTCCCGCCTAAGTCCCTATTTTAAGGGGTTCCAGTTGCACATTTCAAGAAAACCCCAGGGTTTTACCGCTTACCCCTACTCCAGAGCAGGGGGGGGGGGCTACTCCCTGGGGTATGCCCATTTGCTGGGGTAGATCAGGAGTAAAGCGATTCCAGTGTGAAAGCAAGTGTGAAAGTGCTGGCCATTATTCCCAGGGGTTGCCTGTGGGGAATAGAGTAGTGTGAAAAGGGGCTTTTGATTGGGTTATTTGTAAATCAAAAAGTTTCAAACAGGAACAAAGATTTTCCAAAATTTATCAAAAGATTTTCCAAAGAGCAGTATTAGAAATCACAATAGGGTTTCTAAAGAGCAGTATTAGAAATCACAATAGGGTTGTCGGTTCAAATCCTGCCTGGGAAGCCCATGGATTTTTCTCTGCAAGACTAAAAGAGAACAGAGTATACAGTGCTGAAAGGAACTTTACAGAATTGGTAAGAAACAAAAATCGTGAAGATCACAGATTTACATCAAACTTACATGGTCTAATGATGATGATAGTTGAAAATATACCTTTAAATATTTCTGTCTGAAATGTCAGATTTGATGAGAAATAAATTAATGAATTTCGCGTTATTGCTCAGTGAGCATTACATTCAAATTGTGTTATCGGTTTTTCACTATTTTCTCGTGACCCAGATGTCCGATCGATCTCAAACTTCCAAAGGTTTGTCAGTTTACAGGCATGTATATGGTGGATTACATAAAGTGTTTTACACTGCAAGCAACTGGTTTGTTAGCAAAAACCAAATCTGTAATGTTCCTATAACAATCATTAGCCAAAGGCAATATTTGTTTTCCTTTACCTGTAGTGCGGATCGACACACAACCACCTGACCTGCTAACTGCATCCATGGCTCCCCGTCCACCTGCACAGGCATGTCAGTGTTAAGCCATATACGGATCTGTGAACCAGGGAAAGAGGTACGAGGCCATTAATAGTCAATAAAGACTAAGAGTTTAAAAATATTGAATGTCCTAACAGTGCCAAACTAAAATTTCAGTTTTAGATGTTGGAGGAAACCACCAGAGAATTGTTCAAAGGAAAAACTCACGCAGTCACGTAGGGACTGAAAACCCATCCACCTGGTGCCCCCCAGTGGAATTCGAACCAGGGTCCTAGAGGTGGAAGGCGAGGCAAGACACCACTACACCAACCTGACCACCTGATTTGCAGATACCAGCATGGAAATAGTTTGTGCAAGAATTACTTGACTAAATTATCTCGGCTTACATTTGCCCCCTGGGCGAGTCGAATCCCTGTGCGTAGCCCGCTCTGTATCTGCCCAAGGTGCACCACGCCAGTCACACCCACTAGCTCCAACAGTCCGTCATCGTGACGACACTTCTTAAAGATTGTATCCTGACTGTCCACACCCCAGGGGTCAGCTCCGCCACCCCAACTACAAGATACAAGAAGAGAGAAGCACTCAACAAGGGGCAGTTTTCATGGTCAAATGTAATGTGAGTAACTGCAGGGCTCAAATTTTGGAGAAAAATACAGAAAACTACAGGGCTTGTTACTAAAAACTGTTTTTTTTTAAACAAGTACTAAGAATGTTAGAGAAGATTTATCTCATTTGTCACTAAATGTAGAATTGATAGGTACCATGTTTTCTAGCGGACCTATAAAGCCAGCATTTGAACACGATATTACACGCTAGTTCATGAGTGTCATGAAATTTTCTTATGATCCCCAAGAAAAATACGTGAGCATCCAAATGTGAAAAGCTTTTCTTCTTGGAGATTGCCTGGAACTGGTTGCCTGTAAATTACCTCGCGTGTCGTGGCGCTAAGACTACAACATCCAGATGACTATGCTCTAAATCATTCTGAATACGAAAACATATTATAACCTAAAGTAGTAGTCCCAGCCGATTGTCTACCTTCTGCCTAGGTAGTAGTTAAAAAGCAGGACATTTCTTTTCAGAACTATGAAGTCTCCCAAAATCCGAAAATCTACTCCGCGGTAGTAGAATTTATAGCAAGACAGTTCTCTAAAGAACAAAATCTACCTGGCAAGAAACACACACATGGTGTTACCGCAAACCAAATATATATTGATACCTCACCACGCAATGCCTCAAATCATATATACTATCCACACAGTTTCACATGAGCTGTTGGAACAGCAAGTACCAAGAGAAGATTTATCAAGTTTTTTTTATGGATAATACTTAAATTCTCAACCAAAAAGATCACATTTTCCTAAAGCCGGCTACATCCTGTAAATTACTTCCTGTGCAAAGCACTAGGACTACAACATCCAGATGACTATGTTCTAAATCATTCCGAACAGGAAACAATATTATAATCATTATTGGCGTGTCATGGCCTAGCGGTTAAGAGCACCGGATTCGAGCTCTGATGTTTGATCAGCAGAGTGTGGGTTCGAGTCCCCATCTTGACCCTGTGTCCTTTAGCAAGATACTTAACCATGATTGCTTTTTAAAGACACTGGACATTATTGGTAATTGTCAAAGACCAGTCTCCTCACTTGATGTATCTCAACATGTGCATAAAATAAAAAAACTGTGAAAATTTGAGCTCAACTGTTGGATAACTATGAAAGAAAAAAACACCCTTGTCTCACGAAGTTGTGTGCTTTCAGATGCTTGATTTCGAGACCTCAAAATCTAATTCTGAGGTCTTGAAATCAAATTCATGGAAAATTACTTCTTTCTCGAAAAACTTTGTTACTTCAGAGGAAGCCGTTTCTCACAATGTTTTATACTATCAACCTCTCCCCATTACTCGTTACCAAGTAAGGTTTTATGCTTATAATTATTTCGAGTAATTACCAATAGTGTCCACTGCATTTTAAGATGGGGAGGTAGTGCTTTCTGCTCTAATGGATGATAACTAAGCCTACATCCAAGAGAAGGTGGCAACGGTCCCTGAAAAAGTAGTTAAATGAAGCCCAAACCTTGAATTCGACTTGCATAAACAAAATTAATAAATTATTTTATACCTTGAGATATTGAGAATGAGTATTCCTTCAATGGTTGGGAGTTCAATCTGTCTGCCATCTACCTCTACTCTCAACTCCTTCTGTAACTCCTTGCAAGATGTCCTCCTACCGAGCTTCCTCATACCAAGGCGAAAGTAAACTCCTTTATTATGCAACCTTACAAGAAAGAAGACAAGTTTCAAGTTTATTTATTTGTCCACGGTATCAAGATCAGTCTATAATACATGTAAACATTAGCAAATATTACTACAATCTTTAAATAGAAAGAGATATTCAAAATTAAATTTACAAAGATTATGCAAGAAGCCTATTTAGAAGCAGAGCTTTTAAGCATGGGCCCCGACAGGCTCGCTCATTGAACACTAGGAGCCCTAAGAGAACAGCAAATGACACGTCACGAGGCATGGGCTCAATGAGCATGGTGGAAATAAGATACAGAAGAGTTTGCGGTAACACCATGTAATGACTGTCTCTAATAAGTAGGATTTGAAACTTTGCATGGTGGAAATAAGATATAGAAGAGTTTGCGGTAACACCATGTAATGACTGTCTCTAAAGCTGTATTTAACCTACATGTATACAGAAGAACATACCTAAACAAAAAACACAATACACAAGGATAACTGGGAAGGGCTCAACAAAAAGTTGCTTGTCGCACAACCCACTTCCCGTACAGGGCTGTTGAGTGAACAAAAAATATTTTTGTAATTTGTTTTATATGTGGTTTAAGAATTCTTTAGGGTCTACATTTTCACATTAAATAGAAACTTTGTTTTTGGTTGAGTAAGGTGAATAAGACATGTTCCTTTTGATCATCCCTTAGACATGAATAGGTGATGTTTTTATTAAACGGGCTGTTTCCCCCAAGTATGGGTTTTTCAGATTATGACATAATCTATTTTTCAAAAGGTCATAAGTTTGGAACCAAACATCACACAAGTGTATTAGATGTCAAAATTAAGCTGGTGTGTTGCTCTTTTCAGCCATGTATAAAACCAAATAAGTTAATTTTCCCCCTTGTGACTCATTTTCACAGAGCCCATCACAATTGAACACTGGGGGAAAAGTAATAAGGAATCAACCAAATTGAACAGTAAAGACCGATGACCCACGCAGACTCATCAACAGGGAAAAATCAAATTCAAATTATGACTATTTAAAGGTTTTACAGATCAACTGCTACTTAACTAAATCAATTCACTCTTCTATCATGCTCTGACTCATCAGAGATGACAATTGAAGAGCAAGCTCTAACTTGATCAAACTAGCTCTAACTGGATCAATCCGGTTACCACCTATTTAAAAACAAATATCAATGACTATTTTAAACTGATTCTGTAAACCAGTCTGCTCCAGACCCATCCAGTTCAAACTTCAATCTATCACAGTTGAAAAGTAGATTAAAGAAAGCGGACCAGTCAAAACTAACTGCAACTGGATCCATCCGGTTTTGTACCACTCATCTATTAAAAACAGTTGATGAGTAGTTGAAAGTAAACCAGTTTACGCCGGATCCAACCAGTTCCCACTCACCTACTGTTGAACTTTTCTGGTTTCTCCTCCCTAGCCATATGGAATCCCAGACAGAGGTCTGCATCAATGCCAATACCGAAGTAATTATTCATGACGAACATGTTCGGCATGTCCTCATTTCCAGAGCTGCTATTGGACGAGTTGGACTTGTTGTCGCACTCCATCAGCTTCGATTGGTCCGTTTCAAAGATCACCGTCCATCTGAGAGCAGTACAAGAACAATTTTGAACGTTAAGTTTTTAAGAGGGCGACTGATATTCAGCGAGCTTATCGCTGCAAATAGCTAGTCAATAATCAATTCTTATTAAACTAAGTACAATTTCACAACACTAAAACAAGTTATAAAGGATATGACCCCTGAACTCTGACCTGTCTAGTTTGACCTCCTCTGAATCCACAACGGATTGTAAGATAGAGTAGAGTTCATCACCCTGCTGGTAACCACCTCCCCACTTCAGCACTCTTGAAAGGTCATTACCTGTAGGTCAAATAAAGGTCAAAGATCATCAATAAAGCAATGACAACAACATCATACAGATTGAATAGAAGTTTTAAAGATTTGCATTGGGGATAAAGAATAACCATTGTGGTTTTACCCATACACCGATGTGTGTTAGCACTGTGATGTATATAATTCAGTTTCCCCAAGTTTTGTGAACAAAATAACAGGCATGGGTAAAACCAAAATGAATATTCTTTCCCATGCAAATTTAACACCTATTAAATAGTTACCACACTAATTTTTGGCTTAGCACAAAGAATTGCTGAGCAGTATTTTCTAATACAATATTCAAATATAACACGCAAACGGCTACTTCGACCAGTTTTCTCTAGCTGACCATCTTCTGGGGGTGATTTGACTCTGACCATCTTCTGGGGGGTGGGTGGTTGCGGGGGGTGCAACTAACCTGTTCCCAGGGGTAGAATAGCGATGGCGGGGTTGCTGCACACTGATTCCTGCCCTACATCATCCAGACACTGTAGGACCCACCCTACCGTGCCATCTCCACCGCAGATCAAGATCCTATACTCAGGCAGCTGACTGAATGCATGCAACCTGGTGGGACGTTAAAAGGGAAAAAAGTAGTGATGACATTTGGAGACAATTATTATTTTTTTTTCATGGAGTGGAAAATTTATTCAAGACAAATCGTTTGTTAGCATACTTCCAGAAACGATTTGTTTTTCAGCTAAACCACTTAACGTCAGGGAGCGTGTTCCCTTGCACATTTTTAAGGGACACCAGAATGAAGGACTTGTTGAAGACAGATATAAATAGTGACCATGCATAAGGATTGTTGATGTGAAAACACACCCAGAACGTTATGTACAAAATGAGTTCAACAGCTGTGGATGTGTTGACTGCACCATGCATGCACTCAGTGTGTCAAACTTTGTTTTATAGTGGTTTATTATTAAAAACATTTCAAAAGTCACAGCAAAAAGCTGAATTGTATTCGAATTAAAAACATTACAATAAGTATGTAAAAAAAAATATATATATTTATACGAAAAATGGCACAAAGGCCACAAAAGACCTACGATAAAAACATGGAACACCAAGAAAATAAAATTATTGTAAGTTCCAACAAAAATTACAACATTGACAGGACGTCATGGTACAGACAGGGACAGAAGGCACTGGAATCAAAGCTTGATATCACCCTTTACCAGGGATTATTATGTGATCCCCATGATTAAAAGATGTCTACAGGCAACCATGACCAAGTTATCTGTAAAATTCCATGGCTGATTATCAGTCATGGCGTAGGAACCAAGTCATGGTGCACAAAGATGGCTTCCGTGCAATTTCTCAAAACAAACCTGTAAATCCAAGTGCCAAAAACCACTATGTTTATTGTCTTTACTTCATCTAGTCAGGGTTCCGTGTCGACAATTATACTCCACCAAAATATGTTAGGGGTTTGCCGTTCGGCAAATTGATAGTGTGCCGGAATTGTTTTTTTTAACAGCTTGGGAGACCTTGTACTTATGCCTCTGAAAACCTGTAATTGAGAACAGATTTGAATTTTGTGGTACAAAGACAAGATCTAAGATTAAGTGGAAGAGAGTTCCAGATGCGAGGCATAGCTAAAGAAAAGGACCAGTAGCCCCAGGAGTGTCTAGACTTGGGTTCAACGAGGAGAAGCAGGGAACTTGATAAAAGATTCCTCGACGAAGTGTAAACTTGTAAAGTAGTTCAGAGGTTTAGTGGGGAGCCTTGCCATTAAGTGCTTAGTGGAAAATGAGCATCAGCTTGAAGATGTACTTACCCAGGTAGAGGGCCTCCTTGGCAGAGATTCATAACCTGGTACGGGTTGACCATCTTAGACAAGATGTCAAAGACCTCTATGCCCTGGCAACCTCCACTCTTGACATTGATGAATAGCAGGAGAGGTGTGGCCTCTGGTCTTAAGCAATCCATCTAGAGAAAACAAAATCACCGAACAAAATACCAAGTTTAAATTTAACATCTTCAAGCTGGGCTGAACCTCATCAAGCTGTTGATGAGCAGAACATTCTGCTTAGCAACCTTCTTTCCTAAGCAAGAGATGGGTGGGGTACCAGTCACAGGAATGTTAACTGTTGGCTGGTGACCTATATCTGTTGACGTAGCTTGAGGCCATAAACGACTGTTTGCATTCGTAGGTTCTTTGGTTGGTAATCAGTAAGCTAATTCTATTTTCTTACCCTTTCTCTTAAGCAAGATTTTTCTGTGGAAAGCAAGTTGTTACAGGTTTATGACATGGGCCCTGTTTGACACAAATACCCCTTCCCTGAACTTATGCTCCAACACAACATCACTTCTTATCCAGTTATTGAAACAAAATCTCAGCATACTTGGGGTGACAGCTCATTTTCAGCCACTGTCGTGACCAAGCACTGGACTCGAACTTTGGTGTGTCTGATCAGAGTGTGTGTTTCTAGTCCTGTTCGTGACAGTTGTGTCCTCAAGCAAGACACAAACAATTATTGCTTCTTCCTTATGAAAAATAATCAAAAATCTTGACAAATCCATTTAAAGACACTGGACACTATTGGTAATTGTCAAAGACCAGTCTTCTCACTTGGTGTATCTCAACATATGCATAAAATAACAAACCTGTGAAAATTTGAGCTCAATTGGTCGTTGAAGTTACGAGATAATAATGAAAAAAAAACCACCCTTGTTAGAGGAAGTTGTGTGCTTTCAGATGCTTGATTTCTGGACCTCAAAATCTATTTCTGAGGTCTCGGAATCAAATTTGTGCAAAATTACTTCTTTCTCCAAAACTACGTTACTTCAGCGGGAGCCGTTTCTCACAATGTATTATACTATCAACCTCTCCTCATTACTTGTTACCAAGTAAGGTTTTATGCTAATAATTATTTTGAGTAATTACCAATAGTGTCCAGTGCCTTTAAATCTGAACAGTTGGCAGGTGTATGTGTAGATTAATTTCTTACATGAATTTCTGGGAGGAACAGACAGTTGACTGGTTTCTCCTCGTAAGTTGCATCTTTGATTACGTGATAGGCCTGCACAGCAGCGTCATGGTCCTCAAATGCTACTATTGCTGCTCCTGAATCATTAAAAAAAAAAAGTTATGACGAACTGACGCCAGATGTCTGTCTGTATCTGTCGAGTACTGCAACAAACTCCTCATAAGATATATAAGTTGCAGGTGTGGTGTGGCAAGTGGACAAAAATTAGTAGTGAGCTCCCCTTATGACAGTGGTCATTTGGATTATTTCTACATGTAGCCTAGTTTTGAATGAGTCTGTTGAAGGAGCTTCTCTTATACATACTGGGAGTCGGTTCCATTCAACGAGTGTTCTTGGAAAAAAGAAAAATTTGTAACAGTCCTTATTGGTTGAAGGGTGGGTGAAGAAAATTGATAAAGATATCCTAGTGAGAGTTTGGCTTCCCTGTCATGTCATGGCACGACATTTACACCGAATCACAGGTCTGATGCCAGTGATTTTAGTGTCAGCCCAGTAAACTTATGACTTGGCAATTCAGATGACTGAAACAAAAGGGCGGCCAGAATTTCCAGAGCATTGCAGAGCACTCACCACTCCCCATGCAACGCTTCGTTTTCGACCACACAAAGATGACAGTTGGTAGTGGGAAAAAGGGTAAAATTCTCTCTTTCTGTTTGGGGTTGTTGTGTGATCTTGGATTCCAGGCCTTGGTGCTTGTATAGACCCTATTGACAACGGGCAGCGCACATACATGCGCGTCTCCTGTCCCCCATTTTGGGTACCAAAACGTGCACAAATAGAATGGGCTCCTCGAAAAGTCAGAAATGGTAGACGTGCATTGTTCGGGGGTGCATAAACATGTGTACCTACCTTTTGTGCACGTTTTGACACACAAAATGGCAGACAGGAGACGCGCGTGTTTGTGCACTATGCGTTGTAAATAGGGTGTATTGCTAGAAGAGGATCACGCATCACCAAGAGGCTTCCACTGTAGTATTTTGGCCTCAAGTTTGAGCAAACCAAGATTCCATCCTTGATTCCAGCTATGGTTCCTGCCATGGGCCCAATGGATGGCCATTCCTCAAGGCTTTTTTGTCCACGGTGTAGCAGTATACATGTACCACTAGCAGACTAACTCAAGTCTAATGTCTTACAGTCTCTATTGTCATATCATCTTGAATAAAGCTTGACTAGCCTCTAGCATAACGAAGTTGTATACCTTCTTTACATGGTGTCAGAAGTGGGATTTAATTCTTAACCCATCATGGCCACTTTCTGCTCTATTGGCGAAATGCTAATTTCTCAAAAGAGAAACAACAAATCCTGATGCTTCAAAAACAGTATCTTGGTTCTGAAGTTTTGATGGACTAGACATCAAAGTGTAGGTTTCAATCCCAGTCACGACACTTGTTAATCAAAGTAACGACACTTGTTAATCCCAGTAACGACGCTTGTTAATCAAAACATGAACACTCTTTTGCACCTATTTTGTCAGCTCTACCAATCCTGAATAGTACCATCGTCAACATTTCAACAAAGATTGACAAGACTCACCGTATTGTACATAGACTTTTCCTACTGAGGTATACAAAGGACATCCCGCTGTGAATTAAAAATAAATAAATACAAAATGCTGATTAATAATGAGCTTTCTCATCGGTCGAATCAATCAACTTTGCAGGTCACACGGTACTGGACAATCTAAGGGAAAATTGGAACAGTTACGGAACAATTTACCAGATGTTGTCAAATGGGCTTTAACACAAACGTAGTCCCAAACCCACTTCAAAACCAAGAATCAACTGCTATAATTGTTGATTTCTAAATCATGTAAACAGCTATAGTGACCTCACTGTCATTAGTACGGTTTTATTGTTGCTACTGTTATTATTAGTTATCACAAAAGCGTGAGCGGATAACTGGAAAATACGGCGCTTCTGCCTCCCATATCAAACAAAGCTAAAGGAAGCGTTGTATGCTTCAGTTTGCTTGAAGATAATATTATTGATAGAGAGGGCATGCACATTGGGCACAGGCTTCGCATTCTGAATGTTCTACTTGGAACACTTTTGCAATTTTTATTTTGTAATTTTTTTTTCCTATGAGATATTGCCTAACATCACAAGGCCTCGGACAGCCATTCTAAGGTGAGGGCCACACTGAACTGATTTGGGCCGACGACCCAAATCAACTGCTACCAGGGTCACAATACCACCTACTCCTAAGGCTGAAACAGGGTTAACCCCTTCACAGTCAGTAAGGATGTAGGCATGGGTATCATCCACTAGGAACCTGGCTGGTAGTGCAGAATGCAGAATGCACTACCTTCCCAACTTTTTACAAACAATTTGATCAAGGGCACAACTATCATGAAATGGATTCAAACCCCCACTCTGCTGCTTACAACACCAGACCTTGGGACCGGTGAACTAGACCCCTCAGCCACCAAAAAGCCAAACTCCCAACTCACCTTCTTCTAGGAAATGTCTAATGATGTATTTGTACTTATGCTCCGAGAGATTGATAGGGAGGTTGCCGACGAACATCTGAGCAGCGTTGACTGGCTTCCTCTCATCACGTCTCTTTAGATGATACCTAGTCAGTCTCATCTGAAGCAAGGAGTTCTGGGGAGGAGGTTCAAACAGAAGGAGGTAGGGTCATAGCAATAGAAGCCGGAGAACACTGAGCTTGACCCCCCCGTGTGTCCCCTGTGGACGGGGCTTACTGCACCACGTGACATGCGTGTATGGCAAAATGATCATCACATGACATGCACATAGACCATGTACATGTAGACCACTTCTTCAGGATTTCATTGGTCAATATTCGTGACGTCTACTTTATGGCAAAAAAAATATGGCGTACGTGTATCGATAAAAGTGGTCTCACAATGAAATTGCATCCACAATGTCGCACAAAAACTTGGGAGCATGAAGCCCAATATTAACTCTTATCCTTGGTTTTAAAATCCCTACTCTGCAATCTGGGGCGTTATTGTATGGTTTAATCTTCATTTTTGTATTAATTTGATCTTAAAAAAAAATATAACATTGGGGGGGGGGGGCAAACAAAAAACAGATTTTTAATTTTTTTTAGGGCAATAAAATGGAATTCCAAATAAAAAATGAGAAATCTCATCCATGGAGTCTTTTACTTACCCGTCTAGCTTTGAGAAGTTGCGGCCATGGACACTCATCCTGGTCCATCTCACGCTCCCTGATGTCATGCTCTATGATCATCTCAAGTAATGCAAACCCCTCTGGGTCTTCATCCTGTCATAGGTCAACAAAGGTCAACAAAGGTCAATAGGTCAGCAGGTTAAAGTCTCAGGAAAATAATTTACAGGCAGCTTTTTAGATTCTGATAAGAGTGACTTAATAGTGGGCTTCTAATATAGCGCACATATCTGTCACTCAGTGACACTCCTGGCGCTGAAACATACAGTATTTCCTGAAGGTATGTGGGACTATTATTGAATTGGAGACCTAATCCACAGAGATGAAAGGCAGGGAAAGAAACCACTGAGCCAACCTGATCCCCTGCTGGACCAATCAACTGCATGTACTCATACTGAGGCTGCAAGGATAAAATAGTCAGGTCCCTTTTTAACAAATAGTATTCCACTATCACAATGAATAAGAGAAACCAGCAGACAATGGGGTGTACACAGGGTACCAGATATTAGACTGTCAAATTGTACAAATTATTTTCACCCCAAAAAGTTCCAAAGAAGTATGCTCCCCTTAACGTTTCTCGCGCTATCAATCGGAAATCTAATCCCGTCTAGAAAATATTGTTTGTACTTTGGTGACCTTTCCGATTGAGAACCCCCCGTTCCGATCCGCTGACTCTCAACGAGTCATGCTGGCCATATTGGCTCTGCATGAGTGAGCGCCAAGTCGGTTGGTCAGTACAGATGGTGGTCACTGCATGGGAGTTGTCCATGAGTACAAAGCGTACAATTAATTAGATCTCAGTTTGCAGTTACACCATCCTGCACATCTCACATGGTGTTGTCGTACACCTTGTTGATTTGAATACAAGATTGTATCCGACCATTCTGAGATTCAAATGAGAATTAATTAGACGTTGAATGGCGGGTGATTTCAATGGATCTTTACCTGGGCCCAATTTCTTAAAGCTGCTTAATAAAGCAATAAAACAAAACTCATGGATGACTTGTTTTGTGCCTAAGAAGAACAAAAAACAGCTAAGCACAACAAATTTATGCTTACCAGAATAACTTTACCAGCCAAAATACCATGTTACAAAATACTCAGGGATGACATTTTGTGTGTGTACGTATGACGTCGAATGCAAGGGGTCTATAGAAGTCTGTTCATCAGAGGCAGGCCTTGACTGAGAGACACTATATCCTAGGATATTGCGTCTCCCTCATAGACTGTCTTTCATGACTTACCACTAAACCAAACTTGTGCAGTGCCATCTCAATGATTTCCTTGACGGAGATGTAGCTGGTGATGGAAACGGTTACATACTCCACTGGTACCTTCATGGTCCCTGGGTAAACTTTAATAAGACCTTTCTTGGCTTTTGTGTCCTGCAATCAAACAAAAATTCAGAAATAGTGCTTTCATATGTACACTAGATAGTACTAATACTCGATAGTAGTAATTATCTTTGGTTCTCGTGCTAAATCAAGGCACTGTCAGGGCTCAATTTTAACACTAGACCTTTTTAGTGTTTGTAAAATTTTGGTCGAATGGATCGGTCTTTTCAAGATAAAGCCTAGTTCAAACTTCCTGCAAATGTGAATGCAAAGCAAATTTTGAGGCCAAAGCGCTATTTTTGCAGCGAATGGCTCGCAAGAACTGAAAAGCTTACGGATTTGTGGCGCCAAAATCTGCTTCACATTGTAATTTGCAGGAAGTATGAAATGGGCTTTAGTCCCCCACTGTGGGAGGAGTCATGATATACATACCTGGTATCGTAGGATGAGGGAGGGGATCTTGATGCCCAGTTGCTTGCTGAGTTGACCCGCCTGCTCCGTGTCACCCAACCTTCGCTCCTGATTATCAGAATCTACAAATAACAATAAAAATAATAAAAATAATAATAATAATTATAATAATAACAACAATAAAAACAATAATAACAGTGGCTTCTTGGGTGGGATTCGAACCCACGACCCATGCAATTATAGAGCAGTGTCTTAAAAACTAGACCACCTAGATGTATATGGGTAAAACCCAAAATGAGTAGAAGTACAATTGTTGAACTAACTTGACCTGAATCTTGTCTAGTCACATACATGTATGGTCTGATGCACAAGCCTTCTATACACGTAACGATTTGGAGCCAGCCAACTGATAGTAGCAGTGCTTCATTGGTTATCATACATTTGTTTTGCCTCTGTGACACAGCGCACAGGAATCACCATACACCTCTGTTAATGTTCATGCATGACGTCACCATTCTAACCCACCATTCTAACCCAAAACGAGGCCACGGGGACACCTCACGCTACCACCAGTACCAGCCACTCAATCCTAGTTGCAGGGCTGCGCCCATGGCCTCGTTTTGGGTTAGAATGGCAGGCCTGGTGCTTCACGGAGGCAATGAAGGCGATTGCCTCCGTTGCCCCATGCCATTGCCTTGGTGCCCTTGAAATGCTCCAGAAGAAATTTTCAATTTCCACATACGGTGCCCTTTGCCAAAGAGAAAATGCCTTGGTGCCCTTGCCCTTTCAAATACGAAGCATACAGGTCTGGAATGGTGATGTCACGCTTGAATATTGAGAAAGGCAAATGCTTTGATGAAATAAATTCTCAAGTTTGAAGTCCTGGACAGAGGAGGGGGGGGGGGAGGCGAGAGGAGGGGCACTTCAGTTCTTACCATTTTCGGATGTTTCAGCCAGGTAGTATAGGTTAGGGTTGTCTGAAATATGCAGGGCCCTCATTGCAGCTTCCTGGGGTGATGAAACAAGATAAAAACATGTCAAGCAACATAGCCAAAATAGGGAGACTGCATTTGGGCTGGATAGATCAGTTGGTAGAGCACCGGCACATTAATCTGGAGGCCACCAAAGACTCCCAATTTGAAATCCTGATGCAGTAAATCTTTAATGAAAATGCATTTATGGGAATCAAAGTGCGTTAAATGGGTTTCAAATTGGTTTTTGGTTAAGAGCACCGGATTCAAGCTCTGGCTGTTTGATCATTAGTGTGTAGGTTCGAATCCTGGTTGTGACACTTGCTACATAAAATTGGGGAGGTAGTGCTTTCTGCTCTACCAGCCAGGCTTCAAACTGATGACACCCAAGCCTACATCCGTATGGACTGTAAAAGGGGTAATCCTGTTTCAGCTCTAGGAGTAGGTGGCAACAGCCTCTGGAATAAAATAATTGCAGCCCACACCTTGAAGTTGCCTTCCGGCCTTGTGTGTCTGGCAACTTGCAATAAAAAAAACCCACATGTTTAAACACGGTAAGGCCTGGGCCAAGGTTGACGAGAAATAGTTACCAACCAGGCCCCACCGTGGTAAAACAACTAGGGAAACCTCTTCACTGCAATTTGATTCCCATTCCCTTTAGTGTAACATGATTCCTTCTCACCAAAACATGCACTACAAAGTGCTAGTAATTATAATTTAAGAAGAGTTACACACTAAAATCTGGACCAATTAAGAACTCACTCTGTGGTAGTGCAGTTTATAACGATCCTATAAGCTCAAAGTTTTAGTCCCAGCCGATTTTTTTACCTTCCGCCAAGGTAGTACTGAAAAAGCAAGACAGTTCTTTTCAGAACTGAGAAGTCTCTCAAATCTACTCCCCGGTAGTAGAATATAGCAAGACACTTCTCTAAAGAACAAACTCTACCTGGAAAGTAGGTACACACATGGTGTTACCGCAAACCAAATATTGATACCTCACCGTGCAATGCCTCAAATCCCATGTAAAAATTGACTACGCGGAACAATTTCTGGCAAAAAAAAACAGCAAGGCTGCTTGATGACCTACCACAACTTGTGCAGCCGTGGCGTCCTTTGCAACTGAAATGCTGTGTGATGATTTCCGTCTCATTGAGGACTTGCCATCATAGATTCTCAGCAGTTGGCCATCTGTAATAGAGAGAGAGAGCAAGGACAGGATTGAGTCCAGTGAATGTGGGAAAAACAAAAAAATGCATCGTCATGAATCAATGTTGTGCAAAATAAAATGTCAAGCGAACTTGCATTAAAAAAAAATTTAACAAAACATTCCTGCATCATACCTTTAATGTGGTCAAATTTTAATAAAGCTATTCACAAATATAACAAGCAAATTCATCATTACATTCTACCACAGTGGCTAGCCGGGAGGTAATGCGAACCGCAATTAATCAACCCCTCGTTTATAAATTGGTGAACCCGAGGTAAATGCACTTTCACAGTACAATTAGGAATATTTCATTATTTAAAGAGGTGACGACAACCTTCAGACAAATTCACCTCCAGCCAGAATAATAAAAAACACAACCGGAGATTAAAGGGAATGTATACTGTTGGTTATCACACTTAAAGGAACACGTTGCCTTGGATCGGTCGAGTTGGTCTTTGAAAAGCGTGTGTAACCGGTTTTTATAAAATGGATATGATTAGAAAGATGTTGTAAAAGCAGAATACAATGATCCACACAAACATGCCTCGAAATTGTACGGTTTTCTTTTTACCTCGTCGACTAACACGTCGGCCATTTATGGGGGTCAAAATTTTGACTCCCATAAATGGCCGACCGTGTTAGTTCGCACAGTAGAAGGAAAACCACGCAATTTCGAGGCAAACTTGTGTGGATCATTGTATTCTACTTTGAAAACATCTTTCCAACCATATGCATTTTATTTAAAAAACGGTTACAAATGCTTTTTATAGACCAACTCGTCCGATCCAAGGCAACGTGTTCCTTTAACAACTAATGGCAACAACAACTATTGGTTAGAGGCCGACAGTAGCTTTTTGACAGCTTGAGAAACATTTCACTTCGAGTAATGTGGCTATGTAAAAATAAAAATATACCCCCTATCGGGATATACTTTAAATCGTACAATATGGGAAAGTATGGCTCATCCAGCATCTCAACCACAATATACATGTCAATATTAAAGCCTGACGATGACTAGAGCAAGCTAGTCGAAACATTGAGACCAATTCTGAAGCAGTACAGTTAATTACGATCCTATAAGCTACTTTAGTCCAGTCTATTTCTATACCATTCGCTCTGGTTATAGTTAAAAAGCAGGACAGTTGTTTTCAGAACTGAGAAGTCTCCCGAACCTCCGATTATCTACTCCCCGGTAGTAGAATAAAGCAAGACAGTTCCCTAAGAACAACTCTACCTGGCAAGTAGATACACACATGGTGTTACCGCAACCAAATATACATCACTATTAAAGCCATTTGCGTGTTAGATTTAAGTATTATTTGGTACAATGACAAGCTTGGTCACAAGTTTAAATTTGATTTCCTCAGACTATAGAGACAGTCGCTATGTCACACTTATTTGTTTATTTATTTTAATTCTTCGGACAAAACAATGATTCGGGGTAAGAGACAGTGGGTGCGTTTGTTTCGCTTCCCTCTGGGTCGAACCAGGTGTGTGGCTTTTTTTTTTTCCAGGATGAACGTGGGTAATTATCCGCACATGTTTGTCCTGGAAAAAAAACCCACGCCACACACCGGGGTTGACCCAGAGAAGCTAAACGAATGCACCCATACACAATTCTGAATGAATGTGTACCTTACCCACAATGGTACCTTAGTTTGCTCATTTGCAGGTTGCTATTACAAAAGCGTGCCCCAAACCATTTGACATAGCAACCGTCTGTACAGTCTGAGGAAATGAAATGTCAAACTTGTGACCAAGCACTTCATTGTACCAGATTTTATTCAAATCTAACTTGGGGTGTATTTCTACTACCTTGATTGAATAAGCTAAACTTTTTCATGCACCATTTATAATTACCTCATAGATTGATTTATGGACATATTAGTTTTTACTCTCTTTTTTTAATAAAAATGGCGACACCCCATAAACAGGTCACAATAGCAACCTCAAACTCCTGTGCCTATCCTGAAAAAATGTATGGCTGTTGTGACATCTTTATAATTTTTTTGGGACCAAACTATCTAGATGTGGGTATATTTATACCTCGTTTGAGGTCTTCCTGATTGTCCCCCCCCCCCCTCCAAATTGAAAGCAATCGTGGTTTATGACAATTTTTATTTGACAAGCAAATGTCTATAGTATAAATCAATTCAAACCAAAACTTAACAATCACATTTGGCGATATATAAATGTTTCATCTCGAAAGAAGAACCTTTAAATGTCTCTGTATCTGGAAAGCGATCATAAATTGTACTAGTATTCTACTCGTCTGAACGGCATTGAAAAGACATAAGGTTGTGACGTCAATGAGTATGCAGTGGCCAGCCACAGGGAAGGACTGGTTATTACCGCAACGTTGTCACTGCATCTACTTCTCATTCTAACCTTTAAAGGGGAACACTCAGTATAAAAGTGCTCTTCGGCAGATGTCATACCCAACACCGTTGCAACGACATTCAATTCATGTTTTTAAATGTGATCTCTTTTATATAAATTGTCAAATAATCTTCACATTAAAAAAATAAAAAAAAGGGCCATCAAGGATACCAGCTACTAAAACCCTGGAACCACCATCCATCAGAACTATTCAATTAAGTTAAATTAAATTACATTTAATTCAGTGTTAGGTTTATTAAATACTCCTTTTGGATAATAAACCTTCATCATGGTGCAGCCATCTTGAATTTCTCCCAATAATATCAGTGTTACAAAACCGAGGCTGGAAGAACAAAATAGTCTGGTTCCTATATGAACAATGACTGTTTCCCGTTTGGAGCGAGCGTTTTATTCAATTTTTTTTAATTGATGTGATCGGTTTGTCCGAATTTTCTCATCACCCAGATGACTGATGGATCTCAAACTTCTACAGGTTTGTCATTTCATGCAAAATGGTGGGTTACATAAAAGTATGTAGACTGCCAGCAACTGTTTTGTTAACAAAACCAATTCTGTAATGTTCCTTTAAACTGCGTGTATGATGGAAAGAAGATAGCCAGGTTTGTTTTGTTTGGTTTGACCAGGAAGTCCAGCGGCAGATTTAGAAAACAAGATTTCTCGTAATTTGAAAGCTGTCATCGTTTTATTAAGCTTCATAATTCTTCCAGCTGTTGCTAAGGCAACGAGTGACAAACAATTGTCCACAAGGGCATCTTGGTGACACCATGGCAAAAGAAAACCCAACATCCTGATTTTGGGAGGGTGGAAATTCATCCAAGAGTATTTAGTGTCGTTGCTATGGAAACTGCCGATAAATTACTGATATGTAAGGGCATTTTGGTTTGCGCGCACTTCAACTTCAAACAACAACTCAATCAGGTATGAAACGACTTGATAAATGGGAGAAAAGTGGCATCGGTTCTGATGTTCCTGAGATTGGATTTTAAATGGCCCTAAAGACACAGCGTGCAAGGTGATTGCTTAGGACTTTAACTAGCAATTTGGGGACTGGGATTCTCTGCATGGTTGTTTTCTTCTTGCCCACCACTGTTTCGTTTGCATTCGGGGAGAAGGTGACCGCTAAGGTCAAACTCTGCGCAGAAAATATCGCTGAAAAAGTTTCTGCTAAGCAACCATAAGCAGGGTACCAGTCACAGATGCTACATGTAATATGGTATTTTAGCTGGTAACCACTTTCCAGTACGCATTTTTTATTATTTTCATAAGCTAGTCTTTATCCTTAAGCAGCTCTTTGACCCTGATGTCTCACTCATTCATTTTCAGCAAACAGTTCACATCAATGGCAGCAGAATGCAATGCACTTGACCTTGTATTACATGTAAAATAAGTGGAAGTATATAATAATCATTGGGCAGACACACAAACCAACCGCATTAATTTGGTCTACAAAAGTCAACAAATCCACTGTAGTAATCTTATGGCTTATCAATCACATGGAAAAGCGCCTAAACTGTGCCGTCTCCATTGCTCATATGCAGCTTCAAGTTAAAGGCAGTGGACACTATTGGTAATTGTCAAAGACTAGCCTTCACAGTTGGTGTATCTCATCATATGCATAAATAACAAACCTGTGAAAATTTGAGCTCAATCGGTTATCGAACTTGGGAGATAATAATGAAAGAAAAAAACACTCTTGTCACAAGAAGTTGTGTGCGTTTAGATGGTTGATTTGAAGACCTCAAGTTCTTAATCTGAGGTCTCGAAATCAAATTCGTGGAAAATCACTTTTTTCTTGAAAACTACATCACTTCAGAGGGAGCTGTATCTCACAATGTTTTATACTATCAACCTCTACCCATTACTCATTACCAAGTAAGGTTTTAAGCTAATAATTATTTTGAGTAATTACCAATAGTGTCCACTGCCTTTAAAGGGATGATACTTGATTGGTGTTTGGATAAATACAGTCATTCCAATCCTTTAGTTTTCAAGAAATGTGGCATAAAGGAATGGTACATCATTGGATTTTGGAAGAGTACACTCTAAGTGTTCTAGTTGGTAAGATGTCTGCTCTTTGTTGGCAAAGGTGTGGTTTTGAATCCCACCCAAGAAATATGCCTGCGATTTTTTTCTTCTCAGAACTCAGGAAAGTACTGAGTTTGCAGTGCTTTCACACTTCGGTGTATGGGAAAATTGTTCTTATCCCTGATGCAAATTTAACATACATTTATAAATGCATTCATTCCAATCCATAAACATCATTGGTTTTTGGAAGAGTACATTCATTCAAATCTTCTATTTTTCAAGAAACATATTATTAAGGGATGGTACATCATTGGTTTTTGGAAGAGTATATTCATTCCAGTCCTCTACTTTTCAAAAAACATATCATAAAGGGATGGTACATCGTTGGTTATTAGAAGAGTACATTCATTCCTGATCCTCTAGTGTTAAAAAAACATACCATAAAGGGATGGTACATCATTGGTTATTGGAAAAGTACATTCATTCCAAACCTCTATTATTCAAGAAATATATCATAGAGAGATGGTACATCCAACAAATATTGAATAATTATTAATTCCAAGATTACAAATATAATTTATTTCCAGCCTCAGCTGAAAGCCTGTACAGGATTTCTATAAACCCTCGCAAATTGAGTCTTTAGAACCGGAAGCGTTTGTTAATAATAATGGTATTAAAAAGATTTTTAATTTTTTTTTCTCTTTTCTTCTTGTTTTTTTTTCTTTTCTCTTTTCTTCTTGTTGTTTTTTTCTTGGGGGGGGGGGGGGGGGTGCGATAGGTTTCATAAGTGCTAATGTAAGCAATGTTTTTAAGGACGGAAGTCGGCTAATCAGCATTCTCCCTGCCGCTACGTTACATCAAAAGGCGACGTAACCATGGCAACCACAAATCATTGAAACTCACCAAAGAGTAACTAGCTCAATTCCAGTCCCATCCTGCAATACGCTCACATCAAGAAGGTCATGTGATTTGATTTTCAACTCACGCGTCGTTGTTCTATTTTGAATGAAAGCTCGTACCGAGACACTTTTAATAACATGGCCTTTTCAGCGTGTGTATAAATATCTTGTCCTTCTTCGATGGGACTTCCTTGTGTCCATGAGTTAAATTCGGAGGGTGACTTTCCGGCCGGATTAAGAAAGGATATTATTTTTTTAAAGTAAGGCTCATGAGTCAATAATATTAATTACATTCAAGTACAATTCAATGTTTTGGGGAGAGAAATTCTGCTATGAATCAGGGATGTGATAGGCTGTTGAGAGAAAAACCTTAACTCTGAGCGCAAAGTACGTAAGCATGCGAGCTCGAAACCTTGCACTATCAACATTTATCAACTACTAGAGCCAAATAAAAATCGGAAATCTCAAAATAAGATGGCTATCATGTTTGACAAGTCAACAGCACATACGCAAAACATGTTGATTTCCCAAACATCAAAACCAGCGAGGACAAATTCTCACTAATAAATATTACTTGGAATTGGGAGTTAAAAATACACCAAGAAAAGAATATAATGAAATAAAAGCTTCCTCTGAACATCCAGAGGAAGGGAAAAATTGAAACGATCCGGAGAAAAAAATATTTAAAAACAAGTTTTTGCTGATTTGTTAGTAAATTCTCGGTATTACTTGGAAAAGGGAGCTTAAAATACACCCAGAAAAAAAATAAAAGCTTCCTCTGAACATCCAGAGGAAGGGAAAAATTGAACAATCAGAAGAAAAAATATACATAAAAAAGAAATTCCCCTGATTTGGTATTAATAAAAACCAAATTTTCAAAAGAATTGATCCCTACTGTATCTAATTCTCAGTTGATGCTTGGATGACGTTAATGACTGGCAAATCTAACCAAGAGTAATACAGACTCAAGAAAAGAAGAAGGGGAGAAAAAAGTAAGATACTCTCTTCCTTTTTTTCCCCCGTTCATGATTGAATTACATTTCATCTTTGAATATTTGTTACACATCTGTTAGACTCCGGTTTCTTTTCTGGTTTTTCTGCAAGAAAAAACTGGGGCAAGTAGCGTTATATTGAAGGGCTGACAAAGGACAGATAGCTTCGTTTCAATTTTCAAGTTGCCGCTAGAAAAAAATCTAGCGGGGACAAATCTTGTCAAAACAGGTTCCAGGTTCTTCAGAATTTAATGAATACATGTTGCAATTTTATTCCTTGATCATTTTGCTTTTTACTTAAAAAATAATGTAGTGCAATCTTTGTGGGGGGCGCTATAAAAATGGCCAATGTATTTATGTAAGTTCTAAATATACAGGGAAAATTACACCGATCAGTTTGTTAATTTATATTTAAAAAAAAATGTATAAAAAAATAATTGTTTCACTCTGAAAGATCTACCCCATACTTCCCGATCCTTCATTATTGTCTGATCAATATAACAGTCAAAACAAACAAAAACAACAACAACCTCTGACTGTTAAAACATGTATGCAGTCTGCAAAACTGGAGGCTCCATGTTTATGACAACGCAAGGAATAATGATGAGATCCTATTAAAACATGCGTCCCTACGGACGACCTGCTCCCGTGACCTTGTATAGATGTCACTCCCGCTTCAGTGAAATTGCTTGTTTGTGCTTTTATGCTGGGGCGAGCGCGGCGCGACCACCATATTGCAGGCATTACTGCGAGGCATGGTGGCTGAAAGGAGAATCGCATTATTGCCACCCTCCTCGTCCACACACCAGAATATCCATAATGTTTCCCCCCACAAACAAACAAAAAATGTTTGCCTGTCAGGAGTTGAAGAAGTTGTTGCTATGAAAGCTCATGCAGTTTTTTTTCTAATTTTAAATCGTCTTTCAGTGCTATCTTTAAGTAATTTTTTTTCATCGGTTTATTACAAGTAATTTCTCCAAATGTTAACCATTTATGTTCAGAATTCTCCCAACCACGTACATGGTCTGACTCATTATCAAAAATGAGCGTCCATCAGTTTTTATTGTAATGAGATACTTGGCTCGTTCCAGCTGTTAAACATGTGTGCGCAAATCATGCATATTTTTAGCCAAAAAATTACACGGTCATAAATTTTGACAGTGCCCAGGCTTCAATCCAAATGGATTAGTTCAGACTCAAAAAACAATTTCCAATTATTACTTGCAAGGTTAGCTGTAACTAATTGTTAAAAAAACTGCACATAGATGTATGCACCTGTCTTTTTAAAGGAGCACACTTCTTTCTTTTTAAAGTATTCAAATATACATAAAATGTTTAAAGGCACTGGACTATATTGGCAATTACTCAAAGTAAGTGTTAGCATAAAAACTGACTTCGTAACAAGCAATGGGGAGCTGTTGATACACATGTAGTATAAAACATTTTGACAAATGGCTCCCTCTGAAGTAACGCAGTTTTTGAGAAATAGGTAATATCTCACTCAAATATTTAAAAAAAAACTTCAGGCATGAAGCCTTTTATCATGTTTATTACGCATACTTTTTTCTTTCTTTATTCTTTTGCACCTTCAATGACCAATTGAGTAAACAAAAATCACATATGTACTATTTCATGCATTTTTTGGGATACACCAAGTGTGAATACTGGTCTTAAACAATTACCAAAGGTGTTCAGTGCATTTAAATGCAGAGTATACATTCGGTTTTTGAAATCGTTTGATTGGTTTAACCCTATGTAAATGTAAATGTGTACAACAAAACTAACCTGAGAATTTCATTTCAAAAGGTGGTCAGGTTTTTTAGATAGCGCCGAACCGCAAGTCCAGAGCGAATATGTCCACGCAGGAAGAATAATCCTTAAAGACACTGGACACTATTGGTAATTGTCAAAGACTAGTCTTCACAGATCTCAACATATGCATAAAATAACAAACATAATATGAACATTTTAGCTCAATCGGTCATCTAAGTTGCGAGATATTAATGACAGAAAAAAAAACACCCTTGTCGCACCATGGTCACACGAAGTTGTGTGCTTTCAGATGCTTGATTTTGAGACCTCAAATTCTAAATCTGAGGTCTCAAAAATCAAATTTGTGGAAAATTACTTCTTTCTCGAAAACTAGGTCACTCCAGAGGGAGCTGTTTCTCACAATGTTTAATGCTATCAACCTCTCTCCATTACTCGTAATCAAGAAAGGTTTTATGATAATTATTATTTTGCGTAATTACCGATAGTGTCCACTGCCTTTAATAGGAATACACAATCTGAGAAGTGTTACTGCAGTAACTATTCTCATATTCAAATTCCCGGGCATAAAAACTGATATCTTTTTAAAAAACCACATAACTTTTTAGTGAAATGTTTTCTCAAAATGCTTTATACTATCGAAAGCTGCTCTAGGCTTCTAACCAAAGGTTTTTACTGCCATTAATTTTAAGAGTGATTACCAACTGATACCTTCCCTTTAAAGGCAGTGGACACTATTGGTAATTGTCAAAGACCAGCCTCCTCACTTGGTGTATCTCAACATATGCACACAACAACACACCTGTGAAAATTTGAGCTCAATTGGTCGTCGAAGTTGCAATACAATAATGAAAGAAAAAACACCCGTGTCACATGAAGTTGTGTGCTTTCAGATGCTTGATATCGAGACCTCAAAATCTAAATCTGAGGCCTCGAAATCAAGTTCGTGGAAAATTACTTCTTTCTCAAAAACTATGTTACTTCAGAGGGAGCCGTTTCTCACAATGTTTTATACTATCACCAGCTCTCCATTACTTGTTGTTACCAAGTAGGTTTTTATGCTAACAATTATTTTGAGAAATTACCAATAGTGTCCACTGCCTATAAAGTAATGGAAATATAAATTTGAATATTCATCAGAAAAATTCTGTTCAATGTATTAATGTTTCAAAACAACAAGCACATTTTCATTACAATATTCATTTTCAGCTTAGTGGCTTGACTATGCCTAAACAAATTAATGCAATATGCAAACATCATTGTGAATAATAAGTAGTGTACAAACCTTCATATCCATCTTCTTTTCCTTTGTTTTCTGTGGGGCTGTCAATTGATGTAATGCTCTGATCTGAAATCAAGAATCAACCAGACAGTAATTAATTCCTATTGCTATAGTCAGACCTTCCTCTCCTTAATTAGCATACATGCAAATTGGGTTCATACATTTTAGGGCTGAGATGGGAGAGACTAATTATTATAGACAATCATCATTTTGGTATATCCTCTGCTGTATTCCAAGTTGATTGCTCAGGACTATGCATAAGGTCATTAATATGCAACAATAACAGGAAACCATTCACTGATGGTACATGTGAAGTTATGGTATTTTGGATGGTAGCCTTACTCTGGTAAGCGTATTGTTAAGTAGGATTTGAAACATTGCATGCTGGAGATAAGATATAGAAGAGTTTGCGGTAACACCATGTAATAATCTCTAAATGAGTTGGGGTGGTTCTGAAAAGAACCGTTGGTTTAACTCGACGTTTCGATCAGTATGCTCTGATCGTCTTCTGGAGAATAACGATCAGAGCATACTGATCGAAACGTTGAGTTAAACCAACGGTTCTTTTCAGAACCACCCCAACTCATTTAGAGATTATTACATGGTGTTACCGCAAACTCTCCGAAGCATATTCTTGTTTGGGCTTAGCTATTTCCTGTGCTCAAGCAGCTTGATGCGATTGGGACCTGGTTGTAAATCTATGGTCTATATGGACCCTTTTCTAAACCATTGCTTAGGGCTTGAAGCTCTGTCAATTAATTTTAAAAAAAATGCACTTTTGGCCAAACAGGCAGACAGAGCCTAGTCTGGAGCCAACGCTTTCGCCCAAGCCAGATCCCAAGTTGGAGCCCAAGCCAGATCCCAAGTTGGAGCCCAAGCCAGATCCCAAGTTGGAGCCCAAGCCAGATCCCAAGTTGGAGCCCAAGTTGGAGCCCAAGCTCGAGCGCAAGCCTGAGCCTAAGCTGGAGCCAACGCTTGAGCCCAAGCCAGACCCCAAGTTGGAGCCCAAGTTGGAGCCCAAGTTGGAGACCAAGCTGGAGCCCAAGCCAGAGCCTAAGCTGGAGCCAACGCTTGAGCCCAAGTTGTAGCCCAAGTTGGAGCCCAAGCTGGAGCCCACGTTGTAGCCCAAGTTGGAGCCCAAGCTGGAGCCCAAGTTGGAGCCCAAGCTGGAGCCCAAGCCAGAGCCTAGTCTGGAGCCAATGCTTGAGCCCAAGCCAGACAACAAGTTGGAGCCCAAGTTGGAGCCCAAGTTGGAGCCCAAGTTGGAGCCCAAGCTGGAGCCCAAGCCACAGCCTAAGCTGGAGCCAACGCTTGAGCCCAAGCCAGACCCCAAGTTGGAGCCCAAGCTGGAGCCCAAATGCAGAGCCCAAGCTGAAACCTAGGCTTGAGCCCAAGCCAGAGCCCAAGCCAGAGCCCAAACTGCAGCCCAAAGCTGTGGGTTTTTAAAGGGTCCGTATGCTATGTGGACATGTTATTATCAAGTAATAGTGGGGGTGGGAGTGGGGATGAGCAACATACTTTCTTTTTTTTTTTTCTTTTTTTTTTACAATATGCCAATAAATGTATATTCAAACAACCAAATGCTGCATCTTATCTTTAAAACAATTGTCTGCATATCATTGGAAGTCCTTTTATTATTTATTATCAAAGTAGAATCTATTAAAAAAATACAGTTCTTGACTGATTCAACAAATATATTAATGGCGGAAGATAATAACAAGAAAATTCGCCACACAGCAAATTTCTGACAAATTACCCTCAAAACCATAAAGAAAATATTGTGCTACATATTGACCACGTTCACATCACATGTCATGCACAATCCAAATAACACTGTACCCTTTTTTCATGCAAGTGCATAGTTTAGCTTACTGTAGCAACACCAAATATCAAAATATTAAATGAGACAGCTGCGTACACATTGCACTCACTGTGTATACTGAACAGTTCCATTTTAATACAGGATTTATGTTCCAACAAAGATCCACTTAATATTAAAGGGTTTGGGTAGTTTTTTCGTAGGACTCAAAACACAATGTCCACAGATTTGTATTAAACTTACACGGTTTAAAGATAATGATAGTAGAAAGCTTCCAATAAAATATTACTTGTTGAGGTGCTGTTGTTTTTTGAGGAGTTAGTAAAACAATGTCACAAATATAATTTTCATCTCAGTAAAACTTATTTACCAGTTTTGGTATACAAAACAGGTTAATAAGTTTTACATGCGAAAACAATTTTTGTCTCAATGTTTTGAGACAAAAATTATTTTTTGAAATGTTTTACTCACTTCTCAAAAACTACAGCACCTCAGCAAGTAAAATTTTAAGGGGAAGCTTTCTGCCACCAATCCATCATCTTCAAACCGTGTAAGTTTAATGTAAATCTGTGAACATAGGGCAAGGGATGTGTTTCTTAGATTAATATTTCTACTGTAAGTAACTTTCCAAGGGGCACCAAGGCAGTGACCAGAGGAGCGGAGGCAATTCAGTAAGTAAGGGTAAAACTAAAACAGTAACTGCAGGTTTTGTTTGGCTCTGGGGTTAGTGGCCAAGAGCTAAAGTTACTGGCCCCTGGCCAGTAGGCCAGTAGGTGTGTCAATCCCTGCTGGACGACAAACCGAGACTAAAAACTAAAATGAGGAAATAGATTAAGTACATCGCCTGAATCTTGTCCGCATCATGTGTGCTGTGTTTCGTGGAGTTGGTTCTTCTTGGGTTTGTGCAGGGGGCTTGCGAGAGACCGGACTATCCCGGGGTGGGAGTTTAACAGGCATGCCACCTAAGCTTGTGGGAAAAGAAGCAAAAACCATAAAGAAAGAACACACACACGGGAAAAGCATGCAGATAGAATGGGGGCATATTCTCATGGTGCTGAATGCTCGTTAAAATATCACTGGATTGGTCCCATTGACTTATTGAAACCACCTTTGCAATTTGAAAATAGTCTTGCCCTCTTGTCAAAAAACACTTTTGCTTACCGAAAAAGGTTACCAGCCAAAACATCATCAGTTACCACTGCCGCGACTGATACCCCGGTCATTTCTTGCTTAGCCAAGTAATTTGCAAAGAAATTTGAAATTTGGCCCAGGCCTGCAGAGGATGTCAACCTTTACCAGGTACACTGCACTCATGACCAAAGAAGTCATGGTACCAAACATTGTAACAGTTGAACTTGAAATTTGGATTATTTATTATAGAAATATGCCACGAGACAATTCCAACAAGAATGTGGGATTTCCTCAATTCAATTCGCACATAATTTTACATTTTTGCTCCACATGTGCTTCAAGGAAAATCAAAAACCAACTGCGGCTTTCATTTCTGCACAAATCACAATTTTGTTTTCTTCTGACTTTTTTGTCTTTCTCTTTTCTTTTGGCCGGCTGCTAATGGAGTTTTTGTGCTGCGGGTGAACACTCAATGACCAAGTTTCATAGAGGCTGTCAAAAGATGTTGTCTATCAACTCAAGCCATAACCACTCCCCCCCCCCCCCAACTTCATCTCAGAGTGTATGAGGAACTTGCAGAATTTTGCTGAGTTTTGAACGAGCCAACAAACCGCCACAACAATAGAAAATGTTTGTGATTGTCACAAACTGTTGCTTCACACACGTTTCCTTGTTTGTTCAGATGATCTTCCCATCAAGGGAACTCGGCAAATTCCCAAAAAGGGATATGAACACCAAGCTGGCAACAGCCAATCTCTCTCATACAAACATTGGTTTAGCGTCTATGATTATGATTTGCACAAATAAAAAGATGTGATTCAGTAACTAGATTTATTCTAGTAATTGTGAAATCAGTGTTTGGAACGATTCAAACCCATAACCTTGTGATTGCAAGTCCGGCAGTCTAACCACTGGACCACTGTGACCACCTGCTTATGAGACACATCAACCCAGTATTCTGGGAATATCATCTTTGAGAGCGAAAGATTTTTTCCAATTTGCAGAAGGCACTTCTATAAGCCCATTTTGAGATATGGCGGACACAATGCTACGACACAATCAGATTTGAGTATTATGTCTGTATACACCCTTACCGAACAGTGCACTCCTATAGCGGCCACCATGCCTTAAAAAAGGCTAATTGGAATGTCAATGGGAAATGTTTGAAGGAGCACCAAGGCCAAGAAAAGGCAATGTCCTCAATAAGCAAATCCAGATCTGGCATGCTCATTTAGGGTTTCTTTCTTTTTTTAGAAAATAAATTTGTCTCTAAAGAAATTGCAAGGGTCATCCATAAATAGTATTTTTGTTTTCTTTCAAGTATACAACTGATACGCCCACCATACTGTTTGTAAATATTGTACAATCCTTTGAGTGAGAATATGCCCAATCCAAAAAGACAAATTATTATCACCGATTTAACATACATCATGCAAATAAAAATACACACCATTCAAAAGTGTTTGTGAATACACAGCAGAAAGAGTGGCAAAACGAAGTGAAATATAATACGAGTAACAATAACACAAACACATTTAAATGCAATTGTTGTGGTTGTCATCAGTCAAAATAAAAGGTACATGTACATGGTTCCCACACCAACAATCTCCAAACAGTCCTTAAAACTATAAAAATAAATGTATATTTGGTTTGTGGTAACACCATGTGTGTATCTACTTGCCAGGTACAGTTTGTTCTTAGAGAACTGTCTTGCTTTATTCTACTACCGCGGAGTAGATGTTCGGGGGTTCGGGAGACTTCTCAGTTCTGAAAAGAACTGTCCTGCTTTGAAACTATTATACAAATAAATAAAGCAAAGACAACCCGACAAATCGGTTCCTAGCATGGTTCCCAAAAATACATCATGAAATCAACAGTGAAGTAAGAGAACCTCAGTAAACCAGCGTAAACCATTACCTCGCACCATGGACTGGGTGAAGGTTGTTGACATTCGTCACAATGCAATTTCCATTGTCTTGTGTGACATCAAAGTGCTGTTTTGCTGAATCCTAACACTTGGGGGCTTTGCGTGAAACTCTGTATACTATTTGCCAAACGTAACACTGCTGGTAACATTTTTTTGTGTTTTGGATTTTTCTACAATAACATGAAACAATTTTTAATGAGCTTTACTGAAATGTATGGAATCATTACACACCCATTTACCTTTCTATAACAACATAACAATAATGCTAATTTAATTCAAGGTTGACTTGACGAGGTTGAAGTGATTTACATATACATGGGATAGATTTATGCTGAATTTGCATCGGGATGAAGAATATTCATTTTGGTTTTACCAATACATGCCATATACATAAACTGATGTGTGTAGGCACTGTAGACTCGCTACATGTACTTTCCCGAGTTCTGTGAAAAATATTCCTCTGGTGGGATTCGAACCTACGTCCTTTGTAATTCTAGTGCAGTGTCTTACCAACTAGACCACAGAGATTGCCCGGTAGCTAGAGGCAGTTCAAATCCTATATTTCACTTTCATCAGCGGGTAATGCAACAAATTGATAGATGTTAAATTAGCATCGGGGATAAAGAATAATTTACATTTAAACAATCAACAACTAAAAGAGGCTCGTTTCGGTGCACCTGTCCTTAGCTTGTATTTTTATCTTGTAAACAAAATCCTGGTGCAGTAAAGATTCTGAGCTACAATACAAGTTCTGCAATCTTGTGGGTTTTCCCCCCCAAATTCGACCCTCACTCACATCATCAGAGTATGGAAAAAACACAATCGTCTGTTACACAATCGCATTGTCCTTACTTCATTATGCATGTAAACATATAAATTTTCCACACGTTCAGAGAAAGCAAAACAGGTCAACTATTAAATAAATTCCAAATTGACAATTTGACAGAAACAAAAATATTTTGTATTTTGATCAAGACTCAGACAATACGTTCCCTTCCAACGTTGACAAAAGTGAGGCCAAATCTTGCTACACATTCATATTGGACTGACATGCATAATTCCCGGGTAGGAAATCACTGTAGCAATCCACCTAGTCTTCCTACGGATAAATAATTTTCCTTGAGGCGAATAAAAAAGGAGATGAACCTTTTAAAATTAATAAGAATATGGCCATACAAAGTCAAAACTATGATGCATCACATCACCATAGTAACAGCGGCCGGTGGAATAAAAACCTTGTTTGTCAGAGAGTGCTAAACGAGGTTATCAGATTATTATGCCCAGTGTATTAATGACATGCCTAGTTCTGGCAGTCACTGACCAAAATGATCAGATACTCTTGAATACATATTGCATTAATAATTCATTTTTTATTTAATTTTTTCAGTAAAAAAAAAAGGTTAAAGTCCTTCAAAATATGTGAAGCGTTCTAAACAGTTTGCAAGGGTGCGCTTTTAAAGCAAATTTCCACAAATCAATTACAGTTTTATCTTAATTCCCAACTTACGTTCTTTTGAGAACTTATTGTTATGATTATCATTTTTAAAATTCCTCTCTTGCCAAACATCGTTCAAAAGCTCAGTCTGGTGAACAAATAATTGGAGCACTTTAAAGGTACTGAAAACTATTGGTAATTACTCTAAATAATTGTAAGCATAAAAACTTACTTGGTAACGAGCAATGGAGAGCTGTTGATAGTATAAAACATTGTGAGAAACGGGTCTGTCTGAAGTAACATAGTTTTTGAGAAAGAAGTAATCTCTCACTAAAACATTTGAATAAATAAATAAAATTGAATTGGAGACCTCAGCTGATGTCTCAAATTTAACATCTGAAAGCTCACAACATGCGACAAGGGCGTTTTTTAATCCATTAATCTCTCGCAACTTCAACAACCTATTTAGTTCAAATTTTCCCAGATTTGTTATTTTAAGCATAAAGGATACGCCAAGTGAGAAGTGCCCTGAACACGCCTGTAGACAAAGATACTGTGATAAAAATTATGTATTACTATTACGCCACGCAATACCGTAATTCCTATCCTGGCCTGAGGAAGACATTTCTAATATGAACCCCCAAAAAACCAGACAGCATCTTCCCAAGAAAGAACTACAAGTCTAGCATCCATTTTGGACATTCTTAAAATGTGACGCTGATTATAATGTAAGGCCTGCTTCTAAACTGGGACCAAACTATGCCTGTACTAATCCCACCAGACCGATCATGATGGCAAACATTTGCGGGAGAGTGGGTTGACCCAGTTTTTTGCATTTATTTTTACGTCCGCCAGAAAAACAAGAATGCATATAATAATACTAGCAGATGTTTAAAAGGGTTGTTGGATTTCGTCTATTTCGTCGTTTTCACCCCCAAAAATGTTGGTGTAATAAATTTTTACAGACATCTGGAACAAAATGTCTACGAATGCAAAAGAAGAAAAAAAAAAACGCCAAAATGGATTATGATATGTAAGGTTTAAAGGCAGTGGACACTATTGGTAATTACTCAAAATAATTATTAGCATAAAACCTTTCTTGGTGACGAGTAATGGGGAGAGGTTGATGGTATAAAATATTGTGAGAAACAGCTCCCTCTGAAGTGTCATAGTTTTCGAGAAAGAAGTAATTTTCCTTGAATTTGATTTCGAGACCTCAGATTTAGAACTTGAGGTCTCGAAATCAACCATCTTAACGCACACAACTTCGCGTGACAAGGGTGTTTTTTCTCTTTCATTATTATCTCGCAAGTTCGATGACCGATTGAGCTCAAATTTTCACAGGTTTGTTATTTTATGCATACTGTTGAGATACAACAACTGTGAAGGCTACTCTTTGAAAATTACAAATAGTGTCCACTGCCTTTAAAAGGTAAGGGGGATCCAGGGAATGTCTAGTAAAATTTATACTAAACATTATTTGTGCAGACTTAATGCTAATATTGAGTAGCAAATGATGATGTTTGAGTAGCAATCAAGACATCTGTGTAGCATTTTGCTCTGCTACACAAGGGAAATCTTTGACGAAATGATGCAGAGTGGTGTGAACCCTGGTTCACATCCCACCTTGGACAGAGCATTGGATAGAGCCTTGGGTTTCAGTCTGGTACCTCGTCCCAATTTCATCAATCTCATAGAGCCGATTCAGCACATCGAGTAGCTAAGCACAACAAAACTATGCTTACATGTACCAGACTAAGGTTACCATCCGTAATATCATGTCAGAGTTGCTTCAGCATAACAACAAGTAGCTTAGCTACATGTATAGCTAAACTATATTAATAGGGTTACCAGCCAAAATACATGTATGATGTCATATCCACCATCTTTGACTGGTCTCCTGCTAATATCTGCTCAACCGAAAACAGCTAAGCAAAAAGTGTTGCTACATAAAGTTGGGCTTCTAACATGTGGGATTCTCCCCTCGCTGAATATTGTCTTCTTTAAATTACACCCTCTTCAGAAAGCCTAGGGACTGAAGTGCTCATCACATTGGACGATCACCTGGTTCCACTAATAGTAATAATGACATTGGGGGGGGGGGGGGGGTGAGTGAGAGAGAGACAAAAATAAACTCAGACATCCCCGAAGCTATCGCCTGAGCAGAGAGTCCAGTCATTACACTCTTCACCATATGGCCATCTATAAAAACCTCTAATCCCAAGCATAAGGTAATTAACTCCAACATTTCCAAGCGTAAAAATAGCACAGTTATTGCCCAATCTTCTGACATTTAAAAGCTACCGAGACCTGAAGGGCGGGCGGGCAGTCTGAAGGGGGGGGGGGGGGGGACACGCCGGAGCGAAGAGTTAGACGGTGTGTGCTGCATCGACACCCACTCGTGTGATGATTTACTCTGTGGATCGGGCAAATTCTTCAATAGATTGCTTTTGAAATTGACTTTTAGTTGAATAAGTGAACGTGCAGATTTCCTGTGTGCCGCTAAGGGGGTAGCGTCGTTGTGACTATTTTAGGCGTGTAAGAGTTTACACTATAAGAGTTATTGGCAGTCTGATTAGCCACTGGGGGCAATTATTCACACTCTCTGTGCATGTGGACCCTAGGGATTATAACTTTCACATGATCAATACAATTCCTTTTTTTTCTATTTTTGTCTTGTGGTTTTTTTTGGGTGGATGATTCCAAGGAGTGGTTTAGAGAACGCACTTATTTAAGGTAAGACTTTGATACAGCAGTCGTTTTGGAAGAGTACATTCACTCCCGATCTTCGCTTCAAGAAAAATACCATGAAGGGCAGTAAATCATTTTGTTTTGGATGAGTCAATCTAGTGATGACACTACACGATGACAAAGGAAGGTTGTTGGCTCGAATCCCACCAGAGCATTATGCTTATTGACTTTCCCAACCAAGGGGTATAGTTGTGACTATAATTTTGGGCGTATATGACTATACAAATATTGACTGCTACAAGTGCTATGGTTAAAACTACGACTCCCGAGGTGATCCCCGGAGCCGTCCTGTAAAACTAATCATGTGACGCGCTCTAAACCAATCAAAAGGCAGAATATTTGTAAGGGCTGTTATAATTTACACTATGAGATAAAGATAATTCCTTTTTTGTATTCTTGCAAAATTTGCTGAAATATTTAACTGGTTGGTGACTTCATTGTAAAAACGTGAATATTGGAAATAACTTCCATGACAAAAAATAAATAAAACCAAGTCACAAGCTACATACCTGAAGCGTATCGGGCCGAACCCTAACACCCATACATGTACTATATCTTTACAAACTGCATTCACACAAACATGAATCCACTTACAGATTGCTACATATCAAAACCTGAATAAAATCTAAAAACAATCAAAAAGACGGTAGAGGGAAAATTCTAAACCTGTGACTGCCCATAATTTGACATGTTCCGTTGCACATATGTGAAAGGCAAGCACTATGACTGGAAGCCCTTTATGTATCGAGTATAACTGTCCCGCGGAATTAAAGGATTACTTCAGAGCAAGATCTTGCTTCTTGTTATTCACAAAATAGGATACCGCATATCAAAAATAACTGCAGGCTTTTTTTCTGGTGCATCTCCGATGACAGCCCCCCCCCCTCTTTTATTTCCATCATTTCATGAATAGCATTTCTTCTATTACATTTATTTGATGTTTATTATAATTAAGTGATACTTATGGTGGATAAAGGATATGCTGTTTAAGGATGCTAACATTTTCAATTCAATAAATACCACAAACAATTGGATTATTATGCCATGCTGTCTTGTCAGGGACAATGTGTAAAATTGATAATTCTCCGGCATAATTTTTTTTAAACCCAGCTGTAATACTGTAATATTTTGTGCTGCAAGCGTCCAGGCAATGAAGGTGCAGGGCCTTTGAGTGACATACAAATTGGTCTTGACTGTTTACTTTCATCATATCAACTGGAACTAATTAAAACCACAATCATTATTGTTGGCAGTGGGTAATACCTCACTAAAGATATCATTGAGCCTTTGAGATCGAGGTAATCGGCATGGTCTTCGTAAGGTTGTAGAGCTGTGTGAATGGGGGAGGGGTATTCCTCAATTCGGTACCTTCGTGTACGACACAACAGCCACATCCCACTTCTAACAGCCAGCAAAATGACTGTTTGCCTTAGCTACATGTAGTCACATCTCCCCAGACACGTCTAAATTGAGTTCACTCGTCCTGAGATTTCTTTCAATACCAAAACTCAATTTCTGTATTTCTTCCAGTGCCCCCCCCCCCCTTTTAACATTCCTCAGGGCAATTGTCAACCAGCATTCATCCTGATTTGTCAATTTTTCATTTTCAGAAACTTATCGTCTGCCATTAAGAATTTCCGGTCTTCGTTTTCCACGAAAATGTTCCCCATTGGACACTTTCCTTAGCATCACTGCCCTACATGTGTATTTTATACAAAATGGGGATTTCTTTAGTGATTTCCGGTGAAACTGCTATAAGGAATTTGGTCCAAGCATTAGAATGAAAAACAACTGTCTGTATACAGGTTCATTAAAAAACAAACAGATTTAAATGGTATTCATGAAGAATAGAAGACATTAGTGGCATTACATTATAGTTTATGTACAGGATTAAAACAATTGATCAGATCAAAAAATCAAAGATTTAGTTTTGCCTTAGAGCAATCGCAACACATGGGTAAACTGTATTGTCCAAAGGCCCACACTTCGTGTATCACAACTTATATATAAAATAACAAACCTGTGAAAATTAATTAGGCTCAATCAGTCATCGGAGTTGGGAGAAAAATTATGGGAAAACCCACCTTTGTTTCCGCACGTTTCACTGTGTCATGACATGGGTTTAATATAAATCTGTTATTCTCGATATCGAGAATTGATAATTGTTTCAATGTTTTCTCAAAAAGTAAAGCATTTCATGGAATAATATTTCAAGGGAAGTCTTTCACCATTACTTTCTGTAAACCCTGTAAGTGATTTGTAAATCTGTGAAATTGTAATTTTTGTTCTGTTCAGAAAGTGCCCAATGGCTTCAAGTAGAATGAAGAAACACATGTTCATGTTTGTTGCAACTGTACAAATAAAAAATAAAAATACATGTCGAGTGCGTGTACTGTATATTGCACTGTGCAACCCGAGCAAATTTATGCACACGTACATGCAGACGAATCCACAGTCTCATTTCTGTATACAAATTGAGCTCAGCCCTACATACAAATGATGTAAATTGGCCGGCTGGCCCTGCCGGCCCCAGCATACACAGCGCAAACACACACACACAAACGCACAGCATCTAATTGACACAACTAGTTGGTAGTCTCCTCAAGCTGGTAACCCGATACGCTGCCTGTGTTAAGCGCTGTCAGCTATGTATCGATTTATCGTCTTGAATTTGCTCAAATTTAACTATAACTCTGTGTACACTGATATAACTCAATGGGGGCTTATTATTTCTTCTACTTTTCGTCTTTCTTTTTTTAAATCTTTCTGTGGAAATTTTACAGATAAATGTTCTAATAAATAATTCCAATTCTCTTATTTTTTCCATTTTTTTCCCAATCTATCTGTGGAAATTATACAGATAAATGTTCTAATAAATTAATTCCAATCCTGGGTTTTAATGAACATGTCGTTAAGGGGGTAGTACACGTACATCATTGGATTTTGGATGAGAAATTCAGTCCAGTCCTCTTGTTTTAAAAAAAACATATCAAAAAAGGGATGGCACATCATTGGTTTTTGAAAGAGTAAATTCATTCCAATCCTCTAGTTTCCAAGAAAATCATAAAACGATGACATCTCATTGGTTTTTGGAAGGGTAAATTAATTTCAGTCCTCTTGGTTACAAGAAACGCATCATTTAGGGATGGTACTTTATTGGTTTTCGGAAGAGTCCATTCATTCCAATCCTCTTGGTTTCAAGAAACATACCATAAAGAGATGATACATCATTGGTTATTGGAAGAGTACATTCATTTCAATCCTCTAGTTTTCAAGAAAATCATAATGGGATGATACATCATTGGTTTTCGGAACATTGGGGTAAACCCCTTCTCTTTTCGATAACTGCACTGGGTTCTTTTATGTGCGCTACACAACACTATCGACTAAAAGCTTTACGTCCCATCTGAAGGACGGAGCAATGGTTAAGTGTCTTGCTTAAGGACACAAGTGTCACGACTGGGACTCGAACCCACACTCTGCTGATCAGAAACACCAGAGTATGAATTCGGTGCTCTTAACCCCTCGGCCACAACACTTTCACAAAGAGTCCAGAACTCTAGACTACATACCACAGGGTGAACAGGTTAGTATAGCTCTAGCAGTCAGCAATGGGTATAACAAATAAAAAAATTCTTACATTGTGAGTCTGATTTATAGTTGTAGTCCTGCACAACGACGACACAAAACACGGTCAACAGTATTTTTTCCCCGTCATTCGGAAAAATATGTTTCAATTTTACACCCCAATATGTATGCCTGATTTAAAGACTGAACATATCAGATATATTCAGACAACAAAAATCCACAACTCAAATCCAACGGGGGAATTTCTGTTGTTCTTCACACAGCCGGGGCTAAGTGGCCATTATATATCATGGAAACAGATACGACACTCTCGACTCCAGAGGACTCCAGAGTCGTTAGAAAGACCCAACCGAAAAAAAAAGAAAACCAGCATGGACGAGAAAAAAAACAGCGGTCCCAAAAGAAGGTGTAAATAACCGCTAGCATGAAAGAAGTGGCTGTAATCGTAGACCTATTGGGTGTTCGATTACTGTAATGAGACCAGGGTAAATTTGACCAAAATATCGCTCGCTTTGGACAAGAAAAGAAGGGGGTAAACTACCTTGTGCGTAAAATTCTCCGGAGACAGTTTTCAATATGAGGTTACAGAGGTGTTGCAATAGTTGCCAGATGTTGAAAGGTTTTGTTTTTTTCCTGGACATTTTTTTTGCCATAAAAAGCGATTGTTTGATTGTTAAAAAATACTGATTGATAAAAACCTGTGTACATGTAGCTATGTTGTTATGAAACTTTATTTATTATACAACAGTAATATTTGAATCAGTTTATAAATTGAAAACGATGTGCCAGTATTATATTGGCTGCTGTGTAAAGGTGAAGTAGTTTTTTTTATAAACAAAAGGCACCTCTAGCGAAATGTAAAATTTCAACTGGAGCTTTTCAAGGGGCACCAAGGCAATGACCCAGCGCTGATACTCTGTTCTTGTAAAGGAAAAGAAATTTTTCCTTGAGAAAGGGCACATCGATCAGGGAAAGTTCTACTGGGTTATTTCAGTGAGCACTATGACGATGACAATGACCATACACAGTTGTTTCTGTTGCCCATATGCCTTTACTTATTATTGCCTTTACTTTCAAAGAGGGGTTCCACACTAAACAGGGATTAACTCGGGCCTGATACTTCACGGACACAACGAAGGCAATGGCTACCATGCCCTTTGGTCATTGCCTTGGTGCCCTTGAAATGCTCCCTGTAGAAATATACAAATTCCTCAAAAGGTGCCCTTTTACCAAGGAGAAAACGCCTGGGTGCCTCTGCCCTTTCAAAAACAAAGCATACAGGCCTGTTAACTAATTAGATCAAATCATCTCAGAATCATTTTCTATTCAAATTTCAATCGGAACATTTCAAAGAGCACCCAGGCAATGACAAGGGGCATAGAGGCAACTGCCTCCGCTGTCTCTGTGAAGTATAAAGTGTGCAAACTTCATAATTTTTCCTGAATTTCAGTGATAGGTTCTACCCTCACCAAGGATCACAGAATCATTTTCTATTCAAATTTCAACTGGGACATTTCAAAGGGCACCAAGGCAATGAATGGCTATGACTGATAACATCATCAACAAGCTCAAGTTAATTAATCTAAGCTTCTTCTTAGTTTATCAATTTATCCAAGGAAAGTATTACCAAATTCCCTTAACAGCTTTTCACCAACAAAATTTCATGATAACAAAAACCCAACCTCAGACTTGATTTTTAATTCCGTTTATGAATTACATCATTCTGTACTCCCATCGTTAGCAGATTGAAAAATCGTCCGGTGGCGCAAACTTAAGACAAATGGCTCATAAGGGGCCACCCAGTGAACTAATGGCTGTTGAACAAACACCCCGATCATTAAGTACTATCTTAACGAAGCTACTAAAACAATTAAGCATGTGGAGTGAGAAAACTTGTATTCACAGGCAATTTACCTTGATTGGCGATGGGACAGAAATAATTGTTAATGGTTAGATGGAATTAATTGCTTCTTGCTTTAATTAGAGTTGACCTTTTCAGAATAAACAATGAATGAATAACATGGAAATGTTTCTTTCTAAAGATGCCAAGTATATTTTAATTTAAATACAAATTTCTAAAGATTTATGATTTTATCAGCTTTTATTAATGGTGTTGCCTGGAAAAACCTGCCAATTAATATTTGTAAATGTGACCACCTTGACTCAGTTTCCTAAATCTGTCAATCACAACAAAAATATTTAGCACAGAGAAATCTTGCCGAGTAGAACTAGGTTACAAGCCAAAATACCATGCAATGCATAGTTTGTGACTGGTACTCACCCATAGAGTTACATGTATATAACATTTGCCATTTTCTAAGTTGACAAAACAGCATCGCACAGCGTGTGTTTGCATGGCCATTTTGTAAGTTGACAAAACAGCATCGCGAAGCATTCAATAAACACAAACTCCAATAAGTACTTCATATTCAACGCGCGTGCAGAATAGCGCGCGTCTCCTCGCAGTCCCATCGCATTTATGCAAGCAGCAATCACCAGTGCACCCTCTAGTTCTTATATATAACTGTATGTTCTCAGCTAATTTGCTCAGCACCAGTTTCTTGTAGGTGTCAGGGTTCTGCCCACAGTGGTCGGTGCCAGGGAAAATCCGCCCGGCTTCCCAACCACCACTGGAAGAATTTCCTGTTTCCGACCGTCATGCATTTTCAAAATTTTATTTTTTACACATTTGCAATTTCCTTTCAAGCGTTTTAAATGAAAATGCAAAAATTGGGTATTTCCCATTAAAAAATGAAGGTTGAAAGCCGAAAGCCGACTCTATTTTTATACATAATGCCAGTATCCTGAATGTTCTTTTAATTTTCATAATTTGTGTTCCAACAGGAACAAATAACATTCCAATGTACAATGCTGTCCCTAATTTGTAACATGTAGGTCTATTGTATTGTGTTTTGGGTTCACAGGTGGTATGGCTATAAATAATCTCTCTAAAAATAGTTTATTCTATTTTAAGTATATGTAAGTATTTTTTTTGTTCCCATTGTTATATAAAAACATCTCGCTGTTTTTTTATAAAACAATTTTTCATTCTCTTTTTGGAGGGCATACATGTACACTGACATAATGTATAGTTTTCACATAAACATTATATATCTTATTCTATTTCATAAATGAAAATTCATATATTTTGTCATTATATATCTAATTAAACTTTTTGTTCATAGACTTTTTCAACATTAAAAGTCTCACTCTAATTTGTTTGAAAAATCATTCTATTTTTAGCTGCCGGGCAATCTCAGTGGTCTAGTGATGAGACATCTGCTCTAGAATGGCGAAGGTCATGGGTTTCAATCCCACCGGAGTAATATGCATGTGTTTTTTTTTGTTTACAGGTCTTGGGAAAGTACCAGGTATAAAATCCTTTTCATAAATCGGTGCACGGCTTAAAGACAAATCATATTCTGAAACTTAACATCTATTAATATTGATGTGCTTTAATTTTTTTAGGCAGGGAATACCTTTGGTTGTTCTTCAATTGTTTTTCAATGTATATTTTAAAGGAACACGTTGCCTTTAATCGGACGAGTTGGTCTATAAAAAGCGTTTATAACCGTTTTTTATAGAATGCATATGGTTGGAAAGATGTTGTAAAAGTAGAATACAATGATCCACACAATCATGCCTCGAAATTGCACAGTTTTCCTTTTACCTCGTCGACTAACACGGTCGGCCATTTATGGAAGTCAAATTTTTAACTCCCATAAATGACCGACCATGTTAGTTCGCACAGTAAAAGGAAAACCACGCAATTTCGAAGCAAACTAGTGTGGATCATTGTATTCTACTTTGAAAACATCTTTCCAACCATATGCATTCTACAAAAAACGGTTATAAACGCTTTTTATAGACCAACTCGTCCGATTAAAGGCAACGTGTTCCTTTAAAATATACATTGAAAACAATTCCCTGGCAATAATGTCATGTAAAACTGTTTTTATAAAAAACTCCATTATGGGAACATTTGTATTTAAAACTCAGTTTATTCCATAATTTGTCTTGAATGTATATAACGCTGACATGTAAATGTTTCATGGAATTGCACGAAAATAACTAGAACTATTCAGTTACATAATTCTATAATTTGTCTTGAATCGCGTAAAATGTTTCATGGAATTGAATGAAAATTACCAGAACTATGAATACAAAATACAGAGAGAAAGCCAACTATCAATAAATATAAATATCAATAAATAATAATAAGCGATATCGATAACGCCGTGTACAAAAAAACACATAGACCGAATATACGTAATCAGTCCATCACTCAGCACAGCCAAATTATATGACAGTGTGCCCTGGATACTAAGTATAAAAAATGCATACACGGCGTCGTCTACATTGGCTGAACCTGCAGGATTGGGCTAGCAATGATGAGGAAGATGACATGAGGCTATAAATAGCGCTCCCCGTACCCTAGTGGGGACGGGTCGATGGCTTGGCTTGGATGAGGTTAGGGTCTAGCTGAAATGGAATATGCCATTGTGAAGGCTGGCTATAAATAGAACCCCGCCTGCGCTTTGGCTGCACACGCCCGCCCGCCGCCGACACAGAGAGACAAATCTCTGATGATGAGACTGAGGAACAATAAGGTCAGAGTGAAGAGAGGGGGGGGGGAGCAAGGTGGTCGAGGCAATGGAGGAGACAATTGGATGGATTGGAATTTAATATATTCATATTTCATTTGTGAATATTGAGTGTCTTGGAATAGACAATTGGATGGTTTTGATTTTAATATATTCATATTTCATTTGTGAATATTGAGTGTTGTTGGAGGAAACACATTCAGGTTTTGGGATTTTAATATATTCATATTTCATTTGTGAATATTGAGTGTTGTTGGAGGAAACACATTCAGGTTTTGGGATTTTAATATATTCATATTTCATTTGTGAATATTGAGTGTCGTTGGAAGAAACACATTCAGGTTTTGGGATTTTAATATATTCATATTTCATTTGTGAATATTGAGTGTCTTGGAAGAGACAATTGGATGGTTTTGATTTTAATATATTCATATTTCATTTGTGAATATTGAGTGTTGTTGGTGGAAACACATTCAGGTTTTGGGATTTTAATATATTCATATTTCATTTGTGAATATTGAGTGTCGATGGAAGAAAACACACTCAGGTTTTTTTTTCTTCTTTTTAAAACCGGACACTTGAAATGTGGGAGCAGAATAAATGAATATGGATTAATTGAATAAATCATGTATCTAATTATTTCATAGTAAAGGGGTTTTCGGAATCAATAGATCTTCAAGATGCATTCATTTATACTTATGTTGGTATGCATTTTGTATATACATGTACACATGTATTTATTTATTTATTTGTTTGCTTGATTATTCGTTTATCTTTTCTGTGTCATTTCACCTCCGAAAATTAATGGGTTTTTTCTTCTAAATTTAAATATTTTGTTGTTTTTCCCTTTCCTGTAATTGATGGTTAGGCCGCTGTTGGTAAGCTGTAATTACAGAATTGGTGAGAGAAAAGAATCGCCTAAGATCGCAGACTTCAAAAAAAATTACACGGTCTAAAGATGATGACAGTAGAAACATCCCTTTAACTATTTCTGTCTCAGAAAATTTCTTAGAATAATAATAACACAAAGTATTTATATATAGCGATCTACAGAGGACAGAGCGCTTTACATGAGACTAGGACAAACATAAAAACATACAAACTAGGATGGCTTGGGCACAGAATTAAATGTCTTGAGGAAGCAACAAAACGTTGATATAAAATCAAAGATACAACAAGCTAATTCGGAGAAAATGTGGGAGCATATCTGTCCTGAGGCAGCAGCTCGTAACAGCGCCTTAAGCAATGACGGTGTAAGTTTTATGTAAATCTGTGATCTTAAACATTTTTTGTTGTTGACCAATTAGGTGATGTCCCTAAAACCATGCATATCCTAGTCTTCTTCAGTTACTGTCATCCACTACGCTTGATTTTTCTTGTCTTATCCTTTATCTCTATGTGTATCTATTCTACTCCATCACTCAGCCTTTGTCCGACCAGTAACTAGTTCATACATGCTCTCGCATCACTCCGCGACTAAAACGTCCTCCGTCTTTCTTTATTATAGCCATTGTCGCTCACTCTACTTTCTTGTCAGTTTGATCTTACACCATCATCTATATCCAGTACAGTCCATCATTTCTCCGCTGACGTTAGAAGCAATTTTCTGTCCTTTCTGTCTACTGTGTTAAAAGGATGGTCCAGTGATGCTTTTTAGACAGTCGTTATTAAACAGAGATAACAGTGTACCATGTCTGGATCAGAGCTTGAATTTTACACTGGATCACACTATCCTTGAAGAAAGTACTTAGGTTTTACAAGGAGACCATATAGAACACAGAGGCCTTGGTGCCCCTTCAAGATTTGCCAGTGGACCTGCCCCGTAGCACAGTAAATGGCCTTGCCCTCTTTAACGTCAAATTCCAAAACTATTATAGCGAAGGCATTTTTTGATGAATGAATGAATGTGCTCTTAAAAACAAAAGACGATGAAGCCATATTTTAATTCAAAACACCTAAAGACCCACCTGTTTCATATTTATGGACCCGTCCCTTCTTCTTCCCATTTCACCTTTGCACTCTGCCCCCTTCAAAGCTTGCCCATGAATATGGGGTAATGTATTTTAATTTTATTAGCGAGACCGGTTCCCGTGGGGATCAGGCTATTTATACTGTAGCAGGGCAGAGAACCGGGCAGAGCTGACAGAGGGAATATATTAGCAGGGATAATTGACGGATTCGTAGGCTTGATCCACGAATATTGTGCCAAGTGTCAGGGGTTTTTTTTAGGGGGGGGGGGGACGCCACAGGAAAATGGCGAGTGGCTACGTTTTTCATCAATCTTTTTTTCGTATTCTATTTTTACTTGTGGTTGAAACCTTATTAGGTACATTTTATCCATACAAAGACAAGAAGCCAATTTCATACCGACAGATAATATTGCTTGACAATAATCTGCTAATTATAAGCAAGAATGGACAGGATACCAGTTACAGTTGGTACACAAGGGATTGTATTTTGGCAGGTGTCCATATTCTGGTCAGCATATTTTTTGCCTGTGCTCTAACTTCTGCAGGTGTTATTTTTTTAATTTTTTTTTTTAACCCTCCAATCCCAGGGTAAAATTCATGGATCCATACATGCTGTGACATACGCTGACATTACATTTAAGTGTGCATTTCTCTGCCAGCATAAGTGCAAATTATTTGCTTAAATGGTAAGCAGATCCGTAAAATCAGTCACAGTACTTTGATTTACTTGCATATTTCGGAAACTTAAGAAGCTGAAAGTGTCATTTAACATCTAATTAAATATAGGTTTCAAACTGCTACCGTGGTCTAGTGGTGAGACATACATATATGGCAAAGGTCGTGGGTTCAAATCCCACCCGAGTAATATGCCTGGGCTTACTCGGTATACAGTGCTTTACACACATCGCTGTATGAGTAAAACCAAAAAAACATGTATCATGCCTCAAAAAGAATTCAGAAATAAAGAACCTAAGATAAGGGTTTGAGATGGTCAGAGAATTCAAAGGAATGGGAAAACCTACAGCAACTAACAGAGACCAATGGGAGACTTTGAAACGCTAGGTGGCAGCAGACTTACCAGGTAAATTTCCATAGACCTTATCGCAAATACCAATGCGCAAGCGCAGACTGTTGAATGAGGTGCATTGTGGGATATATATGAATCAAATTTGTAATCAGCTAGACCACAATGCACCTAAACCCAAGCTTTACGCGCGCGCCCCAGTATTTGCGAAAAGGTCTATTGTTTACGTAGTTCTGAGCGTGCGCACATGACCGAAAACATTGGATTTTACCTGGTAAGTCTGCTGCCACCAAGCGTCCCAAAAGTCTCCCATTAAGAACTCACTCCGAGGTAGTGCACTTAATAACGATCCTTTAAGCTAAAGTAGTTGTCCCAGCCGATTTGCTATACCCTCAGCCCAGGTAGTAGTTCATAAGGAGCACAGTTGTTTTCAGAACTGAGAAGTCTTTCAAAAAAAAAATCTGAAAAATCTACTCTGCGGTAGTAGAAGAATATATAGCAAGACAATTCTATAAAAACCAAATATATATAACCAAACTTTAACGAAACATATTGCTTTAGCAGAATTAGGTGACCGACCAACATACATGTATCAATGTATATGGTGCCCCTTGGCTGATTCCCTGCTTAGTGTCGAAATTGGCTAAGCATGTATTCTGCTCCATAAAATTACATGTAGGCCTTGCATGGTTTTAAAAAAAAACTGAGGGAACCGCGTACATGTACAATATGACTCAATTTAAATAAAAGCATCCAAGTCTAAAATTATTAAAAACATTTCCTAAAAAAAATTAAATACTGCATGATGATATTATGCTGACCTTTATTTTGCCACCATCAAACTTTGTCTGGTGCCTTATTTGTTACAATGACCAGGGCCCAACTTCATAGAGCTGCTTAAGCATAAAAAGTTTCTAAGCACAGAACAATTATGCTTTCCGGATAAAGGTTACCAGCTAAAATACCAATTTACATGTAATATATTTGACTGGTATCCTGCTCATTTCTGCTAAGCAGGAAATTCTTAAGTAGTATTGTCTGCTTTTAAAAGCAGCTTCAATGAAAATATGGATGGCTTGAGCACAATAAAGGTCTTCACATAATGAGGTTTCAAATGTTGGAGGTCAACATGTTGACTGTAAGTTGCCACAACTGTAAACTTGTTCACACAAAGATTTGGATTTGGGATTTCATGCAAGTTCATATGCACCAATCACACCACAGTTTTGCATATCAATTTAAAAACAAATCCAATCACCAATTACAACAATCTGCTCAAAATTAAATGAACCAATAGCACAACACCAAAGACTAAGATTGGACCAATCAGCTATCAGCTATCAGAGATCCTCCAATCAGGTTCCTGGAACTCACCTCTGCAGCAAGCAGACTTTGGAATGAATCTAAGAAGAAATTCAAATTTGACCACTCAAAGTGAAGTATGATTTGAAAGCGACCAATCAGACGGCCAGACTTACCTTGACCTTTGGCCGTGACGTCCCCTTTGACCTCTGCGTTGGAGACAGGCATGGATATTGCCCATGGGGGTAATGTCAGGTCACGAATCGGTCCCAGATTGCATTCTGTCGACAGACTTTTATAACACCCTGTGTGAGCCTATGATAAAACACACAATTAATAAATATAATTTTTTTTACAAATTAAAGTAGGATTTAAAACTTTGTTAGTTTGAAATATAATAGACCCATTGCAAAATGCGCGGCGCACTTGTATGCGCCTCTAATGTCCATCATTTTATGTGTCAAAAATGCACACAAAAGGATAGTACAAGTGTTTTTAAACACGTGAAGTGCTTGTTTTGACACCAAAATGGCGGACCGTAGACGATCGTGTATGTGCACTGCTCATTGTGCATAGGGTCTATTGTAGGTGAAATTTGCGGTAGCATTAGTGTAAATCTTTTGTGAGTGGTTGAAAACTCAACGTTTCAACCAGAATGCTCTGATTGTCTTCAGGAGAAATTGTTATAATTAAAAAAAAAAAAGGTATCTGCAAGAATGTAAAGAGCATGCACAGCATTGTTAAGATCAAAAATTAATTGTTTACAAATTCGCACACAACTTACATGCTGTATAGATAGTCAAGGCAAAAATGTTTTTGCTTGAAATGCTATGTTTTTTGTGAAATAAGTAAAACAACTTGTTCTGATGTAGTGAGACCAAAACCCTTTTGTTTAAAAACAGGGAAAACATAACAGGTTGTTTTTTGTAAACAAACAGGTTAAACAAAACAAATCTTTATAAATTATAAGTTCTTACAGTTGTCCAGCACCACTCGCACTTCATGCTAGCCAAGCATTCCGAAGTTGCACAGGATTTCTTGCAGAAAGCACAGCGACTATTACTTGGTAAGTTACCCTCTCGCCAGTGATGGGTAAATTTCATTTTTTCCTGCAGACGGGAGAAAAAAAGAGAGAACAAAATACAATGAAAAGAAATGTGGGGAGAGCAGTAAACTTAATTGATCAGTGAAATTTTTAGGGCAAATTTTAAGCAGGGCACTTTCAGTTGTTTGCGTTATCAATAAAACATATGGTTCACACGGTCGTGTAGTTTCCAACAGTCATGTTTTGGTTCGTAGCTTTTGACATAGTGGGCAATAAGCAACATGTGTGTTCGAATTGTCTGGACCAGAGAAGTGTTTGTCACAAGGTACCGCAATTCCTCAGACTATTGAGACAGTTGCTATGTCTGGATCTGGATCTGGATATTATTATACTCCGATAAAAAACGGATACCCACATCGCATCAGAGTTTTTCTATGGCACATGATTCGGGAAAGCATTGTGTATTACGTAAGAGATGGTGAACACACACAAATTCTGAATGGATGTGTCTGGCTATCCGCTGTGCTCTGAAAAATCTCACTCATGGTCTCTGAGCTTGGCATCTCTGCATACACATATTAATTCAGAATTGTGTCATGGGTTTTCGCCATCTCTAATACGCACATGTAACTAACCAAATGCTTCCCCCCCCCCCCCCAAAAAAATAAAAAAAATAATGAGACATGTACATGTACTGCACATGTAGCAATCTGCTGCCACCAAGTGGTCAAAAGTCTCTCATTGCAAGTTTAAACCTTTTAAGACAAAACACCTTATGCACATGATGTCATATCAGTAGGACGCCCTCACCTAGAGGTTAAAAAAGCGACCGTTCATTGGCCAAACTTGTGCGCCGCGCGCACAAATCTGTGCGTTTTGATTGTTTCATCATCATTATACCTCTAAGATTGCGGCTGGATGACGTCAATGCATAAGGTCTATAAGACGGCTAAAAAGGGGTGTAACCAAAAACGATTAAATCAGGAAAAATCCTGATCAAGTCAGAGGCCTTTATCTAACTAAGAACAAACAAATTATAGAAACAGAATCTTGTGTTTTATTAAGTAAGTCATTGCATCAGACATCATTCGTATCCAACTCTAAAAATTGCGTACAGACAGAGATGACTAACATTAAATAAACGCATATCACGAAAAAACAATAATCCCCAAGACACGCCTTTCAAAAACTAAGCAATCAACTGTCAAAAATCCCGCAGCCTAGACGTATCTCTGAAGCAGGATCCAATAATAACTGTCACTCACTCTCAATATTCCTCCCTCCCCCCCCCCTTCCACCATCAACCTCTCAAGTGCGGACATATTACGAACATCACTGAGGGTGTCCGACATAAACAAACAGAGCTTCTGAAAATAAACAGATTTATGGCAACTTCTAGCAGCGGGAGAGTTTTACAACGACGGCCAGTGAGTGACTGGAGACGAGTCACAGACTAGCGAAGAGTGCGCCATTTGATGTTTAGCTATAATGTCCCTGATTCTTAAACAGATCTTTAATGTAATGCGTTCTCATCATGGAGGCTGATTTGGTTACAGTGATTAATGTTGGTCATGTGACCCAGAGGGAATGTCTCAAAGAACCAGGCTGGAATGGTTGGTGAATTTCAAACGTTCTTGCCTTTACACACCGAGCGTCACTGAGTGAAGGATATGTGCTCTTTACAAGAAGCCACTATTATTGTTGGACATTACACCAAGGAGTTTGCGAAGTAGATCATGCCGATTGTTAAAACCTCCCGTGGCATGCTCCATCTTTTACTTTTTTGGAGCAGTAAGTAATTTTTAGTGTGGAAGTTGGTGTTTTGGTTTGAAATTTGTAATGGAAGGCAGGCCAGTGTTTAGCGCATTGGGCCAGTCGACTCATGACCCAAAAAGTCTTGTGTTTTTCAGTTGCAAAAGTATCTATTAAAGACACTGGACACTATTGGTAATTGTCAAATCCTAGTCTCCTCACTTGGTTTATCTCAACATATGCATAAAATTAAAAACCTGTGAAAATTTGAGCTCAATTGGTCGTTGAAGTTGCGAGATAATAATGAAAGAAAAAACAACTTTGTCACATGAAGTTGTGTGCTTTCAGATGCAAGTTGATTTTGAGACCTCATCTAATTCTGAGGTCTCGAAATCAAATTCGTTGAAAATTACTTCTTTCTCGAAAACTACGTTACTTCAGAGGGTGCAGTTTCTCACAATGTTTTACACTATATCCACCTCTCTTCATTACTCGTTACCAAGTAAGGTTTTATGCTAATGAATATTTTGAGTAACTACCAATAGTGTCCACTGCCTTTAACTCTTATAATTCTGTTGAATATCAAGGTGTTTTCCCTACTTACTAAATGTGCTCACAGACAAATAACAGGAACAATTTTCTCGTAGTCAGTTAGTGCTCAATCAAAGAAAAATGTCAACTGTACAGTGTATGTTAAAATATGTGAAATTATTTTTTTCTTCAAGTTGTTCTTTATTCATCCTCAAATTATTTTCTAGATACATATAGCTCAGTTGTGGTGCACCAGAACATTAATTTGGGGGCTGATGGTTCAAATCCCACTCTATTAATGTTTTCTTTGTTTAAAGACACTGGACACTATTGGTAATTGTTAAATACCAATCCTCTCACTTGGTGTATCTCAACATAAGCATAAAATAAAAAACCTGTAAAAATTTGAGCTCAATAGGTCGTCGAAGTTGTGAGATAATAATGAAAGAAAAAACACCCTTGTCACACAAAGTTGTGTGCTTTCAGATGCTTGGTTTCAAGACCTCAAATTCTAAATCCTCTCTACATTACTCGGTAACAAGAAAGGTTTTATGCTAATAATTATTTTGAGTAATTACCAATAGTATCCAAATGCCTTTGACTCAAATCATTTAAAGTCTAGATCTCAGTTGATGGAATGCCAGCACGTTAATCCAGAGGTCTTTGGTTCATATCCCGCTCTATAGTAAACTTGTCTTTGTTCAACCCCAAATCATTTTGGTGTATAAAAAAAAAAATACCAATTGAAATTCCAAACACTTCAATTGAAGACAAGGATCCTCAGAAACCCTGAAAAGGCGAGTGGACTAGTGATGAGACAAGCTAACTGGTCCTGCCGCCAGTCACTAATAAACAAGAAGAACGAAACCAGGTACACAACTCACTGAGCATATATACACTCATTATGCATGTCATCATTACTGTGCAGTAATAACTCCCCCACTCTCCACAACACTCAATGCAAAAGAGGCTCTGTACTGTCGTGTTGTCACCATCGCTATGAACCAAAAAAGCGTTTTAAGGTCCTTACATACATGTAGTAACCATTGCTCATTAATTAGCTTGTTTACAGAGCTCTCAACTCAAGGTTGGTTCGCTAATATTAGACAAGACACAAGGGTTCTGTACAAGGTGCATATGTACATAAAGAGGCCATTCAAAACTATAAATAGTTTATAATAACTTATTAGTTTCCCCTATTTTTGTCTGCGTAAAATTATCGTTGTGAATGTGTGTGTGTGTGTTTCAAGACTACAATATGTGGTCAACTTGTGTTAATGTGTTGGCATCTTACATGTATGTTAATATGTGGACATCTTTTGTTCTCAGATTAAAGCCATTATACACTTTTGGAACAGAAAAAAAAAAAAGTTCACAAAATTACAAATAACTTACAGGGTTTACAGAAGATAATGGTGAAAAACTTCTCTTGAAATATTATTCCATGAAATGCTTTACTTTTTTAGAAAACAGTAAAACAATTATCAATTCTCGATAGCGAGAATTACAGATTTATTTTAAACATATGTCATATGACACGGCGAAACATGTGGAAAACAAGGGTGGGTTTTCCCGTTATTTTCTCCCGACTCCAATGACCGATTGAGCATAAATTTTCACAGGTTTGTTATTTGATATAGAAGTTGTGATACACGAAGTGTGGGCCTTGGACAATACTGTTTACCGAAAGTGTCCACTGGCTTTAAGGTATACAAAATTAACATATTGCTACAATGTGTGGACATCTTTTGTTTTCAGAGAAGGGTCCACACATTGGGTAGAAATACATGTGTGGACACCTTATGTTAATGTGTTGGCATTTTATGTTATGTGGCAACTTTTGTTCTCAGAGTAAGGTATAAAAAAAATGAATGTCATGCTACAATGTGTGGACATCTTTTGTTTTCAGAGAAGGGTCCACACATTGGGTAGAAATACAATGTGTGGACACCTTATGTTAATGTGTTGGCATTTTATGTTATGTGGCAACTTTTGTTCTCAGAGTAAGGTATAAAAAAAATGAATGTCATGCTACAATGTGTGGACATCTTTTGTTTTCAGAGAAGGGTCCACACATTGGGTAGAAATACAATGTGTGGACACCTTATGTTAATGTGTTGGCATTTTATGTTATGTGGCAACTTTTGTTCTCAGAGTAAGGTATAACAAATTAATGTAATGCTACAATGTGTGGACATCTTTTGTTCTCGAATTGAGGTCCACACATTGGATAGCAATCTTTTTCTTTTTTTCAGTTTACATGTAAACTTGAACATTTTGTCTTCTGAGAGATTGCCATGTGCGACAAGGCCCTGTTAACTTACAATAAAGAAAAGAGTAGCAACATGTTTGCTTGCAGTTTTAAAGAATTTTACCTTCGGTAAGATAACTGTACTGTAAATGTTCCATCAACACAGAGAGAAGTTCCGAAAAAAAAAACCTCTCAGTCCCAGTGAGTCCCAAAAGAAATGCATTCCATGTCCGTGTAAATACCACCGACTAATTTGCATCTCCTTCAACTCCGCATTGTTTTGTTCCACAGGACGTAAAAACACTGACAAGCCAAAAGAAAGAAGACAAAAAGGATGGGGGAGTTTCCAGCGCTGGAAAACTCCACAGCGGCTAAAGTGACATTTTCAGAACAGTCCTCACCAAGACCTCTCCCATGTGTGTATCCTTCACTCCATCATTCCGCTTTTACGGACACTACCCCTTTGGAGAGACGCGTATAACCTACTTAGGCATCCGAGAAGAACTGTTATGTCTCTCAAGTTCATGTTGTAAAGGCAATCCCTCCCCCCCCCCCCCCCTGTAACCCTGAGGGCATCTTGGAGGCAAACCCGAGACAAACTAATGTTGATGGCACAGCGTCTTGGCGATACTTGAGTTTATAGTATGCACGTATACTGGAATGATCACTTGCATTAGAAGTGACAGATGTGAGGCACATTGTAAAACGGATGTATTTTTGACTTCTTTCCAAGCACTAGTTTTCTACAAGTTACAACAGTTTCTTTTTGCAGAATTCATCTCATAACTGCTACATCAGTGGTTTTCAAACTGTTGTTCTTAAAGGCAGTGGACACTATTGGTAATTACTCAAAATAATTATTAGCATAAAACTTTACTTGGTAATGAGTAATGGGGAGAGGTTGATGGTACAAAACATTGTGAGAAACGGCTCCCTCTGAAGTGACATAGTTTTCGAGAAGGAAGTATTTTTCCACGCATTTGATTTCGAGACCTCAAGTTTAGAATTTGAGGTCTCGAAATCAACCATCTAAAAGCACACAACTTAGTGTGACAAGGGTGTTTTTTTCTTTCATTATTATCACGCAACTTCGACGACCAATTGAGCTCAAATTTTCACAGGTTTGTTATGATATGTATATGTTGAGATACACCAAGTGAGAAGACTGGTCTTTGACAATTACCAATAGTGTCCACTGTCTTTAAATGGAAACAAAAAATAATTATGTGTCATTGATTGTGGTTGTGCACATATCAGGCCTGTGGGCTTTGTTTTTGAAAGGTAAAGGACCCCAAGGCATTTTCTCCTTGGTAAAGGGCACCTTATGAGGAATTCGTAAATTTCTACAGAAGCATTTTAAGCGCACCAAGGCAATGACCAGGAGGCATGGAGGCATCTATCTGCCTTCGTTGCCTCCGTGAAGTATCACACTTGACTAGTTTTCTAGAAGTCACAACAATTTCTCTTATAACTGCTACATCAGTGGTTTTCTAAATGTTGTTCTTAAAATGGGGACAAAAATTAAGTATGTACCCACGATTGTGGCTGTGCACACTAGTAAAATGTCATCAACAAAAGTTTTTGCCACACCCTGGATCAATTGAACAATTCACTTAGCTAAGTATACTACCGTAGAATATTAGCTAAGCAAAGTTTGTTGGTTGTATCTGCTGACGTCTGATTCAACCTTAGTATCACTTCCTGTTTCCTTGGACTGTCGACAAAATGTTGTTGTACTTGTATAGAAATTTTGTCCCTTCAGGTAACGGAAGTTACATTGACACAGATAAGGCTGCTTCTATGAATGCATACACCTGGGTTGGAGTTTCTAGGCTAAATATCTTTAAAGGCACTGTACACGTTTGGTAATTGTCAAAGACCAGTGGTCTCACTTGGTGTATCCCATCATAAGCATAAAATAACAAGCCTGTGAAAATTTGGGATCAATTGTTCATCGATGTTGCAAGAAAATGATGAAAGAAAAAACACCCTTGTTGGACGAATTTGTGTGCTTTCAGTTAGGAATAAAAGACTTCTAGCTGGAAGTCTTTTATTATTTTAGTGAGGAATTCCCTCTTTCTCAAAAACTATGTTACTTAAGAGGGAGTCGTTTCCCAAAATGTTTTATACTTTCAACAGCTCTCCAATGCTCATCACAAAGTCAGTTTTTAAGTTAATATTTGTTTTGAAACAATTACCAAACGTGTACCTTCCCTTTAATAGATGTTAAATTTGCATCAGGGATAATGAGTATTCATTTTTGGTTTTACCCATTTGACACCGATGTGTGTTAGCCCTATACATGTATACCTAGTACACCTGGGTTGGAGTTTCTAGGCTAAATATCTTTAATAGATGTCAAATTTGCTAGATCTATAAAGAATACTAATTTTTGGTTTAACCCATATATACCGATGTGTGTTAGCACTGTATACTCCGTACTTTCCCAAGTTCTGCAAAAAAAAAATCACAGGCATATTACTCGGGTGGAATTCGAACCCACGACCTTTGCCAATCTAGAGCAGTGTCACACCAACTAGACCACCGAGATTGCCCTGTAGCTAGAGGTAGTTTGAATTTTATGCTGTAGCAATGGGGAATGCAACGATTTGATAGATGTTAAATTTGCATCGGGGATAAAGAATATTAATTTTTGCCTCTGATTTTTTTCACAGAATTCGGGGAAGGTACTGAGTATACAGTGCTAACACAAATTAGTTTTCATGTGGATAAAATGGGTAAAACCAAAACTGAATAGCCAAATATCGTGTTGGTCAAAACTTCACTTTGCACCAGAAATCTTTCATTTTTTTAAGATGGACAAAAACTTCCTTTTATCCTATTTCTATATTTGCTGGATGTTTACTGGAGGTTGTTTGGAATTAAAAGCTGAAGTGCCAGCCTGAAATGACGATTCTGTTTTAGGGCAAGGACTGGCCATTTGTTAGAGGGCACCAAGAGCCAGTAGATGAGGCACAAAGCCAAAATATGAAAATAGAAAATGCATGGAGGCATAAACAACAAAATAAAACACTTTAAATGTACACTTACTAAACTTCTGTTAGCATCGTAATCCGCACACTTGACACAGTTACTAACGACGAAATCTAGGCAGCTTGCATGGGCATAATATTCACATACTGTGGAGAGAAACAAGAAACAGAACAGTATGGAAGTTATAGTTGAGTGTCGTGTCCAAGTTATCTAGTGCACTTGACTTCAATATTGATTGTGAGTGGGTTCAAGTCTTGCTTGTAGCTCTTTTGTCTTGAAAAATGAGAGTGTTATTTTCAACTATGATTTGACATCAAGATTAAATGTTCCTTTGCCTCTGGTTGAGCATGGCTCCAGTTCTAATGTTTAAAAAAAAGGGGGTTCAACTCCTTGTTTTGGCATGTTTGCTATTTAAGCATTTTAAGGCTCTGGACACGCTCAAGGTTGTTGTTAAAGACCAGTTTTCTCACTTGGTGTACCCCAACATATGCATAAAATAACAAACCAGTAAAATATTTGGGCTCAATTGGTCGTCAAATCAGTTACAAGAAAATAAATAAAACACACATGTTGCACAAATACTTGGTTATTGGAAAATTTCATGGGGTTCAAGGGCTGACAGGCCTTATTATTAACAGTTCTGATTTTTCCAACGGAAAAACAAAAGTTGTAAAACAACCTGAAGGTTACTCACATTCACAGCGAAAGGCTAACGAGTCGTCCAGCCTTCGGCGACATACATTGCAGAATTTCTTGCGATAATGACCGGGCTCGCACCATGCATGTGCCACTGGGCTCTGGGAGAGGAAAGAATAGAAAGAAGAACGAAATTCGTTACCCATTTTAAGATTACACTTTAGATTGAATAAATAAAGTGTTGCAAGTATTAGCAATCCGATATTAATCCAAGTAATCCAGACACTGGCAATGTTTGACCTACTTCTATTCACCTAAAGAGGTCAAAGTAAAGGTCATGTCCATATAAAAAATGTCCAATGTACTATGTTAACATAGACACATAACCATTGCTTCATCCTTCGGATGTGACATAAAGCTGTTGGTCCCGAGTGTTGTGTAACGCACGTAAAAGGACCCAGTGCACTTATCGAAAGGAGAAGGGATTCGCCCTGGTTGGATTGGCAGCATATTGCGCCATAGCACCTTGTAAACTTTGTGAAAACACGTAGACGTACACGTAGATGTCATAATTCAAACATACATGTTGTAGTCCCACATACCTTGCAGAAAATACTGTATGTTAAAGCGCTTGAGATTACTGAGTGACGGATATGCGCTCTATATAAGAAGCCATTACATGTATTATTATTAAAGTATCTCAATTTCTAAACACTGTCTTTCATGTTACTTCTGTTGACAATTTTACTAACAAAACGTGATTAAAGAAATGAACGAAATTAGCAATGTCTGGGCGTTTTTTTTTTTTTAATAATACAGAAATGAAAGTACTCTAAAGGTGTTCAACCTCACATTCAACCAACCACTCAAAAGAAAATGTGTCCTATTTTTTTCTAAGTTTCGTCTGAAAAGATGCAGAGTAGCCGGCTGCCGCTGCACAAAGAGTATGCCTGGGATATCCCATTTCATTTTGGAACAGTTCCGATGTGCATGCTAAGGGGTTATACTAGATTTCACAGTGAAGACGTTTGGATGGAAAATGTGCACTCTAGCCAGCCAAATTCATGTCCGAACATGCAGACACTTAATCATCATATAGATGTACGCACAATGCTACCATTTCCAGCCTTTTTTTTCCTTTCTATATAATCTGTATTTTTTTCTATGCCACACAGCTATAATAGTGCATGGTGACAACATACTGTACATTGTACACTGAGAATGATAGTTAAGTTTATTTTATGGTTCAATCATGGGCTATATATAACAAAATCAAAATTTAAAACAATGCTAAGACACAAGATTGTAACAACAATGTTTACAAAGAGAATGTCTTGGCAATTCAGCTTTTGGATAATAAAGAGGACTTGGCTTCCGTTGCCCTAGTCTTGGCCTTGGTGCCCCTTCAAAAGTCTCCTATAGACTCAGGGAAGTTTGTGTTTTTGCATCCTCCATAGTGGACTGCACACAAATATATGCAAAAATATTTGGTATTCCATGTAACTCCCGCTGTATACCCACACCATACCCTACTAACCCTAACCAAAATTCTACAAACCCTAACCCTAACCCACACCATACCCTACCAACCCTAACCCCAACCCACACCATACTCTACCTAAGCCAACTACACTACTAACCCTAACCTACACCATACCCTACAAACCCCAACCCACACCATACCCTACAAAACCTAACCTTAACACACACCATACCCAATAAACCCTAATCCTAACCCACCCTAGAGACCCTAACCCACACCGTACCCTACAAAACCAAACCTTAACCCACACCATACCCTACAAACCATAAACTTAACTCACACCATATGTACCCAACAAACCCTAATCCTAACCCACCCTACAAACACTAACCCCTAACTTACACCATACCCTACAAAACCTAACCTTAACCCACACCATACCCTACAAACCCTAACCCTAACCCACACCAACCCACACCATACTCTACAAACCCTAACCCTAACCCACACCAACCCACACCATACCCTACAAAACCTAACCTTAACCCACACCATACCCTACAAACCCTAACCCTAACCCACACCAACCCACACCATACCCTACAAACCCTAACCCTAACCCACACCAACCCACACCATACTCTACAAACCCTAACCCTAACCCACACCAACCCACACCATACCCTACAAACCCTAACCCTAACCCACACCAACCCACACCATACTCTACAAACCCTAACCCTAACCCACACCAACCCACACCATACTCTACAAACCCTAACCCTAACCCACACCATACCCTACAAAACCTAACCTTAACCCACACCATACCCTACAAACCCTAACCCTAACCCACACCAACCCACACCATACCCTACAAACCCTAACCCTAACCCACACCATACCCTACAAACCTTAACCTTATTCCACACCATACCCTACAAACATTAACCTTATCCCACATCATACCCTACAAACTCTCCCCAGCTATTAACTCCTCATTCTAAAAACAACAAGGCATCCCTGCACAGCCCAAGTGCCTCTCCGCCATCCTCCTTAAGATGGGCCGGCATGCCTTGGCGCTGCTACAAGAAACAATTTACCCATGAAGGAATCAGGAACCAAGTGGGTTTAATGTTGTGATGCAACACTCGAGAATGCAGGTTTTATCCTTCAATGTTAGTGGGTGTTGAGGCTCAAGGACACACTAAGGAGTGGGTAGAGGAAGCACTTGAACGTGGATGCACGTCATCTTCTTAAAGGCACTGGACACTTTTGATAATAAATCAAAATAATGTTTAGCATAAAAACATACTCGGTAACAACCAATGGAGAGCTGTTGATGTATAAAACATTGTGAGAAACAGCTCCCTCTGAAGTAACCTAGTTTTTGAGAAAGAGGTCATAGAAAGAAGTCATTTCTCACTCAAATAATAATGTAGACTTCAGCTGAAGCCTTTAATTAGGCATCTGAGAACACACAACCTCGTGTGACAAGGGTGTTTTTTCTTTCATTATCCTCTTGCAACTTCGACGACCAATTGAGTTTAAGTTTTCACAGGTTTGTTACTTTATGCATATAACATTGAGATATACCAGGTGAGAATACTGGTCTGTGACAATTACCTAAGGTGTCCATGCCTTTAAGGAGGTGAACATGGTTCTTGGATATGCTGTGAATATGACAGCTAGGCCAATTTCAGAGAGCTGCTTATTTGAACCTTTATTTTTGTAGTTGGTGCTTCATACATTTTATTTCATTGTTTTATTTTATGTTTTGTGCCAAGAAGCTCCTACATAAATGTCTGGTATTATTATAGGTTAAATTCGGCAAACGAGCAGCCAATTTCATTTTCATGCGTTCAAATTAAAGCTGTGTTGCCTCTCTAGTTATTACTGCATTTCAAATTCAGAATTCGGCCATTCAATTTCGTTTTCAGTTGAGTCAAATTTGTTTAGCACTCTGTTCAATTTAGCATATGGTCATTCTTTTCTTTTCGTGACACAACACGCCTCAAGAAGCATCTGCGAGTATGAATGCTGCTTTGATGAATTTTTAAATTGAATGATTATTTTGTTAAATCGAATGACGCGACATTACATTTGACTAATCATAAAGCGAAATCGAATGACCCTTTTCAGTAGCATTCGATTTCTGGTGGTTAAATTGGCTGCTCGTTTGCTGAAATTGACCGAGAAAACCTATATTAATTATTGTTATCATAAAAAAACCACTTCCATTATTTAGCCTCAATGGTTATAAAAATATCATACCGACGCCAATTCTACAGAGAAATACAGCTCAACTCTTCAAAATTGTTTGTTGTAAATTAATGACGTCAAAATTTGAATTGCATCCACGCATCTGCAGGAAGTATGGACTACTCAGTGCATCAAACAATTTAATTCCTAGATTGCATGTAAAACTCTGCCCTGAATCAAATCCTACACTGACTGTACACCACTGTTAAACAATAATTTTGCTTTTAAATGAATGTGCTAAGCAAACGCCATTATGCACATGATAAGACCAGTCACAATGAAATATATGTAAATTGCACATAGTGCGTGCGTACTAACATTTCGGCTGGCAAAATGAGGGAACATCGCACTGTTTTGTACTTGGCTAATGGCTGCGTGACGCAGACACGATTGCGCGTCTGCTTAGTGCACAACTCTATGGCGCTTGCCAACCAGCAGGGTATGTACGCATGCGTGAATGTAATTAGCATATTTCATGGGAAGGGTCCATTGTATACATCACATGGATATTTAGGCGGTATGCCGTTTATGCTAACGAATTTTTCTGCAATAAAAAAATGTCCCCCCTCCTAAAAACATGTGTTACACATTGACAATTTTAAGCTAAACACAATTTTCCTGCACTAAGCAAACTATACACCCTCTAACATGTCTGTAAACATGTTCTACACATTAACAAGTGAGAAGGGGAAAAAACAACTCAGACAAACACATGGTTGTACACATTTTCGGACATGATGTACAATGCATCATCAAATTCCAAGCATAAAATTTCTAGCAAATTAGCCAAATTTGCACTCAGGCGATGGGGAGAAACGCTATTTCTGTCTCGGCCTTTTCAATTTGAACTGTCTCCTTGCAAACATCCTTGGCCTCATTCCATGAAGACGATTTATACAGACACTACAGAATATTATTAATAATGGCCACACAGAAATAAAAAAGCGGGTACTGTGCATTACATAACCAGATTTTTTGCGTCTCATGGATCTCATTTCTTAGACTTGAAGGACACTATTGGTAATTACTCAAAATAATTATTAGCATAAAACCTTACTTGGTAACGAGTAATGGGAAGAGGTTGATAGTATAAAACATTGTGACAAACGGCTCCCTCTGAAATAACATAGAAAAAAAGTAATCTTTAACGAATTTGATTTTGTGACCTCAGAATTAGATTTTGAGGTCTCGAAATCAAGCATCTGAAAGGGTGTTTTTTCTCATTATTATCTCGCAACCTCGATGACCAACTGAGCTCAAATTTTCACAGGTATGTTGTTTTCTGCATATGTTGAGATACACCAAGTGAGAGGACTGGTCTTTGACAACTACCAATAGTGTCCAGTGTCTTTAACCATGTCTTCAAGCCATTAAGGCTAAGGCTGTGGCATGTTCATCTAGTCTTTATGTATTGTAGCATCTAGATACAACATTCAGGGTTCTACCAAGGATTTTCATTTAAGCTGTGGGCATTCTGGATCCCAATATTTTTTATGTTCAGACATAAACAATATTTCTGAAGAACACTGAATTGAAACAAGGTCTTCAGAATGGTTTTCTACTGGTTGTTTGTCTTGGTTTTAAAAGTCCGACTGTGCAATCTGGACTCATTCTACACACAGACGGTTTTCTTTTGATCATTTTTGTAAAACAAAAAAAGTTAAAAATAATAATAATAATGATTTGTTTGCGATTCAAAGAAACATACAGTATTCATTGATGAATGCTACCTTTGGAAAACACAACAGATATTCATATAAATATTGTTTTATTTTCACCGATTCATATCCATATTATTGTTGGTCAGGGAATAAACAAATAAATAAATAAACACAACCCCCCCCTCCCCAATCACCTCCTTTCATCTATGTCTGCTCTATTTTGAACAGCATAGCAAGCAATGAAAAACACAAAGTCTTTTGTGATCTGGAAACTAATTGCAGCGAAGATAAAAAGGACTTTTCGTCTACCTGGGTTCTTTGTAACCATGGCAACAGATGCCTGGGGGAAGGGATGCCGCAGAAGCACAGGGTTAGTCTCTTTTGTGCGTTCTGTCAATACAATTTTGTGCTTAAAAGCTTTCTCTTTCGTATCGGCCACGGTTGATTTTGATTGTTGATGCTGTACTTCCATGATACCTTTTTTTCTTGGACTGATTCTGCTTACAGAATTAATACAAAGGCACTGGACACTTGGGTAAATGTCAAAGACCAAGAATCTCACTTGGTGTATCCCAACTGCATAAAATAACAAACCTGTGAAAATTTGAGCTAAATCGGTCATCGAAGTTGCAAATAATAATGAAAGAAAAAACACCGTTGTCACACAAAGTTGTGCGCTTTCAGATGCTTGATTTCGAGACCTCAAAAAAAGACAAATTCTAAATCTGAGGTCTCGAGATCAAAGTCTTTTACTATTTGAGTTAGAAATTACCTCTTTTTATAAAACTATAAATGTTACTTCAGAAGGTGCCGTTTCTCACAATGTGTTCAACTATCAACAGCTCTCAAATGCTTGTTGTCGAGTAAGTTTTTATGCTAACAATTATTTTGAGTTACTACCAATAGTGTCAGCCATGGTTAATTTTGATCGCTGATGTTGCACTTCAAAGATACCCTTTTTAGATAAATAGGAAGCAAGCAGAGTATCTGTTCGAAATGTCGAGACCACACTGGCTCTTTTCAGAGCCAACACTCCCACAAAAGATGTTTGTATCCGCAAGTTGACTATTTATTAATAGTTTCTTCCTAATGATACATTTTTTTTGGAACCGGTTCTAATGCTTAGAATCCATGTGGATGTGGAAAGATTTGTCAAGAACTTCGGCAGATGGGTATTGAAGAGGTACATGTATGGGAGTGGTTTAAGGAAGGAAAAAGAAAGATTACGGAAGAGGTTTCAAAAACTGTAGATGGGTTTGAAAGTACAGTACATGTATGTGATGAGATTATTTAATTAATTAATTATATTTGTATTGTATTTTCTGCAAAAAATCAAAGCAGTTGTTTACAATTTCTATCAATCTGTAGGAATTCAAACCAGATTTACTTTTGATGGCTGTAAACACCAATCCTGGTGCGCAAGTGTTGAGCCATTGTCATTGCTGCGGTGTCTTCAGTGCCTAGGTTATGCACGAAGACTCCACAGTTGTTAAATATTGCCAATAGAGGGCACTACCACTGTTGTTTTGTCGGATTAGCCTAAACATGTATCTTCCTTCTAGTAACGATGTCCCAGGAAAACCAGCATGACCTCAGAGACAAGGTCAACGACACACATGACCTTAAAAGATGAGGTCAATTGACCAGGGACTATTCCATCCTAACACCGCCACTGCTCTCAGTAAATTCAGGCCACATGAATTTCTTGTTTAATTCGTAGCTTGATTCGACTGAACGAAATGCCATTCAACCGCGCCGGGGTCGGCATTCCTACCGTTCAGTTAATGAAGATGAATTCCTCTCGGAGGTGAACCCAGTGCAAGAGTCTGTCTCTGCAGACATGGGTCCCGCATGGAGTTCTTGATCCATGACTTGGCAGGAGGGGGGTACACTGAGGTGAGGTTTCATGTCCAGACCCGGGCGCCTCTCCGCCTGACCAATTGTCTCTCTCGGATGTTTATAGTACCATGGACAATTTTTCCATCATTAAGTTTTACTTGTCAAATAATATAAACCACCGAGTCTACAGTGCTAAAACACATTGGTGCGGGTATAACCAAAATGATTATTCTTTATCCCCGATGCAAATTTAACATCTATTAAATGTTTTTAGTTTTCCTGCAGCATTTCCTTGAGTAACCAAATCGAGGCTGGAAGGAGAACTAGTCTGTTTCCTTTTTTTACAACCAACATTAGCATAATATTGGAATACAAGGAACATGACCAAGACAGTGGCAGCTTGATTAGTGTCTTTTAATGTAAAAGTTCATAAAGTACAGCAATATGGTTACTTATGCAGTGCATGTTATACACACGCAAACACGTTAACATGAAGAAGGAAAAATTACTGCTATTATTATTATTATCAGGGCGATGCTACCATGCACAGTTCAGGCAAGGTGACCTATATTACTGTTTGACCATCCTCCGTACACAGCCCTCTAATGATAACGAATCTCTCGTACCATTTTCAGAACACGTTCACCGTGCCTGAACTAGCGCATCACCTTGGAGATGGTACATTCAAGTCAAAAGTAATAATTCAGTTCGTCTTGAGGAATTACCCTAGGGGCCATGTCAATTTACGGGTTCCAGGACATGTCCATCTTAGCGGCTAGGGCTCTGGCTGTTACTGAGAGTGATGTTATGGGTCTCCTATGCTTAATGTATGTTCACAAGACAATCAAGCCACAGCCGCTTAGCTGGTCAATCTGAAACAGCTTTAGACAAATGTATCTTTTGTGTCTTTTGAATGCAGTTCATTTGGTTGACTTCCAAGCTACCAGGACTTGTCTATCTAATAGCAGCTAGGGATACGGCTGTTGCTAAGAGTGATGCTATGGGTCTCCTATGCTTCAATGCACGTTCACATGACAATCAAGCCACAGCCGCTCAGCTGCTCATTCTGACACAGCTTTAGAAACAATTCTCTTTTGGGTTTTTTGAATGCAGTTCATTTGGTCAACTTCCAAGCTACCAGGACGTGTCTATCTAATAGCGGCTAGGGCTACGGCTGTTGCTAAGGGTGATGCTATGGGTCTCCTATGCTTCAATGCATGTTCACATGACAATCAAGCCACAGCCGTAGCTGCTCATTCTGACACAGCTTTAGACAAATTTCTCTTGTGTCTTTTGAATGTGATTCATTTGCTTGAGTTCCAAGCTGCCAGAAAAGACAACTCTTGTGACAAGGTTTATTTCATGACCATCCATGTACATAAAACATGTTTTGGACAACAAGTTGATAAGATTGAAAAATGGGAGTGTGATGAAAATAAGCATAGTGGGCATCAGTTTGTATCGTGCTGTCACAACAAAAACTTTTCTAATAACTATTTCTCATTTTCATTTTCAAAAAAGGGGAAGCCTATTTTGAAGCAACTGGTAAAACTGAGTTGTTGATTTCATCTCCGACAAAGAGGCAAAAACAAACGTATTCAATTAGAGTCAGGAAAATATTTATCTAAAGGTGTTATTTTTTTTTTTTTCAATTCTTGCCATCTCAGATTTAAGCCCTAGTGATTAAAACTAATATGAAACTGCAAATCAGGACCTCATACATCGCGAGCCAGCGATATTAAGTGTGCATGATTGGAGAAATATGAGCTTGTCAGTATTTTTGCCGACATCTGCAAATCACAATTGTTGACAGTTAGGATGCGATATAGCCGTATTTTGACATATTTGTAATTTACTTTTTAATTTAGTTTGTTAGTTACTCTAATGGATGGCTCATTCAGTGGCAACCACTGGTCACTGGTCCCCATGGGTCCCAGCATAGCACAATCAAAATTAAACAACATGAAACACAAAAGACAAAAGACATATTTTGTGTTATAGACACTGGACACTATTGGTAATTGTCAAAGACCAGTCTTCTCACTTGGTGTATCTAAACACATGCATAACATATCAAACCTGTGAAAATTTGAACTTAATTGGCCGTCGATGTTGCGGGATAATAATGAAAAAAAAAACACCTTTATCACACGAAGTTGTGTGCTTTCAGATGCTTGATTTCGAGACTTCCAAATCAGTGGTCTGGAAATCAAATTCATGGAAAATTACTTCTTTCTCAAAAACTACGATACTTCAGAGGGAGCCAATTCTCACAATGTTTTATACTATCAACAGCTCCCCATTACTCGTTACCAAGTAAGGTTTTATGCTAATAATTATTTTGAGTAATTACCAATAGTGCCACTGCCTATAAATGCCATCAACAAAATTAGGGCCAAATTTCTACATGTAGCAGGGTATCTGATGCCAACTGGACAATTTCTTTACATTACAAAGGACCCCTCATTTTCACAGTCCTCACAATAATTCCCCAAATCAACCCAAATTCAAAATGTGTTGATAAATTCATGGCTGAACGGCGCGGCATAATGCTTTGCTACATTACCCCAGAATTGCATCCCCTGACGGAGGAGACAGTGTACAATGCAGTCGGGGTTTTCTGTACAGCTTTATTCGTTTGAGCACGTTAATGATAATGTAATGTATAATATCAGTGTGTGGTCAGGCTCTATAGACACCCACCCACACACAAATCAATGAGGGTTAGGTTCTACATCAACATCAAGTGGGGAACGCGCAGCAATTTGGCCAGCTTGAAAAAGCATCTTGTTGGTGGGGTGGTCTCCAAACGGATATTTAAGGAGGATTTGTTGATGGATCTTGGGATGGTGGTGCTAAAGGCTAGATCCTAGAAGGAGACCTACAATAACTTAAGAGTTTTTTTCTGAACCCTTTAAACTCAATTTTTTGTTGAGGATTTTGCATCTTGCATCATATTAAAATGAATGGTTCACTTCTCTGTTTAAAACTGTATAACATTATACACCACAATACAAATTAACACAATGGGCTAGATCATCCTTTTGTTTTATTTATTTTGAAAGCTAAATTTTTATCATTTCTAGTCCTCCTAATATATCAACCTGAAAAGTGTTATAGTTAGGGGAAAGCATTTAAAGACTCACAAATTACTCTGGCTTATTTCATGTGAATGAATATAAAACTTACAAAAATGGCCGCAAAATTTTACTGAAATTGTTTGCCTGGTGTGCTGATAAACAACTAGAAGATAGTAGTAATTTTGCTCCTGAAAAACAATGTTAAAGTTTCTCTTAGTAATCATGGCCTCTGCTTACCGCCGAATTCTGCGCTTACGATCACCATTCTCCGCTTACGAGCAAGTGCTAAATATCTGCGCTAGATGTGTAAGCGTACACTCAGTGATGTTTTTTCTTTAACATTTGGATGAAAAAATAGAACAAAGAGAATTTCTTGAAGATGAGTTTTATGAAAGAACATTGCAATTTAGCAGATTGGGAATGGGGAAAGTCAAGCAGGGGTGTTTTGCAGTTGGTGCGATACTCAGTAAAGGTTCTTTAGAAATAACAGCGATTTTACAAATTAAGCAAGTGAATTGGAGACCAAATTTCCAACACTTGGGGAACTGATTTTGTGAAACTTCAATTGAAGGGATTTTCGGAACAATATCACTATGAAACTTTACACAACAATGCCTTCTTATCGGGACAACAATAGGCTGAATCTGACTGGGTCAAATACAACGCTTGTGGCAAATAACTGTTTCTAAGCCTGGGCGACTAGTGCGACTAGTGTCTGCTTTGTCGAGTCGGGACTACCGTCAAACAAACATATTGCCTTACTGACGTAAAATAACAAGGGGTGCTTGCCACAATTTACTCACATGTAATCACATTTAATTTTGACATTTTATTGTTTTCTTCTTTTTATGGAGGGCCATCTTGCACTGGCATTTTCAAAATAAACAAATAAATAGCAGACAAGCAAACAGTTTGCAAAGTATCTTTACATTAATGCTAAGTACCAAGGCTTGCTTGCTACAATTTACATGTCGCAGCCGATGCGACCTTGGTCATTTAGCCGTAAAATGAAGCCAAGCCTAAAATATGAAATTGGACATTTCATAAGGTCTGTGCGGCCGCCCATTCATCAGTGATTTCTCATACTGTATTATACATATCCCACAGAGAGGGAGTTCTGAATCCCAAATGCACACTCTGTGTATAATTGTAATGGGGCACAGAAACAGGTTACACTACATTACAATGTACAGTGTGTTTGTGCATGTTCACGACAGTAGCTAACTTCACTGCTAACTTCTCTGCTAAATATTCACAGCGGGGGTTCGCTTGACAAAACGACTTAGCTAAAAAGTACCTTGCATTCACACGACGCATGTTCAACCCTGTTCTTCAAGCCTGTACAATTGAATAGGAGGATCATGCAGGGGACACGTACAAAGTACATAGATAATTAAGGCACTTTACAATATTATTATGTCTGTTAATCTGCCATACTTTTAGACCATTCCTCCAACTTTCTCAATTCCCTCGCTTGACAAAACGACTTCGATAAAAAGTCCCTTGCATTCACACGAGGCATGTTCAACCCTGTTGTTCAACCCTGTTGTTCAACCCTGTTCAATTGAATAGGAGGATCATGCAGGGCACACATATACATGTACATAGCTAGATTGAGGCACTTCACAACATTATTATTATTATTATTATTATTTTATTTTAACATTATGCCTGTTAATCTGACATACTTTTAGACCATTCCTCCAACTTTCTCAATTCCCAGGGCAGCATCAAACCCCAAGCTGCTTATACTACTGTATAGCGCTAAGGGATTAATCCAACAAAATACTGTCTCAGCTCTCTGAGGTTCAAATTTATACACCTGGGGTAAGAGAAGCAATTATGGTAGGCCTTGAATTATACATGCAGGTCATGGACGCTATAACCTCCCGGTTGCCCCTAGACTTGTGGACAAGTCGTTAAATCGGCCCCACGCATAGATAGTGCTCTCGCGAGATCACTGCTCTCGCGCGAACTGATGGCTCCCCGATTTCGACTCCTCATTAATGAGGAGTCGAAATCTCAGCACGTGGGGCCGATTTAGGTTGCCCCTGGTCTTGGCATTGGTGCCTTTTTGACAGTTCCCCATGGACTTTAAGATTTTCAAAAGGAAGTGCCCTTTGCAAAATGAAAATGGCCTTGCCCTTTCAAAGATGAAATTCCAGGGGTGGATTTCACAAAGATGACTACTCCTAACTTAGGACTAGTCCTAGAAGATGTTCAAAACTTAAGGCTGGTCCTGAGATAAGACTAGTCTTAACTCTTTGTGAACTCCACCCCAGGCCTGTTATAGTTAAGTGCCTGGCTCATGGAGACAAGTGTCATCACCAGGAATCGAACCCTCTCTCTAATGGTTCAAACATCAGGTCTTGAGTCTGATGCAGAAGACCGCTTGGTCATGGTAATCCACAGCACGATGCCTGGAAATGCCATCGACTGGGTCAAATTAAGTCGATGAACTCCACCATTTACACAGTAGACAAAACTTCAGCTGTGGTGTACGTGCACCTTGTCCATCTGTCACTTGTCAGATACATATTTATATAAGCAATGATGCATTTACATCTGATAATTGATATTCAAATTTCAAATCCATTGTACGGGTCCCAGAATCATTTGAGTTAATTACGGTTTCTCCGAATTTTTTGTTTTGGGGTTGGCGTACAATTACTGTGATTACCCGCTATGTCTAGGACGACTTTAAATTGATCTCCACACTCCTTAAAGGAACAGTTTACTGTTGTTTTTTGCTAACAGTTGATGGCAGTGTAACAAGCACTTTATCCACCGTTACATAAACTGACAAACCTGTAGAAGTTTGAGATCGACCGGCCATCTGGGTCACAAGAAAATAATGAAACACCGATTACACATTTTGCATGACATCGATTAAGAAAAGAAGAATAAAACGCTCATTTCTCATCAAATATGACGTTTCAGACAGAAATATTTCAAGGGATGTTTTTTCTACTTTCATCATCATTAGACCGTGTAGGTTTTAAATAAATCTGTGATCTTAGACAATGTTTTTTTCTTACCAGTTCTCATGTTCCTTTAAGAACTTGACACACCACTAATCGAATCAGCATGGACGTGCTGTTAAGATAAAATGACGCCCGATGGATGGAAATCGAGAGGGGGGCTTGCATTGTTTAGAGTATAATCTATAAAGATCAAAACCTGCCTCGGTAAATCAGCTAAGCATTGTAGAATCCCTTTTTCGTGGAAAGCAAATTATCGGGGAACTTCTCACATCTGGATATAGATTAAACGTGTACCGTAAGTGTGTATCTATTATTTGTGATGAGCAACGTGAAGTATGGTTATACTCTACAAACATACAAGGTTACATTGCGGTAGAATTTTCTGCGAAAAAAAGAAAGAAAAAAAAATATCAATTTTCAACAGTTGACGTCTTTACCGTTTTTTTTTTCCTGGTACAGAAAATAATTTGAGGGCATCGCATTGTTCTTATGCTTCCATTACTATTAAATATTTCTGGTAATGACTACAAGATGCCTAGCAAGGAAATTAATTACTTGACAAATTAGCTATGGAAGCCTATGTGTAAACCTTGACTCAATTCCAAGAAAAGTGTTCTATAGGTTCCTACTCGTACAGTTTATGAATTTTATACACAGGATGCGAAGCCGGTATGGTTCGTTTTTGAAAGGGAAAGGGCACCAAGGCATTTTTTCCTCAGTAAACATGGTAAAAGGCACCCTACGGTGAAATTGTAAATTTCTACTTGAGCATTTTCACTATTACAGGAAACATTTATTTCATACTGACTCAGCAATAACAGAAACATACATTGTAGAAAAGCAAAGAATTAATTTTAAGGGCACCAAGGCAATGACTGGAGGGCATCGAGGCAATCACCTTCATTGCCTCTGATGCTTGATTTCAAGACCTCAAATTCTAAACCTGAAGGTCTCAAAATCAAATTTTTTGAAAAATTACTTCTTTCTCGAAAACTACGTTACTTCAGAGGGAGCCGTTTCTCACAATGTTTTATACTATCAACCTCTCCCATTACTTGTTACGAAGTAAGGTTTTATGCTAATAATTATTTTCTTTGAAGTATCGAGCCTGGGATGCACCGAAAATAGCCTATTACAGTACACCAAGGTTCCACCTTCCAAACACTGTGCCAGTATGCAAACTAAACCACAAGGTCAGACCCTAAAAAAGTACAGAGTTGTAGAGGTCCAAATTTGCTGCAAATTGAAAAATTGGGTGCATAAGTTGGGGTAGATTGAAAAATGCGACATTCAAATTGCCCACCAATAATACTTTTAGATGTAATTGAAAGATAAAAAGTGGGATCATAATTCACAACAGGGTGTCAACCAGAGACCCCTCCGGCTAACACCATGGTGTTGCGTACAATGTATATTTGTCAAAGCTTTTTCAGGACTCAGGAAAGTACTGAGCAAACAGTGCTTATACACACATCAGTGTAAGGGCATTAACCAAAATTAATAAAGCGTTTTCAGCTGACTGTTCTATGCTTTTACGTACATCGGTGTATAAAGGGTAAAACCAAAATTAATATATTTTATTTTTTCCTATGCAAATTTAACATCTATTATATCGTTGCGGTACCCGCTCGGTGGTCTAGTTGGTAAGACACTGCTCGAAAACTGCAAGGGATGGGGTTCGAATCCCACCAAAGTAATATGCCTGTGAGTATACAGTGCTTTACACACATCGATTAAGCAATCAGTATTCGCGGCTACGACACTAGTCGCACTAGTTGCCCAGGCTAATCAGAGACTATAGCAGCTCAAAAACGCTTGTACCAAAATGTCCATAGTGGCCGCAAATAACTACAAGATCTGACCTACTTCAATGCATCCAAAAAGGTCTAAGTAAAGGTCACGACTTGACATTTTCTGATGTTAACAAAAGTACATAAAATGTAGTCTTCAGTGTCAAATTCGAGCCAAGCACGTTGTAAACCACTGACTCAATTCACATACTGAAAAGTATAAGTCCAGTGCAAATGACAACATCGAAAGATAACCTTAAAAGACAGACAACTTAAAAGACAGACAATACTGAAAGGTAACCTTAAAACAATCTCCAATGTAAAATTCGAGCCAAGCACATTGTAAACCACTGTCTATTCACATACTGAAAAATTATAAGTCCTGCAAATGACAATATCAAACATAAACCTTTAAAACACAGGCAACTAAAAAAAATGGTCAGGCTGACTGTGGCAATGACTGGTCCCATTGACTTGTCATGTAAGAAAATCGCAAAACCATGTACTGTTTATGACGTTTCCATACAACAGTTACTGATGACTTCCAGCTCAACCAGTAAACTCATTTACTGACATTTGCCAGCTTTTTCAATCTTGTTTGTTTAGAAGCCCACAAAACAAATAAAATCCTACGTGCGCTTATTCAAGGTAACCACGGAACCCTTTTTTCACTCTGGAATATTTCCCTCTGTAATTTTAGGCATTGACGAACCCTCACGTACATGTAGAGGTACCTATTGATATATTAACCATGCAATATATTGTCTGGCTTATTCATTTCACCATGTCTCCATGTCGTCTTCAACCCCCAATTCTTGAGAGGCCTCTAAAACAAAACAAAAACCTTCTCAACATGTTGCCTTCAGATGGGCTTAAATCAATTATAAATTACGCTAATCCTGCGTGGGTGGCACGACACAGCTGGAAGATTGCACAGACGTAGAGCGGGAGAAGGGCACACAACGAGATGGTGGCAGGGAAAAGAGAATTAACTCGTGGGATAATCAATGGCAATGAATTAATGGATGGACGGCAAGGCTGAATGGGTAGAGCATTCGTGAGAGAAAAAAGGTACCGGGCTATAATGGGGGGAAGGTGGGCGACGTTGGGCTGGCCTCCAGAAAGCAACCTGGAAACGGGTATAAAGATAAGGCGCAGGTGGGTGAATACAGTATGCCTACTCAGTCACTGGGTTCCTGAGAGGCTGGGGAATCAAAGATGAGACCACTTTGACACCCACAGTGAGATGGATGTACCCAAAAGTGCCTAACCGCCAACAGTCCCAACCCTGACAAAAGTACACTCTTACACGAAGATTTGGGAATGATGTGATGGATCGTACGCCCACTCTATCCCCATCACTAGGCTCTTCTCCAGAGAATGACAAATCAAGGTTGATTTTGTTCTGGCTTGTATTCCATACATCTCATGTGTACTCATTTTTACGGGTGGGTAAGATTGATTATACCCATTTAAGTGTTACTCTCAGGGGGGGTGCAGGTGGGCATTTTAGAAAACCTATAATAGCTTTTGCATGTTTTGATTATCGTCCTACATGTACAAGTATGCCCTCTCGGAGATGACTCAGGGGAAAAAGTCAAGTGCAGAAATGTGAACGTTTTGTTTTTGATCATCTGGATAGTAAAAACTTATCAAAGGCATGACACACTACGCAAGCAGGAAACAGCAACACAAATATCAACGGAATTAAAAAATAAAATTAATAAGAAGGATAAAAAAAGAATACCAATTCAGTAATGTTGACATTTCATGAACAAGTATGCCAACAGGGCCAACTAGAGAGCTCAGTTGACAGTAAAGCACCGGTACATTGATCTGGAGATCCTTTGAGATCTTTGTTATTGTTATTTTAATTATTTATTGGAATGGAAAAAAAATGTCTTGAAATGAAATGAAATGTAATGTAATTTATTGGCGGCTCAGAGGGATTGTTCCCCAATTGCCATGGGCTTACTGGGTGTACACCTTATCCTTTAGCCCACCTGTGTACTTTCAAGTGGGCGACAGAATTTGAAGAGAATGATTCGACAATGTTTAGACTGATGTTGTCGGAGAGTCCTGCGTGACATGGCTAGCACATTCGTGAGGGAAGGAAGTACGCTCTGGGCGACTGGGCTTTAACGTTGATGAAGGTGGATTTACATACGCCCACTCTGTCACCTTGCAACGGGTCTACTTGAAAGGTTAGGGGGTTAAACCTTAATGCTAAATGGGTGTCTTCAGCGCCTACTGGATACCGTACAGCCATGTCGGCTAAGTAAGTCTCATTCTTACATTTCTTATGATGCAATTTAAAAGGCAAGGTATTACATTGGGCCTTAAGACATTGAGGGCTTTACACTCAATCAAAGATCAGAATGATTGCTTTTTATTCAAATGTCAGTTGTATATATCTGAGGAACTAGAAAAGCAAAACAAGATGTAGCCTAAGCAGCCCTGATACTTCATGGAGGCAGCGGATTCATCCGTTGCTCCTGGCTGTTGCCCTGGTGCCTCTTGAAATATTTCCACAGAACTTTTACTATTATTCCTCATAGAGAGGTCAGACGTCGAATTCACCAAACTCTTCCTAACTTAGGAATAATCTTAGGACTTAGGACGAGGTAAGTTCCATATAGACGTTAGGACATATTGAACCCATCCTAAGTTAGGACGAGTTACTCGTCCTAGCTCAGTTAGGACGAGTTACTCGTCCTAACTCGAGATAGGATTAATCCTAGCGTTTTCAAGAAACCGGCTGCAGGTGCCCTTTACCAAGCAGAAAACGCCTTTGTGCACTTGCCCATTCGAAAAGGAAGCATCAGGCCTGCATAAACATTACAGAAAACAGCCAGTGGATCATCGGTTGTTGCAAACTGTAATTTACAACAAGTGGGTTAACCAGGCCTGGAATTACACGCAGGCCAATAAGGCCATGGCTTCTGTTGCCCCTGGTTTTGGCCTTGGTGCCCCTTCAAAAGTTTCCCATTGACTTTAAGATTTTCTAATGGAAGTGCCCTTTGCAAAATGAAAATGGCAGTGCCCTTTCAAGATGAAATTCCAGGCCAGGGTAACTGAACATGGTTAAATGTGAGAGGCAGGGCTCGAATTGAAATTAAAAATGATGCGGTGAAATCGTACACCATTGGGAAAGAGGTCCCTGTGCACAATGACTACAAAATTGACGGAAAAGTATGATTTCTAAAATCTGAATGTTGCGAGCTTTGAATCTGAACACAGCACTCTCTGACTTGATTAATTATGCATGGCACCACCATTCTAACACTTAGCAAGGCCATCGGCGCAGCCACTGCAACTAAGATCGAGTGGCTGGTACTGGTGGTGGCGCAACTTGCGCAGATGGCCTCATTTTGGTTAGAATGGTGACGTCATGCATGAATATTAAGAGAGGTGTATCATACAATGTGGGCCGCATTGGTGGTTCCAAAAAAAGTTTAGGCAGTTGTGCACAAGTTGTTCTAGTAAAAAACTAACGTACAAACATCTAGTGTAAGATATAGGCTAACAGACCACTGGCCACAAGCCACTCTTGTACCAGCCACCAGCCATTACAAGCCACTTTACTCACCTGTACTCGATCAGCTGCCACTGTACTGCATGGTGTTATTATGTTATCCAGACAGCGCTCATGGGTCACATAGTTACACACTGCAACCAATCAGAAAGGAGAACACAAATTTATGAATAAATACATAAATCATACCAAATGTCAAGGGTCACAACTGTGAGTACAAAACAAAAGCTTTGAATTCAATGTTCGATGATTGTTTTTAATTGTGCACATGAAATTCAAATCGGGGACAGGGTTCGAATTGTGATGACAAATCCTTGAGGCTAAACATTTTTACTAAACCGAAATTGTTTTGAAAAGACCGGAATTATGTCTACAAGACCAGAGTTAAACTGAGAAAAGACTAGATACACAATAGACCCTTCTCATGAAATATGTAAATTGCAAATAGCGCGTGCGCACTAACGTTTTGGTTGGCAAAATGAGGGAACATCGCGCTGTTTTGTACACGGCTAATGGATGCGTGACGCAGACGCGATTGCACGTCTGCTTAGTGCACAACTCTATGGCGTTTGCCAACCAACAGGGTCTGTATGCATGCGTGAATGTGATTAGCATATTTTATGGGAAGGGTCCATTAAACTAATAAACTGTTTTTATTTAAACTTGCACGAAGAGAAGATTGATCTCACTTGTCTTAAATGCAGGTCTCAAAATTCACACTGGACAACGGACCCGAGGCCGATGGGGGTTTTAGTGTCGGGTCATTAAACTTATGACCAGAAAGGATAGTATTGTGTTTTTCAATTGAATAACAATACATTTGTACATGCACTGTGTATATCTTGAATGGTAACACATAATGGTAACTCCACAAAATGGCCGACCATGTTAGTTCGCAATTTCAAGGCATATTTGTATTATACTACTTTTAAAAAATCTTTCTAACCAATGCATTTCATAACAAACAGTTTCAAACGCTTTTCATAGAACCAATTCGCCTGATCCAAGGCAACATGTCCCTTAAAGTCTGAATACTTAATTAATACCAACAAAGACAGGAGAGATAAGTCTTCGCCTACTCTTTTTATAGTGCATTTAAATTTTAAATTAAGTTTTTTATTCACGTGCTGACTCTGGTCTTGAACAAACATTTTTGTGGTAAAGAAAAAGATTTGAGCTACAAGCCCTGCGGTTCTGTGGAGTTTTCTTTGAAAAGACCCAAAAATTATTATTTAAAGACACTGGACACTATTGGTAATTGTCAAATACCATTCTTTTCACTCGGTGTATCTCAACATATGCATAAAACAACAAACTTGTGACAATTTGAGCTCAATCGGTCGTCGAAGTTGCAAGATAATAATGAAAGAAAAAACACCCTTGTCACCCGAAATTTTGGGCTTTCAGATGCTTGATTTCAAGACCTCAAATTCTAAACCTGAGGTCTCAAAATCAAATTCGTGGAAAATTACTTCTTTCTCGAAAACTACGTTACTTCAGAGGGAGCCGTTTCTCACAAGGTTTTATACTATCAACCTCTCCCCATTACTCGTTACCAAGTAAGGTTTTATGCTAATAATTATTTTCAGTAATTACCAATAGTGTCCACTGTCTTATTTAAATCCATGAATACTTCACTCATACTGTGTTCATAAGCCTACATTGTACATCTATTAATGTGTTGTTTTACCAGCTTTATTTATCCCATAAATCCCCTTCCACAAGTTTGATTGTCCGTAACAATCTTCTCCATAAAATAAATTGAAGAAGAAGAGAAAGAATTCCAGTAAAAACAGGTCTCCAAATTGCCTCTCTGAGAAACACTTCCCCTCGCCGGCAAGTCGGACGATACACGGTCCATTGGAAAAATGATTCTCTCCACATGACCTACTGACATTCTCAAATGACAGCAATTCAGCGGGCAAGGTCTTTGTGGTCTACGACAGAAACGTTCAGTGCATAAATATGACATTTGCGCTGCATAGATCGTCTTCTATACAACACTAATATTATTTGATTACATTTAAAAGGGGCTGGATAAGTGAATGTTGTTTGTTGGTTTTTAATTCAATTCGGTGGGGAGTTCTTTTTCATTCGTTTTTGAGAAGACAGTTAAATAACAATGTAGTAAAAGTTCAAATTATGGTGACACATTTTTCTTTTGGTGAACAACATTCATGACAACAAATAAGTCTTTCGGTTGAGTAATTCTTTTGCATTCAAAATGTATACGCCTGTAGTTGACAAATTTAAGTTTTATAAAGCGAGGAGATTTTCAAGAGAAAAGAAAACATCAAAATCAATTTTGTGACGTACTCATTTTCCAATAGATCAGGCATGCAACTTTAACTTCACTAAAAATGAGTAACTTACAAAGTTTCAATGATTTTGTATAGGTTTTTTTTTTCAATTTTGAATGGTAAAACTGAGATTCAAAAAAGGAAATCAGCTGATCCAAGTGATGACTGCATGACTGAATAGATACAGTCCTCGTGTGAGTCGGGGGGGGGGATTTAAGTCTCTAACCTTTCGGTAAAACATTGTTAATTGCCATTGCATTTTATACCCTTCCATAGGATTTGAACTACCTCTCGCTACCAGGTGATCTCGGTGGTCTAGTTGGGATGACACTGCTCTAGAATTGCAACACTCGTGGGCTCAAATCCCACCCAAGTAATATGCCTGCGATTTATTTTTTCACAGAGCTCGGGCAAGTGCCGAGTATACAGTGCTAACACACATGGGGGTATATGGGTAAAAACCAAAAATGGTATTCTTTATCCCCGATGCAAATTTAACATTAATTAAACAATGACAATAATAACAATAAACTCAGCAGAGTATTTTCTGTTACAACAAGGGTTTTTTAAAAACAAAATTGTGCAAAGCCCACACATAATGAGGCACGGCTAGTGCAAAAACAATGACGACAACGCAGTAACAACAACGACGACAAAAATACTCCTCTGCACGATAATCTGCATACATCATGGTATGATAATAATGAAGAGCAATAGGAAACATCAGGCAGCAGTTCCTTCCATCATGCTACTACCATACACACAACGCCATGATCCAGGTTGCAGGTGACAAAACCATTTTACAGCGGCCTTGACAATCCATGCTTGGGCAACGCCTCCATTATTGATTGTTTATGCATTTTTTACCTGGGCCCAGTTTCAAAGAGCTGTTAGCACACAATTTGTTCGGATTTATATTGTTTTGGAGAGTGATCCAAAACTGGTAATTATTTAATGAAAATTTGAGAAGACCTCAAATTAATAAAAGACAGTACTGCAAATAGCAGAAAAAGATCAGTTCTTCACTAAACTTTATATTAAAATAAATAAAAAACTAAAAAAACTAAAATGTACACTTGGTCGTTGAAAATGCACGCACGTTTTTCCAGTGTGAGGGACTGAAAAAAGTAACACAAAAATAGTTTCATGGAGCTGCTTAAATCAGAAAACATTGCTTAAGAATTTTCTACTTAGCAGAAATAAGTAACCAGTCCCAAATTATTCATGAGACGTGGTAGTTTGGCTGGTAAATTCATTCTGGTAAAGCAAAATGTTGTTGCCCTATTTCTGCTTGGAAAAGCAGTAGCTCTATGAAATTGGGCCCTCGTTGCAGGGCTCGTTTCATGGAGCTGCTTCTAAGTGCAAAACATAGCTCAGCACAACAAAATTAAATGCTTAGCAGAATATGGTCACCAACTAAAATACCACATCTCGTATACAATCTGTGAATGGATCATACTAAGTTATGCTTAGCATAAAATTGTTCAGCAATATTTTCTGCTAGAGCAGCTCTGTGATGATGGGCCCTGGGGTGAATCTCACAAGAAGTATAACCACAATGTACATGTTTGGTAATTGTCAAAGACCAGTGTTCTCACTAGGTGTATCCCAACATAATAGTGTGCTTTCCGATAGGAATAAAAGACTTCTAGTCTTTTAATATTTCAGTGAGAAATTACCTCTTTCTCAAAAACTATGTTACTTCAGAGGGAGCAGTTTCTCACAATGTTTTTATACTATCAACAGCTCTCATTACCTCTTTCTCAAAAACTACATTACTTCAGAGGGAGCAGTTTCTCACAATGTTTTTATACTATCAACAGCTCTTCAATACTCGTTACCAAGTCAGTTTTTAAGATAATATTTTTTTGTGAGTAATTACCAAACGTGAACCTAAGTCTTATCCCGAGAACTTTGGGCTACATGTAGCCTCAAGTTTCTCCTAGAACTACTCCTAACCTAACGCTTTGTGAAATCAACCCCTGGTTTCTTTAAGTAATATGAGAATACTGCAATGTTACAGTAAATGATTGCAATGTTACAATAAATGTACTCTCCAAACTTTTCTAGAGAATAAAGGAACTAAAATTATTGTATTCAAATGTCTCATTCAATGGTGTTCCTCGCGTTTTGTTAAAGCCTTAGGGGCGTAGACAGCTGTGTAGCGATGCGACTGAAACCAGAGACCGCGCGTACTATTAGACTTGTGGACTTGTAGTCGTTTAATGGTCTGTCGCGCAGTAAGATAGTGGAGTTGTGGCGGTGCTCTCGCAAGATCACTGGTCTCGCGCAAACTGCTGGTTGCCAACTTCTACTCCCCATGGGTCTGTAGTCATGAGAGCAGTAGTCTCACGGGGCCAGCAGTCTCGCGAGAATACCGCGGGGAGGGTCGGAACGCTATTACCGCGACAGACATTCAACGACTTGTCAACAAGTCCACACGAACATTTACCTATTGTTGCGAGACAACAAGGGCCTTTTCCAACATGTCAGGAACTTCTAAAATTTGTCTGTATTTCTTGTTTATTGCTACCCTCCCAGGGTAGCGAAATTCCAAACCAATCACAAGCGATGGGGTTAGAATACATTAACTTTGGTTTACCTTTATTATTCAGCACTTTACTTGTTTACATACAAATTATGAATAAATTATGTTTGAATCTTTATTGAATAATTCATAAAAGAGAAACTTAAAAACATGATGGGAAAAGGTCTCTCACTCTAGTTGCTTTGCGGCTAGGTCTAAGTCCTTGCAGAAAAAGGCTTAGGTGTAGCTTGTAGCTTGTTTACCAAAATTAAAATTACGGTAATTTATTCTTAACTTTGAGCCACAGCTTCCCGTCAAAAACAGATGACCAGGTTGGTTCATTCCCGGCTAGTAACCTCCCCTTCTTGTATGGTCTCTGTGCCCATGATCAATTCAATGGGAAAAGCCAACTTAATGGAGATCAAAACACGCACTGCCAAAATAAATCACACTTAAGCCACACAAGAAGTCAACACTTGCAGTCTGCGCATCCTTTCGTCGGATAAAATAATAATCTGTCAATTTTCTTAGGGGAATATTTATCCCCTCAACTTACTTGGTTATTTTCCATGTTAGTAGTTTCTGTTATTTTCCCCTTCTTTTAGCAAGTTCTATCGGGAGAAGAACCATTCTGCTCATTCTGCTCACATATTAAAGGAACACGTTGCCTTGGATCGGTCGAGTTGGTCTTTGAAAAGCATTTGTAACCGTTTGTTATAAAATGCATATATGGTTAGAAAGATGATTTAAAAGTAGAGTACAATGATCCACAAAAATTTGCATTGAAATTGCGTGGTTTTCCTTTTACTTTGCGAACTAACACGATCGGCCATTTGTGGGAGTCAAAAATTTGACTCCCATAAATGGCCCACCATGTTAGTCGACGACGTAAAAGAAAAACCGTGCAATTTTGAGCCATGTTTGTGTAAATCCTTATATTCTACTTTTAAAATATCTTTCTAATCAATATATGCATTTTATAACAAACAGTTCCAAACGCTTTTCAAAGACCAACGCGACCGATCCAAGGCAACGTGTTCCTTTAATATTATCATAACATTCAGGATTCAGGAATATTATCTAAAGTGACCTACTTATGTTTGTCATTTCATGTGAGAGAAGTACATTGTAAATTTATGCAAAATAAGGCATTAAAAAAAATGTTATGTTGGCCTAACCCGACCTACCCTAAAAATACGGCCGACCCTGGATATTTGTATTTTTTCAAGGGAAGAAATTCAATGATTAAAATCTATTCATAAATACCCCAGACAGTTTTCCTACTCCTATTGGTGGTGAGGGCGTCACGTGGGGGTGTTTTAACCTTTGATAATGACCAACTGGAGCTGTTTATAACAAGCTGGCTTCCGCATGTCAGGCGCGCAAGATTATCACGCGGAACGCAATTCATAGCTATAGTAACAGCGCGTAATCTAAGCGCGCGCACGTACACACAGTGATAAAGGTCTATAATGGAATGGAACGGAACATCTGTTTTGGGGTACTCAGATACCCAGTTACCCAGCCACAGACTTACTCTTCTCTCCCCCCCCCCCCACCACCAATTCTCTCGATGGGCGCACCACACTAAATAAACTTGCACAGCATACAGTGCAAAATTCACTAAACATTATGCATCTGAAAGCACCCAAAGTCATGCAACAATGGTGTTATTTCTTTCATTGTTCTCTTGCAAATTCGATGACCAACCAAGCAAAAATTTTCCCAGGTTTGTTATTTTGTATGTTGGGATAGACCAAGGGACTAGTCTTTGATTACTAAAGGTGTCCAGTGCGTTAAAATTTTGTAGAAAAATCGCAATCGAGTTTAATACTTTTACCTAATGACTACCCTACCTTGTTTACAAAAACAGTGATCTTTAGAATTCCACGGCCTTTCCTGGCAGGCAAGATACTAATTTGGTTTACAAGAGATTTTTCTTTTAAATTTTGCCTCGTAATCTCAATGGTGCACGTGCCATAACAGCTTACGTATTGATCTGAATGTCATGTAATAAACCACAAGGGAAACTGACAGGGTAAATTTAATTCAATTTTTGTGCACATTAATACTGTGGTTTAATAGTTTTTCAATTCGCATCGGGACAACAAGTATTCATTTTTGTTTTACCCACATACACCGTGGTGTGTTAGCACTTTATACTCAGTACTTTCCGTAGTTCTGTGGTGAAGCAAAACCACAGTCATATTACTGAGGCGGGATTCGAACCCACAACCTTTGCAATTCTAGAGCCAATTCCATACCAACTAGATGGTGGTTTGCGTATGTTCAAATCAAGCTGGAAATCGTTTTCTTCCTTTGACCACAAATTGATGATTTAAATATCTTTTCATCAAATCAAATAAAAACCATGGATAATTGATGTTGCATTTCATGAGAAAATGGCTCTGCACCTACAATGGTGATATTATTACTCAGCTAATTGATCGCAAACATTATTATGGAGTGAGGTTAAACTTGTTTGTGTTTGTTTATTATTAAATTGAAATTTAAAAAAAACTCATATTATCAAGGTTTTGATAAACTAGTAATAGTTTTTCAAAAAAGTGGGTCGTTTTAATAAAAACTAGTATTTTCTCTTACTTGAACATTTCAAGTGTTTACTACCATCCATATGAATAAACAAAGTAAAACCTTTTACTAAATGCTTCTACTTGGAGGATTATGCTTAAAAAACATTTTTGCTAGTACTTGTCAGTATTTACTACAACCTAATTCATACGACCCCTTGAGCTAAACAAAATACTTTGACAACATTTGCTTTTTTATCATGCTGCAACAAAGCCGATGTTCAAAACAGAGCTCCCACATGACATAACTTGAGCAAGATCAAAACTATGACTTTTTATCAATCTAATTATGAGAAGCACCTATAAGCAGGGTAGGCCTATGATACAAACAAATTGTTTTTTACACAATTGAAATATTATGTTTAATCTCATTTGAACTCAATTTCCTTATTTAGTGAAAACATTTAAAATGAGTTCCAGCATCACTTACATGTATTGCTTCGGTTTGTTTGGGTCCTTTGTAACACAAAACACATGTCCATAGATTTACATTAACAACTTACACAGTTTGGACAATGATAGTAGAAAGCTTCCCTTAAAATTGAACTTGCTGTAGCTGTAGTTTTTAAGAAATTAGTAAAAATTACTGTCAAACAAATAAATTTTTCTCAGTTTCAGCATGTAAAAACGTTTACATTTTTGTGTCACTTCTTTCTCGAAAACTATGGCACTTCAGAGGGAGCCGTTTCTCACAATGTTTTACACCATCAACCATTTAACATCTACTATACCATCAACCTCTCCCCATTACCCATTACCAAGTAAGGTTTTGTGCTAATAATTATTTTGAGTGATTACCAATAGTGTCCACTGCCTTTAACACACTCCATTTGACTACTTAGAATGACTGAGAATACTGACTTAGGTTCGACCTTTTTTAACCTCGCATTCAGCAAGCCTACCACTGCTAAGGGACACCAGAAAAGTCCTACATAATAAATGTATTGAAAATCTGCGCATCTGAATTTCCGAATACCCCGATGGGCCAAGCAACAAGAGAAGAAGCTGTACTCATTACACAGTCTTCACGATCCAACCGAGCTAACTCGTCTTAAATACCCGTGTTCCAGGAATTGTTGTTTTTGAGGGGGAGGATTTGTCTTCCTCGTTCAGGAAGAATTTGCTTATTTCTATCATCGGGGTAAATACTCCAATAACAAAAACAGCCATTCTGCTGACCGATTGGAAACAGACACTGGCATCTTGTTAATTAAGAAAGGTCTTCATGTTAATTTAAAGGTACTCTCTTATGTAAAAGAGTGTTATTTGTCTGCCATACCACCCTGCAAAGAGCCATGTATGGCGGACAACTCTTTTGAGAGTGAAACACAGGTACATGTACTTTCAACTTGATTTAGAGTGAAGTTCTTGCCAATATTTCACTCAGAAAGAGTGAATACAGATTGACTTTCACTCTCAAAAGGGTGAAAATGCCACCACTTGGACGAGAGAGTGAAATTTTCACTCTTTTACTATAAGAGAGTAACCGTAGGGTCCTACTGTGGTTGTTGTCAATGTTTTGCTGATTTAGTGGCAAAATTATCAAGAAATACATATGTATACAATGAAATATACAGCTGAATAGTCAGTGTATATATGTTGAGTAAATAACAGAAAACATTCAAGATAGGCAGGTCACAAGAACGAAGAATCTATCCACGTGTAACAAATAACGAGTGACAATGGGTACCAACCGCATTGTCTAACCACAGCATTTGCAAACAGACACCGTCTCTCAGAAGTTATTATAATGCAAAAATTGTTTCTCAGATTCAAATTATTTATTTCTAACCAATATGAACTCTCACCCATAGATATAGAATTTAATACCTAGATCGGCCGCGCTTAGATATGGAGGGCAGCCATTAGCCTATCTCCAACATTCATCTTCTACCAGCACGTGACTTTTATAGCAAGTCCATAGTGGTTTATCTCCCTTTTAGCATGTCCACACAGGTTTATCTCCCTTTTAGCATGTCCACAGTGGTTTATCTCCCTTTTAGCGCCTCCATAGTGGTTTATCTCCCGTGTTAATTTTCTGTGTATTACCACCAGCATGTGACTTTTTAGCGCGTCCATGAAGAACCAGAAATGTTTGTATACGGCTTATGGCGCGTATGTACGCACGGCCGATCTAGGTACTATATCTATGCTCTCACCCAGCACTTTACTGGCACTTGCCAAGCACCCTCTCCATAGAAACGATATGGGGAGGGGGGGGGGGACCATGTGCAGTAACTGGTGAGAGCTCATAATGTACAGCCACAGGCCTGCTTGGATCATGATGACACAGCCCATTTCAAAAACTTTAAAATGAAAAAATTGAAAAAAGACTCGGAAACGGCGATTTCAAAAATAGTGCAACTTCAACAGCAATGTTCTACAAACACCATGAACACAATTCCCAGCTCGATTGCAATATTAGCCATGACACAAAATAATAACAATGTTTAATACCTTTAAAGACACTGAACACTATTGGTAATTGTCAAAGACATATGCATACAATAACAAACCTGTGAAAATTTGAGCTCAATCGGTAATCGAAGTTGCGAGATAACAATGAAAGAAAAAACACTCATGACACAGGAAGTTGTGTGCTTTCAGATGCTCGATTTGGAGACCTCAAATTCTAAATCTGAGGCCTCAAAATCAATTTCGGGGAAAATTACTTCTTTCTCAAAAACTACTCCACTTCAGAGGGAGCCGTTTCTCACAATGTTTTATACTACCAGCCTCTTCCCATTACTCGTTACCAAGTAAGGTTTTATGCTAGTAATTATTTTGAGTAATTACCAATAGTGTACACTGCTTTTAAAGGCACTGGACATGTTTGGTAATTGTCAAAGACAGCATAATACAGATACCAACATAAATGCATAAAATAACAAGCCCGTGGGCTCAATTAATCATCAAAGTTGCTAGAGAATTACGATTTTGTGTGCTTTCAGATGCATAATAAAATACCTTGGTCTTTTGTTATTTGAGTGAGGAATAAGCCGATAACCTCTTTCTCAAAAACTACTTTACTTGAGAGGAAGCCGTTTCTCACAATGTTTTATACAGCTCTCTATTGCTCATTACCAAGTAAGTTTGATGTCAACCCCTGTTTTGAGTAATTACTAATTAATTGTAATGTCCATATTGTCCAGTGCCTTTAAAAAAACGGGAAATTTTAGGAGAGAAAAAAAAAAACTTGTAGGATCAGCTGTCAGACAATTGATTTTAATGTGGAGTTTGGCTTGGCTGGGTGTCATTTAAGTGTGCTATACGAAAATTAAAAACATTGCAAGCATTGATTCTTTTACAGTGAACCGATTACTTTATGCTTCAATTGATTAATCTGACAATTTTTATGCAATAATGTGTTTGCCATGTCATGTCATATTGTCCTGCTGTGACATAAGTGGATAATTTTTGTTAAATATTAGACCTGAAAATACAATGTAGAGCCTATGTTGTGTCTTAATTTGCTGTATCTTGTACAATACTGATTTATAGACAATTTTTTTGAATATGATACAATAAAAGTTACCAGTGCAAGTTTCAACTGAATACAGTTAGTGTCTACATGTTGAAAAACGGCAAAAATTATCACAGTATTTTCAGTAAAAACGTAAATTTTAACATGAAAGGCAGTGGACACTATTGGTAATTACTCAAAATAATTACATGTATCATAAAACCTTTCTTGATTACGAGTAATGGGGAGAGGTTGATAGTATAAAACATTGTGAGAAATGTAGTTTTCCACGAATTTGATTTCGAGACCTCAGATTTAGAATTTGAGGTCTCGAAATCAAGCATCTGAAAAGCACACAACTTTGTGTGACCATGGTGCGACAAGGGTGTTTTATTCTTACATTAATATCTCGCAACTTCGGCGACCGATTGAGCTCCAATTTTCACAGGTTTGTTATTTAATGCATGTATTGAGATGTATACACCAACCGTGAAGACTAGTCTTTGACAATTACCAATAGCGCCAAGTATCTTTAATTGTTCAAGAGCTCCTGAATCACCAAATTGATAGAAAAGTCATGAAGGAAATGTTGTACCATTTTTAACAGGGCTATAACTTGATTTTAGGGGAGAAATCCACAAGACTGTACTGTACGGCTTTAGTTTTAGCTCAAAATATTGACTGAAACTGAATTTATTTGTACAAGAACAAATCGAAAGGACACAGTTGAATGTATCAACTCTTATTTGAACAAGCAAAAAGAGAAGATAGATTTCATTTGATCAACGTCAATTTTATCAGCCAGTTTATCCATCAAATTGATAAAACAGCCATGAACGAAAAATTGTTGTTCATGCATTTTTCACTAGTACTAATGTACCAAACGAGAGATAGAATATTAATCAGAATCAAAGTCAACAACTAAATATATTTTTTTAAATTAGATTTGGCACAGATGGGGAATTTAAATTATGTGGGAAAAAACAAGACCAACCGATTTGTCTGGTCATGAGGTTACTGGACTGACACTAAAACCACTGGCCTCAGGCCTGCAGTCAGTAGTGACGACCGGTCAGTCACTAGTAAATTCCGGGCCCTGCTTAAAACTAAGATTAATTCTGTACATTGCTTTTAACAAAGCAATAAGCCTGGGCGACTAGTGCGACTAGTGTTGTACATATACGGTAGTCGTGACTATTGATTGCTTAGTCGAGTAACATGGAATACGCACGCCTAGAAGCCTAAATCCGCCGCTAACCTGTAAAATATACGCTTGCCGTATGCAGAAAATTCCCTGCTTCCGTAAGCGCTGATTTTTGAAATAAACACTGGACCATGGCCTACATTGTAAGTCCACAGGGTTGTGACATTTAAAACTTGAGTCCATTCAGCTTTGCGGTGTTTCTCCTCTCAATAAAACATGTTTTGTTTAATTTATAGGTTTCAAATCAAAATTTCCCCAAAATTCATCATGCTAAGCAAAAGGAAGAAAGTTATATAAATAGGTTTCTTGTCAAATGCAAGAAAAAAACAAAATGTGTAACCTACACGTACAATGTGGTCTACAACCGTCTGTGTACATTTCAACAATTGTAAAAAATACTAAACGTCTTCTAAGCTCTTTATCTTGCACTTTCTCCCTTAATTAATTTTAGACCAACAATCCTTTGACATTACCTGACTGTTAGTGTTAGTGTTAGTGTTAAGAAAGTTTACCAGAATAATACTGCGAAAATGCACTTAGACTACAAATAAGCTATTTTCGGATCTACACAATTGATCGTCATAATAACACTACTTGCTAAACCCCATTTTTACTTTTGTTGTCTGCACACACGAATGCAATAGAGTTCTGGCCATGCAATAAAATGTCTGATAGAATTTTAATTTTCAAATGTCAATATTGAATATGTAGCATTTATTTAACTACCAATTTCTAAGTAAACACTTAAGAGGAATATTTCTAAAAGGAAAATAAAGCCCACGACAATATTTTTTTGTCAAATTTTCATATTTGACTCAAATATAAAAATTATCTTTGACTCAAACTTAAAAATTTGTTGCTAAGATAAAATTATAGCATTTTCAATCCTATCTACAAGGCCGATGTAGTATCTTCAAGGATTTACTCCCCCAGATCACCTCCGACCGGACTGTCCAGGTTCTTCCACAATCCTTAATAATACCACGAATACTTCGGTGGCCAAAAACTAGGCCGAAATGACACTTCTCTGAACTAAAAAGATACTATAAGTTATCACACATGCGCGAGTGGAATACGGAAAAATATAGCGCTTCTGCGTCATGGGACGCAGACGCGCTATATTTTTTTGTATTTCACGAGCGCGCATGTGATAACGAATTTATCTTCCAGTCTCACTTGCAACGTGCAAAATTTAATACTTCAGACCATTATTTCACGCACACAAAGTTTAGAATGTAATTTTTGCACTGTCCGTATACGGAGCGTGACAAAATGACATTTTCACAATACGCACTGTGTAATATTAATAAAAACAGAGGAAGTATGATATAAAACAGAGGTCGTAGCATATATGTTTTTTATCCCCCTAGTACTTAGTAGTTCGATCATCTGATTGGTGGATTAGCGCGTACTGGAAGATAAAGTTTTATATTACTCATGTGTTTATTAATCAACTGACAGGTGAAAAGTGTGGCAGATAAGGTCAAAGGGCTTCGCGGATCGCAGTGCGCATTGGTACTAGACTGTACTGGTACAAGGAGAAATAACTAATAAGGTAGGCAACAACAACACAAGTTTACTACAATATTTCACCACGGTATTCAAGAAAATGAAATGAAGAAATCTTACCTTCGCATATATAACCTTGACCAAACAATCCCCACAACATATCCGTACAGTGATGGCAAAATGTTGGTCTGTGGAAATTTTTCTTGTACAGCGAGTGACCACAGTGCTTGGCCTTGGTTCGGCTATTCTTTCCCGGGTTGAGATCTACCTGGTGGCCAAACAGTCCGGCCGCCGTGGTCGCCATGTCGGCAGCCGCTACCGGCTGTCGGTGGCTTTGCTTCCCAGCAATGGTGACCGAAGAACCCGCTGCGGGCTGGCTCAGTTGATGCTCACTTTCGGTCCACCCAAACTCGGTATCTTCCTCCTGAGTTTCGCAATAATGTGAGGCCAATGCGGTACACGACTGTTCATTCATGGATACCTGCATAAATTACCAAAAATACTTCATTATCTGCCCGTAATTTCTGTTGACACAAACATTGAAAATGCCAAGGCCGGGTTCAACGCGGCGGTCACGCCTTCATGTGTAAAAACCACGTACAGTCAATCCACGTTAAATTCATGGAGACAAAAACCACTGTTTGCTACAAATTCAGAGGGATAAAAGAGACACTTCGGATGAGATAATCGTTACCAAACAGGTATATTTACCTAATTTACCAGCAGAGAGGAAAGAATGCACTCCTCGCAGTAAATGACAGTTCCTGGAACATAGCTGGGAGCCCCTTTTCTCCGAAATTGAGGACTTCACAGCGTCGAAGGCATCGTCGGCGCAAGCAGTTTTGTTTTCGCATCGTACGCGTTTAGAGTTTGGGCTAGCAGACAACACGGGCGCATAGTAATGAATTGACAGGGGGGTCACACTCCAATAATAACATGCATTATAATTCCAAAGTAAAATGATACATCTAAGTTTTAAAAGGTTTTTGTTTCATTTGACTTATCTGAAAATAACAGTGTGGTTTATGACTCTTTAAAGTTTTGAATGAATTTAATTTGACAAAATAATTATTGTTGTATTATACCGTTATAAATTACAGAAAGGTTCCACCCCTGATACTGCTTATCATTATTAGTCTGGTATCGATGACATTATTACCACGAAATAATGTACCGTATGAATGAGGCACCAGACGTAATGACAGCAACGATGGTGAACATGTAAAGGACCACAGAGGGCGATATGTCAAAACTGCGGTAGGTAAAAATACCATTAGAAATAATCAAAATAGGATTAAAAATCTTTGTCTCATTCAACACGTCATAAAAAAAAAACTAAACCTTAATGCGGCAAACAGCAATAGTGAATGCAAATTACAGAGTATGCCTACTTTTATTTTAAAAATTAAACACCACAAAATCTCGGGGAAAAACTTTCTTGACGCTATTCGCACAAAGATCCCAAAATCCTTCAAAGATCACTTTTTATGTTAAGTTTTGAGATAATTTTCCCAAAAAGTTTGACTGAAATTTTTAGTAGTACATGGTACAGATTCAAATAAGTTATAATCGTTGAACCAAGGTATTGCGTACATAAACATCTGACAACAGAAACTCGTAATTAGTTATGAATAATTAATTATTGTCGTATGCAATTATGTCCTCTATGCAATACTATCCGGAAGACATTATTGCATATGCAATAATGTCCGCCGGACGGTTTTGCATATGCAATCATGTCCATCCGGGCGCTGCTGCATAATGCAATTGTGTCCGCCCGGACACATTTGCATATGCAGTTGCGTCCGCCCCGTGCAAAATCGTTCTTGCATTAAATTAAACGCCCTTGGTCGACGGAACACGTTCGCCATTTTTTAAGCTAAGTGCATGTCGTGAATGACATGTGAAATGTTCGGCCGTTGGGTACTCGCTGCAATCATAAAATGCGTAAATATTCATAGACCTTATCGCAAATACCAATGCGCAAGCGCAGATGGTTGAATGAGGTGCATTGTGGGATAGATATGAATCAAATTTCGCTACCAGCTAGACCACAATGCACCTAATTCCAAGCTTTACGCGCGCGCCCCAGTATTTGCGAAAAGGTCTATGCTACATCAACGTCCGTCATGCACGCTCTCTTACGCGCGCGCACATGTCTGCCGGACGGTTTTTGCATTAGCCCCGGACACGATTACATGTATGCAAAAGTGACCGGAGCGGACAGTATTGCATGGCGGACATAATTATTGCATATGACACCGGCCAGAATTCATGCAGACGATTTATGTTACTGTAAATTATTTTTACATGCTCTGTATTGTGTCTGGGGGCTTATGCAAACTGAATATTTTTCGTTTTGTTAAATCAAGGTCAATATTATGTCAGATGATAATTGTGTGTAATCCTTTATGGCGACAGTCATAACCAGGCCAAGTACGGAGTCGTTAAAGTGCTATCGGGAATTCAATTCAATTCAATTCAATTCAATATAGTATAATATTAATTTGTTTCCATCCTGAACAGTACGTGTAGAGAATGTAGAATACAATTTTGGAGGCGGGATCCTAATAATAAACCTATGCTAATTGTTAAGGGGAGTGACTTTTAGCGGAAAAGGAAGAAGAAGTTAATGCAATAATATTTTATATAGATTATTACAAGACAAAGATAAACATGATCTGACAATCGTTCTAGAAACTATAAGGCTCCCCTGTGAGCAGGGGAGCCTTATAGTTTCTAGAAGTAATCTGACAAGAAATATGTTGAGATAAGTTATGGCTAAATCAACCGTGAGAAACTGCGGGGACGGAGTCAACTCTTGGGAATACACCGAAGGGATAAAACTATGCTACATTTTAGAAGATAAGATACTCTTTGAAAATATATAAGATGCCAAGGAGATTTTGGAAGAGTTGACGTATAACTTATGACTTGGTACAAGTTTCAATTCTGACTAATAATGTCTTATGGGCTTTAGCCAATTGATGTTGTGTCAATTTGTAGGTATTACTGTAGGGAAGAGCATAAAAGCACCATGCTTCCTTTTTCCCCTGCATGTCGGCTATGTTATATTTTCGAAGATTTGTGTTTTTGTTGCGTTGTTTATTATGTGACATTCATATAATAGTAGTAGTTGTAGTTGGCAGACGTCTGTCGCGGACGACAATGTCAAATTTAGATGCATCCTTCGTCAATGACATCTTCCTCTCCTCATCTTGTTGTCAGTTTTTTGGGTGATCGTGTCTCATCCCATCCATCATACAGCAGCAAATCTATTCCAAGATGACGCAATAGTTTGACACAGTTTCGGGTAATTTTGACACAGATTCAGTTACTCATAAAACGTTTATTCATTATTTTTCAATCGATGTTATTAAAAAAATATTATGTCTGAATTTTGTAGTGTAATTTTTCTTCTTTTTAAATTGTGTATTCGCTGTACATTTTCCTGTAGTTCGACCCTTGATCGCCATGGGAAACTTGTTTTAAAGAACAAACTATAGACCATGTGAACCTTGTTTAAAGCTGGTCAAGTTTTGAGATGTGCCCCCTTTCATCATATCAAAAGTTTATAAGAATAAGACTCCATAAAATGCAATCTCCATAAAATATAAGATTTTACGTTTTCTTCCTCTGACCTGTCAACAAATCGTGCCTGCAGAAAGTCCAGGCTTTGCGGCTCTTTTGTAAACATGTGATGTCACAGGCTAGGCCTCATCGTCAATTAACGAATGATTGTCTGGCTATTTTGGATGTGTTCACAAAAATTGATAAGTCCGGGAAAGAAGTAAACTTAAATCCATATTTTCCAGTAACCTTACGGAATATGTTGGTAAGAAGTCTGGAAAACTTTGGGAATGAGGAGGAAAAAAAATATCTGCCGAAACCCGGGACAATTCAGAACTCGTGCGAGTCCTCCGGGGGTTTTGAACCAGGGACCTTCAGATCTTCAGTCTGACGCTCTCCCAACTGAGCTATTTCGGCTCATGTATGTTGAGTGAAATTCATACATTATATTGCATAAACGCAAATACAGTGCAAACGAAAAGAGCCGAGGTCTGCTATTTTTTATTTCACATGGATAAATGTAACATTTCATAGCACCTCAGACAGTTTACTTCTATGTTTCAAGTTTCGATTTTGCGACGAATCGAAATTCAATATGGTAATGATGTAGGACGGTCAAAGGTTATTTAAATCCCCGCGAACCGGAAGTGAAGGCAATAACATAAACATTAAAAAACGGGCCCCTCGGACATTCGGCTGGGTTTGCTCGTTGGAGAAAGTACACTAAACAAATTAAAACAATGGGTAGATTACTGGAGGTGATTGCATTTGCAGTCGTATTTCTGACAGTTATTGTCGCCGCAAAGAAGAAAGGAATGCTGGAGATTGTAACCACAGTAAGTTCAATTAATTTTTGTTATTATAAAATAAAACTTAGTTTGGACTTTCAATCAACACTTTGGATTAGCCCCACTTGTGTGCAGCTAGCCTTGGCCGCACAAGTGGGGCTACACTTTGGGTAAAAACGATTGAAGAACTACATTGTGACGTTGGATAAACACTCTCAAAGAGGGTGTTAGTGTTATATCAAATCTTCCGGATCCTACAGAAAGTTCACTGAAATTTTGAAAATAAACTAAGCAGCAGTCCAAGTTCCGATGAAAACAATTTGAAAGCCTCGGTGGGTGTGGAAACCGGGTTCAACTCTAAATATCTGGTTGCAAGATGAACAGGTTGGCAGGCTGGATTTCAAAATTAAATAGTGTATCACTGAGTGCTGACTACATGTAATGAGGCATGGGTGTGTGTACGTGTGTGGAAGAACATTTAGGTAATTAGCCCTTGATCAGATGCTACCATATTGAATTGTTTCCCAATATCTGGGCAAAGCAAACCAGAGGGTGAATTCAACGTTTCCTCACTACCTTTACCATGCTGACTTAAGCCCTGCGAATGAGAATTTTGATATATATTTGGTTTGTGGTAACACCATGTGTGTATCTACTTCCCAGGTAGTGTTGTTCTTAGGGAACTGTCTTACTTTATTCTACTGCTGCGGAGTAGATAATCGGAGGTTCGGGAGACTTCTCAGTTCTGAAAAGAACTGTGCTGCTTTTTACCTATTACCAGGGCAGATGGTATAGAAATTAGACTGGACTACTACTTTAGCTTATAGGATCGTAATTAACTGTACTGCCGCGGAGTCAGTTCTGAATTGGACTCAACGTTTTGACTAGCTTGCTCTAGTCATCGTCAGGAGACTGGTGTTTGAGAATGAGAATTTTGATGTCACAGCCCTCTGAACGCAGCAAATGTTCTAAAGGAGCCAATTTCAACTATGCGGATTATTCAATGTGAATCTAAAGTCCCAATCCGTATCGTATTTGCATTCGCAGGAAGTATGAACCGGGCTTCAACTTAAATGCGATAACGTAACCCTCCTGCCGACGGTGCCGTCGGCAGGAGAGTACATTACTGAGCTCTGGTGTTATTTTTAAGAGTCATTTTATCAAAATCTTTTAAATATCTTGGTGATTTTTTTGAAAGAGACTTGCAATTAATGCACTTTTAAACAAAACAATTATCTGTGTAAAATTCTAGCCCTGAATAATTTTATTCAACTAATGGCAGTGGAGGCCTATACATCGGGATTGACAAAAAAGACACATGAATTATTCAATTTACACACAGCAGTGCAATGGCAGGTTTTAATGAAGAAAAGTGTATTAAATTACCATTCAGTTATAGAGTTCATAAGAAAGAAAGTGGGATTTAATTTAGACTGTTAGAGCATTCATCGATCGTCACTACATTAAATCACAAAGTGATACAAAATTATTATATTCTGTAGAATTTAAAAGTGTATTAGAATGCCGTTTGAAATAATTTTGTGGGGATTTTGTAAGAAACTTGCAAACATAGCACTCTTTGAAAATAACATACTCTTTAAAGACAATGGACACTATTGGTAAATGTCAAAGACCAGTCTTCTCACTTGGTGTATCTCAACATAATTATGCATAAAATAACAAACCTGTGAAAATTTGAGCTCAATTGGTCGTAAAAGTTGCGAGATAATAATGAAAGAAAAAAACACCCTTGTCACACGAAGTTGTGTGCACTTAGATAATAGATAGTTGATTTCGAGACCTCAAATTCTAAATGCGAGGTCTCAAAATCAAATTCGTTGAAAATTACTTCTTTCTCGAAAACTATGTCACTTCAGAGGGAGCCGTTTCTCACATGGGTTTATACCATCAACCTCTCCCAAACACTCGTCACAAAGAAAGATTTTATGGTAATAATTATTTTGAGTAATTACCAAAAGTGTCCACTGCCTTTAATAATGTGAGTCTATTGTTTAGTCTACTGTGTGAAGTATACAGCTGCTCTCTACTCAATGTATTATCTCAATGGTATCATTGACGACTCCATTGTGATAGTGTGTTAGATTAGTTTATCAATAATAGAGTGCTCCCATTGTGTTGTTGAGCATGTGGCTGCTATTGGGCCACATGCATAAAAGCTGCTTAGCATCCCACCAACCTTTTGGAATAAATTTATATATTTATTTTTAACTTGAAAGGTAGGGTCATCTTGTTGTTTTTGTCAAGATAACGCTGATTTTAATATTGGCAAAATTGTCCCACTATAAAAGTCGCATCTGAAAGTTTCAGTTGGAAACAGTGCCTACTTATTGAAAAACTCCCTTCTGATGTGCAGAAAATAAAAAAGAAGAATGCTACATATAGTAAACAAGACCTTATTTTGTCATGGCCTAATTATCACAGAAAGGCTGAGTAAATACTGATAGAGAATTGTTGAATACAAATGAATTATTAATGACCTATTCATTAGAACTGTATTCTTCCAACATGCCCATATTGTTTAATTTGCGAACTAATATTATTCAATTCGAATTTTTGTGATTTTAACATAGTTTTTGAGAAAATAGTTAAAAACTACCGATAACTATTGCAAACTGCTAACCAACCAAAAGGCATGATATAAACTAAAACATACTTAATGGCCTGACAATTTGAACCTGTTACAGTTAGGGTCTTAATACCGGCTGTTAACTGTATTTTACATATTTTTGTAAAAAAAATTAACGTATTTTTATCAAATACGTCCAGCACACTACATCAATCCCACACTATCTGGATACATTAATATTCACTTTATAATTTATTGAGGACACAAGTTGTAATTAAAGCTTTTTTTTTAGGTAATTTTTGAATGATGTCAGATCGAAATTATTGCAGCAAAGTGGACATAAATGACATGTACCAACACTTTCTTGATATTTTCTCCTCTTGTTTTACAGCATATACCTGAACCATGCCCAGAAAGAGCTGAAGTTGGTGATGAAGTTGCAGTCCATTATATAGTAGGTTTATAACCAAAAACCCATTTTACCTCGGTGTTCCTGGCTTGATTGGCTGCATATTGCGCCACAGCCTTAGCCATTACACTGTGCTTTAAAGAAATAGGTCTCATACTTCAAATCATAGCTCAAAATACCTTGCTTTGATACGCCAGTGCCACTAGGGGTGCTATAAAGCGCTTTATAGGAACCAAGTAATAATATTATAAACCAATACAATATCATGTGGTGGTTGCATACCTGGTACAATGTCAACCCTCCTACTGTCTGACCATATTATAACAATCATTTGGGTTTTGAGATGCCAGCCTGCGATATAATATCATGCGGTGAATACATTCATGGACTGTACATGTCCCTAGATTATACCATGCCACCAAATGTGCACCCAAGAAGTAACTATGATATTGCTAATTATGGGAGGGATGCTTGCCTCTCAAAAGAGCCATTTTGGTTTCAGCTTTTCAAACAGCGCTTGCCCATCAGAGGTTATATTGACGAGAGGTATCGCTACGGCACTTTCCCATGATAGCAATGCTAGGTGCATCCCTACCAGTAATGAGAGATTAATGACACCAAGGCAAGAATGGGCGCATTGATAATAAAAATCTCTTACATTCTCTAATGTGGGTTCACTCGTATCCACGTTCTTCTCTCCGCAGGGCAAGTTAGAGTCAGGAATGGTCTTTGACCTATCCCGACTCCCGGACAACTCCAAGGAGCCTCTCAGATTCCAGCTCGGAAAAAATAAAGTCATCAAAGGATGGGATGAAGGCATTAAAGGAATGTGTCTAGGGTAGGTTCATAAAACCAGTCAACTTTTTATTCCATTTAATATATTGATTCTGGTTGAGGAGCTACAAACTCTCGAGTCAGCAAACTCAATCACTATAATAGCCATGAACCCAATGGAGAAAAGACAAAGAAGGAAGTGTCACATAATGTAAAGAAACCCAAAGAATTATTCAAAGGAAAACCCTGGCAATCAGGTATGGATTGAAAACCAAATCCACATAGTGCCCCTGGCGGGATTGAAGAGGTGAAGATGTGAAAGGCAAGGAAATATACCAACCCGACCTCCTCATTCCAACTTACCCCTGGCAAACAGGCTGATGTAGTGGTGTCTTGCCTTGCCTTCCACCTCTGGGACCTCGGTTCGAATCCCATCGAGGGCACTATGACGATTGGGCTTTCTTTGGCTCTAATTAGAGCATTGAGAATATATATCTAGATCCTGAAGACACTCGGAGCATTTACAGTGCAACTCATTGATAATTGAGTGTTTTATTTGTCAATAGAGAGCAGCGTAAGCTGATCATCCCATCGCATCTTGGATACGGCAAGGAGGGTCATGCAAACATCCCACGTAAGTCCAGTAGTAAACCCAAAATAATGTCCTCTTCTGGGCGGGAAAAAAAACTATTTTATGTTGTATCATCCTGCCATTTTTCAGTGAGTTGACCAACCATTTGACCAGGGTTGAGAGTCATTGCTAACAAAAAAGTGTGACACTGGGATATAAATGCTTAGGTCTGTTTGAAATGATGGAATTTCCACCTTTTTGTAAACTAATAAAAGGAGCTACTGAGCCAGTTGTTTAGCTTCCCTGGGTTGGCCCATTCTGCCCCAGTATGCTCGAATAGCTTTGATGGGGCTCACCCGGGTCAGCCCCCAGTGCCCTGTTTGTGGAGTGGGTCACTTGGGGGTGACCTGAGGTACATGTCGTCACCACGAGAGGGCGAGTGTGATCGTTCGATTAGCTCTTGTCATGGAGTGAGCACTGCGGGATCGACCCAGGGAAGCAAAACAAACGCACCCATAGATTCAGAGGAGCTTTTGGGAACAGTGTCTGCAGCACTATATAGAGAAGAAGACCAAGCAATCAGGATTTCTCTATTATGTGGAAAAAATACCGCCTGATTTTCTTCACTAGGCGACATAAAAAGTCTGAATTCAGATAAAAGACTGTAAAAAAACTCATCCCTGATTGCTGAGACCATTCATCAGTGGGGGTTGTGCATTATGGCACCCTCGAAACTGCCATGGAAGACATTGATTGGTCAGACAGTAGGAGGGTTGAATGTGTACGGTGTAGTGCATTCGCAATGTGATATCATGTTGTCGGCTGGTATAGTTTACTTATCATTCAAAACCACAGTGGCTGCTATTTAATGGTCAGACAGTTGTGTCATCTATGTACTGTGCATTGGGTTAGTCACTAGGTTTTAGCCATGATTTTGTTAATGGGTAGCAAAATTTGCTGGAAATTAAAAAACTGGGTGTCCAAATTCTTCACTTACAATATCCATGCAAATGCCAGATAGAACAGGGTGACGAAATTTTAAAAAGGGTATCCAAAAGACACCCAGACAACCCTTTGGCTAAATTGAACACTTGAACAACAACTTACTCTGTAATTTTTCTTCCATCCTTTACAGCCGACTCAACTCTAATATTTGACGTGGAACTGATGGATATTAGGAAGCCCTCTGCATTCTCCTCAATGTCAAGGTCACTCCCGTTCCTAGTTGGACCTGGTATTGTAATCATCTTAGGCATGTACCTTTGGAATAAGGCCAACTCCGACTCCTGTCAGCAGGCCAAATCTAAAAAATTACAGAAGAAGAGGAAAAAATAACTCTGTGTTTTAGTAGGGGTTGTTTATTTACTACGCTCTCATTCTTTTAAAAGTGTACCAAATTATTCGCTTTTTCGAGAGTTACATTCCTTTACCACCCTCCCCCTCACGTCTAGCCCAGTTTCATAAAGACATAAAGGCTTTAGACCATGCGCCCTTTGTTTAAATGCAAGCCGCCTTCTACTGACGTCTGTTGAAGTGGCGTCAGATGCCACATAGTTCAAGTGCGATATGAGCCTTGGCGTCACTATTATTGGCAAGATTTCACAGTGACGCCATAGGGCATCAAAATTTTATCATCTGAAAAAAAAAAAACATTGTAAATTTTGTGTCTATTTGGGTTTTTGTCAACTCAAAGTGACATGTGATGAAACAACATATTTGTAAAACTATCAAGTGCAACATTCCAGGTGCCACCTCACTTTATTTTAGAGCTTTCAGACGAAATGTCCTTACAATCTTAAAACAAAAACCTTCACAACCCTAACAACTTGTACACTTTTTTATCAATGTAAGCGCAAAAGTGAACAGCCTATTTGTTTAATCATGCTGCCAATTATTGTACTGTATATCCAACTCTAGATAGTTGTTTTTGTTTTCCATGCTGTGGACAATACTGCCCTCTAGTGGTGACTTTGTAGCTGTTGCAAACTTCTTACCAACCAAAAGGACCTATGCTATAAAATGCACAAAATGACGCTTCGATCCTAGCAGATTATTTCTTTTACAACCGTTTCAGACGAGCGCTCCAGAGTCTTGCTTAACCAAATTCTGAATTAGTTACATGAAAAGTTTGATGTCTGAAACAGTTAGGAGCAACTGGATACTCTAGTCGAAAGATTGACTGTCGCATTCGTTTGGAACGTCATGAGCCTGTCTGAAACCAAAATTTATTTGCGTCGACCTAGAGTCGCTCCTAATTCTCATTCCGTTTCGGCACTACTCTGGAGCGCCTGTCATGCCTTTGATTTGGGAAGCATTGGCGCAACATCTGTGATATTTGTGTATTAAATCTCATCTAAAAATGTAGAAAACTGGCCCCATATTACATCAGTGAGGCCCCCACAAGTGCAATAAACAAACTTGAGCAATACTCATAGAGAAGGACCAGGTAGCCAGCCAGACCATGGGCAAAACACATTATTTTTCATAATAAACATTTTAAAAACTATTACAAAATTAGATGTCTTATAGATTATTTTCTGTAAAATGCTACACAAATAGTCAGGGATAACTATTTTCGCTGATTTTTTTCAAGGGCGCCATTGCCATGCGGGTATTTGTCCTTGTTCTTCCAGTATTCAGGGTGCTATCTGGTGTATTGGATTCTTTCATTTTAAAAGTCATCCATTTTGTTTCTTTTGGTTAATTATTTTGGTCAAACTTGATAGTATGTTATGATTAGAACTACAATGTGTATAACCTAAGGTAGTGACGCAGTTCAACTGACATCATTTTACCCATGATGATGTTAAGTAGGATTTGAAACTTTGCATGGTGGAAATACGGTATGGGAAGGTTTGCGGTAACACCATGTAATGACTATCTCTAATGAGTTGGGGTGGTTCTGAAAAGAACTGTTAGTTTCAACTCGACGTTGAAACTTTTTTACTTTTCTCCAGAAGACGATCAGAGCATACTGATCGAAACGGCCAGTTGAAACCAACGATTCTTTTCAGAACCACCCCAACTCATTAGAGATAGTCATTACATGGTGTTACCGCAAACCTTCTCTTATCATGATGATGTTGTTTGTGTTTTTTGAAAGTCAATGTCTTGTGTTATTGGGTAGTAGTTTTCAACTATAAAGGGATGGTACATCATTGGTTTTTGGAAGAGTATACATTCATTACCATCCTCTGGTTTTCAAGATACATACGTGTAACGCAAAGGGATTGTACCTACAACATAATTTTTGGAGGAGACCACCATTACAATCCTCTAGTTTTAAAAGAACGTATTATTTTAAACAGATGGTACATCATTGGCTTTTGGAAGAGTACATTCTCCAGTTGTAATGAAACATGTCATAAAAGGATGGTACGTAATATTTCATTTTTGGAAGAGTAATTCATTCATGCCCTCTGGTTTCCAAGAAACATATTCAAACTAACTTTTAATCTTTCAAAACTGGAGCCTGAATTTCGGTTGAAATTGTGTATCAAACTGAAGGTTGCTGATATCTTTCAGGGCAAATGAATGCGAAATTCCATTTTTTGTTTCTGAAAAAAAGGGCAATAAAAATAAAAGTTTACTGAACAATAACATGGATGAACTCTTCAAAAAAAACAGTAACTTTCCATACATTTACACTAGTTCTTTTATTTCTTTCAATTTTTTTTCCTTTCACTTCTTTAATTTACACTAGCAAAAAAACTGAAATATTTTTGGTCTTAGTTATTTCTTTAGTTTAGCGGTTCAGTTATTTATAATGAATAAAATAAAGTTTTATGTTGAATTTTTCCTAATATTCTTTCAACTCAATTCATCTTGATTTTTATGAGAAATAAGTTCAAATATCTATTAAAAGTGAATTCATCACCTTTCAAATATTGTGGAGTTGTTTCAGTTCTTGGTCTCACCAACTACATTCTTTGTGTGTATTCTTTTGTGGGACTTCGAGAACAAATCCAATTCAATTCAAATATACATTTTATTTCCATACTTCCATGAAAAATATTTTGACAATTACATGTACTACTGATCAAAACAAATAAACATAACAGTAGGTAGGATGAATGAAATAAATGGAGTATGGGCTGTTTTGACAAGCAGAAGCTTGTGAAAAAACAGTCAGATAGACAAAGAAACAAAACAAACAGACTGACATTGTTTTTTCCTTTTTTTAAAAATTGAATACACAAAAATATTTTTTGGGGGTGAAAATTATAGGCGGGATGCAAAAAATAATAAGCCTTTACTCTTCAAACCAATAATATTCCGTATTTTATCAACAGAGGGCGCTCACGCAATCACGATCCAGTAAGTTTAAACATCTCCCCTAAACATAATGGAGCAATCCAAACGGTTCATTTGCATATTCATAACTACGCGGTAGTGTTTGGCGCGTCTCGCACGGCCGCTTGATTTTGAGTTTTGACTCTTGTTTTTTTTCTCATTCCCACGTTTTCCACGGTTCACGAAACGCACTCAGTTCATGCTACTTAATTGTTACTACTAGTACATAGGCCCAATCATCGGCAGTTTATGTGCTGTGAAAAGGACCGTCTTTTTCAAAAACCCGTGGGCGAGCGAACAGTTGTAGAGTGAAATTGTGTCTGTTTGATAAAAACAGGAGCCGGTCGAGGGGAAAAGGGTATGGTGTGAAAGACTGCTGAAGACAAATCCACCTTTTACAACAAACATGGGGAAATGTTGTGCGATGTTAGTGTTCTGCCTGTCTGGGTTGGTGGGTGGTGTTTTGGCTGCCGTTCCGCAGGTCGAAGTTACTAGAGAGGTGAGTCTATACCAGCATGACCTGATTACTGTTGTGGGATTTTGATAAGCGAGCAGGCCAAGGTTGCTCAGGGAGGTCGACTTTATAGTATTAGTTGGGGGATCGTTTGAGATAATTGCTAGCCTCAATTTATATGTACATAGAAATATATATTTGGTTTACTATAGTAGTGTGTAGATTATTTTATTTCTAGAACTTCCTTTTTGAGGTATGGTGTTACAGGAGTGCACAGTTTGGTTTGGGTGTCTACAAACAAATTTACCCGAACCATAGTGTCATAGTAATGTTGTTTCCACCATACCTCAAAATGGCTTGTAATATTCTACTAAAGGCGGAATGGACTTTTCGGAATTCGGGAGACTTTTCTCCTACCTTAACATGCAATGCCTCAAATCCCATAAAGGACGATATACACCTGTTATTGCAATGGAGACATGTGTGTATAAAAAAAGTGTACGTGTTAAATAGAAGTTGAAGTTACAGCAATAACTTCAACTTCAGCACATACATTTTTACACATTTCTTCATTCACTAACAGGTGTTTGCAAACTTGTACAGACATACAAATTTACCTTTGGCCCTTTGGTCCATAACTGAGGTTGTGATAACCTCTTACAAATAGTCAATTGATGTACATGTAGTAGTCCATTTTGTCAGGTGTTCCTCGCTGACAAGGTTATCGAGACATGTGAAATATCACACCAAAATCTCTTCAAATGTACTTGATCTTTGTGCAAAATTTGAAGAAAAAAAACGTCTTCGAAAACGTGTGTGCAAACTGCTGTGAACTTAAAACACCCTACTTCCTAATAGGCCTAAGAAATGGAATTGCACTGTTTTGCTGGTAGTATTTACAATGGATCTCAGGGTTTAAGGAAGTATTACTGGTCAATCTAGAAGTTGTGGTCTCAGGAGGGAGGAGTTGCCTTAATTCGGCGGTGTGTTTGGCTTTTTTTTCTGGTTGAATGACAGACACTTACGATGTTAAACAACACTAATATTATGTCAACACAATTTGCTTTTTGTTAAAACACTCTATGAAAAAGATGTTTGGCTATAGGGCCATCGCAGATTTGAATTTGAAAACATTAAATGTAGAATAACAGGCAAAGTTTAAAATTGGCTGCCATAGCTCGTTATTCTTTTATGTTTCATTCAAAATGCGATGGCCCATAGCCACATTATTTTTTTTCAGTCTGACTCTGTTCCAAATTCCATAATTTTTTTCATAAAATGCACTAACCCATCACCTTCACATACCTGCAATAATATGTTGTACATCTATGGGACCTATAAAATTAACAGTTAATTTTGACAATGACCTTGTTAACTGTCGATTGCTGACGCGTGACCTACGCGCCTTCGTACAGAGTGTCGACTATAAAAAAAAAAAAACGTTTTTAAAGGGTCTGTGTAATGATTCTGGTAGAGGAGCTTTGGAGAGTATAATGCATTTTGAGAAGCTTTTCACCTGGAAGTACTACGGTTATGGAAAATGACATCACTCTTTATCAAAAACAAAATTGAATATTATAAGAAGCGTTACCGCAGTAACGCTTCTCAGAATGTGTATTCCTATAGGGACTATTCTTCCCGTGTGAATTTAATATACGCTCCGGAGTTTCAGCGATATTTCAAAAACAAATACAACTATTAAAGGCAGTGGACACTATTGGTAATTACTCAAAATAATTGATAGCATAAAAATGTTCTTGGTGACGAGTAACAGGGAGAGGTTGATGGTATAAAACATTGTGAGAAACGACTCCCTCTGAAGTGCCATAGTTTTCGAGAAGTAAGTAATTTTCGACGAATTTTATTTCAAGACCTTAGATTTAGAAATTGAGGTCTCGAAATCGACCATCTAAACGCACACAACTTCGTGTGACAAGGGTGTTTATTTTTCATTATTATCTCGCAACTTTGATGACCGATTGAGCTCAATTTTTCACAGGTTTGTTATTTTACGCATATGTTGAGATATACCAACTGTGAAGGCTAGTCTTTGACAATTACCGAAAGTGTCCACTGCCTTTAAAACAACCAAACGGTCCCAAAACTGAAGGTATACTCTGCTTTTGAAATGTTCAGCTATTAACATGTTGCTTGCTCTTTCGCGTATATATCAAAACTGTGGCATGGAAAGCAAGTAGTCTGGCCCTAATCATTATCTTGAACATAAGTATTCAGTAAAATTTATGTATACAGGGAATGTGACAGCATGGCGACAGTAGGTAAACAAAATTATCATCACAAAATGCGGCAGCCAGAATAATATAAAAAAATGTCATCGCATCTAGGCTAAATTATTAACGAGGGCAGAATGCTCGCAAAGCTTTATATTTATCACACAAAGCAAGGTTTGGGATGTCTGATGTCTACGCTGACAACAAAAATACGCATCATGATGACGTCAATTCATAATGGCAGAAACGTCTGTTTCTATATACAGCGCTGTGATTCTTAAAATAGGCTACCTTTTTTAGTTTTGTCTGCTGCGAGGGAGGTGGGGGGGGGGGGGGGTTGGTGCGTCAACCAACGTATAGAACAACTCGTTATGCTGAGAGGTTTTAAAAATCATTTATTTTGAGTGATCTCTTGATCTGATAGGACATTTTCATTCAGGAGGGCATTTAATCAGTCAAAAGAATGTTGAGTAATGAATACTTTGAAGAGGATTGTAAGCATACTTGTTTTCAGTAAACACTCGTTGAGTTGCAAAACTTCTGTACACGGTGCCGAATTCATTTTTGGAAAAGCATTCATTTTCGTTGTTTAAAACACTTCTGGAGGGCATTGTCAGTGAAAAGAATGTTGAGTTATGAATACTTTGAAGAGGATTGTAAGCATACTCGTTTTCAGTAAACACTCGTTGAGTTGCAAAACTTCTGTACACGGTGCCGAATTTATTTTTGGAAAAGCATTCATTTTCGCTGTTTAAAACACTTCTGGAGGGCATTGTCAGTGAAAAGAATGTTGAGTTATGAATACTTTGAAGAGGATTGTATATTAGCATACTCGTTTTCAGTGAACAAATCTGAGTTGCAAAACTTGTATACACGGTGCCGATTCAGTTTTTGGAAAAGCATATTAATTTTCGTCGTCTAAAAAACATTATCATCATTATTAACAACATTTTTAAATTAAATGGACAGCAGGGTTCTCCTACGTTTATGGCACTCGGCTTAGCTCAGGTGTTTCTCCCCTGCGTTTAAAGGCATTGGACACGTTTGGTAATTGTCCTCACTCGGTGCTGTCCAGCACAAAACAACCAGACCTGTGAAAATTTGGACTCAATTGGTCAGCGAAGTTGCAAAAAAAAATGAAAGAAGAACCATTGTTGCACAATTCCGTGGTGCACTTTCAAATAATTATGTAAAAAGGCCTTAGGCCTCCATGCAGTTTTAATATTGAAGTGACAATAGTTTATGAAAGAGCTAAAACTGAATGGAGCGTTACTTCAGAGAGAGCCGTTTCTCACAATGTTTTATCAACAACTCTCCATTGCTCGTTACCAAGAAAGTTTTTATGCTAACAAAAATTTCGAGTAATTACCAATAATGTCCATACCTTAAACGTTTGTGTGGAAGCCCGGTTCGAATCTCACCTATAGAACTGAGCCTATAGCCCTAAAGCATGGGATGGATAGGGTTTTCAGTCCCCATACCTGATGGATTTCCCTAGTTGGGGTTTCCTTACACACTTAAAACTGAGATGTCTTATACACCTGCCACACACAGGTATCTTCAGACATATAGCGGGTAAAGTGCATGACACTTTAACATGAAGATCCATTGATAACTTTACTATATAAAAAGCTATCTATATTTCTCGCTTATTATTTACTTTTAGGCAAAATTCTACATGCGGCCCAAGCGCCAAAATCGCTTCAATGTACACAAGGTTATTATAAAACATCGAACGCTTGGGTCAGACATGGGTCGACCCGGGAAGCTAATCGAACGCACATATTTTTTAAAGATAAACTAAAGAGGGAGAGCAGGGCCCAATTTCATGGCTCTGCTTACCGTAAGCAGAGAATCGGCGCTTACGGAAGCAGGGAATTCTGTGCTTACGGCAAGCGGTTTTTCATGGGTTAGCGGCGAATTTTGGCTTCTGCGCGTGCGTACTCCACGTTAATAGGCATTCTACGCTTACAAGGCTAGCACAGAAATTCGGCGCTTGCACGTAAGCGGGGAATCGTGATCGTAAGCACAGAGTTCGGCGGTAAGCAGAGCCATGAAATTGGGCCGAGGCGCGTGCAGTATCGATGGGGGGGGGGGGAGGCACATTATTGCCACAGACCTGGGCCCAATTTCATAGAGCTCCTTAAAAGCAGTGGACACTGTTGGTAATTGTCAAAGACTAGTTTTCACAGTTGGTGTATCTCAACATATGCATAAAATAACAAACCTGTGAAAATTTGAGCTTAATCGGTCATCAAAGTTGCGAGATAATAATAAAAGAAGAAAACACCCTTGTCACACGAAGTTGTGTGCGTTTAGATGGTTGATTTCGAGACCTCAAGTTCTAAACTTGAGGTCTCGAAATCAAATTCGTGAAAAAATTGTTTCTTTCTCCAAAACTATATGGCACTTCAGAGGGAGCTGTTTCTCACAATGTTTTATACCATCAACCTCTCCCCATTACTCGTCACCCAGAAAGGTTTTATGCAAATAATTATTTTGAGTAATTACCAATAGTGTCCACTGCCTTTAAAGGACAAAAGGGTGATACGCACAACACAATTATGCTCACCAGAATAAGAATGTACCATTGATTGGTATCCTGCTCATTTCTAAGTAGGGAATTGTTACAGCAACATTTTCTGCTTAAGCAAGCAGCTCTGTGAAATTGGGACCTGTTTTGATCATGACGACACAGCCCCTTTAATGTGTTTTCTGTGTTTGCAGATCTAATTTTCTGAGAATTTTTTTTGGTAACCGTAGTTCTCGATCCACACGTTTTTTACTCCATTTTTACTAAGTGTCAAGTTACAGCAAAGTTACCATTTTCGGTATCATTGATTCTTATTGACTGTCCGTGAATAGTGGGATCATATTCCAACCTGAACGTGCGATTGCATAAAACAATGAATCTCTCATGAGCGCGGGAGAAAGACTTAAAAGCTATTTAAAGGAACATTACATGATTGGTTTTTGCTAACAAAACAGTTGTTGGTAGTGTAGGCACTTAATATAATCCACCATATACATAAACTGACAAACCTGTGGAAGTTTGAGATCGAACGGCCATCTGGGTCACGAGAAAATAGTGAAAAACCGATTACACATTTTGCTAGATATCGATTCGAAAAAAATATTATTATTATTTTTTTTTTAAATAAAACGCCCACTGAGCAAAAAAAAAAAACTCCCAACAGGAAATCATTTTTATTTATTTCTCTTCAAAAAAATATGACATTTCAGACAATATATTTCAAGGGATGTTCTCTACTATCATTATCATTAGACCGTGTAAGTTTGATGTAAATCTGTCATCTAATAAACGAGTTTTTTTTTCTTACCAATTCTGTAATGTTAAACACATAAAAGAAAGGTATAGGAGGCCATTTTGAAGATTACGTCACACTTCCGATATGACATATACCAGTAGCTTTTACATATTTACATGATCATGGTAATTTAATTTTATGTACATAACAAATACATACAAATATATGAAGTTAACATTATGCAATTACCTGAATCAGTTCATTCTCTTCGTCAAGTAACTATACTCTCTTACTTGCAACCCCCCCCCCCCCCATGTTTGTAATGCAAGTTCACTCCAAACAAGGCTAGAAGCCATTCTTGGTATGGGCTACAAAAAAAAGATATCTTGAGGTGAAAATAACACAGGGAAGCTGAAGGTATGAATTGTTATTCCTCTTAAAGGGTCTATGTAACTTATGTAGGACAAAAAACACAATGTCCACAGATTTACACTAAACTTACACAGTTTGAAGATAATGATAGTAGAAAGCTTCCCTGAAAATACTACGTGCTGAGGCGCTGTAGTTTTTGGGAAATGAGTAAAACAATGTCATGAAAATTATTTTAATCATTTACAAACGTATTTTCATGACATTGTTTTACTCATTTCTCAAAAACTACAGCACCTCAGTAAGTAAGATTTGAAGGGAAGCTTTCCATTATCATTATCTTCAAACCCTGTAAGTTTAATGTAAATCTATGGACATTTTGAAAAAGTACCCAAATCCTTTAAACGGTTCTAGATTAAAACCAGGCGTGGTTCAAACATTTTGGGGATACCATGCACTCCTTGTACTACAATGACTTAAGCCCGTGATGGTCGGCAATTACAAGCAAACAGTTTTCACTGTACAGAAAATGCATGATTTTCAGGATATTATATTAAACATACAGTCTTACTTACAGAGTTATAAACAATTGAATGCATGTTTGTTTCTGCATTTTATACAGAAACAATATAACAATGTTCTACAAAGCATGCAAAACCTGCACATTGGTTTTGTTTTAAAAAAGACAGGGTGTGGAATCGTAAATGAAATTTAAATACAAATGTAAATAAATATATTTTCAATCCGAGAGCTCTCTGATTGTAAAGTTCATACCCGCACCATAACGTCAGGAAATCACCATATTCTGGGGTAGAGAGTCGAGATTAACACACCACAGCCCCGAGGCCATGTGTTGGGCCAGAAACCCGACGACCAGGCAAGTCCGCAGTCATAATGTATTTTAGAATTCACTGCGTGTATAAATAATAATAATAATAATAATATAGAAGTCTAAGCTAAGGCCATCTACCCTACTCATCATTTAATAATATCGAAGTCTTATATAGCGCGCGTATATACCAAACGAGGTACTCAAGGCACTGAGTATATACAAACTTTTTAGAAAGTATAGGTTATTGCAGTGATGGATTCTGAGACCCAACTATTTAGCACATTATGAAGGTTTACAAGGTGCTACGGCGCATACAGCACCCACAGCCAGGAACAACGGGGTGGACCCCTTTTCTTTTCGATAAGTGCACTGGGTTCCTTTACACGCGTTACACAACACATGGGACCAACGGCTTTACGTCCCATCCGAAGGACGAAGCAATGGTTAACTGTCTTGCTTAAGGACACAAATGTCACGGCTGGGGATGTTAGACCTAATATCTTTAACTTGAAGAAATTGTACTTAAATTTTGACTTTGAGTGTACTATATTTCAATTATGTGGACTGTCGAAGTTTACTCATTACTTATATAATATTGTTAATTTGGTGGTGTCTTTGGATAACTAGAAGTGTACTCCATGATTGTGGTTGTGCACATTGGAAAAACACGATGTTGTACATGTGTACTATACGCCTTAAAAGCATGTCGGTTGCAGATAAGACCAATACACAACATGATATTTAATTACTTCACTGTATTGAACGTATTAAAAATTAATGTATTTAATAAAGTGAATTTTTTTTAGATGCTGTGGGTTTTTAAAATAATAATTACATGGAAATACACGGCGAGTGCATAACTGAATTTTGTCTCGCTGGCTCGCAGAAATACAAATAAAAAAACCTCGCCGTTCCATATGTTGTGCTTATCTATAATTCAGTTTAAAAAACACAAATACGATTTCGGTATCGAGGCCTCGGCAGTTATTGTCCGCAAAAAAAATATGTTTTTGAATTGACCGAACCATCTGGGATGTTGCGAGTACGTCAAGAATAATGGTATAAATTATAACCTTTTGTGTAGATTTGATGGCTGACGATTGAATCTGCAGATTTATTTTGTTTGAATGTTACATGAAGTATGGAAGTGAGAAGAAAAGAGTAGGGAGTTAAAGACACTGGGCACTATTGGTAATTGTCAAAGACCAGTCTTCTCACTTGGTGTATCTCAACATATGCATAAAATAACAAACCTATGAAAATTTGAGCTCAATTGGTCGTCGGAGTTGCGAAGGAAATGAAAGAAAAGGCACCCTTGTCACATGAAGTTGTGTGCTTTCAGATGCTTGATATATCAAGACCTCAAATTCTAAATCTGAGGTCTCGAAATCGAATTCGTCAAAATTACTGCTTTCTCGAAAGCTGTCACTTCAGAGGGAGCCGTTTACTGTCAACCTCTCCCCATTACTCGTCATCAAGAAAGGTTTTATGCCAATAATTATTTTGAGTAAATACCAATAGTGTCCACTGTCTTTTAAAGCCATTGGACCCTTTCGGTACAGAAAAAAAAAGTTCACAGATTTACAAATAACTTACAGGGTTTACAGAAGGTAGTGGTGAAAGACTTCCCTTGAAGTATTATTCCATGAAATGCTTTACTTTTTGAGAAAACAGTAAAACAATATCAATTCTCGTTAGCGAGAATTACGGATTTATTTTAAACACAATGTCATGACACAGCGAAACGCGCGGATACACGGGTGGGTTTTCCCGTTATTTTCTCCAGACTCGGATGACCGATTGAGCCTAAATTTTCACAGGTTTGTTATTTGATATAGAAGTTGTGATACACGAAGTGTGGGCCTTGAACAATAGTGTTTACCGAAAGGGTCCAATGGCTTTAATATGGACTTTGTGGATACACGTCCACACAGTGTTTTTTACAGTGTTGTTGTGAGTGACTGTAACACTGTGTGTTTGTTTGTCTGTTTGTTTTAGATTATTAGAGTAGAACAGTTGATCAGCAGTGTGAGCTGCTCTCTTTGATAGTATGTCATTCACGGTTTGTGTTTAACTTTGAAATATACTTTATCTCTATAAAAAACATTTACGGCAAAAACGTTGGTGTTAGGGATAACATTTTAGGGTTTTAAAAATAACACATATTGCAGAGATTAGTGTTATTTTAGTACCCTTGGTGTTAAATTTGGATCTCTCTTCGGTGCCTATAATGTGGCAACATGGTGTACATTTTAACACCTCAATTTCTTTTCAGTAGACTATTATTTCGAAATGAAATGAAATGCAACGGTTAATTGGAGTGTTATAGATGAACACACTTTTACGGGAAGTGGATACTTGTTTCAATCTCATAATTATTATTATTTTTCAATGGTTTATTAAAATTCTATTCAATTCGCTGCCAGCAGCAGAATTACATGAACAGTTACATAGTTAAAAATTTGGAGTAAAACATTACATTACTATTTAAAATGGCCTAAATCTTACACAGAAAAACTGAGAGGGAGAGGTACTGTACACGTCATAGGGAGGAGAACAGTTACTTAAAATTAATTAATTAAACATATGAGTAAAACGTTACAATCAAAATTAAAATGGCGTAAAAACTATTACACTCAAAAAAGGAGATTATTTAGAAAACAGTTCACTCTCAATGGGAGGGGAATCCAAAGGACCGCAGTCAGGGACCAATCCACTTCATGCCCCAAAAATAAAACAGTGACACTGAATAAAAAGCTGGCTTTCATATTTAAAAATGAAAACCATTTGTTTTTAAATAATGACCAATATGTATAGTTGAAATATTTGAACAAAATGAGTTGGTATATAGGTCTATCAATGATCAGTTCCCAGGTGAATTTTTGTTTTGTTCGAGGTGATTAGCACAAACCCTAACTCCACATTCAGTGAATCACCCGGTGTTTTTTATGACCGATTCTGAACACTTCTTGTTCTGAATTTCAGAGTCACTTCGCTTAAATTTATTTCTCATAAAAAAAATGCTCTGTAGTCATGCGAGACGAAAAAGACAAAGCTCTTTATATGTAAATACTATAAAATGTATAGTCCTTTAAAGGTGATAAACAGGGTTGGTAGAACTAACAAAATAGTTGCAGGCAGTGTTCATGTTTTCTGTGATCAACCATGAAATAACAATCCTGAGAACATTTTGCGCTTATTCCGTTGTGTGAGTCTGGAGCAAATTTGTGAATTAATTTACTGTTTCTGCTTAGCAATGTTTTGTTTGTGGTAAACCAGATTGAGAATTTCACAGTTACAGGGTCTATGTACTTTTCGTAGAACAAAAACCACAATGTCCACAGATTTACATTAAACTTACACAGTTTGAAGATAAAGATAATAGAAAGCTTCCCTGAAAATATTTCAGTATGCGACACATTATCCTGCGGTAAATTAGACCGACAATGCATGTGTGCAGAACATTCTTTGGATTATAAAGGCCTATCATCGATTATATTATTTAAAACGCTCTTCATGAAAAACCTGGAGTTTATCCCAAGGTGTTACACTGCCTTTAAGCAAAATGCATTTATTTATGCAAAAGGGAGTTGGGGGAGTAAGGTCGGAAAACCGTTGGGAAAGGCAGCCATAATCAATCATCAATTCCCTCCTCCCTGTCCACAAAAAACACCAGGAGAAGCAAACAATCCAATAATATAATATAGAAACTACAAAATAAAGAAATAACCATAGAGCGCTGTGACCTATAGAAATGATTGTCAAAACCGCCTGTGGGCATTTCAGCTAGAAAACGGCACGTAGTTCCTGCTGTATACTCCCTTGGTTTCCATTGGCTCTTTTTATCTATTCAGTGTCAATACAAACACAGATATCCTGAGGTTAGGGCTTCGTTTTTTTGCCAATTTTGTTCCATTCTTCTTCGCTCCCTGCGTGTTTGTGTCAACCAAATTGTGCGCAGTCCGTCGCATTATGCATTTTTATGAAAATGCAGTCAAAGGGAACGAGGTTCTGTAACCTCCATATAGGAGACATTTGTAAAGATTATTTTGATAAATTGTGTTTGTTACTCTGTATATAATAGTTCTATTGGTTAGGCTCATTTCATGCGTGGAAATCTTTGGGGCATGTGGGTTTTTCAGCTAAAGTTAGTTTTGTAATTGTACTCTATACATGTGTACTTTGATTACACCATGCATTGCTAAATTGAAGCCAGATGTGGTTATGTATGGAGATGTATAATGTATAGAGGTTATAAGTTGTTATGCCCGACATTTTGAATCTGAGAAGCGTTAGTGTCAGTAACGCTTACGTCACTACACGTTTATCCAATGAAATGGATATCCAATGAAATGGTACTTTATTGCGAGTTCGAATTGACAACTTAAAAATGCCGGACTATTTTTTGTTGAGTACGACTGTACGAGGAAATCTTTCATTAGCAAGATACACAAAATTGAGTTCATGAGAAAAACTATACCTGCCCACCATATTTTCGATAAGCCCAACCTTAAGGACCAGAAACCAACCATGATCAGGTCATGGCCACGGCATATCGATCACATGTAATTAAATTGATCAACATACAATTTTAATTACAGGCTTTAAATCAATAAGTGAGAGCCAGATCACGGAATGACCACTATGCGGTTAACGGTTGCGGAGTCAATGGGTTCTTATTGGTCGAGTTGGCAAAGCTTGCGCACGCGTATGAGCTTGAATCACTGCACAGAGCTGCATGTGACATCCATTTAGGTCAAAGTTGAATCTACATATATAACAAGGGGTAATGCATCTAGTTCATTAGCTTTCTTTGAATTTTAACATAAAAATTCTCAGAGCTATACTTATGCCCTTAATATTCATCAGATAAAAACGAGAGTAATGTTTGAAACAGTTTGTCATACTCAATTTATTAAAACGCCAGGGAGCCAGATTAGGTGGCAGTGTTCCGTCCATTGGATCAAACTGCCGTTACCGGTCAAATTTAGTCAGGTAACTTTAAAAATGTGACATTACACTAAGGAGAGTACACTTTATTTATGAAAATAGCATAAAATATGGATCATACCCTGATGTTTAACCATTTCCGTTTTTATAGTATTTGAAATTTCAAGAGATTATTTTTAACGGAAACAGGAACACTTTCATGCTCTTTAGAAGGTGATTTTGAAATATTTTCATGCCTTGAAATTATTTTTTGCTCGAAATCGGAAATTCGAGTGGAGCGTCATCTTTCAGGGTTCACAGCGGTAATATAAATCGCTATTTGAACAGTGCGACTATAAATAAGCAGAGTGCATTAATAGTTGACTGTACAATTTTAAAAACAATATTGCATGTCTGAAAGGAGTAAAACATGCAACAGCCGCGACCGGCTTCCGTATTTGTCATCTTTGGTTTGTAGACGTCAAATTGAAGGAGGGGGCCGCTAATTGTCAAGTAGCATACAACACAGATATGCATAAATAACTCCAAATGAATCAGCCGTTGGTAAACAAAATGATATCCATGTTTTTTTCTCGACCGTTGCTAAAAAAAATGTCCAATGTGACCGGGCAGTGCTTTTGAATTGCATATATCGAGTGCTATAGGCACAGCTGCGCTCAAGAGCAATTCACTTCCACTCTACAATCGACTAATCCTCCAAAACCTTTTAGAATTGCAGGGGCCATGTTGGTTTTGGTTTTCTGCCAGAATTCGCTACCCCGGATAGGGCCTTTAATATAATTAATCTTGCCACCCCAAAATGTGAACCTGTTTCATTTCAATTTCAGAGCTTCATTATACAAATTGGGCAAGAAAACCAAAAGTGGTGCATATACCACCATGTTTTCAGTTGAAATATCATTCAGTAAGCCCCGTGCACTTGACCTCGCTACTGTCTTCCCATGACGTCACTGTCCGCCATCTTTGATGACAAACAACGAAGTACACACGGTACGCGCTGCAGACGACTCTCAGCCAATGATAGTTTTGATAGGCGTGTATACACGGGTGCTCGTTTCAATTCTCCAAAATGGCGGCCAATGCAAGGGGTCTGTAAAGCAGAAAACGTCTGCTCTGGTTTACAAGCTTTGTGGAGTTTACCCGTAGTCCTTGACTAAGGTTAAATGGTTTGCTACCAGACGAATGTATGGTATAAGGTGTGTCTATATACCGGAGATTGAAAAATAATACAAGTTTCACTTCTGTATCGAATTCCACTCAATTGATTTCGTGTTGCATACAATAACGCAGCCGTGAACTTTTACCGCTGAATCGAAATGACCCACCCGCAGATCTCTACATCAAACAGTAATTTGAACACCTTTTCCCCCAACTAGGTTCCCGCCCTTTTGTCCACTGTGTGTCCCCCGGCGATGCAGTGTCCCTAACGACAAAGTAACAACAATGTACCTTTTACACAGACACATGCCAAACAACTTTATAGTGACGTTTTTACGCACCTTTCATGATTTTCAGTGTCTATGGTTAGTTAACGGTCTGTTGAGTTCCAGTAACTCATTATTATGATGTAGGCTTCTATGGATAATTAGTTTTTTGCATTAGTTTGTACCTTTAACAAACACATGTCAAACAAAATTCTGGTGGTGTTTTTAAGCACCTGTATGTTTTTCCAGTGTCTGTGGTTAGTTAACAGTCGAGTGAGTTATAATAACTCATTATTATGATGTAGGCCTATAGTAAATATGGATAATTAGTATTTTGCATAATATTTTGTACCTTTCAGACACGTCATGTCAAACGACTTTCTGGTGGTGTTTTTACGCACCTTTACGTTTTTTGCATTGTCTACGGTTTTTCACGGTCTGGCGAACTCAGCAACTCACAATGTATAGGGACAATAATTGGTATTTTGTGCATATTTTGTACCATTTTGACAGATGTGTTGGTGTACAATTACCATTTCACCGTCTGATTGGTGAAGAGAAATAGACTCAAGGTATGGAAAGTCAATACATGATGATCGTGTGTAGATAGGTAATTATTGCAATTGGTATATCCATCCTTGGTTATAGGCTCATCAATTCCTGACTAATCATAATTTAGCCCCGGAGAAGGACTCTGCAGGGTCGAAACATCAAGGCCCAATTTCATTAAAACATGTAAACAGCCGTTTGGTGCTTATAATAATAATATCGAAGTCTTATATAGCGCACGTATCTACCAAACAAGGTACTCAAGGCGCTGAGTATATATACAAACTTTCAGAAAGATAGGGAATTGCAGTGATGAATTTTTGAGACCCAATTATTTAGCACCTTATAATGGTTTACAAGTTGCTACGGCGCATACAGCAGCCACAGCCAGGAACACCGGGGCGAACCCCTTCTCTTTTCGAAAAGCGCACTGGGTTATTTTACATGCGTTACACATTACATGGATCCAACGGCTTTACGTCCCATCTGAAGGAAGAAGCAATGGTTAGGTGTCTTGCTTAAGGACACAATTGTCACGGCTGGGGATTCAAACCCACACTCTACTGATCAGCATCTTTTAGGGCAGAATTTCTATTTCATAAAGCTGTTTAACGTAAGCAAGGGTAAATGCTGGCTAACCCACTGTGTTTTGCACACGAGTGACGTAACACCACAGCGAATTCATGGTGAACGAGCATGCGCGCCTAGAAATGTTCTGCTTACTTGGGAAATAATGGTGAAATACGTTTATGCTTACACAGATTTTCATACAGTAAGCACAACAATTTGCTAGCCAGTAAACAGCTTTATGAAATTGGGCCCTGGTCATTATCATATTTTGTTTTCAGGCTCGAGATTACTATAAAAAACATTATGTGGACGAAGTCCATACAGTGTTTCAAGTCCCTAGATGTACGCAAGGTATATTTCCTTCACCTTGCCAATTAACCACACAGTATATCACCATTGGTTCCAATCCAAACACATCAAATTGAGGCGCAAAATAACTTTGAAAAACACTATGTGGACATGTGTAAGTCCACATAGTGTTTCAAATCTCTAAACGTCGCAAGGTATAGATCCTTAACCATGCCAATTAACCACCACAGATATATCACCACTGATACCTATTCAAACACATCCAATGGCTCGAGATAACTAAACATAAACACTATGTGGACATGTGTAAGTCCACAGATGTTTGAAGTCTCTAAACGTCGCAAGGTGTAGTAGGTCATTCATCACTCCAATTAACCACACAGTATATCGCCATTGATTCCAATCCAAACACATCCATTTAAGGCTCGGGATAACTAAACATAAACACTATGTGGACATGTGTAAGTCCACATGGTGTTTCAAAACTCTAAACGTCGCAAGGTATATTTTCTTCACCTTGCCAATTAACCACACAGTATATCACCATTGATTCCAATCGAAACACATCCAATTAAGGCGCAAGATACAGACCTTTACCCAGACGAAATTCTGGCAAATCTAGATAATTGTTTCCCAACTCAAGGTTACGGATACATTTTTTTTCTTCTTTCCTTCTCTCTCGCTAACCGGCAAATTGCGACAGTTCGTCTAAAATTAATTTAACGGCAAAGAAATCTAATCGGTGATATAGCCGAATGCGCTTTCTGGGTTCAGGCAAAACGATTTGAGCTTGATTGCATATTGATCACTGTATTCTACATAGGCCCTTTTCCATCAAGCTGCTAAGCACATACTAATTGCTAAAAATAAACGGGCTAAGAACTCAATCCATGGTAGTGCAGTTAATGACAATCATTATAAGCTAAAGTAGTCCCAGCCGATTTTCTACCTTCCGCTCAGGATAATAGTTAAGCAAGACAGTTCTTTTCAGAACTGAGAAGTCTCCCGAAAAAAAAATCCGAAAAATCTACTGCACGGTAGTAGAATATGCAAGACAATTCTCACAAAGAACAACTCAATACCTGACAAGTAGATATACACATGGTGTTACTACAAACCAGTTTATATTCACGGGTTACCAGAGTCCAAATTTCATGTTGTTTACACTGCCAAGTTACAGCTGGCTGTTTTTCCAGAGGCAAGTTCATGTTTTGTTTAAATCACTAGGGTACTCCCCATATATAGCTATAATATACACTTTAGGTGTTTTGTACATGAATTATTATTAAAGAAGGATGTGAAGTAATTTCAAACAGTAACATGTTGAAAGACTGAAGGCAATGCACCGTGCCCCTTAAGCTCAATCTGTCATCGGGATCAGGAGAAAAAATATAGCGCAAACCCCAAAGGTATGTGTTTGTACTGTTTTCAACCATCAGGTTTTGGCCTTGCGATATCATTTTACTAAAATTTCCCCCAAACTGTAGCACTCCCCACAAGAGTTTTTAAAGGGAAATCACCCTTAACCATGATCATGTTTAATGTTTCCAAATGCGAAAGGCCAGTATTCTCAAATGGTGTATCCCAACATGCATACAATAGTAAACCTGTGAAAATTTGGGCTCAGTTGGTCATCGACAGAAAACACTCTTGTTGCATTACTTTGGGTGCTTTTAGATGTGTAAAATGCTTCAGCTGAAGCCTTTTATTATTCGAGTGAGAAATTACCTCGTTCTCAAAAACTACGTTACTTCAGAGAGAGTCGTTTCTCACAATGTTTTATACTATCAACAGCTCTCTATTGCTCGTTACCAAGTAAGTTTTATATGCCAACAATTATTTAGACGAATTACCAATAGTCTCCAGTGCCTTTAAATGCAAGGAAGAGAAACACCTGAGCCAAGCCAAGTGCCATAAACGTTTGCGATCCCTGGTTTACATTTAATTTCAAAACGTTGTTAAATGATAATGTTTTAGACGACGAAAACGAAGTACCCAGTGCCTTTAAAACTACAAAAAATGTCCTGATCCGCTTGTCATTCTATTTTCATACAAATTCTTCAACCCTATACCCGTCAGAGTGCACTTTCAAGACTGCTCTCTGAAAGTAGATACGGGCATTTATACATTTGATACGGGCATTTATACATTTTAACAAAGACTGTTTAGTAGATGGGGCCATGGGCCATGCCATTTCGAACTGAATGCATTGGAGAAGAGACGTGGGTTTAACTTGAAGATGTAAATGCCAACCCACAGCAACACCAAGAGCATATTTATTATAACCCCCCCCCCCCCTTCTTCAAATAGAATCAACACCCATGGCGCAGTTCGCACCTGATGTATTTTGGAATGAAGACGCGTATAATCGATAGGCAATCGTTTCTTTAGCTTGGTTTAATATTCACACCACATGGTCGGTATCTCGGGTCAGGGGAGGTAGGAGTATTTATAGTGTTCTTGTGGTTGCGTTTGGATTGGACTCGGGTTCAGTGTACATGCTATTACCATTAGTACTTGTTGTCTACTAAAAACCCTCTCGGGTGAAACGTCTTCTTGTTGAAGGAGAACGTCTTAAAGTGTTTGTCCCTACGTCCGAACCATGTTTTATGGAGAAAACTTAACATATAGGTCTGTCCACAATACAATATCAATACAATATCTAGATAAATGGCAAGGTTTCCGGAAGTTAGTTACCTTCAAACAAAGCTTGTCAACAGCAATTTCAGTTGCGTTTGTTTTAAAAGGAAGCAGTTTTCCCCCACTAAATTGCGTCCTTTTTATGTTTCACAACTAAGATATAGGCTACCCTGTTGTCAAATCTAACAACTAATAGTTTTCAGAATAATTAGGTTTCATTTTCATTATATAATAATATTGGCAATGTGTGGATTTGTGACAATAAGCCGTAAGGGTGTCAACGCTGTAATTACAAAACACACGTAGTCTACACACGTTTCCTCATTTAATTGCTGACTGAAAAGAGTGTTAACTCAATTTGCATCTGTTTATACACAGAAGTCGCGTTGCCCTGCTTTACAACAGACATGAAGTATTTAACGCTTATTTTTTGAAACTATTGCCGGTGGTCATAATAATATTGAAATCTTTCCCTGGAGATGATGTCATCACCTATATCGGAATTTAGGCCGTGTCCGAATTGCCGGCTACAGCTACGGCTACGGCTGTTGCTAAGGGTGTTGCTAAGGGCGTCCTAAACTTCAACGCATGATGACGTGGAATTCTAGCCGTAGCCGTTGCTGTAGCCGCTTATTCGGACACGGCCTCAGCATGGGCCGAAGGAGATTGATTCAAAAGAGGGCGCTATCAGAAGAAGTTCGTACACAATTCGCCGAATGTGGCCAGAAAACATGAGGCATCAATAGAAAATGTCAAGCTATTTTTATCACAATGTCTGATTTGTCCAAGGGCACAGAAAATCAGGTAGTGGAAAGAAGATCGTGCATGACAAAGGCAGGACAGAAATCTGAAGTAGTTTCTAAACCTATGAATTACTGTACCCGCAGGTCACCAGAGAATGAAACGGTCTCGACAACTTGACACATTTTCTCTATACATCACTCAGTGAATTCCATGAATAATTTACTTTACAAAATCACTGCAATACTCTCCGACACTCCTTGCCCGTCTCCATCCCATTAAGCGACCTTGTGTGGCTTCAACTTCAATTTGGAAAGTACATTGACCTGTTAGGGCGTTTACGAAAGCTGGGTTGGGTGCAGTTCTAATTTACATACAAAGCCCATGCTGAAACCTCATTGGTTCATAGGTAAAGCCTGGACCGGGAGGACATGTTTTCGAAAAGGCCAAGTACGTTTACAAAAGAGTTGGTTCAGAAACAGTCTCTGTTAAAAGCAGGTTACCAGCCTAAATGTCACAATGTTTTGACTGGTTCCCGCCGTTTTCCTCTCTAAACGACAAGCAATTGTTATTTTGAATCTAATCAAATATTATGGTATGACACTGGTCTAGAATTCGATTCCAACCCGAGTAATTATGTATGTGAAAGTACTGAGTATATACAGTGTTAACACACATCGGTGTATAAACCTTTCACAGGACTCGGGAAAGTACTGAGTATACAGTGCTAACACACATCGGTGTATGGGTAAAAACCAAAATTAATATTCTTTATCCCCGATGCAAATTTAACATCTATTAAAATGAATATTCTTTATTCCCGATGCAAAGTTAACATATTGATGGTGTTACTAGTAAGCTTCACGGAAAGACACTACGGACTTTGGTGTCCACTGGCCTCTGGTCTTTGCCCAACAACACATATTCCCATAGACTTTCCAATTACACAGGGGCATATCTAACCCCGATGAAATGACGTCCGTCATCATGTATAATTCACGCTGATATTGATGGATTGCAGACCAAATTTTAATATCCACGTACAATAGATCTTCCTGTTCCTGGATTTGTAACAGTCCTCTCGGCTAAAGAATTCAGTACATTTTCCTATACACACACACATCCATCATGGCAGAGTGGTACGATATGATTAAACAAGGAATGATCAAGTGCTATTACAGTTCAATTCAACACAGGTGCAATTGGCACTATTCATAATACATTGTTGTTCGGCATGCAGTAAATCAAGTTTTTGATGAGACGCCATAGCCTCTACGGGCGGTTTTAAGATATTGATGTTGTCGGTTCCAGTTTTATATGATGATGTAAACATTTTAGAGACTATAGTTATACAGATACAAAAACACAATGTTTCCCCATTAGTTAGTTACGTAACACGTGACTAATTAATAGGGGAAGTGTGGCGTAGAAATTGGGAGAAGCCACTAAGAATGTTTTCCCATTATATAAGTCATCACTTTTTTCTTCTCTAACTGCAAAAATTTTGAATCGTTTTTTTACTCGCATCATCGATGTTCTTCTTGCTCTGTATTTTTTCATTTTATTTTTAAAACTTTTTGTTCACAGGACATAATGGGATAGCAGTTGTAATAGTGATTTCTTTCCTGACTAAAAAAAAAACCCAACAAGGTTGAACAATTAATTGTCATGGAATAAATAAACACTTATTTACTTATGGATCCTTCTTCACTCTAACAAAAATCCCAAACCGAACGAAGACTACACCCAAACTGTTGAACTCTGATTACGGTGGTATGCGACTGTACGTGTAACGCCTATCAACCACGTTATTTAGAAATTCAAATGAAAAACCCGCGTAATACAGTTAGTTGTTAAAACTGAATTGACATTTTATTTAACTAAAGATTAAGAATCTTCAATCTAGAATGTATAACTTGAGAACTATGTCAAAATGGCCGGATAAAGTTGGGTTTGAAAATGTATATCCAACTTGATTTTTTTTATTCTCATAACTATAGTTTTCGTGTTTTTGAAGACAACACAAATTACACCCCCCCCCCTAAAGAAAAAAAAAATCAAATTCGAGGAAACACCTTCTGTCTCAAAAACTACGTTACTTCAGAGGGAGCCGTTTCTCACAATGTTTTATAATTATCAACCTCTCCCCATTACTCGATACTAAGTAAGGTTTTGTGCTAATAATTATTTTTAAATAATTAAAAATAGTGTCCAGTGCCTTCAATGCTCTTTGAAAACTATAGGATTGTTCTTTACTCAAACACAATGGTGTTTTATTGACATGTTTACGTGTGTTTGAACAATTCCAAAAATTCGAAGTAAAAGGCCTACTCAAGAAATTGAAATCCTTTTTGTTTCTTAATTTTGGGTTTTAAATGCTGAGAGATTTAACCTCTGTTTCTTTATTCAGGTAACTGGAAACTGTTCTATACAGGCCAAGGATGGGGACAATATGATAGTTGATTATGAGGTATGAATAATATTTACAAACAAAAATATCATTTATTTATTTTTCCCCCATGAAATATTATTGACTTTTTATCCCAACTCATTAATTTGAGTTTGTATTATTTATTTCATTTGTTTGTTTGCGAATATCTACTTCCTGGACATTGTCAGACATTGGACTTTCGCTGACCAACCTATGGTAGACTTGCAGGACGCTTGGTGGCAGCAGACTTACCAGATAAAATCCATTGTTCTCGGTAACGTGCGCATGCTCAGAACTACGTAAACAATGGAAATTTACCTGGTAAGTCTGTTGCCACCTAGCGGGATGCTCATTGTTAGATTGTGTGTTTTTTAAATTTTTTATTTTTTGGGCAACATTTTTGTTAAAATTTTTGTAGTTTTCAAATCAGACACTAAATCAAATAAGCTACGGCCTGTATACATTGTGTATACAAATAAATGTTACAAGAATCGACCAATTTTGTTCACAGGGCACATTTAAGAATGGAACTATTTTTGATTCAACTTTTCCTACCAACGCAACACTCAACTTTACACTCGGTAATCCTTACCTCGTCAAAGGTTGGAATATGGGGCTACAAGGAGCGTGCGTAGGGTAAGTAATAACTGACTGTAGGTCTGACAAAATAACAATTATTTTTGGGGTTGAACAAAGAATTGACTAGAGTGGGATTCGAACCAACGACCTCCGGATTAACCCGGAGGTCGTTGGTTCGAATCCCACTCTAGTCAATTCTTTGTTAAACACCAAAAATCATTTCAAAATTTGCCCAGTCAGTTTCCCGTGTGGTTTATATTGATAAAATAACAATTATTAACAAAAAGTTTGCCATACAAACTAGGCTCTGTCATAGAGCTGTTTTAAGCACAAGAAGCAGCTTAGCACAACAAAATTCCGCTTACCAGAACAAGGGGACCAGCCAAAATACCATGTCACATGTACATTTTTTTGTCTGGTATCCTGCTCATTTTGGCTGAGCATATACCAGCTCTATTGAAAATTGGGAAATATGTCGGTAGTTTATACATTTTGTTATTTAAATATTGGCAATGGCAAACAAAAATGTAGTGCACGACGACTACAAACTGCCATTGAAACATCATTATCGCAAAGTTAATATACTTAGAATGTTTGGCACATCACTGTGTATCGAGATAGTCCAGCAGGACGATGGGTACAGTATAGCACAAGCAGATGCAGAATAAATACTGTCAATTTGTTGACGGGAAAAAGAATATAAGAATTGTCACTTACGTACATGCACATGGAGTTGAACGATTCGGCACCACTCCACCGTTTTGAGAGTATACGTGCTCCCAGCATTCCTTACTGCATTTCTTTACGTTCCAGTTCTTTTGTATGCGAACAAGAAACTGACAAAAGTGAGCGACTTCCATTGTCCAACTCGCCAAATACATGTAGATACTTCGTTTGTCTCACTTCGTGCTTGCATTCCATATACCTGACAGCCTGGCTTGTTTGTCAATTCTTTTACACAGTTTTAGTTGGGGTCCGGTTTTAGTAAGTTATTCTGAGGTCCTCCATAAAACACTAACTATGTCCACGGTTATACATATATTTAGCGACGTCCGTCCACACTCAGAAAATGAGAAACTTTGGTTTTGCTTATGCCTGAAACACAAACCTTCAAACTTCAGTGATTATGGCGGTCTGCTCAAACTAATTCATCCTCTTTCCCAAATTTTACACTGCAGTGACGAGTTACGGTTGGTGATCCCGTACACCCTCGGGTACGGTGAGTCTGGTCACCCGCCCGTCATACCACCGAAAACCGATCTGTACTTCAGGATACACGTCCATAATATCAACCCGTTCGAGCTACTACAAGCCCCCGGCGGTGTCGAACGAAAAACCCTCAGTGGCAACGACACCGACGCCCTCAACGGCACAGCGAATATAACTGGAAATGCGGAGGACGCGTACGATGACGAGTACGATGACGACGAATATGACCCGGAAGGGAAACCATCGCCTTATGACCCCTCTGACCTTTTGTACAAGCTGCAGTTTCTGGCCATTCCAGTGGCAGTTATCCTGTTTCTACTTGTTGCCTACTGCATTTACACGATCGAGTATCCAGACAGGAAGATTAAGTTTTACCGAGTACGTGACCATGATTTCTCAAGTGGCCACGACAACCGAGTCATATGAGCTTTTGCTCTACGACCCTAGCTTGACTTTTATGCTGATGAACTTTGGTACGGTGTTGGTTTGTTTTTAATAACGTAAAGTAGCGACCAACTTAAACGAATCCATATCGTTACACTTAAAGCCTTCAATTGGAACCGGACTTTTTTTTAGTGCTAAGCCTTGCTTTGTACATGGGCCGTTTTCGAAACCAAGGCTTCGGCTACAGCTAGCTACCTAGGCCCAATCTCATAAAGCTGCTTTAAGCACAAAATGTTTACTTACCAGAATAAGTAAACTTGTTCGCTGGTATCCTGCTAATTTTTGCATAGAACGTGTTCACATACGAGTCATGCCGCCGGGCTTCAGCTAATAAATGAACCATAATTTCGAAAAGGGTAAATGGTTTAGTTTACAGGTGAAGATGACCCTGGAACTCACCGTTGTTGGTTTACTCACTCTTTCAACATAATTTAAAGGTATTCTACATGATTGGTAAGGGTAAAAGAAAATGTATATATTAATTCTATTTTATACGTAAAGACCTACACAAAAGTGAAACGGCTGGTTTCGGTTGTTACAACCAAAATTAAGAATAATGTGTTTACATGCTGAAAAATGTGCACGGTTTTTCACTATTTTCTCCCGAAGCACACAGTTTTGCACACAAAACAAATACTGTTTATACAACTAAAACTTGTCAGCTCTACCAGTCCTGTATATTGAGCTGTTATTCCTGTAGGGCCCATGTAGAGCTCTGTTTTGAAGGTTTTTTTTTGTCGCAGAAAACCCTTTTAAATGTTTGTGGAATCTGGGGCTAAATGGGTTCATTGACCACCGTCAACCCCTTGCCTTGCAGCCATCTTTGATGTCGAGCAATACCGTTTGATTCTCGGCCATTGCTTTCATTGAGCTCGGTAGGGGTGGGGAACACGACTGTTAAGGCTTATGACGTCACCGCAATTTTTGTTAGACCCCCTTGGATAATGAGCAACGCTGCTGATACGCCGAGATCACGTGCACGATACGCACCGTGAGGGCAGCTGTCCAATCATCTGCCTCCTTTTGCCTCATTGAGACGCTGTCTGAGTGTGTGACGTCATAATTTTATGCCAATTACATTGCCGATTTTTTTTCCCCGGCAATGCTCACCTCGGCTATATTTGAATTCGTAAAAATGATTGTTTAGAAATAGAAAGAAGGATAAGTTAACGACAAAAAACTTACAGTTTGCATGTTTTATTGTTTGACTTTTCTAAGTATGTTTTTTAGAACAAAATTTCGCTTAATTACCGTAAACTGAGTAGCCTGTACATTAATATGAGTCATGTGTTCAAACAATCTGTGCCGAAGTTCAAGGCTCTGCTTACCGCCGAGTTCTGCGCTTATCCGCTTAATGTGAAAGCGCCGAGGTTCTGCGCTAGTTCTAAGCAAAAATTCACTGCTTACGGTAAGTAGAGCCATGAAATTAGACTAGACCCTGATGCCCGTCATTGCATGCAAGAAAGTTTATGAAAAGGTTTCTGTAATTTTGCTCGGAAACCCAGGCTTTACCCGGCCATTTTCGACAAATTATTGGCCAGATTAAGCACCTATTTCGCGCTAAATTGAAATCTTCTCTTAAAAAAGGTAGGGCAAAATGTTACTTATTAATTTGGTTTTCAAGCAGCGTAGATTAGTTCCTAATAAACTACTTTTTAGTTTTAGCATTAATTGACGGAAAACTATGCCTTCCATATGAATTTGTATAACAGCAATAAAACTATTAATTTACGTTTTGTACATAATATTATTCTGTGTAGATCTAAATGATGATCTATAGCACTTGGTAAAGAAACAATAGGTTACCCACATAATGTATAATAAAACAGTAAACACAAACAGATATTTTGTACTAATTTCAATTATTTGGTATTCTGAAGATATAAATAATATGGTTTATTTCGGGTGGTCAGTCGAAATTAACTCCCTGAAGTATTGAAAGTTTATAATAAACTTCGTTTTGTCCACCAACTTCCAATACCAACAGGGGGGGGGGGGGGGCGGCTAGTATCGACAGTAATTCTTAAAAGTATGTTCACTGACATCCTAAATAAACCATGTTACTTTGTGTTGCTATATAATTATCTCATACTTATCTAAATTGGCACCTAAATCGCAATTTCTAGCCAAAAGTCTACAGCATGCTACACAGGCCGTTTTCGAATCCACGACTTCGGCTTTGTATTCGCCTTCAGGATCTGTCCTCTCGTCTGAAGCCCTGGGCACGTACGCAAAGCACACACAAAATTGTCAAAACAACCACAGGGCCAAGCTATTCCTGAGCCGAATCTGGAGCCGAAGCCGTGGTTTCGAAAAGGGCCACAGTTACTGTATAATATGGTTCAGGCTAATAATCAAATTTTCATCTGAAGTGCTCCAGCAGTCCCAGAGATGTCCGCGGGTGATTATTTCCCACATAATTATGGGAAATTAACATTGGCTGGAGGAGGAGGGTTCACAAGAGGGCGCTATCAGAAGAAGAGTGTACACAGTTTGCCATTATGGGGGGGGGGGGGGGGGGGGGCAGAATCATCTGCCACGCCGGATGGCCGTCCCATGTCTTTAAGTAAATTGCAGAATCCTCAATGTTGCCACTGCTGACTGCCACATTGCCAAGATAAGTTCATTCCGGCACAGTCTTAACATCAACTAGCCTACATAGTGTTAAAGAAAAACAGAAAAGAAAAAACAGTAGTGAAAAAAATATCAAAGTTAATTCAATGAACGTTAAAAATCCCTAAAATTCAGCTTTAAAATTCCCCTACAAAACATCATTTGAATCATAATTTCCAATCCCGCCACTCGCCAGCGGCCACCAACCCCCTCAATGAGTGTTGCCGTTTTGAAAAAAAGGGTGACAGGGAGTGCTTATAGAAGGGATAATGATATGAGTAACAAAGAAGGACAGGGTGACGATGAGGACCTAAGAAAGAAATCAAGAGAGCAGGATATTAAGACAATCAAATCGAAGAAGTGGAGATGGGCAGATAGATCACTTATCAATGAGGTACGACAACAGGTGGCGCAAAACAACCAACTGGACTCCAAGAACTGGACAAGAAAAATAGGGATACAAAACTGAAGATGGAGAGATGAACTTTTAGTTCATAAAGAGGCGTTGCTTGGCAACAAACAGCTCAGGAGAGAGTGAAGTGGAGAATTGGTGAAGAGGCTTTCCTCCTGCAGTGGAGTGGCTGGAGTTATTTTGTACATGTACACCCACGAGTCCTGCTACGGCAGGGGAACATAGCTATAATTCGGAACTACACCGACACCGTTCGGCCTACGTACGCACTGGGCACAACGCAATGGGTTCCAGAATAATATAGCCATACTCCGGGTCCAAACGTCCGTAATTCACGGTGGGCGCCCCCAATTAAAGCGTAGGGTACAGGAATTTGACTATATTCCGGAATCACTCAGCTCCATTGGATGTGTACAATGAAAATCGTATAGGAAATAAGACCATAATCCCGGGCCAAACGGAAAGTTTCCCATGTGAGTTCCCATTGGTTTTTTCCTCATTGTTTTTTTTCTCATGGGTTTTCTGACGATGGGTTTCTTAGGAATATTATGACCATATTCCGGGTTCGCTCCATTGGTTGTGTACAATGTAACCGAATGGGAAAAAACCCATAATCCCGTTTCAAACGGAAATTTCCCATTGTTTTTTCCCTCACTGGTTTTGGGGTTTCTTAGGACTATGACAATATTCCGGGTTCATCCAGCTCCATTGGTTGTGCACAATGTAACCGTATGGTAAATAAGTCCATATTCCTGGGCCAAACAGCACTTTACCATTGATTTACCATTGATTTTGCCATTACAGGGCCACACACACACACACAGTACACAAAAGCAACGGGTTCAGGAATATTACAATATTCCCGGTTCACCCAGCTCCATTGGTTGTGTACAAGTAACCGTATGGGAAATAAGCCCATATCCTGGGTCAAACAGAAATTTCCCATCGGGTGATTTTGCCATTACAGGGCCACCACACACACACGCTGGGCACAAAAGCAATGGATTCAGGAATATGACTATAATCTAGGTTCACCCAGCTGCATTGATTGTGTAGAATGTAACCGAGTTGGGAAATAAGCCCATAATCCTGGGTCAAACGGCAGTTTCCAATATTGGTTTCCCCATTGGTTTTTTCCATTGATTTTGCCATAAACGGGGCCCACACACTCACTGGGCACAACAACAATGGGTTCAGGAATATGACAATATTCCCGGTTCACCCAGCTACATTGGTTGTGGACAGTGTAACCGCATGGGAAATAAGCCCATATTCCTGGGTCAAAATGAAATTTCCCATGGGTTGATTTTGCCATTACAGGGCCACCACACACGCACGCTGGGCGCAAAAGCAATGGGTTCAGGAATATGACCATAATCTTGGTTCACCGAGCTCCATTGGTTGTGTACAATGTAATCGTATGGGAAATAAGCCCGTAATCATAAGTCAACAGAAATGTCCCATGGGAAATAAATAATTTCCCATGCAAGGATGGGTTTCATTGTGTGTTTTTTTCCCGATTGGTTTATTATGGTTTCTCATCGGGTTTTGGCGATTTGTGAGTTATAAAGGTAATTTTTGAAAGTATTTACAGGTGCAGTTACACACGCAAAATACAGGTTCCAAGTTACACTAGTAACTCAATTTTTCATTTCTGAAAAAATTGTTTCCTAGGGAAAATGATGGCGCTTCTCTCCTCAAGTCCGCTCGTATTAAGTAGTAGTAGGTGCTATTCAGTAGTCTCTACCGGTTTTTAATTTTGTCATTCCAATTTCTTTGGCAAAAACGTGAATCTAATAAATAACACTTGCATATAATTATAAATGTGTGTGATGAGGCAAAACAGCATAAATTTGTGTTGTTATTTACCAATCATATGCACTACTTAAAACTACAACATCTGGGGCCATACTCGAACCCCTCCACTTCCGAGCTTGTACATATTTTCCTCTGCATTATGTATCAACGCATTCATTCTTTCTGTGTAAAGTGTTCACTTTCTTGTGTTAGGATTTGGACAGTTCATTTAAAAAACACACAATAATAATTACAAGTAAGTTCGAAGACGACAAAGTGAGAGTGAGCCCTCTGTTGGTGATGTTGCGCCTAGCCATTGCTCAGACTGGTACCCACCACCTCAAGTGTAACACCAGGTGTTCCCTAGATCATACATGTACATTTCCTATGTAATGTATAAAGCGTACACAGCAATGAATGACTGCAGAGTGCAGTGCTACTTCATACAAAATTCGTCTGTTTTGATGGGCAATTTGATCTGTTTCTGTCAGAATTTTACTTGTAATTGTATTAAAAAGGTAAATTATTGTTGATGTCTATCAAGTACCTTTATCAACGATGAGTTGTGAAGAAAATACCGTCATCTTGGCACAAACAGGTAAATATAATTAATTATAAAAATAAATATTTTTCGTTCTGACTTTCTGACTTTGGAGTGCCCTGACTTTTACAGCATAGCTATTTCTACCATTTCTATCTCCTTTGGAAAACTATCAAAACATCCTGCCGGATACATCAACGCTAACTTGCTAACAGTACTAGTTTCTTTTCAGGACAAACTGACTTGTTATTAATACTTTTAATATGAGTTCTACTCCTGTCTCCTACTAGTCTACTACTGACAAGTACTGGTTATACTTAGCCCCCCAAAATATTGCAAAAACTTCGTCTTTGCCTCTATTCTACTTTCTAGCTTTGTGCCTGCTGTCGCTTTCATTTTCAACTAGGGCCTACAAACTACCTATTTAACAAAAACATAGGGAAAGGGTAAACAAAAATTTGTAATGCTGGCGAGGGTCGATCGCCAGAGCGTATTTATGCAACTAATTTTCAACCTGCTTCAGATGTTCTTAAATTAACCTCATCCCAACACTAATTCAATAACAATACTTTGACGGGTTCCTTGTTAAACTTTTTAAATGAGTTCAAACATGTATTGTAAATTGAATAAAATTGTAAAAATGCTATATCTCCCTTAATTAAAAAACATTTCCCAGATTTTTACACACAAATCTCAAGTATGCGATGTGATACAATGTTTTTCCACACAGCATTTTCATATGTGTGGTACAACATTTTTACACTGACACTTGACAGGTTGTATGTAGGGTGGTCTGTTGACCTTTCATTATTTATTCACAAGTTTTCTTATTTATTTTGTACTGCAGGTCTTAGGAAGTTCATGTTCATCAGTACAGAAGTCAACAAATGAAACTTTGCAGTTTCCGGGACTCGCAAGCTGAATCCTGAACTCAAGGATTGAACAAGTTTCAACCATCTCACTGTTACGTTAAAAAGAGGTTTCTGAGTGCATTCGACCAACATACAGTATTGACTTGTGAATATGGATACCCTGTTTTAAATGCCATTTGAGGACAGACACTAAAGCAAGCGTTTTAAGTCAGCTATTTCTTAGTCACAGGATATTTTCACAACTTGTGTCCTGCTCTTTGTGTTGTTCAAAATCTTGGCTAGTACCTCGCTATTCAACCAGTAGTGGAATCAGGAAAGTGACAAGTACACCATGCAAGCCAAAACGAGATACACCTTCTCTTTCCTGAGTGTCATTGTGATGTTTTTGTTATACAAAGCATTATTTCACAGTAAACAGTCCGGTCAAAACGTCAGCGAGAACCGGAAATCGCAGTACGATCAGTTGCGTAATTACGCCACGTGGACCGGAAGTGAGTCCAACGATGAATTCGGGTTTGATTTACACACCTCACCAAAACAGAGGCGGGAATCGCGGAAAAACCTCTACAAGAATAGAAAATGTCGCATGGACACATGCTTCGACGAAACTAATTGTAGGAAAGACTTCAAAGTTTACGTTTATCCGATTCATGGGAAAATAAGTGAGAGCTACTCACGCATCCTATCATCAATCCGAAACTCGCGGTTTTACACTCCCAACGCTGCAGAAGCGTGTTTGTTAGTCCCTTCGATCGACATGTTGGACAGAGATGTTCTAAGTCATGAATTTGTCATTGATGCGCAAAGTAAATTCCGGAAGCTACCCTACTGGAATGGAGGTCGGAACCACATCATATTCAATCTATACTCCGGTACTTGGCCAGACTATTCTGAAGAACTCGGCTTTGACATCGAGCAAGCAATCTTAGCCAAAGCCAGCTTTACTAAGCAGCTTTTCCGTCCAGGTTTCGATATTTCTCTTCCGCTCTTTGGGAAGTCCCACCCTCAAAAAGGAGGTGCAAGAGGTGACCTTCAAGCCAACAACTTCCCAGTGATACGGAAGTACCTCCTAGCCTTCAAAGGGAAGAGGTACTTGAGCGGGATTGGTTCCGATACGAGGAACGCTCTGTACCACATTAACAATGGCTATGATATTATACTGTTGACTACCTGCAGACACGGCAAAGATTGGTACAAACTTAAGGATGTTAGATGCGACCACGACAATGCTGAATATGAAAAGTAAGTTTGTGTGTCTCGCAGTTTGTTTATTTGCACCTGTGCAACCCTCCTTTACACAAGTACCACACCTGGGCCCAATTTCATGGCTTTGCTTTCCGTAAGCACAGAATCGGCGCTTACGGAAGCAGGGAATTCCGTGCTTACGGCAAGCGTATTTCACGGGTTAGCGGCGAATTTGGGCTTCAGCGCGTGCGTTCTCCCCGTTACTAGGCATTCTAGGCTTACAAGGCTAGCGCATGAATTTGGCGCGTGCATGTAAGCGGGGAATCGTGATCGTAATCGCAGAATTTGGCGGTAAGCAGAGCCATGAAATTAGGCCCTGATGCTTCACAGAGGCAACAGAGACAACTGACTCCATGCCCCTCATCATTGCCTAGGTGACCTTGAAAGGCTCCAGTAGAATATTACAATTTCATTTATTTCGTATTATTTGTAATTGTACCACAGACATGACTATCAGATCCTGCTGCACAACTCTACGTTCTGCCTGGTCCCTAGAGGGCGCCGTCTAGGATCCTTTCGGTTCTTAGAATCGTTACAAGCTGCTTGTATTCCTGTCATACTGAGTAATGGTTGGGAACTGCCGTTCTCTGAAGTAATTGACTGGAAAAAGGCGTCAATTGAAGGGGACGAGAGGCTGTTATTGCAGGTAAGTTTTTGAGCTAATCCCTAACCAACCACAACCTGAGCCCAATTTACAAAAGTCCTACTCTTATCTAGAGCTTGAATGGATCGTTCCGGCTTTCCACTAAGCTCCGCCCACCGCGCACGTGAGCAAGACACGTGTACAAGCACTCCCAATGACATTCTGAAGGATTCTGCCGTGCGTGCCAAATATACGCACACGCATGACCGAGTTTGTCCGACCACAATCATTGCTGTGATTGGTCAAAATGGGTGAACGCGCAGAGTTTGATTGACAGGCCGGATCGGTCCATTAAAAACTTCAGATTACCCCTTACACAGTATCACCCTGGATAAGTAAATTTTTCTGTTTGTTTTTACTTCCAGATACCATCCATATTAAGATCCATCAACGACGAGCGGATTTTGCTTCTACGTCAGCAGACGCAGTTCCTGTGGGAGGCTTATTTCTCATCAGTTGACAAAATTGTTACCACAACTCTTCAGGTAAATATTGTGGGATTTTAAACTTTGCTTGGCTAGAAACTGAACAACTGTGTCACTATAAAAATCTCGTGTTATTCCTTGATCTCCCTGCACCTCGACAATAATTAGAGAGTCTGTTAAGTAGGAAGCTATCCTGAAACTGGTCACAGAAAAGAGCTCCTTGGAATTTGCTTTTTAAAGGAGAAAAAAGAAATTCCATTCCTGTGAATAATTTCTACTATACTGAATTAGATTCAGATTCTGAATTAGTTGTAAAATCCTATTCTTGTCTAAAACCGAGTAATAGATGTAGGTCTATGCCTGTGGTTTTCTCACATAACTCGGGAAAGTACCGAGTAAACGGTGCTAACAAACAGATGTGTAAGGGTAAAACCAAAACTAATATTCCTTCTCCCTAATGCAAATTTAACATTTATTAAATCTAACATCTATTACAGATTATACAAGATCGAGTCCAGAAGCCTCGATCGAAGTTGATGTGGAACCATCCTCCTGGTGCCCTGACGATCTTCCCTCAATACGCAGCGTCTCATGCAGCGTTTCCGTTCTTCACAAATGCATTCGGAGAGGAGGTCTGCCAGCAGTTCACAGCAGTCATTCATATGTCATCTCCTATTCTATCCCAGTCAGCACCCATCATGAAGCTTATCAAGAATGTAGCCAAGTCGTCGTATGCATCACAGGTTTGTTTATGCACCGTTACCTTTCTTGTAACTTAACCCTCCTACTGTATGACCAATCAATGTTGTCCACTGTTGGTTTTTTCATTTATTGATAAATATGGCGAATGATTCAACAACATACACAGTTAACCCTCCCACTGTCTGACCATTGAATACCATTCACTATGGTTTTGATTGATAGATGAATTATTCTAACCTTCAATATGATATCATGTGGTGATTGCTTCCACACAGTAGTCAACCCCCCTACTGTGTGACCATTCAATATCTTCCACTGTGGTTAGGAATGATTGAACTATGCCAGCCTTTAATATGAAATCATGTTGTGAATACCTCTACACCATACATAGTCAACCCTCCTACTGTTTGACCATTCAATATATTCAACCGCTGTTGTGAATAGTAGGTAAATTATGCTGGCCTTCAATATATAATCATGTGGTGAATACATCTACACAGTACAGTTAGCTCCGTGCACATTTGTCCCACCACACGTGGCCCCTACAATGGAAATGTTTCGATAATTAATCAACTCACCAAAAATTATTATTGTGGGGTTGGGGGTGTTAAAATTTGAGACCATATACATGTAATTACAATAACTTCATAAACACGTGTTGACTTCTCCTTTTTAGGTAATAATATTGTGGAACGTCGACCGCCCTCTACCACCTAAATCTAAGTGGCCAACAGTCAGTATACCTCTTACAGTTATAGAGGGTGACGCAAAGGTATGTGTTCTTTTTTTGTGGTACATTTAACATTTACAAAGTAAAGATAAATGTTTCAGTGAAACAATTGTAACAGGTGCCAACCTTTGTAATAATTGCCAACCTCTTTAGCTTTCTTGGGGTGCCATGGCCGAGCGCTCTAGGGCGGTAAACTCAAGCCTGTAATTTTGAATACGGGTTTGAATCCTATCATGGTCATTCATGAGGCTTGTGTCCTTGAGCAAGGCACTACATTATAATTGCTTCTCTCCACTCAGGAGTACAAATGGGTACCAGTTAATGCCAAGAAAACCGGATAGAAACACTCAGGTCTTGAACGTTGTCTTGAAGGGGCACAGCAAATTCCCTCTGGTAAGGGGCACTTCTTTAAGGAAAATCTAAACTTGTATTGGAACTTTGCAAAGGGCACCACAGCAAAAGCCCGAGGCCTGAATGCTTGAGTGAATCGCAAAACTAATATTTTAACTTGAGCTGGGTTTTTTTTTTTCCCATTACAGACAACCAGTAGCAGATTCGCTCCTCTTGCTGCCATAGAGACGGATGCAATTCTTAGTCTGGATAGTGACACTATACTTTCCACAGATGAGGTAAGTTTATCTAGACATGTGCTTTCTTTCATATCCATATGCTTAGGTCAATTCTGTTGTTACTCACATTACAATGTGACTCTTGTTGCAGTGTACATTTTCCCTTGTGTGTTGTGGCCGATAGGTGAAGTGCACCGGACTCATGATCTGATATTTCTGTGGGTTCAACTCCCAGCTTTGAGTCTTGTATCCTTTAAGCACGAACACAATGGTCTCATGTGTTGTGTAATGCGCGTAATGAGCCCAGTAAACTTATCCGAAAGAGAAGGGTTTCGCCAAAGTGTTCCTGGTTTGATTGGCAGCATATTGACAGCTAGTGAACTGGGCTATGATGCACTACCACCAGTCCTTTCCCGAAAGCACCAGAACTCAATACAGAAACTATTTACCTATGGTATAAATGCAAAAACATCAGTTAAGGCCAGACGCTTCAACCTGAGCAGGACAACACAACACACGTTAAAAGCTGATGTAACAGAAGCAGTAAATTGTTAGTAGCCCGATGTTTCGATCCAACTGAGGCTTTCTCAAAAGCCTTTTTAATTTAATAGATGTTAAGTTTGCATCGGGGATAAAGAATATTAATTTTGGTTTTTACCCATACACCTATGTGTGTTAGCACTGTATACTCGGTACTTTCCTGAGTCTTGTGAAAAAATCTCACAGGCATATTACTCGGGTGGGATTCGAACCCACGCCTTTGAAATTTTTGGGGGAGTACTATTTGAAGTTTTAAATCCTACTTGTTATTGTTCGTTCTTATGAAGGTTGATTTTGCTTTCTGCGTTTGGCGTGAGTTCCCGGAGCGCATCGTGGGTTACCCAGCGAGATCTCACTACTGGGATGAGACTCAATCAGCATGGGGCTACACATCCAGATGGGTTAATGAGTATTCAATAGTGCTTACTGGTGCAGCGTTCTACCATAGGTATGTATTGTTTTATTTCAACCGGGCTCAACTTAGTTTTGCACCAATTCATGATTGTAACTATTTATTTACACGTATTCTTTTTGAAGAGGCCAGACCTTGTATAGGCTCCTTGTCTGCGACCTCCGCATACTATTATTAAATATAGTTTTCCTATGTATTGTACCGCCTAATGGTATGGAAATAAACCTGAAACCTGAAACCTGAAACCAGTGATTGCCTATTCAAGTGCTGGTATGACCTTGGGTGCATTACAAGTGCAATTATTTTATCCTGTCCTTCAAATTAAAAATGTATTTACATGGTCACCCTAAACTGCACGGAGACCTGTCACAAGTTCAAAGAAGAATGAGACAAGATAAATTACTCTTTGAATTGATGCCTCTGTTTGCAAGCTACCCTAAACTATCACAGGTTTTCTATTTCATGCATACAATTAGTTACACAAAACATGAACATAGTTTACGACTATTCTGTCAGCTCTACCAATCCTGAACAATACCTTCAATAAAATACCAATACTCGTATTACTTTCTTGCTATTTTCCTATCCTTCACAGGTACTACAACTACCTTTACACCAATTTCATATCCACATCCTTGCTGGACCATGTGGACTCGGTCAGTAACTGTGAACACTTGCTCATGAACTTTCTGGTCGCCCACGTGACTCATCTCCCACCGATCAAGGTCACCCAGAAGAAACGCTACAAGGATGTGATGGTAAACGGCGCCAAGAATCAGGATCTGATCCAGCAATTCACCCAACAGGAGAACTGCATGAATGTTTTTGTGAAGACGTTTGGATATATGCCCTTGATTCGATCGCAGTTACGTCTTGATCCCGTACTCTACAAGGATCCTGTGTCTAATCTACGCAAACGTTATCGACAAATAGAGACGGTTGAATCTAAAACATGGTGATGGTAGAGTTTTTCCATCTTAAAAATATATTTTTGTATTATTTAAGTAGGATTTGAAAGTTTTGGTTAAAGAGTTATGTGTACGGTCAAGTGAGGTTTGCATGAACAGCATAAGCTATTGGATCTAAAACAAACTGGGCCCAAATTGATGCCACTGCAAATACAAATTCTTATCTTATGCCTACTATCCCGATAGTACATTATACAAGGCGCATAATTTTGTGCTAAGCAGCGCCATAAAATAATACTCTAATGATGTTAATCACTTGACGTTAGATGACGTGTTTATCCATAATTTTGTTTGTGGACAGACTTTCAACGGCTGTTTTTTAAACACCTGGTATAACTTTAGATTTTAAGTGCAGTACTTGCAGTATTATTGTAAACTAAATATTGTACAGTTGTTACATTTTAAAAGGTTGTTTAGCACATTTAGAAAGCCCATGTAGTGTTTCTTTTTAATAGTCATAACATTTTTGTATACATAATTTTGTATTTTGTGAAAAGCTTTTTTATGTGTATTAAACAAACGTACAATAATGAAGCTAGTTTGGCCCAATTTTCCATTGCTAATTTCTGTGTAGCTCTGAGAACAGCAGATTTACCAGGTAGCCTTATACTAACATGTAATGGCATTGTACTTTTTCCTCTGTTAAAGCCATTATACACTTTCAGTACTGACAAAAACAAAAAAGTTCACAGATTTACAAATAATTTACAGGGTTTACAGAAGGTAATGGTGAAAGAATTCTCTTGAAATCTTACTCCATGAAATGCTTTACTTTTTGAGAAAACGTTAAAACAATTATCAATTCTCAACAACGAGAATTACGGATTTATAGTAAACACAGGTCATGACACGGCGAAACGTGCGGAAACAAGAGTGGGTGTTACGTTATTTTCTCCCTACTCCGATGACCGATTGAGCCTAAATTTTCACAGGTTTGTTATTTATCCGTTTCGCAGGTTTGTTACTTTATGTATAAGTCGTGATACACGAAGTGTGGGACTTTGACAATACTGTTTACCGAAAGTGTATAATGGCTTTAAGGGGACCTCTACAAGGGAAATTTTACTTTATACCGAGTAGTGTAACCTGTGATAGTTTGAGCTCAATCGGTCATCAGATTGTGAACAAATTGTAAAAACACTATTCAGGCCTTGCAATTCGCACAACATGTTACCTCTGGCAAGGTGCACTACCATTGGGAAAATGTAAGTTTAGAAATATTTTTCCTGTAGGCTTGGTATTGGCATGGTAAATTTACTGACCTATTGAAGTGCACAGAAATCTGCTTGTGGTAAGAGGCACTTCTATTAGGAAAATGTAAAAGTATTGGAACCTTGCCGAGGGCACCACAGTTATTTAGAGGCCACGAGAGAACTCACGAGAGCCAAACTCATTTTCTTTGTTCTTTTCTCAAACAAAAACTAGCCTCTCATGCACATAGAATTCATGGGGATTTTTCCACCATGGCAATTTTTGTACCATGTAAGTTTTGTGCAAATCTGTAAATATTTATATCTTCCATCTTACCCATATTATGCACACATTGCTTTAAAGCAAGAATGTCCAGCATTTCTTTCTGTACCAAAAGATAAAACCTTTACTTTTATAACTGAAAATATGCACACCTCTGTATCACCATTATTATTTATTTATTTTGTATGGTTCGTTTAACCAGAAAGATTACTAAGTGAATCAAACCATCCCACAAAATTACCTGCAAAACAAAATCATTTACAGCCACGTACTCCATCATGTGTATTTTTGTTATCCTTTTTACAATTTTGTTAATATTTGATAATGTTTTATATGTTCATTTTGTTAAACAGCATTTGCAGTTTGGGACTGCTCACCCACCTGTCAAAGGATTTAGTTGTTATTTAAATTTAGAAAAGGACTAGAAGTAGATCGTACAAGTCTAGTATAATGCCAGTGACTTTTTCACAGAACTCGGGAAAGTACAGCGCTTTCTAAACACACATCGGTTAAAACGTTGCGGTACCCGCCCGCTATTAAAATGTAGGATTCAAATTGCCCCTAGTTGGACATCTGCTCTAGAATGGCGAAGGTGGTGGGTTAGAATCCCTCCCAAGTTAAATGCCTGGTTTTTTTTCACAGAACTCATAAATATGTACAGTAGCTTGCAAGAGTCCCACGCCTCTTCTGCTGGGCTATTAACATAGTAGTACTTTTAACTTCAGTTTAACGCATCTAACTAGTAACTCGTCCAATAAATTTTGCAAAGTAAATCTGAAATAAATAGCGTATTAGCTGGAGTTTTTAATTTCTGTCCTGATTCTGTAAGACGTCGATGAGGTGTATGAGATTAATGCCTTAGTGCCATGCCCAAGTGATGGAGAGCATCAATCTCAAGTTCTGGTGGTTATGTCATCAGAGAGTGGGTTCGAACCCCGGTCATGACACTTGTGTGGTTGAGCAATGTGCTTTACTACAATTGCTTCTCTTCATTAAAGGGAGGGTATACATGGGTATCTGCAGGGGTAGACAGGTTGATATAAAGTGAGCAAAAAAAGTAGTTACTCGGCTGTTGTAAAAGCACCTATAATGTTAAAATTGTTACTCGTATTCTACAAATGAAATACCAGGAGACGGACAATTTAATTACGGTGATTTTGACACCTTGTTTGTTTCAATTGGTCGAGTATTGTTGTTGCGGTATGTGCTTACAGGCTGGTTAAAAGTGCCCCGTTCCATTGTTGCAGTAACTCGTATTGATCTATCCTCTGATTCAGCGTGAAGCTAATAGGGGGAATTTTGAAAAGCTGTTCTTGTCAATAGGAGTTACTGCAACAATGGAAATGGGCATAATGACCTTAGTATTTAACTGAGGCGGTCCAAAAATAATACACTTCTGGGGGATCCCTAGACCAATTCACAACACAGTTTTTGAAGTTGATACGCCAAGTCTTTTTGGAGTTATTGATCAGACAAGATTTCTTTTGTTTTAACCATATGACCTTAACATAAATGAGGGGGTCCAAAAACAATAGGCCATTGGGGGATCCAAGTACCATTCCACAAACTAAGTTTGGGGTATATATTTCAAGTCCTTTTGGAGTTATTGCTCGGACAACATTTCTTCTGTTTTTAGCCTTTATGGAAGAGAGCCATATTATTTAAAGACCTTTTTAATCGAGATGCGCCACACACTACCCTTGATTACTGAAACATCTCAATCCTTTGGTGTATGAAGCACCAGCAACCAAACGGATGAGCACATCTTATCATCATCAGACTGTAATGCATCTTTATATAGAGATTTAAAAAAAACAATATCCAACTACCACGAAATAGCCTCAAAAATCATTACAAAAAAACTAAATGAATTACACATTGATTGTCATTATTTTGAGATAGATTTTTTAAAAAATATTATATTAACTATACATATATATCAGATTGTAAAACAAGCGTAAATGTTTGCACAGGTTTGTTGCTCTATATCTCCCTCAATCATCTGGAAGCCTAGATGTGACATACATGTACATTTATCTCAACCTTCCAGGGGCGGAGCCTATTCCACTCATTTGTGCGTATCATGTTTATTCATGTTGGAGAGCCTGTGGTGTGTGACCATTGTATTCCAAAACAAGGTCGGCACAGCCACTGCAACTAGGATCTATAGACTACTGGTGGTGGCGTGACGTGCGCAGATGCCTCATTTTGGGTTAGATGATGGTGATCACACCATGAATGTCATTTATTATACTAAGAGAGGCGTATAGGAAGTGCAACCAAGCACAAAAAGAACAGTAGGCCTACAAGTTTTACAACAACATTTCAAGCAAAAGGACTGCATGTAACAACCTACTGCAGACATGATAATTAATATTCCAGGGGAGGAGCCTAAAAAATGACTAATTTGTGCATCTTGTTAGAAGAGCATGTGGCTAGCAGTAGACCCCTATACGCAGACTGACTCAAGTGTAGTGTTTAATTCCCATAATGCATTGTATCACTTAAACATGGCTGCCTGCATGTCGATCTACCTCCACGCTGGAATGCTCGACTTATAACCCATATCATACGAAATTGTATCTTCTTACAGTCGCAACCAATAGGATGTATACCTATATAATCTCCCTGTGGATGCGTTTATGACTCAATTGAAGTGGAACCAAGCAAAAGGAACTAACCGACCGATTTGAACGGTACAGTACAAGTTACGTTCAAACTCAAAACAACATTTCAGTTCAAGGAAGGACTGCGATCTACAACCTACATGTACATTACTGCAGACATGGTAAGAATATGAATTGTGTTGGACTATTCACCCATTATTTTCTAATATAACAGAGTCACATTCAATAGCACTTTTTAACATTTTGTTGATTTTGGGAAATATACATGTATTCTGTAGTGTAGTGACAAAGGCACAGGTGTAGCGCCATGTAGTGACAAAGGCACAATATTGCTTCCCTTAAGTAATGATTTGGTTTTGGCCTTGGCCTCTGAGCCGGATTATTGTTCATATTTATGTACCTATATAAGCTTGACTGACATAATCACTGCACCTTGTAATTTTGGTTTCAATTTGAATGTGTATGAGCTGCTAGAGAAAACTTGTGCCTTTTGCTTGTGCTGTAACTGAACTCGGGGGGCCAAACAAAACTGTTGGCTGCATGTAGATTTTTTGCTGGCTGGCCTTGCTATACGATTTTTCTTGACAAGCTTCGATTGAATTATTCGCCACAATCTCACCTCCTAAAAAGCACTGATTACTTCATTTTGTCAAAATGAATTTTTAATGATCTTAATCCACTGCAGGCACCAATCATAAAGTATCAGTGTTCAATTCTTCTACTGTGTGCACTCTTCAAAAGTAGCTGGAGCTGTACTATTGAAGGAAACAGGACATGCAGCTCAAAGTGTGACTACACCGACTGGGCTAAGGATGCCAACTGTTACAAACTGTCCTTGACAGTCGTCCCGAGAGAGTGCTGTATGAGCCGGACGATGGACCTACGTCACAACCAGATCACTGTCCTCAATGATGGAGACTTCGCTGGATACAGTGACATTACTGTTCTCGTCATCGAGATGAATTCAATGACTGATATCAGTCCATTTGCCTTCAGTGACAATTCCAAACTTGACACCCTCTACGCCCAGTTCAACCATCTCAACATCATCCATACAAACAATTTCGCCGGCGCCCCAAACCTCCGTCAACTCTTCCTTAACAACAACAACATCTCCAAGTTGGAGATTGGAGCATTTGATGGCAACTCAAATCTCGAAGGCCTATATTTAAGCAACAACCGCATCTCCAAAATACATTCCAATTCTTTCCTAGAATGTACCAAGCTTGTCTATCTATCCATCGAAAACAACTCACTTTCCGCCATCCTAAATGACGCTTTTAAGGGGCTAATAAATCTGACATATCTCAGCTTGGGTCAAAACCAACTTACAAACATCAACTCTAAGATGTTCGAAGACCTGAAAAATCTCCGCACTCTCAAACTTTTTTCAAACCGTATCATCTCCATTTCTCTTCCTGAACTCCCCAACCTCAACCATTTAAACCTATATAATAATGCCCTAACCCACGTTAATGACCTGAATTGGTATTTTGTGAGCAAAGAAGCAAACAATTCAAAGCATAACTTAGAGGTGGTGTATCTCGCTAAAAATCCCCTCATCTGCGGCTGCCACCTCGAACCGTTACAACAATGGCTTATCGATCACAAAGGCTCTCTGGGACAGCAAGCCAAGGCAACATGCTATGATTCAACTAATAACCAAACCCTAATCTTGTCGCAGCATGAGAACCCCTACCAAATTTGCCACAAAACAAGCACCACACCTCTCCCTCTTACCACAACTTATCTGTATACTGAGTATGATGACATACCCCCAACTCAAACCACAACTCTGTATACCGAGTATGATGACATATCCCCAACTCAAACCACAACTCTGTATACCAAGTATGATGACATATCCCCAACTCAAACCACAACTCTGTATACCAAGTATGATGACATACCCCCAACTCAAACCACAACTCTGTATGATGACATACCACCAACTAATCTGCAGAACTTCTGGCCATTGGCTATTGTATTGTATTGTATCCTTATCACTGTCTTTTATGTTATCATTGGATTGGGAGTGAAACGATTTTGTAAAAACAGAAGAAAAGTCTAAAAACACAACAGACCAAGGTTAGTGAAATGAAATAGAAGAGGAGGATAGTGATAAGTAGATGGTTGAGGCTATATGCAAAAGTGCCTTGGGAGCTCTTAATAAAGCACGGTTCATACTTGCTGACTTCCTGCGAATGCGATACAAGTGTTGACGCAACATAATTTAAAAAAAAATTTTTGCAGGGGTTGAGTTGTGCTCTTTCTTGCGAATCGCAGCGCAAACAGATTTGTGACGCCAAATTCACGCCAAATCCTCATCGCATCCGCAGGAAGTATGAACAGCTTTAGGGAATATTCTGACTCCTTTTTAGTACAAGATCATTCTGTACTTGCTGAATACTACAGGGAACAAGACAAATATTTTATTACCATTGATGCAACGGAAGGGTGCGTTCCATTAGCTTCCCTGGATCGACCCCGGTCTGCCCCTGGTACGTTCAAATAGCTTTGTGACGTCATTCCAGGGGCTCACCCAGGTCAGCCCCAAGTGCCCTGCTTGTGGAGTGGGTCACTTGGGGCTGGCCCCAGGCGCACAACGTCACCATGAGAGGGTGAGAGATCGTTCGATTAGCTCTTGTCAGGGGCTCATCGGAGTGAGTATCGCAGGGTCACCAAAGGGAAGCTAATCGAACGCATCCATTGTCTCATCAAATTAACCTGACTTGCATTCATCTGACTTGCGTGTATAATAGACAAAATGAGGCTTTTTACGTTGAGAAGTTAAACTTTCTCATGGGATGCAATGCTATAAATTTAAAAGTGTATCTTTTAGTCTAAAAGAGTTTGCATGTTATGTTTTATTTAACCAAATGAGTTCATCATTGTGCTGTAATTTGTATTACATGTATTGTGCTTAATACCAGTAACCAAAAGCTTATATTATTTTCTATCATATAAATTTACATTTGCATGTTTTGTTGTTTTTATTGGTACATTGAATTTGTAGTCAAATACTAAATACTATCTCATGGGGTGCCAGGAGTCAATTGGTCAACTTTACAACAAAGTATAATGTTATAAATTTAAAGATGTATTTTTTTGTTTGAAAGAGTTTGCTTGTTATGTTTTATTTAACCCAAAAAAAATTCATCATTGTGCTGTAATTTGTATTATTGTGCTAAATACCAGTAACCAAAAAGCTTAAATTATATTATTTTCTATCGCATTAATTTACATTTGCATATTTTTGTTGTTTGTTTTTATGTACATTGAATGCTTTAATCAAATACTAAACTGTTCACTAAATAAGCAAAGCCCAGGTGTTCCAAGTTCATTTCCAAACCTTGTATATGATCTTTTTAGAACTTGGTAAACATAACTTTTTGACTAGTTTGACATTTTATATGTAAGGTGGGACACTGCACACCATACAGCTGAGGACTTAAAACTATGTCCAAATTTGCGTCTTTGGCTCGATCAGCACGTCTGCTAGTGTTGATGAACAGGCAGACAGGAGTGATCTAGTCGTAGCTGTAGCCGAAGTCGCCGTTTTGGACACAGCCTTAGCCTTGCTAAACAAGGGTCATGTAAAAAAGGGTGCTACTAAAACTTAAAAATTTGTGCTTCTTTTATGAAAACATTGTGTTTGTGTGTGAAGATTTTTTTTTAATCGGCAATAAAACAAGCAGCAACCACACTTTGTTTATTTTATTTTGCTTTCCCCTGAAAAAAACATGCAACCACATTTTTTTTTTGAGGGGGGGGGGGTCATTGAACGGTGTATTTTCAAGTCAACACTTCAACAGTGTAATGACAAGTTGTTTTCTAATTCTGATTGGCTGTTTGGATGTTAATAGTTTCAGTGACTCACTGAGAGTAGTCCCCTAGATTGATTGATCCTTTTCGTATTGTTATTAAAATGAAAGTGGTCTCTTTGACAGACAGAAAACTTTCTACTCATTGTTATTGAAATGTTTTCAGAGTTGAACAGTAACTCTGAGCAAACTTTGAACGTTGCCAAACAACAACCAAATTTTATACCATGACTAAACATTTTGGGTTTTTTCCTGTTTGGCTGTTTGGATGTTTTTAGTGTCAGTGATTCACTTAAAAGTAGTCACTTTGATTGATAGATCCTTTTCTTATATTTATTTTTCAAATGAAAGCGGTCCCTTTGACAGACAACAATATTTCTACATTTTTTAAAAAATGTTTTCAAAGTTAAACAGTAACTCTGAGTGCACTTTAAACGATGCCAAGTGTTGTCTTAGTTGAAAAGTTGTATAGTCGCTAGCGTCATCCAGTGATAACTCTAACTTGACAGCGGTTGCACTTCAGGGACTGCCCTCTGTCTAATTATAGACTACAGGGTGTGATTTTGTCAAACAATTTCAAACAAGATGTTCATTATGACCCCTTTCTTCATTACACAATGTGATACAAATTAGAGGGTGCAATATATACACAGTCAAATTCCATACAATGTTGATTTTACTACATGTATGTGTAGTAAAGGTCCCCCACAGTTGCTTGTTTTCATGACAGTACACGCCTAGTTCTCCACCCTAGCATTTCATTGAATGATGCATCATATGCCAATTCCAAGTATAAAACAAAAAACAAAAGGGGTAAGATCGAAAAATCTATTTTTTTATGACTTGCATGAGTGCAGTAAACCCTGCCGTCCAATGGTGCCATATCCACTGAGCCAAGTAGATATACAGCCTTTAATGCTCTTTGTGCACAGTGTTCAGTATCAGTGTTCAATTCTTCTACTGTGTGCACTCTTCAAAAGTATCCAGAGCTGTACTATAGATGATGAAGGAAACAGGACGTGCAGCTCAAAGTGTGACTACACCGACTGGGCTAAGGATGCCAACTGTCGCAGACTGTCCTTGACAGGCGTACCGAGAGAGTGCTATATGAGCCAGACGATGGACCTACGCTTCAACCAGATCACTGTCCTCAACGATGGAGACTTTGCTGGATACAGTGACATTACTGTTCTCGACATCGAGCTGAACTCAATGACTAATATCAGTCCATTTGCCTTCAGTGACAATTCCAAACTTGACACCCTGTATGCCCAGTTCAACCTTCTCACCATCATCCATACAAACAAATTTGCCGGTGCCCCAAACCTCCGCAAACTCTTCCTTAACAACAACAACAACATCTCCAAGTTGGAGATTGGAGCATTTGATGGCAACTCAAATCTCGAAGGCTTATATTTAAGCAATAACCGCATCTCCAAAATACATTCCAATTCTTTCCAAGAATTAACCGAGCTTGTCCATCTATCCATCGAAAACAACTCACTTTCCGCCATCCTAAATGACACTTTTAAGGGACTAACAAATCTGACATATCTCAGCTTGGGTCAAAACCAACTTACAAACATCAACTCTAAGATGTTCGAAGACCTGAAAAATCTCCGCACTCTCAAACTTTTTTCAAACCATATCATCTCCATTTCTCTTCCTGAACTCCCCAACCTCAACCATTTAAACCTATATAATAATGCCCTAACCCACATTAATGACCTGAATTGGTATTTTGTGAGCAAAGAAGCAAACAATTCAAAGCATAATTTAGAGGTGGTGTATCTTGCTAAAAATCCCCTCATCTGCGGCTGCCACCTTGAACCGTTACAACAATGGCTTATCGATCACAAAGGCTCTCTGGGACAGCAAGCCGAGGCAACATGCTATGATTCAACTAATAACCAAACCCTAATCTTGTCGCAGCATGAAAACTCCTACCAAATTTGCCCCAAAACAAGCACCACACCTCTCCCTCTTACCACAACTTATCTGTATACTGAGTATGATGACATACCCCCAACTCAAACCACAACTCTGTATGATGACAAACCACCAACTAATCTGCAGAACTTATCGCCATTGGCTATTGTATTGTGTTGTATTATCACTGTCTTTTGTTTTATCATTGGATTTGGAGTAATACGATTTTGTATAAACAGAAGAAAAGTCTAAAAACACAACAGACCAAGGTTAGTGAAATGAAATAGAAGAGGAGGATAGTGATTAGTAGATGGTTGAGGCTATGCAAAAGTGCCTTGGGAGCTCTTAATAAAGCACGGTTCATACTTGCTGACTTCCTGCGAATGCGATACGAGTGTTGACGTCACATAATTAAAAAAAATGTTTGCAGGGGTTGAGTTGTGCTCTTTCTTGCGAATCGCAGCGCAAACAGATTTGTGACGCCAAATTCACGCCAAATCTCCGCAGGAAGTATGAACAGGGCTTTAGGGAATATTCCGACTCCTTTTTGGTACAAGATCATTCTGTACTTGCTGAATACTACAGGGACAAGACAAATATTTTATTACCATTGATGCAACGGAAGGGTGCGTTCCATTAGCTTCCCTGGATCGACCCCGGTCTGCCCCTGGTACGTTCAAATAGCTTTGTGTCGTCATTCCTAGTAGGGCTCACCCCCAAGTGCCCTGCTTGTGGAGTGGGTCACTTGGGGCGGCCCGAAGGGAACAATGTCACCACGAGAGGGCGAGTGATTATTCGATTAGCTCTTGTCAGGGGCTAGCTCACCCGAGTGAGCATCACGGGGTCGACACAGGGAAGCTTATCGGATGAACCCATTGTCTCATCCACTCAATCTGAACAAATTGTAAAAACACAATTCAGGCCTTGCAATTCGCACAGCATGTTACCTCTGGCAAGGTGCACTACCACTGGGAAAATGTAAGTTTAGAAATATTTTTCCTGTAGGCTAGGTATTGGCATGGTAAATTTACTGACCTATTGAAGTGCACAGAAATCTGCTTGTGGTAAGGGGCAGTTTTATTAGGAAAATGTAAAAGTATTGGAACCTTGCCGAGGGCACCACAGCGAAAGCACCTTTACACAATTGTTGTGGGAGCTGCGAGTTATTTCGAGGCCTGTATTTTTGCTGTTATTGAGCATCAGATATTGAACTCATGAGCGCCGAACTCATGAGAGCCAAACTCATGAGAGCCAAACTCATGAGAGCCAAACTCATGAGAGCCGAACTCATGAGAGCCGAACTCATGAGAGCCAAACTCATGAGAGCCAAACTCATGAGAGCCAAACTCATGAGAGCCGAACTCATGAGAGCCGAACTCATGAGAGCCGAACTCACGAGAGCCGAACTCATTTTCTTTGTTCTTTTCTCAAACAAAAACTAGCCTCTCATGCACATAGAATTCATGGGGATTTTTCCACCATGGCAATTTTTGTACCATGTATGTTTTTGTGCAAATCTGTAAATATTTATATCTTCCATCTTACCCATATTATGCACACACTGCTTTAAAGCAAAAATGTCCAGCATTTCTTTCTGTACCAAAAAATAAAACCTTTACTTTTATAACTGAAAATATGCACACCTCTGTATCACCATTATTATTTATTTATTTTGTATGGTTCGTTTAACAAGAAAGATTACTAAGTGAATCAAACCATCCCACAAAATTACCTGCAAAACAAAATCATTTACAGCCACGTACTCCATCATGTGTATTTTTGTTATCCTTTTTACAATTTTGTTAATATTTGATAATGTTTTATATGTTCATTTTGTTAAACAGCATTTGCAGTTTGGGACTGCTCACCCACCTGTCAGAGGATTTAGTTGTTATTTAAATTTAGAAAAGGACTAGAAGTAGATCGTACAAGTCTTGTAATAATGCCAGTGACTTTTTCACAGAACTCGGGAAAGTACAGTGCTTTCTACACACACATCGGTTAAAACGTTGCGGTACCCGCCCGTTGTTAAAATGTAGGATTCAAATTGCCCCTAGTTGGACATCTGCTCTAGAATGGCGAAGGTGGTGGGTTAGAATCCCTTCCAAGTTAAATGCCTGGTTTTTTTTCTTCACAGAACTCATAAATACGTACACTAGCTTGCAAGAGTCCCATGCTCTTTTGCTTGGCTATTAAAACAAAATAGTACTTTAAACTTCAGATTAACGCATCTAACTAGTAACTCGTCCATAAATTTTGCAAAGTAAATCTGAAATAAATAGCGTATGAGCTGGAGTTTTTAATTTGTGTCCTGATTCTGTAAGACCTCGATGAGGTGTATGAGATTAATGCCTTAGTGCCATGCCCAAGTGGTGGAGAGCATCAATCTCAAGTTCTGGTGGTTATGTCATCGGAAAGTGGGTTCGAATCCCGGTCATGACGTCTGTGTCCTTGAGCAAGATCCTTTACTACAATTGCTTCTGTTCAATAAAGGGAGGGGTGATGATCGCTTGGGGCAGGGCGAACACCTCCACTCGGACCGGCCCCTGATGCCACCTTTGAAGCAGTGGTTAGCCCAAGCCTTCAGAGATGGAGCAGGGAGCTCAGACAGCCTGGGACCCCCAATCAAACAAAAGACCAGCACCAAGATGCCCGACTGTAAAGCGCCAAACCCAACCCCCCCCCCCCCCCTGATTTTGTTCATTGTTATCTTATTGTCATTGTTGTAAAGGGGCGTTTCATTGACCGGACTACGACACTGGCATTGGCTGCCTGCTTCTGGGACAAGAATAGGAGGGGGCTAATGTAGGGGTGGTGCCGATCGACCGGTAGGGGGCGCCAGCACGACTCCTTGTTTACTGGGGGATCTCATGACCAATTCACAAGAAGTTGATAGCCAAGTCCTTTTGGAGTAATTGATCAGGCAACATTTCTTTTATTTTAACCATAATGACCTTAACATAAATGAGGGGTCCCAAAACAATAGGCTTTTGAGGGAAGACCATTCCACAAACCAAGTTTGGAGTTGATAAGTCAAGTCCTTTTGGAGTTGCTCGGACAAACTTTCTTCGGTTATAGCTTTATGGAAGAGAGCCATATTATTTAAAGCCAAGTATTGATGCGCGCAGCACACACTACCCTTTCAGACCTACCAAGTCTCACGCATTAGTTTAGTAAATTCATTCAATGCGCTACACGAGCGTAGACTCTTAGTCATGAGCGGAGGATTTTGGACATCATTTTTAGCCGCAAAATTTTCTTTTTGGGGGGAAATAATCTGACACAATCGTACCTCTACATTAACCAGCAACATCTCATGTGTACCTCATGTGAGTTTGAAGTATACTGAAGAGGTTTTTGATACTTTTTGAACACTTTTTTGTCCACAATTAAATTTCTGCAATTTTTTCAGGCGACGATTCCGTTATTCGAGTTTTAAAAAAAAGGCCTTCCAAAATATTTTTTAGGGGGGGGGGGGGCTTTGAAAAATCTCACGCATACTGGCCTCTGGACTTGGCATCTTTGCCCTTACATTGAAACATCTCAACCCTTGGTGTATGCAGCCCCGCCAACTAAATGGATGACCACATCTTTCATCATCAGACTGCAAATTATGCATTTTTTAAGAGATTAAAAAACAATATCCAACTATTCAGGAAATAGCCTTAAAAATCATAACAAAGAAACTATGTAAATTACACATTAATTGCCATTATTTTGAAATATTAAAAATATTATACTATATCAGATTGTAAAAGAAACATGTTTGCACAGGTTTGTTGCTCTAAGCTCCCTCAATCATCTGGGACCCTAGATGGATGTATCTCAACCTTTCAGGGGAGGAGCCTATTCCACTCATTGTGCGTATCATGTTTATTCATGTCGGAGAGCCTGTGACGGTTTCCATTATACGCCTCTCTTGATGTATGACATCACCATTGTATATTCCAAAATAAGGTCAACACAGCCACTGCAACTAGGACAGCAAAGACCTATTTTTATGTCTATGCGAATGAATACCAGTACTGGTGGTGGGTGACGTGTGCCGATGCCTCATCTTGGGTTAGACGATGGTGACGTCATGCATGAAACAGAGAGGCCTATATAGGAAGTGCCACCAAGCACACAAAGTACAAAACAAGTTTTACGTTTAAGCTCGAAACAAACATTTCAAGCAAAAGGACTGCATATGCATAACAACCTCAGACATGGTATCCAGGGGGAGGAGCCTAAATGACCCATTTATTGTGCATATCATGTTAGGAGAGCATGTCGCTGTAGCAGTATACGCAGACTGACTCAAGTCTAGTGTTTAGTTCCCATAATGCACCATAACATGGTCACCCGCACGTGACAGTCGATCTTAACTTCCACGCTGGGAAACTCGACTTATATAGCCCATAACATACAAAGTTGTATCTTCTTACAGTCGCAACCAATAGGATTGTTTGTATACCTATTTAATATCAGCTGGGGATGCATTTATTGACTCAATTGAAGTGCAACCAAGCAAAAGGAACTAACTGACAGAATTGAATGGTACAAATTTTAGGCCTACAAGTACGTTCAAACTCCATGCACACAAAATTTCAAGGAAGGACTGCATTAATTACAACCTACATGTACATGACTGCAAACATGGTAAGAATTATGATATGTTATTGTTGGACAAGTCCGCAGTACATCTAGTAAATCTTGTTTGAACATTGGCGACATGAATCAAAATCTGATATTTACTAAAATCATAAAATAAATTTAGCAAAATTTATTTTAACAATATTTCTGTGGTTAATGATTCTAGCTATTCACCTGTTATTTTCCAGTAACAAATTCACATTCAACAGCATTTTTTGTTGATTTTTAGAAATTCTGTGAAGTGACAAAGGCATGGGTGCAAACTATCCCATACTTACATGCAGCGGCATTCGCAGATAGCATATAACAAAAAAGGCACATATTGCATGCGGTGTAGTGGCAAAGGCACATTGCTTCCCTTAAAGGCAGTGGACACTATTGGTAACTTCACAAAATAACTATTAGCATAAAACCTTACTTGGTAATGGGGAGCTGTTGATCGATAGTACAAAACATTGTGAGAAATGGCTCCCTCTCAAGTAACGTATAGTTTTCAAGAAAGAAACAATTTTCCACGAAATTGATTTCGAGACCTCAGATTTAGAATTTGAGATCTCGAAATCAAGCACCTGAAAGCACACAACTTCTTGTGACAATGGTTTTTTTTTTTCATTATTATCGCGCAACTTTGACGGCTGATTAAGCTCAAACTTTCACAGGTTTGTTGTTTTATGCATATGTTGAGATACTCTAAGTGAAGACTGGTCTTAGACAATTACCAATAGTATCCAGTGTCTTTAAAGCCATTGGACCCTTTCGTTACAGAAAAAATAAAATAAAAGTTCACAGATTTACAAATAACTTACAGGGTTTACAGAAGGTAGTGGTTAAAGACTTCTCTTGAAATATTATTCAATGAAATGCTTTACTTTTTGATAAAACAGTAAAACAATATCAATTCTCGATACCGAGAATTACGGATTTATTTTAAACACATGTCATGTACACAGCGAAACGTGCGTATACAAGGGTGGGTTTTCCCGTTATTTTCTCCTGACTCCGATGACCGATTGAGCCTAAATTTTCACAGGTTTATTTAATAGAGAAGTTGTGATACACGAAGTGTGGGCCTTGGACAATACTGTTTACCGAAAGGGTCCAATTGCTTTAAGTAATGATTTGGTTTTGGCCTTTACCTCTGAGCCGGAGTGATAATAATATTATAAGTTATCACACAAGCGCGAGTGGAATACTGAAAAATATAGCGCTTCTGCGTCCCATATCCATCGAGCCCGAAGGCCGATTTGGATATGGGACGCAGACGCGCTATATTTTCCAGATTTCCACGAGCGCACGTGTGATAACGTATTTATCTTCAAGCAAACTTGGTGCGTGACATAGAACACACAAGACGCAGGTATAGTGATATTAGCCGTGCAATATAGGTTTTTATCACCACTCCATTCTGCAAATCTGATTGGAGGATTAGCGCGTACTTGAACATAAATGTATCTTTAAGCTTGACTGACATAATCACTGCACCTTGTAATTTTGGTTTCAATTTGAATGTGTATGAGCTGCTAGAGAAAACTTGTGCCTTTTGCTTGTGCTGTAATTGTACTCGGGGGGGCAAACAAAACTGTTGGCTGCATGTAGATTTTTTGCTGGCTGGCCTTGCTATAAGATTTTTCTTGACAAGCTTCCATTGAATTATTCGCCACAATCTCACCTCCTAAGCACTGATTACTTCATTTTGTCAAAATGAATTTTTAATGATCTTAATCCACTGCAGGCACCAAGCATGAAGTATCAGTTTCCCACAAAATTACCTGCAGTTTCGGACTGCTCACCCACCTGTCAAAGGATTTAGTTTTTATTTAAATTTAGAAAAGGACTAGAAGTAGATCGTACAAGTCTAGTAATAATGCCAGTGACTTTTTCACAGAACTCGGGAAAGTACAGTGCTTTCTACACACACATCGGATAAAACGTTGCGGTACCCGCCCACTGTTAAAATGTAGGACTCACATTGCCCCTAGTTGGACATCTGCTCTATGGCAAAGGTGGTGGGTTAGAATCCCTTCCAAGTTAAATGCCTGTTTTTTTTTCTTCACAGAACTCATCAATACGTACACTAGCTTGCAAGAGTCCCACGCTCTTTTGCTGGGCTATAAAAACAATATAGTACTTTTAACTTCAGATTAACGCATCTAACTATAGTCTAATAAATTTTGCAAAGTAAATCTGAAATAAATAAACGGTGAGTTGGAGTTTTAAATTTGTTGTCCTGATTCTGTATGACCTCGATGAAGCGTATGAGATTATAATGCCTTGGTGTCATGGGCAAGTGGTGGAGAGCATCAATCTCAAGTTCTAGTGGTTAAGTCATCAGAGAGTGGGTTCGAATCCCGGTCATGACGCTTGTGTCCTTGAGCAAGATACTTTACTACAATTGCTGCTGTTCAATAAAGGGAGGGTATAAATGGGTACCTGTAGGGGTAGTAGACAGAGGTTGATATAAAGATCTCTCCTCTGATTCAGCGTGAGGCTAGTATGGGGAATTTTGAAAAGCTAATCTTGTCAATAGGAGTTACTGCAACAATTGTAATGGGCACTTTTCACATGTAAGCACATACCACAACAACAATACTCAACCGATTGTAACAAACAAGATGTCAAAATCAGCGTAATTAAGTTTTCCGTGTACTGGTATTTTCCTTTTTAAAATATGAGTAACGGTTTTAAAATTATAGGTGCTTTTACAACAGCAGAGTTAATACTTTTGCTGTCTTGAAAAGCTTGCATGGTCTAAGGCCTACTGTTACTAGCTGTGAGAAAGAACTCTCTATAAAGGCCGGAAACTTGAGGAGGCACCAGCACACAGCATGTCCCCTATTCCACCCGGAGAAACCCTATACTACCCCAGTCGATTCCGTTATCCGAGTTTTAAAAAAACGGCCTTCCAAAATATTTTTAGGGGGGGGGGGGTCGAGCTTTGAAAAATCTCACGCGTACTGGCCTCTGGACTTGGCATCTTTGCCCTTTTTCATTGAAACATCTCAACCAGTGGTGTATGCAGCCCCGCCAACCAAATGGGACTACATCGTTCATCATCAGACTGCAAATTATGCATTTTTAAAGAGACTAAAAAACAATATCCAACAACTCAGGAAATAGCCTTAAAAATCATTATAAAGAAACTAAATAAATTACACATTAATTGTCATTATTTTGCAATATTTAAAATATTATACTAAATCAGATTGTAAAAGAAACATGTTTGCACAGGTTTGTTGCTCTAAGCTCCCTCAATCATCTGGGACCCTAGATGGATGTATCTCAACCTTTCAGGGGAGGAGCCTATTCCACTCATTGTGCGTATCATGTTTATTCATGTCGGAGAGCCTGTGACGGTTTCCATTATACGCCTCTCTTGATGTATGACATCACCATTGTATATTCCAAAATAAGGTCAACACAGCCACTGCAACTAGGACAGCAAAGACCTATTTTTATGTCTGTGCGATCTAATGAATACCAGTACTGGTGGTGGGTGACGTGCGCTGATGCCTCATCTTGGGTTAGACGATGGTGACGCCATGCATAAAAGAGAGGCCTATATAGGAAGTGCCACCAAGCACACAAAGTACAGAACAAGTTATACGTTTAAGCTCGAAACAACATTTCAAGCAAAAGGACTGCATGCATAACAACCTCAGACATGGTATCCAGGGGGAGGAGCCTAAATGACCCGTTGATTGTGCAATATCATGCTAGGAGAGCATGTGGCTGTAGCAGTATACGCAGACTGACTCAAGTCTAGTGTTTGGCTGCGCATTGTATCATGCATTGCATAACTTTAACATGGTCCGGCCCCCGCATGTAACAGTCGAACCACGCTGGAATGCTCGACTTAAAGCCCATAACATACAAAGTCGCAACCAATAGGTTTGTATACCTGATCAGCTGGGGATGCATTTACTGACTCAATTGAAGTGCAACCAAGCAAAGGAACTACAGAATTGAATGGTACAAAGTTTTAGGCCTACAAGTACGTTCAAACTCCACACAAAAATTCAAGGAAGGACTGCATGAATTAAAACCTACATGTACATGACTGCAAACATGGTAAGAATTGTGATATGGTTTGAACATTGGCGACATGAATCAAGATCTGATATTTACTAAAATCATAAAATAAATTTAGGAAAATTTATTTTAACAATATTTATGTGGTTAATGATTCTAGCTATTCACCCATTATTTTCCAATAACAGATTCACATTCAACGGCATTTTTTGTTGACTTTTAGAAGTGACAAAGGCATTTCCATGTAGTGGCATTCGCAGACTGCATAAGGCACATATTGCATGCGGTGTAGTGGCAAATAGGCACATTGCTTCCCTTAAAGGCAGTGGACACTATTGGTAACTTCACAGAATAATTATTAGCATAAAACCTTACTTGGTAACAATTAGTAATGGGGAGCTGTTGATAGATTATAGTACAAAACATTGTGAGAAATGGCTCCCTCTCAAGTATCGTAGTTTACGAGAAAGAAGTAATTTTCCACGAAATTGATTTCGAGACCTCAGATTTAGAATTTGAGATCTCGAAATCAAGCACCTGAAAGCACACAACTTCGTGTGACAATGGTGTTTTTTCTTTCATTATTATCTCGCAAATTTGACGGCCGATTAAGCTCAAACTTTCACAGGTTTGTTATTTTATGCATATGTTGAGATACTCTAAGTGAAGACTGGTCTTAGATAATTACCAATAGTGTCCAGTGTCTTTAAAGCCATTGGACCCTTTCGATACCGAAAAAATAAAATAAAAGTTCACAGATTTACAAATAACTTTACAGAAGATAGTGGTGAAAGACTTCTCTTGAAATATTATTCAATGAAATGCTTTACTTTTTATGCTTTATTAGGTGTTCGGCCACAAGCCGAACAACTATTGTTATTGTTCTGTTTTTTTTTTTTTTTTTTCTGCGTGTTCTTCTCCTCGAACGTTCTCGCGCGATTTTCGCAAAAACTAAAGCTTGTATGAACCTGAAACTTACCATATATATTGATCTTAATGAGTAGACGAAACAGCAACATTTTTGGAATGATGACGTCATTGATGACGTCATTACGTTAAAAAAAACGCTAAAAATTGGAGAGTTCATATCTTGAGAACTACAAATGCCACACACAAGATATTTGGTGCATATAAAAGGTCTTGTAATTAGCTACAAAAGTCGTGCACAACGTGACCTCATGTGACTTTTACTTCCGGTTGAAACCGGAAGTACAAAATTTCAAAAGTTCATATCTCAAGAACTATATATCATATTCGCAAAATTTGAATATCAGTTTGAAGATCAGTTATCCTGCTCAAACTTTTGCACAAACATAATGCCAGTTGAATTTTGCCTTCTGGTCGTAAAAGCGCGCGTTTGTGTTGACCTCCATTCATTACGCGTAGAAACCAGATAGTATCGCCATTCATGTATGTGAACGCTACTATTGTATTGTGGGTGTGTGGGTGTGTGTGCGTGTAGTTCATGTAGGCCTACATTGTATCCATGCTCTACGACAATACAGCACTGCGTGGCTGTGGGCATTACGGGTTGTGTATACACATGCAGACTCCGTTGAAGGCGCGCGTAATTCAAATTCCACTACGCTGGGATTCGCCTCATCTTTCTTCGTGCGATTTTGAACAAAATGTTAAACTACTATGAACTTGAAACTTATCATAAACATGAACCTTCATGAGTAGATGAACCCGCAACTTTTTTGGAATGATGACGTCATTGATGACGTCATTACGTTAAATAAACGGTAAATAATTGAAAAATTCATATCTTGAGAACCACAAACGCTACGTACAAGATTCTTTCACTACATGAAACCTCTTGTAATGTTCTACAAATGTTGTACACAACGTGACCTCATTTGACCATTCACCCGAACACCCTGAGTTTGTACACAAACTCTCAATTTCTAGTTATTATTATTATTATTATTATCATTATCATTATCATTATCATTATCATTATCATTATCATTATCATTATCATTATCATTATCATTATCATTATCATTATCATTATCATTATCATTATCATTATCATTATCATTATCATTATCATTATCATTATCATTATCATTATCATTATCATTATCATTATCATTATCATTATCATTATCATTATCATTATCATTATCATTATCATTATCATTATCATTATCATTATCATTATCATTATCATTATCATTATCATTATCATTATCATTATCATTATCATTATCATTATCATTATCATTATCATTATCATTATCATTATCATTATCATTATCATTATCATTATCATTATCATTATCATTATCATTATCATTATCATTATCATTATCATTATCATTATCATTATCATTATCATTATCATTATCATTATCATTATCATTATCATTATCATTATCATTATCATTATCATTATCATTATCATTATCATTATCATTATCATTATCATTATCATTATCATTATCATTATCATTATCATTATCATTATCATTATCATTATCATTATCATTATCATTATCATTATCATTATCATTATCATTATCATTATCATTATCATTATCATTATCATTATCATTATCATTATCATTATCATTATCATTATCATTATCATTATCATTATCATTATCATTATCATTATCATTATCATTATCATTATCATTATCATTATCATTATCATTATCATTATCATTATCATTATCATTATCATTATCATTATCATTATCATTATCATTATCATTATCATTATCATTATCATTATCATTATCATTATCATTATCATTATCATTATCATTATCATTATCATTATCATTATCATTATCATTATCATTATCATTATCATTATCATTATTATTATTATTATTATTATTATTATTATTATTATTGTGCAATTAGTGTTCTCATCATTGTTATCTTCATCATGTCTGTCTTTGTTCGTTTTGTCAGTCCGATCGTTCTTGTCCCCGTTTGTCTGTCCCCAGGCATCCCTACATAAGCCTCGGCTTCCAGATGATGCCTCCATACTCTATGTATTTATTTTTTCTCACCCTCATTAAATAGCTTTGTTTATTGGTTATTCCTTAAAAACATTGTTTGTACTCTGTTTTCATGAAGTATGGAAATAAATATCAGTTTGAATGAATGAAAAAGTTATCAAACAAGCGCGAGTGGAATACGTGAACAAAAATTGCTTCTGCGTCCCATATCCATCGAGCCCGAAGGCCGATTTGGATATGGGACGCAGAGGCGCTAAATTTTCCAGATTTCCACGAGCGCACGTGTGATAACATATTTATCTTCAAGCAAACTTGGTGCGTGACATAGAACACACAAGACACAGGTAGTGATATTAGCCGTGCAATATAGGTTTTTATCATCACTCCATTCTGCGAATCTGATTGGAGGATTAGCGCGTACTTGAAGATAAATGTATCTATAAGCTTGACTGACATAATCACTGCACCTTATAATTTTGGTTTCAATTTGAATGTGTATGAGCTGCTAGAGAAAACTTGTGCCTTTTGCTTGTGCTGTAATTGTACTCGGGGGGGCAAACAAAACTGTTGGCTGCATGTAGATTTTTTGCTGGCTGACCTTGCTATAAGATTTTTCCTTGACAAGCTTCCATTGAATTATTCGCCACAATCTCACCTCCTAAGCACTGATTACTTCATTTTGTCAAAATGAATTTTGAATGATCTAAATCCACTGCAGGCACCAAGCATGAAGTATCAGTTTTCAATTCTTCTACTGTGTGCACTCTTCAACAGTAGCTGGAGCTGTACTATTGAAGGAAACAAGACATGCGGATCAACGTGTGATTACACCGACTGGGCTTACGATGCCGACTGTCGCAGGCTGTCCTTGACCGCCGTACCGAGAGAGTGCTGTATGTGCCAGACGGTAGACCTACGCCACAACCAGATCACTGTCCTCAACGATGGAGACTTTGCTGAATACAGTGACATTACTGATCTAGTCATCGAGATGAATTCAATGACCGATATCAGTCCGTTTGCCTTTAACGACAATTCCAGACTTGACACCCTCTACGCCCAGTTCAACCTTCTCACCATCATCCATACTAACAATTTCGCCGGCGCCCTAAACCTCCGTCAACTCTTCCTTAACAACAACAACATCTCTGAGGTGGAGAGAGGGGCATTTGACGGCAACCCAAATCTCGAAGTGCTCTTTTTGAGCAGTAACCTTCTCACCATCATCCATACTAACAATTTCGCCGGCGCCCTAAACCTCCGTCAACTCTTCCTTAAAGATGGACTATAACGGTACTCCTACATTAAAATCACTATCAGAACTTGTTTATGTTGTGTTCAGCTATCAATTCATTGTTGTGGTCATGTTTTTCTCCAAATAATTTTGCTACAATTTGACCGAAAAAATTTGACCTCGATTCTTCGATTTTGAAATTTCCCGCCCTGGACTGGTTCCCGGCTATTAAACCAACACTGAAATCAAAGCGGATTTGTAAACCAGCGGACGTCATGAACGCGGTCAAAAAATGGTGATGTCATACCCATGAAGCAACGAGAGTAAACAAAGATTACGCCATGTTACTCCGTGTGTTGTGTATGCGTTTTCATCCACACTATAGGCGTGCGTGTGTGCTACGAAGCTTTTTGTTTCTAATGTATCAGCTATAAATACTGCCGACTATTTGGTTGTTTGTGGATGCACTAGAAGTTTCAAAGTTTGTGTAAGAAGCCTGGATCGATTCCGAAATTTAAACCTCTAAGCATCGAGAGAATTCAGGGGGATCTTCTACCACCAGGCCCCAGCCAGTGCTGCTTGTGCATGTTACGACGTCGGCGGGGTCCCTCTGCCGTGGCCCTGGTCGCAAGTGGCCGTGGAACAGCAAAAGAATCAAGTGGCATTACAGAAAAGAGAGAGAGAAAAGCCTGGTAAATACTTGTTAATAATTTTTAAAAATCTACTACTGAGAAACTATCTCCATTATTAATTCAGGCCCAATACATGTACATGTAATTGTAATCAGAAAAATAGTAAACAATCTCTACCCTTTTCATGCAAGGAACAATCATCTTGTTGTCAAATGACACGATGTGCATGCTCTGAATCTGACCCGACTACCATAAAATAGCTACATAGTGTATTGACTCTGTTGAGTGATGAATCCATGTAGCCACCCAAGTGCTTTAGGCATGTTTATGCCCTGGTTTACACTTTCTGGCATGTTCAACCATGTGTGAACACTATATTAATCCATTAAAAAAGTTGATTGTTACAGTTAACAGTTTATTGGCCTCGCTGACATGTATTTATATTGGTCTATACTGGATTGCTGGACATTGTTTTTGCCAAAGCTGCCTAAGAATTGTTTGCTTTTTTTTTTAAGGCACAGCTCAAAAATATGTTCAAACTCCCATCCATATAATTGCCCGTCCATGGTCATTCAGAATTTTTCTCTCCTAATTCAGGAATTACCAATTCCAGAGAAGTTTAGTCTAAAGTTTTCCTATAGCTGTGTTTATTGGCTTGGCACGGTTAATTATGGAGTGTTTACTATATTTGCATTTGTAAAATAAGGCCAGTTCTTTTTCAGCACTAGTTTTTTTGTTTATTTATTTTTTGTTTTTATATTTTTTTGTACAGAAATAACTCGCAGCTCTACACTACAATGAGAATGCAGGACAAAGACAATGCAGTACGAAGACATGCTAGCCAGAACTAGAAATGGAGACCTAAGATTCTCAATAGCACTTTAGGTAAGTAGTAGGCCTATGCATGCAAATTTTCAGAGGATCAGATGATTTCTTCATTTTTAGTTTTTCAGCTGCCCCTTTGAAAACTGTTCACGGTGGAGGGGGGGGGGAGGGGATGGGGTGTTGAATCGCAAACCCCCCCCCACCCCGATCTGTACCTGAACAGTTTTGTACTAGGTGTAGATCTGGGGGAGGGGGGTGGTTGGAGGTCATGTTTTCTATCAGACATAAAGAAAACCTGCCCCCTTGGTTTTGTTGCATGTGGACTCCTTTTGTACTGGTTTTGCGTTAACTCCTGTAAGGTTCTTTTCAAAACTACGCAAACTCAAAGAGAGATTGTCAGTACATGGTGTTATGTCAAACCTTCTGTGATTGTATTTCTGCCTTGTAAATTTTCAAGAAATCCCACATAACGATTATTTGGTTTTGTTTTTTATTTTTCATTAAACAGATACGCATAGAATGCATGCACAATGCACTTGTTCATTGTCAGCAGGGTGACAAGACACAAAAACAACTCCATCCGCAGCTGATGTGTAACCCCCGTGTCATTGACATCAACCTTCACCAGCCGGAAAAGGATGCAACAGCTTTTTTTTTTTTGGGGGGGGGGGTGGGGGTTCAAAGGTAGTGGGTTCAACTTTGTTTGAAGAAAGAATGACCTGTGTCCAGTTTCATGGATCTGTTCATCACCAAATTCTGCGCTTATGATCACCGTTCTCTGCTTATGTCCAAACGCTAAATTTCTGAGCTTACTTTGTAAGCGTAGAATGCCTGGTATAAACCAACTATGCACCCATGACCGGCAAAAGCCAAAATTCGCTGGTAACCTGTGAAACGCGCTTGATGTAAGTACAGAATTCCCTGCTTTCGCAAGTGCCGATTCTTTGTTTACAGTATGCAGATCCATGAAACTGGGCCCTAGCTAGCCTGTACACATTGATTTTTTGGTGCTTTTTTTTTGGTAGGGGGGGGGGTCCATGGTAGTAAAATCAACTTTGTTTAAAGAAAGAATGACCTATGCCCAATTTCATGGATCTGTTCACCACCAAAATGTGCGCTATGGTCACGGTTCTCTGCTTACGTCCAAAGGCTAAATTTCTGCGCTTAATACTTTGTAAGCGTAGAATGCTTGGTATAAACCAAGTATGCACCCATGACCCGCAAAAGCCAAAATTTGCTGGTAACCTGTGAAACACGCTTGACGTAAGCACAGAATTTCCTGCTTCCGCAAGTGTCGATTCTTTGTTTACAGTAAGCAGATCCATGAAATTGGGCCCTAGCTTGTACACATTGATGTGGGTTTTTATTTTATTTTTTATATATATATTTTTTTTTGGGGGGGGGGTAACCAGGGTAGTACAATCAACTTTGTTTAAAAACAGAATGACATGGTCTGTACACAATGATTTTATTATATTCTTTTAATGTACAACTTAATTTACAATTTACAAAGAGAACCACAGCTAACTAGGTACATAACATGGCTTAGGTTTTCTTTTTTTGGGGGTAGGGGCGTTGACAGGGTTGTATAGTTAACTTTTTTTGATGACGGAATGTTCAGATGATTTCGCTATCACTAGGCAACCTTTTTTCAATTTTGATATTTTAAACTCAAAAATAAACTATTGTCGTTTGCAAATACATACAGTTTTAGTGTTGTCGTTATTATGGAGGTGTACATGGCTTCTATTTTTTGTTTTGTTTTTATATTTCTGCTAACCAAGTTGAATGTTGTTACCATGTTAATCATAGTGTATTGTTGACAACAGGGGACAAGTTTATTGCACATAAGTGCTAAATTAATCAATTTGAACCACACACCTAATTTTATAAGCCATAGTAATTTACATTTTGTGTCTTTCAGAGGGGTGGGTGGTTCAAATTAAATTAATCAATTTGAACCACCCACCCATCTGAAAGAAACAAAATGAAATAATATACATGTACATTTATACGTAAATTATTATGGCTTATCAAATTATTTCTCACTCCCTCCGGATCATTATAACTTGGAAAATTGTTACGACTGAAGACAAATAAACCAAAGCAAAGCTGCCTAATCCGTTGGTGGATACGAAAATCCTTCCACTGTACTGTACACGAGGGTTTGGAAACGTCCTTCGTGTTGCTGCCATCAAACATGATGTCAGTGGCAGCGGTTGAACGGACAAGATAGTCCTAAGCTCACCACTTGCTGATAATCATCATTGCAGTGTTTTCTGTAAAACAAAACAAAAGAATTCATACAAAATTATTAACAAAAGAATTCATACAAAATTATTAACAACAGATTTGTGGTTTGCATGGTGAAGTGTTAATATTGCATGTGTGTACCTGAATTGCTTTAAAACTATACCCATGCCAGAAGGCAATCATAATCCAAAGTAGCAGTTACATACATGTACATGAGATATTTGTGTAGATGCACATGTGTCAACCACCATGCAGTTACTTGGTGGAGAAAAACAACAACATAGGTTATCTACAATATCAGTTTAAATTGATAATGTATGAATTTTGCCAACAAAGTATAAAACGCAAGACAAAAATTACCCCTCCCCTCACATTTCTATACTGCCCAAGTCAGTGCATGTGTTGTTCACATACATGTATTATAACGTGAATGGAGGTAAACAATAAACCTTGTCCATCATGTTCGTTCATGTTTTAATTTAGTCAAGGATAGCCTTCAACTATTTTTGGGAGCAGAAATAAACTGATCAAACGAAGCATCATTCAGTATAATTCATGAAACGTTTTGTGGCCTTACCAGTCTGTCTTTAGCCGTCGATCATCAGGGTTTGGCTCATCGTCTTCGGCCTGACGATCATCGTCCCCGGGCTGGTTAACTACATGTACTCATAACACGTCTTCGGCTTCTCTCTCGTCCGGTGAGCTCCCCTTATCGCTAGAGCCCTCACTTTCCTCTGAAGTGCCTCCCTAAAATGCCTTTTCCTCATCTATACTGTGGTTTTCCCGAGACCCGCTGCCATCGGACAGTTTCACTGTTTTTTTGTGTCAAAAAAAAATGCAGCCTATAGTGTCCGATGTTATTCCACATTCAATGTACATGTAAAATGCACGCACACGATCGACCTGACACACTGTGTACAGAGCTTCGGTACGTGGTGTGACGTCACACACTGTGTATGAATGGTTCGTGGGTCACCGGCTTTTGCCGAAACTGAGTTTTCTGGGTCGGAGTACGCCGCGCAAATTCGTGTTTTTTTTGCATGAAGGTAAAGGTTTTATTGAATACTACTAAAATATCAGTCCTTATTTTACATTTCTTGTACAAAAATAGTAATATTGGCTATATCAATAATCTGTTATAGTCCACCTTTAACAACAACAACATCTCTGAGGTGGAGAGAGGGGCATTTGACGGCAACCCAAATCTCGAAGTGCTCTTTTTGAGCAGTAATCACATCTCCAAACTCTGTTCAGATTCTTTCCATAAATTAACCAAGCTTGTCTATCTATCCATAGAAAACAACTCACTTTCTGTCATCCTAAACGACACCTTTAAAGGGTTAACAAAACTGAAACATCTCAGCTTGGGTCAAAACAGACTCACAAATATCAACTCTAAGATGTTTGAAAACCTGAAAAATCTCTCCATTCTCGAACTTTTTTCAAACCGTATCATCTCCATCTCTCTTCCTGAACTTCCCAACCTCAACCATTTAGACTTATTTGATAATGCCCTAACACACATTACTGACCTGAACTTTGTGAGCAAACAAACAAACAATTCAAAACATAACTTATTAGAGGTGGTGTATCTTGCTAAAAATCCCCTCATTTGCAGTTGCCGCCTCAAACCATTACAAAAATGGCTTATTGATCACAAAGGCTCTCTGGGAAACCACCAACGTTCTAATGCAACATGCTATGATTCCAAAAATGCCACCATCTTTCTGTGGAATGAAAACACCTCCAAAATTTGCCCAGTAACAAGCACCACATCCCTTCCTCTTACCACAACTTATCTGCAGGACGAGAATGTTGATGTTTTTGACAAAATCGTAATGCTGTTGGCTATTGCATTATTGACATTCTCCACAATTGCCGTATGTGTTATCACGGTATTGGGAGTGAGATTTTGTTGTAACAGAAACAGACCTGAAAATAACACCAACATGGTAAGGTTAGTCGCTATGAAAAAGTTAAGTGAAACAGGTATTGATAATAGACGTGAAAACATGCATCAAATTATCGAGTAAAACCATGCAGGGCAACAGCACCAACAATACATTACAAATACAATTTTATAAGTACACTATTTAGTTGGATTATAAACAAAATAGATAATGATACTTCTAATGATGAAGTTTACAATGAAATTATATATTTTTAACTTAATGAATTTTTTTGGTTTTAATAAGCTGTTGTTTTTTTAAGTTGGGGAGGGAAGGAGGCAGGGAGAGAGGGAGGCAGGGGGATGGGGACTTTTTTAATTCAAATTTCAGAGACGTCAATATCTCTGAAATTTGTAATCCAATCAAAGGCAAAGATTTTTGCTGTAACAAAGAGCTGTAAAATATGATGACAAAAAATAAGTTGAAGTTTGGTGTATGAGTCTCACATAATTATTAGTAGCGAGAAACTGAGCTTTCATCATTCCCTACACACTGACAAGATGCAGCAAAGACTACTTAGGATCTTAACTGTTCAAATTCAAATTTCAGGGACATAACCTCAATCAAAGGCAAACACTTTGTCACTCAAGGGTGTAAATATTAAGACAACAAGTTGAAGTTTGGTGTTTGTGGGTATCACACAACAAAAGTGAGAAACTCAAAAGCACCAGGCTTTTATCTTTCCTTACACACTGACTGACAAGATGCAAAGAATAATTTAGATTACACTGTACAACTCATTTTGAATTGTAATGGCTGAGAAGGTCAGCCCATTTAATTCAAGTTTTAGGGTGGAAGAGTCAGTTGGTGTGCGTTTTTTGCTGTAATAAAATGTAATGTTGTGTATATTACTTCTACTAATAAGGGTTTGTGGTTACAACCATTAGAATAACGTCTTTATAGTATTTGGTTCTGAAAAGTGGTTACAGCTTCACCGTGTTAAAGACATTGGACAATATTGGTAATTGTCAAAGACCTGTCTTCTCACTTGGTGTATGTCAACATATGCACAAAATAACAAATCTGTGAAAATTTAAGCTCAATCGGTCATCAAAGTTGGGAGATAATAATGAAAGAAAAAATAAACACCCTCGCCACACGGAGTTGTGCGCTTTCAGATGCTTGATTCGAGACCCCAAATTCTATATCTGAGGTCTCAAAATCAAGTTTGATGGAAAATAATTCTTTCTCGAAAACTATGTCACTTCAGAGGGAGCAGTTTCTCACAATGTTTTATACATGTACTATTAACCTCTCCCCATTACTCATAATCAATGAATGCCATCGGTATTGGACCTGGTAGTGGTTTGTAGCAAAGACAGTTGTCTCTCCATGTTTTTTAGTTTTCTATTCTTAACTTTGTAAAATTATTATTATCATTTTTTATTTTATTTGTAATGTTTTAAAATATTTTCTATGCAGTTAAAAAACCTTTGTGTACATAAGGCCTTTTGGGATGCTTTTTTCCATTTTTAAAGTATAATGAATAAACCAAAATTGTATATAATGTTTGAACACAGTCTAATGACAATCCCTCAGATTTTGACTTTGTGAGGGCACTCTCAAAAATATTTGTATCACTTCCGGGGGTTGAGCTTACCATCTGCAAAGTTTTAACATCGACACTAAATACTGCTTCAAATATTCATCATACCCAAAACAGAGGCTGGAACAATTTACCTCATTAGTATTTGTTGGGGTTTGACTACTTTTACAGGTGAAACCTGTATGGTTTTGTTTTCACTGTTAAATTGTTTAATTCCCTCTATTCCCTTTGAAGAGGTGATCTTAATGGTTTTACTCTATTATTGTATTTACTTCTTTGTCTTTCATGCCATTATATTACATTTTACAGTATATTGCATCTGTGGTAATGTTCTTCTGTTCTTCCTTTGCACCCCAAGGTCATTGTTTATTGGGACCTGGAAACCACAGATGGCACTAGTCTCATTTGCATTAAGCTTGGGCGATGCGACGATATTATCCAATATCGCGATACTAATTTGGAAATGATTTTGATATCGGAGCGATATATCGGGATATCGATTAGGTATCGCAATTTCGCTATGTATTTCCTAGCTGAGACATCTTGCACCCCATAGGTTTGGAGTAAAACCAGAAGAATAGGTCATTAGAACACCTCTCTTATGCTATGACTGTATATTCTACAACTTTCACTGGGAGTTTGAAGACTGATGATGTCAAATTTAATTAATTGCGATTATATCAAATAGATCGCGATATATTGTCCGCGATATAGCGTTAATAAAATAATTAATTTGCATAATCTTTTGTATTGTTTGTTGTTTCATGTTTATTCATTAGCTTAGTCATGGCCCAGGAATGCAGTACACTGGTTCCTGTGGGTCTTTTTCATAATCTTAATTCAGTTGTTCCCAAGACACAGTTGCACAAGGAGTTGTTTTTGTTTTGTACAGCGCTGGCAACGTGTGGTTTCCACTGTTGGAAGAATGGAATAAAACATACATCTTCATCACAATGTTGTTTTCATACTTGAGCCTTGATAAAGAGCCAATCTTGTCAGGTACCAAGACCTGTCACACTACTTTTTGTGTTCAAGCAGCTTGTGAGCTTGGGCCCATTGTTCCCAACATCGTGGCTCTGCTTAATTCAGAAATCTGTGCTGAGAGTCATCATTCTCACAGGGATATCAATGAATTCATGTGTATTTTTAGTAGAAACGCACTCAATCGAGAATTCCTCGCTTACCAGTGGAATTTATTTTTACTATAATGTCCCTTTAATTTGTCTTGTGATTGTTTGTATTTTTACATGTTCTTACATTTTGCCATTATTTCAGTTCAGTGAAAACCAAAAAAAAAATCAGAAATGCTAGGTACAACAAAATTGTGCTGATCGAAACAAGACCTGAGCACAAACCACACCACTTGTACTTGTTTTACTAGTATTTTGCTCACTACTCTTAGCAGAAAATTGTAAGCACTATTTAATGCTTAAGCCGCAATTATGAATTTGACCCAGATCACTGATATCAAACAATTGCCTGGGATACCTACATGTAACTAGGCAATCTGGTTATTTCAGAGAATTTACAGCATAAATACAAATTAGTTTCTACCATGAATGCTGCATATTTGAAAGACACTGTGACCAGGCCCTATAGGACACCCTCCGCACCCTCTCCCCCTGCATGCACCACCTATCCTGACTTAAATTTCCCAACAAAAAATAAAAATAGAAACACCAATTATTTGACCTAGACAACATCAATTTGCACCTTGGTTTTCAAAAGCTTCCATGATTTCACTTAGATGGTCCTAATTTAGGGCCAGTCCTAGGAGTGGTTTTTCTTAAGGCTAGTCCCAAGGACTCGTCCTAACTTTAAATATTAGACTAGTCTTAAGTCTTTGTGAAACCTTCCAAGGACCCTTGTGCCGGCCCAAAACTAAAGGGACCCCTTTATGATAGATTTGACCCTGCCTGAAGGTGTTCCAAGTTCACTTCTGCAAACCATTTCATCTGTAGCCCACCAGGTCTGATACTTTGTTAGGGCTTTACCAAACAAAAAATGTCCTTGCTCTCTTTGAGTTGAAATTCCAGGTTTGGTAAAAGGGGTCATTCAGTTGGCCAGTATCAAAATAATTAAATTCTTTATTGAAATAGTGGGTGGGTGGGTGTAAAAAATACTGAAAATTTAAGTTCAATTTTCTCTTAAAAAAAAGTAAATAGTGAAAAGAAATTTTAAATTAATTAAAAAACAGATTTTTCATTTAGCAATAAAAAGCTAATATCTAGTCTTGAAAAACTTGTGCCCAAATTTGAGACTCATTTTAAAGAGAGCTGCAACCTAGACATCTGCACTGGCCCTCATTTAGAACATGTTTTTTCTAAAACATTTGTTATGTACCAGACATTACTTTGGTCTTCAGTGTATTGACCCCTTGCACGCGCGTCACACGCGGCGACTGATGCAACGCTCATCATGTTGGGCAGTTAGGTTTACGTGTATCAACGCCGCGTCGCCTAAAATGCACACTTCAGAATTATATATGAAAACGCACAGTGAAATTGCCCACCAGTATGGCGCATTCAAGATTTTTCTGATGACGTCAGGTGAAATGGGTCAAAAAGATATAAGTCGGGTCAGCATTTAAAATTTAAAACTTGGGGTGGGGTGGGTGAAAACAGTTTCAATTCTAAATGGCTCCTGAAGGGGTGGAGAACAATTTTGACTGCAACATTTTAAGAGACACCAAGGAAGGCAACACTTATTTGAGGTATATGGCGGGCACTCTTTGGTTTTAGTGTATGCAGACAGATTTACCCAAAACAAACAGCACTCACGTAATAATGTGCCCACTATATCTCATAATGGCGTACTTGTATGACCAGGGGCATGAAGGCAGTTGCCTCTATTGCCTCTGTGAAGTAATAAGGACTTGACATCACAAGTTCACCAAATTTGGGCAGGCACGTCAATCACAGCTCAACGGCAGAAATAATTAAATCTGATCTTATGAATATTGCACATACATGTATATGATTTGCATTGACATGACGAAAGGGGTCACAGACTTGCTGAAAAGTGGTTGTACCAATGTTCAGTAGTAACATTTGTGAATGTGGACGTTATTGACAAGAAAACAAACAACTAGGACATTTCTCACAGCCAATTAAAAGCGACGAGAAATAGGCCACAGGCCAAATGACAAAAAAACTGCCATGGTAAACAGATGGTGTGAGCAAATTTCAGTAACAATGAAAACAATACTCAAACCATAATAACAATTTCAAAATTTTGTTATTTAAATTATAAGTTGTGATACACGAAGTGTGGGACTTGGACAATACTGTTTACGGAAAGTGTATTACACTTTGTATTACGAATTTGCATCGAACGTTCTTGTGACGTCATGCAAGTAAATGTGGCTTCTTATTGGCCAGCAACTCACCACGCTAATGCATTATGCATTACATTTTCTCCCACCAAAATCGTTGGCAAATGTAAAGAAAAACATAAGGCCCCAAAACGAGTTGGTAAAGGTGCTTCGCGGCTTCACCGCTCGCGGTGATAGTCTTTTTTCGTGCGTTACATTTTTGGGGTTGTGCGTGCCATCCGGTGTGCCGCGTGCGCCTTGACTAAAGGCTAATATGAATGCAGCTAGCAAACTATAGATCGCTAAGCACTTCAAAAATTAAGCCATCCCATCCACACAATGCGCAAAGCTGGTGTGATGTGTCTTTAGACATTTTTTTGCCAGCTCAACAATACAGATACAGATAGATGATTGCCTCTCTGGGTACGGGTGAATATAGCCCACCTTGTTGAGCTGTTAATGGCTCCGCTTTTAACATCGGTCTCATCACTGTCACCATTACGTAATGGTGACAGTGATGAGACCGATGTTAAAAGCGGAGCCATTAACAGCTCAACAAGGTGGGCTAGGGTGGATACTGCACCCCTGGGAAACTATAAGACAACAGAGGGCGCCATCCATGATCCTGGAAGTTCATTTTTATCATCAAAAAAATTAATGTTTTATTGTTTTGCTACTCGTGTGTGTGTATGCCTGAGGTTCGTGGAGACAATAGCTGAACGAATCTCTATAGTTCTAGCATGGCGGCTGTACCGTCAAAGACCAACATTCAACAACACAAAGTGCCCCAGCAGCCCTGGTTTGAGTTAACAACTTTGACTAGTTTAAAATAGTACATGTAGTATACTAGTAGTAGTTAGGTATAATCAAGATAATTGTCTGGGCCAAACGAGTAATTAATGGATAAATGTTCTGAAGTTTGCTTACCACAATTGTTAAAGTCCACGGTTTACCTACGAAGATAGTCAGCTCCTCTTTAAGTCGACTTGAGTTTCTAATGTTCTTGCAAATTTGAGACCACCATGTTTCCGTGATGTGATTACTGCACATGCTGCATGCTGCATCATGGCATGCATGCTCCGTTTGCTGAGGGCTGGTGTCAATGCATTGTAAAGTCAAAGACCAAGTTCCCAAGTCTTCAACTTTGCTTCGAGAAGATATTGGGAAAAAAAAATCATAAACCAGTTGTTTTGCCGTTGTCAGCTCCTTCGGACCATCCGGACCATCGGGCATAGTCTTGGTCCCAAGACCATTGGTGTTGCGCGGTCACACACAACCAACGTTCCGATTATGCACGGCAAAAACTGTCCACGCTTGTAAGGAACGAACGCTAGCGGGCGCTCTGTTTCTCTGATTTAGATCTCACCATAGACCTTTTCGCAAATACTGGGGCGCGCGCGTAAAGCTTGGAATTAGGTGCATTGTGGTCTAGCTGATTACAAATTTGATTCATATATATCCCACAATGCAGCTCATTCAACAGTCTGCGCTTGCGCATTTGTATTTGCGATAAGGTCTATGGTCTTGAATATTTGCAACGACGGGTCTTAACTTTTTTATTGTTTTTCGGCAAATCTCCCCCGACTTTCCGGTGGAGCCAATCAGAGGCTGTGTTGCGGTTGGCTCATGAATAATTCATCAGTGTTGTGCATGTAGTGTACAATGCATGCAGTAATTCCGTTGCATGACTTTTGCTTTACTCTGTGTGTGGGTAATTATACAAAGATACTATAATAGCTTTGGTATATATGTTTTTATCGGAGTATAATAAAGTCCAGATCAGTAGGATTTGAAACTTTGACACAGGGTTGAAATACGATAAAGAAAGGTTTGTGGTACCAGCAAAAACATTTCTATGTATAATGTCCAGATCCAGACTACTGCATTGCCATGATATGCAGCTTGAAATGCGATCGTGGCGTTATGCTCCCGACGTGCCAGGGCCCACACTGATGAAGCCTGTATTGGCTAAACAATTTGCTTATAGTTAGCACAAAATAGTATTGCTTAGCAGAAACTGGTTGCCAGCCAATTTTTAATTAAATTTGAAATTTTGTAGTGCCCAAGTTAATGTAGTGCCAAGTAAATTTTTGGATAGTAAAGAAATTTTGTACAGTATTTTCTGCCAAACAGATATTAACTGGTGGGCACTGTAGTGTTATTCACAGTGAAAGTTTTTTAATCTTGGGGGAAGGAAATCTTGAGGGATTCAAAAGCGTCTTTGGGAGAACGTATTTTGAAACGTAACCGTAGCTGCATATCTTGGAACGTAAGCGTAGCTTGACTCGGGATTGAAAGCGTACTTTTTGATATTGTAGTGTAACCTAATAGTATCTTGGAGTGTATAAGCGTAGCTGAGTAGCTGCGTAGCTTGAACGTAACAGTATCTTTTGGTGGAGCGTAAGCATATCTTGGAATGTAATTCGTAGCTGCGTATCTTGGAACGTAAGCGTAACTTGACATGGGATTGAAAGCGTACCTTTTGATATTATAGCGTAACTTGAAGGAACGTAAGCAGATCTGTAAGCGCAGCTGAGTAGCTGTGTAGCTTGGAACGTTGACATCTTTTGGAACGTAAGCATATCTTGGACTGAAGCGTAGCATCTTGGAACATAAACGCAGCTGCGTATCTTTGAACGTACGCATAGCTTGACTCGGGCTTGAAAGCGTACTTTTTGATATTATAGTGTAACTTGAAGGAACGTAGACCTAAAGCGTATCTTGGAACGTAAACGTAGCTGCGGGCTTGAAAACATACCTTTTGAATTTGATATTATAGTGTTACTTGAAGAACCGTAGACCTAAGCGTATCTTGGAACGTAAATGTAGCCGAGTAGCTGCGTAGCTTGGAACGTAACCATATAACATTTTTTTGGAATGTAGTCGTACCAATATCTTTTGGAATAACTCATGAGAAATTTGGAATTTTGATTGCTTGTCCAGCGGCGACTACTGCTATTCAACTCCCAGTTATTTGAGGCGAATAGTCGGGTCATTAAATTCCACTAGTTGCCCAGTTTAATCATTACCTCAAAAATAACTCTTCATTCACAGAATTAAAAAATAATACTTTGTTTGACAAGATTATGCTTTGAGGGAATTTTGTTTTAGCATTATTTTTATTTAAACCTTTTATACAAAATTCTCATAATTTTTGTAAGCTACTCACACAATAACACTGTCAATATAACAAAATGCGATATTCCTACGTTTTGACATCATCAAAATTACCTGAAAACTCATAACAAAAAGAAATTAGGGGGCCATGAATCAAAATGGAGCATATTGGAACGTTGCGATCATAAGAAACAACGGATTCGACACCCGCAAGCTGGGAGTTCATAGCGCCTGGGATTTAACACCTCCAACCCCCACGAGACACGGCATGGGCGGTACGTGATATTCCACAAGGCTTATTTCAGTTTCACGTTCCGATTGCTCCACGCAGTGGGGCCATACAGCGTCCGATACACGGACTCTCTGAATGCTAATTTTACGTTCGATTTTTGACCATTATTTACGATTTCAAATCGTCACGTATTCATAATCTGAATAGGTACCTGTACTTAAAATTTCACTGTTTTCCTTTTAATAGGCCTATAATGACCACGGAATCACTCTTTGAGCAAAGATTATTAAAAATAGACCGCCGATCATATTGACCTTTGACTCGATCTAGTTTGAATAGTCATCTTCGATTCGTCACGTGATATGAATATTGCATACATTAAAAGTAATTTACATAGTCTGGCCACGCCTTCAACTTGCAAATATCCAAGACCATGGTGAGCACAGGACATGGTGAGATCTAAAGAAGAGAAACAGAGCGCCCGCTAGCGTTCGTTCCTTACAAGCGTGGACAGTTTTTGCCGTGCATAATCGGAACGTTGGTTGTGTGTGACCGCACAACACCAATGGTCTTGGAACCAAGACTACATCGGGCACAGCAGCCACTTTACCTATCCTCTGTCAGTCCAGAAAAATGCAGTCATTTAACGTCCTTTCTTCACTCTCCATGCGCGCGAGACTTACATTTCCAAAAACACGTGTGGTGACAGGATTGCTGTGGACAGAGCGCCCTCTGTAGTTGGAATTAGGATAGGCCTTAATCTTATTTTTGTTTGTTCAAAGGTGTAATGATGGCTCTGATTTGTTAAACAAGTATTTGATAAATACATTTAATGAAGTTATAAGCTTTCATTGAAGATAATCCCTCAAAAAATTACAAAAGTATTCTCGGGATTCCAAGTTTTTTATGGGTTTCATTTTGAAACATCAGTAAAAATTCGTTCAGAGAAAAACATATGTAAATAAAGTCGAACTTATGAACTCAAACAAAAGTACTTTTGTTCCGTTTTTTTAAGGAAAGAACAGAAAGTTGTGGTCTGTAATGACTTTTTAACTTAAACCAGAAAAATTGCTACACTAGAGCTGCTTTTTTTTGTATTGTCTAAGTAAGTAGGCTATGCTCAATTTTTGTTTGTGCTGACGCAGTTGTTGTGCTTGGAGGCTTTGTGAAGGTGGGCCCTGGAAGCCAAGTACCTAACAAGTCTCCCATTGAAGCAGGGGCGTCAATCCGTCTTGAAGTGTAGGGGGGGACATAACATTAACGGTGTGGAGTCCAGGGCCCGCTTTAGGGCCCCGGAATTGTTTTGAGCCCGTAGATGCTCTCTGGTGCATGATCTAGTGAATCTGAGGGGTGATGTTCCCCCCTATCGCAGATGTTGGAATTTAATGCCTATTTCAATCTATGATTATGATACACCGATTCTTGCTATCATGGTTATTGTACCTAAAAAGCAACTCAATTATAGCTTCGTTATATCAATATTGTTTCTGCATTCTAATGCTCAGACGGCGTTTCATCCCTATCATCACCAGACCTAAGACACAAGTTTTATGGGGCAAATCTTTCAGAATGGAACAGAACATCTGTTAAATATGAGCAGCAGTATAGAACCTTTTGGAATGACAGCATCTTCAAGTGCGAACCATGAACCAAGTTTTAGGGGGTAAACCTGTTGAAGAGTGAGCTTAAGAGTGCAAAACCTTAATGGCATCGGTCCGGACCCGCTTATGTGCCCGGGAAAATTTTGCATTCTAGATGCTCTGTGGTGTGAGCAGCAGTAGAACCTTTTGGGTTGACAGCATCTTCAAGTACGGTGAACCAATTTTAGGTGGAAATACTGTCAAAGAGTGAGCACGCGAGTGTAAAACCTTTACAGCATGGGTCCAGGCCCGCTTAAGGGCCAGGGAAAATTTTGCATTCTAGATGCACTGTGGTGCAATCTTAGGCCAATAAGAGGCACACAGAGCGGAACAGAACATCTGTAAAATGTGAGCAGCAGTAGAAACTTTTGGTTTGACAGCATCTTCAAGTGCGACTCTATGAACCAAGTTTTAGGGGAAAATACTGTCAAATAGTGAGCACGTGAGTGTGAAACTTTTCCGGAAACAATATTCACAAAACATTGATCTAGTTGATAGTTTACAAATGGTTTAATTCATTGCATAGAAACAAATTGATGGTTCATTTTGGTAAATTGACTTCAGTTAAACACTTTCGATTGTTCATTTGGTAAACTTGAATACAAAAATTTACAAAAATTTACAGTTCATTTGGGTTAAAGACACTGCACACTATTGGTAATTGTCAAAGACCAGTCTTCTCACTTGGTGTATCTCTACATATGCATAAAATAACAAACCCGTTTGAGCTCAATTGGTCACTGAAGTTGGGAGATAATAATGAAAGAAAAAACCCCCTTGTCACACGAAGTTGTGTGCTTTCAGATGCTTGATTTCAAAACCTCAAAATCTAGTTCTAAAGTCTTGAAATCAAATTCGGGAAAATTACTTCTTTCTTAAAAACAACGTTAATTCAAAGGGAGCCGTTTCTCACAATGTTTTATACTATCAACCTCTCCCCATTACTCATTAACAAGTAAGGTTTTATGCTAATAATTATTTTGAGCAATTAGTGTCCAACGTCTTTAAGTGGCTTACTTTATCTCAATCCTATCCCATCTGAAACTGCACCTTCCAGTTGTAGCAAATCTGTCTAATCTTGGTGCAATAGTTTGGCGAGAGCCATTACATTTTACTAAACTTGAGCATAATGTTCAGGTAGATAAAAGCAATTAACCACAAAAACAAGACCATGTTTAAGCTTTAAAGGGACGGCACACGTTTGGTAAGTACTCAAAACAAATATTAACTTAAAAACTGACTTGGTAACGAGCATTGGAGAGCTGTTGATGGTATAAAACATCGTGGGAAACGGCTCCCTCTGAAGTAGCATAGATTTTGAGAAAGAGGTAACTTCTCACTAAAATAATAAAAGACTTCTAGCTAGAAGTCTTTTATTCCTATCTGAAAGCACACAAATTCGTCCAACAAGGGTGTTTTTTCTCTCATGATTTTCTCGCAACTTTGATGACCAAGTTAGCTTAAAGTGAGAGGACTGGTCTTTGACAATAACCAAACGTGTACCCTCCCTTTAATGGCTTTTAAAAAAACTTGGTATATTAATTGGTTTAACCCTTATACTGATGTGTGTAAGCATTGCACTTTGTACTTTTTGGACTGGGCGTGTATTGAGTATACAGTGCTTCAAATGGGTAAAACCAAATATTCTTGTAGCCTTATGCAAATTAAACATCTCTTATTTAAAGGCAGTGGACACTATTGGTAATTACTCAAAATAATTATCAGCCAGAAAATGGCCTGGTCCCAATTTCATAGCGCTGCATAACGGTAAGCACATTTTCGTGCTTACTGTAGCAGAAAAAAATTGCTAAGGAGCAAGCAAACGTATTTCACAGGTTAGCAGACAAATTGGGCGGCCATATTGCGCGTTTACCATGGCGGTAAGCATGGTAAGCGGTAAGCAATGGAGGGTTAGCATGCCTTTTTATGTGCTTATGGTTAGCAGCGCTATGAAATATAAATCGCACAGTAAGCACAAAACCGGTCGCTAACCAGCGCTATGAAATTGGGCCCTGATCAATAACTCCCATGCCACTTGAAACTTTAAAATCAAAACTGAAACTTGAACAAAATGAAAAAGCCTCGCTGTTACTGGGGGGGGGGGGGTTCGAATCTGGCACATGTAGCATTGTTTTAAAAATTTAAACCAGTTTAGAAATTCTTTGATGACTGTATGCCTCAAAATATCAACCCCAGTTAACCTGGCAGAGAGTGTTTATTTCATAAACTTGGAACTAAATGATGTCCCAAGAAAATAATTAGACTGATAGTTAACAAATATTTAACAAATGAGTACCTATTTTTCCCCTCATCTAACAAAACTTAGGGCCATGTCAGAAACAGGAACTTTGGCTACAGCTTCGGCTAGATCTCCCGCATCTCCCAATTCTTCAACCCTGTCAGACGCGCTGATCTAGCCGTAGCTGTAGCCGAAGCTGCTGTTTCGGACACAGCCTAACTCTGAACTTAGTGTCGCATTGTAAGATTCCTGATGAAAAGTATGTCCATGCTGAATCTGGAAGGACTCTAGTATCTACCAAGTGACTGCTTGTTTATGGACAGTCCGTTATGGGTGCTCTATTTGTACACTGTTCCTCAGCATCTGTTGTCTTTCTTAGTTCTTCTGAGTTTCCGAAACCCAAATTGAAATTCAACAGATGAAAGAGTTTTCCTTGAGGTTGGGCTCTGGATGCTCAATGTCAAATACGGAGGAGTCCATGACAGCCAGATTGAGAATCAGGGCCAATCAAAGAACTCAACAGCGTTGAAGAGTGTACTTTTGAGTATGGGTTCCTGGATGCTGAATGCTAATACAGAGGTGTCCATAAGAGTCAAATTAAGAATCAGGGCCAACCAAATAACTCGACAGCTTTGAAGAGTGTGCTTCTTTGTGTGGTTGGGCTCCTGGGTGCTGAGTGTCAAATACAGAGCTGTCATTCAGAACCTGATTGAGGATCAGGGCCCAACTTCAGACAGCTTCTAAGCAACAGCTGTGACTCCAATCATGGGTAGCACAAACAGGATAGCAGTCCTAATGGTGCATGGTTGTACACTGCATGTGATGGGTTGTCTCACTGTCTCCTAGTTTCAGATTCGCTGCGGATGTTCCAAAGTCAATATCACCAAGAACCACTGCCACAACGCCTTCTTAGACCCAACCTAGACAAGAAAAATTAATCGAAATGAAAAATCTGTTAAAACAATTGAAATAATTTTCAAAGTTTGAACCCTACATCTCTCAAATCCTCCAAAATCTTCTTCAGTTTCAGGAAGTTGTCTGATTGCAGGCGATTGAGGGCTGTGGATAAAAAGAACAGCTGCTTATCACTGGGCCCAGGCAGGCCAATCTGTCAAGGAGGAGTGTTGAGTAGCTTAAAGCCCGATTCATACTTCCTGCGAATGCGAAGCAAATTTTGACGTCACAGCCCTGTTTTCCCAGCGAATGTTTGACAGAAGTTGAAAACAGTTCAACTGCTGCAAATTATTTGTTGCAAGTTTATAACGTCACAATTCGCATTAGCATTCACAGGAAGTACGAACAGGGCTTGAGAGTTGGAGGATTGAGGTCACCTGTTGACAAGTGGGCTAGGGGAATTAGGAAAGAAAGATCTCAAAGTTGTGACTCTTTTACTCTTACGGCCATGTCACACACACTTAAGGCCGAGTTATAGTCGGTCGCAGCGATGGTCGGGCGATTGAAATTTTGACGTTCAATCATAAAAAGACAGTTTTTAGGCATCAGCGCTGACTACAAACCACTGTGTTTTTTAGGATCGCACGTCAAGGTTTCCATCACGCGACCATCGCGAGACCGACTATAAACCGGCCTTTAAGGCCATGTCACACATGCAATTTATGGGCAACCAGTTCAAGACAATCCACAAGAGGAAATTCACACTTAAGTTTTATCACTATTTTGGGGAAATGTCGAGTTACTTACATTGTGCATCTAGGCAAATGCTGCTGAAGTGTTCCTTGTGCATTAAGTGCAGGTGGTTGCCTCCAAGTTGCCTGTTAATACTGCCCACAGCCTTGTCTTCAAGAGATCTTGGTAGGTAGCCTCGTCTTCAAGAGATATATGTAGGTAGCCTTGTCTTCAAGACGTGCAGGGGCATCAGGGCTCTTGGTTCACTTAGTGGAGGTACTGGTTACCACTGGAATGTTTTTCTGACAAAAAAAACTGAATTTAGATTAATGAAAATACAATGTATATAGGTAGATTGTATTTACTGAAAGCAATTGGACTCGTCACTTTTGATTGAAGCGTAAAACTTTTAATATTTTGTGTAACCAACTTCGTCCTAGCCAGAATTTGACTATCTGCAGATGCTTGTGCAATTTGCAGCTGGCGGTGCTTGATCACAACAATAAGTTAGACCGACCACAGGCAATTTTAACCAAAACAAACCCTGATGGAACAACTGTCACAGTGAAGAGGTACTGGTTTGTGTATTTAAAACTTGTGTCATATTAAAACTAAAATGTGGGTCACAAAAAAGATTGAGGGCAAGTTATACAACTACATGCACAATATTCTGGTTCATGTGCTCAAAGCAAAAAGTTGCCAGCAAACATTGCTCAGATCCCTAAACTATCACCTGAAGTTCTTTTGGCAAATGCTGACAAAAGTGGGTTGTTGAAGTATACATCTGTGTTAACTGACTAATACAAGTTATTTCAAACTGAAACTGACACAGTTAAAGGAAAGAAAGAAACTTGCAATGTCAACTGTATGCGAAGATGTCGATATCATGTTTTGACAGTTCAACATTATAGCAGCAAAAAGAAGCCACTCCTAATTGGGTTGTTCTACCAAAACAGTAAAGCGCTGCGAGACTTTTAGTGTGAAGCGCTATATAAAAGCTGTGCATTATTATTATTATTATTATTATTATTGTTCAGACGATGTCAGAGACCTGGTTTCTACCAGTCTTTTAGTTTTAGGGTCATTCCGTGTCAAATCACCCAATGGGTTAAACCCTACTCTCTTCAAATTTGCTCAAATTTGGTTTATGGGGTAATCGTGGCTCAACAAGCTCAAATTTAAAATTTCAGCTCCATCCGATAAACGGTTTTCGTGCTACGGCATGCTCTTTCTTGTTGATTTCGGTCAAAATGCGCCTGACCTCTGACATTCAAACGACCATAAATCGGTAACCTTTGGGTCAAATTGGTTGAAATTGGTGTCTTCGGGAAGGAAATTGTGTAAGCTTTCCAAATATGTCTTCTTTTTTGTAGGAACATGTTTAGGTGTGATAACCTTTTGACCTCTACTTTGACCTTGAATTTGACCTTGTGGATCACGTGACCCGGCGACGAACTTCGGTGAAAATTTACCCTTATACGTTTTCTCCACAATATAGAAAAATTAGAAATACAATAGTTTTGACTTGCCTTCAGGCTCCACTCAAAGTTGCCCTACTTGCCTATTTCTATGCAAAGTACATGTACATATACATACCTGTTCATACGCATGCATATCAAGCAAGGCTATGGTCCCTAGGCCTGGGCAAATTATTCGAATATCCGGTTTATGGTGACAAGGTTTTCCTATCCGTAACCGCGAATGCCTTTTTTTTCTTAACCGGATATCCGCATAGGGCGCGAATACCTATTTACAAACCGGATAATTCTGTAATTACAACCGAGTAACCGGATATTCTTTAATATCCGAATATCCGCGGACGTCGGGCGACAACTGATATGAATGTTTTGTCTGAATCCTTAAACTTCTATTAAGACAGCATAAAACAGCATACATTATGTATTTAACTATGCTCACCTCCGTGAAGAGTTAAAACAATGACATTTCTGACGTAATTTGTTCAAAGATTACAAAAATTTTCCTTCACGTAGAGTCAATCACGATCAAAAGAAAAAGCAAATCTCCATCTTTAAATTAGATCATTAGATAAATAGCGCCCTCTAGCGGCAAAAAAAAAATATTCGAATATCCGGTTAATTTCGGATAGTTGGCCAGCGGTATCCGAATAACAAAATTTCACTATTCGCCCAGCACTAATGGTCCCCAAGCAAAATCATGACATACATACGTATGGACATGTATCAAATGTACATGTACTTTGCACAGGAAAAGTGAAGTAGGAAAACTTTGAGTGGAGCTTGAAAGCAAGCCAAAAATATTATATCTCTAAATATTTGATATTGTGGAGAAAACATACAAGGGTAAATTTTCACCGAAGTTCGTTGCCGGGTCACATGATCCACAAGGTCAAATTCAAGGTCAAAGTAGAGGTCAAAGGTTATCATACCTAAACATGTTCCTACAAAAGAAATAAAGACATATTTGGAAAGCTTACACAATTTCCTTTCCAAAGACACCAATTTCTACCAATTTGACCCAAAGGTTACCGATTTATGGTCAGTTGAATGTCAGAGGTCAGGCGCATTTTGACCGAAATCAACAAGAAGAGCATGCCGTAGCGCGAAAACCGTTTATCGGATGGAGCTGAAATTTGAAATTTGAGCTTGTTGAGCCACGATTACCCCATAAACCAAATATGAGCAAATTTGAAGAGGGTAGGGTTTAAAATTGCCTTTTTTTTGGTTGATTTGACACGGAATGACCCTTTACTGGAAACCAAGGAGTGGTGAAGAATTGGACTTTGTACTGGAAAATGGAAACAAGAAATTAAAATCCATTCTAGTAAACATGGTTTTGAATGCAGATGACTGGATGCTAGTTTTCCATAAGGATTGGACTTTGTCCTGGAAAACGTAAACAAGAAAGTAAAATCTAGCCTAGTAAACGGGGTTCCAAATGCAGACGACTGGATGCTAGCTTTCCATAACTACCACAAGCTCGACAACATCAAGAATGCTACACACTCAAGGAATAGGCCCTCTGATCCGTCATCTGGATCATCAAAAGTTGGCAGCTATGATGAAGAAATCAAGAAATGTCGATGTCTCATTCATAAATCAGGAATACTTCTCAACGCCCAAGCAGACATACCATTCTAGTCTCTGAGTGGTAAAAAGCTGAAAGACAGCCTTTAGGATATCAACACCATTGAAAAAAAAATGTATGCAAAGTTTTTAAAAACATACCAAGCACTGTGATAATGCAATTTGTCACCCCATGAATTTTTGGCCATGTCCTTGGTACAAGTAAGCGAGGTAAAAAATGCACTCAACATAGTGCGCTTATGTAGAAAAGGGAACTTTTCCAGAGACCGATGCTGTACTCCGGACTGACGAGTCATTCAAAGAGATGGGAGAGGGGTGAAGATGGTTAACAGTCTGTAGTTTTGCATTGTTGATCTTGATACTCTCGGTCGGCTGCTCGGATGGTTCTGACAATCCTTTTGTTTCATACTTTGTTCAATTTGGTCTGGGGGTCGTCCGAGAGTGTCAGGATTATCCTGTTTCTTTATCTACAAGTTTATGTCCCTTGTACTGTATATTTGATGTAATTTTCATAATTTTTTTTATGTTCTCCATTTTTTGAGGTTTTGAAGAAATAAATAAATAAATAAACTGTTAATGTCTGCTGTATGTTTTTAATGTGTAACTATCTCCTTTATTAGTTATTCTGTACAGTTTTTGGGACTTTTCATTTGGCTATTTTTATCTCTTTGTCAGAATTTGTCAAAATGTTTATCATCTATTTTTATCTCCTAATCTCATTTATTTTTATAGTTATTCAATTTTGATTTTTTTTCAATATGCAGCTTTGTTTGTGATCTGTGTATGCGGAAGCAATGGTGACGGTCTAAGACATGGCCGAATGTCTACAGGATGTTTGCAGACGGTGTGGAGAATAAGGAGCCGCTGGTGATCATAGGAGAAAACCTCACAGTAAAGAAAAATACAGAGATGTCGTCAAACTTAAGGTCTTGGATTTGGATGTAAGTCAAGATGTCCTTGGAACCCATCCCCAATTTCTCTGCCATAGTTGCTTCAAGAAGCTAGAGCTGTGGTATAAAGCTGCACAACTTAATAAGCAAACTACTTGCAACATCAATGTTACTACCTTATGTGAACATGTGTGTTCACAAGGCTGTGTTCTCCATCCTACATTTGATGATCTCTCATCCATTTGCAACAGGGTCATTGAATTGGCCAGTCAACATGGGTACTTGACATGGCGTGGCCCTGACAAGTTTAAAGTTAAGAAGTTCAGGGAGAGTGGCTACCCTGAAGTTGAGTTGAATATCTTCAATGATGTTTCTTGGAGGGTTAATGTACGTGGATTTGATGTAACAGGGTCGTGTTGTTCCTTGGTTTGTGGATGTCCCTGCATCATTAGGGTATGCAGATGTCGACGGTGTGCTCAGAATAATCTGCGAGAATGATGTTTGCATGTGAAACGGTGACTACCCGCTTTTAGTGAAATCAAAGGAAGGTTCCGCTGCTCAAATCCCAGTTACCATTACTGGCAGGGATACATTCCAGATTCATCCATATTGGACCATCCGACATAGAAAGTGCTCTTTGCTGGTCTCCATGCCCAAGATGAAATGTGATTTGTGTCAATTTCTGAGGGCAGATCTGAGCGTCTTGTCTTCAAGGCTTAGTAATGTCCTGGCTACAGTATTAACATCATCAACAGTTCGCAATTTTTTGTTAATTTAATTAATAGGTAGTACATTCGTTTATGTGTTTTGATGGTGGTTTGTTCATGTCTCGTTGTATATTTTAGTATAGCCTCCAATGGAGATTTTTTTAATATAAGCTAGCTGTATATTTTTATATGTAATTATTTTTGTATGTAAACTATTTTTGTATGAATTGTAATTTTTACTGTAATTTGGCCGTTGGCCACGCATGTAAAATAAAGTAAACAAAACTATCTTTAAAAAAAGAAGATTTAATTGGTGACAACTGAGAATCGGCATTTAAAGAGAAGGAGTGGGGCCCTCCAGGAAAAGGTACGCCTGATGATAAAAGGTGACAGCATAGCTTTGCCTGTCAATAGTAGCAGTCTGGTACATCAAGCAATGGAGGAGGAGGAATCTGCCTCCAAGTCTGCTGTCCCTGAGCAAATCCCCATACAGCGTTGCTTCGGGAACAGCAGAAGGGGAAAGGGATGAAGTGGCACCCAGCCCTTATAAGATTCTGTGTCACTCTGCAGAGCAAGTCATCAGCATCCTACGACCTTCTTCGTGAAAAGGGCTTCCTGAAGCTGCCTCATCCCAACACTCTTCACCCATACACACATTTTGGTGAGCCGACTGCAGGGTGTAACTCGGATCTGGTTTTGAGGGTTGTATAGGACGTCAATCTTTATTCGCTTCCTGAACACAAACGTAATGTCACAGTTATGTTCGAAGATGTAATAAGAAAGCCAGTTCGTCTACCATCTTCATGTGGGACAAGAGGAGAATAAGGAGGGGTGGTGCTGCCAAAAAACACCGGAGTGAACAATCTGGTAGATCTAACTTTACAAAACTGAACTATGATTCTCAAACTCGGATTCCCTCTTTGAAAATGCCCTTGACACAACCACTGAACTAAAAACTGTTCTTCTTAGAGTTACTAGACACCCAGGGGGGGGGGGGGGCTGCCCTGAAAACACTGTAATAGGAGGGGCAGGTGCAACCATGGCACTTCCTTGACAGAAGTATGATGCACTCCGGCAGAGATCAGCTTCGGGAAAAGACATGGTTCTCAGACTTTTTTTCTGATAAGGGTTTGAGGAATTGATTGTACAAACAAGTTTAATAACTAGACAATGACTGAAGCCCTCCCTTATAATTATTTTTTGCAGGAAGATCTCTGCATTAAAACTCAAGTCTAAGGGGTCAATCAGAACAATCAATGTTTAACCATTTCTTGCCTTTTTTCAAACTTTGGGTGGGTCAAAAGAGGATCATACATATGGCAGTTCATCGAGTCAGTTAGACCCAAAGCGCCCTGCAAACCCAAGGGTGACTATCTGTTCTTCAACAGCGAAGGAGCTCCGATAGATAGTAGTAATTTCTCAAAGGGCCTTGTGAGGCTGTTCAGAAAGTGTCTGTGATTTGGAAACTGGGAGGAATAACTGAGCACCAGTTGCAATGATGAGAATTTACAAAAACCCATGAGTAACCAATTCTGCTTAGAATAATGTGCTTAGCACATTTGTGTGGTTCCCAATATTGTGAAATTAGGCACAGAGTCTGATTTTATTGTATACATTCAGCAGAAAATACTGCTTGACAATTGTCTTTGACGATAAGCAAAACATTGAGTATGGCACCAGTTGCAACAATGTAAACTTTATGGAATGGAGGCTGGTTAACTGTTTCGGCTACGCAAGACTTTTATGTGCTTAGAAGGTTTGTGTGCTTACTGGCTGGTATTCCCTTGAAGACAGTACCAGGTACACTCATCAATACAATGTTTAGTGTTGTACAATAGGCCTGCAAGAAGTGTGTAGAAACTTGGTTTGCCTGAGGTAAGTTCTGGGTTAAAGGAACATGTTGCCTTTGATTGGTCGAGTTGGACCTTGTTATACAATGCATATGGTTAGAAAGATGTTTTAAACTAGAATACAATGATCCACACACATTTGCCTTGAAATTGCTTGGTTTACCTTTTACTTTGGGAACTAATACGGTCAGCCATTTTGACTCCCATAAATGGCCGATGGTGTTTGTAGATGAGGTAAAAATGAAAACTATGCAATTTCGAGTGATATTTGTGTGGATCATTAAATTCTACTTTTAAAATATCTTTCTAGTAACAAATGGTTACAAACGCTTTTCAAAGACCTACTCGACCGATCCAAGGCAATGTGTCCCTTAATTTTGCATCTAGACACAGATGCTTATTTCAAGAAACTTCTTGCACCTTTCATAATGATTTGTGATGATTTTGTAGCCTAAAATCAAGCTTGGTAATCCACACCAAGTGAACTTAGTTATCCTTTCCCTATCTATCGTCAACCAGAATTTATGTCTAATCTCTTACCATCTCGGGTTTATGAAAAAAAATCAAGTTTTGCTGCTGGATGTTCAGCTCAATGCTTGCACAACAAACAAAAGTGAAAATGTTTGAACATACTCTTTCGAGTAAAGGGAATGAGTTAACTTTGAGCATCAATCAAGAAAAGGGCTATCCTTGCTGTGTCATTATCCAGGATTTGTCTGAAGTCTCTGATCCTCTTAAACATCAAGCAGTTTTCTTTGCTGTTGGATTTCCTGCATAATCCATTCAAAAGTCATAGGGATGGTGAGTGCCGTATTTGGTCTGTCTCCTTTTTGGACGTGGAGTTCATCCTTCAAGAATTTGAAGATTTGGTAGTTCCCAGTTCGATGGTTTATATGGTGTGTTGTGGCCAGGCCCCAAAAAGGGACGCAGGAGTGTGGGTTCGAGTCCTAGTCATGTCAGTTGTATCTTTAAGCAGCAAGCTATTTCACCATAATTGTTATTGGTTCTTTGGATGAGACAGTAAGCCGGAGGTCCTGATTGGTGAATCAGAACCTCTTGGATGCAGCTGATGTTCAGATTGTAGACTGCAGCTGTGACTGATAGTAAGAGTAGCTGTCTACTGCATCTGTTGCTCGTTGGACTCAACTGTGTCTGGTCTCCTCTCAGCCTCAAAATACCAATCAATCATGAGTTGTGGAGACTCGGTGCTATCTTGGCAACACTGCATGGTGATACTGCAAATCCATGCAAATTGAGCTTTCAATGACAATTGTTACAGATGACTCAGCTATACTGCAACAAGTACCAAACAGATACTCTTCACAGTAAGATTTGGCCATCAGTAGGATTTGTTGTGTCATGAGTTGTGGAGACTACATGTAGCTACCTTGGCAACACTGAATGGCGATACTGGAAATCCATGGATATTAAACTGCAACACTTTCAATCCTATGACAATAGGTGCAGATGACTTAGCTATACTGCAACAAGTACCAAGCAGGCACTCTTCACAGTAAGATGTGGTCCTCCGGGGGATCTGTTTTGTCATGAGTTGTGAGGACTAGCTACTTTGGCAACACTGCATGCATGGTGATACTGCAAATCCAAGGATTATCAGCTGTAACACTTTCAACCTTGTGACAATTGGTATGGATGACTTAGCTTTACTGCAACAAGTACCAAGCAGGCACTCTTCACAGTAAGATGTGATCATCAGGGGGATCTGTTGTGTCATGAGTTGTGAGGACTAGCTACTTTGGCAACACTGCATGCATGGTGATACTGCAAATCCAAGGATTATCAGCTGTAACACTTTTAACCTCGTGACAATTGGTATGGATGACTTAGCTATACTGCAACAAGTACCAAGCAGGCACTCTTCACAGTAAGATGTGGTCCTCCGGGGGATCTGTTGTGTCATGAGTTGTGAGGACTAGCTACTTTGGTAACACTGCATGCATGGTGATACTGCAAATCCAAGGATTATCAGCTGTAACACTTTCAACCTCGTGACAATTGGTATGGATGACTTAGCTTTACTGCAACAAGTACCAAACAGGCACTCTTCACAGTAAGATGTGATCATCAGGAGGACTTGTTGTGCAGTGATTTGTGGTGTATTAGCAGCAACTGAACATCATGATCATCCTTTTGCTGCAGAGCAGATGACTGCAAGTTCCTTTCAGTAACTGACATCATGAGCAAGTGTTGCGGCCTTCACCATCTCCATTGAAGTTATGTGGAATGATTTGCGTTTCCTTCCTTGTCTCCTTTTCTAATAATTGTTGCTGGGGCGTAATGTATATCTTGAAAGGTCCATCAGCTTACATTTAGAGCATGTACCCAAGGAACTTGAAGAGCCGATTTCTAACACTCCACAGTCTAGTATGTCACAACCGAATCCATTGCCACACCATTTGATAATTTAGTGGCAGTAAACTCGCATCACTGCAGGCAGAATTTCAATGTCTTTTCCATCTTTGCACTTTCCTAATGTTCGTTCAGAGATTTTCAAAAAAAAATTTATCCTGGTTTTTATCAGCAAGGATAACCATTTTTACGTGTCCATCTTTGCACGTTTCAAATGTTTGCTCAGATCAGAGATTTCATTAAACTTTTTCTCCTGGTTATGATTGCAAGGACAACGTTTTGTTTCTTTTTTGTTGGTACAAAGATTAAAGGAACAATGTGTTCCTTTAAATCAAAACATTTGCATGTCTTTTAAGACACCAAATTATAAACCTAAAAAATAAATAAAAAACTGTGAGAGAATTATTTGGAAAACTCTTGGGCTTGATTCATAACTTACAATTGCACATCGAACTAAAAAGTTTTTTTTTTCATCCCTAAAATGAAAGAATACATAATGGATTTAGATGCAATAACGGACCCCATGAACAACTTAACAACAATTTTACATATCCCATAGTTCCGTAACAACTTCAGGAGGGTGACTGAACAGTAAGCACATAAACTTGCTAAGCACAAAACAATCTTGGATAGCGGGAACAGGTAACCTGCATAGATATAGAATATTATACCTAGATCGGCTGCGCGTACATACGTGCCATAAACCGTACACAAACATTTCTATTTGTTCATGGACGTGCTAAAAGTCACGTACTGGTAGAAGATACACGTTGGAAATGGGCTAATGGCTGCCCCCATGCCAGAACCTGCGTATGTACTCGCGGCCAATCTAGTTTTTAAATTCTATATCTATGGTAACCTGTCAACATTCTATGAAGTTTTAACATTGTTGCAACTGGTGCTCCACACAAGGGATTTACTGCGCACTATTTGAAACCAAGTAGAGAATCACAAACATAGTGTAAGTACGTAATGTTTTTGACAATGTTTATCGTCAGTTGGAAAATTACAGGGAATGTTTTTTTTATAATGTGGGGGGCGAGGGACTGGCAGAGAATCCTTATTGTCAGGGTGAAGTGGATGGACAGTGAATATTAATTGTAACGTAGGGAATACATGTAGGTGGCCGACACATTTTTTGCGGGATTGTCTGCAAGCTCGTTTCGTTTATTTTGTGGAGTTGACTGCACACAGATATACTGCAATCGTTGGTGGAGCAGAGAGAATTCATAAGTGAAGCAAAGCATTTCGATACATGGTTACAGAAAGAAAGAGCCATTTTTAAATATGGTCTTTCAGGGTTTAATTTCGAACAAAAAACGTGCATTTATTCGTCTTTTGCCGAGGAGCGGAAAATCACAGAGAGAAATAGCGGCAACATGCAATGTATCCCGTAGTTCTGTTCAGTGGATTTGTGAAGGGCAAATTCACCCGTGTCAGCATGGCAGAGGTTGGCAAAAAAGACTTATTTCTAAGCGCCAGGAGCGTCTTTTGGTGAGAAATGTACACAAACTTAGGAAAACAGAGAGGCCATTTACTTTGGCAAGACTTAAGTATGCATGTGGACTGATGCATGTCTCAGATTGAACCATGAGGCTTGTCATGAACAGACTTGGATTCAAGTACAGGCAAGCAAGCAGATTTGGATCTGAAGAAGACAGCGAAGTTTGCCAAGAAGATGAACCGTGAGTACCTGCCAAATGTCTGGACAGATTCCGTTGCATTTTGTTTAGATGCCACCACTTTTGCCCACAAGTTTAACCCAATGGATCAAGCCAGAGTGCCTGGTGTGAGGGTATGGGGAAGGCGCAGTGAGGGTCTGGACCAGCATTGTACAGAGAAGAAAAGTATATTTGTCTTTGTACATGCAAGAGGACATCATGTATTTGTTGACTTTAAAGAAATCCCACATGACAGTAACTTGACAACCAATGTGCTTCAACAGACGCTTCTGAGGTTAAGTTCTATGTCTCCAACACTGTACTTGCAACTGGACAACTGTGACTGAGAGAACAAAAACAAATTTTTTTCTGTACAAGGAAGAGAACACCATGTAATCGTTGACCACAAAGAAATCTCACATGACAGCAACTTGACATTCAATGTGCTTCAACAGACACTTCTGAAGTACAGGTCTCCGTCATCAACACTGTACTTGCAACGGGATAACTGACTGAGAGAACAAAACTAATTTGTTTCTGTACAAGGAAAGTAATTTTGGAGATACATGGTTGAGCATACACACGAGGACATAGACCAAATGTTTTCAAGATTTTCAAAGTATCTTTGGAGACGCATGGTTGGGCATACACACGAGGACATTGACCAGAGGTTTTCAAGATTTTCAAAGTGTCTTTGGAGACACATGGTTGGGCATACACATGAAGACATTGACAAAATATTTTCAAGATTTTCAAAGTGATTTTGGAGATACATGGTTGGGCATACACACGAGGACATTGACCAGATGTTTTCTAGATTTTCGACATCTCTTTGGAGACACCTCCTGAGATATTTTTTGAAGGCGGTTCAAAAGCCCAATGTGAAGTAATATGTAAGAAAATGCTCTCATAACATCTGGTGTTTCTTGAACACAAAGACATACAACACGTCATCAATCTAACCAAAGACTGCCTTCTTGCAAGGTTTTTTTTTCAGTGGAAGTGATTGGTTTTAAAAAAACTACAAGTAGAATCCAACAACAACAATCTATTGTATTTATTCATGTACCATTAAATAGCGAGAAAATAATGCATTGATTCTACAAGAGCAGAGACTGTTTTGGAATTGAATTTGACAAAGATCTGCCTCGTTATTATAACTGATCAATAACAGTGATTTCCCTATTCTCTAATAATAGTGAAAAAGACAAGTCAAGAAAAATGCGAGATCGGTTTTTGTCATTCAGTACTGATATACCACGGCTGTAGTGTAAATCTCAATCATGTTTGCTCTTTGATTACATTCTTTGCAGATTTCTCATCTTGGGGCATTCACTGGTCGAACAGTGACGGAGAGCATCAGGAAAATGCTAGAAGAGACAATAGCCCACTGTTTATCACTGAGGTACAACCTCAGTGGTAAGGGAAAGACTGGGAAAAGTAGCTTTAAGCAACTTCTCCTGTACAAATCAATATTTGTTAATCTCAATCACGTTTGCTCTTTGATTACATTCTTTGCAGATTTATCATCTTGGGGCCTTTAATGGCCATACCGTTACTGAGGGCATTCAGAAAATGCTGGAGGAGACCTTCGACCATTGCCTATAACTGAGCTACAACCTCAGTGGTAAAGGCAAGACCGGTAAAAGGAGCTTCCAGGAACTTCTCCTGTACTAATCAATATTTGGTAAGGATATTCCTGTCATTGGTGGTACATGATTATTGGTTCAAGAAAACAAAAACAGGAAAATGAAAAATGAAATACAAATCGATTCCCGATTGGGTTTTTTCTCTTGGTTTGTTGTTGTTGTTGTTATTTTCTATGTTGGGTGCTGGTTGAAAATGTGAAGTCAATGAGCCAAATTTATAAAAAGTAGCAATTGCTTTTTCTAGGCTTTTGCTTACATCTTCATAACAAGCAAAAGCTCTAGTTCTAAGAAAAAACAAAAGCTTGTTTCTTGTTGCCTAAATACTACGTATACAAAGTAGGTAGTGAAATAGAAGGAGCCTGTGCAAGAGCCGTTTCCTTTTTAACCCTGCCACTGAAGATCAAGTAGAAGACCAAGTTCAAGAGGTGTTGAAAGTGCCAAAGACACCGGGTTCATCCTTTGACACGGCTGTTTTTTGAAAACCTCATCAACTAGCTCAGAATCGCATCCTTACGGGAACAGATCACTGATCGACTGCATTAAAAGCGACCTGGACAAAAGGACGGAAATTCCCGAAATCAAAACCTCCTCAAAGAAACAACTGCCTACAGCGGACTTCGAACTCGTAAATTCCCTGGCTGCCAACATGGGATCACTCACAACAGCCAAGGCACAAATCGACAAGCAGATTGTTTCTTTGACAAAAGCTGTCAAATTGAAAACACCACCCACTTATATCACTTCGCAGGCAAGACCACCGCAACCTCACCACCTACTCACAACCTCACCACCTACTCACTTACGAGGAAAGTTTTCAAGCAAACTGGAAAGACCTTGAAGCACTACATGGGTCAAGCCTTCGCTAAACTTACCCTCGATCAGTACCAGAAATTTAAGTTGGACATTGAAAACCGATTGGTAGAGGCTAGAGAAAAACTCAACCGGCCAGCTAAACGAACACTTCAAAACGGAAGACAGCCGAACCACCGCCAAAAAGCTGTTTGGGTTTTTTCAAGACCAAAACCAGTTCCAGGCAAGAACAACAAGGGGAAACGAGAAGAAAGCCACTGACTTTCAACTAAAACAACCGGCCTTTTTCAAGACCACCCCATCTCCCAAAGAGAGATTCCAACACGTTTAAACTGTATCTTCAATTAAATTATCTTGCTATCATTTTAGCGGATATATTTAATATTTTCCTTTAAATATACATTCCCAATACACAATAAACATGGTTAATCAGAAACATAATAAAAGAAAGTCACTCGCACAAACCCATAGAAAAGCCAATCGCTTTTCCCCCATTGCTCAACCCTGTCCCAACAGAGACAACATGATCTGTTATCAGATGTGGCTAATCAAAGCGAACAATTCATAATGAACCTTTCCAGTGTTGAACTTTCTATAGATCAGAAAATCGCATTGAGTAAAGCTTTGAACTTCCCACACGCCGTTCTCTTTTGATAGATATGAATACTTTCAATCGAATGAGAGTAAAATACCTTATGCACAATAAGACTTCCTGAACACAACCCTTCACTCTATTCTATTTCTTTTTGGTTATTTTCAAGAATTTTGATTGTACTATGGGGAGCATTCTAAATGCTTGCTATTATTATTTGGCCGTATTCTTAGACAAAAATTAAATACCATGCCACGCCCCAAAATGTGGTGGTTCGAAAAAAAATTATGTTTTCTAACAAGATACTGGCAAAGGAGCCAATTGTTTCATCGTGGTAATCTTAGCTGCTATGGTACAGGTGTAACCACATGCACAATACACAGGTTCTGCGCAGAAAAAAATTGAAACATCAAATCATTTCCACAAACAACAGGATGCAGGGAGTAACTGAAAAACATATGGGAGAAGTCAAACGTGTCAAATTACAGTATGAAAGATGCAGTCATCGCCATAACCAGGACTCAGACTTGGAACACAATGAAATTCCAGGGATGGAACCATATTAATTTGAACTCGAATTGACCGATGAAGAATCTGGGGGCCCAGAAGACGCTGCAGATGCCGACGATCTTGAACACCGGCGGGACAACACAGATTGGTAGGCACATTTACCTCCTTTTTTTCTGAACTTTTTACAACAAAACACGCACAACAGTCACCAAGTTTCATGAGGTGTACATGTACAATGTATAAGGTTTTTGGTTGTTGTTTTCAAGAATGTGGCAATTCTTGGTTGCGAAAGGTTCAAAGTGTGTGCCGTAACATTGATCAAGTCACTAGAACAAATGCAGATAGAATGGTTTGAAAATAAATGGCAAAATTTCCCCCAAGTCTTTATTTGGTTGACTATAAGATTTTAAGCTGGCCCGAATCGACTGTGGCATTGAAAAATGACATAGGGTAAGATAGGAAGAACTTAAATCACAAAAGTATAATTTGTATTTGTTTCATAAGTATGAAAATAAGTGTTTGAATTTGAATTAAAATTGAAGTCTAGGCTCACAAGATTCTGGTTTATATCTAGGAGTGCTAGATATATTGATAAAATGGAAATTGAAATAAAGAAGTATCGAATGCAAGTAGTTTATATTGTTCATCTTCTTCATTCGATGAAGAGGACTCAGACTTGGAACACAATGAAATTCAGGGGATGGAACCATATCAATTTGAACCAGAATTGACCGATGACGAATCTGAGGGCCCCGAAGACGCTACTGATGCCAAAGATCTTGAACACCGGCGGGACAACACAGATTGGTAGGCACATTTTTTTTTTTTTTTTTTTACAACAAAACGCGCCATGAATATTTGCAAACTTGACTCACAAGTTTCATGAAGTATTTATAAGGTATTTGGTTGTTGTTTCAACTCAGGGAATTATGTGACTACAGGGCAACTACATGTAACTGGATCGCTTTGATTTAAAACTTTCCTTGCTGGAACATTTCTTGACACTGCAGACAAACACCAAACTAAGGATCTTGGCCATCAAACTGAGATGGCAATTGACAGAGGAGGTGATTTCTACAAAGACTCTTGGAAATCCAACCAGTGTTCATCATTTTCATCAGTGTTAAAGGAACACTTTGCCTTGGATCGGACGAGTTGGTCTTTGAAAAGCGTTTGTAACCGTTTTTTATATAATGCATATGGTTAGAAAAATGTTTTAAAAGTAGAATACAATGATCCACACAAGTTTGCCTCGAAATTGCGTGGTTTTCCTTCTGCTGTGCGAACTAACACAGTCGGCCATTTATGGGAGTCAAAATTTTTACCCCCATAAATGGCCGACGTGTTAGTCGACGAGGTAAAAGGAAAACCACGCAATTTCGAGGCATGTTTGTGTGGATCATTGTATTCTACTTTTACAACATCTTTCTACCCATATGCATTTTATAAAAAACGGTTACAAACGCTTTCCAAAGACCAACTCGACTGATCCAAGGCAATGTGTTCCTTTAAAAACATGTACATTTCTTTGTTGATACTAACAATCTGTGAATGACTTTTTGGCATTCTTCAGGCCAAGTATTACATGTCTCCTTCAATTAATGGAACACTTACATGTAAGTGACTAGTGGCACCATAATTTTTTTAAATTTTAATCTACTTTTTGTAGGCCTCTGTGACCACCATCCAGCCTTATTGGAACATCATACAGTACCTCTTTATTGTATGCCCAAGGCTACAAATTGACTATGACACAAAATCATCAGATGTGTAGAATGACAAAATGTTGCTTTGCAATATTTACAGAGTTTGTGTCGCAAGAAGTATGTATGCCTTCCCAGTGGACAGCATTAGTGTATTTTAGTCTATCGACATCTTGTATTTTGAAATAGAAAATATTAAATAAATGTGTTTCTATTCCTTAATGTTTTTCTTAAAAAATAGTATTTACATTACATTTTCTTATGCTCTGTAATTTCAATTTCAAACGCAATTCAGTCTCTGGCTGTCAAGTTTGAATGTTTTTATTTTATTTTAAATAAACCAATAATAATGTAATAATCATTACCTGTTGAGTGTCATCTCCCACCGGTCATGTATTTATATTGTTGTTTATAATTTATATGTTCTCTTACGTTTACCAGCTTGTCCTTATTTTGTTTAAAGGAATGTAGTTTAAGGTGTGGCAAGCCCTATTTTCTATAGGCAAGTACCTGGGTGCCGGTATTTCTAAGTCATTTCTTTTCCTGCTTTCGTTTGGTTAACTTTGCCGTATTTCTCTTAGTCAACCCTCGCTAGCTTTCAACGCCGTTTTCGTAGGTAGTATTTTCTTCATTGTATAATATTCAATGTCACTTATTCCGATTGTATTAAAGTATTGGTTACTGTAAAATTGCTTCCTTTCCATTTCAATGATCTGGGCGTTTTGTAGTTATTTTTTGGTTCCTCTTAATGCTGTTTATGTGGGGTACAAAATAGTCCCGTCGCTAGAGCTCTGACACATCATCTGATGATCCACCCATGCCAGTTCAAAGAAGAAGGCGACCTCAAACTCAGCCGCCAATGTCAGACACAGATCCAGAGAAATTTGATATCACTAGACAGATCCCCCACAACCCGGACCAGCATGGGTGGACCAGCATGACCAGAGATCTAATAAAACTAAAAACCAAGTCGTTCAAGGGCCCTGGTCCATCTGGGCCAACATTCCAAAGACCAGAAGAAGACAACCCTGTGGACTATTTTCTTTCTTTTTTTCCAATATTCCTTTTCAATAAAATAGCCAAATACACTAATAAGACAACAAATCCAAAGTTCAGGTCCCAAACTAATGTACACGAGATAAAGGCCTGGTTTGGAATCAGAATGTTGCAGGGGGTCCACCCCAATACCAACCCTGAGGACGACTTGTCCACGCACCCAGGCCTCAGAAACTACCGCGTAATACAAAACACATGCCTTTCCTGAACGTTCAATTAAGTGTAGAATATTACTGTGCTGTACATACACCATTCAAAACCAAATGGTACTGCCATGTGTGTACAAAAACAATAGGGTTGTAAACGTGAGTGAATTTTGAATGGATTTGAATGGTGTATCAGCAGGAGGGTTAATGGCCGTACTGTTACTGAGGGCGTTCGGAAAATGCTGGAGGAGACCATTGACCATTGCCTATCACTGAGCTACCACCTCAGTGGTAAAGGCAAGCAGGTAAAAGGAGCTTCCAGAAACTTCTCCTGTACAAATAAATGTTTGGTTAAGGATATTCGCGTCCTTGGTGGTACATGATTATTGGTTCAAGAAAACAAAAACAAGAACATGAACAATGAAATACAAAACGATTCTTGATTGTTTTTTTCTCTTGGTTTGTTGTTGTTGTTGTTATTTTCTATGTTGGGTGCTGGTTGAAAATGTGAAGTATAAAAAGTAGCTATTGTTTTTTCTAGGCTTTTGCTTACATCTTCATAACAAGCAAAAGCTCTAGTTTTGAGAAAAAACAAAAGCTTGTTTCTTGTTGCCTAAATACTACGTATACAAAGTAGGTAGTGAAATAGAAGGAGCCTGTGCAAGAGCCGTTTCCTTTTTAACCCTGCCACTGAAGATCAAGTAGAAGACCAAGTTCAATAGGTGTTGGAAGTGCCAAAGACACCGAGTTCATCCTTTGACACGACTGTTTTTTGAAAACCTCGTCAACTAGCTCAGAATCGCATCCTTACGGGAACAGATCACTGATCGACCGCATTAAAGACGACTTGGACAAAAGGACGAACATTCCCGAAATCAAAACCTCCTCAAAGAAACAACTGCCTACAGCGGACTTTGAACTCGTAAAGTCCCTGGCTGCAAATGTGGGATCACTCACAACAGCCAAGGTACACATCGACAGACAGATTGTTTCTTTGACAAAAGCTGTCAAATTGAAAACACCACCCACTTACATCACTTCGCAGGCAAGACCACCGCACCCTCACCAACGACTCACTTACGAGGAAAGTTTTCAAGCAAACTGGAAAGACCTTGAAGCACTACATGGGTCAAGCCTTCGCTAAACTTACCCTTGATCAATACCAGAAATTTCAGTTGGACATTGAAAACCGATTGGCAAAGGCTAGAGAAAACTCAACCACCCAGCTAAACGAACATTTCAAAACGGAAGACAGCCAAACCACCGCCAAAAAGCTGTTTGGGTTTTTTTCAAGACCAAAACCAGCTCCAGGCAAGAACAACAAGAGGAAACGAGAAGAAAGCCACTGACTTTCAACTAAAACAACCGGTCTTTTCAAGACCACCCCATCTCCCAAAGAGAGATTCTAACACATTTAAACTGTGTCTATAATTAAATTATTTTGCTATCATTTTAGCGGATATATTTAATATTTTACTATAAATATACCTTCCCAATACACAATAAACATGGTTAATCGGAAACATAATAAAACTTAAAAGAAAGTCACTCTCACAAACCCATAGAAAAGCCAATCGCTTTTCCTGCCATTGCTCAACCCTGACCCAACAGAGACAACTTATTCTGTTATCAGATTTGGCTAATCAAAGTGAACAATTCATAACGAACCTTTCCAGTGATGAACTTTCTACAGATCAGTAAAGGTTTGAACTTTGTTCCCACCCCCGCCAAACCAACACGCCGTTCTCTTTTGATAGATATAAACACTTTCAATCGAAGAATGAGAGTAAAATACCTTATGCACAATAAAACTTCCTGAACACAACCCTTCAAAACACAACCCGCCTAAATACTACGTATACAAAGTAGTTAGTGAAATAGAAGGAGCCTGTGCAAGAGCCGTTTCCTTTTTAATCCTGCCACTGAAGATCAAGTAGAAGACCAAGTTCAAGAGGTGTTGGAAGTGCCAAAGACACCGGGTTCATCCTTTGACACGGCTGATATTTTTGGAAAACTCATCAACTAGCTTGGATCCAAAGGCCTGTCACCGGTTGTGACCAGTTCACCACTACCTTTGACGTCCCTTATTCGCGTTCCACAGTCCTCATCACCAAGATCCCCCACACCGCCGCCGACCAGGGCGCCATCAACGCAACGTACACCAGCACAAGCAACAACCTCATCTCCCAGCTCGACCCTGCCTGATCTTACTCCACAAAAGGTGATGCAATTGAAGGCAGGATCGTGCTCCGAGCCAAACTTTGCTTTGGCACTTGTAAGGCTTCTCTTTTCAGAGAGGGAGATGGGGGAGTCTAACTGTCGTGGTGTACGAGGCAAGAAGCAACTTGACCCCAACCGCCTAGAAACCGTCAGGCGGTTAACATCCAAGGCGTCCGCTCGGTCTCCTATACAATTCGCTGCATTCTGGCAAAAGGAGCGCAGAGTCACCATTGACGAAGGGTGTAGGAGGCTGAGGAGATCTGAGAAGTCCGAAAAATAAAGGCTTTGTATACATTCAGTAAATATAGGTTTCTCTGTCAATTTCTGAAAATGAGCAGCCAATTTAACCACCAGCCTTTGCTATTTCACACGAAATAAGTCTTTATAAGACTAGTCAAATCCACTTTTACGTCATTCCATTTAACAAACTTTTCATTCAATTCAACAATTCATCGAAGCTGCATTCAAATTCGCAGGAGTTTTTTTGAGGTGTGTGTTTAGTCACACAATTTCATTTTTGGGCTGTCAATTCTGGACAACTTTGAAAAACCGGACAGCTTTGAAAATTAAATTGGCTGACTCTTTTTCCGAAATTGACCTAGAAACCCTATATTAAAAATACTATTAGTTTTTGAGAGCACACAAAATTTGTACAAGGCTGGGTTTTTTTCTTGTAACATTTTCTTGCAACTCGATAACCAATTGAGCCCAAATTATTGTTATTTTTTGCATGATCTTGTTGGGATACACCAAGTGAGAATATTCTGTACTAGTCTTTGACAATTACCAAACATGTCCAGTGTCTTTTAAGTAAAGATAACAGAAGTATGTGATTACATATTTTATGGATAGCCTAAGGTCCATGTCTGGGTATTATATTCAAACTGTGTCATACTGACTGGGTTATGTGTTAATGTAATTTGACCCGAAAATCACATGAAAATGTATAGGCAAATGAGACTGAGGAACTTTTCCTGATTCTCAAATAGCAATAACGCATTTTCATATCTCAACATATACATGATGACAAGTAAAACGCTTTTTGTTTGGTTTTAGAGGAAGTTTGCAAAACAAAATACAAACACTAATTTCCAAATTAAAAGATTTAGTTTTTAAATTGCTGGTTAGGGAAATTACAAAAATACTAAATTGTTAGAAAAAAGGGTAAGAATATGTTTTATTCTTAGACTGTTGAAAGTTTGAGCATCGTAACAAATTATTTTGATTATTTATATTTATATTTGTGAAAAGTGAATCTGTTTAAGAAAGGTGTGTGTGGACACATTTAAGGAGAAATGATTTATAATTTATTTATTTAGTCTACATGTATACCATACAGTATAGTAATATACTGTTTTAAAATGCTGTACATGTATATTTCTACACTTTGTTTAACTTTGTTTTTCTTTTTTTCATTTTCTTTTTCTCTTTTTTTTGAGGGGGCTTGCATCTTTTGCTATTTTCTACTAGCATGTCTATTGTTGCTAATGCTATAGATTGCCTACATGTACACAATTTATTTTTTTTTGTCTTTAGTACCAATTCTATGTGAATGTATTGTTTGTATGTGCTTGTAATGCAGAATAAAATACGTCAAAAACATATGCAATGACTACAATGTATGACTCAGCCTATAGTCAGCACTTGTCTTAAATATATTTGTCATGGCCTTTTAAAAATTACCATGGTAATTTGCAAAAAAAAATATATATAGTAAATTTAATAAAAAGTGTAAATAATTATTGGCTTTCAAGTCTGTTTTTTTTTCTTCTCCCCCCCCCCCCTGTATATGTATAATAAAGCGCATACATAAACGGTGATAATTGAATTACCAAGCCGATGTTAAAAATTTTGTATTAATAATAATTGTTACTGATAGGTATGAGTAGGAATCTAACTAGGGTTAAAACAAAAACTAAAAACATATTAGAAAATGATATATTGGCACATGGCTTGTTTCAGCCCGATTCGTTTCAGCCTAGCTGTATTTTCTTTTCAAGAATGATCAGCAGAATAATCAGTAACATGATTTGATCATCGTGAATTGTGAATTGAAATAGTGTGTGTATTTTAAATTTGGTACAAGTTGTCACTAGGTTATGAGAGTGAGTCGTCAATAAAATCATCAAATACTGAATCTACCTGAACTTGTCTAGTGTGCTTTGGTAGTCGTTTTAGTACACTAAATAAGAACCCCATGCTAAACAGCAGTGAAACTGTACTTCAAGCTCTAACGTATTACGACATTGATTACAGTATGTTTGCATTATAAGTTTGATATGGATGCCTTTACTCAAACGTAAATTGCTTTTACAATTTCTTCAAAAAGGCCAAGCATGTGCTAAGCCCCATTGATAAAGATTGCTAATAATCATTTTGCAAATATGAACCAGACTTCTTTGTTCTTCAAGCCTCGGGTTAGTTACAATGATATCGATATTGGCTGCACCATGATAGAGGTCTATAGAGAATGCTATTGAAATGCATTAACTTGTTTCAAAAATTATGATGATTTTTTTAACATATCCTCAGCATAAAGATAAACAAATCGTTCGCTATATTAATCAATTGTTTCTGTAGTGAAACACTGTGCATTAGAGTCTCTTTAGTATTTCAGTAGTATATCTCTTTGGGACAATAAACATTAATCCCATGTGGAACGTTTCCAAACGCTGTAGCGTACTTTTCACTAAACATAGATAATTTTAGTAAATCATTGCAAGTCAAAATTTTTCTTGCTTTTATTCATTTGGATGGTAAATGGTTTTCTCAGTCAATTGCTTGATATTTGGTCAAGTGAGGAGATTCTGAGCAAGTTTGAAGGCACTGTCCGTAACAGTCGTAACACAGCAGTGTTTGGGAAAATAAATAAAAAAATCAGGGGGGGGGGGGAAGTTGGCTATGTCAGTAACGTAAAAGAAGTACGCAACAAAATCAAAAACATGAAGGGAAGCTACACGTACAAGAAGGCCAGGGCCACAAATATGAGGAGTGGTGCTGGCAGAATAGAAGTGCCGTTTCAAGAGAAGATGGACTTGATTCTCGGAGATAGACCATGCATCCAGCCTGTGGTAATGCCCATATTTTTTTCATTTCTTGGATTACGGAAGCTGAAAAAGTCAGAGAAAGATTGAGCGACTCGTACAATGTGGGCAACTAGTGAAGGCAGCAAAAATCAGACAAGACGAACGTTTTGCTACTAAAACATCCAGGACAAAGATTGTTCTAATGGAAGCAATAGAAGCTCGATACCATCAAAGCTGACTATCTGCAAAAGTTGACCTGCTTCGCTTGTTCGATCTTAAAGGAACACGTTGCCTTGGATCGGACGAGTTGGTCAAAACAAAAGCGTTTGTAACCATTTTTTATAAAATGCATATGGTTCGAAAGATGTTTTAAAAGTAGAATACAATGATCCACACAAGTTTGCCTCCAAATTGCGCGGTTTTCCTTCTACTGTGCGAACTAACATGGTCGGCCATTTATGGGAGTCAAAGTTTTGACCCCCATAAATGGCCGACGTATTAGTCGACGAGGTAAAAGGAAAACCACGCAATTTCGAGGCATGTTTATGTGGATCATTGTATTCTACTTGTACAAAATCTTCCTACCCATATGCATTTTATAAAAAAACGGTTACAAACGCTTTTCAAAGACTAACTTGACCAATCCAAGGCAACGTGTTCCTTTAACCATGGAGGAAGAAAATAGAAGGATTCACATCACCCAGCCTCTTATCTCATAACCAATTAGCACCTCGAAGTGACCCATAGGAAATACCTTACGGCCGCCCGCCCGCTGTGCTTCCCTGTTTTACGACCGAGATAATCCCCTTGTGTACAATGTCTTTTGTCGCTTAGCCTGCTCACAGCCACCATACATAACTGGAGGAAAGAACTGTGAAACGAACGGAGGAACACAAAACGCATGCGCACTACTACGCTGGAACAAGTTCCAAACTTGGCTAAATATGAGGAGGAGGCAAAGAAGAGCGGTCTGTTAACATGGTGCAGTGAAGATCATGTAAATGTCATGAGAATGAGTCGGTCCGGGGAGATCTTGCTTTGCTTAACAATTTTTTTAGATTTTTCATGGAAGTTAGTGGTATGTGGTGTTACTGTAGATCCAACGAGTGCAGTGTTTAGTAAATTCAGTTCTATTGTAACCATCCAAACTGCCCAGGAATTGTTTCAACTTCTTTCAACTTGTGACGTTTGTCCAGGAAATCCTGATTTCAGCGACTTGGTCGACACGAAGAGAGGTCCAGAACACCTCACACGACCTTTCATCCACCAGCCACCACTCCAAATAGCTACCTCTCCCACTCGCAGCTTCATGTCAAGATGACCCAACTTCAAGCAGATAGGAGACGACTAAAGCGTAGAAGTGGTTACTTAGAAAATAAGATTGAAGAGATATATAGAAGCGAAAGTGCAATCCTCTCACACCAGCAGTCTGCAAGCCTCAACAAGTCCTTAGAAGACTGTGCAGAAGAAATTAATAGTGCGCTTCCTGTGGGTTCAGCAGCTCGGTTGTTATGGGAGCAACAGAAATCTTCCATTCGACAGGGCAAGTCGATGAGATGGCACCCGTGTATAATTCGGTGGTGCATTGCTTTACAAAGTCGATAGTCGATCTTCATCATGCTACAACTTGTTAAGAGAATCCGGTTTCATAAAATTACCCCATCCAAACACACTTGCCCCATACAGCCACTTTGCAGAATTACCAACAGGTTTTAGTCTGGATATGTTGAACAGAATTGTCACTGACACTGGTATTCATCAGGAGGGGGAGTCAAGAGCTGAAGAAAGACATATCATTGCTGTTTGATGAAATGAAAGTAAAATCTGGGTTGTTTTTCTCGGTCCGCTCCGGGAAAATCTTCGGATTTACAGATGTGGGGAGCCTTGCCAACGAAATCAGTTCTTTCGAGAGGAGGTGCAAGGGTGAAGAAGAACCTCCTGTGGCGACGCATGTCCTTGTACTGATGATCAGGGGTATATTCAGTAACCTCGCTCCATTCCCCCATTGGGTATTACCCTACCACTGGAGCTTCGAGTAATGATTTGTTCTCATGCATATGGGAGGCAATTGAGTTTGTGGAAACAGCAGGCTTTAGAGTTCGTGCTCTTGTTTCAGATGGTGCATCACCCAATAGAAAGTTCTATAGAATGCACTCCCCCATAGCAAGCACAGCAACATCCGTCCCATACTGCACCCCTCACAGGTTGGACCCAACAAGGAATTTGTACTTTATCTGTGATGTGCCTCATCTGTTGAAGACTGCACGAAACAACTTTGAGAACAGCCACTACCACAACAAGACTCACAGACTCCACGTAAGTTTTTAAAAGTTGAAAGGGATCTACACCTTTTTAAGAAATTCAAACATGTTTTTAATGATGGACTACTGACGGATGAATTGACGGAAAACAAAAATGTGTTTCTAAATTTGAATGTTTTGTGTATTGTAAAATCCAAACTGTCCTGAACCATTGAAATATTCTTACAAATTTAAATGTTGGTCAAGGGATTAATTTTTTTTTCATGCCAAAAGGGCTTTATACGTAGAACTTGAAAAAAATGATTAAGTTTGATGTAACCCATAGGCCTATATTAAATTTTATTATTGTTTTTCAATTTTCAATCGAGTTCAACCTCGATAATCGGATTAGCGCTGGCTTGGTAGTTGTTTACCGTCTCATTAGCGCCTGCTGTTTTTACGACCACGGCAAAAGACATTGAACCTTTGAAGTGCATTTCGTTGTGACTCCTTCTGTTTTCTTTCTCCATGCTTTAACTAGTGTTCAACAAGTTCAACCAAGACAAGATGGAGATCTTGTCAGTGCACCTAAGGCCTTCAGAAATAACTTTGTTTGGCCAACCATGACAAGAGGCCCTCTTGAAGAGGGGGATTAATGATACAAAAACCTTCAAAAAAATCCAAGATTAAGTCCAAGTACAAAGAACATGTATGCAGGAATGCAAGTGACTCTTTCCTTCAGAGCCTGAATTTTGTTTGCAGCGCAGAGAGGGGGTCAGCCCCCCCCCCCCCCCCCCCCCCGCTCAGACTCCCAAAACAATAAATAACAGTGATTTATAATAAAAGACATAATAAAAAAAGAAAATTCTGTCCCAACACCCCTGCAACGGCAGGCTAAGTCTGATTTTTGTCTTGAATTTTCCGTTTTCATTAAGTTTTAAAACATAAAAAAAAATTGAGGAACAAAAAGGCGTTTTTTTCACATTTTTGGACGATCTTACCCCCTAAATTTGGCCCTTCATAATAATTTTTCTTTGTCAACAACCATGCTTTTGCATTAAAATGTTCAAACCACGACAAGTTTCCACCTAGCAGAATGTGGGTTTGAATTCTGGTCTTAACACTGGTTTCCTTGAGCAAGACACTCACAGTTGAATAAAAGTTAAAAACCAGTTACTAAAGTGACTTTTGAAGGTGTCACACATTTTCTGTTTTAAAACTTGCTTGATGGTCCAAACCTGCTGTCAGATCAATTAAAAGCACAAAATGTGTACACAATTTTTTTTTTTTAACATACCTCAGAAAATCCAGACTTCTTTTAGTTAGTTGATACATGTACCGCAACAAAGGAACAAGGCAACTTACCCGAGCCACTCTCCGGTAACATTTACCTCTAAGTGTTCTCCAGTGACCTGCAGCAGGAATGATCAAAATGTGTACACATTATTAGTCTCTTCAAACACATTTTAAAAAGAATTACATGTAACTTCAGTTATAAATTGTTCACTTCAGTCACAAATATGTCACAAAAACAATTTTTTCGCCACCCCCGCACAAAGATATTGACAAAATAGGGACACCGCCAAAATAGGGCTAGATAGATAGCTCAGTTGGTAGAGCGCCGGCACGTTAATCCGGAGGTCGTTGGTTCGATTCCCACTCTAGTCAATTCTTTGTTCAACCCCCCCCCCAAAAAAACTTTTTAATGGGAAGGAATATGGGGCGGTTTCTATGCAGTTTCTACGACTCGCGCACGCAACGCCTATACCTATTTGTGTTCAACTCTTGATATTTTGCTATTCGCGATAAACCTTATGGTACAAGGAAATCCAACAATATGATATTGCTCTGATTTTCTACCACTGCTGCATGCCTACATGAATTGCCTCCTGCTGTCTCTGATAATATCAATGGCATAATGCACGTATCAATTGTAGTCCCGGCCCTGGGGGACCCGGGACTAGCGGCGACTTGGCCGGGGATGTAAAAATGGCTCGGCGTGATAGTCCCTGCCATGCCCTGCTACGGCCCGGCTGGGCGGGGCACTTGTTTTTTGTACATCCACGGCTATACACAGGCCCCGGCATGCGGGGCATGTAATAACAAACCCCGCACGATCCCGGCCCCGACATGCGGGGCATTTATAACAAACCCCGCACGATCCCGGCCCCGACATGCGGGGCATTTATAACAAACCCCGCACGATCCCGGCCTCGACATGCGGGGCATTTGTTACAAACCTTGTGCTATCCCAGCCCCAACATGCGGGGCATTTGTTCTGACTGATGGCTATTTACCCCTTGCTTGCAGCAGAGAGCCGCGGATCGGAACGCTCAACTGCAAATTAATGTGCGTCTATCATTTCCACTGTTTTTGGGGGTCAATACCTTGTCAACCTCGTTTCCAGGTGTACGATTTTGCCGTGCCATTTTTTATATTTCCCAGAATGCTTTGCTCGGTCAATACCCGTCATTTGCATAATAAACATGATTATTTTTCAACACAAGGAAGCCGTACATATGATGTAGACCAGTAGCTGACATTTTCACTTGCGATCGCTGTTGTGCTTGATGAGGTCGTATTGATCAGGACTGAAAATTTAAAACGTCTTCGTTTTTAAAATCAGCTTTCATTATTGATGCATACATGCATGTTTTTGTTTATATTTCAGTTCCCAGGTTTTATAAGCCCATGATAAGGATATCTGTTGTTTGATTTTATGTTTTCTTGACAATGGGGTCCTTACTCTGGGATCTAGAGTAGAGTGGGCCAGTGCATGTAACGTAACCGTGGGATGATCATCAACAGCACTTTTTTGACAGTTAATATTGCATGAACATCACACAACACACGTACACACGTGCGCGCACACAGAACAGTCAGTTGTCAAGTTAGCACATTGCCTGGTACCCAACAGATATTTTTGATCACGATTACCCACTGATCAGTGCGATTACCAGTTTAATAGACTGTGCAAGTCTCGCGCGTACCGGAACGAGAAAATACGTTAAACAAAGAACATATTATAATTGTTTTTCTTTTTTAAATCAAATGTTTGTTTTAAATTATATCTATGAAGAAATGTGAACAATAGAAATACTCATTTCAAGTTTTATAAAATGTATTTTAACTTTTGTATTGAATACAAAAATAATTTGTTAAATATTACGTTTACCGCAAAGCCCTGAAATGAAACTGGTTACATCGGCCTGTGTGCGTGCGTAAACGGATCGGATCGAACCGTGCCACACTGCTGCTGGCTGTGCGTCTGTCGACGAAATATGGACAGCTTTTCATTCAAGGCCGGCTAGGTATGTCCCCGCTATTGTCCCGGTAGGGCGGGGAAACAAATTGTACAACCTCGCCAAAGACCCCGCTATTGTCCCGGTAGGGCGGGGAAACAAATTGTACAACCTCGCCAAAGACCCCGCTATTGTCCCGGTAGAGCGGGGAAATAAATTATACAACCTCGCCAAAGACCCCGCTATTTTCCCGGTAGGGCGGGGAAACAAATTGTACAACCTCGCCAAAGACCCCGCTATTTCCCGGTAGGGCAGGGAAACAAATTGTACAACCTCGCCAAAGACCCCGCTATTTTCCCGGTAGGGCGGGGAAATAAATTGTACAACCTGGGCAAAGACCCCGCTATTTTCCCGGTAGGGCGGTGCACGGTTTTTGCACATCCCCGTCTATGTCCCGGCTACCTCTGCCAAAGTCCCGGGTCCCCCAGGGCCGGGACTACAATTGATACGTGCATAATGCTTACAAATTAAAATATTGACTGCTTACAAGATTGAATTTATTCGGATAAAAATACAGCAAGAAGATATCAAAAATACATACACAACAGGAGAAAAGACCAGGAAATAAGATAAAAAATAATAACACAAGATAGATGTACTGCACAAAATGACTCAAGGACATACCCCCCAAAAAAAAACAAATTAAATAAATAAATAAATACCCGCCAAAAAAACTTGGTGAAATTTTGTTGTTTGGGTCAAAATAATGAAGTTGAATACAATACATGAGAGTTTGCTTACCATGTTTATGGGTGCAAGTTCACCTCTAAGAATGAGATAGCGTGGTGGAACAGCTCAGTCTTCTTGCTTGTAGAATTCAAAGATGATTCGACCACTTCACCTCATTCCTCTCCTTCCTTGCTCCCACCATGGAGGTAGGATTCCACAGCCGGTCCCTGCATGCACACGCATGCCTGCTGCGGGGACGAGGCCATGACACGTTGCCAGACCTCATGGTATCGGCCTCGCGGTGTTCCTCCAAAAGTTTCCCGTAGACTTTCGGACGAAGCTCTGCATGCTGCATTCCTGCTGTCTGTGCTGCTGAATGAAGGCCGTTGCTTTTTCTAGCTACACGACTTCAATCAACTACAGTTTGTTAGTTCTGAATTCAGGCCGGTAACGACGACAGAGAGAGTAGAGACAGCATGACTATACCCTATGGTGGTTACACTACTGCACTGTACCATGGAGGAATAAATTAGATTATTCCTCCATGACTGTACACAGCAGAAACAATCATGAAGTTTAGGACCGTGTTTGTGGAAGAGTACCTAAGTAATGAGTTCGTAATGGCCGCCACTTGCATGTCCACCAAACCGAAGAAGACACATGTTTATCGTTCCAGCGTGAATAAACGGTTTCAATACACAACAATAGACGTGAATAACCGGTTTCATTATTCGTCGTAAAGTCAATCTGACATTCCAACCTGCAGTTGTGTGTGCACGCTCACCATGTGGTGTGCAGCGTGGATCATGTGTAGTGGTGGCCGGCGTGTGAATCCATCCATCCAGGCACGTGTGACGAGCGCCCTCTGCTGTAGGAATTTGGGACAGCCAGTTTTGAGCATTATTTTTAATGGACTTAGTTTTGTCATGGTTTTGTATGGTGGCCCTGAAGGGACATCGCATATCGCAAACGTGTGCGCATACGTATGCAATGTCGTGAAACAATTCGCAAATATGTGTGCACATGAATGCAATGTCGTGAAACAATTCGCGAATATGTGCGCACACGTATGCAATGTCGTGAAACAATTCGCAAATATGTGCGCACACGTATGCAATGTCGTGAAACAATTCGCGAATATGTGCGCACACGTATGCAATGTCGTGAAACAATTCGCGAATATGTGTGCACACGTCTGCGAATATTATTTGCGATGTCGTGAATTTTATTGCATACCAAGTTGCATACCTTTGAATAAAATATCTAATGATCTGGGGGGTTTCTTTCCAACAGTGAGATAAGCGGTAGTCATTGCAGCAGTAGTCTTTGTTGTGAGGCAAGCGAGGCGTGTGGTCGTCCTTGGCCTGGTGCCAAGTTCCTGGGTATACACATGCTTTACAGATCTAGGGAGCCTGCTGTAGCGCCACAGTACTCCCTAGATCGGTAACAAATTATCCACAACTATGACATCATCCTAATGGTATGCAACATGGTATGCAATAAAATTCACGACATTGCAAAACAAATCGCACTCGTGTGCGCACATATTCACGATTTGGTTCACGAAATTGCATACGTGTGCGCACATATTCACGATTTGGTTCACGAGATTGCATACGTGTGCGCACATATTCGCGATTTGTTTCACGACATTGCATATGTGTGCGCACATATTCGCGAATTGTTTCACGACATTGCATACGTGTGCGCACATATTCGCGAATTGTTTCACGATATTGTATACGTGTGCGCATATATTCGCGATTTGTTTCACGACATTGCATACGTGTGCGCACACGTTTGGGTTATGCGATGTCCCTTCGGGGCCACCATAGTTTTGTCCTTCCCTTGCTCTTTAGTCCTTCACATCAAACTTTGATGCAAGACACAGACAATATAAGTGTGTGATTTAAAACATAACTTTACACAGAGACTATTCTTCGACAGGGTGAATAATCCCCTAGGAGATTCTGCCCCCCCCCCCTCACCCCGGACTATTGTGGCACTGCTTATTTTAAAGTTTGAAATTAAAGAAAGGAGCTAGTTACTTACACGCATAGGGCCTAAGGGATCTAAATTAGACAAAATGATACTGTGCATGTGGATATAAAAGTATATTGATTAAAATGAATAATAATAGGAGATAGACTATTATTGCTCCATGGTTAATATGATATCAAAAATAATTGTTTGCCTAAAAACTTACTTGAAACGAGCACGAGAGTTTGTTAGTATAAAATGTAACGGCTCCCACTGAAGTGCAAAGTTTTTGAGAACAAAGTAATTACTCGCGTAAGTATTTGAATTAAATCTGAGACCTCAGCTGAGGTCTCGAAGTACCTAAAAGCACACAAATTGTGTGACAAGGGTGTTTCTTCTTCTCTTGAAACTTCTATGACCAATTGAGTTCAAATTTTCACAGGTTTGTTATTTTATGCTTCTACCTCCTCAGATACACAAAGTGAGAAGCCTGGTCTTTGACAATATTACCAAAGAAGTCCAGTGCCTATAAAGCATATTGCCCCAACTAGCACACAAGCCGTATAACAGTACGCCATTGCCAGCCGTTCAAATATAGGTATTTTGGAATTTCAAATTGTGGTCATGAGAAACATACGGAACGGTATAAGGGAATGCTGAGCATCACAAAACACTAGTTTTTCTGGTGATGGCACGGGATTGGGACTTGAGTCAAGTCTAACTGCATGGCAAATTCAGACTGAAGCTAGACTTTATTGAGATTGCGATATTCCTCTGCATCAGCCATTAAAAATGCCCCCACAGATGCTATCTTGCGCACCAACTTGCAATGGACGGAGGTTAATTTAACCATAGGAGGGCACTAACTCAGGCAACATTGTTTACATGAACAATAATATTATGGTCAACATGACAGCCAAACCATGTCAAATCTCTATGCTTTAATGGTAAATTCTCCGTTAATTTTAAATCACCATTAAAGTGAAATGGTCATCACCTTTTTTCAAAAAAATAAACTTTGCGTACAAAAAAAACCCAATCTATTGGAGCTTTGGAAGTGCCAACCAACTTGTTGAGATCATAGAGCAAGGATTTTGAGATGCTGGGTTAATTTGAAGACACTGGACACTATTGGTAGTTGTCAAAGACCAGTCTCCTCACTTGGTGTATCTCAACATAGGCTGTGCATAAAATAACACGAGTAAGATCTTGTTACAAAATTACAGTATGAATAATTAAAGTTGAACTTTGACATCATGTACAGGATAAAATCATTTCAGTATTGTGTTTTTTACTTCATTAAACATTACAAAACAGTCCTGCTCAAAACTTTTTAAATTTGAGAATAAACCCACCTCTTATTGAAAACTACACTAGATGTCTTTAAAATATTACTTTTAAAGGATACTAATCTTTAAATGTTAAAAGACCAGCTCTCACTTGTTGATCCCAATGTCACTTTTGCATGACAATACCGATTTTTTGTAAAAATTTGGGCACAATTGGTAAGTGAAGTTAAAGGAAAATATTGAAAGAATATGACAACCTATTGCTCCAACTACAAACACCTGAGCAGTTTTCAAGCGAGGTCACAAAGGATTTTCAGCCCACCCTCTTCTCTAAAATCAAGTCTCAAGTAATAATTATGTTGTTTTCCTGAGAAGTTAACAGTCAAAAAGTTTATTTTATCAGAATATTTGAAAGGAACATCATCTTTCAGTTACTTGAAAGGAAATTTCAGGCCATATATATGTGGTGATAAGCAGTTTGGAAACTTTAGAATATAATTGTTTCCTCCACACTCTTTATTGTCCTGCGTTTTTAAAACAACAAAAACCAAATGTAATACTGGGCTGCTGTAATAGCAATAGATGTTGCCATATCCACCCCAAACAATTTATTTTTTAAATACTGAAATTTTCCAGTAGCTTCAGGTGTGGAAATAAAAAAACACACAATTATTTTGTAAACAAAACTGCAAAATAGTAATAAAAAGAACAAAAACAGATCGTGAAAGTTGAACATAAGGCACCTCACGAAACTTAACTCTTCAGTCGTCATGCACCAATTTCTTTTCTTTTTATCACGATGCAATTTGTAACTCACAAATCCTGAACTAAGCACCAGTGGAATCAAACCACTCACATCTGCTCTCATGGTAGTAATACAAGAAATTGCTGCTATACCAAGAGAACTGTGTGTCAATCTGAAGTGCTTTGTTTAGTTACAAAACAGTGAGTTTAACAACAGACAAATTTGAAACATGTTTATGGGCATACTATTGTGTTTTGTTTAAATACCAGTAGGCCTAGACCTTTCTCATGATGCCTCTATTTTGGTCTTGTTCCTCGTATCAAATAATAATATTGAACGCTAATAATCATTTTGCAAACAGGAACCAGACTATTTAGTTCTTCCAGCCTCGGTTCGGTAACATTGATATCAATGGGAGAATTTCAAGATGGCTGCACCATGATAAAGGTCTATTCTCACCCGGTGTATAATAATAGATGCATAAAATAACAAATCTGTGAAAATTTGGACTCAATTGGTCATTTAATTTGCAAGAGAATAATGAAAGAAAAAAACACCCTTCTGCCCCAAAATATTTGTGTGGTTTCAAGATGCCTAATAAAAAGCTTCATCAGACATGAAGTCTTTTATTATTAAGCAAGAAATGTTACTTTACAGGGAGCTGATTCTCACAATGTTTTACGTTATCAACAGCTCTTTTTTGCTCGTTACCAAGTAAGTAAGTTTTAATGATAGCAACTATTTTGAGTAGTTACCAATAGTGTCCAATGCCTTTAAGCGAGAAACATTACTTTACAGGGAGCTGATTCTCACAATGTTTTACGTTATCAACAGCTCTGCATTGCTCGTTTCCAAGTAAGTAAGTTTTTATGATAGCAACTATTTTGAGTAGTTACCAATAGTGTCCAATGCCTTTAATTTACAACTTGCAGTGGAAGAGCATTGTAGTGCTGCAGGGTAGGAATACTATGGTTTGATGTTGCTTATTGCTACCTTCTTTGGTTATGCATGTCATGATGGGCATGTGCAATCTGTATAGGGGCGACTTCTTCATACTTTGGATACTTTGCAGTGAGGGAAGATGGTTGGGACAGCAGTCTGCCTAAACTTTCAGTCCTTTGGTCGAGGTTCAAATTGATCCTTGTCAAAGTGCACCTGTAAACAAATTGAACAAAAACATAACCATTAAGAAATATATTTGAAGGAATAGCGTGTTGCCACAAAAGCTTCTGATAACATGTTTTATCTTTTCCAAATGCTCAAAAGATAAAAGGTTACCCTATTTGTTTCGACTATCAAACAAGGCAAAGGGGCGCATGGCTTCTGACTGGCAACTCCCAATTTCTCAATTTGTAAGGATTCTGAGGATCACACATCAGAAGTTCCACCCAAAGTTTATTTAAAACAAAAAGTCTTTATATTTAAAATTCAAAAAAAATTATGTATGTTTACAAACATAATTCAACAATGTTTTATTTTACTCAAAAACAAAATGCGTACAGTGACATTGTTGGTATCTTTCAAATGCATGTTTCAGTGGCTTGCTGAACAAAACCCTAAATGCTTAAAGTGGTCTTAGAACATGAAATGCATTGTTGAGCAGTTCGGTACAGTGTTAACCATCACTTGTCTCCAATTGCCGTAAATTTGTTGTTGAAAGTTTAGTTTTTAACTTACACAGTTTGAAGGTAAATGACAGTAGAAAGCTTTCCTTGAAATAGTTACTTACTGAGGTGCTGTAGTTTTTGAGAAATGAGTAAAACAAATAATTTTCGTCTCAGTTTTTGAATTTTAAATAGTTTTAACCAGTTATGCTATGTTTATGGTATAATATCAAAACTGGTTAATGGGTTTTTACATGCTAAAATAATTTTCACCTCCCTGAGAAGTAAATTTTGTGACTTGTTTTACTAATTTTTCAAAAATTACAGCACTTCAGCGAGTTATATTTTATGAGAAGCTTTCTATCATCATTATCTTCAAACCCTGTAAGTTTAATTTAAAAAAATGGCTGGACCTTTTGAAAACAAAATTGATGCTTCAATTGAAAGCTAGTCTTTGACAATTACCAATAGTGTCCACTGCCTTTAATATCACACTCAATTGTTGCTATCAATTGACCATAAAAAAAAGTGTTTCAAGTTTACTTTAAAGGGACACACTGCTTGGGTAAGGCAACTTGGTGCATAAAAAGCGTTTATGTTTTTTTAATGAAACGCATATGGTAAGAAATATATTTTATGAGTAGAATATAATGAGCCACAAGAATATGCCTCCAAATCGTGTGGTTTCCTTTAACTTTGCAAAATTACATGTTCAACCGATGCTCGTCCCGTTAGTCGTGGGGCATAATGTGCATGATTATATTCTACTTTCAAACATATGCATGTTATATTAACGGTTACAAGCGCTTTTCATAAGATCAGTTATATTTTGAAGTTAAATGAGAATGTTGTCTCACCTCTATTTTCTCTATGAGCAAATAAATAGCAGGAATGCCAAAACAATCCTTTTCCCGTTGTCTTCTTACTTCCTAGTAACTGGATGATGATGATGAACCTTGACATGTGACCTGAAAGTAACAAACAAACAATACTTCTCATTAAGAGACCTCTCGTCAGTGACAAACTGCGGATGTGGTCAATGTTTTTTGGGCAAGTACCGTCATTTGCTTAACTTCAAACATACAACATATCGCTCATGCCACAAAACGACCACAGCCAAAGCTCAGTGTTTTCTGAAAAAAGGTGTGTGAAGTTTAACTTTCAAACTGCTGTTTTAGACCATGCATTTTACTGTAAACATTTTTTGGTCATCGTACTTGAAAACGATGAAAGAAAAAATAGCCTTGTTGCAAAGATTGTGTGCTTTCAGATGACGGAAAATGGCTTCATGCCCCTGAAGCCTTTGTACTTTGTATAAATTGAACTTTTTGACAAGGTATTTAGGCTGGTAACCTTTTTCTGGTAGCACAATTTTGTTGTGCTTAGCTAGTTTTTGTGCTTAAGCAGCTTTATGAAACTTAGCCCAGCACTGTGCATACTGCGGGGATGGGGGACACATTATTTTATAGTTGGCTTTACAGATGAGAACATGGGTCGAATATCAGTAAGCTGTTAATAAGCAGAAAATACTTCTTTCTCAGACAAACATCTTTGCTCGGAACAAATTACGCAGTGTAAGTGGGGCGCCAGTCACAGCAACTTGACTCATGATTTGATTTGGTTTGCTTTATGCTTTATCTAACTCATGCATACTATTAAGTCTGATAACTTACTGAGCATGACCTTGCCTCAATGTCACAACGATTGCAACTCACAGTACATGACACTTTACATTTAAAAATCGTATTCTGAAATGATTCGTATACACTTCTTACGAGATTCTGAAGAGAAAAAAAAAAACATTTTGAAGTTTCTCAAAAGATCCTGGTGTATTTCTTTTGAGATCTCACTAATTTAAATATTAAATACTTGTAAGAATCAAATAAGACTATGATAAGATTCTTATAAGACTGCTCAATAGACTCTAATACGATTCTATACGACTGCTCAATACAGGTTCTTATAAGATTCCTATAAGTTTCTTATAAGTTTGTTATAGAGTATTTTGTGAGGGAAGTAAGCCATGGCCCATTTTTTTTATTGACCATACACAGCCACATAAGCATAAAGCCTTGCCTGTAGTGTCGTGTTGGGTTGCAATGATGATGCCAAGCATAAAAGTGAATCACGGCAAACAATAATATAGGTTATTATTACATTCTTGTTGCTATCAATTGACCATAAGAATAGTGTTTCAAATTTACTTTAAAGGGACACGTTGCCTGGGATTGGACTTAGTTGGTGTTTAGAAATCGTTTTTTAAATTTTTTTTTATATAATATGCATATGTTAAGAAGGATGTTTTAGAATACAATGAGCCACAAGAATATGCCCCAAAATTGTGTGGTTTTTCTTTTACTTCGCAAACTAACATGGTCAACCATTTTGTGGAGTATAACATTTGACTCCACAAGCTGGTGTGTCATGTTAGTAGAGAACATTAGAAAAACTGTGCAAATGCTGGGCATAATGTGCTTAGTTAAATTCTACTTTCAACATTTTATAAACGGTTCCAAGCGCTTTTCATAAGATCAGTAACATTTTGAAGTTTAATGAGAATGTTGTCTCACCTCTATTTTCTCTATGAGCAGATTAATAGCAGGAATGTCAAAACAGAATCCTTTTCCCATTGTCTTCTTCCTTCCTAGTAACTGGATATGTTGAACCTTGAAATGTGACCTGAAAGTAACAAAGAAACAATACTACTCATTAAGAACCCTCTCGTTAGTGACAAACTGCGGATTTGGTCAATGTTTTTTTCTGGTACGTACTGTCATTTGCTTAAAACACACCTCTGCCCACTGTTCTAAACAGGGATCGGCACGGGAAGCCGGGCAGTAGGAGTTTGACTAGGAGAGGCTATTTGAGACGCTGGCCATATAGAATGTTTCATGAGTGAGAAGTTGCTCAATACTTCACACACATTCTTGGCCGTTCCTAGCCCTTTGATCCCCACGATAAAAGTAACCGGCCAACAAATCTGATTAAAAAAACACAACAACATTTAAATTTATTTAGTTACACAGGGTTAAGAAAAGGGAAATGACAAATAAACCGGTACAATCTACACACAAACACAAAAAATTAAAACATCAAACATAGGTAAAAACTGGTAAAACAAGTAATTGAAAATAAAAGATTCTTAAAAAAAAAAAAGCAAGAGAGTGCCAGTCTACCTACTAACCACTGTAGGTTCTCTTGGTGGATCGAGGGGACTTCTCGCTATTAACGCCGCTAACTCGGAGTGAGTTTTTATTATTTTTCATAATCCCAAATTTTCAAGCCCTCGCATCATAGGGTTTGGTTAGGTAGAGTGCCAGTCTACCAGCTACTACCGCAGAGTAGGTTCTCTAATGGATCCAGTGGACTTCTCGCTCAGAACGTCACTTCCCTGGAGTGAGTTTTTATTCCTTCAATATATTCCCATAATCGCTAGTATCATAGGGTTTTGTTAGTTAGAGTGCCAGTCTACCTACTACCGCAGAGTAGGTTCTCTTAAAGGATCGAGTGGACTTCTCGTTCTTAACTTTACAGAGTTAAGATAAGTGGAATGAACAATTAACCGGCACCATCTGCACACAAACACAAAAAATTGTTGTTAAGGGAAATTTAAAAAAAGGCAAAAACTGGTAAAAACATGTTATTAAAAAAAAAAAAAAAAAAGATTCTTAAAAAAAAAAACCAAGAGATTGCCAGTCTACCTACTACCCACTGTAGGTTCTCTTGGTGGCTCGAATGGACCTCTCGCTCAGAACGTCACTGCACCGGAGTGAGTTCTTATTCCTTCAATATGTTCCCATATTCGCAAGTATCATAGAAACTTGTTAGGTAGAGTGCCAGTCTACCTACTTCCGCACCATAGGTTCTCTTATTGGATCGATAATACTTCTCGCTTAGAATGCACTGCACCGGAGTGAGTTCTTATTCCTTCAATATATTCCCATATTTGCAAGTATCATAGAAACTTGTTACGTAGAGTGCCAGTCTACCTACTTCCGCACCATAGGTTCTCTTATTGGATCAATCAGACTTCTCGCTTAGAACGTCACTGCACCGGAGTGAGTTCTTATTCCTTCAATACAATCCCATATTCGCAAGTATCATAGGAAATTGTTACGTAGAGTGCCAGTCTACCTACTACCGCAGAGTAGGCTCTCTTATTGGATCGATTCGGACTTCTCGCTTAGAACGTCACTGCACCGGAGTGAGTTCTTATTCCTTCAATACAATCCCATATTCGCAAGCATCATAGGAAATTGTTACGTAGAGTGCCAGTCTACCTACTACCGCAGAGTAGATTCTCTTAGTGGATCGATCGGACTTCTCACTCAGAACGTCACTGCACCAGAGTGAGTTCTTATTCCTTCAATACAATCCCATATTCGCAAGTCTCATGGGAAATTGTTACGTAGAGTGCCAGTCTACCTACTACCGCAGAGTAGGTTCTCTTATTGGATCGATCGGACTTCTCGCTCAGAACATCACTGTACCGGAGTGAGTTCTTATTCCTTCAATACAATCTCATATTCGCAAGCATCATAGGAAATTGTTACGTAGAGTGCCAGTCTACCTACTACCGCAGAGTAGGTTCTCTTATTGGATCGATCGGACCTCTCGCTCAGAACGTCACTGCACCGGAGTGAGTTCTTATTCCTTCAATACAATCCCATATTCGCAAGCATCATAGGAAATTGTTACGTAGAGTGCCAGTCTACCTACTACCGCAGAGTAGGTTATCTTAATGGAACGATCGGACTTCTCGCTCAGAACGTCACTGCACCGGAGTGAGTTCTTATCCTTCAATACAATCCCATACTCGCAAGTATCTTAGGAAATTGTTACGTAGAGTGCCAGTCTACCTACTACCGCAGAGTAGGTTCTCTTATTGGATCGATCGGACTTCTCGCTCAGAACGTCACTGCACCGGAGTGAGTTCTTATTCCTTCAATACAATCCCATATTCGCAAGCATCATAGGAAATTGTTACGTAGAGTGCCAGTCTACCTACTACCGCAGAGTAGGTTCTCTTAGTGGATCGATCGGACTTCTCGCTCAGAACGTCACTGCACCGGAGTGAGTTCTTATTCCTTCAATACAATCCCATACTCGCAAGTATCATAGGAAATTGTTACGTAGAGTGCCAGTCTACCTACTTCCGCACCGTAGGTTATCTTAGTGGATCGATCGGACTTCTCGCTCAGAACGTCACTGCACCGGAGTGCGTTCTTATTCCTTCAATACAATCCCATACTCGCAAGTATCTCAGGAAATTGTTACGTAGAGTGCCAGTCTACCTACTACCGCAGAGTAGGTTCTCTTAGTGGATCGATCGGACTTCTCGCTCAGAACATCACTGCACCGGAGTGAGTTCTTATTCCTTCAATACAATCCCATACTCGCAAGTATCTCAGGAAATTGTTACGTAGAGTGCCAGTCTACCTACTACCGCAGAGTAGGTTCTCTTATTGGATCGATCGGACTTCTCGCTCAGAACGTCACTGCACAGGAGTGAGTTCTTATTCCTTCAATACAATCCCATACTCGCAAGTATCTCAGGAAATTGTTACGTAGAGTGCCAGTCTACCTACTACCGCAGAGTAGGTTCTCTTATTGGATCGATCGGACTTCTCGCTCAGAACATCACTGCACCGGAGTGAGTTCTTATCCTTCAATACAATCCCATACTCGCAAGTATCGTAGGAAATTGTTACGTAGAGTGCCAGTCTACCTACTACCGCAGAGTAGGTTTTCTTATTGGATCGATCGGACCTCTCGCTCAGAACGTCACTGCACCGGAGTGAGTTCTTATTCCTTCAATACAATCCCATATTCGCAAGCATCATAGGAAATTGTTACGTAGAGTGCCAGTCTACCTACTACCGCAGAGTAGGTTATCTTAATGGATCGATCGGACTTCTCGCTCAGAACGTCACTGCACCGGAGTGAGTTCTTATCCTTCAATACAATCCCATACTCGCAAGTATCTTAGGAAATTGTTACGTAGAGTGCCAGTCTACCTACTACCGCAGAGTAGGTTCTCTTATTGGATCGATCGGACCTCTCGCTCAGAACGTCACTGCACCGGAGTGAGTTCTTATTCCTTCAATACAATCCCATATTCGCAAGCATCATAGGAAATTGTTACGTAGAGTGCCAGTCTACCTACTACCGCAGAGTAGGTTATCTTAATGGATCGATCGGACTTCTCGCTCAGAACGTCACTGCACCGGAGTGAGTTCTTATCCTTCAATACAATCCCATACTCGCAAGTATCTTAGGAAATTGTTACGTAGAGTGCCAGTCTACCTACTACCGCAGAGTAGGTTCTCTTATTGGATCGATCGGACTTCTCGCTCAGAACATCACTGCACCGGAGTGAGTTCTTATTCCTTCAATACAATCTCATATTCGCAAGCATCATAGGAAATTGTTACGTAGAGTGCCAGTCTACCTACTACCGCAGAGTAGGTTCTCTTAGTGGATCGATCGGACTTCTCGCTCAGAACGTCACTGCACCGCAGTGAGTTCTTATTCCTTCAATACAATCCCATACTCGCAAGTATCTCAGGAAATTGTTACGTAGAGTGCCAGTCTACCTACTACCGCACCGTAGGTTATCTTAGTGGATCGATCGGACTTCTCGCTCAGAACATCACTGCACCGGAGTGAGTTCTTATTCCTTCAATACAATCCCATACTCGCAAGTATCTAAGGAAATTGTTACGTAGAGTGCCAGTCTACCTACTACCGCAGAGTAAGTTCTCTTAGTGGATCGATCGGACTTCTCGCTCAGAACGTCACTGCACCGGAATGAGTTCTTATTCCTTCAATATATTCCCATATTTGCAAGTATCATAGAAACCTGTTAGGTAGAGTGCCAGTCTACCTACTTCTGCACCATAGGTTCTCTTATTGGATCGATCGGACTTCTCGCTTAGAACGTCACTGCAGCGGAGTGAGTTCTTATTCCTTCAATATATTCCCATATTCGCAAGTATCATAGAAACCTCTTAGGTAGAGTGCCAGTCTACCTACTTCCGCACCATAGGTTCTCTTATTGGATCGATCGGACTTCTCGCTCAGAACGTCACTGCACCGGAGTGAGTTCTTATTCCTTCAATATATTCCCATATTTGCAAGTATCATAGAAACTTGTTAGGTAGAGTGCCAGTCTACCTACTACCGCACCAAAGGTTCTCTTATTGGATCGTGTGGACTTCTCGCTATTAATGTCACCGCCTCATGAAGAGTTTGTTTCCCTTCAATATATTACCATATTCGCAAGTACCATAGAAATTTGTTACATAGAGTGCCAATCTACCTACTACCGCACCTAAGGTTCTCTTATTGGATCAATGGACTTCTCGCTATTAACGTCACCGCCTCATAAAGATTTTGTATCCCTTCAATATATTCCCATATTCGCAAGTATCATAGGAATTTGTTAGGTAGAGTGCCAGTCTACCTATTACCGCACCTAAGGTTCTCTTCTTGGATCGTGTGGACTTCTCGCTATTAACATCACCGCCTCATAAAGAGTTTGTATCCCTTCAATATATTCCCATACTCGCAAGTAACATAGAAACTTGTTAGGTAGAGTGCCAGTCTACCTACTACCGCACCTAAGGTGGTTCTCTTATTGGATCAATGGACTTCTCGCTATTAACGTCACTGCCTCATAAAGTTTTTGATCCCTTCATTATATTCCCATATTCGCAAGTATCATAGAAACTTGTTACGTAGAGTGCCAGTCTACCTACTACCGCACCTAAGGTTCTCTTATTGGATCAATGGACTTCTCGCTATTATCGTCAACGCCTCATAAAGAGTTTGTATCCCTTCAATATATTCCCATATTCGCAAGTATCATAGAAACTTGTTAGGTAGAGTGCCAGTCTACCTACTACCGCACATAAGGTTTTCTATTGGATCAATGGACTTCTCGCTATTAACGTCACCGCCTCATAAAGAGTTTGTATCCCTTCAATATATTCCCATATTCGCAAGTATCATAGGAATTTGTAACATAGAGTGCCAATCTACCTACTACCGCACCTAAGGTTCTCTTATTGGATCAATGGACTTCTCGCTATTAACGTCACCGCCTCATAAAGATTTTGTATCCCTTCAATATATTCCCATATTCGCAAGTATCATAGGAATTTGTTAGGTAGAGTGCCAGTCTACCTATTACCGCACCTAAGGTTCTCTTCTTGGATCGTGTGGACTTCTCGCTATTAACATCACCGCCTCATAAAGAGTTTGTATCCCTTCAATATATTCCCATACTCGCAAGTATCATAGAAACTTGTTAGGTAGAGTGCCAGTCTACCTACTACCGCACCTAAGGTGGTTCTCTTATTGGATCAATGGACTTCTCGCTATTAACGTCACTGCCTCATAAAGTTTTTGATCCCTTCATTATATTCCCATATTCGCAAGTATCATAGAAACTTGTTACGTAGAGTGCCAGTCTACCTACTACCGCACCTAAGGTTCTCTTATTGGATCAATGGACTTCTCGCTATTATCGTCAACGCCTCATAAAGAGTTTGTATCCCTTCAATATATTCCCATATTCGCAAGTATCATAGAAACTTGTTAGGTAGAGTGCCAGTCTACCTACTACCGCACATAAGGTTTTCTTATTGGATCAATGAACTTCTCGCTATTAACGTCACCGCCTCATAAAGAGTTTGTATCCCTTCAATATATTCCCATATTCGCAAGTATCATAGGAATTTGTAACATAGAGTGCCAGTCTACCTACTACCGCACCTAAGGTTCTCTTATTGGATCAATGGACTTCTCGCTATTAACGTCACTGCCTCATTAAGAGTTTGTATCCCTTCAATATACATGTATTCCCATATTCGCAAGTATCATAGAAATTTGCTAGGTAGAGTGCCAGTCTACCTACTACCGCACCTAAGGTGGTTCTCTTATTGGATCAATGGACTTCTCGCTATTAACGTCACCGCCTCATAAAGAGTTTGTATCCCTTCAATATATTCCCATATTCGCAAGTATCATAGAAACTTGTTAGGTAGAGTGCCAGTCTACCTACTACCGCACCTAAGGTTCTCTTATTGGATCAATGGACTTCTCGCTATTAACGTCAACGCCTCATAAAGAGTTTGTATCCCTTCAATATATTCCCATATTCGCAAGTATCATAGAAACTTGTTAGGTAGAGTGCCAGTCTACCTACTACCGCACATAAGGTTTTCCTATTGGATCAATGGACTTCTCGCTATTAACGTCACCGCCTCATAAAGAGTTTGTATCCCTTCAATATATTCCCATATTCGCAAGTATCATAGAAACTTGTTAGGTAGAGTGCCAGTCTACCTACTACCGCACATAAGGTTTTCTTATTGGATCAATGGACTTCTCGCTATTAACGTCACCGCCTCATAAAGAGTTTGTATCCCTTCAATATATTCCCATATTCGCAAGTATCATAGAAACTTGTTAGGTAGAGTGCCAGTCTACCTACTACCGCACATAAGGTTTTCTTATTGGATCAATGGACTTCTCGCTATTAACGTCACCGCCTCATAAAGAGTTTGTATCCCTACAATATACATGTATTCCCATATTCGCAAGTATCATAGAAACTTGTTAGGTAGAGTGCCAGTCTACAACTACTACCGCAGAGTAGGATCGAGTTGGAACAACCTGTTTTGGGAATAAAGTTTTGTTAACATTGCATATATGATAACATAGGTAACAGTGTATAAGATATATAATGCCCACCTAACTAGAACCGACCAATTCGCTTAGCTGCGCAGAGCGCTCCATACATCAAAGGGCCTCGTCCTGCTAGACAACAAAAAGAATACAGTTAGTAACCAGGCAACCTGTTTAGGGACTAAAGTTTTGTTAACATTACATATATGATAACATAGGTAACAGTGTATAAGATATTTAATGCCACCTAACTAGAACCGACCAATTCGCTTTGCCGCAAAGAGCGCTCCATACATCAAAGGGCCTCGTCCTGCTAGACAACAAAAAGAATACAGTTAGTAACCAGGCAACCTGTTTAGGGACTAAAGTTTTGTTAACATTACATATATGATAACATAGGTAACAGTGTTTAAGATATTTAATGCCCACCTAACTAGAACCGACCAATTCGCTTTGCCGCAAAGAGCGCTCCATACATCGAAGGGCCTCGTCCTGCTAGACAACAAAAAGAATACAGTTAGTAACCAGGCAACCTGTTTAGGGACTAAAAGTTTTGTTAACATTACATATATGATAACATAGGTAACAGTGTATAAGATATATAATGCCCACCTAACTAGAACCGACCAATTCGCTTTGCCGCAAAGAGCGCTCCATACATCAAAGGGCCTCGTCCTGCTAGACAACAAAAAGAATACAGTTAGTAACCAGGCAACCTGTTTAGGGACTAAAAGTTTTGTTAACATTACATATATAACATAGGTAACAGTGTATAAGATATTTAATGCCCACCTACACCTAACTAATACCGATCGATAGCCTTGGTCGCGTAGAGCGCTCCATATACGAGGGGCCTAATGGTTGACACCACTAAGAAAATGGTTATCAGTGTTTCAAGTTCATACGTCCATGGCCATTAATAGATGAGGTGGGTGACTTCGGCATTCCAAAAGTGTCGTGGTTGGAGAGGAGAACGATCCATAGAAAGTTAGTTGATGCTATGCAAACAGATGACTGTGATCCATAGAGAGTGAGTTGATGCTGAGAAAAACAGATGACTGCGATCCATAGAAAGTTAGTTGATGATCAGAAAACAGATGACTGCGAGGAAGAAACAGTTCTCTAACAACGTCATCACCACGTAGGACTCAACAAATGCATCAAATTAAAGAATTAAAAAATAATTTATTTTTACTATTATTATAAGGTATTACAATCACAAGGTTACAGGAAAACCAACAAATCAGTAAGCAAATAATGAAGCAGTTATATGAAAATGAAGAAATAATCCAGGGTCATATAAAAAAGAGATTGGCACAATGTGTTTTTTATTGTTCAATTGGCTGATGACATAAATACACTGAATTAGAACCAAATAAAATGTTTATTTAAAAGCGAAAACAGTGGATAAAAAAACACACAAAGCGAATACAATATTAAAATTTGTCTGAAACACAAGTTCAAAATTTTATTTCACTCTGTCAGAACCAACCCACAAAAAATGACCAGTAGAGACTATTTAACAGTGACAGTTACAAGGTTAACCAGTTAACTGACCAACATCCGCGTAACCATATTTATTTTTGACTGTTCTGCTAAATAACGTCCGTCGATATATCGAAAATACTTAACACACAACGTTTTTTTGAGATAGATACCACGGATGTAACACTTTTAATCATATCGAAATACAGAAAATGTTGATATATCACAATTTGTTCAATATTATCGGCAATTTTGATTAAGCAAAAACCTGGCATGCAAACCTCCAGCGGAATTTTTTTTCCCACTGCTCGCGTGTACCGAAGCTAACCGTTTGTCTGGCTCCCCCAACATACCCTTATAAATACAAAAAGGGAATAAAAAATACAGGAGCCAGACTGAGCCAGTGTAGAGGGTATGCTAAGCGAGGAGAAATGTGTCCTAGCCGCATAATGGGACCTTTTACGCGTCTGGTTCCCCCTCAATTGCCTTACACATCGAACAATAAAAACACTACAGAGCCAGACTGTGCAAAAATAGTGTAGAATGTATGCTCATTGAGGATAATCGTGTCCTAGCCCCATAATGGGAAATTTGTGTTTTAGATTAACTGCCCGGCGGGAGCCGGAGCATGCCTAATGCAGGGAACCCCAGGGGTCGTTACCTCTTGCCTATAGCAAGCTGTAGCACCAATGGTAATCACGTCTTTTTCTCATTGTTCTAACAAAAAATACGTCTAACAATAAGTGCGAAGGCTGAACGGCAGTGACATCAGGGGGGCCGTTGCCCCCCCCCCCACCACATTTGAAAAGTGTCAATTTGGCCCCCTTACTTTATACTGAGCTTTTAAAAACAAAGATTTTGCTGACAACCCTGTTTGTTTAATATAATACACCTTTATATTTCTCAAGACAACCTTATTCATATAACAAAAAACACCAATTTATGCAGATCGTTTGCTCGATTGGTCAGTGCGCTGATTTGTGCGGTGTGAGTGTGTCCCGCAGATGGCCGCGCCATACACCGCCACGCACGACGTGTGTCTGTGCATACTACAGTACACTGCCCCGTGTACAGTTTACAATTTCATCAAAGCAGAGGGTTGGTTTGTAAAGCCATTCTATCAAAACGTTAACATTTACATGAATATTGAGCCAATAAAAGACTGGCATGCCCTACTGACTTTGTGTTCAGTTCGAACATCTCTTGACATCCCAAGGTTATAAAAATATCCAAGGTGACCCAATAAAGCTTATTTCCATTGGGGTTGCAATGAAATACATAATGTGGTCCTTAAAGTACACACAGCACAGAGGTACACCGCGCAGAGCAGCACGCTACTATCAAGTTGCCTATAAAATTACTATCATTAAAAATATAAACAGGCCCTATAGTCGTGTTATATTTACAAATTGAAACAGACGATTGGAACCAAATGTCTTCACTGACATCTAGCAAACTGACTCAAACAAGGGAGTCTCTCTATGAAGAAACTCATGTAAACCAATATACGCTTATAAATATTAACAGCGACTTTTATTTATTAAATAACATAGGTAGACCAACAGGAACATGTTTGCACCAATGACCATGGTAGAACAAATTTATTATCCACTGATAACAGTTCCTTAAAAACATCCCACAAATGAACATTTATTTTTCAGGTCGACAATAACAATTTAAGCGTACACTAGAAAACAAATATTTATGAACATAAAAATGAAGGACGGATGCAATGTATACAATTTGAAGAGAATAACTACAGATATTAGGATAATTTCTACAGACAGACAAGGACTAGGATGACAAGGACAAAAAACAAAAGCAACCAAAAACAGAAAGTAAAAAAAATAAAAAAAATAAAAAAATAAAAAATGACACGGACCAGACTAATCAATAAAAATACCTATCGACACCACAGTCTTTGTACAATTAGTGTATATACTACAATAACATACCCTGACGAGAACAACATTTTGATTTGATTTGGTTTGTATTTATTCAGATAAAAAAAAAAATTCAAAACACAAACACAACAATAGGCGAAAAGACGATGAAATAAGAAAAATTAGTTTAGAAACACAATAAAAATAGAACACCAAAATATACAAGGATAACCCCCAAGAGCCAATTATCTGTGGCTTAGTTCCGTTGGGCTCCTATGAAACACCCAACTTGGTGCTTAAATGACACACCTCACAGAAGGACATCGCGCAGCGCATGCCAGGCTACTATCATGTTGCCTATAAAATTATTATCAATAACATGTCAGTAGGCCCTATAGTCGTGTTATATTCACAAATTGAAAATGACGATTGGAACTGAATGTCTTCACTGACACTCGCATCCCTTTCTATAACACCATAGTAAGCGCGTACACAATAAGTGAATGTTAAGGTTTATAAAAATATACTTTAGTTCCATTTCAGTACCCGGAATTATGACAATTGAAACCTCAACAAGTAGGACTCGACACCCAACGTCAGACGCAGCCGTAGCAAATTGGCGGCAGGAAAAGGCGCCGCAAGCATACCCAATTTTGCGCTTAAAGCCGATCAACCTTTTTTATGTACATAAAAATTGCCTCTAATGTTGTGCTTTTCAAAGGGGGTTTTTGTTTACAAATTGACTAAAAAAAGGGAATCTTTAAGAAGAAATGCATGGAAACAGTTATATATTTATAAATATTTAATGGCGACTTTAACTTCACATGTAGACATATAAGTACATGTTTGCACCAATGACCCTAGTAGAACAAATTAATTATCCTCTGATTACAGTTCTTAAAAACTCTCACAATATCGAGGTCATACCCTGCCAAGAACAACACTTTGAATTTATTTGAATGTTAACTATACATACACAATAGGAGAAAAGACGATGGAAGAACACGTAAAAAAATAACTCGGATAACCGATCCTAGGATAACCGAATAAACCATTGGGATGTCTCTGACTACCCATCTTGGTCCCTAAAGTACACACTGTGACACAGCACAGAGGTAGACACCGCGCAGAGCATGCGAGGCTATTAGTAAGTTGCCTATAAAATTACTTTCATTAAAAATGAGATAGTCGTGTTATATTTACAAATTGAACCTACGTTTGGAACCGAATGTCTTCACCGACATCCAGCAATAATTTTCATTGACATCCCTTTCTACAACACCATGGTAAATACGTTTACCATAAGTTCATAAGTATATAAGAATATACTTAAGTTTCATTTCAGTATCCTAAATTATGACGATCGAAACCGTCACAACAATGGGAGAAATGAATTAAGATCAATTAATTTAGAACACAATTAAAATAGGACACAAAAACCCTAAGCCAATATCTTGGGCTCCTATAAAATACCCAGCTTGGTGCAAAATAAAGTACACACAGCACAAAGACACCGCGCAGAGCATGCCAAGCTACTATCATTGACTTGATTTGATTTGATTTGAATTTATTTGAATAAAAACATGTCAAAAATACATACACAGCAATCGGAAACAGACGATGGAATAAGATAAATTAATTTTTTTTTAACACAATAAATATAGGACACAACAATAAACAGGGATAACCCAATAGTAAGCCAATATCTTTGGCTTATTTCCGTTGGGCTTCTATGAAATACCCAACTTGGTGCTTAATAAAGTACACACAGCACAAAGACACCGCGCAGCATGCCAGGTTTACTATCACTGACAGAACGTGTGTTGATTTGATTTGTATTTATTTGGATAAAAACGCGTCAAAAATACATACACAGCAATCGGAAACAGACGATGAAATAAGATAAGTTAATTTTGAACACAATAAAAATAGGACACAACAATAAACAGGAATAACCCAATAGTAAGCCAATAATTATCTTTGGCTTATTTCCGTTGGGCTTCTATGAAATACCCAACTTCGTGCTTAATAAAGTACACACAGCACAAAGACACCGCGCAGCATGCCAGGTTTACTATCATTGACAGAACGTGTGTTGATTTGATTTGTATTTATTTGGATAAAAACGGGTCAAAAATACATAGACAGCAATCGGAAACAGACGATGAAATAAGATAAGTTAATTTTGAACACAATAAAAATAGGACACAACAATAAACAGGGATAACCCAATAGTAAGCCAATATCTTTGGCTCATTTCCGTTGGGCTTCTATGAAATACCCAACTTGGTGCTTAATAAAGTACACACAGTGCAAAGACACCGCGCAGAGCATGCCAGGTTTACTATCATTGACAGAACGTGTGTTGATTTGATTTGTATTTATTTGGATAAAAACGCGTCAAAAATACATAAACAGCAATCGGAAACAGACGATGAAATAAGATAAGTTAATTTTGAACACAATAAAAATAGGACACAACAATAAACAGGGATAACCCAATAGTAAGCCAATATCTTTAGCTTATTTCCATTGGGCTTCTATGAAATACCCAACTTGGTGCTTTAATAAAGTACACACAGTGCAAACACACCGCGTAGCATGCCAGGTTTACTATCATTGACAGAACGTGTATTGATTTGATTTGAATTTATTTGGATACAAAATTGTCAAAAATACATAGACAGCAATCGGAAACAGACGATGAGACAAGATAAATTAATTTCGAATACAATAAAAAATAGGACACAAAAATATACAAAACAAGGATAACCCAATTAAGCCAATTTTTTTTTCTTTGGCTTATTTCCGTTGGGGTCCCTCACAATTGGTCCCTAGTATTTATTTAGCAAGAGGAACACCGCACCGAGCTTGCCAGGTTATTAGATTACCTGTCACTATACTTTGTCGTGCTATGTCATGTCAGATACATGTATACGTATTTTACGTCGTGCGAATTTACAAATCGAAACCAACGATTGAAATCGAACGTCTTCACTGACATTCACATCCCTATCTACAACACCATAGTAAGCATGTACAAGTATACAATATAAGTGAACATTTAGGTTTAAACATACTTATTTTCCATTTCGTATCCGGAAATATGACGATTGAAACCTCCACAAGATGTATGACGTTCGCACTTGTCTTGAAACCCCGCCGTCGAATGAAGCTATCGGCGGCGGGAAAAGGCGCCCGCAAGTGATAACCCATTCCCCCATGGTTCCCTACACGTTCTGTGTACAAAATTCTTTCAAGACCACAGGGCACAACTTCATAGCTCTGTTTATCGCCAAATTCTGCGCTAATCGTAGAATTGTGGACAAGTCGTTTATGGTCCCACGCAGTGAGATAGTCGAGTTGCAGCGGGTGCTCTCTGCTGGTTGCGCGACTACTGCGCGCTGCCCGACTCTACTTCCCATAAATATGTAGTAAAAGACGGATGCCGCGGGCATTAATTTTTCTTCTGTTTCTTGCGGTGTATGTGTGTTTTGACTGTTGGTAACCATGTGGTAACCCTGAAAACACACGGAAAAACTACAAGAAAGAAAAACCCACAGCATCAGATGATAGTGAAGATGATAAACCGGGAACCCATCTCTATGCACCGAAACAAATCTGACCCACAAACACCACAAAAATTTGTTATAGAAACCGACACAACTACAGGGTCCCCCATCTACACATTATTGCCAATTAGTGTTTGCCTTTGGGATGGAAACATGCGGGGAAATTTGCAAGAAACAAAATAAAACCCGGCATTTAATGCTCCTTCGCTTTGCTTATATACGCATGCAAAATACTTTTACTCTATCGGACGACATAATAATAACACTCACACATCAACCTGATTTCATAAGTATTTAATATTCAAAGCATGGGTAGCGGTAGCCCTGGCGGCCTTACACTTTCGTATTGTACTGTGTACTAGAGGAAGAGTCCTATATAGGGCTAGGGTAGCGGCCGCCTTGACCAAAGAGTTACACATAGTTTGGATCATTATGTTTTATAGAGCAGTAATCAAGTTCATAATAAGTTAGCCACACTTCTGCTCTACTATTAGAGCACTGTCTTTAAAGCCAGTGGACACTATTGGTAATTACTCAAAATAATGGTTAGCAAAAAACCTACGAGTAACGGGGAGACGGGTTGGTGGTATAAAACATTGTGAGAAACAGCTCCCTCTGAAGTGACGTAGTTTTGGAGAAAGAATAGTTCTCCACGAATTTGATTTCGAGACCTCAGATTTAGAACTTGAGGTCTCGAAATCAAGCATCTAAACGCACAAAACTTCGTGTGACAAGAGTGTTTTTTCTTTCATTATTATCTCGCAACTTCGACGGCCAATTGAGCTCAAACTTTCACAGCTTTGTTATTTTATGCATATTTTGAGATACACCAAGTGACAAGACTGGTATTTGACAATTATACCAATAGGGTCCAGTGTCTTTAGTTTAGGCTCTCGGACACGTCAGTCCGTCTTGGTAGTTCGTACCTTCCATCTTTCCATTTTGTATTTAAATCTGTATCCTCAACTTGGTGTATTGACGTTTGGCTCACGAACACCCTAATGCACTTAAAGGCAGTGGCCACTATTGGTAATTACTCAAAACAATTATTAACACAAAACCTTACTTGGTATCGAGAAGTGGGGAGAGGTTGATAGTATACAACATTGTAAGAAACGGCTCCCTCTGAAGTGACGTAGTTTTCGAGAAAGAGTAATTTTCCACGAATTTGATGTCGACACCTCATATTTAGATTTTGAAGTCTCGAAATCAACCATCTAAACGCAAAAAACTTCGTGTGACAAGGTTTTTTCTTTCATTATTATCTCACAACTTCGACGTCCAAATTGAGCTCACATTATCACAGCTGTGTTATTTTATGCATATTTTAAGATATACCAAGTGAGAAGACTCGTCTTTGACAATTATACCAATAGTGTCCAGTGTCTTTAATTTAGGCTCTCAGACACTTCAGTCCGTCTTGGTAGTTCGTACCTTCCATCTTTCCCTTATGTGTTTAAATCTGTACACTCAACCTGGGATATTGATGTTTGGCTCACAAACACCGTAATGCACTTAAAAGGATATAACATGAGCTAAGCTTCCCTTCACCCGCTGGGTATGAATCTTTGAGTGAAACAATCTCTTATGTTTTCCCCATGTCTGGAATTTCAGACATGTCGAACAGAACTAATCGGGTTGTCTGATGTCCAAGATGTGGTGTATACATTAGCGTGTTGTTAACAACCACACCTTGTGATGTCAGAGCCTCTAGGCACCCCTACAGCATGTCTTCAGCTGTTAAAATGCATGGTGGCCAAACGAGTTCGTGCTTCACGGGATTCGTAGAGGATCGTCTCTTTGGTGAGGTTTTTTTTAATAATAACAACTTCATTGACACGTTGAGATTGGAACGTTCTCTTTCACATCTAAAACTCGTTGCGGGTCATTTTTGTAAGACGTTTGGCTTTCTTGTGATGATGAGCGTCAATCTGTCTTGCAAGATGGGTGACATCGTTATAGTCAGCATTTACCTTGTGGGGTCCGGGCCCGTTTTGCGGCCCGGGAAAATATTAGGTCGCATGCTCTCTGGTGCAATCAAGGTCTTTTCCTAGACATCTTTTGACCCTTTAAATTCATCTGAAATGATATAATGCTAAATGCAGTACAATATACTTTGAGAAGTGAAACGATACAAACTGGTTTAAACATGCTTATGTAGGCTAGGCGTCCACCCCAAGTAAATTTGACCGTCATTCATTTTAAGGGTGGTTACCAAATACCTTCTCCCCTTAAAATTGGACACTCAACTGAGGCGCGTTTTCGCGACTGAAACCGATAACTCTTTCAGTCATTAGCAAGTGATTATCTAATGGTCAATTCAACCGAAACAGTTATTGGTTATCGACCGCCAAAACGCACTCCTTAGTTGAGACCAAAACACTTGCATGATTGTGTCCATCGTTACATTTTGATTTTGTCTATTGATGCATTGGTACTTAGTGTTCTAATGAGAAAACACTGATAGGTGCGATCATCCGAGAATGAAAGGAGGAAAATTAAATCAGTCGACACGGTGTACACAGGACATTCACACGGTGGCCTAGTTAGCAAAGAGGAATTTAGACTGGTCCCTGTCTTTAACCGCATGACGGGCACTGGTCTAACAGGCCAAATGATTTCATTGGACAAACGTGCTGTGACGTAAGCTTTCCGTTCGTTTAGCTTCCGTTTCCGTTCGGGGTCGACCCAGGGAAGCTCACTAACGCACCCATGGTGTCAGCTTGCACTTTGCATCGTCTGCATGCAGAGTGTGCCCAACCTTGCACCCATGGGGTCAGCTTGCACTTTGCATCGTCTGCATGCAGATTGTGCCCAACCTTGCGTATACATTAGTGTTGTTTTATAAACAAGTGTTCATGATTTATTCGGTACCTTATGGGGACCAAGGGCAAAACAAAAAGGATTCTAATAGTAATAATAATAATAGTATGTATTTGTAATGCGCCAAATCAATCTTTACAGATACTGACTTGGCGCATTACATTTTCTAAAGGATTCTGGTGGTCTATTGGGACTATGTTGATATGTACAAAGAAAAGACAAAATAATGTGCACGAAGGATGCAGTTTTTAGTATGTTGGTACATAAAGTGTGAATTGACTGCGCATCTCCGTGTGAAATGAGTGCCAGATTAAAGAAACATCTGGAAATGTTATCGGGTCAGAAGGTATGACTTTATTCACGACCCTAGAAGTGTGACGTCAGATGTTCAGGCTACAGCGAAGTGTTCCATTTGTTATATCGATTCGGTAACTCAAAGTAAACCACTCATCCTAAACATAGATGATAACTTCCAAAAAATTGTCATGGTATTTTCAAAAGAACATTGATTAATCATCAATGTTTCATCAGCTGGTACAACATTATCCTGACAGCAGCATTTGCAAACAGTCATCATTAATAAGAATCTGAGTGTATGATTCGTGCATGAATCGTTTCTCAGATTCGAATAAACTTCGATGAACAAGAGTCCATTTTCTTTTAAAGGCAGTGGACTCTATTGGTAATTGTCAAAGACTAGCCTTCACAGTTGGTGTATCTCAACATATGCATAAAATAACAAACCTTTGAAAATTTGAGCTCAATCGGTCATCGAAGTTGCGAGATAATAATGAAATAAAAAAACACCCTTGTCACAGGAAGTTGTGTGCGTTCAGATGGTTGATTTCGAGACCTCAAGTTCTAAATCTAAGGTCTCAAACTCAAATTCGTGGAAAATTCTTTTTCGAAAACTATGGCACTTCAGAGGGAGCCGTTTCTCACAATGTTGTATACCATCAACCTCTCCCCATTACTCGTCACCAAGAAAGGTTTTATGCCAATAACTGTTTTGAGTAATTACCAATAGTGTCCACTGCCTTTAAAGATTTGTTTTGCAAGTTGGGATAGACCAAGTGAGAATATAATCGTCTTTGGCAATTGACCAAATGTGTCAAGTACCTTGAAAGATAGTAGCTTCCAGGCTTATTGTTTTAAGAAGTTTTCAAATGGAATCTATTTGGGGATTGTGTATCAATCAGTATAGAACCAGCGATGTTTACCATAAAGTGATTCAATTAGGCATGACGTCCGTACTCTGCTAAAAATAACCTCACAGCAGCTTTGTGAATACTAGACGTATTACCCCCCCCCCCCCCCGTCCACTAGGGATGCCACCACTACCTAGAAATACAGCTCTATGGTATCCACTATACAATGTCTATGCAAATCCTGCAGCATATTGCCTATACGTCACTAAAATATAATATCTATAGGTGCGTTCGTTTAGCTTCCCTGGGTCGACCACGGTGTATGGCGGGTTGTTTTTCCCAGGACGAACGTGGGTAATTATCTGCACACGTTTGTCCTGGAAAAAACAACTGCCACACACCGGTGTCGACCCAGGGAAGCTAAACGAACGCATCCTATGTAAAAGAGTGACCGTTTCACTCTCTTGTCCCGAGTGGTGTCGGTTTCACTCTTTTGAGAGTGAAAGTCAATCTGTCCCTGTTATTCCTCCATGATATGTCTCAATCTTTTTGAGCGACATTGGAACGATTTTCACTCTAAATCGAGTTGAATGTACCCGTCTTTCACTCTTAAAAAGAGTTGTCCGCCATAAAAGTATGGCTCTTTGCAAGAGTGGTACAAAACGAGTAATGTTTTTCACTCTTTTACATTTTAGAGAGTACTCAGCTAAGAATAACGCCACAACATTGTTTGAACATGAGTGTAGCCGCCAGGGATATGCCACCACTGTACCTGTAGAAACACAGCTTTATGGTATCCACTTACAATGTCTATGCAAATCCTGCAGCATCCTACGTCACAAATACCCCACAACCGCATGCAGCGCATTACTACTAGTTCAATATTCAACACTTAATAGCACTTCGCCAAATTGTCCGACCGGCCATGGATCGGCCAAGTTCCGGGAATTATACTTTATACATGTTAAATAGTTTCGATTCTCAGCGTGGCTATTTTTCGCGGAGCATTCCATTATTAATAAGGCCTTTATATTTTGTTTGCGTTAACACCCTGTGTGTATCTACTTTGCGAGGTATAAGAGTTTGTGTTGTTTAGAGAACTGTCTTGCTAGCTAAATATTCTACTACCGTGGAGTAGATTTTTTTCAGATTTTTCGAGACTTCTCAGTTCTGAAAAGAACTGTCATACTTTTTAACTACTACCTGGGCGGAAGGTAGAAAATCGGCTGGGACTACTACTTTAATTCCATTGTTAGGTGGTGCCCAGCAGTACACTATTGCTGTTTTTATACTGAGCATGTCCGCTGGCTATACGTATAGCCATTATAAGAGGACACGCACGACTGAGTGTATGGGATCGTGAACTTTGGTATACAACTGAGTACGGTTTACTTTGGAGATAGCGAACATACCACATCTGTAACGCCATTGAGACCAAAAGCTCCAACATTTTGAATGATTTCCCTACCAGTGTCCACGCTTAACTCGAATAAGGTAAGTCGTTAACTTTACCTATGACATATCAAAATAATACAATCTTATTGGTTATCACGGTGTTTTCTGTCACAGAGTCAAATATTTCTGATATCATGCTGTCTGCTATTACGTTTTATTAGAACTTGTTACTCCAACCGATTGACTTCATTATATACAATTTGGACTGATTAATTTTATTCGTAGAGCATCTGTTGCGGTCTATCCCTTGTCTGAGAATAACTGTTGTTGAATTGACTATATAATATTAAATGGACTGTTGGCAACAATTGTGACCATTGACACATTTTTGATAATTAAAACATACACAAACTGGCAAACCTTTTGACGAGTGATGACGGGTAACTTTGTAACACCTTGCTTAAAGGGTTTAATGTACTTTTTCCTAACAAAAAACACAATGTCAACAGATTTACATTAAACTTACACAGTTTGAAGATTATGATAGTAGAAAGCTTCCCTTGAAATTTTACTTACTGAAGTGCTGTAGTTTTTGAGAAATGAGTAAAAGTAATAATTTTCGTCTCAGTTTTAGCATGTAAAAACGTATTGACCAGTTATGCTATGGTTTTGGTATAATATCATGAGACCAAAACTATTTTGTGACTTGTTTTACTCATTTCTCAAAAACTACACAACCTTAGTTAGTAATATTTGAAGGGAAGCTTTCCACTATCATTATCTTGAAACCCTGTAAGTTTAATGTAAATCTGTGGACATTTTGAAAAAGTATCCGGATCCTTTAAAGACACTATAGACACTAATGTTAATTGCTCAAAGTAATTGTCATAACAAATTATTTGGTAACGAGCAATAGAGAGCTGTTCATAGTATTTTTTACTATTTCATATTATTGTGAGAAACGGCTCCCTGAAAATGTAGTTTCTGAGAAAGAGGTAATTGTCACTCAAATAATAAAGTATGCATCTAAAAGCACACAGAGTATAATGCAACAAGGGTGTTTTTCTTTCGTTATCCTCTTGGAATTTCAATCACCAAATTGAGTCCGAATTTTAAAAGATTTGGTATTTTATGCATAATGTTACGATACACCAAGTGAGAATACTGGTTTTTGACAATATTACCAAAGGTGTCAAGTGCCTTTTTAACGTGCAATGCTGCTGGTACTCTGAGGTTAGCGCACTTTTTATGCAACAAGAGCAGCAGTTTTGTTAGACTTGACTCAAGTCCCAACCCCGTGCCATGAATCAAGTCTACAGTTTTGTTGTAGCCTGTCACAATTCGAGGCTCGTGATTTACGTTAATAATCACATTTGACCTAGCATCATTTTACCAGGTATTCATGGTTGTAAAGATTCGCAGTTAAATCCGACGTACATGTTAATTTTATCAAATTAATGTAACTGTTCGCAATTTGCTTCCGTGCATCAAAAACTGCCACTGCCGTAGCGCTTCTCAATGGGATTTTTATTTTATTCTAAGCCAATTCAAAAGGGCCCTTGACTAAACAAATCTTGACTTTTTTAGGAGGATGTCAACACTAGGTCCCCTTTTACAGAACAAGACTTGCTCACTGGCCTTATCATTGCGGATAGGACAGGGGACCAGTCTACAGTTTCCAATGATATGCTGAAGGCGATATTTGAGAGTGTGACGTCACGCGCAAGATAAATGTGATAATCGCTTGAGTGACAAAGAACATTGTTTTGGTTTACCATACACAGCATTTTAAACTCAGAAATAAGACTTGGCATATAGTGGTTTTTACTGCTACTTGTGTCCGGGTACAATCTAATTCTTCCGTCACGCACGCAATTCTTAATGTCTCACGTCTCACGACCTTTGATCGACAGCAGGTATTTGCAATTTTAGATGAATTTACTCGTTCCATATTATTGTAGAAATGTATTAAAGTCACCTGGAAGTGGTATTTTTTCAAAATAAAGCTTTTGTCACTAATATATGTGTTTTGATGAGTGGAATGTGAATAAACAGTTAACTAAGGTTTTAAAAAATCAGTTCTTATGCTATTTACAAATTTAAGAGTAGACCCCGACCCGAGAGGGCGCTGTTCGTGACGTCAATCGAGGCAGACTTTGCCTGTAATGCGTTGAGTAAACACAATTGCAAAGTACATGTACGGACCAAGTCGTGAGTTTGTACGTTTCAAAAAAAAAAAAAAAAAAAAAATCCGGCAATGCCGACCAGGTGTATTGCTGCTGAATGCAGAAAAACACCTTTTGAAATGTACCAACTCACGACTTGGACGTACATGTACTTTGCACGTGTGTTTACTACACGCATTGCAGGCAAAGTCTGCCTCGATTGACGTCACAAAAGGGGTAGGCGGAGTCAGCCCCCAAACAACTTTATATATTTTTTAAAACATATAAATAGTGACAAACAATTACTAAACAAATTGTTTTATTGTTCGTAAGCATATACTCTTATGTTTGAAAGAAAACAAAATTCTATTTCCAGGTGACTTTATGTTAAGTTAACTTTAAGTTAATGTAAACTGTGTGGCGATATTTTGGTCATTGACTTTCAATGTGTATAGTAATGGGGGTCGAAACTTTCTAGAAACACAAATAGTGTTATATAGGGTGTTAGTGTATGCATGTAAGTCGACAGTGTTCGTGTCAATTTGCCTTTTGAGATTTATGGCGACCACCATAGGAATCTAATATTTGGTTTGGATGTATACATACAATTTCTTGGTTTTCTCGGAATTCAGTGTGAGCGCAAAAACAGCTTTCAAAAACTAACCATATCAGTTTGTTTTAGTTTAGAAGTCAGTGCGAACAGCTTTACAAAAATAACCGACAATAATTATTGGAATTCATGGATGTGAAAGGAAAAACATCTATTAGAAACTTACCGCTCAATTTGTTTGGGCCTTCTTAAGTCTATAGGTCAGTCAGTGTGAACGCAAGCAGTTGTTCATTCCTCACGTGTTTTCCCCATCAAAGGACTGCTGCAAAAGACAAATGGGTTAAAATAACTCAATTAACGACTGCACAAATTCTTGTGAGGTCAATGCTGGATAATGAAACAATGAGTAAACAACTCATCCAATACAAATTAATCACATTTTCATTATGGGTAATATCGAATCAACTAAGGGTCGATTGGAGACAAGTGTATTCCATTATAGGGACATATTAAATCTACGACATTGTGTGTCAGGTGACAGATTTCAAACCATGAATCATTATTTTGACTGCAGTGCAGATATCTGTTGTGCTATGGAAATATATTTTCATAGAGCATTTTTGTCGGCGTATGCTAACTGTAGTGACAAGACAAACATGATGAACAGTTTGGAATGTTCCTTTTATGTCAGCATGACAAGACTATTGGAGACTTTACACTGTTAAAGGAACGCGTTGCCTTTGATCGGTCGAGTTGGTCTTTGAAAAGCGTTTGTAACCGTTTATTATGAAATGCATATGGACGGAAATGTCGACTAACACGGTCGGCCATTTGTGGGAGTCAAATTTGTGACTGCCATTAAAATGGCCGACCGTGTTAGTACGCAAAATAAAAGGAAAACAGTGCAATTTCGGGGCAAATTTGTGTGGATCATTGTATTCTACTTTTGAAACATCTTTCTAACCTTATGTATTTCATAACAAACGGTTACAAACGCTTTTTACAGACCAACTCGTCCTATCCAAGGCAATGTGTCCCTTTAAACGTCATGCACTTCTAATCGTGGAATGGTGTGCCGACGAACGATATAAAAAACACCTTATAATTTGTTGGTGGCCGTATTATGAGCAGAATTCCGCGGACAAGCAGGGGGTGTTTTATATTGGGTCCTGGTCCGCTTTGAGACGCCCTCCGGCGTGAAAAGCGCTATATAAAAACGGTCTATTATTATTATTCCTTGGAAATTGTGTCACGTGGATAACAATTGACGAGACCAAAATAAAATCATTTTTGTTAGCTAACTTTCAACTATATTGATCTTTCCACAGATTCATCGAGGGTCGTAAAATAGACAACCGTGAAGTGATGGCGCCATCTGCGACGAAAAACACTTGTTAAGAAAGACAGCTGGTAGAATTCTGGCGCCAAAAAATATACAAATATGTGATACAACTTGGACGTCAGTTCGGATCATTTTCCAATTGTCTCAACTCGAACGCTTGAATCCAGAAAGGGAAAAGAGACCTTTAAGTCTTGTTTCACCATTCATTGAGAAATATTCTACTTGAAGCAGAACTCTTGACACCTTTAAAGTTTTTTTTTGTAGATCCGAGTGTTTGGCCACGACATGAGTCCCTATACTCACTATGAATGAAAATGTATCGAATATTATTTACCCGTAGATGTTTCATCTTGATTTGATTAAAACGTTTTAAAAAAGGGGGCGAAAGTCACCGAGCAATGTTTTCAGAAAAGTCGTGTAAAATAATACGTTGCCCAAGTTGATTTTCTCATTTCTCAAAAACTACACCACCTCAGCAAGTAACATTTCAACGGAAGCTTTCTACCATCATTATCTTTCTCCAGCTTTCTCCACAAGACGATCAGAGCATACTGATCGAAACGTCGAGTTGAAACCAACGGTTCTTTTCAGAACCACCCCAACTCATTAGAGATAGTCATTACATGGTGTTACCGCAAACCTTTCTGTAACATCACTAACTTCAAACTGTATAGTTGAACGTAAACTTATGGACATTTTGTGTCGTGCAAAAGATACCAAAATCCTTTAAGGGATGTTCGAGGAGAGTTACGACTTCAACGTTACGACCGGGGACAATGGCATCGCATTGGATCCACTTGACGCCGTTCTCAAGATTGCAGTGCCGATTTTTCTGGCCGTTCTTTTGTGTATAGGCTTAATTGGGAACATGTGTATGATGTACGCCATTTTGGGATTCAAACACATGAGAACTGCGCCCAATATCCTCATCTTTAACCTGGCACTTGGTGACTTGCTCTATATTCTCATCCCAACACCGATCTACATCGAGCATGAGATTAACCCACTTTCGGATTTGTCATCACGCGGTTGTAAACTCAAAGCCTATTTTGGTTTCGTTGGGCAGTACGCGAGCGTTTTTGCCCTGGTTGCGTTAAGCCGGGAGCGCTTCACTGCCATCGTACGGGGGATGGAGGCGCGTCGACACGAGAAGGACTCGTGCATGTCTAGTAGTTTCTGCGTCGTCATTTTCGTTTGGGTAGCAGCCATTTTGCTCCCGACCCCAACTCTTTATTTTGCTGTCAACAACGAACAACAGTGTCGGTCGACGTCGGATAATGCCGAAGTGGCGATGTTTTACGAATCTTTCCGAGGCTTGACTGGTTACGTCATTCCGCTAGTGACAGTTTGGTGGTATTATCTGAGAATAGCAGTGTCACTCTTCAAGAGTACAAAGAGGTTAGTCAACTAAGCATTTCAGTACCTTAAGATGTAATAACTTGTGATGAGTAACTACAACGTCCTTCAATCATGTCTGACCCGCAATTAAACTTAGATTACGGATCATACTGACCCACATTTAGACATCGATTTCAGATCATACTGACCCACATTTAGACATAGATTTCGGATCATACTGACCCACATTTAGACATAGATTTCGGATTATACTGGTCCACGTTTTGACATAGATTTCGGATAACACTGACCCACATTTCGACAAATATTTCGGATCATACTGACCCACATTTTGACATAGATTTCGGATCATACTAACCCACATTTCGACATAGATTTCGGACCAAATTGACCCACATTTTGACACAGATTTCGGACCAAACTGACCCACATTTTGACAAAGATTCCGGATCATACTGACCCACATTTTGACAAAGATCCAAGATTATACTGACCACCACATTTTGACAAAGATCCCAGATCATAATGACCCACATTTTGACATAAATTTCGGATTATACTGACCCACATTTTTAGTAGATTTTCTAAGAAGAAGAAAAAAAATCATTGAGCCAAACTGACTGCCCAAAATGTATATTGTTTGTTCTCTTCCCACGTCCGAACAGATTTCCGAGCCAGCTGCAGACGAACCCCGCATTGAATCGCCAAGTGTGGGCCCGCAAGCGCCTGGCTGCCTCTGTGCTCGTCATCACCATCTTCTTCGCTGTGTGCTGGTTCCCGTACTTCTTCTATAACATCTGGATCCTATCCGCCAGTGATGATGTAGTCTACTCAGTATCCCTAACAGCAACAGACTGCCTGAGATACGCAGGAATCGTCATGCCAGTCGTGAACACGTGTTTAGACCCCTGGCTTCTTTTTATCATTAGCTCTAAACACAGGGCTGGTTTGATCGGGTGCTTTAAATGCTTTAGGCAGCGCACTCAGTGTGACAGAAGGCGATCCGTTTACAGGGGCGTCTGCCACCACGTAACAAATATTGATAGGGAAAATATGCATAACTCAACCGAGTTAAAGTAACATTCATTGTGGGATACAACCTGGGAAGTGACAGCAAGGGGTCGCCTTAAAGGGGATGCGACTTTTTATTTCAAATATTATCAAATTATAATAAACCAGAAAGAGTTTTGACTAAACTTTAAATGAATTAGGTTTGAACAAAGACAAAATACTTAAGCGGGATCTTAACCAACGACCTCCTGGTTAACGTACCGGTGTCCCAGGGAAATCTGCCCTTGGAGAGTTAGTCTTGGTGCAAGACGTTTCTCGTTTTCTTTTATCACGCACACCGCGGCGAATTCACCGACACCGCGCGCAACGACTCACCTGACTTATAGTCCACTCTCCGGCGGTGAGTGGACTATAAGTCAGGTGAGTCGTTGCGCGCGCTGTCGGTGAATTGGCCGCGGTGTGTGTGAAAAGGAAACGAGAAACGTCTTGCACCAAGACTATTGGAGAGTCTGTCCCCCATATATGGGAAATTAACATGGGCTGGAGGAAGACTCAACAGAGGGCGCTATCAGAAGAAATTTGTACACAGTTTACCATATAGAGGGACATAATCGCCTGCGCTACATTGAGCTAACCAACCATATTGTTGGTCATATTCCTGTTTTGGCAACTATATCAACGATGTCCGCGATATATGAATAATGGTTTAAGAATGTTGGCTTTAATCAATTAATTTGATGACTTTTTGTTGTTGTATGAACAATAAATGGATAATTACAACGTTGATTAATATTATTTCAATCATTGTGTTTTTTAAATTTTATTTAGAATTTCACTGTCACAAAAAATCACTCTATATATTAAACAGATTTATAATTTTAAAATACAATGTATCGGCTCAAAGCCATAGTGTAAACTTAATTGTAATTTATTTGATAAAAGAACATAAGACAATATCTTAAAGTCACTTGGAAATAGATTTTTTTCTTCTTTCAAACATAAGAGTATATGCTTACGAACAATAAAACAATTTTGTTAGTAATTGTTTGTCACGATTTATATGTTTAAAAAATATATAAAGTTATTTGGGGGGCTGACTCCGCCTACCCTTTTGTGACGTCATTCAAGGCAGACTTTGCCTGCAATGCGTACAGTAAACACACGTGCAAAGTACATGTACGTCCAAGTCGTAAGTTGGTACATTTCAAAAAGTGTTTTTCTGCATTCAGCAGCAATACACCTGGTCGGCATTGCCGGAAAAAAACAATTTTTTATTTTTTTGAAACGTACAAACTCACGACTTGGTCCGTACATGTACTTTGCAATTGTGTTTACTCTACGCATTACAGGCAAAGTCTGCCTCGATTGACGTCACGAACAGCGCCCTCTCGGGTCGGGGTCTACTCTTAAATTTGTAAATAACATAAGAACTGATTTTTAAAATCTTAGTTAACTGTTTATTCACATTCAACTCATCAAAACACATATATTAGTGACAAAAGCTTTATTTTGAAAAAATACCACTTCCAGGTGACTTTAAACTTATACAGTAATATTTGCCAACTCGATTAAAAAGTACAACAATTTAATGTGTACAGTTTTTAAAGTTATATTTTAAATCAAGAAAATATATACTTTTACTTAAAATTCTGAAGGACAATTTTATATATATATATACATATTTTAACTAAACGATAAATGCATATAATAAGGATTCCCTCCTGTCTGAGGTTCCAGTCCCGGCTCCAAGCACAGTTTGATATGTAACTGCGAGCAAAATACACACAATGATTGCCAAAAGTTACCATGGAGCTGGAGCCCAATAGACCTTTATCATACTGCCTCCATCTTGGTCACGTTCCTTGTATTGAATAACAATAACGAGTGCTAATAATCGTTTTGCAAATAGGAACCAGACTATTTTGTTCTACCAGCCTCGGAATGGTTACATTGACATCAATGGGAAATCTTAAAGACACTGGACACTATTGGTAACTGTCAAAGACCAGTCTTCTCACTTGGTGTATCTCAACATTATGCATAAAATAACAACCTGTGAAAATTTGAGCTCAATCGGTCGTCGAAGTTGCGAGATAATAATGAAAGAAAAAAACAACCTTGTCACACGAAGTTGTGTGCTTTCAGATGATTGATTTCGAGACTTCAAATTCTAAATCTGAGGTCTCGAAATCAAATTCATGAAAAATTACTTCTTTCTCGAAAACTACGTTACTTCAGAGGGAGCCGTTTCTCACAATGTTTTATACTATCAACAGCTCCCCATTACTGGTTACCAAATACGGTTTTATGCTAATAATTATTTTGATTACTTACCAATAGTGTCCACTGCCTTTAAGATGGCTGCACCATGATAAGGGTCTATAAAAACAAGCCAAAGGGCCAAATTTCACTGTGCTGCTAAAGCAGAAAATACTGCTTAGAATTCTGCTTAGCAAAATATTAATGAGCAGGATATCAGCCACAGATACATGTAAGATGGTAGTTTTATTGGTAGTTTTGCTGTGCGAGTCTACTTGTGGTTTAGCAATCTATGAAATCGGGATCGGGTATTGCAACTTCCAATGAGGGCGTTCTAGTGCGGTGACATAGACCTTATCGCAAATACCAATGCGCAAGCGCAGACTTTTGAATGAGGTGCATTGTGGGATATATATGGATCAAATTTGGATACCAGCTAGACCACAATGCACCTAATTCCAAGCTTTACGCGCGCGCCCCGGTATTTGCGAAAAGGTCTCATTTCTAGTCCTATTCATGATGTAATCGTCAATTGACTTTTTCTAACCCTCAGAAATGCTGTACCCCATTTTGGGAAATTAGCATGGGCTGGAGGACGTTGATTCAAATGAGGGCGTTATATCAGAAGAAGTTTGTATACAGTTCGACGTATTTAACTGTACATCAAGGACATTGACTCCAAAACAGGGGCAACCAAAGATTATTGTGTTGATGACGTCATGCAATAAATACATGCCCCGACTGCCGAGAGAAGTCAAAATAGTATTATGACGACATAGTGCATTTTCAGCGATTGGACTTTATCAGACGGAACGAAAGACTTCCCTAAAAAATTGACCAAGGGTCAGGTCCCAGGACTCACACCCATGTTTTGGGGTCAGCCCGACTCTACACCCAGGCTAAATTTTATTTGACCCTATATGATTTATTTTCCCTCAGCATTAATCGCGAGGCTTTCCCCAAACTTCGGCTAAATCCATTTGCCAAACTCGAAGCCCATATTAGCCTTGCTCAAGGCAGTCGAATTATTCACTCCGAAAAAAGACCGCCGTTGTATAAAACCCACCCGTATTCACTCTGCGTAACATCGCACGACACGGTGCCCCCGTACACTATCCGCATGCGGAGGCCGTCAGGCCGACAGCCTTGTAGGGTCTGTGTTGAAGCCACTGACCTCATTACTATAACAAGCGAAGAGTTCCCACGGTCAGCTCATTACCATAATGCCCGCGAAAGACGAGACATGTCTACATCACACACCACCACCACGGACGCTCAGCGAGCATGATAGGCGTGCGTGATTGGACGTCAAAATGAATAATTCATCCTGTGTTGTCTGATAGGTCTGACGAAAGATATACATATTCATGAGCTGCATACTAGCATATCCGAGAGCCCCCCCCCCCCCAATTTTGTCCACTAGTGGAAATTTTTCAATACAACACATTAAACCCGGAAGTTACAGACCCGACAAGGCTGTCGGCCTGACGGCCTCCGCATGCGGTTAGTGGTACGAGTGCGGATGACTTGTGTGTACAGTAGTCGTACGATGTGACAGTGTGTATAAGGGTGGGTCATGCGGTGTGATCGCACGCACCACGAACAGGGTATACGGGTGGGTTTACAGCGGCGTCTTTTCGGAGCGAATAATGCGACTGCCTTGAGCAAGGCTAATCCCATATTATACCATTGCTGGCTTAGCCCAAGCCGGAAACCGGATAGCCGGAGAGTCGGAAAACCGGAAAGCCGGAGCCAGACAGCTGCAGCGACGAGGTTTGGAAAACGTAATTTCGTTTAAAGGGATCGTTTGGTATTCGTTCTTAATACAAACAGCTTTCGACAGTATAAAGATTTCTTTTTTAATTGGGGGTGGGGTTTGGGGGGGGGGGCAAACATTTAACTTCGAAGTAAAGTGGTTGCGTAAATAGGTTTTAATGGCCCAATATTAGAATTTGAGTTATAATGCTCCTCAGATTTTGTATTCCTATTATTGGGAATATTGTTCGAATCGGATTTTCGGCAATGTATAAACAACCACACCATGTTTGAAATGAAATTTTCACATAATAGTTAATTGTTTTATATACATTTATATATAGGATCAACACATTTCAACAGTTCAAAAAACCAAAGTTATCTTTGCCTTTGAATGCCAGCTAAATCTACGTAGGCCTAACCTGCCGGTGCCCCAGGGAACCATCAGAGATTCTGTCCCCCCTCATTGGAAATTAACATGGGCTGTATGGAGGATGGTTCAAAAGAGGGCGCTATCAGGAGAAGTTTGTATACGCAGTTCGCCAAATGAGGGACATTATCTCCTGGGGACAGAATCTCCTGCCCCACCGGCTCAAATTTACTTGAATGTGGTGCACATTCCAGTCAATACTGTTAATACAAACTTCCCGTAAGAAAAACTTCTTTTTACATTTTTTTTATCTTAAAATATTCGGTAATTCATCAAAGTAGCGCCAAAGACACAGAACCGCTTATTGTCACGTCACATATAGAGAGCTACGGGACATAGCTTTAATACAATGTACACGATGATTGCCTGAGGCGTGTATAGAAACTGTTAGCCGTATTAAGATTTTCAAATGTCAAAAACTTGATCTCATCTTATCTTACCATGTTTGTGTTATCGATATTTTTTATTTGTAAAGCTCTTTTTGTAAATTTAATAGCAATGTCGTGCTTACATTAACATTAACGAACCCGATTTAGGGGTAGAACGAGAGTAATCCACCATTTGCTCTTTAAACTTGTGTGTTGCTATAATTCCGAAGGTGTTTTTTTTTTGGGGGGGGGGGGTGGGGGTGGGGTGGGAGGGGGGGGGCACACACAAACCGCAATGTTCATTTGGTTTGGTATCACGTTAATACGTACAGGTGGTATTCCATGATGACGCCTTTATTAAAGGCAGTGGACACTATTGGTAATTTCTCAAAATAATTATCAGCATAAAACCTCACTTGGTAACAAGTAATGGGGAAAGGTTGACAGTATAAGAAACGGCTCCCTCTGAAGTAAGGTAGTTTTCGAGAAAGAAGTAATTTGTCCATCAATTTGATTTCGAGACCTCAAGTTTAGAATTTGAGGTCTAGAAATCAACCATCTAAACGCACACAACTTCGTGTGACAAGGGGGTTTTTTGTTTCATTATTATCTCGCACCTTCGATGACCGATTGAGCTCAAATTTTCACAGGTTAGTTATTTTATGCATATGTTGAGATACACCAACTGTGAAGGCTAGTCTTTGACAATTACCAATAGTGTCCACTGCATTTTATAATTTTCTTCCTGCGTGGACCTAACCGCTGTTCTTTCCAGAACCAACACTACTCAAAATAGAAACGCGTAGTGCTACTGCAAACCTCACACAGTACTCACACCATTTAAAATAGTTTCAAATCCCACTTAAAGGTAATATCGTTTGGTTTGCATTCTATGAACGTAAGAAGAAAAGCAAACTGAAAATGAAACCTCTGTTATACCTGTCTGTGAACCGAGTAAGGTACGAGACAAAATGGGGCGTTACACTCCGCTAAAGCCCATTCACAGCAATAAAATACCAGCTTTACTGCTTTCGTGACCAGGGGGTCGATTTCACAAAGAGTTAGGACTAGTCCAAGGAGCTATTAAAAACTTAAGGCTAGTATTAAGTTAGGACGAGTGCGAACATCCTTTTTAAAATCTGAAGACCTGCAGATTAATCCACCATTCACTCCATCCACTATATTGATCCACTTGTCAATTACTCAAATTGAGAGATCACACTGTTTAACACAAACCTCATAAAGGTCAATAATTATAAGCAGTTATCCTATATCCACATGGAAAGATGCAAACTTGCATCTCAGTCAACTTCAAAGTCACCAAACTTATTGAAAGTCCATCAAATGTAATCAAAAATGTTCATGCATAATTATTGCGAGGAACAAATTTGTTTTCCTCGTCCATCAAATTGAAGTCATTCAATGCAACCCATTCCGATGTTTTTACTTCACTACGGAAAACATAAAATCCATTTGGAAATCCAAACATTGTGGCCTAATGTTGAAAACATCTCAACTAGTCTAATGGGTATACGTGTTTTAAGTTAATAATTCTGGGAACGAGGCAAGTTTAAATATTAAGTTGAGCACGTCTGAACATCTGACATCACACTTCGTCTCGAGAGTCGTAAATTACGCCAGAGATATGCGCTTGAGCCCACGTCCACAATCACCTTTGACCTCGCATCATTTCATTTCACACGTCCTTCATGGTTCTGGTGATTCGCAGTTAAATCCGACGTATAATGGTGGGTGCGTTCGATTAGCTTCCCTGTGTCGATCCCACGGTGCCACTCGGGTGAGCCCCTGACAAGAGCTAATCGAGTGATCACTCACCCTCTCGTGGTGATGACGACATGCACAAGGGCCCAGCCCCTAAGTGACCCACTCCACAAGAAGGGCACTTGGGGCTGACCCGGGTGAGTCGAACGTACCGGGGGCTTACCGGGGTCGACCCAGCAGGGAAGCTAATCGAACACACCCGGTATAATACAACCAATATCTGTCCTTATCCTGGGACAAGCCTAGAGCGTTACAAGCGCGACACACGAGAAAAACTAGTTCCCTGACTCGTTCGCGTTCGCGTTCTTCCCGTTATGGCAGACTTTCTAGAGCTCTGACTATCCGAAGCCCGAGTACCACCTTTGCATCTGAGGCATTGGAACAGACACGCTCTGTGTTTCGAACTGATGATGAAGAGAAGCCAGGGATCCATACACGTGTTGATAACAGGCATAACAATCCCTGCGTGTCTCAGATAGTCTGTTGCCGTATTGGACTCCCCGAACAGTGAATCTCCACTGAGACATAAACTCCAGATGTTATAGAAGAAGTACGGGAACCAGCACACAGCGAAGAAGATGGTGATGACCAGTACTGAGGCAGCCAGGCGCTTGCGAACTTTGACCTGGTGAGCCATGGCTGCAGTCTCAAAGTCATTTTGAAAGCTGTGGGAATGACAGAAACAAGGCATTTAGTGTATGCAATCCACATCACTAATTGTAATAATAACAACACAAATGGCTTCTTAAAGGAACACGTTGCCTTGGATCGGACGAGTTAGTCTATGAAAAGCGTTTGAAACCGTTTGTTATAAAATGCATATGGTTAGAAAGATGTTTTAAATGTAAAATATAATGCTCCACACAAGTATCACTCAAAATTCCACGGTTTTCATTTTACGTCGCGAACGACTTTCAGTTTACGTCGTCAAATTTTTGACCCCAATAAATGGCCGACCGTGTTTGTCGACAGGGTAAAACGAAAACCACGCAAAAAAAATTCCAGGCACATTTGTGTAGATCATTGTATTCTACTTTTACAACATCTTTCTAACCATACCGATTTTATAACAAACGGTTACAGTATGCTTTTCAAAGACCAACTCGACCGATCCAAGGCAACGTGTTCCTTTAATAACATGGCGCAAAGTGACCCTCATGGGTTCAACATTCAGTATCTCCTGCAAGGTTTATTCTAGGACTAGGTTTGAATTATGAGACCTATATAACAGTATAAAATCAAACCAGTAATACCGGTGCGAACCCCCTTGTCTTTTCGATAAGTGCACTCGGTTCCTTTACGTGCGTTACACAACACACGGGGACAACGGCTTTACGTCCCACCGAAGGACAAACGCATCAGGGTCAAGGTATCTTGCTTAAGGTAAGGACAAACTGCTTGAGTGCAGTGCTCTTAACCGCTAGGCCCCGAAACGTCACGTCTTATAAAAAACAGTTGTTGAAGTGTAACTCCAGATGCATATAGCTTCCCAATGAAAAAATGACAGCATATCATGGGTTTTTAGATCCCTTAGTATGAAAACTCGTTAAACGGTCAAAAGATGGAATTTAAATTCGATATTTAGTTGATTTTAATACGAACCTCTTTGTACTCTTGAAGAGGGAAATCGCAATCTTCATGTAGTAGAACCCAACCGTAACCAGTGGAATGACGTAACCAGTCAGAGCTCGGAAGATTTCGTAAGCAATCGCCACTTCGGTATTTACCGACGTTGACCGACACTGTTTTGCGTTACTGACATTGGCGAAAAACAAAGTTGGAGCGGGTAACACAATGGATGCCAGCCACACGAAGATGACGACACACATACTACTAGACATAAACGAGTCCCTCCCGTGTCGACGCGCCTCCATCCCCCGTACGATGGCAGTGAAGCGCTCGTGGCTTAACGCCGCAAGAGCAAAAACACTCGCGTACTGCCCAACGAAACCAAAGTAGGCTTTGAGTTTACAACCGGGTGATGACAAATCCGAAATTGGGTTAATCTCATGCTCGATGTAGATCGGTGTTGGGATGAGAATATAGAGCAAGTCACCAAGTGCCAGGTTAAAGATGAGGATATTGGGCGCAGTTCTCATGTGTTTGAATCCCAAAATGGCGTACATCATACACATGTTTCCAACGAAACCGATGAAACTGAGCACAGCCAGAAAAATCGGCACAGCGAGAGTTTTGGAGCTAGGTATTGATGTTTGTGTGCCATTTGCACTGCTGTCGTAATAGGTATACCCTGAATTGTCATCCATTGTGAACCCTTAGTAGTGAATGTAGTAAACAACGTTGTTTTTTTACGAATGTTTAAACCACGTTGCTTTTACGAAGGTGGCGTGTAAACCACGTTGCTTTTACGAACTTGGCGTGAAAACCATGCTTCTTTTACGAAGATGCTGTGTAAACCACGCTACTTTTACTAAGATGACGTGTAATCCACGTTGCTTAAACCACGTTGATTTTATGAAGATGGCATGTAAACCACGTTGCCTTTACCGTGTAAACTATGTTGCTTTTATGAAGATGGCATCTAAACCAGTTGCTTTTACGAAGATGGCGTGTAAACCATATTGCTTTACGAATATGGCGTGTAAACCACGTTGCTTTTACGAAGATGGCGTGTAAACCACGTTGCTTTCTGAGAAGATTGCGTAATAAACCATGTTGCTTTTGCTTTTTTTCAAAGATGGCATCGGTTAACCAAGTTGATTTTTACGAAGATGGCGAAAGCTACGTTGCTTTTTACAAAGATGGCTTAGTAAACCACTTTTACTTAGATGGTCTCGTAAACCACGTTGCCTTTTAGGTAGATATTGTCACGACCAACGTAAGATTAACAGAGAGTGCCTAATAAACCTAGTTTTGTTCACGTAGATAACCAACGTTTCATCACCTATCCGAGGAAGCTCAGTTAGTTCGTGGTTAGTCAAACTCAGATAGAGTCAGTTGTCCATAAACACAGTTATCTGTTGAGATACCATAATTGTGAAATATTAAAAAGAGAATGTTACAACACAATGACACAGGAAGAAATATTTATTTGGGACAAAAGTACAGTAGGACGAGAAGTGTTTATTACTCTCGCCTCCGATGTTGTATAGGCACATTATTTTATCGTCGAGGATGGTTCTATTTGAAGATTAACATAGTGCATGGAGTTTGAAAAACCGTGGAAACGTCTTTATGACGTAACAGTGAAGACGTGACAGGGCTTTTTGAGGATCGAAGCACCGGGGAAGGGTATTCAAAATGGCTGTTTTCTGACACAATTCAAATCTGCTTAATCTCATGGGAACTCAATTTTCTTTTTGATTGGAAACATTACATGAATTTCAGTAAAGATCACTTGTTGTCGTGTTCGTTCAAGATAGGTCTTTAATAATACAATCTTTTTCCACTTTTCATTTTGCTTCTTCAGACTGTCTTCCGTAAACTTATTTGCATTTTCAGTAATTAATAATTGTCTTTTGTTGACTGTAAAACCTTACATAACAATAGGACTCTTTGTTATTACATATTTTTGTCATCCACAGTCAGTAGAATACAAAGGCAGACATTATCCAAACCATTTACTCAGGAATCCATTCTCAGAAATAATAGTTAATACTTTCCACAGCTGCAGTGCTTGTCACAAAAGTTTTTATGGTAATTAATTTTTTGACCAATCTATTATCAGTACATTTAATTACAGCAGTATTTCATTTGCAGTGAATGCGCCAATTGTTTACACATCATAGTTACGATAAATCGCACGTCCCCAGACAATGTGAAATAAGAATGGGTTTTGTCCAAGTAATTAGACTCGGGAACAAGTCATTAATTTAATGTATGTCGCTAAAACGGCTTTTTGTTTTTATGATATGTTTCTGGCTCCGAACACTGCCCTGGACCCAATTTCATAAAGCATAAGCATAACAAAACCTGCTAAGTACCGCCAAAACATATTACCAGAGCCAAAATTCAATAAAAGCTACATTGTTGCAACTAGCGCTCCACTCATTCGTTTGCTTAGCAAATACATTTGTTAAGCAGTATCTTCTGCTATATAAACAGTTTTATGAAATTTGCCCGTGGATGCACCAACATAAGGCACGCTCGCCAAACTGATCATCAAAGTTTCAAAACCATACAACTTTTTGGAATACCATGTTTCGATATTATCATGCATTAAATAGAACATTGTGTATAATATTGACAAGTTATCACCACCGCCGGGTGCTTCAAGTTTTTAAGTGACAAGATAAATGTTGGCTTTTTAAGTTGGTCCTGCATATTTGTATGCATGATATTTGTTTCTTGGAAACAAGTTAGATTATTGGATTGAGTACGAGGGCTTTTTTACTAGGTATCAAATCGGAAATTTGTAATAATGTCCACCTGACGTTTGGCTTTTAAAGGAACACGTTGCCTTGGATCGGACGAGTTGGTCAAAACAAAAGCGTTTGTAACCGTTTTTTATAAAATGCATATGGTTGGAAAGATGTTTTAAAAGTAGAATACAATGATCCACACAAGTTTGCCTCGAAATTGCGTGGTTTTCCTTCTACTGTGCAAACTAACATGGTCGGCCATTAATGGGAGTCAAAATTTTGACCCCCATAAATGGCCGACGTGTTAGTCGACGAGGTAAAAGGAAAACCACGCAATTTCGAGGCATGTTTGTGTGGATCATTGTATTCTACTTTTACAACATCTTTCTAGCCATATGCATTTTATAAAAAAACGGTTACAAACGCTTTTCAAAGACCAACTCGACCGATCCAAGGCAACGTGTTCCTTTAAGTTTGTCCTGTCCAACGTTGAAAGAGGATTGGATGATTCATAAAAACTGACAGCAAGTCGGTTTGGGAAATAAACACATTTTCGGGGTGCTAATCTTTTAGGTATGAAATGAGCGTCAATTCCTAACGGCTGACCTAGCTGCCAAAAATAGAAAAAGAAATCCGAACTAAGTTTTCCGACATATCCTTGATTAGTTTTCAAGAGGCTGAGAGACTTTAGAAGTTGTGTGTTTGTTTTGCATGCAATTAAGGATTGGTTGTTATATGGGGATCATTAGAGTGGTGCTTCCTGCTATAAACTTAATAAGGCCGTAGAGAGCAAAAGTCACGCGGTAGCAGAAGTCCCGCGAGAGTGTAGTCACACGAGAGTTAGGGGAGCAATTACGCTGCAAACCTGTAATGACTTGTTGACCAGTCTACTATCTCAATACACGTCTTCAATCGCCTTTCAATTACTCCTCGCTGCAAGACAAACTTCCATATCTTAAAGAGAACATTTTTTTTAAAATAACACGCCCCAGGCCCAAATCATGCTCAGGTAATTGCTGATAAATTATCAAAATTGCTGGAATTATATGTTCCCTTTTTATTTTTTATTCTACGCTCTGTAGAAAATGTCAAACGTTGCGTCTTCAAAAGTACGGTCTTTGTGACTGCAAATGAACCAATAACTGCCCTCAAAGTTATGACCAACCATCGCGAACTCGTTTGTACCACCCTCATGGTGTTCGGAAAACAGATCGAAACATCATGTTTGTTTCGGGGGGGGGGATATGTTTGGTTTTTTTTGGTCTGTGTTTTGTATTTGTTGTATAAATGCCTCTGCAACAACAATTTGTCAAAGGTGCCATCAAGCAAATAGCACACTGTTGCTAGATTTTATAGTCTGTAAACCAAATTCACAGTCTTATCAAATTTCCAACGAAACAAATCGGAGCAATTCGTTTTGATAATCCATTTGTGAAATTTGTTAAAATCCGAAATTATTTAAACTAGTTTCAAAATTAGTTTTATCATTGTCCTTATTTGATTGTATGTACATATACCTTAACTTTTAGAGTGTTCGTGGTTGCTATTTAACCGGGTTACTTTTTGTGTGGCCATTTCCTTCGATTCGATTCTTGTCTTTATATTGCTTAAATGCTAACCCAACACAGCGTTGAACTAGTTCTGTCAGTGTGGCAATATCCTTATTTAATTATGCAGTCCACAACTCTGAGACTGTTCGTGGGCGAAATTATTTGAATGATCTTTGTTTGTGTCCATTTCGTTATTCGATTCTACCTACATGATAATACGATTGATCATTATAGTGTCCGCGATATAGCTGTTTAACCGAATTCTTTTGGGGCAATTTTCTTTATTCGATTCTGTCTTTTTAGAGCGTTGGTGTATTTCAAGCTAAACACCGCGTTGAACTTAATTCTGTTAGTGTGGCATTGTCTTGATTTGATTGTGTATAACACAACTCTGAGAGTAACGGTTTGCGGGAAATTATTTGAATGATTTTTGTTTGTGTATGTTTCCTTATGATTGTGATCCATTATACTGTTTTGAAAGGACTTCCCCACAATTTCCAAATGTCCAAAAGACAGCACACATTATTCACCCTGAGAATTAATGTTGTTAAAATTAATGTTCGTAAATTAACTATTGTTGGAGCATTCAGTTCAAACAGAATCAGGTTTCAGTTTTATGTGGGTTTTCAGCTATACCAAATAAATTAAAGGAGCATTATATACAGATTATTGTTAAGAAAAGAAAGTCGTGAAGATCAAAAAAGTTAAACGGTCTATAGTGATGACGATAGTAGCAAATATTTCTGTCTGAAATGTCATTTGATGAAAAATGAAAATAGAACGCTTAGTGAGCATTTTGTTAACAAAAATACAGTGTTTTTGCACAGCAAAGTGGGTTCGAATCCCGGTCTTGACACCTGCGTCCTTGAGTGAGACACTTCACCATTAATGCTTTGTCCTTCTGATTGGACGTAAATCCGTACTGAGATCGGTAGTGCACATTAAAAGAACCCAGAACACTTATCGTAATTGAATGTTTCTGGTTCATATGAAAACAGCAAACTACCCTCGTTTAGGCCTACATGTTTCTTTAGGCTCACAAGATACAGTAATTGAGTTGACTTATGAGGCATTCTTGGTTTCATTGCCAGGCATTTATATAAATAACAATACTAAAAACCGGTACTCACTGTTACCGCGCATTGAACAAGTACAAGAACAAGTGACTAGGGACAGTCAGTAGCACTGCCTGGCAACCTGTCTCGACAGGCGCGCCTACGTGTTCCGATGGGCAGACTATAAGTTAGGTCTCTCTCATGTTTGCTTTATCGGCAATGCAATGACAATCTAGCCTAATTTAAATAATTGGTTGCTGTTAAACACCCACCCACAGTACAGTTACTCATCAACCCACCACCGTCCCAAGTGGGGAATTCATCCAAGTCTACATCTAGCTCCAATTCTCCACGGTGCCATTGCTGTCTAGAGATGACTCAAGTTGACGGCAAATAAGAGCTGTTTTTCTTGATTGGGTTAAATTCTTTATGAATGCGTTGGCTGGTAAAGCCCGATTGTCCATCACCGTATACAATCAAATGGCGACGTTCAGCCAGCGATGAGAACACAAACGGTATATCTTCCATGGAAGTGAATTCAATTTGAGAGGTTCTTTATTTTCTGAGGACATTGTCACACTATACTGGGTTGAACCTTATCCTTGCCCTTTTGTAGATCAACTCACACAACCCCATAACCTAATTGAAGATGACATGACAATTTGTCAGTTTGCGTTCTAAGATGACTTGGGAGAAGAAAAAAAGAACATCACCTGGCTTTTCACTGTCAAAAAAACCACCAACGGTACACTTGAAGTGAATTCAAATTGAGAGGTTTTTAATTTCTGAGGACATTGTCCCACTATACACTTGCCCTTTTGTTTATCAACTCACGCGTGTTCTAAAACCATTAACCTGTTGAAGATTACATGACAGATTGTCAGCTTGCGTTTTAAGATGATTTGGAAATTCGAAAACTTCTCTGGCTTTTCCACGGTTAAAGCACAAAAACAAAATAGTCAAATGTTTACAGTATTACACCAACAGAACTGATAGTAACTTCTGAGCCCAGTAACCTGTTGAAGATAACAACACGACATATTGTCAGCTTGCATTCTAAGATGATTTGGGAAAAGAAGTAAAAACATCACTGGCTTTTCACTGTTAAAAATCCACCAACGAATCACTTGAAGTGAATTCAAATTGCGATTTTTTAAAAAAAATTTCTGAGGACATTGTCGCACTTAACTACACTAAACTGGACCTTATCGTTACCTTTTCGTATAGTAGATCAACTCACACTTTTTGAACCCAGTAACCTAATGAGGGTGACATTGACAGATTGACAGCTTGCATTCTAAGATGATTTGGGGAAAAGAAGCCATCACTGGCTTTTCTACGATTAAAGCACAACACAAGTTCATCAATATTAACGACAACAGAACTGCTAGAAGGCCTACCCGCACTACTGCTCACAACACAAACAATGTATATGTCAAGAGTGGGGTTTTTACCAACAGCTTATGTTAATAATATGAATGGATGTACTTTCATATATAGACTTATGGACCGTAAATTCATGCCTGATAAACTATTTATTTACTTAAAGTCACCTGGAAGTGGTATTTTTTTCAAAATAAAGCTTTTGTCACTAATATATGTGTTTTGATGAGTGGAATGTGAATAAACAGTTAACTAAGGTTTTAAAAAATCAGTTCTTATGTTATTTACAAATTTAAGAGTAGACCCCGACCCGAGAGGGCGCTATTCGTGACGTCAATTGAGGCAGACTTTGCCTGTAATGCGTAGAGTAAACACAATTGCAAAGTACATGTACGGACCAAGTCGTGAGTTTTGCTGCTGGTTTTCTCAGCAACTATCTGTGTTCAGCTGACTGTGACTTGTACTGATCTTTTTTATCAATCATCATTGCGTTGACAAAAACCAATGATCCGAACCTTTAAATTCGTGTTCTTTTCTTTCTTTCTATTCACCCATGAGCTTGAAGTTTGTCGAACTTGAATCCCAATGCCCTTTTACGATTCCTTTGAATTCTACTCCATTCAACGGATGTGGTACCATTAACCCCTCTATACGTTTGAATGGTTTAATTCTTCATTCGTTATACGTTCTATAAATTAGGCCATTCATAAAGTCACAGCTTTGAGTTGTGTTTCCCTTTATAGGTGTGGAATAGTTTACCCATGCCCATTAGAGAAAAAAGCTGCCAACTGCCATTAACATAAATCTGTTATTCACAAACACATTCTTCATTATATAGTTTGCTGTTATTTTTGCATACTTCCGTTCTTTTATGGTTTATTAGAGGTATTGGTAAAACAGATTTTGTGCATTTTTTTAAACTTTGTATTTTAATGTACTTTTTAAAGATTATATAATTGTAGTTAGTATATTTTCTATGTAATAAAAAAAAAGGAAAAAAAGGAAAAAAAAGACGTGTGTTCTCTTTTACTTTTATGTGCCTTTGTAATGTTGTTTTCATCTGGATTGCCTTTGATAGTGATCATTTTCGCTTTTAAGTTATTCGCAGGCTTGTTCTCTATATAGTCTTATTTTAAGTGTTTATCTCTCTGTATGTACTGTTTGTCTGGGGGGAAAAAATTAAAAAAAATTTGCTCCGACTTATAGGCTCCACCATGATTGTCTGAATGTTTTACTAATAGATTTACATTAAACTTCCCTTCAAATATTACTTACTGAGGTTGTGTAGTTTTTGAGAAATGAGTAAAACAAGTCACAAAATAATTTTCGTCTCAGGAAGATGAACACCATTTAGCACTAAAAATCCCATAAACCAGTTATGACATTATACCAAAACCATAGCATCATTGATTAACACGTTTTTACATGCTAAAACTGAGACCATAACATTATTTGTTTTACGCATTTCTCAAAAACTACAGCACCTCTGTAAGTAAAATTTCAAGGGAAGCCTTCTACTATCATAATCTTCAAACTGTGTAAGTTTGATGTAAATCTGTGGACACTGTGTTTTGTGCAAGAAAAGGTTCATAGACCCTTCAACGCACACATCGTCAAAGTGTAATACTGACGTGACTCAAATCCCAAAGCCGTTGTCAAATAAGCCTCATCCCAGTTGTGGTGTCGTAAATGAGTGATGTGCTACAAATTTTGAAATTTGTTACTTTTAGATAGAAACAATGGGATACAATTAAACCGTGAAAAATCTGACCTAATAGTTGGACATACGAAATTAAGTGAAGAATTGTTCACTACTCCCAAAAAAGTAGACCCTAACTTTGCTGGACATTGCGAGAGAGTTACAGATCTATCAAACTAGCTTATTGTAATTTAAATCTAATTTGTCATGTAATATCAGCCACCTATTTGACCAAGCATCGTAAACCTGTCACACACGATACAAGTTTTTTTCTTCTACTAGAGCTTTTTCTTAAAGCCACCAATCTGCACTGATTTCAAAAGGATCATTTTCAGTAACACAATATGTATTTTAATATAGAGTCTCGCACTATTTTTAACAGTTATTGATATTTGATTGTGGTTCCCTTTTTTGTTGGGTATTAACCAGACCAGAACCTGTTGGCTGTAAATTGCCGCATGTCATATAAATCGGAACACCTCAGGGACATCAGCCTGATACAGGTTCAATCTGAAGCTGTGGTAAGAGTGACTTTTCACTTGAAGTTGATGGTGAAGTTAATGTATAAGGCTTGTAACTGTTCATGATTTTGTACTATGCCTATATGTATATGTTCCAAAGATCTATAAATATTGTAATTTATACATGTTTGGCAATTATATGCCAGAAACCAAGTGAAGTGTTTGCTAAAACAATTCGTTGAGTACTTTCTAAGATGAAAAATAAAATAGTAAATAATTTTAATAGAGGCTCTCACAATCCTAAAGAAATTTGTTAATTGAATGTTGTTCTTTTTTGTTGCATGATCGGGACTCCCGGGGACAAAATGAACTCAAAATCACGGAGCAACAGTTTAGCTACAGTAACAGTGACTTTTGTTTCTCATATTTACACAAAACATCAGAAGAAGCTTGCTGATATTAGGCTTGTACGTGTTCTGACATCGTGCAATTGTTCATAGTTGTGTAAAGTATTCAAATGTTCATGTCCCTAACTTAGCTTGTCAAACAAATTATGGCCGTAGCATTACAAGCAAATTATTGATATGTTGACTTCACAAAATGTGGAGTTTTATTTTGTTTAAAATTAACTGGTATAAAAATCAGGGCTCAAATCTACAAGACTACAGCGCTTGTAATGAGCTCAATATTTTTGTTGGGCCACAATTTATTTGACAACATATATTTGAAAGATATCAGATTTGTCGTCAACATTGTTCACAAAAATACGTACTTTTAGCATTGGACAAGCCCGGTGGTCTTGCGTTTTTCAGTTGACTTCAGTAATACCTCATTGTCTTTAGTCTATAGACAATGAGTTATTAGTCAATTGAAAAACACAATACGGCATGACTTGTCCACCGTTAAAAGTACTGGCCTCGACGCTGCGTTAATTTCGAGCTCTGAAAATGCAACAGATTAAGACTCTCTATAGAAGAGTAGAGGTAAATCAGTCAATTTTGAGAGATTGATGCACTAATTTAGTAGTTTAACTGAAACAGTACACGCGATTCCCCGCAACAACAGGCCGGCGCTGTACTGTTAATGTCAATTAAACAAGTCAATGACCAACGACATTCACCACAAGCCTTTACATATCAACTTCGACAGAAACTGTCACTACTTTGGTGATGATTTATTTGTAGTGGTTACCTTTTAAAGTTATTAAGGAGGTGGCGTGCTAATTCATCCTTTTGATGAATTGAAACACTTACTATTCTGGAAAATTGCATGAATGATTTATGAGCTGCATGCTTACCTTTTTTCGTTCCCTCGAAATATAATATTTTGTTCCCTGTAAATATAATTTCGTTCCTAAAAACAATATTGCGTTGCCCCAAAATATTATCGCGAGTGAACGAAATAAAACACATTTTCGTGGGAACGATTTATTACTTTAAGGGATTGAACACTATTCCAAGCAATTTTTCTCTCTTGTTCTTTCTTGTTGTAGGCCTCTAGAGTAATTGTTTGATAAGCCCTTATTATGTAAATACAGTGTTAACTGTCATAGTGTAAACATTGTTTTACTTCAGCACAATTGGAGAAAAAAGTATTTCTACTGTTTTGAGCATGTTCGACAAAGCAAAGCTCCATCTTATGGACAACAAATATTGAATTTCATTGAATTTAATTGAATGTATTATATTTCGTTGTATACCTACTTGCCCGGGGGCAACAGTGATTTTATATCCTCTGTCTATGGAGTGTATTTGTGTACGTGATGATTAATATTAAATAAAAATAAAAAACACGAGTAGTAATAATAATTATTATTAAATTTATTATTGCAACTAAAAATAGCGCGCTTTATTGAGCACCAAACGAATACAAAATTTAAAAACCAACATCACGTCTGTCACAACAAATGTTCGGGACAACTGAAGGAGAAATGTTTGCGTTGGTTTTATATCAAATATTTTTTCAAACTCTCTTGGATTGAACAAAGATACAATAATATTAAGAGCGGACCTGAGCCTGAGCTCCGGATTAACGTGCCAGCGCTCTCAAACTGAGCTATCAATCCATATGTTGGCGGTACCACTATTATTACAATAACATTTTTCTAGTCAATTTGGTTTCAGCCCCAAATTATACAAAAGCTGCCCTGTCAGCTTCCGCTGAGGTTAAGTACCAAAACAAATTGTCGTTATTGACGTTAGTTTTAATTTAAGGACAAACTACACAACTGTATAACCAATCAAGATTTACCCAAAAAGCAAACGATTATAGATTTCTTATTGGTGCCAATTCTCAAGAGAATTGACTCTATTTAAAAGAACTTTCAAACTCAAGAATTATGTTGTAAAACTTACGAATTCGCTTTCTTCTTATGATTGCTGCAATCGAAACGAGCCGTAACTAACCTTGACGAAATACCTGACCAACCGTCCACGTTTCCCATAGTTAGTTTGATTTTCACATTGTACAGAACTGAGTGTCCAATATCCAACAACGATGTACAGGCCTGTCTAACATCCAATATCGCGAAAGCAACATTGATATGTGCTGTACAATGTATTGTCCAATATCCAAAATTGATGTACAAGATAGACATCACTATGTACAAACCTGGGAATTCCCAATGTCCAATACCCAACAAGCAACATTGATATTTACTGTACAAACTTATGTGATTGTCCAACATCCAATATCAAACTAACTGTACTGTCACACATTTCCCAGTTGTTTCAACATAAAGATGACATACAAATTAAATTAATCTATTACTGGTTGGTAGTGTCATACTATTTATTGAAAACATCGTTTAATCTTTAAAACGGTATACATTTTTCCCTGTATTTTTTTTAGATTGGATTTTTATTTTTTCTCAGAATACTTTACAGTATAACAATCAACAAGTTGCTCTGGTAAGGAGGTTGTCAAACATACATGATCGATCCAGTGAGGGAGCAAAACTAACGTCGTTTATTGATTTTAAAAAAAAGCAAAGAAATTAGTTTCGCTTGAGCTAACAATATGATTTTAATCATGGTTGCCACAAAACGGGGTTTTAAACGCAATGTAAACATCACGAGGCTTTGATAGAACAAGAACTATCATGTAAGCGCGGGGAACCTTATTATCAAATCCTATAATAATATAAATAATAGTCACGTCGTGATCACACGATGAGGCCTTGTTGAAATTTTTGTCCTGTAGTTTAGAAACGTTATCTTAAACAAATAATCATTTTTGTTTTGTTTAAGGTAATTTAATTTTAAAACGATTTACAAGAAACAAATTTCCAAAATAAAAATCATTACGACAGTGCACTTTGATGCATACAGAAAAAATTGCTACCCAGTGCACACAGAGTTTTTGTTGAAAAACAATGTGGTTATATACTCAAACGTAACTCAGATAAAATTAAAAGTTGACTTACCCAATCTAATTTATAAAGATGTTACCGCAACTGACTCCGCACCTGTAATGAAAAAGGTAGAAAATCGAGCTAGCTTTTAAACTGTGCGTGCGTGTGACAACAACGGGAAGGATACCCCAGTCCAATTAGCATAATACAACACACGTTTCAATGCCCTTTCAAGAGCTGTCAGTGATGGGTGTACGTCATTTTCAATATACCAAATGTCATTGAAAATCTACCTTTAGATCTGTACACATTTTATATTCGTCCATGATGAGAACCTTGTTGTTTTTGAGTTTCCCTGCGTTTTTTCTTTTTTGCTTTCAGGGCCCAATTTCATAGAGCTGCTAAGCACAAAAATTTGCTAAGCATGAAATTTCTTCCTTGATAAAAACAGAATTACCAGCCAAATTTCCACATGATTTTCAGGATAAGCAAACAACAGCTAAATACCAGTATCAAGCAATATGCAACAAATAGAAATTTGGATGGTAATCCTATTTTTATCAAGGAAGAAATTTCATGCTTAGCAAATTTGTGTGCTTAGCAGCTCTATGAAACTGGGCCCTGTTTATGAATTAATCATGAAAACGTTAACGTGCCGTCACTGTATACTCACGAAGTGACTCTACTCGGGTCACAATGACGCTTTGTGGAACCATGGAATACTTAGATCTAAAAAAAAATTCAAGGGAACATTTTGCGGCCATCTTTGTAATAAAGTCATGTAAGTTATCCCAGTCCCAATTCATTTATTCTTTTTAATATAATCATTCGCTATGGCAACAACATACTATTCAAACTTTCTCATTTTATGGACTTTGTGAAGTGTTTTACTGGTGACGTTATATCGTAACATTCTAGTAACTCGGCTACGAATGGAATAAGAATAAAATCATAACCATAAATGGTGTGAGTATTTACCCCACCTTTAAAACCAAAATGTATTCTTTCTCCCAAATCCACATTCATCATAATAATCCAACGGGGGTTTCAAATTCATAAAAATTGTTTCCTTTCAATTCACAAACATTTTGTCGAGACTGCAACTCTAGACGCTGGAAGCAATCCATGCACTCTACAGGGAAATTATACGAGCAGGGAACATTGTACCAAGCAACAACTGAAAGGAGACTAAACTTTACATTCCAGCTCCAATTTCATGCTAAGCACCTTGTTGGAGCGTACTTAGCGTAAATTAGGAAAACAACTCATTCTTATCGGGCGTACGTAGCCTGTCTGGCTCCCAACTCCCCATTTGTTTAAACAAGCCTCAGCGTACGCATGACGTATTCTCAGGACCGTCTGGGTTCTAGTTCCGAATAAATCCAGATAAATTTGTAAGGTATACATTTTCAACATTTTGGGCTAGACAAAGAAACATTGACTAGAGCGGGACTTGAACCTGCGACCTCCGGATGCAAATGCCGGCACTGTACTGATGTAACCATAATATTGGTAGTCTATTTTAATACTTGGTACCCATTTTCCGGTATGGGGGGAACAGTTGTTTAAGGAGGAGGACAGTCATTTACGCACTCTAAAAACTAAACAAACTAATTTCTAGGTCAGGCCAGTTTTTAGCAAAGGTTCCGGGTCAAACTGACCTAGAATTGGTCAGGCCTCATAAACCAGAACCGGGTCAATATTCTAAGGCTTAACAAATTTCTGCTAAGTACAAATCAGCATGATACCGTTCACAAATGGTACGTATGACATGGTGTTTTGGCTGGTAACCTACATTGGTAAGCGCAAGTTTGCGCTGAGCTTCTTTTTAAGCTGATGAAGCAGCTCCATGAAACTGGGCCCTGCGTGGTTAGAAGAGGGTTGTTAACTGTGTAAAACCATTACCAGAAATGACTGAAGCACACATGATACTAAACACCAACATCTGGAAATAACTTCAAGATAGGAAGTCACGTTCTCATGAGATGACACTGAGAACGAGTCCAAATCATCAGGGATTGTGTTCACGACACGATTGTATCGACCCAGTTCACATGACGTCATCACCACAACAGTCTCAGGTAACGCCATGTTTTGAAGTCAGTTTCAAAAGTCGGTTATTAGAGCCATGCCCGTGTGTTAGGCTGCAAATCTTTTGTACTGTACGTCAACATTGCCATAATCGTAGGGCTTTTCATTGGGAATTTTTTTCTTCTAAATCGATTAAAAAAGGGAATCTTGAACAAAAATTCAGGAAACTTTTTGAGGATGGCAATTTTGAACTACTGAAAAAGAATTGCTGTCAGGTCTGGCCTAGCACAAGGATACAATAATACTTAAATTATGTCTTTGCCCCAGCGCCGACAGCGTAAACGTTTATGGGGAAACAAGGAGGAGCACATCTACCCAATTGAAACTCATGCATTTCTCTTCAACAAGCCCGCCTTTTGAGCACACTTTAAATGCCATTAGTATTTTATAATCTCACATGAGTTTCAACAAAAACGTTGTTTACGTGAATAGAAACATAGATTGTCAAGACATTAAAATTATCACCAATGTAACATTTTAATTTGACTGGTTATGTTTAATTTATTGACTCATGTATTTATTTATTTATTAAAAAGATTTATAATATTCTGAAGAGTCGAGATTTCAAATGCATTGTGGCACAGGGATGGGATGCACGGGCAATTAGGGGACAGGTGCTACCCCCGTCCCTTTCCCCATGTACCCTCCCTTAGTATACCATGTTATTTCTTCCGCCACCGCCTTGCCCCAGTTTGCAATCCCTCTCCAAATGAGAATGTCTTGTTACACCAAAGGGCATAAGACTATACTCAGGTATCCATTGCGTATCACTGGGACAGGCGTACCAATCTTAAAGCTCGTTGGTGGTGCCGATTGAGGATTGTAGAGCGAAGGGCATCGGGTAATTCAGAAGGGTTTTCATTGCCAAAGGAGAAGTTATCAATCCACCAAAATGGTACTCTGCAATAGCTTAAAGGAACATTTAACACAGTTGCCGGCAGTTTAAGCACATTATTTAATCCACCATATACATTTGAACTAACAACCCTGTACAAGGTTGAGATCGTTTGGCCATCCTGGATCACAAGATTGTGAAAAACCGATTACACATTTTTAATGACATCGATTGTTAAAAAAATGAATAAAATGCCACTTAGCGTTGAACTCCAAACGGGAAATTAGTATTATCTATCTTTCATCGAGTTATGATATTTCAGACAGAAATATTTCCGGATGTTTTCTACCATCATCATCATCATTAGACCGTGTAATTTTGTGTACATCTCTGTGATTTTAGACGAGTTTTTTTCTTACTAATTCTGTAAGGATGAACAAATCGAAAATTCTCAAATTGTTCTGAACTATCTTGAATATTTCAAGATGATTCCCCCCCCAATAATTTAAGAGAACTGCAAGACGTTTAGACTTTGTTTTATTTATTTAGTTGCCGTCTTTGGTATGAAGGCAAACCTACAGTTGCAATTGCAATTTGTTTGCTGAAATCGTTACATCGATTTACGAAGCGCGCAATTCTAGTGGCTGTAAGCGCAGAATTCTGCGGTAAGCAGAGCCATGAAACTGGGCAATGGTGGCTTGTTTTCAACGTTTCGACTATTGTGCGCTCTATTCGTCATTAGGAGACTGGAGAGTTGAGCGGACAGGTTTCATAATCTTTAGTTGGTCATGATTGTTTGATGAGAATATTTATTTTGATGATGGTTAGTTGTGAGTAAGACTTTCGGTGGTTCGCTAAATAGAAATGTTTTAACCAAGTATTTAAAATAGTTCCAAACAACAGGTAAGAATTTGTTTTGAGGTTTCGGTTTTGATAACAATAATTGTGTGTTATGCATAATAAAATTTGACACAGTTTCGCACTAAAGGGTTTTGATACCTTTTGTATATGTCAAAGTTGTGTTTGGCCATGACGAAAATCCCTATTCATGCACTGTGAATGAAGTATGTTATCTCAGGTAACTTACCTGTAGAAGTTTCAGGCCTTTAAAGTCGTCAAGTTTTTGAGAGAAAAAAAGTGCAAAATAATCACAGAGCGATGATTTCAGGAAATTCGCGTAAATACCAGTACTGGTAAATACGTTGTTCATGCTATAAATAACTTCAGTCTCCTGAGAAAAAAGTACAATATTGGTTTACTCATTTCTCATTTACCTCAGCGAGTAATAATTTAAGGGAAGCTTTCTACTATTATTATATTCAAACCGTGCAAGTGTAAATCTGTAAACATTGTGCTTTTTGTCGACCTACTTAAATGAAAACGACAACAGGTGGTTTCTGGTTTAAAATCATTTAAAATCTGTTAAATCTATACGGAAATTGAGTTCACATGAGATTAAACAGATTTTAATTATGTAAAAACAACCGTTTTGGATACCTTCGTTTTCGAAACGGAAACGGCAGAAGTGTTTCTAGTTTTCCAAAACCATGACGTTCAGGCTTGATTTTGTGATCGATTATTACAGAAAAAAACCGGAAGTGTAAACATGTCAAAATTACACTTATAATTACTTAAAAAATAAATTAAAATAACATTCCCAATTTGTTCAAGTTGCCGTTTAAAATGCCATGCAAGGTTCCTTAGAAATGGTTCCTTCAAAATGTTAATGAGGCCTGGCATGTGTTTTAACGACAACGATTCTGAATGTACCGGCCGAGTTCAACAAAAATGTATTCGATTTAACACCTGGCTCATACACGTTGAAAATTAATGCTCTGTTGAATCAGCATTAAACAGTCAAGCGAAGCAATTCAATTCAAACAGTTTAAAGGCACTGGGCACGTTTGGTAATAATTTGTCAGAGACCAGTCTTCTCACTTGGTGTATCCAAACATATTATGCAAAAAATAACAGACCTGTGACAATTTGGGTTCAACTGGTCATCGAAGTTGCAGGAGAATAACAAAATAAAAGACACACTTGTTGAACAACTGTGTGTGCTTTCAGATGCATAAAAAGGCTTCAGCTGAAGTCTGTTAATATTTTAGTGAGAAATTACCTCTTTCTCAAAAACTATGTTAGTCAGACGGAGCCGTTTTATATCATCAACAGCTCTCCATTGCTCATTACCAAGTTAGCTTTTATGCTAACAATAAATTAGTATTATTACAAAATAGTGTCCATCAGAGTCTTTAACACGCACACATCTTTCAAATTAAAAATCAGCATCAGCAAAAAGCTGGTCAACCATTCAATGTCATCAACTGTAAATTCAACTGTAAATTGAATGAAATTGTATAGAATGAATGTCTATAAAAGAAATTGGGCGACCGAAACGAACCTAAACGAAATTGAACGTAAAAACAGAAACCCATGTTAGAATGAATTAGAGAAGACATGGATACATTATTGACTGCGTTTTTACTTGGAGATTGTCTTGTTGCCTCTTAATTGCCTTTTAGTAAACAGACAAATAATTGAATTTGTCTCATGGAGGTGATTCTCACGTATGGGTGGGAGGAGGGGGTGCCCTGCCCCGCTGAGCAGGAACCATTCGGCACTCGGCAGGCAGATGGTGTGTTTAGTTGTATTCCATGTGTCAATCTTGCTTTTTAACAGAGTATTAAATGAGGCGACATTTTCTTGGGAATTAGTATTGTTTTGAACTTAATAACAAGAAAGCTTTAAAACGCAACTTGAAATAAGTTTCTGGTTCCCCTAAAATGAACCCTTTGATTCATCTTCCAAGGATTGATAATTGTCCCTTTGATGAGACCAAACTAAAACAATCACTGCCTTCGGGTTTTTCTCAATTGGTTAGATGGATATCTAACGTTCTGATTGTATAATTAACGGAACACGTTGCCTTGGATTAGACGAGTTGGTCTATAAAAAGCGTTTGTAACAGTTTTTTATAAAATGCATATGGTTGGAAAGATGTCTTAAAAGTAGAATACAATGATCCACACAAATTTGCCTCAAAATTGCGTGGTTTTCCTTTTACTGTGCGAACTAACACGGTCGGCCATTTATGGGAGTCAAAGTTTGACTCCCATAAATGGCCGACCGTGTTAATCGACGAGGTAAAAGGAACACCGTGCAAATTAGAGGCATGTTTGTGTGGATCATTGTATTTTACTTTTACATCTTTCTACCCATATGCATTTTATAACAAACGGTTACAAACTCTTTTAAAAGACCAACTCGTCCGATCCAAGGCAACGTGTTCCTTTAATGGATGTTAAATTAACATCGGGGATAAAGAATATTAATTTTGGTTTTTACCCATACAACGAGGTTTCTCAGCAATGTATACTTAGTACTTTCCCGAGCCCTGTGAAGGGGTCGTGGGTTCGAATCCCATCGAGTAGTTATGACTGTAGATCATTTCTAATTCACGTTTCATATTCCACTTTAAATTTTGTATCTACAGTGATATGCTTCCGGGCTCTTTCGTTTCCAAAATAGTGAGAAAAAAAAAGAATTAAGAATGTATGAAAGCAAAACTACACTGCCCTTCTTACGAAGCCTGTGTTTCATCGTTTACTGGAGTGTCTTTTGATAGTGTTTTATTTGATGTATGCCTTTGCTGATGAATGTTGAATAAACGGAGTAATATAACTCCACATCAAGAGAGAAAAAAAAAGAATGTATGAAAGCAAAACTACACTGCCCTTCATACGAAGCCTGTGTTTCATCATTTAATGACTAAAAACTGTCATTTATAGATGACACCGTCTGTAAAACTATCACTGTCTTCAGTTTTTTTCTTAATTGATTGGTATTAATTATGGGTGTTATCGTTCTAATGGCCGTTCATTTCTAATTCATGTTTCAATGATGTCATTGTGTTGTTTTGAAAAATTTTGCAATTTTGATAATTTATTACAAATCTTAAGCACAAAGCAATGTGCAATATTTGGTTTTTTTTACACCGGGCTTTTACTCCCGGAAACCGAACACCTAGAGTTTGTTTACAAACCCTCAATGTCTAGTTTCTAATTGATGAGTATTAATTATGGGTGTTATCATTCTAATAACCGTTTATTTCTAATTCATGTTTCAATTTCCACTTCTAGTTTGTCTCTATAATTATGTGTCCAGGTGTTTCAAGCATAGGGCCGTTACATTCCATATCTTGTAATTTGTTCCTAACTTCCACTTCCAGTTTGTCTCTATAGTTATATTTGTGTCCAGGTCCAGTCCCTCTCGTTTATGGAATGTTGAGGGAATACGTTTAGGTGTGAAAGGAGAGTTACACTGAGAAAGGTAAATTAGTTTTTATATTGTGAGCAACAACAATAAAGGCGAGGTTGTCATGTCCGCAGCGTATGTGCTAATAGCTTTTTCCTCGCTAGAGTGTTTCACGCACACGACCGTTACATTCCAGACCTTGTGATTTGTTCGTATATGGCAATGGAAGGTAGTGATATATTATTATGTTGACAGTTTGGTCTAAACGGAAGATGGTTTTAAATGGCATCACAACATGGCCGAATGAATTCCGTGCCCCCTCATATTATTTCTAGCTCGTGTGCGAGAAAATTGCTTCGCACAACTTGTGGCATTATATATATAATATAATATATCGAAGTCTCATATAGCGCACGTATCTACTAAACAAGGTACTCAAGGCGCTGAATATATACACACTTTCAGAAAGATAGGTTATTGCAGTGATGAATTCTGAGACCCAATTATTTAGCACCTTATAAGGGTTTACAAGGTGCTAAGGCGCATTAAGCAGCAACAACCAGGAACACCGGGGCGAACCCCTTCTCTTTTCAATAAGTGCACTGGGTTCTTTTACATGCGTTACACAACACATGGGACCAACGGCTTTACGTCCCATCCGAAGGACGAAGCAATGGTTAAGTGTCTTGCTCAAGGACACAGTGTCACGGCTGGGATTCGAACCCACACTCTGCTGATCAGAAACACCAGAGTTTGAATTCGGTGCTCTTAACCGCTCGGCCACGACACTTCCACGCATATTGCGTATTGTTGCACTGTGCCAAGATAAATACAAAATATTATAATATATATTACCAAAAATTGAAGTACAAATCATTATGAGAAACGGGTCCCTCTGAATTAGCGTGTTTTTTGAGAGAGGTAATTTCTCACTCAAATATTAAAGTAATTCAGACCTGACGTCCCTTTTAGGCATCTGGAAGCCGCACTTGTGCACCAAGTGTGTTTTTCCTTTCATTATTCTTTTGCACATTCGTTGACCAATTGAGTCAAAAATTTCACAGGTTTGTTATTTTATGCATACGTTGGGATACACCAACTAATAATACTTGTCTTTGACAATTACCAAAGGTGTTCAGTGTCTTAAACCAATATTTTTCGAATTTGAAGCATGCCTACATTGTCTAGCACCTATGCACCAATCGTCTGTCTAGAGTCTACTATCGGTCAATGGGGAGGAACACGCGGGGACAACATCAAAGCAAACATGCTTCTCAAGTTACGCCCGAACTTGACAAGAGTCCACAATATAACCGGGAAAACAAGCCCTCATTCAAAATCATGTTACTATGCACGCACACGTTGTAATAACATATTGGGTCTCAAATTCCATTACGTGCTTGCTACGGTCTACAAGATAACATACTTATTTTGGAAACCGATGGTTTGATGGTTGCTTGAACATGTTTGACCTGACATTCTTTTAATAATTTTTTTCTCCATTTTATCTGACGGGATTGTAAAGGGATATTGTAATTAATGTTGTAAGAGCTACACATACTATTATATGAACTGACTACGGATTGAGCAATTAAGGCACATCACTGTGTTTTTAGAAGACTACATTTGATTCAAATCCTCTAGTCTCAAGAAACATGTCATAAAGGGATGGTACATCATTGGTTTTTCAACTCGTCTATAGTTTTCAAAAAGATCATAAAGAAATGCTACGTTATTGTTTTTTGGAAGAGTATACATATATTGTTCGAATAATCTAGTTTTTAAAAACACATCATAAAGGGATGGTAAAACCGTTTTTTTTAAGAAAATATTCTTCCAATCCTCTACAGTTTCAATACAAGAATCATTAGTGAATGCCACACAATTGGTTTTTTGAAGAGTACATTCATTCCAATCCTCAATAGCTTTCAAGAAAAACACCATTTAACCAACCTTGACAAAATTTTGTTTTCCAATTTGCGGGTCACATTTTCAGGGAAAACCCACACGCATCTAATTTTTCTATACAATCAAATTTATGTATCCAAACCCAGGCCTGCGGGTCACAATAAAGTCAGACTCCTCTCTTATGCGAATCAAAAACACCACCCACATAGTGGTCACAGGGAACAATACATCATAGGCAGCTTTAATGATGAAGGTATTCATTCATACCTTTAATGAATTATTGACTTGAAACAAGTTGTTACAAATGCCACACAATGTGCCAAAAATGCATCTGAGCGCGCAGGTGGCAAACTGTATACAACTTTAGCAATGTTTAGTTGTGGCATATTCACACCTTAAGACATGAAGTCTCTCGAGATTTGATCGCGTCTATGAATTTACTGGCTGTGTTATTGGTCGATGGTCATTATCTCGCGTGATGATGGTTCACGACATGGCAGAACAAACCACCAGTGCAGTGTGTAATAGACGAAGGAAATTGTAATTAAAAACAAACATTTAACCACTTAATTAAGTTCGTGATCGGACATAATTGTTTCACTGGTTGCTCTGATGTTACACTCCGTTTGTATTAATGAAATGCCTTCGGTGATCTTCGTTATTTTTCTATCGTAAATGATTACCAATTGTAACTCGAACCGTAGCTGTTTACGGCCTGACTGAGAATTGTTTAATTCCGCGAATGTTTGATGTAAATTAACTTTTTAAAGGTTGCCTCTGTTGATCTTTCATCTCACGTAATCGACCGTCGTTGTTAATGTTGGTGGTGTTGGTGGTGGTGTTGTTGGTGGTGTTGTTGTCGTTTTCATTGTCGTTGTCCTTGTCATGTCGCTGTCGTTGTCCTTGTCACTGATGCTGTCGCTGTCACTGATGCTGTCGTTGTCACTGATGCTGTGGTTTTCACCGATGCTGTCGTTGTCACTGATGCTGTCGGTTACACTGATGCTGTCGTTGTCACTGATGCTGTCGTTGTCACTGATGATGTCGTTGTCACTGATGATGTCGTTGTCACTGATGCTGTCGTTGTCACTGATGATGTCGTTGTCACTGATGCTGTCGTTGTCACTGATGCTGTCGTTGTCACTGATGCTGTCGTTTTCACTGATGCTGTCGTTGTCACTGATGCTGTCGTTGTCACTGATGATGTCGTTGTCACTGATGCTGTCGTTGTCACTGATGATGTCGTTGTCACTGATGCTGTCGTTGTCACTGATGCTGTCGTTGTCACTGATGCTGTCGTTTTCACTGATGCTGTCAATGTCACTGATGATGTCGTTGTCACTGATGATGTCGTTGTCACTGATGATGTCGTTGACACTGATGCTGTCGTTGCCACTGATGCTGTCGTTGTCACTGATGCTGTCGTTGTCACTGATGATGTCGTTGTCCCCGATGTTGTCATTGTCACTGATGATGTCATTGTCACTGATGCTTTCATTGTCGCTGTCACTGTCACTGTCGCTGTCACTGTCGCTGTAGTTTTCGGTGTCTTTGCAGTTGTTAGTGATGTTGCAGTTGTTGGTGATGTTGCAGCTGTTGGTTGTGTTGATGCTGTTGTCGTCGTTGTTGTTGTTGCTGCTGCTAGTGCTGCTGCTGCTGTTGCTGTTTTTGTATTTGTTGAAGTTAGTGTTGCTTCTTTTGTTGTTGTCGTCGTTGTCGCTATTGTTTTTGAAGTTTTACTTTACTTTAAAGCAGTGGTTAAGCTCTGGGGTAACGTATTGTATTCTGGTTTGAATAACATTTCACAACCATGAGGGAAATCCCCCTACAGCTGCGTTGACCGATGTCCATGTTGTTGGCAGATAACTACAACCGAAGCATGAAGACGGGACTCAAGTCATGCTGTTTCAATCCATTAGGAATTAGGCAGTCGCAGGCCAATCCTGACTGAACAAAAAGCTCTTATATGTCAGTTTTCCCCCAACAAACAAGACAAAGAGGGTTTCCAAGCCTAGCCTGTTATATTACTGACCAACGGTCTGGCTAAAATGTACAACAAACACTCCAAAGCCAAGTGCCATCGTAACTGTATGACATACTTGTGCACTAAGACGCCCCCTACATACATAATTTGGTCGCAATGCATCAATTCGAGATATTAAGACCTATTTAAAACGTAAAGTTCATGCATTAAAAATTAAAGACAAAGTCATTCCCGTAAGTTTTTAGAATGACGTAGATTGCACCAGAGGGCATCTACGACATAAAATTTTCCCGGGGCCCTTAAGCGGGCCTGAAATTTACTTCGAAATGGATTGTTGATTTCAAGCAGCTGTCAACGCTCGGAGTGAGGGCGAAACGAGCACCGAACTCAACCTACGTGTTTCTGTTCAGCAGAGTGTGGGTTCGAATCCCGGTCGTGACACTTGTGTCCCTGGGTGCTCTATGCCCCGAGCAAGACACTTTACTGGTTGTTTCTCTCCACCCAGTTGTAAATGGGACCTGTGAGTGCAGAGATGGTTCTTGTGGTTGGTTCAGCTAAAAGTGCGCTTTATTTGGCGGCACAGGCTGTATCCCAGGGAGCTGATATAGTTTAAGGAATGAAATGGCCTAGGGGTTCAGGGTAATAATGTTGGAAGCGCTTTGAGACATGGTGTATAAAGCCCTGTATACAAACTGAATAATTATTAAAAACAAGAGAACATTCTTGGAACAGAACAGTCTAGACTTTTCCAATTTTTTTTTTTTGAAAGATTAATTTGAAATGCGTGGTAGCGAGAAACTTGATCTCCCCCAATAAAGATTATATGGAATAAATCGATTTGGGAAAGAACACCGACACTAATTAGCAAGATAAATTACCAAGGCAACTTGGAGTTTAATTTACTCGGCGAAATAAATTACCTCACTGTCTATATAAGTCCTGGCGCCATCATATCAGGTAGCAATGTTTTAATGAAAGTTGTAATATTTTTTATTAACTGGCTTATTATATACAGGTACTATTAAACTTTAAAACAGGTTTAGAGCAAATTAAAAATCCAAATTGTATTAAGTTTCCTGTTTGATGGCATTTTAAAAGCTATTCAAGGCCATATTAAGTAATTGGAAGAAAAAAAAAAGTCAGCATGAAACAGATTATTTCGAAATTAAACAAACACATTTTTTGAAGACAAATTTGATTGAAAATAAACAAATAAATTTAAAATCTACTCAACTCTTCGTGCGTCATAATGATTTCTTTGAGACACCGTGGTCGATTTCACTATGAAAGTCCCATACTTGCGAATAGTCCTATAGGACTTTGTATAGGAGTTATTAAAAGCCTAAAGACTCGTCCTAAGTTAGGACTAGTAACTCGAGATTAGGCTTGACTTTCTCTTTGTGAAAGTGCACCCAACCAAGCCTGGAATAACATGGGACAACGAAGGCACTGTCTCTGCCGCTCAGGTCTTCGCCTTGGTGCCCCTTGGATTTGTCAATCTTTAAGATTTTCCAATGGCCCTTTTCCAATGGCCCAATTCAAGGTATGAGACGCCATGGTATATAATTGTTGTTTGGTATATTCAGATCGGGCCTCTATGCTTGAAAGGGCAAGGGCACCAAGGCATTTTATTTTTGGTAAAGGTCACCCTATATAAGGAAATTGTCAATTTCTTCTGTGGCATTTTAAGGGCATCAAGATAATGACAGGGGCACCAAGACAATGACAGGGGCATGGAGGCAATCTCCTTCGTTTTCTCTGTGAAGTAGGCCAGGTAAATTTACTTAATATGAAAATGTGGGTCAGGACCCACGGGACCCGGAAACGGTCGGTTAAGACCGGTGAGTTTTTAGAGTGTGAACATGGAAATGGGAACTGGGTGAATGTGCTAATTATGTAGTATTGTTATAACTGAAAACCAAACAGTCCATATAGGCGTTGTGTTATCATTAACTAATACCGGCCAACATTATTAAAGCAGTCAGTAATAGGTATTTTAGGCCGATCTGCGTCTTGGCATCCTCACCCACAGTCTGTGAGTATATGCAGTGCACAAAGACACAAAATTTGCGCGTAACAGGCATTTTGTAACATCCAGAAACCTCAAAACAACTAAAGGAATCAGAGAATTGGGTTTCTTGTTGGCCTGGGATGAGCAGTAATTCGGATGACATGATGATGTATTGGGGTAATTTGACAGCGTGCGATTCCATTGAAATAAAATTACATTGACAGGAAGAATCTCCGATTTTAATTTGCTATATAAATTGGCACTGGGCTCAAAGTGTTACCCATGCAGAGGGGTGTCTGCGTGTCTATGTGTCTTTTTGGACACCCTATTTGTTTGTCATTTGTTTGTGCGCCATGAGCGTCAGTCATGGCGGATACCGGCGCCTTATAAATTTTCATTATTATTATTATTATTATCATTTACATGTGAATGTGAAATAGGCCTAAGTGAACAATATTTTGACACACAGTTTGAAAAAGTCAAGCGAATTCTGACATCTCTATTTGTTATCAAACCCTGGCTAAAACCTTGCTTTGAATGAATAGAAATATTCAAAACAATAAAAACATTGGGGAATTTTTTAACACAATAAATTTGGGGAATTTTCAAAGCAATAAATACAATTGTGAAATTTTAAATAACAATTAATACATTGAGGAATTTTTAAATAAATGAAAAAACACTGGTGAATTTCCAGAACAATAAAAAATTGTCGTTTATGACGACAGTATTCCAATAAGTGTTTGTGTTAATATAATTGTGCAGGTATACGCCATAAAATGGGCAATTTTATGGGCTCAGTTCATAGAATGATCGATCATAAAACAATACAAGAAACAAGTGAACTATTATTTATTTTCTACAGTCACGTCTGAGCAGTGTATTCAGAGGTTGTACAAAACGAACATACTTAAAGTCACCAATAACTCATTTCGGCTGAACTGACCTCATTAACTAATACCAGCCAACATTATTAAAGCAAAGTCAGTAATTTTAGGTATTTTAGGCCGATCTGCATCTTGGCATCCTCACCCACAGTCTGCGAGTATATGCAGTGCACAAAGACACAAAATGGGCGCGTAACAGGCATTTTGTAACATCCAGAAAACTCAAAACAACTAAAGGAATCAGAGAATTGGGTTTCTTGTTGGCCTGGGTTGAGCAGTAATTCGGATGACATGATGATGTATTGGGGTAATTTGACAACGTGCGATTCCATTGAAACAACATTACATTGACAGGAAGAATCTCCGATTTTAATTTGCTATATAAATTGGCACTGGGCTCAAAGTGTTACCCATGCAGAGGGGTGTCTGCGTGTCTATAGGTGTCTTTTTGGACACCCTATTTTGTTTGCCATTTACATGTGAATGTATAATAGGCCTAAGTGAACAATATTTTGACACACAGTTTGAAAATGTCAAGCAAATTTTTACACCTTTTTTTGTTATCAAATCCTTGCTTTGGTTGAATAGGAATTTTCAAAACAATAAAAACATTGGGGAATTTTTTAAAACAATAAATTTGGGGAGATTTCAAAGCAATAAATACAAATGTGAAATTCAAATTTTTAATAAAAAATAAAAAAACACTGGTGAATTTCCAGAACAATAAACAATTGTCGTTTATGACGACAGTATTCCAGTAAGTGTTTGTGTTAATATAATTGTGCAGGTATACGCCATAAAAAGGGCAATTTTATGGGCTCAGTTCATAAAATAATCGATCATAAAACAATACAAGAAACAAGTGACCTATTTTTTTCTACCGTCACGTCTGAGCAGTGTATTCAGAGGTTGTACAAAACGAACAAACTTAAAGGAACACGTTGCCTTGGATCGGACGAGTTGGTCTATAAAAAAGCGTTTGTAACCGTTTGTTATTAAATGTATATGGTTGGAAAGATGTGTTAAAAGTAGAATACAATGATCCACACAAGTTTGCCTCGAAATTGCGTGGTTTTCCTTTTACTGTGCGAACTAACACGGTCGGCCATTTATGGGAGTCAAATTACACAGTCGGCCATTTATGGGAGTCAAATTTTTGACTCCCATAAATGGCCGACCGTGTAAATTTGACTCCCATAAATGGCCGACTGTGTTAGTCGACGAGGTAAAAGGAAAACCGTGCAATTTCGAGGCATGTTTGTGTGGATCATTGTATTCTACTTTTACAGCATTTTTTTACACATATGCATTTTATAATAAACGCTTTTCAAAGACCAACTCGACCGATCCAAGGCAACGTGTTCCTTTAAAGTCATCAATAACTCATTTCGGCTGAACTGACCATTGGATAATCACTGACCAATGACTATAAGAGTTATCGGGTTACAGTTGCGAAAACGCACCTCAGTTCAGTGTTCAATAATAAAGGGGGAGGTGTTTGGTAAACACCCATAATATGTCAGTCAAATTTACTTGGGGTGGACGCCTAGCCTACAGAAACATAAAGCATTTTGCATCGTCTCAAAGTACTGCAATATTTGTATTAATATCAAACGGCATGTACTTATTATGATGCGTTTTATTTTATTAAAGGTAGATGATCATAAATGAATATTACGGGCATATTACTAGGACGGGATTCGAACCACAAACTTTGCAATTCTAGAGTGTTTTAAGGGTAAAACCAAATGGAATAGTCTTGATCCCCGATGCAAATTTAACATCTATTAAATGAACTCAAAATAATTGTGTTCAATGGGCCTGCATGTTTGTTCGCCTGTCGAGACGTTTTTAGAAACTACCAAGTTGTCAAATTGGACGGTAGCTTATGTGGACGGTGTTTCTTTGTTAAAACACTATAGAAGTTCGTGGATTAAGGCTAATACCCTTCCCCCCAAAAAAACTAAGGTGATAATATGTTTAAGTATTATCCAACAGGTTCTCTTAAAAGTGTAACCCGTGTTACTGTTGCCTTCAAATGGTAAACGCTATAAGCCTCAAAACCTTCTACTCATCACGTACAAAAGTAAACACACATTCAGAACCTTTCGAAACCTGTCAAAAGCCATTTGCTTTTAAAAACGCTACAAAAACATAGTGCCACAGCATTTTCGATACTTTGCAAAGTGCCAATTATGGATACTTAATGGAACACGTTGCCTTGGATTGGTAGAGTTGGTCTTTGAAAAGCGTTTGTAACCGGCGTTTTTTATAAAATGCATATGGGTAGAAAGATGTTGTAAAAGTAGAATACAATGATCCACACAAACATGCCTCGAAATTGCGTGGTTTTCCTTTTACCTTGTCGACTAACACGTCGGCCATTTATGGGGGTCAAAACTTTGACTCCCATAAATGGCCGACCATGTTAGTTCGCACAGTAGAAGGAAAACCACGCAATTTCGAGGCAAACTTGTGTGGATCATTGTATTCTACTTTTAAAACATCTTTCCAACCATATGCATTTTATAAAAAACGGTTACAAACGCTTTTGTTTTGACCAACTCGTCCGATCCAAGGCAACGTGTTCCTTTAATTCATAACGTAGAGTAAAACGCATGTGTTGATGCTCGCACAGGTAGGTAAAACGTGTTAAAGGTATATAAAAACAAACAGGCAACTAAAACAACAAAAGTTATGTATTTTTTAGGAGACGCCTATATGGGTAAACTATCGGTCAAAGTATGACCATGTTATCTGTGACATTACACGCGGGGTCGAATTTCACAAAGATAGTCCTAACTTAGGACTATAGTACTTACTCGAGATAAGACTTGTCTTAACTTTCCCACTAGCACAGTTTGCATTTACACACATAACAGCTTAATGTAAGAAAAGGTAAAATTTTACATTTTATAGAGAATTGGGCATGTAGCAAATAACGTTTGAATGTAGAAAGGAGCCATATGTTGAAGACATAAACGTTTACCTCAGATGGTTAATTCTTATTGGGCTGGCATTATTCTATTTGTAATTGATGTTTTTTGCTTTAATGACTTCTTGCACTAATTATATTATGTGACAAGTGGTATCCATCGGCCATGTGGTGCAATTACCAGTACATTAAGAAACTTATTAGCCAAGACGATGAAAGATGCATTCCCTTCAAGTATTCAATTATCTCAGGAAATCGAATGAATATAATTGGAAATCACACGCTCAAACGGCACCCGTCCCAAAAGGAAGTCATATCATTGGCTGAGAGTTATGCGTGGCGCGTGCAGTGAACTTTTCAATTAAATAGTTTGACGTCACAGACTATAATGGCTTTATCACTATAATGGCTCTCGCACGTGTTCGTGATTCGAGACCCGTGAAAGTGTGCGGTTTTGTTTCCTCGCGACAGCAGCAGTGTACATGGACAGCCAAATGGACAGTTGGTGTTCGACCCACAACTAAAACGGAACCTTTTCTTCTTGTTTGCTATATTCATCATGGTGAGTAATAACAAGTTCAACCGCGTTCAAGACTTGAACGGTATTTTTTGTAGTGACCAATCGCTCAACACAAGGACAAATGGCCACTGAATGGAAAAGCTAAAGGCAAACTAAAGACAATCTAGAGAGAACAGATGGTATCTGTTCACATTCCTCTAAAATTAGAATAGTTTTCAAGATGGTGGAAAACAATTTAAGCTAAAGGGAGTTCCAAAGTGCAGAAGTATGGTAAAACAAAATATTAAAATTTCTCACAATCCTGACCTTGGAACAGATACGGCAAAATAAGAAAATTTAGAGAAAGAGCAGGTCTGGTATCTATTGACATTCACCTTAAACTAAAATAGTTGCCAAGATGGCGAAACAAGTTAAGCCACAGCGAGAGTTCCAAAATGCAGGAGATACGTTTAAAAAATGGTACCGTATATCCCACAATATTCTAACCTTTGGAACAGACAGAAAAGTGTGAGACGATACGGCAAAGTGTGTGTTGCACGCGAGTGAAGGTGCGCAAAGAAGGGCCAACGAGGGAACGACATTATTAGGACGGACATACTAATAATAAGAAGAGTTTTAATAAGGAGACATATAACGTCTGACACTAACAGGAAGAGGTTTATGAGGATGATGCCACATCCATGTCCTACCAGATTAAATAGCTCGGTTGATGAATCCTATTACGCAAAGATAAGTGACATGTTGGGGCACCGGACCAGATGTCACAGCAATATTCCATTACTGGGCGTATGGACTTTCTGAAAACTCTAAACAAGTTCCGGATGACACGGATTCAGGGTTCCAGAGTGCCAGGAGCCGATTTCACGAAACGCTATATGATTCTTCCTATCTCGAGTTTAACACGACGAGTTATAACTAGTCCCAACTTGCGATTAATCTTATTACAATTTACAGTGCAAGACTGGGACTCGTCCTAAGTCCTAAGAATGAGTTAGGAAGAGTTTGGTGAAATTGACGGATCGACCATTTCCAGGTCAGCCTGACCAAGAAAATGGTTTCAAAAATTGTATTTTTATCACGGATTGGGCATCATATTTGACCCCATTCTTGGTCACTTACACACAGATTCTGATCTATACTCCAATATGTCTTCAGATGGATTTATACTGAAGCTGTACGTTGAGTGGCTTCTAAAAAAGTATGGGGTTCACCAAGCAATTTGGATGAGAATTGTACCCTGAAACCGGGGATCCCAGTGGTGTAACACATATAGACGTTTCGATCAGAAGTTACAGAATGTCTTCAGAAGTATAAATTCATTCTGAGGCTGTAGACGCCGATACGTGGCTTCTAATCATCAGGGAATCACAAAACCATTTAGAACGAATTCACATGTCACTTCTTTCAATTCTCTTGTTTGGTTTTAGTTTTTACTGCTGGTATTTTGGATAGTGATAAATTCTCTGTTACCACTAGACGTTTCGATCAGAAGTTAAAAACTGTCTTCAGAAGTATGGATTAATTCTGAAGTTGACGTTTTTGTCTGGGTTTCACCCAAGCAATTTGGAATTAACTCGTATTTAATTACATTGTTCGGTTTTAAGTTTTAATGCTGGTAGGTATTCGGTCAAGTGCTAAAAATACTCTGTTACAAGGTTATTGGACCCATTAAAAGACCAATTGAGATTGTGTTGACCTCCATTGTTTTAAAACCAAACACATCGGTCTTTCCTTGAACCCTCCCAAATTGCTTACATTTTTATCAAATAAACATTGTAAATAATAGAGATAGTGAAGGACAGGTATTTAATTCAATAATACATCTAGTGCGGAATTGACGTTTTTGATAGATTGTTTCCCATAAATTAATTTGACTAATATGCGTGTGTGAAGTTACTCAGCAAATAATTGAACTTGTTATAAAGGTTTCTCACATTAAATTGAGACTTTTTATGTCTGTCATTTATGTACCCGAAACAAAATATATCGCTAAACAAAAAGGCTTTATATAGTCCTTTGTCCTTCACTTTTGTGTTCGTACCAGCGTCTATGTACAACGAACATACATAATATACCGAAAAATAATTAAAAATAACGTTTTGTTTTATTGTTGTTCAAGTGATACAACTTCGTGTTTATCACTAAACCGATGTGTTTAATTTGAAAATTTACCACGTATGAAGTTCATACCAGAACCATTTTAAAGCAATCGCACAACATCGGTAAACAGTATTGTCCAAAAGCTCACACTTCGTGTATCACAACTTATATATAAATGAACAAACATGTAAAAATTTAGGCTCAATCGGTTCGCCGTGTCATGACATGGTTTCAAAATAAATCAGTTATTCTCGATATTGAGAATTTATAATTGTTTTCTCAAAAAGTAAAGCATTTCATTAAATAATATTTAAATGGAAGTCTTTCACTATTACTTTCTGTAAACCCTGTAAGTTATTTGTAATTTTAGTTTTTTAATGTTCAGAAAGTGTCCAACGGCTTTATAATCATGTGAAATAATATTTCCCTCTGAAATCAGCCATACTCGAGAAAATTGTTTTTGAAAACTTATGAAAAAACTGCAACAGCTGATATCGGTTGTCACCAAAATTAAGGATAATAGGAGACTTCCAGGACGCTTGGTAGCAGCAGACTTACCAGGTAAAATCCATTGCTCTCGGTCATGTGCGCATGCTCAGAACTACGTAAACAATGAAAATTAACCTTGCAAGTCTGCTGCCACCTAGCGCCTAAAAGTCTCCCATTTGCTTAAGTTTTTATCAAATAAAAATGTAAATAGAGACAAAGAGGGGCAGTACTTCAAACATAAATCACGCGAGGAATTGACTTTTTGTTTAGATTGTTTGCTCGGCAAGTAGTCGATTTATTTATAAAGGTTTCACTAATTGGTATTCATTTCAGACTCTTACGCCTGGCTTTTATGTGCACAACAACTTGAAAAATCTTGTTATTAATTTGAACAAAAGTATGAAATAAAACGAGTTCAATAAAATAAAACAAAAGATATTGCACTGCACCTTTGAGATCATCCGGCGTCTTTGTACAACGAAGGGTAGACAAAAGTATGTAAAAATATAACGTATTGATGTATTATCTCAGCGATCTTTATATTATGAAAACAATTGATTAAAATATTCATAACTTTGTTAATTGTAAGTGTATTTCCTATGGACACCTTTTTAAAGTATTGTAAGTTTAACTAATCTTTTTATAGTAGTGCTTTTCCATAACTTTTTAAATTTCGCGGTTTGTGATTTTAATTATTGGCTGGTCCATTTTTGTGGTTTATGTTTTTAGAAATCGTTTATGCTCTTTGGTAATTTTTGCTCTTGTTTGGAGCTATTTTTAATGTGTACAGCGCCTTGGGGTCCAGTCATGGATGTAAGGCACTTTATAAGCGTTGTTTATTATTATTAATATTATATTGTTTAACTAGCGACATGAACTAAATAATCAAGAAAATTGTTTCAATCTTAAAAACCCATAAAAAACGCAACAGTTGCATGATTTCGGTTGTTATCAACGATGTGTTTACATGCTGAACATTGTGCATGGTTTTTCATTATTTTCTCCTGACTAAAACAATGGAATAAGCCCCCATTTTAACAGTAAGATTTGTTATTATGTATGGTCAGCAGGGGGTCTGGTTGTACACAACAACTTTTAAATAACCTTGGTTTAGCCCATGGCCAACTTGAAGCATTGTCTGTATAGTGTTAAAAAAAAAAAAAAAAAAAAAAAAAAACTGTGACCGTTTTGTCCCAGCTCAACCAATCCTGTTTAATAATACCGATACCGGTCAATACCATTATCCAGAAACGTACTGATATAATAATGCAAAATTGTTTGCATTTTTGTATGCTACAAAAATGCGGTTTGCTCTAAGAAAGTTGTTTATTTTCCGGACAGTCAACTCTTGGTTATTAAGTTTACGACTGAGAGTGTACCAATTATAGATATGTTCTAAGGGTACATGTTTATTCTATATCATGCCCTATTGGGACAGAGGGTATCCCCAAATATTCCACTACTTTAAACACACTACATTCCTCTGGTACAAATGTACACCCCTTCCCTATATACAATCATCTAAAAATTTCCTGAGAATCCAAGCTCACAATAAAGACACAATTATAGGATACCATGCCCCCAAAATCGAGCACCGCGAGTTGGGAATTCTATTCTTTCTGAGTAGGATGCGGATCTCTAATTGGATTATTTTTTACACGTTGCATCCTGATTTGACAAAAACACATCTTTTGAAACTTTTTTTTTTTTTACAGTTATCCCCGTTGATGCTTGCAGAATTATTATGATGCTCATGCTGCAACTTGTTTACAATTTTGTGTTGGAATGGTACATTGTACCTCTCGGGTGGTTTGGGTATAACTCCCTCTCCACCAACAAAGTGCGTAATTGTTACCATATTTGGATTTGGTAATTAAAATGTCAGCTGCTGATCCTAAACCTCGCCACGAATTATTTGTTTGAACACGGCGCAGGGATGTCCCATCAATCATGACAATGACTGTTTATTCAAAAGATTTTTTTTAACATTCTAGGAAATTCGACTCCAGGGGATAAGCAACTCCAGGAATTTGCATGTTTTTTTTAATTTAAGGGCTGTGTAATTTTTGAACATGTGTCGGCAAAGCTTCCTAACGCCAAGCTGGCAACATCCCATCTCTCTCATTCAGAAAATAAAATAGTGATATAGTATTACTAGACGAGAGTCATTGTGAAATCATAACTTGGCCGGAAGTGAACCCACAAGTAGAAAAGAACGCCATCAAACGGTAAAATCACAAATTAATGTGCAACACTTTGACAGACATACATACAGGCAAATATTTTTGAAGCTAACAGTTTTGAACGATGTGTATATAAATGATGCACTTTATAAACCAAAGCTGTACTTTACCTCCTCCTTGACGTGCGTTCCAGGTGTAATCCAGAGTGGGCTTGGCAGCTTAAAGAAGAACATCAAACATCTTCAGTTGATTCTACAAATCAAAAGGAGAAACGATGTGAAGCATAAGAAAGTGTAATTCTCAAGAGTATACAGTAACATCAGAAAAATAATTATGTGAAATAATTAGCATGAAATGTCGTACCCGTTTACATTATTTGTGCGTTCGTGACTGCCGAGAAACACGAGAGCAAATGGTGACGGTTGTATAAGTGACAGGCAGATATAAAAGCTCACTAATTCAATGATGGTCGGCCGATCATTGCTTCGCAAACCAACACATGGCGAAGCGATTTCACTTGATGCTTGTGAATGCTACCCAAATTATTTTGTGGAAACGGTGAAGTACAATTGTTTTCCTTGTCTGCAAACGAAGTAATCCACATTAAAGCTGTTCAGCGTTGGTTCTCGGAAGGATGGTCATTAATTAACGGAATAACACCCTTTTATGGTGTTTGATGACAAAATTGTGAATTTTAGTGATAAACAAATTACTTAGAACTGCAAACTATACTCCTTCTGTTCTCATATGTCCACCATGAGTTAAGATTGAAAGATTCCAAACACTGTTAAAGTGTTTTTTCAAGGGTTTACACAGCATTGGTATTAGTAAACATATAATGTTCGTAGATTTGCACGAAACAAATAGCCAAGAGTTAGATCGGTTATATGAGGTTCTTCGGAAACGAGAGCACTGTGTATAGCCTTTTCAACTACAGAAACAGACTGAAAGTAATTACAGTAGCCCTCATCAAAACAATACCCAATCCTTCAACACACAAAGGATTCATGCTTGGGGAAACAAAACACGCTAATGTCGTAATGTATACGTTTGGAATGACTCATCATTACGAAAACATGTTATATAAAAAAAAAAAGCTCTTATATTGGCGCAAAGTGTTGTCATTTTTTGCTGAATTGCCTCACCAAAGTTATCAGATAATTAGAACGGTATAAGGTTATGCACAAATTCTCATGTTAAATGTTTTTTTTTATTATAGAAAAATGAATTACTTCGACAACTATAAATCTTTCTTGTTATTTTGTTTACCTTAGTCCCCATGCGTTAATTTGGTTAGATTGTAGACCAAAATGGAGTTTAGCGCATCTTCGGTTAAATTAACACTACGTATACTGTCACATAAGCCTTATGAATATACCTGAAAGAATAAATTGAACACCAGAATTTTTCAGTGTCTGGAATTTCGTGCTCGGTTAATGGTTAAGGCGTGAGCGAGGCTTAATGGTTCCTAACCCGTGACCATCGTTGGTAGGTAGACACTGCATGTCTAAGTGACAATAACAAACAGTTTGATAGTTAGGCCTAATTAAAACTGCGAATGTGGCGCAGCTGTTTTGTTTCTATGAAAACATAAATATTTGACACCGTCTCGGCTAGGCGCGGTTGTCGCTTCAAACATATACAAAGGTCGGGCCTTCAATTAAATAAGGAGTGAAATCGCTCTTTTCTGTACTCGTTAACTTGATCTTTAAAGGCAGTGGACACTTTTGGTAATTGTCAAAGACTAGCCTTCACAGTTGGTGTATCTCAACATATGCATAAAATAACAAACCTTCGAAAATTTGAGCTCAATCGGTCATCGAAGTTGCGAGATAATAATGAAAGAAAAAAACACCCTTGTCACACAAAGTTCTTGCGTTTAGATGGTTGATTTCGAGACCTCAAGTTCTAAATTTGATGTCTCGAAATCAAATTCGTGGAAAATTACTTCTTTCTCGAAAACTTTGGCACTTCAGAGGGAGCCGTTTCTCACAGTGACTTATACCATCAACCTCTCCTCATTACTCGTCACCAAGAAAGGTTTTATGCTAACAATTATTTTGAGTAATTACCAATAGTGTCCACTGCCTTTAAAATGTTTGGTGGAAACCAAAGGACCCGGCACAAGAGGAAATTAACTACTGATGTGGCTTTTATTTGACGAATAAACCACAAATCTCATCCATCAACACAAGCTATCACCAGAGGTACATACTGGCTTCAAATCGATATAGGACTTTATCATACTGTCTCCATTTTGGTCGTGTTCCTCGTATCGAATAACTATAATGAATGCTAATAATCATTTTGCAAATAGGAACCAGACTAATTTGGTCTTCCAGCCTCGGTTTGGTAACATTGATCAATGGGAGAAATTCAAGATGGCTGCACCATGTTAAAGGTCTATTAAGAACAGTCAGAACAATCGTGGATAGTCAGAACAATCGTGTTAGATTGCACTAGTTAGACCATGGAGGAAGAATATGTTTGAGTCCGAGTAGAGCAAAGAGCTGAGCTCAAATAACTCAAGGGGAGGGGTTTATACCTCTCGTATTTCATGAAGGTTTCATAGGATTGCATTGCGTTCTACGATAACTGAAGTTACCGACACTTCATGTGACCCAACACATGAAATACGGCCTGGAAGTTTTAAGGGAAACGTTGCCTTGGATAGGACGAGTTGGTCTTTACAAAAGCGTACGTCCCCTGTTTGTTATGAAATGCATATTGTTATAGAAAGATGTTTTAAAAGTAGAATAGAATTATCCACACAAATATGCCTCGAAATTCCACGGTTTTCCCAATACGTAGTTTTAGTGACTTTGAATAGAAACTTACTTCCAGAGGTTGAATTAAACTCAGTGGCAGGAAAGTTATTTCCAATTAAAGACTAAATTGACTTTTTACGGGGTTTACTGTTAAGAGTGCAATTCTAATGAGTTGTTAAAGTTAAATTGTTTTTCAAAAGTGGCCTAACGCAAGGTAGAGCCAATAGAGTTGGATGATGGCATGCAAAGTGCAAAGATGGATATCCTGACGGGAAATATCAATCAATGCATTGCTGCTGTTTCAGCATGGTTTCTTTTAAAAGTTGTCATTACGCAAGGTAAGAGCACATACAGTTTACTGATTGGATACAAAGTGCAGGGTCAGGAACACTGAGTGGAAATATCAATTAATGCATTGCTGTTGTTTCAAAAAGGAGTTTAAATTGTTTTTTAAAGGGTGGCCTTACGCAAAGTAGAGCCAATAGAATTGGATGAATGCATACAAAGTGCAAATAACGATACACTGATGGGGAATATCAACGGCTGAATTACTGTTTCAAGAAGGAGTTTCTATTACCACAGATCCACCCAAGAACACCCATACCATTCACTCGTGATGAGTCAAATCCATTGAAATTGAAGTGGGGTCCATTTGCTCATTGGTGATTGACTATTCATAAGGAGTGAACGTGTACTAATGCCAATGTCTCGCTCTTAGCAATGTCTCCATTTGAAGCAATTTGATGCCGACGAGCATCGCTAGTAATCGGTATAATCCACTGGGGGAGGAGGGTTGCCTGGGTTGTCACGCAATAAGCATTATCCATCTCAGATTGCCAGTGTTTACCAGGGATAACTGGATTACGAGTTGATGAAACCAATAATTTCAGCTGCTGCACCACTGAAAGAGTGTGACATAAACACAGGTTGATAAATCACAACCATACACTAATAATGATCATGGAAATAATTGTACCACTCAGAGTAATAAATAAGTTCATATTGTATTCACATTAGGTGAGGTTAGTAACCTCGGGATGGATGAAACAACATGGAGGGAGGTATAAGTTGTGGAGATGGAGTGAGGTGTTGAGGTGTTGATGTGTATGAGGTACATTGGGATGTGTTATAACGGTTATTGACATTTCCGGATTAGGCATGACCCGGAGGCAATTCCCCCCTACCCCCCGAACGACATTGAAATATGTTTTCCCCTGGCGCTGTGATTGGCTCTTTCCATCAATTTACGTCCCTGCTCGTTTACCAAATCATTGCAATGTCGTTTGGGAAAAAAAAATAGCGACCCGGAAAGTTGTTACAAATTTGGAGTTTTAACCCGCATTCTGCGTATTTTGCCCAATTTTGGTGTCCTTTTGGCACAGATTCCGGTTATACTGACACATTCAGGCCCACAGTTGACTCAATCCGGGTCAATTCTGACCCGGTAGTTTTCATAATGCCGCAGTACACGGAACATGCATTCCATATAGTGTGTATCGCTATCCCTTATCGACAAGTATTTGGACATTGAGCTTAAATTCCTTCTTGGAGAATGCCTGAGAGGATGCCCGATATTTGCTTCATGTGGCACGTCTTATCATTTCCTAACCCTCTTCCGTAAAGTCTTAATACGTGCCTGAACATGAACACTAACTATGAGCTTGCATAATTTCCGAGAATTATAAATTGTGACCACGTAAAACAATAGGAGAGCCGGCGAGGCAAGGGACAGTGCAATTGTTATTTTTGGAGGGTGGTGAGTTTATTTAACATCGAGTCATGAACTTTTGTAGTCGGTTTTATGTGGCGGGCGAGGGAGGCAGGGGAACAGGAATTCCCATCCCAACTCAACTATGATTTGGTAATCTTTTGAGATATGATTTGGTAATATTTTGTAATAGGCTTTTATACGTGCTTGAACACTATTAATGAGATGCATTAGAATTTAAAAACTGTGACATGTGAAAATCGCTAGCTTGAGGCATAGATTCAAGAGTTTCCGAGAAAAGTAAAATAGTTTGTCAGGTTCATTGTGAAATGTTTAGATACCGGTACTGTGATTCACATGCAATTCTGAACGTCATCAATTAAACAGTTCCCAACACAACAGAGACAACGACCGAGACAACGACAAAGACAACGACAGAGACAACAACAGATACGACGGTGACAATATCAACAACAACAACGACAGCAGCAGGAACAGCAGCAGAATTATGCAGCAAACGAAGAAGCAGTAGTATGCAGCACAGCAGCAGGAATTAGCAGTTCAACAAAGTTGAGATATAACAGTAATTTATCGCTGGTATGGCCTTTTTTTGTCTTCGTGGAAACGTATTGCCGCCACATGATCAGCAACCTCAATAAAGTACACGATAACTTATCGTATACGTACACGATAAGTCCAAACTTATTGTGTAAGTGCAAATTATAGTGTACGTACACACTAAGTTTGATGTATCGTGTACGTATACACGACAAGTCAGTCCAAACTTATCGCGTACGTACACGACATGTTCCAACTTAGCGTGTACGTGCAAGTATTAGTGTACGTACAAAAGGAGTTTGAATGTATTAGTCAGGCAGCTTAGCGAATGCATGTGGACGTTCCGGACAAAAGCACCAAATGTTTTCCATGTGTTCCTTACTACCTAAGCTTTGCATTTTTGATAGGAACCACCTCACCAAGACGTATTATGGCGGCCATCTTGGATTTCCAAGATGGCCGCCATTTAAAAACCTGTTTTTGCCAATATCTCACCTCCTGAGTCACCTAGGATCACAATTATGGTGTCTAGATATACATTTCCATGGTCAAGGAATACATCTTTACCACTTAGAACAGCAAAAGTGCTTTATTTCCTTTGTATGGCGGCCATCTTGGATTTTTAAGATGGTCACAATATGAAAAACCCATGTTTGCCGGTATCTCGCCTCCTAAGTCACCTAGAATCAAAAGTATTGTGTCCAAATATATATTTTCATGGTCAATGAATCCAACTGTACCAGTCAGAAGAGCAGCAGTGCCTTCTTTCTTTTATATAGCGGCCATCTTGTGTTTTCAAGATGGCCGCCATATGAAGAAAAAAAACACATTTACCAATATCTCACCTTTTGAATCACTTATAACCACAATTAATGGTGACCAAATAAACATTTTCATGGTCAAGGAATCTAATTGTACCACTTAGAAGAGCAGCAGTGCTTTCTTTATTTTATATAGTGGCCATCTTGGGTTTTCAAGATCTTGGGATTTCAAGATCTAACCTTGTAAGTCGCTCATAATCAAAATTGTGGTGTCTAATACATACATTTGCATGGTTAATGCATACAAATAGAACAGCAGCAATGCTTTTTATGGTGGCCATCATGGGATTTTTAAGGTTTAATGAAGGCCTTGAAAGCACCAGGTAAACAAGACCATTTGCCCAACTGCAAGCTCTACTGGCCCAGACAATGCCACCACCCGCCACGTCTGGACCAGATCTGTGCCAGACATACATGGTTAGCTGGGAAGTGAGAATACTGGTCTTTGACAATTACCAATGGTGTCCAGTGTCCGATTAAGTCACAGCCAGTTTCATTTCATTTTGCTGTTTTCTCAAATAAATTGAAATATGCTGGTTCCAGTGTGTGCCATGAAATTGAACTCTGCAGTTGCACTAGGTGGAGTATGACCCAAGTTGTCAAACAGCAAATTTGTGATCCTGATCAACGATGAAGGTGGGATATTGAATCGGTTTATACTTGGCAGCCATCTTGAAAGTGATCGATGGCCTCAGAATAAAATAAAAAACGCCCCTGCTTTTCCAAGTGGTACAGTTGCATTGCTTGACCATAACAATATATGTTAGGAAGCCATTATTTTGACTCTAAGTGACTTACAAGGTGAGATATTGGCAAATATGTTTTTGTCTTCTTATGGCGGCCATCTTGAAAACCCAAGATGGCCACTATATAAAACAAAGAAGGCACTGCTGCTCTTCTGAGTGGTACACTTGGATTTCTTGGCCATACAAATTTATATTTGGTCACCATAATTGTGATTATAGGTCTAAGTGATTAAGAAGGTGAAACATTGATAACATATGTGTTTCCTTCATATGGCCGCCATCTTGAAAACCCAAGATGGTCGATATACAAAAGAAAGAAGGCACTGCTGCTCTTCTAACTGGTACATTTGGATTCATTGACCATGAAAATATTTATTTGGACACACTATTTGTGATTCTAGGTGACTTAGGAGGCGAGATACCGGCAAACATGGGTTTTTCATATGGTGGCCATCTTAAAAATCCAAGATGGCCGCCATACAAAGGAAATAAAGCACTGTTGGTGTTCTTAGTGGTGAAGATGTATTCCTTGACCATGGAAATGTATATCTAGACTCCATAATTGTGATCCTAGGTGACTCAGGAGGTGAGATATTGGCGATGACAGGTTTTTTAATGGCAGCCACGCCATAATACGTCTTGGTGAAGTGGTTCCTATCAAAAATGCAAAGCTTAGGTATTAAGGAACACATGGACAAAATTTGGTGCTTATGTCCGGAACTTTTGTGGTGAACGTACACGCTAACCTACATGTGCGTACGCGATAAGTTTGGATTTATTTGTACTAGATAAGATGGAGATGATTCATGTGGCGGCAATGCGCTTCCGCAAATAACAGCCATACAATAAGCAAACTCAATCTTGGGTTGATGTATTTGTTTAACTTCAGAGTGTTTTCTTCTGGAGTCAGGAACGCCCAACAAAGTACATTGATGTAAATTTATTTCACTTCTAGTTCCGATTTTGTTCCGGAGGAATGTTTTCGTCTTACATTCTTCATGCTAAATGTCTTATTGCTCGTGTACTTCAACATCACTCAACGTCCGCCCCAACATGAATCGCTCTTCTGTGTTGTTTACTTGTACGTGACTGGTATTAATGTTCGGGTCTGAATAATGGATTTTATAGAAAACAGACTGGAATGTACACACTCTTACAAAACCAACAATGATTGATTTGCTTTAGTTACAAAAGGTTGCTATATAAGAGCACTCTATGGATACATAAATTACGCCCTAAACCGAGAGTAACCACAACATATTTGGATCTGACCCTATTTCAAATGACACAGAAAACTTCAGAGAGCTGTGTCCAGTGAGTTGTATCGCAGTTTATGTTTTCCTGCGTCATTGTGACCGTTAGGTTCAAATAACGTGAGCCACGCGCCAGCCAGACGCGGCATCTAATAATAATAATAATAATAATAATAATAATAAAATGGAAATTTATATAGCGCCTATCCATGTAAACATGCTCCTCGGCGCTGAACAATTAATAGAAAACAAATTAAAATCCATACAATTAAAACACCCATCTGCGACTTACTTGTATCAACCAAAAATGCTGCCCAGCAATGCTCTGACCCGACACAGAAAACTTTAGAGAACTACATATACGTGAGTTGAATGGCCGCAGGGTGGCCTGCGTCATTTTTACCGTTAGGTTCAAATAACGTGAGGTGCCACGCGCAGGCCAGACCCCCAGCTGCACCCATTACCCGGACATACATTACCATGGAGTAACCAATTCACCACGTGACGAGCATCAAGTTCAAGAGCCCCGTGACTCCAGAAAAACAAACTATTCGTTTGATGTATAGATGCTGTTATTGGTAAGACAAGCAAGACCTTCTTAGAATCTAACATTGAAATCAAATCATCTATATTATAAAAGCGCTTAAATCGCATGGGCGCCGCCATTGTTGTCTGGCAAGTGGTGCCCGCACCCTCCTAAAATGATGCGTCCTGGGTAAATTTCGGGGTACGTACCCGTGGGTTGGGGCATGTGTTGTTTGTGACGTCACAGTCAAAGCGCGAGCGTGTATAACTTTGTGGTTGAGGGCAAGCGTCCTTCGTGACGAAGGCTGGTGGGGGTTATTAGAGCACGTTGTGGGGACAGGGGGATGGAAGTGGCATGTAGTGTGGTACGTCATTTGGAAGAGGGCGGGGAACGGCAAAAAATGTGGGGGACATTAGTAAAGGGGCTGGGAAAATAATACGGAAAGGGGAAAAAGAAAAAGGGACTAATGATGACATTGGACAGGGAAGAAAAAAAACTGGACAGAGAAAAATACACGAAACGGAGAACCACCTGACTGACGGGACCCGCGGGGAACAAGAAAGTTATGGTACGGCAAAAGTGCAAAGAACAATTCACGAGCGGGATGACGGGGGAAGGAGGCACGGGTACGATTCTGGACGGGGAAAGGATGTATGGGCACGTGGTACGTCTGTGGGACGGGGGAACGGCAAAAAAAAGAAATGACGGGGAAAATGAACAGGGCTGGGGTAGGGATTGAACAAAATTAAAAGGGACTATCGTGATATGGGACATGGGACAGGAAAATTTTAAACTGAGTGGGGGAAAATCAAGCCCATTAAACGGGAAACAAAACGGGACCCGCGCGAAACTTGAAAATATGAGTTATGGGCAAACAGTGGCAAGCAAATAAAAATGCCAATGCAGGGGATCGCGGGGACGGGAGAGGCACGGAGGCGTGGGTTAGATATGGGACGGGATCATAGGGTTAAGGGGCACACGGTTGGACAGGGAGTTGGGGGAAAAAATGAACGAGGCTGGTGAGGGGGGGGGGGGGAAGCAAAGGGGTTTGAAAACTATACCGAACAGAAAATAATAAACTGAACGGGAACAAAATAAACGAAACGGGATATAAACGGGACTGGGAAAGAGTCACTATCGGGATCCGCTGGAAACTGGAAAATATGGATGGGATCGACAATGCCGAAACGGAAAAAAGACGGACGAATTCACAAAGCATTAAGATTCGTCTTAACTTAGGATGGGTTGTTTGCCACAGTGGTTTGTATTGTGACCCTGCCCAGCCACTTTAGCCCTCCCCATGTACACAACGCTACACTTGCAGCATCTTTACGTAGAGCTTTCTAGCGGGGTTGCCGCGCAAAGCGCGGCATCCCGCTAGTCTGCGATGAAATTGCCACAAGTAAACATTCTTGGAAACTTGCATTCAAAACGACTATTACTTTGATGATTTAAGGTGTAAGACAATCTCACACTGTTTCAAGGAATACGTCTGCACCTGTCCCAAATAAACAATTTTTATTGTCAGGTTTGAGAAGTTACGTTTCTTGAAAACAGGCAGTTTCAATTAACCTGCATTTTATTAAAGCCATAAAATTTTACTGAATGTATTCCTAAATCACAAACCAATCACGTTTTGTTGTAGACTAAACTGTTTGATAGATGTACACTGTCAAAATAACGTACCCATCAGGCTCAGATTTCAAAAGAATCTTGACAACGCTCATGGGTCTTGTAGATTACCACTTCTACCGAAGTGATTTATTTCAACAACAAACTTTTACATGAGAGGTGTTTGATCTGAAAAAATTCGACTCGTAAGTATTTTGCAAATCTTCATATATTACTTGGAAAAACATCATAGACTGCATATCCTGTTATATTTCAAGGGTTGCGGGATGGTTATTCTAAAACTGTAAACTGGACTTTCACCAATGGCTATGTGAGTATTTCTATACAACTCATCGAAACCATGGACACCATACACTGCGGTTGCTGGGGGGGGGGGGGTGAGTCTTAAGTTCTACAGACCTCACACACCCAATCCCATCATCACGTTAGTGATAAAACATAAGCGAATTTAGCCTCTTTTACTTTTCTGAACAATGGGGGTGTTAATGTTGGCTCAACCCTTACATCGATGTCTGATACTCCGCTCTAGAATCCATATGTCTTGGGTTCGAAACCACACACTCTGGAGCAACCTACTTCTTGGTCACCGTCAACCAGAATCTGTTTCAAAATGAACCATTTCTGGGTCAATTGGCGCAGAATCCGAGTTAACATCACTTGTAAAACACTTTCCGGGTCAGGCTGACCCGGAAATGCTGACCCGGAAATGGGTCAGGGCCCCATGAGAGCCAGGATCAGGGTCAAATCTGACCCAGGAGTGTTTAGAGTGCACCATATAGTGTTAAACACACGCCCAAATGGAAGACATTATATATACATGTATGCCGCAAGTTGCATGCACAGTGTTGATGTTTTATCATTACTTATTCATCACTTCATTCCGCAAGTTGAATTAACAAGACGTGGAATAAGGAGGAAAACGACGACAAGAAGTGGTGTAAGGAAAATTGCCTTGCCCCTGGGAAATCTCACGAGAAACGGCTCATCAAATGAGACATTAGAACATACTCGGGCATACCATTACCATATAGTGCAAACATGTGTCTTTTCGGTTAGACTTGACTCAAGTCGGAGTCTGAGTTAAAGCCAATACACCGTCTAGCCAATTAATAGACCGTACAAGTCTCGCGCGTATTCGAACTTTGGGACCAAGTTGGTCCCAATGAGGCATACCTTAAAATTAAATGTTTACTTTTTTTATTTTATATGCCGAGGGAACCTTTATAAGAGAGGGTCTGGAACTGCACCTGAATATAGGCCTGATATTACTTGTGTAGATCTGAAAGATTATTTGGAAAGATAGAGTACGCGAGGCCTGTGCGATTGATGGGGTTTTGAGCCCTATTTAAAAAATCTAATAATCTAAGCTAAATTTTGTGTGACGTCATTCTGTTGATGGAAGTGTGGGTTATCTACGCCCAACTGTAGATTCGTCACCCAACTGTAACTATTTATACACATCCAATGTGGATTTGTTACAGATCTCACCCTCAGCCAACTGCAGATTCCTTGCGAATCTGACCCAGCTGTAGATACTCTCAACGGTATAGATTCGTTACGAGCGCATGTATACACTGAAGTGTTGATTCGTATCAATTGCTCACCTTTATAATGTCTTGTCACATTGAAAAATAACATGATGTGCCTAAAAAAAACAGCTAGAAATTGTTGTTTAGCTATCAATTTACAAAAAAAACATCGCCAGTTTGTACTTTATACAACTATTGTAAAACTTATCGGAACATTGTACTCGATAATGCAATCACTATAGATAAAGTAATTTATGACACTTGAATAATTTACGATTCCATAGTGAGCCTTTTGTCTGCAATGGGCGGTGGACAAAACAATAGTAAACAAGTATTGTGTTTTTCAACAAAGGTAGATTGACTTATTGGCGTGATTATTGTAATGGTTGGTTGTTTCAAACCATTGTTTGTCATTTCAGGAGTTCATTGGAGTCGTGGACGGTGTTGCACTATAATAATAAACTTCGTTTCTCGTCCAGTTTCCCAACGTGGCTGTGGGGGCATATCTTAAAAAGTTTGGTCCTTTCCATGCACGTGGGATTTAGAGTGTGACATGGAGGTCAAGATTTTAAGTTCCTTAAAGGCCTTGGACACTATTGGTAATTACTCAAAATAATTGTTAGAATTAAAACTTAGGCCTACTTGCTAACAAGTAATGGAGAGCTGTTGATAGTATAAAATATTGTTATAAACGGCTCCCTCTGAAGTAACGTAGTTTTCGAGAAAGAGGTAATTTTCCACTAAAATATTTGAATGTGATTTCGAGACCTCAGAATTGGATTTTGAGGCCCGAAATCGAGCATCTGAAAGCACTCACTCAACTTCGTGCGACAAGGGTGTTTTTCTTTCATTATTATCTCAAAACTTCAACGACCAATAGTAAGCTCAAATTTTCACAGGTTTGTTATTTTGTGCATTATGTTGAGATACACCAACTGAGAAGCCTATAGTATTTGACAATATTAACAATAGTGTCCGGTGTCTTTAAAGCAAAGAACAAAAAACCCAGATCAGTTTTGGTTATCTTTTTCTTATCATAACTTTGTGTCTCAGTGTCATATTTTTCTCAGGAAATTCGATACTATTTAACGGAGGACACCAAATTAGTGAAAATTTGTTGGATCGAATTACTCCATAACATCTCAAATCTCATCTTTTAATTACGTTAAGTTTGACAAATGCCCTGTTTTTGTTTTCAGCAATGGCTTAGACTAAAATAGTTGAGAAATGTAGTTACTGACGTCAACAGCCAACTGGCAAATATTTAATTAAAGTTCCATTAAAACAAGACAATCTTTGCCCCAAGTCCAAATATTATGTGTTAAGACAAGTATGCAGTATAAAGGCCCTGGACACCTTGGATGATTGTCAAAGAACAGTATTCTCACTTGGTGTATCCCAACACATGCATAAAATAACAAACCTGTGAAAATGATGGCTCAAGATTGGTCATCGAAGTTGCAAATAATTAAAGACAAAACACCCTTGTTGCACAACTTTATGTGCTTTCAGATGCCTAATAAAGGCTTCAGCTGAAGTGTTTTATTATTTGAGTGAAAAATTACCTCTTATGTTTCTTCAGAGCAAGCCGTTTCTCACAATGTTTTATACTACCAGCAGCTCTATCCATCGTTACTGAGTTAGTTTTTAAGCGTACAATTATTTTGAGTAATTACCAATAGTGTCCAGTGTCTATAAAACAATAAAATTGGTGGCATTCCAGACCATATCTGGCTCAGTGTGACTCGGAATCAGTGACAAACGGACACAAATGTGTATATCAAACTGTGTATATCGCATTTCTGAACACTTTTATTTAAGTGTTCAGAAATGTGGTTTAAAAATCACTATTTGAAATAGCAAGTTGAAACAAGTTTTCCATTCAGCCTGATCCAGCTATGAGTCTGACCCAAGGATTCAGAGTCCGGGTACCAGAGCCCAATTTCATGTTAAGCACAACAAGCAGTTATAAGAACAAAACAACAGTCATGCTTACCTTACCAGAATAAGGTTACCATCCAAGCTACCATATTTTTCGTCATAATATGTACATTTTTAAACTGGTGCAATGGCTAACTGGTTTCATGCTCATTTCTGCTTAGCATTAAATTTCTAGTCAATGTTTTCTGCTCGAGCAGCTCTAAATGAAATTTGGCCCCAGTAGCTTTTTAAGTGTGTTGCAATCGAGTCCCCTGACGACTACCACATCATCCTTTCGAAACGTGAGGACACACAGCCGACTCTTTCAGATTCTACAACACCTCTTTACAAACTGTGACATGGTCAACTCAAAAGAGTTAATTAATATCAAAACCCACGTACAAAGCCTGACATTCTACATTAATAACTGATTACCAAACAGCTGCGCGTAAATGTAAACAGAATTCAATCAAAAGTCTTTGTTTGATTTATAAAACATGACAATTCTCTACAGGGTTCAACAAACAACCACGTTTGTTATGGTAAGTTTATTAATTCTAAAGGAGGCGTAGATTTGTTTTTGAACATGTTTTGAACATTAATTTTTAATTCCGCAGGTGTGTGTCACGTGATTGATTTATGTAATGTATAGTGCAGTCTATTTATAGATCTTTTTTATTTCCAAACATAATGTGACGTGATGTGTGACGTGGGTGGGTGACGTGACGATGTGTTTTATAGGAAGAAACTATCAATAAAATAATAGCAAACGTGTGGGTAAATCCATGCGTAAATTTCTTGTGTGAGAGTGTTTGCTCTGAAAAGAGCCGGTGTGGTCTCGACGTTTCGAACAGTATACTCTGCTCGTCTTCAGGAGAATGTAGTGATTTTGTACAATCGTTCAAAACGAGAGAAAAAAATTGTATTGGCAAAGTCACGAGTCAATTTGTTTTTTTTTAACCAGGGCAACACAAGCACGACGTACGTGTATATTGTTTATAGTAAAAAGGATGCGGGCTATAGTCAACTTCTCAGCCTGCCTTGGGCAACGAACTGAAAATAACAAGAATTAACAATATAACGAAATTAACCAAAATACTTTTCAAAACCGTATTAATTTATTTTTGAGTTTGTGAATGTAATTTAATTTAATCTAGAGTAACTGCTGCTAGGCAGACTTTTCATGAACCGGCGTTAAATACACACCATTATTTAAATGAATTCATGTCCTTAATATGTTTACCAAATTGAATTAAGTTAAAAATTGGACCAAAGTACGCCTTTTGTCATAAATGGCTTTGTTGTTTAGGTATAACAACAACAGGTGTTTTTTAATGATAGTCTATAATTATCATAGACAAATATTTAATCGGTTGATTTTATTATGCTGATGATATGAAAATGTTGGCTGATTAAGTTCTTACGGCTTTATTTCGGTTTGGGTTACGCTAACCGCTAAATAAACAATTTTACAGGTCACATTTCATTAAATAAGCCATACATAAACTCAGAGAATCTTCTCAAAAATTAAATTAAATAATTAAATTTCTTTCCAAACAAATAAATAGTGTATATAGTCTAATAATCTTAATGGGAAACATAATGACAGGTGTGTGTGTGTGTGCTGGGGGGGGGGGGGGACGGGGGGCTACGAGCCGTTGCTACCTATTCGGACACGGGCTTATTTGACGTGTTGGAAAACTGTTAAAAGGGCTGCGTCGTCATGATCAAAACATGCATGTGGCTGTACATGAAACTATTAACTCCCATCCGGTTACAGCACACGAGCGCCCTCTATCAATTTAGAGAGCGCCCTTGTGAGGTGGCAAAAGTTTATAATTCCAGATTACACAGCGACCATCCAGGACCGAGTGGTCATGACTATTTATGGCACCGTGAACACGGCCCAATATCATGACTCTGCTATAGTTTGGCTGACAAAAGGGTCTGAAACTATGCTCAAAATTATAGAGGCATGTTGACATTAAGGTATTTCCACCTGTTAGTAATATCTGGAGTTAAAGGAACACGTTACCCTGGATCGGACGAGTTGGTCTATAAAAAGCGTTTGTAACCTTTTTTTATAAAATGCATATAGTTGGAAAGGTGTTTTAAAAGTAGAATACAATGATCCACACACACTTGCCTCGAAATTGCGTGGTTTTCCTTTTACTGTGCGAACTAACACGGTCGGCCATTTATGGGAGTCAAAAATTTGACTCCCATAAATGGCCGACCGTGTTAGTCGTCGAGGTAAAAGGAAAACCGTGCAACATAACTGTGTGGACCATTGTATACTTTTACAATATCTTTATGCATTTTATAACAAACGGTTACAAACGCTTTTCAAAGACCAACTCGACCGATCCAAGGCAACGTGTTCCTTTAAATATTTCAATGAGCTTGTGGGAACATGTCCTGAGCACTAGAAGTAGATCGAAGAGCAAGTTTTTTGGTTTAAGGTTTATTTATGTCAAAATGTCATGGATCGTTAAAGAAATTCGATAAAAAAGACATTATTGAAAGCCAAAACAAAAAATCCTGGGATAAAAAAAAATTACTCAATGTATACCTCCACTTAAAAAAAAAAAAAAACATAGGAAAAGCAGCGGGGGTATGTGTTGCGAAGCCTGTTAGTCTTGCATAACAAAAATTAAATTTAAAATGAGGCTGCGTTTTTTGTTTTACTAGGCAGACATACAAACAGTCTGAATTCAAAATAAAGTCAGTCCGAAATTCCTTATCCCTGGATAGTTTTGTAATATTTGTTTGCCATGATTGTATTGCCTTTATTGTTGTTTTGGTTACATTGTCATCTGACAAAATTAAATTTATACAAAAAGTTGTACGTTCATTCCTGAATTATAATTAGGCCATGGGGCATGGGTCATTTTTCTGTTCGTTCGTGCAACACAGCTGGGGTAACTTATTTCGTTTCACTTTACAAAAGACAATGCCATACTAATGTCAAATTCACCTACCCTAGTTTTTTGGAAGCCGTGGCAGTCAGCGATGGCAGTAACTCTCTAACAAGATTAGGCGAACAATCCATGAATCTATTGTCCATGACGTGACCAGATGTGGTGTTGTCACATTTCCCCCTCGACAACAAAAGACCATGTTCATTTCCAAAAATAACATCACAACACCTGCTTGTTAGTCAATACAACAAATCGTTACCATGGTCACTGACTGACCAGTCTTAAGGGATTAAAGACATAATAGACAACATGGTTTGCGGTTCGGGTGCAAACAATTCGGTGTATGTAAGTTTGGCATATACCATTCACTGTATTTGTATGACCCTCGCTCAATGGTATAGGACTACGGTGTAACATCACATTTATGTTTTATTGCAGAGGAGATCTTTGAACTGTGACTAATGCAAAAGCTGTTCACAAATTGTCCTGATAATAACTATAGTAAACAATATCCTATGTTCCTACCTATTGACAAACAATATTAATGTTTACTGCACATAAAGTTTTCAGGCCTATATAACTTGTTGAACTTGAGCAATCACACTCTACTATACAATTGTCGACCTAGGGTTTGTTTACAAGTGTACTTTCAGTTCATTTTCTTTTTAACAATAACCCTGAATCCTCCATTTATCCTTAGCAATAATAAAGGGCTACGGGAAACATACAAATATTTGTTCAACAAGTATTGATAGTAGTCTCGGCACTGGAGGCAGGACTACGGGAACGTGCCCGGGAGAGTAAACTTGCCCCGGCGTCCAAATGTCACGCTACCCGGCGGGCGAAATGCAAACGGCAAAGACCACATCAAATTATTGACAAAGTTTACGGCAAGATTTTGATGGGTAGACCAAGGCCTAGACCAAGGGCAAACCATAGACAATGAACACCATGTAATTCCACGCCTGTCACATTATTGTTAGTTGTCCTTCTCAATTTTATCGTGGTTTTGTGGAGAAAAGAAATAATTCATGTAGTAAGAGCAGCAGCTGACAGCGCTTTTATACACAACGTAGTCACGTTAACCAGTAAGCGATATGGAGCACTGTGGACTGTAAACTGTAATTGAACCATTTGAACCAAGGAGGAGCAGTCAATGTGACATCTCCAGTCTCGTCTAAAATCAATTGTCAACTCATTTACTTACCCCCGGCGAACTTGGCCGTATGTCAGGCAGAATTAGCTGCCGTTGAACTGTCAATTTATCCAGGGGAAGTTCACACATCAACGTGGTAAATAGTGAGATAGAAAATACTCCGTCATGTCCGAGCTGCACAAGTTAACTCTCCATGTGCGTTATGCATGAGTGAATGCACACACATTCTGACCTTGCTCTAAAATGTTCTGACCTCCTCCAAGTTCCAACTCCAACTCCAAACTTCCGAGACTATCACCCATAAAAACTCCCCTGTATTTACTCAAAATGAAGAGCTAACAGTGTACAATGGCTAAACCGAATTCCACCTCCATAATTGAAATGTAAATTAGACTTTAAGTGGCTGCACGCGTTGGGAAAACAACTCGATGAAAGAAGCAACACATTGTAAAGTACCTGCATAAATTACTGGAATGTCATTGGTCAAGACCAGCCACGTGACAACTTCGAATTTTCCAGTTTTCTCAGTATCGTCTGCTCCGCGGTTGGTATATAGAGTTGTGTGCACAAAACTCAAACTTTAAGTATTTCGGAGTCAAAAAAATACATATAGTTGTTGTGGATTAGCTTATTTTAACACTGTGTCATATTTAGTGTAGAATAAAACAAATCAGTACAAAAAGAAGTATTTCAGAGCATACAAAACGTCAGTCAAGAATGATCGTAATAATTACCACTAAAGCACAAAAAAGTGCTAAGCACAGAAAAAAATCTTCCTTAGCAGGAACTGGGTACAAGCCAAAATTCCATAAAATATACATTGTTGCCATGGTGCCCCACTCATTTCTTCTTGGCAAAGAAGTTTGCTTTAGCAGTGTGTTCTACTAACAGCTCATGAGATTGGACCCAGTGAAGGGGTAACCATGTTTCAGCTCTGTGCGAGTTTGCTGGCAATGTGCCCACGGTGACACTTAATTTGGGTCAACATCCCAAATCAGTTGAGTGTAGCCCTCGCCTTGAAGTGGCCGTCCGGCCTTGCGGTGTTATCATATTCAGCGAGTTATTAATGGGTAGGCCTACTTCATTTTCTTTCTGAAATGAGAAATCGTCTAAACATCACAATTCACAAGGCCATGCGGCAACTTCAAAGTGAGAGCTACACTAATTTATTATCCAATAAGCATCATGTGTATGTAAGATGGACGTGCCATAGGTGTACCTTGGTTTAAGACGTAATCTGATTTTAAAGTGCATGGTTATATGGCCAACCTAATGAAAACAATAACCCATTATATGCCTATTTGCTAAAAGCTAGCATTCCCCCCCCAAAAAAAAAAAAAGAAAAAAAAAAAAAAGAAAAAAAAAAAAAACCAAAATCTAATTTGAACGTTGAAATCATCTTCACACATTACTTTGACCATGACTCCAGTAAGCCCACTCCTTTCAAAGGCTCAAAAAATTAAAGCATAATATGATCATTTCCATTTTGTAACACAGCACTCTCTTTAAAGGCATACATGATCGGTAATTACTCACAATAATTGTTAGCATAAAAACGTACTTGTTAACGAGCAATGGAGAGCTGTTGATAGTATAAAACATTGAGAGATACACCAAGTGAGAATACTGGTCTTTGACTATTACCAAACGTGTCCATGCCTTTAAAGATTGAAGTGCAAACTTGACGCGTTTCCCCCGTCTGTCACATTATCCATAGGTCCCATTGAAAGCTTTTTAGAGGTTGACGGAAGCCCCCAAGATGAACATTGATTGGATTAGGTTTCCAGCAAACCATGTTCATGTGACATGCACAATCTTCGGCGATGCACTGTCAGAATTGAGTTAGCCATAACACAACTCTGGTAATTTGAACATAATAATAAACTAGCGGGATGCCGCGCTTCGCGCGGCACCCCGCTAGATGATGAAAATCCTTTACACAAATTTTTCGAAATGTAATGTGGGTGAGAGTGTTATACGCCTCTCTCAATATTTATGCACGGCGTCATAATTCTAACCCAAAATGAAGCTATTTCGCACGTCCGCCACTACTTGCAGTGGCTGCGCCCACCTAGTTTTGGGTTAGACGACGTACCTTATGCATACTTCTAGAAACTATAAGGCTCCCCCGTGAGCCTTATAGGGTCTAATATTTTGGGCCGCCTTAACGCTACACGTTTTTCAAATCAGCGTTGATAGGTGAAACTGACCGTTAGCCAGCAATAACTAAAGTTTCTTTTGTACTACACACTACCAAAACTTTCCCCACACTCTCAATATACATTCATAATGCTTGCATTTCCTTTTTAAAAAACATCGTCAAAAAATGACATTTTCACGTCCCATACGATACATAGCGTTGCTACAGCACTAAAGTAAAGCGAGTTTTCGGAACATGCTGTGTGCCACAAATCTAATTTGTCTACTTTTTTTTTAGGGGGGGGGGGGTGGTAAGAGCGTAGGCCTCTTTTTAGTTTATTCTCATCTGAATTGGTCTTGTAAACTTTCTGGTCAATAGGCTGCACGTTACGGGAGCACTTAACGTGAACGTCAAAAAAGTGTTTTGTTTATTGTAATTTTGGGCTTATATTGCATCTCGCGAAATTTTAATGACAAACGACACAATTTCTGACCGCGTTCATGTTCACGCTGCTCTAGGAACAAACCTCCATACATCCCATATCTCTGGAACCCTATATCGTACAAACTAAATAAAAACAATAAATTCGTCCTCACTCCTTAATTTTCTCTAACTTATTTCACTTTCAGAAAGCATGTCAAGTTATTTTTAGGGTTTGTTACGTCCAGTTTGGGTCAATAGACAAACTCCTAAAAATGTACCCCATTCAGCCGCATGAGGTCTCTTTTGTTAATATTATCTCCAGTAACCAACCCGACGGGCCGATTGCTAAATTAGGCTACAAAATGGATTAGGCAAAATGAACATTCTGAGACCTGACTGAAACACTGCTCTAACCAATTTTGTGAATGGACTTATTCAAAAGGAAACTTATTGTCGTTTTGCTTAACAACTTTGACCAAATGCAAAGTTCTTTTTTACAGCTTCAAAACAGCCTTTGACGTACGTGTATAAGTTTCACAAACTTCCGTGCAAGTTATGTTTTGTTGTACTTAGTGATAACATCCAGATAGCTAGGGCAGTATGAGAGGAAGTGACAAGATGGCACGTAATAAGACGGTATCACTCCCCGTGGTGGCAGATTATCACCACTAAAAAGCAAACAAGACACTTTTATTATAGACAGGCATTGCTACAATACAATTTAGTGTCTGTTGAGATTTGACCGTACAAACGCAGAACATTACTGTGGAACGAAAACAAAATAGTAGCTAAGCACAACAAAATTTTGCTTACTAGAATAAGTTACCAGCTCAACACCATGTCTCTTTTACAATGTTGTCTGGTATCCTGCTCATTTCTGTTAACCAAGCAATTGTTAAGCAATATTGTCTATGATATTGGGTCCTGTGTCCAATTTATAGAGCTGCTTAATATAGCAAATATTGCAAGATCCTGCTAAGCAAAACACCAGTCACATATAGCGCATGTAGAGTAGTATTTATTATGGTTAACTTATATTGGTAAGCACATTTTTGTTGTGTTTAGCTACTGTTTGTGCTTATGAGCAGCTCTATGCAATTGGGTCATGGTTAACGAAAATGGAAGCAATACGAGGGGCGGGCAATAAAGCAAAGCAAGGCAAGGTGAGACAGTTACTATAAGGATTTGGCAACTGGGTCTTCCGTTCCCCATATACAATTAACAAGCTCGAGGACAGACAACCAGTTATTATGTGGGATAAAAATTCCTTGCTGATGAAAGAAATCTTAGCGGGAAAGGTTTTCGACCTGGCCCCGAGGGGCTGATGCAATTTCCTTCACAAGCTTGGGGGAAAACATTGCAGTAAAAATATTTGAAGGCAAAGAATCGTTGGCCTTTATTTGGCTCTGAAATGCTCAGATTTGCAGCTGTCACGTATAATGTGATAGTTAATCTGATAGGCTTGTGATGAAGTTTTTTTTTAGATGCTTGGGATGCATTTAGAACATCACATATTGAAAGTAAGATTCGATGGAATATTATCTTTTTTGAATGTTAGTCGGTCAGTGAACAGCTGCAAAATGTTTACAAAAAATATGAGATATTTATCGAAAAAAGGTTGAAATTATATAAAACTCCTGTGATGTGTACATACAGCAATGTGTTAGTGGGAGCTAGAGGCCCAAGTCAATTGGGCCGTTTAGCAGAAAATTGTGCTCGAGAGATTTACTGCTAATCATAAAATAGCAGGGAAACCAGCTAAAAATAATAAATTTCATGTTATTTTGATTAGTAACTCGTTATGCTAAGCGAGAAATTTCTCTGTGCAAACAGTAATGCTTATTTGACTTTTCGTCAAAAGGAGTTCAGACTTTAAAGACACTGGGCACTATTGGTAATTGTCAAAGACTAGTCTTCAAAGTCGGTGTATCTATAACAAACCTGTGAAAGTTTGAGCTCAATCGGCCGTTGAAGTTGCGAGATATTAATGAAAGAAAAAAAACACCCTGGTCGCACCATGGCCACACGAAGTTGTGTGCTTGCAGATGCTTGACATTTGATTTCGAGACCTCAAATTCTGAATCTGAGGTCTCGAAATCAAATTCGAGGAAAATTACTTCTTTCTCGAAAACTACATCACTTCAGAGGGAGCTGTTTCTCACAAATTTTTATACTATTAACCTCTCCCAAATACTCTTAATCAAGAAAGGTTTTATGACAACAATTATTTTTAGTAATTACCAATAGTGTCCACTGCCTTTAATTACGCCAACTTCAACAGCAGTGAGTAACTTATTGAATTAAAACAGTGATGTTTTTAAGTACAAACATCGCCGGTCGGCAGGTTCGCTGTTAATGTCAAACCTACAGTCTATATTCATGTCAATTCATGTCCCAAAGCTTTTTACCATACAATAAACAAAATAAATAGTTTGTAATAAATGTCAACTCTTTTTTCTAATTAATGCCTAAGAAATACTTACACAGATAGACTCTGAATTGTGGAAGATTTTGTATTGTTTTAATGTTCTTTCCCATCTAAAAAACGCAGCATAATTTGTTATCGCAACAAAACAGACGATCAATTAAGATCCGCGTCTTATTAATACTTTGACCAATCAGCAACTGCGAAACGCGCAGTCACTTTGGAGCTCGATAGGGGGCGTGGTTAAGCATTTTACATTTAGGGGAGGGTACTTTGGTGCAAGAGGAAATACATGTAGTGTGTTTTCATTTACGGGAACCTGGGGAGGGGGGGGGGAGTTGAGGGGGGGGGGGAGTTGGGGGGGGGGGGAGTTGGGGGGGGGGGTATACCCCTGCCCCATATTGGCCATGGTATATCGTTCCCATGAAAAAACTTAGTAATACATAATAACAAGTTTCTGACATTTAAAGGAACACGTTGCCTTGGATTGGACGAGTTGGTCTATGAAAAGCGTTGGAAACCGTTTGTTATGAAATGCATATGGTTAGAAAGATGTTTTAAAAGTAGAATATAATGATCCACACAAGTATCACTCAAAATTGCACAGTTTTCATTTTACGTCGCGAACTAACACGGTCGGCCATTTATGGGAGTCAAAGTTGACTCCCATAAATGGCCGACCGTGTTTGTCGACAAGGTAAAACGAAAACCCCGCAATTTTGAGGCATATTTGTGTAGATCATTGTAATCTACTTTTACAACATCTTTCCAACCATATCGATTTTATAACAAACGGTTACATGACGCTTTTCAAAGACTAACTCGACCGATCCAAGGCAACGTGTTCCTTTAAGCTGTTGCTTTCGAAATTTCAGGCCCAAAATTGCTTAAAAGCAGGTACTTTACATCATTCTGGTCAGCAAATAAAAATAGGCATACAAGTCACAGGTGTTAAATTTTACATGATATTTGTGCTGGTAACCTTACTCTGGTAAGCATAATTTGGGCACCAATGATAAACCAATGATGGGCGGGGCTAAATGATGGTGCTCAATGGGCAGGGCTTAATGAATGTCTTTTCTTTTAATTCTAAGATGTATAGTTAATTCTTAAAAAGAAAATTACAATCACAGATACATATATATATACAATAATATTCAAAATATATTGCCTAAATATTTGTTTTTGGGTCAGACTTGACCACACAAAGCTGGGATCAGATGCAAAAAAAGGATAACATTTCTCTGCTAAGCAAAATATTACTGAGAACCTTTTATAAAGACATGAATATCAAAAAGCAATCAGGTTGTCTGTAATAAGCAAGATTCGTTCGCGCTTAGCACATTTTCAGTTCGCTTAATAAAATAAACATATTGTCCAGTAAGTTAGTGTCATGGGAAACAAAATTCAAATGAGAATATTCCTATTGCATGGAGGAGATTTTCAAATGGAAAAGCTTGTGACTATTACACTGATTTTCTTGTGACTATTTAACCGATTTTCATAAATAACTTATAGCTTATTGTACCCATAATACTACACACAACTCTTGGCGCATCAAAACAAGGTTTAAAAAAAAAAAAAATTGTACAGACAATTTTACCTTGGAAATTAGTTTCTCAAACAACATTAGAAAACATTATTTTACAAATTTGTTATTTATTTGAAATTACATGATTTTAGCATCTATAATTAAAACATTTCTGAGCATTTTACAGGCAGTTCAAGGTCTTCATGGAAATAGTTAATGTGTGAAACATTCAATGGGAAAATAGCCATATAGCGTCAAAACTTCACTTAGCAATCACAGGAAGTAAAAACCAGGCTTTAAACACCAAAAGCAACACACGAGGGCAGCAGACTACTTTTGATAAATTAAGTGTTCAGGGGTGGACTGGATTTCACAAAGGTAGTCCTAACTTAGGACTAGTCCTAGGCAATGCTAAGAGATAGGGCTGGTCCTAAATTAGGATGAGTTACTGGTCCTAACTTAGAACCAGCCCTATCTTTTAGCATTGCCTAGGACTAGTCCTAAGTTAGGACTACCTTTGTGAAATCCACCCCAGGGGTCGCTTTCACAAAGAGTTAGGACTAGTCCTAGGAGATATTAAAAACGTATTGGTAGTCCTAAGTTAGGACGAGTAACTTGTCAAAAGTCGAGATAAGACTAGTCTTAACTCTTTGTGAAATCCACCCCAGTAGTGTCTGCAAGGTTAAAGTCAGTATTGTGATCTTTTAATTGTCCATATAAAACACAAGGGAAACTGACTGGTTAAATTTTTAATTGATTTTTCCATCGAAAAAAAAAAAAAAACAGCTAGAAATCAGACTCAAGTAGGAAAAATATCATGCCTGCTATTGGAGAATGAGTGTACCACATAACCGACTTAGCCCTCACAGGCCCTCATTAAGTACTCAGTAGTCTTATGGATTGGCCCACTAAAGACCTAAAGCATGACCCAATTTCACGCACTGCTGCTTACGCTTTACCACAAACAATCTGTGCTTAGAAGGTCCTTAAAGTTTAATCCTGTGGGTTGTACATGTATACATGAACACGGATTTCTGTCTAGCTGAGCCATGAAATTGGGTGCAGGCCTTGCCAATGGTCAACTGTACTTTCTCATACAGGCAGGCTGCTGATTTTTGACGAGCCCACTGGCTTCAGAAGAAGCAAATTCAAATTGCCTACAGCACTCTTGACTAGTGTTTTTACATCAGGCTACGACCGCCCAATTTCATGGCACTGCTTACCACAGAAATAACGCCCATTTTACTGAAACCGGTGAAGCGCATGATTCTGCGATGCCCCTTCCATGGAAAACAGCCTAACTCAAAAAATGACATTTTGAGAAAAAAAAAAGTACAGAGATCAGGCCTGTATGCTTTGTTTTTGAAAGGGCAAGGACATCGGGGTATTTTCTCCTCGGTAAAGGGCACCCTATGAGGAAATTGTAAATTTTCTCATGGAGCATTTCAAGGGCACCAAGGCAATGACCATGGGGGCATGGAGGCGACCTTTGTTGCCTCCAAGATGTATATTAGGCCTGGGAGGGATGATAGAAAGTGTAAAAAGAGGCAGAGATAGGACATGTTATATTATATAACATCCAAACATAGTATGCCTTTGAAACTTTGAAATAGAAAGAACACCCTTAAGTTACCCAGAAATGATCTTATACACATTATGTATCTGTACATGTGTGAGAAACCAACACTTGCAAGAAATTGGACTCAGATTAGAGCCTTACCTATGCCTGGTCCAAATTTCATAGAACTGCTTCAGCATAAAAAGTAGCCAAGCACAACAACATTATGCTTACCAAGTGATCATTGTATTCTACTTTTACAACATCTTTCTACCCATATGCATTTCATAACAAACGCTTTTCAAAGACCAACTCGATCGATCCAAAGCACCGTGTTCCTTTAATCTGGTAAATATAATTTAGTCTTGCTTATCTAGTTGTTGTGCTTATAAATAAAAGCAGCTCCATGAAACTGGGCCTTCATCTGTAGGTATCAATAGCTTGGAAAAGCCAGCTACAAGGACGTCATAGTATCCTGCCTCGACTCTCTATAATCCACATCTTCTTCTCAAGACCATGTCTAGATGTCTTAATAATACCCTCGCTGGATTGGATTTCTATAAATATCATTTTACTTAGAGCACAGGAAAGGAGAAAGGAAAACAAAAACAATGTTTTGCTTATAGATTCAATTCTAGCTCCTGGCAGTTACAGTTGTGGAAAGCGTAAAGTGTGGTTTGTTATGGCCAAGCTATGTAGTGGGCAGAGTGTGGGTTTGAATCCCCGCCTGCCCTTGAGTAAGACACTTAACTATACTTGCTCCTACTTTACCCAAGGGTACATTTAAATGGGTACTTGTGAGGGCAGAGATGGTTCTTGTGATTGATTTAGCTTGATGCATTATTACTTGTCAGAGCAGAATTTCGCAGAAGCTTTTCTCGCAGCAAGGTAAATCGATTCAATCCGGTAACATAATGTAGATGCGCAAGAATATTGAGGATATATTAATGCTTCTTGTTTGGCTTTCTGTAAATTCCCGATATGAGCAGGTTCTTACAAGACTTTTAAATTGAAACACTTATTACGCATTGTAAGTCATCTACACTTCTTAACAATGTAAACATACATGTACACTGCCTGTATAAAAATACTACATGTACCTTGTCAAATACGTACATTATGACTTGAGATTTTTCTGGATTGAGAAAAACTGCCATAACTGATGTAAAATGTTGTAAAGAAATACTATGGAGCACCAGTCACAATGTCATAAAATGCACATCGTTTTTGACTGGTAATCTGTCTGTGCTATCCGACCCTGTTGTTTTGAACTACTCTGTGCCACAGGGGTCGGTACTCGGCCCGCAGTGGTTTACGCTGTACACTTTACCGATTCGTGACATCATCCTCAAATTTAATCTGAATTACCATGTGTACGCAGACGACACTCAGCTATACATCACGTTTAAATCTTCTCAAGAAAACGCCAATGCATCTATTACAAGACTTGAGAAATGCATCCAAGAGATTCGACGTTGGACACAACAAAACTTCCTGAAGTTAAATGATGATAAGACAGAGTTCCTTTTATTTGGGTCACGTCAACAGTTAACTAAGGTTTCAGTGCCATACATCTCCATCGGTGATGCTCGGATAGCTCCCTCACTGAAAGCTCGGAACTTGGGGGTTATTTTTGATTCATTGATGACACTTCAGCCACACATCAACAATATTGTTCGTTTATCATCATATCACATCAGGAATATAGGTAAGATTCGCAAGTACTTGGACAAAAGTGCCACTGAAAAGGTCATTCACGCATTTGTTACTTCTCGTCTTGACAACGGCAATGCTCTTCTATACAGTCTTCCAAACAACCAGATTTCCCGACTTCAACGGCTCCAAAATACTGCTGCCCGCATTGTGACACTGTCTAGAAAATCCTGTTCTATGACCCCCATTCTGAAACAACTACACTGGCTCCCTATCTCTCAACGAATCATCTTCAAGCTGATGCTCATTGTCCACAAAGCTCTAAATGGCAAGGCTCCCCACGATATTTCTGAACTGCTTCAAGTTTACACTCCATCAAGGAATCTTCGATCAAGTTCCATGCTTCTCCTCATTGAACCCAAGTCTCGACACTCATGGAGTGACAGGTCTTTTTCTTCAGCCGCGCCACGCATCTGGAACTCTCTACCACTTAATCTTCGATCTTGTGTTTGTACCGCAAAATTCAAGTCTCTTCTCAAAACTTATCTTATGTCACAGGTTTTCAATGACTAATTTTGTTGTGTCTGTTTTTCTTTGTGTTATGTTTTGTTTTTGTTTTGTTTTTGGTTTTACTGCGCCTTGAACACCCAGCAGGGTGGATATGTGCGCACTACAAGTCTTATTATTATTATTATTATTAAGATGTGTGTGCTACAAATGTACATATGCTTCTGTGCTCACCAAGGTCTAATTTTATAAAGCCTGTAAGCACAAAAACGTGCTATGAACGGACAAATCTTGCTTAGCTGAAATAGGTTACCAGCTTAATACCAGTTTGCATTGCTAAGACTGGTATCTCACTAATTTCTTGGTAAGCAAAGAAATTTGCTAGGTAGAATTTTCTGCCTACCATCTTTATGAAATTGGGCCCTGAGTGAACCCCACATAAGCACAAAATGCAGCCAAGAACAAAACGACCATAGCACAATCGTCTGTGGCTGGTTTTCTGCTAATTGTTGCTTGGCAGAATTGTTTCAGGCATTTTCAGTTTCAGCAGCTTCATGAAGTTAAAGGAACACGTTGCCTTGGATCGGTCGAGTTGGTCTTTGAAAAGCGTTTGTAACCGTTTTTTATAAAATGCATATGGGTAGAAAGATGTTGTAAAAGTAGAATACAATGATCCACACAAACATGCCTCGAAATTGCGTGGTTTTCCTTTTACCTCGTCGACTAACACGTCGGCCATTTATGGGGGTCAAAATTCTGACTCCCATAAATGGCCGACCGTGTTAGTTCTCACAGTAGAAGGAAAACCACGCAATTTCGAGGCAAACTTGTGTGGATCATTGTATTCTACTTTTAAAACATCTTTCCAACCATATGCATTATATACAAAACGGTTACAAACGCTTTTGTTTTGACCAACTCGTCCGATCCAAGGCAACGTGTTCCTTTAAGCCATGCTTTGCGAAGTTGGTCCGTGTTACACAAGTCATTTTCATGGCTCAATTAAAAAAACAAATACATAAAGGGAGACAAATTTTTTAGCCAGAAAAACTCTTGATAAGCAAAATCTTCTTGAAACTGTTACTCCTCTAAATTGCAGCTTAGCGATTTGTCAAGCATTATTTTCTGCAAACATCACTAAGTAATGTTTTTGATGTAAGCTACCAAAGTGCGACAAGTACTAAGTGCTCTTCCGAGTACTGCAAATTAACAATTCCACAGGCACATTACTAGGGTGGTGTTCGAATCCACAACCCCACCCCATTCTAGAGCAGATACCTTAACTTGTGTTTTTCCATTATAACAAAATGTATCAAGTCTGCTGGCTGCGTTACTAGCACAGGCTTTCGCGGAACTATATTTCAATTCAGCATCATCAACTTGCACGTTGGATGCAGCAGTGATATATTTCTCTATACTTGTAGAATGACCATTGTACAATGCCACAGTCTGCCGCCCATCATGTTGAACATTTTCCTCCTGGCCACAGCATCAAAACTCCTCCTGCCTGCTCACCCACAAGTCCTGTCTTGACGATCCACAACATTAAAACTATTTTTTCTTATAAATCTTACCTTCAACTTGTGAGGAAAATACTTGTTTCCACTATGAATGCATCTCAATCAAAGATGCATTCCTGTATATACATGTTCTTCGGAGCACAGAGTGTTCGCGAGACGACATTCACTTGATACCCTTTCAAAAAAGTATAAAGTAGACGTAATTGGTGGATTGCCTCTTCATTTCCTCAGAATCATTATCACCGAAGAAAAAATCACTCATCCAAACACATTGTCACAACTCATAAGTGTTTAGTGGCGTAGCTCACACTTCTCGAGTTCAAAGCTATCATGACTTTGTCGTCACTAGTCCGTTCATGTGAGGGCTCTCGGTGGAATCGCTGCTGAGTGAACGTAACGCCTTCATTCCCGCCGCTCCGCTTGGACCAGAGCCTCCTAGCCCCTGGGCCTTCTGTCGTACCTCAAAGATCTCTTCTATTGCTTTCTTGAAGCACAAGAAATTGTAGTCAATCAGACCTGTGGAAGAAGAAGACACCCTGGTTAAGACTTTACTCCAGAGAGGTGATTGTTAACAATCATGAAAAAAAAGAATCTCTGTGCAGATGCATAGTTTTTGAGAAAGAGGTATCTTCTCACTCAAATAATAAAATACTTCAGCTGAAGCCTTTGGTTATGCATCTGAAAGCAAAGTAACGCGACAAGGGTGTTTTGTCTTTCATTATTCTCTTGCAAATTTGACGACCAATTGAGCCAAAACTATCACAGGTTTGTTATTTTATGCATATATGTTTGGATGCATTAAGTGAGAATACTGGTCTTTGACAAGTACCAAACGTGTCCAGTGCCTTTAAGTGTCAAGAACGGGACTTGAATCTACACTTGAATCCAGTGTACCCAACCACTTGGTCATCATCACTTAATTCTTGGTCACAGACAATAATCACTTAACTCTTGGTTTAAGACTCACCTTGCCTATCAAAGTTATCTTCTCTAAGGATGCAGACGAGAGCTAGATATCTATTGACTTCCTTGAGGTATAAGATTGTTGCATTGTTGAGTCTGATGATGGAGCTGGAGTCAGTGTCGTAAGCTACTTCACCATCGTCTGGTAACCTAGCATTGGAGAAAATCAAATCATTAAAAGGGCACATTGCCTTCAAATCTCTCAACAATTTGCTGTTTGGAATTGCTCCTTACCCATTTTTGTTTTAAATTTGTTTAAAGACAGTGGACACTATTGGTAAATGTCAAAGACTAGTCTTCACAGTTGGTGATCTCAACATATGCATAAAATAACAAACCTGTGAAAAAAACACCCTTGTCACACGAAGTTGTGTGCTTTCAGATGCTTGATTTTGAGACCTCAAATTCTAAACTTGAGGTCTCCAAATCAAATTCCTGGAAAATTACTTCTTTCTCAAAAACTACGTCACTTCAGAGGGAGCTGTTTCTCACAATGTTTTATACTATCAACCTCTCCCCATTACTCGTAATCAAGAAAGGTTTAATGATGATAATTATTTTGAGTAATTACCAATAGTGTCCACTGCCTTTAAATGCACTAAAACACCTACAGTGTGCCATTACTTGTGAGCAGTGATTTTCCTCCAGCCAACTACTTTGCACTGCTAGAGCAGATGTCTTACCACTAAACCACCGAGCTAGCCCAGTGGCTAGAGGCACTTTGAATCCTATATTTTAGCAGCAGGTACCGCAACAATTTAATAGATGTTATATCAATAGGAATATCATAAGTTATCTTCATTGTGAATGCTGCACCAATGGCTGCCTAAAACCCCACCAGTCGCACTAAGAGCAAGTTTGGGTGCACACATTTTAGTCGACCCATGATTGACCACTGACCAGCAGCGTACATGCACAGTGACGCACTCACTCAAACAACTCAACCATCAGTACCACCACAACAACACTCCATTGCCTTCCACCTTTTCGTTATAGTGTCACTGGTTCCCATCTCTGCTTCACACATGTTAGCCATGGAACAGGCTATTTGGACCAAGAAAGAAACCACAGTCCTGAGGCTGGTTCCAAATGGTCGAACACAGTAGTCAACCAATGGTCGACAAGCCTGGGATCGAGTGCAAAAGAGTCAACCTTTAGTTAACCATGGTGCACACTTGAACTTGCTTTTAGTGGTACAAGAAAACATCTGCTTACCCATATATACATGAGACATCAATGACGACATCAATCATATCACAGCATAGCTCATATGACTGCATATCAACTGGGGAACTGTCTGTAGCAATGTAGATCTTACTCACAACGTCAAACAGAAACGCCTTCTCGATCCCAGAGTTCTGAAAATAGAGAGCACAAAATGTTTACTGTAACTGTTGGACTCATGAGGGCGCTGATCATATTTTATAGGAACAAACCAAGGCTCAATTTCACTGAACAGCTCATGCAGAACGTATTGCTAAACAGAGTTCTGCTAAGAAAATATTAGCAAAATAGAAATGACAACAAAAAAAGCTGTTGGTTTGACTCTTTATAGGGCGCTGATAATATTTTAGAGAAACAAACCAAGACACAAATTCATAGAGCTGTTTAAGCAAAAGGTACTGCTTATCAGATTTCTGCTAAGCAAAAATAAGCCGGATACCAGTCACAAAGGAACATGTGAGGTAGTTTTAAGGATGGTGACCTTATTCTGATAAGCAGACATGTCTTGTAATTACCATTCCTTTTGTGATTAAGCAGTTCAATGAAATTGAGGCCTGAATATTAAAGGTCACTTGTCAAATCAGCATGTACCATCCATGACTGGTATCCTGCTCATTTTTGCATAGCAGAAAATTGTCAAGCAACATCTGTTTGCTTAATCTCCAATGGTAATAATGCTTTATGAAAATGAGTATTCACCTTCCAGAAGCCCAGTTCACAACTTCAAGGAATTGAGAGGTAGAGAAGCGATTTTCTTTGCGTCACAATTGGAAATGAGCGCATACCTGCTTTCGCAAGTATGAATTGGGCTTTAAGGGGAATGCTGATAGATGAAAGAACACAGCGAGCAAATTAAATGAGGTTTAACTTAACCCAAGTTACTCCCAACATGCAAAGTTTGCAAATCCTACACATCAAGAAAACATGTAAAGTGGAAGTTTTGTTTATTATCTTACCGATATTAAGATGTTGAGGAGATTCTCCAGCGTGGGCAGCTGTGGAATGAGTTTCTGGACAACTTTACTGAAAGCTTCGAAGATGGAGTGATCATAAATACTCGTCAGGTAGAAACTAATATCACAAAGAAAAGAAATGTCATGATTAATCTTTTTAAAATCTTGCATTTATTGTCATTTCAGCCTAGCCATTGAAACTAGCTGGGTGTACATTGTCTGAAAAATCACTGTGGTCTAGTAAACACCACTTCTCATCTTGCCCTGTGAGCAACACATAACTGTTAGAAAAAAGTAAATGTGGACTGTAGATTGTCAAAAACCTTTTAATATTTTTGAGCGAGTGCATGTTATTTCATTTGACCAATTAACTGGTTTTATCACTCCCAATGGGAAAGATAAAGTTATGACAATACATTCAGGGTTTGCCCATAACTTTTTCAGTGACTAGCAAGCAGGATGCTTCAGCAGGTTTACTAGCCCAGTGAGCTACTTTACTGAAGTTTAAAAGTTCAAGGACTATCTTCAATACCTGAGATGTATGCAGTCTAGTCCAGCATCAGCAAGATCATCATTCGCTCTCTGATGGATGTCTCTTTGAGTCTCAATCTTATGATCGTCTGATAAGCCGTCTACTTTATGTATAAAGACTTCAAACTTGATGCTAGGGTTGACCTTATGCGCTCTGGTGACTGTCATATGAAGCTTGGCAAGAGCATCCATGTAATCATCCTACGAGGGAAAGAGTTACAGTGGATTGAGACAAATGAAGTTTCTACAGAAAACATATATATATGGTCAACGTGGCAGGTGTCGAAATTGCCACTAGGCCAGCTAGCCCGTGACCACCAGATTTACAGCTGGGCTACTCATTTTTTCCATGACAAATAATGCAAAAATCAATATCACACACAAAAAAGAACTGTGCTGATGGCATTGTAAAATTAAATACTTTTGGTGACCAATTGAAAATACTCTTAATTTCTACCCGACGTTTTTCAGTGGTTAGACTGCAGGACTTGCAATTTCAAGGTTTTGGGATCAAATCTGGTCAAGCTAACTGCCGATTTCACAATGACTGAATTTAGTTACTGAATCAAAATTCTTTGAACGTTCATCATAGATGTTCAACCAATGTTTGTATGAGAAAGATAGGCTGTTGTAATGGCAAGACACGAATGTAAAGAAGATTTGTACAAACCTGAGCATCAATTACAAAGACCAGGGCACCGCATCCGCCGAATATTGTCTCCGAGTCAAATGTTGGGTCAAAGAAGTCAATCTGACCCGGAAAGTCCCAAATTTGGAATTGCACAAATGAGCTATTGTTGACATCTGTATTGGAATAAATGTTTAAACAAAGATGAAATTAGTGCATGATGAAAAGTGAATGATTGAAAGATGTAGAGGTAGTCAGGAACAGGACTCAATTTGAAACAGAACCCAAGGAAGGAAAATAAAAGTTGAGGAAAACATCCATTAATTTATTGAGGACAACAGTAACCATGAGGCCAATAATAAGTCACATTAACAGCAGTGAAGTAGATTAACTTCAGGAAATACTAGTCCCGGCGCTTTCTACCCCCACCTTCCCCCTCATAGTAGCAGGACAGTTCTTTTCAGTCACCCAAAACATTAACACTGTCTGCGACTTATTTGTAAGCTCTACGAATCCTGTGTAATACCTTTTTAAAAGGTTCAAAAAGTGAATTGATATCTTACCATCTTTGATTATTTTATTTGTGCTCTCTAAGAAGAGCGTTTCATTTGGTGACATCTTGTGAAATACAACCTTCTGTATTGATGACTTGCCACTCCTAGGGAAAACAAAGAAATGTCATAAAAGACAATCAGTTAATTATTTATTTAACATTTAGCTTAATTACCATAAAATTTGACTTGTTTTTCTGAGATCCGGTACTGTTTTTTTTTTTAGCATTAATGTTAAGCCTTGAATTTCATCTTTGGGTGCTTTGAGAGGCCATTTTCATTTTGTAATTAGGAACCTTTGAAGGGGCACCAAGGCAAAGACCCTGTAGTGTTGAGTTCTAAAGAGATAGCACGTTAGTGAAATTTAAAGGAACGTTACAGAATTGGTAAGAAAACAAAATCGTGAAGATCACAGATTTACATAAAACTTACACTGTCTATTGATGATGATAGCTGAAAACATCCCTTGAAATATTTCTGCCTGAAATGTCATATTTGATGAGAAATAAATAATCTAACTGTGCGTTTGGCGTTTATCGCTCAGTGAGCGTTTTATTCATTTTTATTTTGGTATCGATGCAATGCAATAAGTGTAATCGTTTTTTACTATTTTCACGTGACCCAGATGACCGATCAATCTCAAATTACTACAGGTTTGTTAGTTTATGTTTAAGGTGGATTACATAAAGTGCTTACACTGCCAGCAACTGTTTTGCTAGCAAAACCAATTCTGTAATGTTCCTTTAACATGTTTGTTTGAGATCCGGGTTCCTTGGTTTTCGATTTTAGCATTAGTGTGGAGTTGGATGAGATAGCAGCTTTACGATACCTCCTTAGTCCCATGAGCAAGATTCTTGGCTTGGTATCTGATGCAGAAGCTCCCACATCAGCATTATGATCATCTGGTCCATAACCAAAGTCCTTAGGAAATGAACCAACCAGGGCGCTGTAAGCGCCGGAGAACTCGTCGTCTTCAAAAGACTGAAAAATATAAATCGGAACTTATAAAACTGAGTGTTGATCAGTGCCCAGCAGATCTTGTTTACCTTTTGAAAAAGTATGCATTTTCAACACATATAAACAAGAATCAAGATGTCTGGCAACCCAAAAGGGTAGGAAATAAAAAAAAAACTAAAAAATTCAGCAATTTTGTAAAGGGCGTCCACTCTCAATATGTACATGTATGTTAACACAAAGTAAAAACTCCCACACGATATCGACTTCCTTGCACCTGAAAAAAAACTTGGAGCAGGCGATTGCGCACATTAACACACTCCATCCTCTGTTATCATCATAGATTTGTTGCTATGTAATTAAAATGCCTAAAAAATATTTTAAAAATAAATTTTAATACTATCCGTCTTTTGATAATATAGGTCTGCCTTAGTTTTAAAACTTAACAAAGTTAATCCGATAATAATGGGATGAAGCTCACCTAAACTCAAGTCAAGAATCACGCCAGGTTAAATGCACAATTTCAGTTTCACTTTTTCAGACACTTTCATCAACAAAATTTTAATCAGTCCATATCCAACAGTTTTTACTTGCACTTGTTTACACTAAAAATTTCCGCACTCGACAGCATGTCCTGCTTATTTTTCTTGGACGCATGCGCAAACACGCAGTGCATTTATCCTCACATATGCGAGGCTGCACTTCACAGGAAGGAAGGAAGGAAGACAGTTTGTTTTAATAAGAAAGTGGAAAGTAAAACTAACTTCATGTTATTCTCCAATCGATAAATGTCCTAAAATCAAAGGTAATAGAATACTGGTGTCTATTCCGGCTGCAAATGTTGAAATGCGCATCATTGCAAAGTGTATTCACTTGACAGTATGAGTATGACACTTTGTTTGTACATAGAGGAAGGACAGTTAAACTGATGTCCTTCCTCTATATGGTTTGTACGTGCCGAAATGGCGAATCAGCTGGTAGTGCTATTGGTGGTACGTCCGTACGGATGACATGACTGCCTCACAAAATATCCGTGTCGCCAGAAAGTGTGTTTGTCTACAATCTATTCCTTCAATTTGGTTGCAAATACACTATTATGTTAACTAAAATACACTTCATTATTGAGTACAAACTGACAAAAATACACGGAAATACAAGTGGTATTTTTTGACAATTATCTTACCATTTTGTACTTGCATGCTTGCTGTCCAAAAAATGATGTTAGTGTCATGTGATTGCCGGCTACTAGATATTTCTTATTCATAAAGTTTTATTTTATACAAACATTATTTTTTCTTTCAAAATGGTACATTTAAAATAATAAATTTGCAAAATTTGGTTTATAAATTATATTTAATGTAATAATTGTTTAATAATGATACATATCAAGCAGTAAAAAATAAATGTTTGTGATAGAAAAGTTGTTTGACCCTCATGCATATTGAACTTTAAAAATGAATATTCAGTTTATTCAACTTTTATTTCAAAACAAGTCGAGTCGTTAGTTTAGTTGCATGGACTAAGTAGCGATGCTATGGTGTGCGAAATAATAGCTGCAGTGAACTAGGTAAAGTTTATGTTTATATTTTTTTAGTCTGATGCACGAACTAGACAAAGCTTTAAAAGATACGGATAATGTGTCCATGACTAGACATGGTGCGGCTAACTAGCTATTGAGGGCGGGGTCAGAGGTTGACGCATTAAAACCAGATTTGAAGAATCGATTGCTTTGAGAATAATGGGGTCACAATTGTGTCAAATATCTTCACCAAATCGCTCTTGTTGCTGCGAGGAATCTGTGCAATTTCAAGTGGAGGATTGTTTGGAGTGAAAAGATGGCTCATAAGCCAACAGCTGGGAAACGGTTGAGTGACGTGACGGACCAAAGTACCAAAGTACAGGTGTCTTCCAGTTCGAAAAAAAAGAGTGGAGGTCGGAAAACGCTTGGTATGTATTTTGTGCACACAGCACAGTGACAGTTGAGTGAGAGTGTGTAAACTGTAACATGAATTTGATTGTCATGATTGTAGTACTCGTGTGTATTCATCATGTTCATGGTATGCTTACGTCGTCTCGGGGTCATAGTCGTACCTCAATACGGTGCTTTCAGTTTCATAGGTGCATAGTCATTATGCTAAATACAATAAATCACTGTGAGTGTTTTTCATCACATCTTTAGATTTGAATTTGATTTTGAATAGACATGATTCTAAAACATGATAGATGACTACCATTACCAATACTAGTAATAGTATGTAACTATAAGTATTGATTACAGTAGTAAATAGTAACAAGTACTTGCTTGGGCAGTTTCTTCAATCAATATATCAATGTCACATTGTGTAACAATTTTATCTTTGAACATTCCTACAGTCCTACACTATCATAGACAAGTCAGTCATGTCCATGTTAATTTGTCATGTGCGCACCACCGAGATCCCCAAAATTTTTGTTTTAATTCTGTTGAATGCCCAACTGGAGGTTTTTAAAAAAATGTTTTACATTTGTGTTGGGATGAGCTTTTGCGCATGCTTTGTCGTCTTGTGCTGTGAATATATTTTTGTTTCAGTACTTTCACAAGGTTTTGAACTTTTGTGGCTGAAACTTACCCTAAATGTTTAGAAGATCCTTGGAACCCATGAATCCCCCCCCCCCGGTACATTCTTACACTATGTAAAGACAAGAGCAGCTATTGACAAGAGCAGCTTTTCAAAATTCCCGCTATTAGCTTCACGCTGAATCAGAGGAGAGACCAATCATGTCAATAGGGGTTACGGCAACAATGGAAATGGGCACTTTTCACCTGTAAGCACATACCGCAACAACAATACTCATCCGATTTTTACAAACAAGGTGTCAAAATCACCGTAATTAAGTTGTCCTTCTCCTGGTATTTTCATTTTTAGAATACGAGTAACAATTTCTAAAATTATAGGTGCTGTTACAACAGCTGCGTTACTTTTTTTGCTGTCTTTAGTATAGGCAGTGACTCTTTGATATCTAATTTACACGTTCTTTACACGTTCATTTATAAGTGATTTCTAATAAAAACACTTTTAAAATTGTAAAGATTTATACACAAAACAAACTAACCCAACACTAAATAAAATAACAATTTATTTTTATCTGATTTAACTGCCAAAAACGACAACAGGGAATATTCGTATAGCATGATGGTCATGATCATCAATACACATGTATATATATGAAACATTACTTTATATTAGAAATAGAAACACGTCTGATAGTACAATAATGTAGCAAATATTTATGTAAATGTAAAACAAATTGGAATATATTTTGGATAAATTGAAATTATTTTAGATTTCTTTTTTTTAAATACATCAAAAACATTCAAAATACGATGATGAAATCACATGGATCACATGGGTACTGTAATTTTCAAATACCAATACCTGCACTTAATTTCATTCAACATTCAAAATAACAAACCTGTGCAATTTTAAGCTCAATCACTCATTCAGAGTCACAAGTAGTGCTGGGCGAATAGTGAATTTTTGTTATTCGGATTCAGCTGGCCAACTATCCGAAATTAACCGGATATTCAAATAGTTTTTTCGCCGCTAGAGGGCGCTATTAAAAAAATAAAAATAATTTTTTTCTTTTTGCCGTTAGAGGGGGCGGCTCGTTTGTGAATGAGCTCTTATGGGCGGATTGATATTAGTTTTAGTCAGTGTCACTCGGTTCATTCATGAAAATGACCGGATCTAATTATAAAGATGGCGACTTGCTTTTTCTTGTGATCGTGTTTGACTCTACGTGAAGGAAAACTTTTGTAATCTTTGAACAAATTACGTCAGAAATGTCATTGTTTTGACTCTTCTTCACGGAGGTGAGCATAGTTAAATACTTTAATTTATGCTGTTTTATGCTGTCTTAGTAGAAGTTTCATAAGGATTCAGACAAAACATTCCTATCAGTTGTTGCCCGACGTCCGCGGATATTCGGATATTACAGAATATCCGGTTACTTGGTTGTAATTACAGAACTATCCGGTTTATAAATAGCTATTCGCGCCTTATGCGGATATCCGGTTAAGAAAAAAAAGGCATTCGCGGTTACGGATAGGAAAACCTATTCGCCATTAACCGGATATTCGAATAATTCGCCCAGGCCTAGTCACAAGAAAACTGTTAAACCCTCCCTGTCACCCGATGTGTTTTCACAGTTCCGGGGCTCGAAGTTTGGGCCACAGGCCAGTGATTCTACATGTAGCATTGGGCCAGTAAACTTGCATTAAAAACCTTCAGAACAGAACTGTACACATCCTTATTGTGTAATATCGTTCAGTTCTGTTGATGATTCAAAGTGTAGTACAAATGAGAGAAATCTTCAACAAGTGCTTCTTTTAAATAAAAACAGTTTACAAAGTTGTAAACTGTTATAGATTCGAGTGAGAAATATAAAAATTAGGTTTTTATTCTTCTCATTTCAATTCTTGTCCTGCTAAAAGAATTCTGGTTCGGTAATAATTTTGAGCTAATGTACTAAGCCCTGTGGTGTTGTAGATTTCACCCCAAAATTGAACCCTGTTTCTTCAAACATGAGGTTTTGGACTTGTACGATCAACCAGAGATCAACAGAGATAACTGTTTGACTCATTTCTCAAATTAAACCACTCAGTGCAATTCAAGTGAAATATTAAAGGGAATTTTTCTCACCATGAAACATCTAGGCCTATCTGATGAATGTATAAGGGGCCTTCAGAGTTTTAAATGTAAAAAAAAAAATCATCAAAATTGAGGGTGGGTGGGTCAAAAGTAAACTTACAATTCAGTTTTTAGATGTGGGAGGAAAACTCCAAACTTGGGGAAACCATTGGACAAAGATACATCAAACCCCTGAAAAATAAGACAAAATACCCAGTTGTGGGCTGCCAAGATCGTCCAGGAAGAACTGTTGAAAACTACTGATGTTGGAGACCTTTGATCTAAAAAAACACCTGGTTCATTTTAGCCATTACTTTGTTCTTTACAGTATAGATTATAATATAAAGCCAATCAATATTTTAAAATCGAAACTTGGGGTGGGTTAGACTTGACTCAAGTCCCTTGATCGTGTGAGGTCCGAAACACAACGCGCCAGCAGTCAAGTCACATAAGACAAGTGCGCCCCCATCGTCAAAAAGCAGAACAGGTTGGGGCCCGGAAAACAATTATTTTCTGTGACGCTGGCACGGGATTGGGACTTGAGTCAAGTCTAGGGGTGGGTGGGTGAGTCAAAACAATTTCAAAAATAAACCTGGATTTTTTAACATTGATTATTGAATTGAAAGAAGGTTTAATATTAAGGTTTAAAGGCACTGGACACTATTGGTAATTACTCAAAATAATGTTAGCATAAAAACTTACTTGGTAACAAGCAACGGAGAGCTGTTGATAGTATAAAACATTGTGAGAAAAGGCTCCCTCTGAAGTAACGCAGTTTTCGAGAAAGAAGTAATTTTCCATTAAAATATTTGACTCTGATTTCAAGACCTCAGAATTAGATTTTGAGGTCCCGAAATCAAGCATCTGAGTTCTGAAAGCACACAACTTCGTGTGACAAGTGTGTTTTTTCTTCCATTATTATCTCGCAACTTCGACAACCAACTGAGTTCAAATTTTCACAGGTTTGTTATTTTGTGCATGTTCAATTTGTTGAGATACACCAAGTGAGAAGACTGGCCAGTGTCTTTAATAACACATTGTGTAGGCAATTTATCTTATGATGTCATCTCACCTCACTTTCCCTTAAAATATTTAGCACAGTACAATTCTTGCCTTGAATTCTCGCTGCATACAAAATGAGCTGTACAATCAATCACATTGAGCTAATTAATTCTATTTGCTCTTTACTACTGTAGCTTGCCTTGGGTAATTTGAGTCATCAAACGTGAAACTGCATGGTCTGCTGAGTGTTGATTGTGTTTTGAGAATAGGATGAAAACAAGCTTGCTAAAAATTTATGGGTTTGATGTTCTTGATTAAAATATAAACCACAAGGGAAACTTAACAATACATTAGTTTTGGGTTGAACGAGAGATATTGCCAACAAATCCGGAGAGTAGGCCTATGTCTACACAAGAAGAATACATGTATTGTAATCCCTTATTAGAAATTTACAATCTGAGAAACGTTGATCTCAGATTCAAATTTGGGGGCATAAAAACTTATTTATATTTTACATTTTTTTTGATAACCAAATTACTTCGAAGTGCTTTTAAATACATACTATTGAAAGCTGCTGTACTTCTAAACCAAGAAAGTTGTTATTGGCATTAAATTAAATAGTGATTACCAGGTGTAGGCCTACCTTCCCTTAAAAAAAGACAAATTAACTATTACATGGAGAGCCGGGCCCAATTTCATAGAGCTGCTTAAGCACAAATTTTTGCTTAAGCAAAAAAATCCTTGCTTAGTAAAATCAGATTACCGGCCAAGACTCCACTCAATTGTTATGCTATTAGTGAACAACAGCTAAATACCAGTCACAAGCAATGGCATGAAATTTTAGCCAGTAACATATGTAAAATAAGCGAGCTATTTTCGTTTGAAATTGGCCCCTGGACTTGAACCTGGTCACTGTTTTCTACCATTGCTGGTCTGCAAATGTGCTCACATACGTGTAGGTATCATGCACAGTATGCATACAGACAAAGATGCCTATTGATGCAGACAAAAAAAGAATGATGGATGCAATAAGTGGAAAAGTGATTACAAAGTAATGATGCTCATCGAAGCTGGCCTTGATTCATACTAACATACCAGCTTTGTACTAAAATATGGATGAACAACTTTAAAGGCTGAAATCTGAGAAAAGGTTTGGATATTATTTACAGTCAACTCCAGTGTGTTAGAGTCTGAGCTGAGATAAATCCCTAGTCCGATCTGACGAAATAATACGGGCTACTTTTATGTAATGTACCTGGTGGCTGTGAACTCATACAGCAGACCTCAATGAGATTGATACCTCTAGGCAGTCGAGTTGGAATATATTTCTATTTCAGTTATTGATGCTGTGCGATGTAGCGTAGTCAGTAGTGGCCTGATTACGTGTAGCTGTAGATCTTCAGATTGACTGATATTATGCTGTGCGATATACAAAACAAATAATCAATATGATTGGATTGCTTTGGTTATTTTATTGTTGATCAATAAAGTTTTCTGAATAAAAAATTTTTTGGGGGAGGTTGAACAAAGAATTGACTAGAGTGGGATTCGAACCAAGGACCTCTGGATTAACGTGCCGGCGCTCTACCAACTGAGCTATCTAGCCCTATATAGGAACACCGCCAATATAGGGCTAGATAGCTCAGTTGGTAGAGCGCCGGCACGTTGTTTCGGAGGTCACTGGTTCGAATCCCACTCTAGTCAATTCTTTTTTCAACCCCAAAAATCATTTCAAAATTTACCCAGTCAGTTTCCCTTGTGGTTTATATTGAATAAAAATAACATAATTATTGTGTGCTTTCATGGGATTCCATCCTAATCCAAATATTATTTTGGTGAATGTACAATTAATATACTTTTTCGAACAATTGAGACAAAACTGAAGGAATGAGCTGACCCGAGCCACTAGAGTAGTTTGTTACCTACAAGCAAACATCATTTTGTGATTGGTCGATCCATAGCAACAAGAGTGGGATGGGGAAACCTTAAATAGGGCCAGTCCAATAGGCCTACAGTTATAGCTACATATTCTCATTAAGCTACTTGTTGTATGTAGTCTATCTCCGCACTTTATCAATAAAAAAATTGTTTTTGTAGAAACAACCACTTCATCAGATACAATGTCGAGCAAGCTTTATGTCCAGTCCAGCACAGTCTAAACAATTAATTTCTGGAAAATTATAGTGAATTGAAAAGTTTAGGAAAATGTATGTCGATTCAAAAATAAAACAGGATTTACAAAATGTATTGTAGGGATCAGTAAGCACGAGCAAACTTCATACAGGTACATACTACAAAACCAAAACAAACACTACATGTATTTAACCAGGGTAAAAACTTTGATTAATTTGGTAAAACATTATTTTTGAGCCAATTTCACTATTTTTAAAGTATTTTTTTCAGTTGAAAATAGCTCTTGAGCCGCTGAATATTTTTAGTAACAAATTATATTTTATTACAATTCATACAATTAGCTACAAAATAATGCCTCATTTGTCACAATTGCGCCATTTTGAAATTTTGGCATTGAGGTTTACATTTCCATGGAACTGCCCAGTTGGTGAATGCATGTATCCTATCAGATGTTGAACAGCAGGGTTGTTATACAACTCCTTGCTGTTATGAATTGTTTAAATACACCCTTGTGGAGAGTAGGCCTACTGTGCAATTTGTAATGTGTGTTTACATACCAGCTGTTACCATTTTCTCACGCAACGTGTGACGCAGAATTGCAGCAATCTTCCTTACGAAACTGAATCAACTGATTTAAAGTGTTGAACAGGCCTGATGCTTAGGGTTTTTTTTGAAGCATCTTTCCTTGGTAGAGAGCACCTTTAAAGGCAGTGGACACTATTGGTAATTACTCAAAATAATTGTTAGCATAAAACCTTTCTTGGTGAAAGTAATGGGGAGAGGTTGATGGTATAAAACATTGTGAGAAACGGCTCCCTCTGAAGTGCCATAGTTTTAAAGAAAGAAGTAATTTTCCATGAATTTGATATTTATTCAAACCTCAAATTTAGAACTTGAGATCTAAAAATCAACCATCTAAACGCACACAACTTTGTGCGACAAGGGTGTTTTTTTCTTTCACTATTGTCTCGCAAGTTCGATGACCGATTGAGCTCAAATTTTCACAGGTTTGTTATTTTATGCATTATGTTGAGATACACCAACTGTGAAGGCTAGTCTTTGACAATTACCAATAGTGTCCACTGCCTTTAAGGAGCATGCTACATATATATCACTGACTCGAATGATCTCCTCATCCAACATTTTGAGCCAGCATTTGTTTGTATTACATGTATTAGAACTCTCAGTTATTATCAATGCCATAAGAGGCTTTTGCATTTGGCGCTTTGTCTACGTCTTTATTAGGCCTGGGCGAATTATTCGAATATCCGGTTAATGGCGAATAGGTTTTCCTATCCGTAACCGCGAATGCCTTTTTTTTCTTAACCGGATATCCGCATAGGGCGCGAATAGCTATTTATAAACCGGATAGTTCTGTAATTACAACCAAGTAACCGGATATTCTTTAATATCCGAATATCCGCGGACGTCGGGCGACAACTGACATGAATGTTTTGTCTGAATCCTAATGAAACTTCTATTAAGACAGCATAAATTAAGTATTTAACTATGCTCACCTCCGTGAAGAGTCAAAACAATGACATTTCTGACGTAATTTGTTCAAAGATTACAAAAGTTTTCCTTCACGTAGAGTCATCCACGATCAAAAGAAAAAGCAAATCGCCATCTTTAAATTAGATCCGGTCATTTTTATGAATGAACCGAGTGACACTGTATAAACTAATATCAATCCGCCCAGAAGATCTCATTCACAAACGAACAGCGCCCTCTAGCGACAAAAAAAAAAAATTAATATTTTTTTTTTTTTTTTATAGCGCCCTCTAGCGGCGAAAAAAAACTATTCGAATATCCGGTTAATTTCGGATAGTTGGCCAGCGGTATCCGAATAACAAAATTTCACTATTCGCCCAGCACTAGTCTTTATTATTATTAATATTATTTATAAGCTCACTGTGCACATTGCCGCAAAGCCAAATTAAAAACTTCAATATCATCCTGACATATTCTGTATGTTGAAACTAAATTGAATTGAGTTGGTGGAGCAGTCAGTAAGTCCATGGTCCCTGTCGGCTCATTGGCCTGATTCTTCCCACACCCAGCGGCAGCTGGTGGTGTGTACACTGTTTATGTATGCAGTGGGGAAGGTTGGCGATGTTTGTTTACTACGGAAATGATCGATTTATAATCAAATTATGATACTTGGCGTCCTGGGTAAAACCATGGTAAACCTAACAACTGTTGTGTAGTATATGTAGGCTATGTACACACAATGTACGCAATAAAAGATGCATTGGGTGTACATTAATGTAGGGCCATCACTGGAATTAAATTTAATCAGACAGTGCAGCACAAATGTAGTCAGCTACTTGTTTCCTCCGACGGTGTATTATGGTAGTACAATTGCCATTTATCACCATTTCGCTTTTAAATATTGTACAGTGCAAGACATGGTATCTCGGGGAGTACTTGGTTTGTGTGCAGGATACAATTTGACAATTTAAAACTTGTGCATAATGTAAATTGTGATGTAAAGTTCAGCACACAGGGCTCAATACTCCTGGTTGAATCCAAGTAACAGATTGTGAACTGTATTGGTCAAGAACCAGGTGATGTGCTACAAAGACCAGGGGTCGAAATTGCCACTAGCCCGCTAGCCCGGGACTACCAGATTTACAGCCGGGCTACTGATTTTTCCAGTTTGATAGCCCGACGGGCTAGTGGAAAAACAATGCAAAAAATCATCATTACAAACAACAAAGAACTGTGCTATGGTGTATTGTAAAGTTTAAGCCGTGACTCGAGACATAATGTGTCTTTCGGGCTACCAAAATCTCATCAGGGCTACTAAAAATCATTGGTTACTAGCCCTGCTGACTACCATGAAAATACACTTAATTTCGACCCCTGAAGACGCATTACAGCTCAGGGGAACAAAAGTAATGTACCCTACAGGGTATATTGTCTTGATGGTAATAATAATAATAAGACATTTGTAAAGCGCCTAATGCAAAAAGCCTTTAAGCGCATAAAGAGAAACAACAACATAAACAATGAGGGAAAGATACAAGATACAAATAAGCAGCTTTAAACAAATGAGTTTTCAACAGGGACTTAAAACATTGTAAAGAATTAGCGTGGTGAATATGCACAGGAAGACTATTCCAAAGAAACGGTGTGGCGTAAGAAAAAGATCTGTGGCCATAAAAAATGAGCCAACCATTAGTTCTTTCCACAGCCATTAGAAAAAGGTCCGAGTATTACTAAAGGCCTACTACATTGTAGGTTACACGTTATTCTTTCCTCCATGTGTGGAATTAAATGGTAAACCAAGTAAAGTCTTTTTGGAGTAGTTACCAAAGGTATAGCCTGCCTTTAAAGGAACACGTTGCCTTGGATCGGTCGAGTTGGTCTTTGAGAAGCGTTTGTTATAAAATGTATATAGGTAGAAAGATGCTGTAAAAGTAGAATACAATGATCCACACAAGCATGCCTCGAAATTGCGCGGTTTTCCTTTTACCTCGTCGACTAACACAGTCGGCCATTTATGGGAGTAAAATTTTTGACTCCCATAAATGGCCGACCGTGTTAGTTCGCACAGTAAAAGGAAAACCACGCAATTTCGAGGCAATTTTGTGTGGATCATTGTATTCTACTTTTAAGACATCTTTCCAACCATATGCATTTTATAACAAACGGTTACAAACGCTTTTTTATAGACCAACTCGTCCTTTAAGACTAAGAATAACTTAATTAAGCTGTCAACCTTTAACAGATCCTGTTCACAACAACACAAAGCTGCTGTTCTCATCAAAAAACTACTCTCCTGTTATCTGCCACCTCCGTCTAGTGAAAACTCTTTTATGGAGTATTTTGAAGGAAAACCATCCAAGAACCAAGATACATACATTAAGTACTGTAGAGCAATTCTTATACTACAGTAAAGGTGAAACTGACTGAGGACAATTGGTGATGACCTTCAAGTCCTGTGGGATCTGGGGTGGATTTCACAAAGGTAGTCCTAACTTAGTCCTAACTTAGGACTAGTCCTAGGCAATGCTAAGAGATAGGACTGGTCCTAAGTTAGAATGAGTTACTGGTCCTAACTTAGGACTGGTCCTATCTCTTAGCATTGCCTAGGACTAGTCCTAAGTTAGGACTACCTTTGTGAAATCCACCCCTGGTCAGTCTTGTCATGCAAATTGTACAACTAGACAAACAAACCCCACTACCTGAGAAGGACTATACATCGAGAGCAAGGTTTCATGAGAAGTTGCTCAATTCAAATGCTACCATCAATTATATGCCTGTACCCATACAGGTGTATTTAATGTCACAACAAAATGTTGTATATATGTACAGCATAAGTACATATTTATTTTCCTGGGCTAGTGTGCTTCAGTAACTTGTTATAAACTGTTTTGTACCTCACATGTTGTGATGAATGAGTAAATTGGCATGAATTGTAAATCTTTCTATAGTGCTATCAAATCTTGCTGTAGCCAGTTTTCATTCTGAAATATTTACCTGTACATGTATCATGATGGACAGGAATGTACACAGCTTCCCTTTTGTGGTGCTTCTTAAAAGTAGTATAGCGCCACCATTTGACAAGATTTCTCCAGCTGAAAAGGTTGTTTACATTACTAAGTCTGTATTAATGCAATGTTCATGATCTACTACTGAACGCACACTCACACAGCATAGAGCATGGAAAACAGCGACTAGTGTATGATTATAGACACAGGGGTTGTCATGGTAATGTAGGTTTCCCTGATTGTTGGGCACCATTTATACAGGCACTCACAATGGAAGCTGTTTTCAAATTCAAGCGTTTCAAGGGTTTCCACTTGACTTTATGTCAAGGACTTCCAGCTGGACTATAGTTATGCTTGTCATTTCACTAGTCTGAACGCTTTCTCACAAGTACATATCCATGTAATTATGTGATGCTTTTCAAAAGTGAAATGGCCAGCAGGACCACGGCATTTTGACTGAGTCCTTATGTGGTTTAAGTGGCTATTGGCCAGCAGACCACTACTGTTAAGGAATGCCCGATTGAAGACCACTGATACCTCGGTTTGGGATGAGAGGGTTCCAATCAGGCAGAAGGGACATGTGGATATCTTTGAAGGGTTGCCCATACGGGAACAATTCACTGTAAATCTTCAAGTGGGAGAATAGGACTCCAATTGTACATGAAGTACACAAGGTATTCCAATTTGACAGGGATCTTGGTGACAGTGATCGTTTCCTGGATACATAGAGTCCATATTTTGTTGGATAGCTCTAGGCCTATTAACTGTTTACTTGCACCTGTTTGACATGCATCTAGGGCAGATACATGCACTCAAACTAAAGTGGCTGTCTACTTCAGATCAGGTCGTATAAAACTACATCCTCGCACTCCGCTGTCCAAACATAGAGAAAGGGCTAACAAATACACGATTGTCTCCAAGTGTATTTCTTGCAACGTATGCTGTTACATACAATGATATGCAGGCCTGATACTTCATACTCAAAAAGGCACGGCTGTTTATCTGTGCTAAAGTGCCCTTAAATGAGAAAACTAGAAAATCTTGTTCAAGGGGCACCAAGGCAATGGCAAGCATTTCAAGGAGCAAATTGCCTAGTGTCTGTTAAGTGTTAGGCATTGTAATTGACACACACAATGTATTGCTGTTCATCAAACCAAAGTGCAGTCCTGTAATTTCATCTGTTGAGAGGGCAAGGCTATTTTCATTTTGAAAGGGGCAAAACTTCTGTTTTAAAATGTTAAAGTCCATGGGGTACATTCGAAGAGTCACCAAGGCCAAGACCATGTCAATGACCGTGGCCTCCAGGAAATTCCAGGCCTGAAAGTGTTCCCAATACTACTGGAATATAAAACCCTGAAGTTGAAATGGGTGAAACTGGGTATCAATTGCAATACACTTCTACACCTAGTAGATTACCCATTTGGGTGCAGCAAAACAGTTTTAAAATTGATAACAAGGGGTCATTGACCCAGGCTTGTGTGGTGACTGGCTGGGCCAGGATTTGAACCCATAATCTGACAACACAGCCACAAGAACTGATGCCTATTGTTCCAAGCAGACACCACAATGTTGTTTTCAAAGTGTTGTTCACAGCGTTGAGTTGGGTATCAAATTGCACCCCTATCTATTGATAATGGTACGGCCCGATATTGATACCTATCTTGACAATGTCAGATGCATTCATTCTGTCTAGCCTGTGGTCTAACCACTATTCATAAGAGGGGGTTTGTGTAGATAAAAGAACATGCTACTGTACATCAATGCAGTGGGCAGCGTGTACACATCACACTAATACATCCCATCTCGGTGCTTGTTTGTGGATGACATGTGTAGCATCTCAGATGCTACTTCTGCATCTTCATTGATTGCCTTTCGCCAGCCAGAAGATAACGATTTCTGGGCAGATTTGTGGCATTGGGATGAAACTTACTTGGTGAAATGAAAATGAAAGTGAATGGAATTCATAGCTATGTACTGTGTAGGGATAATGCATTTTGATAGACTACTGTGATGGACTGACCTTGTGCAAGGAGATGCTATAAAACCTTTCTGATGTAATGTAAGTACAGGTTGTATTCAGTGTGTATTTGGATTTTTTGCATATTGTAGGCCTAATATTATTACTTTCAATACAAGTGAAAGTATTCACTGAGGCCTGATGTTTTATGGAAGCAACAGATGCAGTCAGACTTTCCAATGAAGCATCAAAATTTGCACATTGCGCTTTGCCCACTAACATTACTGCGGTGGACAATGGGGTTGATGGTGGCGTAAGGCAAACTCGTTGTGCGTCCGCTTAGTGTACAACTCTACGGCGTTGCCAGCCAAAAGCAGGCCTGCTCACGGAGGCAACTAAGGCCATGCCTCCATGCCTCCTAATCTTTGCCTTGCCCTTGAAATGCTCTCCAGGAGAAATTGACAATTTCTTCTAATGTGCCCCTTTATCAAGGAGAAAATGCCTTGTTGCCCTTGCCCTTTCAAAAATGAATCATACACAATTAGGCCTGCAAAAGTATTTGTATGCAGTAATTAGCATATTTCATGGGAAAAGCTACACGTGTAATTGCCTCCTTGCCCCTGTCGCTTGCCTTGATGCCCTTTAAAAGGTTCCAAACACCAATTCCCTTACAATGTGTTCAATGAACATTATGCGCCCTAAAGTGCCTTGCCATTACAACATGTACAAGAACCACGAATGAAGTACATATAGCATGCTTGATACTGACAGTTTTTTTTTCAGTAAGTAGACAAATATTGCATGTAAAACTTAGTGCTTGAGGGTGAATTACACGTAGGTTTGTCAAACATTTGTGGAATAGCATTATCAGCAGGAGTTCCAAATAAGGTTCTGCTTGGTACAGCAATGCGTATTGAGTCCATGTGTTTGCAGTGGGTCAAAGCTTACTTACTTTAATATATTTTTTTCCCACATTATTTTCCTTACTTTGTTCTGTTTTAAAAGGTACGTATGTAGGGTTGTTGGAGTAGTTTTTTATCAGCATAAATGTTAATTTAAAGGCAAAATTAAAAAGGAAGATACAATAAAACTCACATTTGAAAGTTTTAGCTGGAGACAGTTTCTACTTTGCTAAGAAAATGGCAGAGCACTGTCACGTTATCCATCTTATGCATCCACATTTAGTGAGGTGACAGCGGGTACCAACTGCATCTCTGGCCGCAGCATTTGCAAAATGGACACCAACTAAGATATCTTGGTTAATTTAATTCATGCATTAATCGTTTCTCATTCAACAGCTTTTTGGTGGAAAATAACATGCAAACGATATTACTTCAAAGGGAATCAACAGCTGCAGTGCATTTAACCAAAAAGATTTTGTATGGTATTAGTTTTTAGAATGTTTACCAAATTTAGAATACCTATATTATGCACTCTATGCCACATGTACTAATGGATGTTGACTGAAATTGGTGCTGTTTTTAATTTCTGCATAATCTGTTTTGCATGTTCTTCATTTTGTTTTTAATTTTGTATTGTGAGCATTTTACTGCAGCAGACAACCTTGAATGGGGCGGGCGGGATATAAATTGAATAAATTATTATTAATATTTTTATGAAGTCCTTGTGTGCATTCAGGAGTGACACACACGGACAGACAGGTGCAATAGAGGCCTAACCAGCAATTCATTAAGTGAATTTATACAAAATTATCAGGCATGATGTTCTTCCTACTTAAATTTGCGATTTTCTCAGAAGAAAAAAAACATTGTTTTGTCAAAACACACAGAAAAGTGCTACTTGTTTCCAATGTCCAAGGAACAAGAGTCATGCCTGAATTAAAGTGAAATTATTCAGGAGGAAAGAAGAAGAAAACAACAGTCAAATTTTATGTCTAACAAATTTATGCAATAAATAAATGGAGTCAATACCTACATGTACTATGTATGTCCACTCAGGAACAATAGTCTGTAATTGGAACACAATCTAAAAAATGTATCTGACAGTAACATTTCTCTGCCATTACATGCTGTTTAAAGAGTAACTACAAAGTGTATTCCTTTTTTCATTAAAAAACTAAAGCGAGAGTGTACACATCTTTGGCTTTTAATTTGACTGTCGGTACAAGTAAAAGAATGACCCAACTTTAAAAATTTACTTGTTGTCTGTGATCTGGTCCTAACTTATAATAACGCTTACAGTGGCTCTTATAGTGCTCATATCAGTTATTCAATGACGCTCAAGGCTCATTTAGATTGCTACTGTATTTGATGTTACCCTACACCACTGTGTGATAAGCACTGTATCCAGTAATATCCCCGTAGTCTCGACACCATCCTGAGGGAAATGTAGACGACAGTTGAAAGCGATGGTTGATTTTTTAGGGAGGGGTCTTCCTTTACTTTGACAGTCTTTACGAGGAAGAAAGATTTCCCTAGGAAGATTTGGCCTACAACTTTGTATTATTTCCCCTTTAAATTTGTTATTGCAGGCTGGCATTGCATAGATGAAGATGAACAACGTTCAAAACCACATCGGATGAGTCTGTCTGTCATCCCATGTGGTTTTGTAGGAGTGTTATTTAGGATTTGAGGCATTGAGTTGTCGGAGCATCAACACCGAAAATGCCGCTCAAATTTTGTAACACTGTTATATGATCTCGCATGAGAGACACTACGTGTACAAATATTGTACCTCTGTACCTACATTTATTAGAACCAATAGGTACATCTGAAATACAACATACCGGTAAATGGCACTGTAAACCCGTCTGAAACTGACATACCCTGTATAGGATACGATCTTGCTGCACTGCAGCCCCCTGTTGCCCCATGTCTTGGCCTTGGTGCCCCTTCAAAAGTTTCCCTGAGACTTACTTTTTAAAGACTTTCCAATGGAAGTGCCTTTTTGGGAAAATGAAAATGTCTTTGCCCTCACAATGATGAAGTTCCTGGCCTACCACTGACATACAATGTATGATACATATTTTACATGATACGATATATTTTTATGCTAAATACGTGTACTGTTAGTGTTAATTTACACAGTACATGTTTTTGTACACTAGCATTAACCAGCTGGTGGAAATACACAAATAATCTTTCTATAGCCGACTCTGGCGATCAATTGGCTTTCCAATTGTTAGCACTTAGACATGTACAGCCTTTTTTAGCAGTTGTATTCAAGAAGGCTTTGTATCAATAATCAATGCAGCTCATCAGTTCTTACATGGAGATGTTAACAATAAGCTCTCTGTGTTGTGGATGATTTCTTTTTATTTGCTGATCGAGGCAATTACATCAGGAGATGTCTGGGATGAAGGGTGGGGATTAGAAAAGGATGAAGGGATTCATGGGAAGTTTGTTCTGTGCTGTGTTGAGTTTAGATTGTCTTGTGAGTTGTTTATGTTAGGATTGAGTAAAACGCTTAAGAAAATGTAGTATAAATACGTTTGGTTACCACTCTTAAAGCAATCGCACAACATTATTGTCCAAAGGCCCACACTTCGTGTATCACAACTTATATATGTAATAACAAACCTGTGCAAATTTAGGCTCAATCAGCCATCAAAGTCGGGAGAAAATAACGGGAAAACCCACCCTCGTTTCCGCACGTTTCGCCGTGTCATGACATGTGTTTAAAATAAATCCGTTATTATCGATATCGAGAATTGATAATTGTTTTAATGTTTTCTCACAAAGTAAAGCATTTCATGGAATAATATTTCAAGGGAAGTCTTTCACCACTAACTTCTGTAAACCCTGTAAGTGTAAGTTATTTGTAAATCTGTGAACTTTAAATTTTTGTTAATGTTCTGTTCAGAAAGTGTCCAATGGCTATAAGGGAATGTATTATACGTTTGGTAATTACTCTTAAAATGAATGGCAATAACAACTTGGTTTAAACATGGAGCAATCAAAGTACAGCAGTATAAAGCCATTTGAGAGTCATTTCACTTTGAAGTAATGTGATTAATGGAAACCTCATTCGGTGTGCAAAGAGTCAAATTGTCATTTTTTTTCTTGTACAAAAACTTCAGGGGTGGATTTCACAAAGAGTTAGACTAGTCTTATCTCGAGTTAGGACGAGTTGCGTGTCCTAACTTAGGACTAGCCACACGTTTTGTATATCCCCTAGGACTAGTCCTAAGTTAGGACTAGTCCAAACTCTTTGTGAAATCCACCCCTGGTCCAGTAGACATTTTGAGCTACATTAGTGTACTCTCCCTGATTCTGCTCAAAGTTCAATGAAAACTAAACAATGTTGTTGTGATCTAATGAACAGATTTGAAAACCTCCTTGATTGTGGGAATTAACATTTCCAGTTCCAAAATGTTATAAATATCTCCCTCTAATTGTTGATGTACAAAATCTCTCTGAATGCAGTTTGTTTCCCCCCCCCCCACTGCTCCAAATTCAAGCACTGTTCTCTGTTTAGGCCAAATAACAAAAAATACCAGTTGATCGTCTGGATTTTTCAAAAAAGAGGAGGATGAGGGCCTTACTATTTACTCATTTTTTTCAAGATGGCCGCTTAGTATTTCAAATCAAGCAGGCCACCAATTCTTCAGTTTGAATCAACCGCAAACTTATTTAGTATTAGTTGCATGAGGACCTGTGTTAACACTAACACTAACAGGGTCGGATAACACTAAAAAGATTTGCTGGTAGGCATTCACTAATGTTGTTTATGAAACAGACGGTTACAAGTGTTCAAGAGCATCAAGTTAGATTCGGGAAAAGCTCCTAGAGGCCAGTCCTTTTAAAAAGATGGATTTAAAATAAAAACAATTTTTTTGTTATTTTAAATAGTAAAAAAAAAGGATGCAGCCCCAAAAAAGGATGCGGGCGGGAACGATCAACTGGTATTTTTTGTTGTTTGGCCTTAAATGTAAGTTTGTCACTAATTTAAAATTGACTGTCTGTACATTTAGACACAATTCTATGTGCTTTAGTGATTAATTTATAAATAATTAAACCATTTATCAATTAATGAGTAATTTTTGCCTGACTGAGTTAGACCCAAATTGATTATATTGTCTCCCTGTGTAGATTTTATTAGGTGTTTGATGAACATGTAGGGTGTGAACATTTAATTACATTAAGTGTTGACATTTCTAATGAAGCTTGCGTTATTTGTCATGCCTCAGCGTGATTGCAACATCCATCAATTAGAGCGTCAGGCCCTCGCTTGACAATTTTTCCAAACAAGTCATTTGATAGCCTAAACATCTGACGTCACTCTTCGAGGCTCGTGAATAATGCCAGAGAGGGGCCTTAAGGCCTAGGTCAACCCCCCTTCATTTGCACCCTTCCCTTAGATTCAAATGCAGACGACTGCAAGTGCAGCTGCCAAACATCACCTCGGACCAATCACTCAGGTTCAACCAATGAAATCTTTGTATCAAATTAAATTACTGGTTCTGAAAGGCAAGTACCTATCTAAAGACAGGAGACCAGTCTAGTCTTTTGAAGTCAACAAACTCAGAATGTCACTTTTTTAAGAAATGAAAGTATAGGGTTGGTAATATAAACACAAAATGATTAGTTTCATTCTGGAAAGCTCTGCTGATCATAAAGTTCATACCAGCACCAATCCTCCAGAGAAATAAGTCAATCTGAAATACTGTCAAATGCCAGGAAATTGCTTTTGAAGAATACCTAAGGCCTGAATCGCAGATTCTTGTTTCAATTGACTACATTCATAACAAAATATAAAATCTCTTCTGAATATGATGAAATGTTCTCAGCAATCGATTTCACCAAACTCTTCCTAACTTAGGATTAATCTTAGGACTTAGGACGAGTTCAGTTCCGTATCCATAGACGTGGATGCATTGAAACTATCCTGAGTTAGGACAAGTTACTCGTCCTTACTCGAGATAAGATTAATCCTAGCGTTTCATGAAATCGGCTGCAGGTTGATTGTATGGCAGAGCCACCAACTCTGCCTGACTCTGCAGAACGTATTCCGAAAACAAACCAATCTTTCCATGTTCTTATGAACAAATTTGAAAATCTCCCAGATTCCCCTATTAATACAATTGTAATATCTTCCTGATTGCTGTACAAATATTCCTGGTTGCAGGATGCAAAGATTGGCTGCTCTGGTTAAAATGGCCATGTTTTTAATTGAAAAACTTTAATTTGAATATGTTGACCATGCCTTGAATTAAAGGAACACGTTGCCTTGGATCGGTCGAGTTGGTCTTTGAGAATCGTTCTGTAACCGTTTGTTGTAAATGTATATGGCTAGAAAGATATTGTAAAAGTAGAATACAATGATCTACACAAATATGCCTCGAAATTGCGTGGTTTTCTTTTTACCCTTTCGACTAACACGGTCGGCCATTTATGGGAGTCAAAATTTTGACTCCCATAAATGGCCGACCGTGATAGTTCGCGACGTAAAAGGAAAACCGTGCAGTTTCGAGTGATACTTGTGTGGATCATTATATTCTACTTTTAAAACATCTTTCTAACCATATGCATTTCATAACAAACGGTTTCAAACGCTTTTTATAGACCAACTCGTCCGATCCAAGACAACGTGTTCCTTTTAACCCATGGCATCATGCAGCAATTGCTGTGGTGCCCTTTGCAAAAAGCCAATACAAATTGACATATACCTCATCGAAATGCCCTTTGCCTGATCTCATTAAAAAAAACAGGCATGGAACATGTGGAATAGGCCATATAAAATGGCATACATGTATATATGTTGCCTCTGGTCTTGCCTTGGTGCCCCCTCAAAAGTTTTTGAAAATGGCCTTGCCCTCTCAAAAATTAAATTCGAAGCCTGACACTTGCATTACAAACAGGGTAATTTAGCCAAAATTAATTTAAAAACTAAATCTATCAGATGCCATATTATGAACCTAGTAGCTTTCAAATTGAATGACATACAACAATAAGAAAATAAAAATTTGTAAACTTACATAACCTTGTAACTCGACACTTGATGACGTCATAATCCCAAAAAGTTTACTGTTCCATCTACATAAAAAAGCGTACTAGACTGTATGTGGTAATTTTCAAGTCTGTACCATCTTCACTCTTCTGTAAATTGTGGGAGAAGGTTCATGGATAAGAAGATGACAGTGGAACAAATACCGAGTACAAAAGCAGTAGGTTTTTAGGCGGAATGCCCGAACACCAAAAAACAGAACTGTGACAATAGGTTTTCGGGCTGTTAGCCAAACACCTTATAACCACTGGACTGTTGGACTTGCATGGTATTACCATGGAGGTAAAATGGTATTACAGGCCTAAGGTTAAAGTTAATCAGTGCCCACTTGGTCAAGTAGGTGTAGGTGTCACAAGGGTGCATGTTTGTGCTGTAGAATCTACATGTACCATAGAGCAACTTGCTCTATGGACCTACATTCAGACAGCTTTTTAGACAGGCATGATACTTTGCCTACTATAGTCTGATTTCCAATTTGTTTGACCTTGGGAAAACTCAGAAAAAATGGTGATTAAATAGCCTGAAAAATATATTAAACCATAGGCCCTACACCCTGAACAAGCCCCTGTGCTAAAAAAAAAAAGTACTACTTTTTTCCAGAAGACCAAATATCATGCCTGTATAGAGTCACTAACAACAGTTTGTACACAAGTGCAGTGGTTTTAGTAAATCGATTTGCTACATGTACGTCAATCTGCATGGTTTTTAGTCATGAGATTATCAGAGTTCAACTTTTAGATTTGTTTGTTGTTACTATGGAGGGTTGAAGTCATTGTGTGTATTAACGTCACGTGAAGTTCCACAAAGCTTCATAGAAATTACTCATAACTAGCAGTTTATGATTCATTTTCATACTTTATGATGAACTATGGAATGTGTTTACCCAAGTGTTACACAGACGTGCCAAAAGTTGCTGGTATTAATAATAAATATAATAAAACCATTTATAAAGCGTCTTTTCCCAGGGTTGCAAAGCGCTCTGAGAATGACAAGAATAACAACAATAGGGGAATGAAAGCAAAAAGCAAGAGGGAAACCACTACCAGGCAAAGCCTGCAACTTGAGGCAAGAAAAATTGCAAAAGCCGGTTTATGACGAGAACATGGAGGGGCAAGCGGGCCGAGAGTTACTGATAAAAAAAGTATGTTTTTAGGGAGCTTTCGATTATGGTAACAGAGCTAGTAGAACTTTTGATGGAGTGGAATGGAATTCCACATGCTAGGCCCTGCAATTGAACATGCTCTTTCTCCTGATTTTCTGGTGGGCGGGAGTAAACAAGTTCCTTTGTGAGCGTAAGTTCTTCTTCATGGCCCTGGTCTCAAATGAGTTGGAACCCTCTCCCACATTTAAAAAAAAAATTTTCAGAAATCATTTTTTTTTTATGAATCATAAAATCTTATGTTTATGTTTAAGTTTAAGTTTTAGTTTAAGATGTAGGAGGAAAACCCCTGAAAAATATTCTAGGGAAAAACCCACGAAGTCGGGTAGGGACTGAAAACCCCAATCAGCATAGTGCCCCAGCGTGATTTGAACAGGGGTCCTAGAGGTAGAAGGCAAGGAAAGTGTACCACTACACCCACCTGACCACCCCTGCCGATTGACTCCCAAAATGGTGACTGTATAGCAGAGGAATAGTTGCAGCGTGTGACAATCGTTCTAGGGGTGAATGCCCTGTATGTTTCCAGCCTAATGGTTTAAACAAGGAGGATCTGTTAGGGTGTTTAGCCTAATCCATTTAACTGCAGACTTAATTGTGTGTCTGTTCATAAGTGGAGAGTTCAGATGCACTTTTCCAACCCATAGTCATAGCACTACTGACAGTCAATTCAGGCCTGATACTTCATGGAGGCAACAAAGGCGATTGCCTCTGTTGCCCCTGGTCATTGCCTTGGTGCCCTTGAAATGCTCTAGTAGAAATTTACAATCCCCACATAGGGTGCCCTTTACCTAGGAGAAAATTTCTTGGTGCCCTTGCCCTTTCATAAATGAAGCATACAGGCCTGAGTCATCCTGGATGGTAAAGGACAGCTATTATAATCACTGCCCTCATGTTGTCAAGTTGATAGGATTTTAAAAGTAGATTGAGCAAACAAGCTCTTATATAAATAAAGTGATGGGGCGATACTGTATACGTATGCATAAGAGATAAAAGGATTTGAGTTAAAAGGATTATGAGTCTAGTGTGTTTTTAAGGTCAGTAATCCATTGGGTGCCTGGCAGACGAATGTAAAGCTTGTCAGAACCTTAGAAGAGGTTCTCCCCTGAGCCTACCAACAACATTCCCTCTTGGCAGAAGGTTCATTCTGTATTAAATGTGTCTCCATAAGTTTTCAAGAAATTTTCAGGGTTGTCTAAATGTACAACAAGGGAAAAGGGTCGGTCAGAGACGGAGCACGGCTTAAAAAGTGTATACAAATGCAAATGCTGATATCTGGGTCTTAGAATCAAGCATCAGTTTCCCAGGAATTCACATTGAGAAATAGATTTGTAGCAAAAAAAGTCAATATTATGTTATTTCACTTGCTTCCAAATGGATTGCCCAAAAATTGTCATGCTCGTAATTTTCAAGAAGCAATTAGGGCCTACAAGTAAATTGTACAGAATGTATGTATTATTTTGTATGTTTATAGGCTTACAATGTAGTATTCTTAATTTGTACTGACACAATTACAAGCAAATTATATAAAAATGTGTGAGTTTGACCTTGGAGGTACATGTAAAAGCTTTAATCTTTAAGTCCCTACTTTATCTGTAAAATATAGACATTGCCCTTGTCTTCCCTTAAAGAGTATGAAGCCTACCCTCATTATTACTCCAGGGTAGTTAGAAGCTATGATAGTTAAGTGTCTCGCACAAGGGCATGTTACGACTTGGATTGGAACCTACACCCCAGTGACTTCGTCATTAGAACTTGAGTCCCGTGTGCCACAACTGCGTACATGTACCGTATTTTCCTGTGGATAAGACGCTCGGCGGACAAGGCGCAGAACGCTAAAATGACCCCCAAAAATTCAAACATCAGCAGACAAGGCGCACCGCCGCACAAGGCGCACGTTTAACTGCACACAAAAGAACACCTTGCGCCACCCGGTGTCGGTACATTGACACAAAGACGTAATTTGTTGCCTTTGAGAACCTACGTACACCGACCTTTATCCAATCAGCCAACGCTGTATATTGTAAATAACATAAAGTTCGGCCCAATCTCAGCGGGCAGAAACCACGGTCTACGCACTGTCTGAAATAATTTTATTTGCAACATGAACACAATGCCTCCCTGGACATCCGACGTCCCACAACGAGGATCCTTGCTGATACAGATACATGTACATTGCAACAACAGACGGACGTAGCGTGTGTGTGTGTAGTAATGTATCCTCACATTAATATGCACATGTACACTGTGGATTGCGCTGCTCAATCTCGAGATTGCACAACAGATGTTGGAGACATGTGGGCACCGTATTGAGCGATGTTTGCCGACAGGTTGCGCTACGCCGTCGCGTTTGCGCTGCCTGGAAATGCGCCAAAATTCCCACGTGACTGTGCGGATCCCAAGCATGCCCAGACACATAGCCTGAACGTATAGATACGCAGTCAAATTCCATTGCGGACTTGAGAGCAGTGACTATTTGGGCATCTATGTCACTGCACGTTCATTGTATCCAATGGGAAGCACTGGATCTAGCGGCAGGGACCTGTCTTTATTCTATCCTTGCGGATAAAGACAGGGGCCCAGTCTAGCCCAGACACATCGAGTCTTGTCTCAATGCGTTTATTGCTGGTTCGCGTAATTTTTACCAATAGAGGGCGATTGAATTTACAGACCTCGGAACGGTTGCGTTTTTGGGCTAATTTTCTGTGTCATTTTGAGAGATTTTCGAGTCTGAACTTGGACATCGTTGATTTTACAGGCAAGTTTCATGCAAGGGCAACCATGATTTTAACAACCGTTCCTACCCGAAGTTTTGAAGCAAGTTTCTTCCCTATTTTTTTTGGCTAGTGTTGTATCATTTTATTTGGCCTTACAAACAAATACAAATCATATCCTAGTAAGATAATGCTACGTTCCCATAAAACTTTTTAAAAGCAAACGTCTAAAAAGAGGCAATAAATATTACCACACAATAGCGGTTGGGTGAATGACATTTGTATGAAGTTATTGACTGTCAATCGTTTTCGGAACGAATACCCGGCCACACAGAAAAACGTTTGTACACCGCCGATGTCTGTTGGACCGAAATCTAGACGCATTGCGGCATTAATGGAATGAAAGCACGGTTATGGGGAATAAACACGTTGCAGCATTGTTGGAATAATTGGACCGTCTGGGGATTGCGGCATTGTTCGAACGAAAATACGGTCTCAGTGTCTGAATAGCCTTGTTCGACCGCATTATTGAGTAAGGATTCTTCACACAAAGGTTCGTTGATTTGAACTGGACAATGAAGGTATTTCGTATATCACGCAGTGATCATAAAAAAAAAATCAATCGTCAGCAGACAAGGCGCACCGAAAGATAAGACGCATCGATGTTTTTGGGGTCTAAAAAGTCAGATAAGAGGCGTCTTATCCGCAGGAAAATACGGTAGCTTGTTTATCTCCCAAGTGCAAAGCTTACGGTGCTCCCACTAGAAAGACGAGTCAGAGGTGAGGGGGGGGGGGGGGTGGGGGGGTTGGATGTAGGAGGATGGATACTTCATGTCACTTCCGTACTGTCTTACTCAGGATCTTAGTGCACTCAGTACATTTTTGCTAATGAGAGAAACACGCTGGGATGCACCCATTGTATAAATGCCATGCATTACACACTTGGACAGTGCAGCTTTGATGCAACACCCACGTGTTTCATGTACGTGTAGATTGCCAATACTTGGTAACTTCTAGATGCACAGAGCTGCAAATTAGAAAACGCCTACGTTAAAGTTCTGTGTCCAATTATTCTACAGACAGATGAATAGTCCACTAGAACCAGTGATAAAAAAAACGAACATCACTGTATCGTATTGTGCAGGAAAACTTACATTTACAACGTACTATCACCTTGGAAAGTTCAAAGTCTTACAGTAACATGTTAATTATCCCTGTATTGACCATTATTCGTTTCTGTATTTTTCATCACAAAACACCCAGACATTGCTAATGACATTGTTTATTTCTTTAGTCACGTTTTGTCAGTAAAAATATCAACGGAAATAACTATGCTTTTTAATAAGTTATAATAACTAATAATAAGTTTACATTTATAATCACTTGAACAATTGCAAATGACCAGGGCCCAATTTCATAGCTCTGCTTAACAATGAGCAAATTTACATGCTTACTGTAGCAGAAAAATTTGCTTAAGCTTAAGCTTTAGCGTATTTCATAGGTTAGCAGAAAAATTGGACGGACATATTGCGTGTTTACCGTGTATTTGCATTGTGACGTCATTTCTGTTCGTGCGGTAAGCACAGGAATGTTAGCATGCATTTTTGTGTGCTTACAGTTAGCAGCGCTATGAAATAGATATTGCACAGTCAGCACAAAATAGGCCGCTAAGCAGCGCTATGAAATATGGCCCAGTGATGTCACCTGATGCACCGTCTATAGGGATTACTCTTCTCAAGACTCACGCTATCTGACCAGTAAAACATCAGGCTCAGTACACTCAGTAGCTAACTCTCTGCCGTCTAAGACTATTCTCGCGCAAGACTGCTGGCTCCCCGACCGCTGGCTCTCCATAAATCAGACTGAAGTTGCGAGAGCAGTAGTCTTGCTGGGGCCAGGAGTCTCGCGAGAACATAGCCAGTGTCGTGTAAATCGTGGAGAGAGTCAGAACGCTATTACTGCAAAAGATGTTTAACAAGTCTAGTGTCTACAAGAACTTTGTCACTAAATGAAGACAGTCCTCTTGGGCTAGAATTTGCGCAAAAACACACAGTTGGTCTATTGCATATACATGTATCTCGACCACCACATCATCAATTATTAGTTAAATTTTTACTAAATCATAATCGTACAGTTTGTTGACAAAATTAAAGGATAAAGTTGAAATACAAAGTCCGAAGGATGATTTTAAAATTAAGTTATTCCCAAAGTTATGTAAGCAACTTTTCAGCTGATTTCCTGTTTAGGTTTCTTGGTCAATAAATAAATCTAAATCTAAATCTTAGCTGCGTCATTGGAAATTACAGAAGTACACAACACAAAGTATTGCTGTGCCTTGCACAATCCTCTTTTGTCAACAAACTGCAGTTGCATTATGTGCATGCCTGCAAAATACAATTTCTGTCAGACCCACGATCAATAAGAAGCCAGTCCTATCATTTCCAGCTCATCTTTTCCACCAGGGACCATCAAAGAAACCTGGTAATAAACTTCCTGTTTACATGGTCGTGCTTTTTCATAATTTGCCTGAACTGAAATCAATGGTTGGATCCTAAATCTCCCTCTGTGAAGGATTCGATTAATGGCAGGTTCGTCTCGTTGTCAGCTCCGTTGGTCACCCTCCAGAAAATTACATTTCACTATCGAATTTCATTCTAGGCGACAGTCGCTATTATTACTTATGCACTGACATTAAAGGAGTGGCAAATTGGCGCTCGATTCAGTCCCTTGGTATTTTTTGTTTTGCACCTTGTCGTGTCTGACAAAACCCTGCAGTTATGGTAATTTATCGCCCAATAATCTCTTCTGTGTTAGGTCGGTGATCGACGCACAATTAATTTGACAGGCAATCATGTAAACTTCAAAAAGATAAAAAAACAGATATATATTCGTATTGTAAGACACAGTGGATAACAAGGAATCCACAAGACCACAATGAAACTGTAATGATCAAACAGGCTTTAAAGGCAGTGGACACTATTGGTAAATACTCAAAATATTTATGAGCATAAAACATCTCTTGGTGACGAGAAATGGACAGAGGTTGATAGTATAAAACATTGTGAGCAACGGCTCCCTCTGAAGTGCCATAGTTTTTGAGAAAGAAGTAATTTTCCACGAATTTGATTTTGAGACCTCAGATTTAGAACTTGAGGTCTCGAAATATCTGTCTAAACGCACACAACTTCGTGAAACAAGGGTGTTTTTTTCTTTCATTATTATCTCGCAAGTTTGATGACCGATTGAGCTCAAATTTTCAGAGGTTTGTTTTTTCATGGATATGTTGAGATACACCAACTGTGAAGGCTATTCTTTGACATTTACCAATAGTGTCTACTGCCTTTAAAGGAAAAAAATCCAAAGTTGAAGGTGATCCCCTGACTGCCACTTCCCAGGTTGTGTTGTAAACTTGGGTGTGATCCCTGGTTACACAAAAGTTAACAGTTGTTTAACATCTGACTGACACCCCGTACAAAGATATTGACCAAATAATGTGTCGGCCAACATGTAGGGCTACATGTAGATAGCTCCGTTTGTAGAGCGCAAGCATTTTGCTCAAATGGCATCCATTCAAATGCTGCTCTAGTTAATTTGTCTTTGTGCAACCCCAAATCAAAATACATCATAATCCACTAATAAATGTTTTACTCTGAAAATGATTAATCCCTCTTGACAAGCAATTGCCTTGGTCATCACTCTTAACCAATAAACCCATTTACCCGGAGCTGCAAATTATGCTAAAAGCACTTTTATGAAATCCATACAAACTGTACTGACGACCTTTTAGTCCTGACCAAGTGATGAATTATATTCCAATTATCCAGAACACCCGAGTGTTGTGTGATATTGTTTCAGTTTTCTTGAAGGAATAGAGAAACCGTGTAACCTTGAAACCATGTGTGCGGTCTTTCAAGACACAAACAAGGTTTCACAAATCAAATAATGTCTGTACTTTTCATGGAATTTTTTTAATGGTTTTTGTTTCTCCCATAATGAGGTGTTTGACTTTGCATTTGTTTCTCAACCGTACTTGGGTATTTGGTCTATAGTAGAGCTTTGTTTAATTAGTCTTTGGTTTCATTTCCAGAAATGAACAAAAACCAAAAGTGAACCACGACTTCCCATTAATTTCTCTTGATGATCAGGGTCCAATTTGATGGCTCTGCTTACTGTAAGTGTAAGCAAAGTATGTCAAGCTTATGTTAAGCAGATTTCTCAGGTTAGCAGAAAATGTTTGCTTGTGTTCATGCACACTCCACGTTTCTATAGGCATTCTCCGCTTAAAAGGCTATCGCAAAAAATAGGCTCTTGCCCTAATAAGCAAGAATGGTTATATCACAAGCTAAGAATTAAAGACAGTGGATATTATTGGTAATTGTCAAAGACCAGTCTTCTCACTTGGTGTATCTTAACATATAGATAAATTAACAAACCTGTGAAAATTTGAACTCAGTTGGTCGTCGGAGTTGCGAGATAACTATGAAAGAACAAACACCCTTGTCACACGAAGTTATGTGCTTTCAGATGCTTGATTTCGAGACCTCAAATTCTAAATCTGAGGTCTCAAAATTAAATAAGTGGAAAACTACTTCTTTCTCGAAAACTACTTCACTTCAGAGGGAGCAGTTTCTCACAATGTGTTATACTATCCACATCTCCCCATTACTATTTACCAAGTGAGGTTTTATGCTAAATAATTATTTTGAGTAATTACCAATAGTGTCCACTGCCTTTAAGGCAATGCAGAGTCAAGAAACTTATCACAATTGGCGGCATGTGGTAATTTATCATGCCATGCTTTCTGTTTGCATTGGCAGCTCGATGCACAATTCAAACCAGTTATGGTACGTCTATTACTGGTCACACTTCATAAACAATTGTTATTACATGTGTGTGCGTGTTTACAAATCAATTTGGAAGGATTTTCTTTTATGGTTTTGTTTTGGTTATACAGTAGACCAATTCAGCTGAAATGCTGGTACACATGTAGCACAAAGTGTATTGTACAACTATAAAGATATGAGAAAACCAGTTGTTTTATGTGAATTAGGTGTTTTTCTCAACGATTTGCATCAATATTGAGAAATAAAAAACAATTTACACACCTGGTTAGCATGGTTAAGTAGATACGCAAATTATGGTTTGGATTGGTTTGCTTATCAGCACACCAACTGATTAACTAAGTCCACTTTCTTACAATACAGCCACCATAACTAAAACTAGCTTTGCTACACCATCTAGCAAGAATCTGTACATAGAACATGTACAAATATCCCATTTATACACCTGGGGAAGAAGCACATTATGGTTTTTAATGGCCTGGCTCATTGACAAAAACAATGTAAAAGCTGGAAGTTGAATTTAGTATGTTTCAGCTCTTGACAAAAATACCAATGAAAATCCTATTACATCATAGAAAAATACCATTTGTACATCTGGTGAAGAGAAGCAAATATGGTTTTAATTGTCTTGCTCATTGACACTAAATACATCAAAACTTAAATTTGGTATCCTTCACCACTTGGCAAGAACTTCACCTTAAAACACTTGTACCTGGAAATATCTCACTTTCTTACATACTTATTGACAAAACACTTGACAAATATCCACTTTCTGACAACTTGGCCACTAAAACTACATATCAAGTGGTCCTTGCTCTCTGCTTATACATTGGAAGTATCACACTTATAATGTACACCTAGGTGCAGAGAAGCAAATTATGGTAATTACACATGTATTGACAAAAAAACATTAAAAAAACATCCACTTTCTGAAAACGCGGCCAATACAACTAGAAAATCAAGTGTGCCAAATCACTAGCCTAGAACATTCTTTCTTCCTGGGGATGTGGAACATCACCCATGCATAAAGCAGCTCAATACATTGTTGAGTGTTTCTCTCGTAGACTCATGTACATCTGCACAGCTGTAAGACTAGATTACCATGAAGAGAAATTGAGCCCTTTTTACATTACAGCAATTTAGCAGGGCTACCTTGTTTAATTTGAGCATGGTTATGAAATTTCACAAGTTACACTTCATGTGAAAGGACAACAATGTTTGGACTGTCCAGGATCCCATGTGAAATCTTCTCAAACTTGTCCCTCCTTTTCTATCAATTATTGTCCTTTCACACAAGGTGCATTTGTTAAAATTTCGCGACCATGCTAAAATTAAACCAGGGACTCATGTTTAATTGCTGTTGTGTGAAAAGACTTTTACTGACTGGTAAAACCACTTTGCCACATCAGCACAAACATGTTATTTGTGTGTCCTTCCTTTTTTTAAAATAATAATAATAATAAAGAATATTTATAGGGCGCCAAAATCCACCAAAATGAGGTGCTCAAGGCACACAGGAGGGGGAACCACACACAGCAAGGAAAATAAGACCAATTACACATAAGCGAGATTAAACAATGTGGTTTTCAACTTAATCTTGAAGGTTGACATTAACCATAATTTATGCAATAATGATTCCAGCTAGTCTAATCTTTGTTTTGCTGTGTGTATATTTGCAGAAGTTGTCCCAGTTCATCGGCGTAGTCGTAGTGCAGAGGACCTCAGTACTCAGAATTCTCACGGGAATGATGAGCCGTCTCCGCCAGCGGTCTCCAAAACCTCATTTGGTAAGTCCTCCATCACCTTATTATTTTTTTTGTTACACATCCAACAGCCCAACTAGTGCCGATAACGGGATGAAAGAAAAAATCAGGTCTGCTACTTCACAAAGGCAATAAGGCGATTGCCTCCATGCCATGCGATTGCCTCCACTGGTCATTGCCTTGGTGCCATTGAAATGCTCCAGTGGAAATTTTCAATTTCCCCATAGGGTTCCCTTTACCAAGGAGAAAATGCCTTGGCGCCCTTGCCTTTTCAAAAACGAAACATAAAGGCCCGAGAATTGTTCAGTTGTAGATGTGGGACGAAACCCTCAAATGGGGAAACCCACACAATCAGGTCGGGACTGAAACCCTAATCCATGTGAAAGGCCAGATGTGGGATTCGAACCAAGGTCCACAGAGGTAAAAGACAGGGCAAGAAACCAGGGACAAGCTATTCAAATCATATCCACAACAGCCTTGTTCCAAAAAACTATTTGTGTCAAAAAACAATTGTATTGGTGAGTATAACAACAAATGTACATCTTTAGTTAGTGTTCAGATACAATCACTTATTTTCTGAACTGAGGTGGAACACAAGACAATTGGGGTGTTAATTAAGTTATAGCCTTGCTGTTGGACAAAAAGCCCTGTTCACACTAGCACAAATTCCTGGGAATTTCCCAGGGAACGTTTAACCCTGGCAATCTCCTGGGAATGAGCCATTTCAGACAAATACATGTAGCTACCCCTGCTTGGGAGTAGCTTGGTGAAACCAGATAACCCATTAATGGTTTATTAATTTAAATTTTGTTTTTTTTACCCATACACCGATGTGTGTTAGCACTGTATACTCAGTACTTTCCTGAGTCCTGTGAAAAAATATCACAGGCATGTTACTCGGGTGGGATTCGAACCCACGACCCTTGCAATTCTAGAGCAGTGTTTTACCAACTAGACTACCGAGGTTGCCCGGTGGCTAGAGGCAGTTCGAGTCCTATGTTTTGGCAGCGGGTACCACAACAATATAAATTAACCATTAATGGTTAGCAAATGATTGTTATTTTACTCTAAGGTAAATTACTCGAATCTTAAATGAACGTGAGATGGCGGTGGGGTTAGAATTCCCCATATGAGTTCCTGGGGTTTTATTCCTTGATATTTGCTCTGTAGTGTAAACAGGGATAAATATAGCTGTTCTGAAGCTCTCTCTTTCTCTCTCTCTCTCTTTGAAATCGTCTGCTTTTTAGCCCAACCAAGATACATAACGGCTGATTTACATACATCCACAATTTATTCCCAAGTTGTGTTGCTGTCACATCTGGGTAGCATCACTTAACACTTCGAACTGACTTTGCTTTGGACTAATACATACGTGTAGCGTCAGACGCTGCAGCTTATGTGCATTCTAGGCCTAACATTAAACTTGATATTGACACAGCTAGCTTACCAGGAAACACGGCAATAAACCTTTTGTGAATGCTGTTTTTTTGATGACGTGATCGTATTATGTATGGAGTATGAATCCATCAATGTATCTTTTCATACACAGGCACACAAAACCGTAGTGCCCTACGCTTGACAATCTTTTGAATTGTTCGAGAGCAACTTTCTAAAAAGCAGGAAATCGGGTCAATAATGTTAACACCACAGTAGCTTTGTTGTAATGATAGCGTACTATGTCAGTGTCACCAGACAGTTGCCTGTGTGAATGGTGGTTTTGCGTTACCCAGACCCTTCATGTGATACAGTATTGACTTGTTCAAACCTCCAGCTGACAGACTAATGTAACAAGATTTCTGTCTACAAACTGAAGGTGAGTTACGTCAGGAAAGCGTTTTACTTTCACCGTCATAAAACATTCACGTATTTCCACCTCTTCTAGTGTGATGCCACATTATCCATGCTGGTGTGGTAGACAGAGAGAAACATGGAACGCATACATGTACATGTACATTCAGGCCTGCAAGACCAATAGTTGGCTAGGGGGTGCTGGGTTGCATGCCCACCGACTTGTCCAATGTCAAGAATCTAATTTTAAGAGCACATCACCGAAATTAAGGGAGTTTAACATTTTTGTCAAAAGTGCTACGACTTTTTCTGGGATTTCTTATTGTTGATTTAAAACGACCCTTACTATGTAGTATCGAGTATATATTCGAAAAGTAGAGGGTGCTCTATTACATGAAACACCACCATTCGAAAAACCTTGGGTGTTGCAGCACTAAGAGCATCATCCTCTGTTCGTGCTGGCCAGGGTACATTGGGTGTGATAATGTGAGCAGTCATGCTGCTTTTCAGCTATTTTCCTGTTTCTTAAATGAGGCACATAGCCTGCATATATGCAGAAAAAACAATGTACCTTTAAACTAACGTACATGTAGTGTATGTGCCTTTGGCTTCTATCATGACTACTATTTTCCACGCTAGTACAAATATTGTAGAGTGAACAGTGTACACAAAATGAAATGAAAACATTAAGTTGAGCTGAAGTCCATGTGGGCTTCAGGGAACCCCTGGGCAATCTAGGAAGACATGGTGCTGGTATCCAGTGTAAGGTCATGTCAAAATTGCTGGCTACAGCTATGGATATACAGCTGGACGACCATAGCAACTGCCGTAGCTGTAGCCGCCAATAAGCCATTTGTGTGTTAGACTTTAATATTGTCTGGCACAATGATGGGCTTGATCACAAGTTACCGCTTAAATTTGATTTCCTCAGGAATGGATCAGAAAACCTATGGATAGGGGCAATAGGGACAAGACCAGGGCAATAAGGACAAGAGGGACAGGATCAGTGCAATAGGAACAAGACCTCGGCAAGACCAAGGCAATAGAAATGTGACCAGCAGCAACAGTGACAAGACTAGGGCAATGGGGACAAGGCCAGCAGCGATAGGGATAAGACCAGGACAAAGACCAGGGCAGTAGGAACATGACCAGCAGCAACAGGGATAAGACTAGGGCAATGGGGACAAGGCAAGCAGCGATAGGGATAAGACCAGGGCAACGAAGACAAGACCAGGACAAAGACCAGGGCAATAGGAACATGACCAGCAGCAACAGGGATAAGACTAGGGCAATGGGGACAAAGCCAGCAGCGATAGGGATAAGACCAGGGCAACGAAGACAAGACCAAGACAAAGACCAGGGCAATAGGAACATGACCAGCAGCAACAGGGATAAGACTAGGGCAATGGGGACAGGGTTCAGCAGCGATAGGGATAAGACCAGGGCAATGAAGACAAGACCAGGACAAAGACCAGGGCAATAGGAACATGACCAGCAGCAACAGGGATAAGACTAGGGCAATGGGAACAAGGCCAGCAGCGATAGGGATAAGACCAGGGCAATGAAGACAAGACCAGGACAAAGACCAGGGCAGTAGGAACATGACCAGCAGCAACAGGGATAAGACTAGGGCAAGGGGACAAGGCCAGCAGTGATAGGGATAAGACCAGGGCAATGAAGTCAAGACCTGGGCAAGACCAGGGCAATAGGAACATGACCAGCAGCAACAGTGATAAGACTAGGGCAATGGGAACAAGGCCATCAGCGATAGGGATAAGATCAGGGCAACAAAGACAAGACCAGGACAAAGACCAGGGCAATAGGAACATGACCAGCAGCAACAGGGATAAGACTAGGGCAATGGGGACAAGGCCAGCAGCGATAGGGATAAGATCAGGGCAACAAAGACAAGACCAGGACAAAGACCAGGGCAATAGGAACATGACCAGCAGCAACAGGGATAAGACTAGGGCAATGGGAACAAGGCCAGCAGCGATAAGGATAAGACCAGGGCAATGAAGACAAGACCAGGACAAAAGACCAGGGCAATAGGAACATGACCAGCAGCAACAGGGATAAGACTAGGGCAATGGGGACTAAGGCCAGCAGTGATAGGGATAAGATCAGGGCAACAAAGACAAGACCAGGACAAAGACCAGGGCAATAGGAACATGACCAGCAGCAACAGGGATAAGACTAGGGCAATGGGAACAAGGCCAGCAGCGATAGGGATAAGACCAGGGCAATGAAGACAAGACCAGGACAAAGACCAGGGCAGTAGGAACATGACCAGCAGCAACAGGGATAAGACTAGGGCAAGGGGACAAGGCCAGCAGTGATAGGGATAAGACCAGGGCAATGAAGTCAAGACCTGGGCAAGACCAGGGCAATAGGAACATGACCAGCAGCAACAGTGATAAGACTAGGGCAATGGGAACAAGGCCATCAGCGATAGGGATAAGATCAGGGCAACAAAGACAAGACCAGGACAAAGACCAGGGCAATAGGAACATGACCAGCAGCAACAGGGATAAGACTAGGGCAATGGGGACAAGGCCAGCAGCGATAGGGATAAGATCAGGGCAACAAAGACAAGACCAGGACAAAGACCAGGGCAATAGGAACATGACCAGCAGCAACAGGGATAAGACTAGGGCAATGGGAACAAGGCCAGCAGCGATAAGGATAAGACCAGGGCAATGAAGACAAGACCAGGACAAAAGACCAGGGCAATAGGAACATGACCAGCAGCAACAGGGATAAGACTAGGGCAATGGGGACAAGGCCAGCAGTGATAGGGATAAGATCAGGGCAACAAAGACAAGACCAGGACAAAGACCAGGGCAATAGGAACATGACCAGCAGCAACAGGGATAAGACTAGGGCAATGGGGACAGGGCCAGCAGCGAACGGGATAAGACCAGGGCAATGAAGTCAAGACCTGGGCAAGACCAGGACAAAGACCAGGGCAGAAGGAACATGACCCCAAGCAACAGGGATAAGACTAGGGCAATGGGGACAAGACATGGGCAAGACCAGGACAACGACCAGAGCAATAGGAACATGACCAGCAGCAACAGAGATAAAACCAGGGCAATTTGGGGACAAGACATGGGCAAGACCAGGACAAAGACCAGGGGCGGATTTCACGAAACTTTACGCAACTGTGTAAGTCCACTTGCAGGGCAATAGGGACATGAACAGCAGCAATAGGGATATAATGAGACCTGGCCAACTTGGCAGTTACCAGCCGAATTCCAATTATTTATGTGAAGCCTCAAAAAGTGTCACAAGCTAAACTTCCATTGCAACTAACAAGACATCATAATGTCATACCTAACTATGTTATTATTTAGTGTCATGCTGTGTTGCTCTAGCTCTCACAGTTTTCTTATACTGTATTATTGTGGTTTTTTATTTTTTATTGTTGTCCCTTCCTCTTATCGCTGCGGTGTTTTGTTGTGGGTGTAGTTTTTTTTTTTTTCAATAGTCTGGTTTTGCTTGTATTTAATGATTTCTTTTGTGCGATTTTAAAATGTTTCAGTGCAATCACCTTTTTATATTGTATAATTATATTTTTATCGTTGGCAGGGGTCTGGTTTTACACATCTTCTGATGACAGTTTTATACTTTTGTTTTAACCTTGACAGCCCCTGTACAACTTGTAACTATTGTGTATGTCTAAAGATTTAAAATAAAATTGTACTTTGGCGCAAAAAAAGAGAGTTTACTACTTAATGGACAAATTGCTTTGCCTAGCAACCAGAACGAGAAAGTGGTTGCCTGTCTGTGTGCCTGTGTAGTGCTGTACAAAACCAATTGCCTTACACTCAATGACTCATACAAAATCATTTGTGAAATCCATTTTTTTTTTCAAAGTTCTGTTTTCTATAGCTTTACTTCCTCATTTCAAAGCTTCACCATGCCCTTTTTATTCATCTTCTGTTCCCAATTATGGACCAGTGCCAATTTTCCCTGAAACACGAATAACCATCGTGAAAAGTAGATAAAAAATGCCAGCAAACACCGACCTATAATTGCGTTAGTTAGTGTCAAAGGTGTACATTGATTGTTCGTGTCAGTGTGTGTGTGTGTGTACTCGCTCCCTCCTGGTTTAAAGTCCAACCGAGTTGACATTCCCTCATGAGCCAGTAACACGCCACTCCTTCTTCTAGTCTCTTTTCCAACTTCTCCAGCCGCTGTGGAATTGTCCTGAAATGAGTTGAGGTTGTATTCGTATGTTCATCCGAAGGTGGGTGAGTGTTACATTTTATTGAAAGAGATAGCACTGAGCATTTATTTATGAGATACGGACATGGCGAAGTGTGTCGACCTACACAGTAGTACCTGCTAACACTAACAATCATGATAATGTACTCTCCAGTTGCATGCATATTTCGTACGATTTGGTTTATCTATTAATTGTTGACTTAAATATACTGTAAAATTTATATCATATAGATATCGTTTTTTGTTTACAGTATTGAAAAAAACAATTACCTTTTGACCTTCATGGATATTTTAGGGCTTTTCCCTGGTGGGTATCACTTATTGTTTAGGAATTTGTAGATGCTCAGGCCCCCTGTATACAAAAACTTTTTGCTTAAGAAAACAAATTGTGATCCTACTTAATGCATTAACTTTATACCACCTGCTCTTCTCGAAAACAAGTGTTTCTTTTTAAATACTTGCCTGTTACCTGTGCACTCTTTGTGCCTGCAAACCTTTAACCTTGTCGACTGTGAAATGGGGATGTTATTGAGACACATTATTTTTCCGCTTTTTAAAAGGAAAGGCAACATGTATACAGACTCATAGTTCACAGAAGCATAAGAGGCAATTGCCTCCATGCCCTTTGCCATTGCCTTGATGCCCATAGAAATGTTCCGGTAGAAATTTATATTTCTGTCATACTGTCTTGCCCGTAAAGAACCAAGTATCTGGCATGTTGCCCCTGGTCAAAGTGCATTGGAGCCCCTTGAAATGTGCCCCTTGAAAAAGAGATGCCTTTTTCAAAGAAAACAAGTCTTAACTTTCAATAAACGAAGTATCAAGCAGGTGTATGCATGAATATACCTGCTTGTGCACTATTCATCCACCATTGTGTGCATTGGTAGTTTTCAATTTCATTGTTTCTTAAATTATTCAGGAGATCTAATGCACTTGATTATAAATTGATTTTGGTTCTCTTGACAATTTGCTTCAAGTAGCATGAATCTTCAGGAAATGTATTGGTTTTTAAAATTGGTTCTCTTCGGAAGAGAGTCGGAAGAACTTAATTTTGTGGAGAATAATTTTGTGTAATTAAAGTTAAGCCATAGAAAGGACTATTCTTCTCTAATTCTAATTGGAATTTTAGAGGATGGCTATTTATTAATAAAACTAAAATTCTCTAGTATTTTCTTCGAAGTAATGGGATTACATTAATGATAAGAGGGAATTAATGTATGGAAATTGGTTGACTGGAAAAATGTGTCTAGCCAAATTTAAATCATGTGTCATGCTCTGTGTGGTTCCCAATCACATTTTTGATTCAGATTTTGGTCAGTACTGTAACATGTATAATTTGGAACATGATAACCATTGGCCATTAGTCCAATGTCGTTTGACCTTGGATGACCTTAGCTGACCAGCCATCTCCCCTGCAGTGCCTTTTGTTATTGGCATGTATAGCACTGTCTGCTACAGGTGTAATGACATGTGTAATAATGTGCATGACTCATCCTGGACACAAGATAATAAAAAAACTTGTTTCTCGTGCGCAGAGAGCAACATAATAAATTAGCAAAATAAATTTGTTTAGTAGATAAGTTCAACACTTGTCGCAGGTGGTGAATGCATTTAGTTTGATTGGATGGCCAGATCTTGAAATTTCAACCATTCCATTGTGACAATATAAATTACAACTTTTGTTAGCTTGTGTAGGTTGTGCAAAGAGCAAATGTCCTTGCTCTAAGGTTTGTGACAGAAACACGTGTACTAGCATCTTAAAGTGCTTTCTATATTTTTTTTTAATTTTGGGTACGCATGTTATAGCCCTATAAAGTGCAAACACATAATCATTTTGATTAATTGTGCATGTTCGTGTACATTGTAGGCATCTGTGAACAAATGCCGAAGGCAACAGGTAAATGTTAACGTACAGAACAAGAGTAATGAACGCAACAGCATAAAATTTGTTTTAGTTTTTAGGAAAGCGCAGAAACAGAAATTTGGTAAGTGTGGCCATCCCTATAGGGTGCATATTAACAGCTGTTGAATTTACTGTGCGCATGCAGCAGCGATGATGCGTGCAGAGAATAGATACACATGTGCATATTGTGCGGGACGAACCTGCTGTGAAGACCACAAGACAAAATTTGAAAGAAAGATGTAACAATTTGTTTTGAGTATTGTTATACTGCGCTGCCGTGGTAGGGGTGACAGGGGTTACTGAAGCATGGGGACGTATGAACCTGTCAATAAGTGAGATTAGTTGCTGCAGACAGGGTAAGTTTGTAGGAGGGTGGGCTAGACAGGAGGGGGTTTGAACGAGTGGAGTCTATGAGATGCGCAGTGGAAATTTGAATGGAAGATGTTACAGTTTGGAGTATTGTTATTGTTGAAGAGGTGACAGGGGTTACTGAAGCATGTGGGGTTCGAAGTGACTGTCAATGAGTGAGATGAGTTGCTGCAGACAGGGTAAGTTTGTAGGAGGGTGGGGTAGACGGGGGGATTTGAATGAGTCGAGTCTATGGGATGTGGAGGTAGGAGCTGATGATGAAGTCAGGAAGTCACTCAAGAGGAGAATGAAGTTAGAGAGGGGATGTGAGAGGAAGGTGATGATGAAGAGTGAGTTTTTTTTATGATGATTAGAAACTAATGAGATATCAGTCAAATAAAGGGAAGGTAGAGGCCTGTTTGTTTGGTAATCACTCTTACAATTAATAGTAATGAAAACTTTAAGTAAGAAGCCTACACCAGCTTTCGATAGTATAAAGCATTTTGAGAAACATTTTGTTTCAAAGGAATTTGTGAAACGTATTTCTTATGCCACACAATTTGAATCAGTAACATTTCTCAGATAGATTGTGTATTCCAATTATGAATTATTCTTTCTACATGGACATAACTTCTCCCTGGATTTTTGGAATTCACATACCCTGGATTCATAATTTCAGCTCAATCTTAGCTCTTTGTGAAATCAAGCCCAGGTAATTTTCCGCTTTTTACAATGTTCTGAGTATCCAGAGCATGTTATCAGAGGTGAGAGACATTGCTGACAAAAAAAGTTTGAAACGTGGATCCAAATTTTAGGAGGCATGTTGAAATGATGTCATTTCCTTTTAGTAACCCCTGGAGTTAGAGTTTCCAAGGAGCTTCAGGAAACAGTTGAAGTGCTTTAGAGAAGTAGATCAACGAGCATGGCCTCTATATTGGAAGAGAATAGCAGTGTTTGTTTTCCCCAGGGGAACATAAAGCGATCTGAATTCAAATTAGTCTGAAATATCTCATTCCTTTGTAATACTAAGATGTAACTTCTGACTCAGGCCTCGCAAAAATTTTGTCAAGAAATGCTAGCTTAGACCATTAGCATTTTTAAGCTCAAAGTAAAGAAATTTTGTCTACAAATGTGCTGAGCATCTTACATTATTTTATAGTTTTTAGGAGTTTCCAGTATCGTAGATTATGTAATGCACTTATTTGATCTTTTTTGTCAAGCAAGATTTTTATCTTAGTGCATCGTATATTTTATAGTTTCATTCTGTGATTAATCATTTTTAGGCAAAACCACACAATATAAATCTCTTTTATGGCCTTTTCAAACATAGCACCAAGATTCACTTCCTGAAGACCTCAGACAAATACCTGCTTTCCCTACCATTTGACAATGCATTAATTTAACTTCTATTAGACCAGGGCCTTCAAATATATTACAGGAAAGTGCTGTTTTATTACTATTGTTATAATTGAGTCATTTGAAAATATTGTCCAGCGTCTTCTCATCCTAACCCTAGCGAGTATTGTTTTGAGTCAAGTTAAAGGATTCACAGGCTTGAAAGAGAGCACTTTTGGACAGAAAAGAAAACAACCAGGAACAAAATTTGATTTTAATGCCATTAAAAAGCTCCCTACATAAGTCAAGTGGACAATGACTAAAAGGTTATCACTTATCTACCTTGAAATTATCCACGAGTCTCACAATCTACTGAAATATTCACAGTAATTACACACGAAAGTCCTTGGCTATCGCAAAACCTTGGCCCCATGGTTTCAAGAGATAATACTGACCTTCATGTCGCTATCCGTTAATGATAAAGAATTCATCTTCTCTATTCTTCAATTTTACTGCTGGAACCTGATTTCGTATTCTTTTATGATAAGAAGGGGGGTACTTTCCGTTGACAATTAGATTATATGTCGATTGGAATACTGCTGAAGGAAAGACAAGATCACAGTAACCACATCACTAGCCTCCCAGTGTCGACTTCATATTGCTGAGTGAACAGCGATCGATTTTCCCTCGCAGGCCTGATACTTAACGGAGGCAACGAAAGCGTTTGCCTCCATGCCCACTGGTCTTTGCCTTTGTGCCCTTGAGATGCTTCGGTAGAAATTTACAATTTTCTCAGAGGGTGTCCCTTTACCAAGGAGAAAATGCCTTGGTGCCCTTGCCCTTTAAAAAAACTAAGCATACAGGGCTGCCCTTGTAAAGCAGGGCAAAAACAATTCACAAAATGTCTTGGTTGCTGCTACTCAAAAAGTATCATTTGCTACTCAATATTAACATTCAGTCCTCACACAAAAAAATATTTTGTCAGAATATTTTGATATACAAAATTGCTGGATGTTCCCTGCTGTACCTTAACAACAAGAAAAAATCTACTCTTTCTGTAGAAGAGAAAAAACCCCAGACATTTGAGCATATTTAGTGTAGTCACACTTTTGCAAGAAAATTAGGTAGGGCTTGTGACTGTGTGTGCTATCACCATGGATACGTGCATTGTTATGGCACTCATTTGCGAGAAGTAATTACCTGAAGGTTGCTTACGAAAGAAGTGGATTAGGGTTTATTCTCCTTTGTAACGGTCAGCCGAAAAATTTTGCAAAATTGGCAATTCAGCGGCAATAATAAAATGGGCCCCTTCATACTGCATGTTAAGCAAGATTCATACTTCATGTGAATACTTTGTGCGATCCAAATTTTCTTGCGTCACAACTGCCCAAAACAAATTGTTTAGTTGTATGTGAGAGGAAACCCCCAATGGTGAAAACCTGAGGGAAAAACCAGTGCAAGTCAGGTAGGGACTGACAACCCAATCAACATGCAAGGCAAGGTCTGTCTGATAATGTCTAAGGTGGGATTCGAATCGGGTCCACAGAGGTGAAAGGCAGGGATAGAAAACACTGAGCAAACCTAATGTAATCCTACATGTTATCTTTGTTTTACTAAATCTAATGACTCTCTAGTTCAACATCATTCAGCTTGGGAAAAAGCGGATTGACATTTGCATGTGACAAGAAACGTCATGTGCGTAATGTATAATATTATTTGAAAACAAAATGTGTTAGTTTATATCTGAAAGCTCACTGCAATAAACTGTTCAGGGGTCGATTTCACAAAGAGTTAGGACCAGTCCTAACTTAGGACTAGTCCTAGGAGATGTACAAATTGCATTGATAGTCCTAAGTTAGGACGAGTAACTGGTCCTAAGTCGAGATAAGACTAGTCCTAACTGTTTGTGAAATCCACCCCAGTACCTTGAGTACCAATCCGCCAGGGATGTGCTTAGGATGGGAACACTGTCAGAGTTGATTAACTAAAATAACCCAGGTACTTAGCTACTGCACATAAATTCACCCGTAAGGCAAAAGTGACCAGGAAACCCAGTCACAAGAAGCTAATTGTTAATTGTGATACATTGGTTCTACGAACACTGCTTAAATTACAAGAGAATCTCCACAAGAACACAGGTCTTGCAGTTCAACATTTTTACTGGATAAGAAAACAATTGGGTGTTCATCCAACAGAGAGCCAGTTCTTTTCTCAAAGAGGTATTTCTCACTCAAATAATAAAAGACCTCAGCTGAAGCCTTTTATTATGCATCTGAAAAACATCAAAGTTGTGCAACAAGGGTGTTTTCTTAACTTTCATTATTCTCTTGCAATTTTGACGACCAATTGAGTCAAAATGTGTACAGGTTTGTTTTAAGCATGTGTAATAACACCAATTGAGAAAACTGGTCTTTGACAGTTACAAATGTCCAGTTCTTTTATGTCTAATTTTCGTCCGGGATTGTCTGGAATAATGTTTTGATTAAAGTGTGCTTCCCTGAAGCCCATTATGTACGCAACCAGACTCTATCTTATGGACCCCTGGGAAATTTGAGATCTAGCAGTGTCTAGAAAAATTACATTTCCCCCTCCGATGGCTGATTTTATTTAATCCATATGAAGATAGAAACATTAATAACATGCATTGTCAGTGTGTAGTGTTAGGTTTGAGGATGGTTGGACAAGTAACAGTGTTTTTAAGCCGGTGGAATTAAGACCATATTACCATGGTAACATAGCCTCAGATGTTTTGACATGTCTGGAAAAAATGTAAATTTTGTTAGTAGAGTTAACATTTTGTAAGAAAACAATCATTGCATGTAATTAGCAGACCTGTATGCGTCGTTTTTGGAAGGGCAGGGGCACCCTATTGGAAATTTCTAAAGAAGCATTTAGAGGGGCACCAAGGCAATGACCAGGGTGCACTGAGGCAATTGCCTTTGTCGCCTCTGTGGAATATCCTCAAGTAGACATTTCATCTACAGGTAGGGCTTATATATGTTTTACAGATTGTAGGATTTTTCAAAATGTTTGACAATGAAAGAGGGTAACTTTTATCATTTTTTTTATGGTTCCAAAGGCTTTGTGTGATTTTTTTCAAAGTGTTATTAAAGGCAGTGGACACTATTGTTACAATTATTAGCACAAAACTTCACTTGTTAACCAGTAATGGGGAGAGGTTGATAGTATAAAACATTGTGAGAAACGGCTCCCGCTGAAGTGACGTAGTTTTCAAGAAAGAAGTAATTTTCCACGAATTTGATTTCGAGACTTCAAGTTTAGAATTCGAGGTCTCAAAATCAACCATCCAAATGCACACGACTTCGTGTGACAAGCGTGTTTTTTTCTTTCATTATTATCTCGCAACTTTGACGACCAATTGAGTTCAAATTTTCACAGGTTAGTTTTTTTATGCACATGATGAGATACACCAAGACTGGTCTTTGTCAATTACCAATAGTGTCCAGTGTCTTTAATTTTAGATCTGACATGGGGAATAAGAAACCAGTCTATATGAACTTAATTTCATCGAGACCAATGCTCTTAATTAAGCCTTTGCTTGTGACAAAAAAAGTAACCAACAAACAAAGCCATCATCCAATACTCTTATAGATGTTGAGTTAGCAGGATAAGCTCTTGGCTGTGCATACAGCATCATCCAATCAGCTTTATGCACAGACAGACACAACTAATCGGTCAACGGCCTGCATGCCACTAGTCAGCCACTGTATTAAAGGGTTATGCTACATCATGGAGGATCTAGACATGTCTGGCGTGTCAAAGTAACAATATTTTAAACAAATTGTGTGTTTTTGACATGATGTGAACTTATATAGACGATGTGACCTATGTTTAAATTCAAACCACCCTCTGTTGACAAAACACTCATGTTTCGTCGGGCACCTGAGTTGCGCAGTCACAGTAAGATTGCGTACACTTTCTAGCTGGCTACCAAAACACAAAGGTTTTGCCCGGCGGCATGCGCGCGAATCATGTTATGGTTTTCGTGTGACGTCAGAGGTCACATCGTCTTTAGTTACTAATAATAGTGGACTGTTTTATAGTGCGCCACCAGGGCCCAATTTCATATCATAGAGCAATTAACAATCAGCAAATGTTGCTGACAAATTTTCTGGTACAGTTAGTGTGGAATAATATTTTAAAAGCATTGTTTTAAAGCCTAGCTACTTGTTGTGCTATACTAGTCTCGCCTCAAAAAGAATTTTGAGTCTAAGTTGTAATTTACCCATTATATCCAAAACCTTCAAAGAACCATAATCAAGAAATCTATCTACAGTACATGTAAGAACCACATCCAATCTTAATCAAGAAACATAACTGTACACATCAACAATTATTGCTATGCAAAAATAATTGATTCTTCATGATGTCTAGGTTAAAAACCACAAGTTAAGTATTTGTAGCAATTTTAAATTACAGAAGAGTCTGCTGGAACCATTGCAATAAAACCATTTATAGATATTGCAACGTAAGATGTGGTTTCTCAGAAATTATTTGCACTAAGTTTGAACAATGACGCATCTTGCATTGTGCAAATACTCAATGGTACATGTGTACATCAACTATATGCCGTCAACTTTCCCATGCAAAAGATTCTGTCAGACTGTATGCTGTACCGATATTGGATGCATATGAGTGAATTGTCACAAAATATGATCGTGAGGTGAAATTTTCACACAGAAAAGCCAGATTTCACCAGATATTCTGCACAATTTTTTTTATTTTTTATTTATTTTATGTATGAAAAATAGTCTGTAGGACTGTATGCTGAACCAATATTGGATGCATTATATGTATGGTTAAAACTATAACGCCCAAGGCAATCCTCAGCGCGAACTTGAGAAAATATTATATGATGCTCCGAGGGTCACGGAGGGAGTTGAAGTTTAACCATAGCACTAGTAAAAGCAGTCAATATTCATTTTACAACGCCCCATACATATATTGTGCCTAGACTTCTAGGTACCAAGAAGCTGCTGTTGCTATGGGATAGTACATTAGTTGCTTTGGGATAGTACTTCGTTTACTACAGGCTTATTACCTTTTTAGCTGTTTGTATAGCACATGGTATTCGCATGGTCTCTAGTAAAAATAAGATTTATGATGTGACTCACTCTAAACCAATCAAAGACAGAATACTTTGTAAGGCATGTAAGGGATGTTATACATGTACTACTCAATATTTATTATATATTAACATCACGTACATTATACATGTCTTCTGCCTAATCAAACACCAAGCTTCCTGCCCTTCAACTTCCGGGGAGGGCTCTCTCTCTCTCACTCAGTCATTTTCATCTTAGTATTTTTACCGCAAAGTGAAAGGGATAACTTGCCACATTGCTCAAAATGAGCATTATGTGTGTGCAGTGAATCTGGAGTGCCTATTTGTCATTTCATTATTGGTTGCAGAGTGTGGAAGGGTTGTATGAATCATTCCCTTTAGTCCAATGATAGATCACTATCAAGGGACTCACACTGAGTAAGATTGTCTTTTTAAAGAGAGTATGTAATTGTTTGGGTTTTTTGTAGGAAGGTTAAAGGTAGATTTCAATTTATATTCTCACCACTTCTATTAAAGAAGAGTGAAGACAATAAAGAAGTTTTAGATGTGGGAAGAAAACCCCAGAGAATTATTCCAGGGAAGACCCATGCAACCAAGTAGGGACTGAAAAACCCAATCCACATAGTGCCTCCAGTGGGATTCAAACTGGGGTCCCAGAGGTGGAAGGCTAGGCAAGACACCATTATGTCAACCTGACCGACCAGATTGGTTTCTGTCAACTTAATGCTGATTTATAGGCAACATTTCCAAGAGCGATACAATGAAAGCCACCTCATTGCTCTGTTCAATCTTCGCTTCAAGTTTACTTGAAGATAAGTTCGTTATATCATGCACCCACTTGTAGAATACTGTCTTCAGAGAAATATAGCGTGTCTGTGTCCCATATCCAACATGGCTGATATGAGCATTATAATTTTCCTTATTCTTCTCAAGGGTGTCTATAAAATATAGGAGACTGAGTGCAGGAGACTGAGTGCATATTTCCTGAATGGTGAAATATTTCCCTGTGGATTTAGTACACACGACAAGTATAGAAGTGTAGAGTTCTATAGAATATTCTATGCTAAAGGCAAAGGTTCTGTTTTTATCTTACCATGCCTGGTCATCAAGTTCTTGAAATCCTTCTTGGGAAAAGTTAGAACTCCCTGTGAGAATTCTGCCTCAAGCAGTGAATGTGCACTTAGGAGTTTACCAAAGATCTCCTCATAGACCTACATACACGTAGACCTCCATTTATACACCTGGGTGAAGAGAAGCAACAGTGGTTAAATGTATTGTTCCAGATATCAATATCAAACCCAGCCAGGTCCCAATTTCATAGCGCAGCAGAAAGGTACATGTAGGGTCATAGATTGGTGAATACCCCAAAAATAAATGACCATGGAGTGTAGTTTCACAATCGGGCAAAGATCGAGTATTTGAATCGAGTTCATGTGCTGCTTATATAGGCTACATTTTTAGTAGTGCAGAGTAAACATACAATTCATGCAACCCTGCTACAGTTTGGCCATACAACTATTCACTTCCAGAGCATGCAATATCATGAATGCATGTTGTTGTGGTGAATGCATTTACACAGTACACAGTCAACCCTCCTACTGTCTTACCAATCAATATCATCCACTGTTGTGGTATTGAAAGATACCAGACAGCTATGCCAGCCTGCAATATGATACCATTTGGTAAATGCATCAGCACAGTACACACCCACACAAGTGTTTGAACATCAGCAATGAGTGACCTTCTATTTTTCCCTTTTTTTACCCTTTACCCAACCTGGACCCTATGGTCCCCTTTTTGGATAGGTCCCTCCCTCGTTTGAATGTGTATACCTACCCACTTGTATACTGTTAGTCCTGTGTAAGTTGAGCTTCTGTACACAACATGCTCCTTTGCAGTACCTTATGGAGACCAAGGACAAAACAATAAAAGGAAAACAAAGGGTCTACATGTACATAGGGGAATTTTTAGACTGGATGCTCCACAAGAAATGTGTACAAAGTCTATAAGAAACTGTTAATTGCAGAGCAAAGGGAAGAAACCAAAATGCTTCACAAGGATGCATTTTTGAGAAAAGGTACAGTTAAATGGTGTAGAATGGTTGGTCAACTCACTGGAAAATTTTGATGATGGAGTCTGCTTTGTTCTTTCTAGCTAGTAATGGCCTTTATATTTCTTTTCTTTTGCTGCAGGTTTAAAGGGACTGTTCCACCGCAAGAAAGACAACGATGCCACGCCCCCTACAATAGAAATATCGGACATCTCTGAGCGCAATGCGCATCCGGTCTCCTATGCGCAGAACATTCACAGTCCACCAGAACGACCAAACGCTTTCAACCGCGTCTTGCAACAGATAAGATCACACCCAGACACAATGTAAGAATCAAAATGGGTTTGTATAAAGGTGTTGTTATTCAAGTTACAGATTACTTAAACATGTAGCCCAGTGATTTCCAAATATTTTTCAGGCTCATCTACAGGATTCGTTTTCAAATTTTTCAAATTTATTTTGTATTGGCCGACAAGAGATTTTGAGCATGAACTCCAGTACCTTTGACCCATTATGTACAGGGGAATCAAAGCCTAGCACTGTGAGTGTTTCAGCACTCTAGACGGCGCGGCTATGAATTAAGTACAGTGTATACATGTAGGTGGCATAGCTTGTATGTGCACATTCCTGATCTTCAGGGCAGGGGAGATTTTACTCAAGTACCGGCACCTGCATAAGGGCACCTTTTTGAGGGTACTGTCTTTTTGACCATTTCAAAGGGCACCAAGGCAATGACCAGGGGCATGGAGGCAAGTGCCCTCGGTATCAGGTCTGCATATCAAACACACACTAATGAAATAACGTATGTATCCAACCCTGGTTAGACTAGAAATTCTATTTGGAACGCAGAGCGGCAGATGTGTATCCACTGGCAACATTATTAATTTGCGCTTAAATAAAATTGATATCGCAAGAAGCTGAGAGGAACTAATCCAATTTCTTGGAAGGACGGGGATGAACTTTGGGTAAATGTCACCAGCGACAATCTGATCATACTGAGATATTACATCATTTAAAGGTAAAATATCGGACGGATTGGTGGTCTACAGAAGTAATTAAATAGTTTCAATTGAATCTGGAAGCTCGCTGATTAAAACTTTATGCCACAGCCAGTCCCAATTGCCAGCCCTCTAGGAAATCTGAAACACCGACCCATTTATTTGTATATTTATATATATATATATATATATTTTTTTTTTTTGGGGGGGAGGAAGGGGGGGGGAGGGGTGAAAGAAGTAAAACTGAATTTATTAGCACAGAATTTGACCCTGTGACCTCTGGATTAACTTGTCAAAGCTCTACCAACTGAGCTATTTATCTATCTAGCCTTTGTTTTGGAGGTAGCCCTATTTTGTTGAGCTGAAATTTTGTGAGTAATTGTTTGTGCCTTAGCAGTTCTATGATATGAGATTGGGCCAGGGGCTGTGTCTCTTTAAAGTCACCTGGAAATAGAATTTTTTTTCTTTCAAACATAAGAGTATATGCTTGCGAACAATAAAACAATTTTTTTAGTAATTGTTTGTCACGATTTATATGTTTAAAAAATATATAAAGTTGTTTGGGGGGCTGACTCCGCCTACCCCTTTTGTGACGTCAATCGAGGCAGACTTTGCCTGCAATGCGTATAGTAAACACACATGCAAAGTACATGTACGTCCAAGTCGTGAGTTGGTACACTTCAATAAGTGTTTTTCTGCATTCAGCAGCAATACACCTGGTCGGCATTGCCGACATCAGGCCTGATACTTCATGGAGGCAATGAAGGCGATTGCCTCCGTGTCCCCTGGTCATTGCCTTGGTGCCCTTGAAATGCTCCAGTACAAATTTACAATTTCATCATAGGGTGCCCTTTACCAAGGAAAAAATGCCTTGGTGCCCTTGCCCTTTCAAAAACGAAGCATACAGCCCTGCAACATGTACTTTGCAATTGTGTTTACTCTACACATTACAGGCAAAGTCTGCCTCGACTGCCGTCACGAACAGCGCCCTCTCGGGTCGGGGTCTACTCTTAAATTTGTAAATAACATAAGAACTGATTTTTTAAAACCTTAGTTAACTGTTTATTCACATTCCACTCATCAAAACACATATATTAGTGACAAAAGCTTTATTTTGAAAAAATACAACTTCCAGGTGACTTTAACTGGTGACAGGTCATGGTGAGGAAGAGTAGTCTAAGCTGCAAATTCCTTAATGTTTCACACAGACAAGGGGTGTTTAGTCTCATGGATGGGACACCGGTTCAAACAAATGTAGGTCAGAATCGTGCGAGTAGATGGCAGGATTTCTTACATCTTTGCTGTCAGATTTACATGATTGAGGTGAAGTTGCCGCACAATATGAAAGAGAGACACTGCCCTTGTTATGACCGAACCTCTACATTTCTCCGTGTGGTTCGAGAGAGTCTTTGAACTTTGAAAACCTCCATTACGACGCGGGGCTAGGGATAGTGTCCCACATTTTAGTGTTTTGTCAATCACAGCCCCTGTGGGCACATTCCACTATTGCTCGTTGCTTGCATTCTTTGACTATGGATTGGCGGTCATTTCATTAGTGATGGTATATTGAAATTTATTATTCATAATAAGTGAAACATTTCAACATGCCAAGTTAAAGAGTTCATTCTGTAGGCCTACACTGTGCTACAAACGTACTCTTTCAACCAATTGGATTCATTTTAATTTGAATTCAATTAATACTACATTTATAGGGACATGAGTTTCAGCACCATGAGTAGAACCATAGAGAACATAGAACGTAGAACATACATGTAGTTGTGATAAGAACTTGTCCTGCCAACTTACCCCTATTATTGCTGCAGATTAGATGGGGGAGGGGGGGGGCAGGGGGGACACCACATGATAACATCATGATAACACATCTACACTGTATCTTCGCTTTGCTAAGTAAGTTCTCGTAGACCTTATTTTCTCATTTTAATCTTCACTATTTATGAGTATGATAAGTTTGGTCATGCTGGTTCTTGTACAAACATGTGTACATGTGTACATGTATAACATATTCTACTGCCATATTCTACTGCTGTGGGGTGCATTTCAGAATTAGGGAGGCTACAAAGTAAAGTAGATTACAAGATGAATATTGATATCATGCAATGCCTCAAAATCTGTAGGCATTTATATAGTGCTCTCACACAAGTGCTTTGCAAGGAGCAAAGTAAAATGACAACAGTTACATCCCCAAAAAGTTGAAGCTTTGGTGCAAAATAGCCATGTTACTGAATATGTAGGGATTTGAAGAATGTTATAGTGTCTGTTGAAATTTCATGATCGCGGATGAATAATCCTGAGATAATTGTCAATTTTGAAATCATTCTCAAGTGTTCCATTCAATTAAGTTGTTCGCTTATCTGTTTTTTTCCACTAGAGTTACAGGTTTTACAGTCATGCAACTAATTGGCGGAAATTTATGCTCTGATAAACTAAACTACTCGACCGACGGAGATGTTACGATACCTTAAATGTCACAATCAATCATATTAATCTAGGTAGGGTTCTGTAGTGGATGTGATTGATGGGGTTTATTAGTGAGGATGCAGTCTGGCATAGACTCTGGTAATTAGTTCCCATCCACGATCATCCTTGAGCAAAAGTAATGGGTGAATTAAGAAGGTTTAACAAAGTTTACCCTTTGTTTGTGGGTTTTGAGTTGTATCCTGGGGTTGGTATAAATTTGACACAATTCATCTGATTTTATCATCACAATAATCTTGTTTGTGCCATATGGGCATGATGTGTTTTTGAAATTTGTTGTGATGTGGCGTTTACACACTTCCTATTCATTTTAGTGCAATTTGACTCCAGAAATAGCAAGTGTGCCAGACAGTAGCATAATTTATTGAGTAAAAATATTCAGAAAGTTGGCAGAACATCTGTGAAAATTACACCGAGAACCCAGCGCTATTTAATTTCACAGCAGATTGTAAAACACCAGGGCCCAATTATATGGAGTTGCCGAAGCAGCAAATATTGCTTAACAACTTTCTGCTGAGCAAAAATGAGCAGGATAAAAATGAAGACAAAGAAGATTCTTTGGCTGGTAACAGTATTCTGGTGAGCATACTTTAGTTGCTCTCAGCTTCTCATTGTGCTAATAACAGACATGCAACTTTTTTAGCTGATCAGCTGAATTTTTTTCTTTCTCATTTCAAAACAGTGCCATAGAAAACCGAAAAACACTGTTTGCAATTACAAAGTTTCATTTCTGTAATAAGGAGGAGCTCTATGAAATTGTGCCCATAATAATAATATAATCACGGCGTGTTGTCTTTGCTTTATGCCTGTTAACCACCATCAATATATCGTCGCTACCAAAATACCAATCCCTAGACTTGCTTAAGTCACTCTACTGATGGAGTACACGTACACCCTTGTATAATATTACACATAGTCATTACCAAGGCTACAGTCAACTGTCATCTATCTGCCTATCACACACCAACACGTCTTGGTAACGCTACACGCTCAAGACTTCACAAACTCACACGCTGTTAAATCGGAGGCTGCAAAAGCAATTTTCTCATCGACGCCGTTTTTATATCGAATTCAATGGCTGGAATTTCACTGTAATTGTATTGCGGATGAGTTTCGCCGATGGTTTTATCTTACGGCTGAACTTTTAACTTGGATGGTTAAATAGAAATGTGGAATTCGCTTAATAAAGGTATGGTAAGGATTTATTTAGTTTGTGGAACGTGGCATTACAAAGCTATTGCTTGTATGTTTTGAAGTTTTTTGGGGGTCAAATTACACATGGGGGTCAAATTCAAAACCAGGAATTTCACTGTAATTCTGTTGCGGATGAGTTCAGCGATGGTTTTATTTTAGGCAGATTGAACTTTGATGGGTAAATAGCAATGTGGAAATCGCTCCCTGAAGGAGAAAGCAGAAAGCAGCATTACAAAGCTATTGCTTGTATGTTTTGACGTTGTAGGGGGTTCAAATTACACAATATATGGCGCACTTAAGTAGTTGCAACCATGCGTGTGTTGATTTAAATGTTCACGTTTGATGCGCACCATTGTAATTCGATCTTGAAATGGTGTGTCATTAGGAGATGGCATCATTTTATAATGGGGTCTAAAATGGAACAGGTCTACTGAAGTGACTGGGTAGATTTCATGGATTTTTAAAGCTGCAATTGATGTTGTTTTCTCTTTCAAACTGGATAACGTTAGCGCACTGAACATTGCTATTTGGAAGAGTAAATTTATTCCAATCATCTAGTTTTCAAGAAACGTATCACCAAGTGATGGTGCACATGTACATCATAGGTTTTTGGAAGAGTACATTCATCTGTTCATACAATCCTTTTGTTATTAAGAACCATCATAAAGGGATGCTACATCATCATTGTTTTGGAAGATAAGAGTACGTACATTATATTAACTTAATAACTTTCGATTTATATAGTGCCTAATAACTAACACTTAATTCTCTAAGCGCTTTACATTAGTGCCCTGGTCATAGGGCCAATAACATCCCTTTTTAATGTTTCTCAGCTCCCTTGGGAGTATACAACCTGGGCAACAGTTTATATCGCTCCAAAGACTTTTTCATTCACAATATCAACCTCTACCCTCGCAGGTGCCCATTTATTCCCCTGGGTGAAGAGAAGCAATTATAGTAAAGTATCTTGCTCAAGGACACAAGTGTCAAGACCGGGATTCGAACCCACACTCCGGTGAAAACGCACCAGAACTTGAATTCGATGCTCTTAACCACTCGGCCATGACACTCTACCTTTTGTTTAAAAGAAACATATTATAAAGGGATTTCACAACATTGTTTTGTTTTTCAAGAAACATACCACAAAAAAGATGTTACATGTAGATAGTTGGTTATGGAAGAATAGCTCAGATCCAATCTTCTCGTTTTCTTGAAACATCATAAAGAAATGGCTCATCAGTGGTTTTTTGGAAGAATAAATTCATTCCAGTTTTCAAGAAGCATATCATTAAGGGCTGCTATATCATTGTTTTTTGACAGGTGTACCTCAATTCCAATAATTTTTGATATCAATATGTAAGGGGTGGTTTACCATTGATATCCATTCCATCGTCACAAATGCAAAGGTTATTCTATTAATCATGCATGACTTTAGTCTGTTATTTCAAAAACACTCTGTAATTCCAAGGTCTTTGTAGGACTAAAATGTCATTACATACCTAGTTATTGTTCTGTGTGTATGCTGGATCCCAAGTAGCTTCCAGCATTATGCATCATCTAAGTGTTTGTATTTGAGATTCCCAACCTCAAGCTTTGCAGAACTAACGCACTAAGCTGCCATCCACAATTCTGGACATTTACCTAGAAAGAAAAACACTTTGTATTAAAGCTCTGTTATGGTGATGTACTGAAAACACTAGACTTTGATACTCTCTTACGAGGTACTGTACACACAAGGGTTAGGGTTAGGGTTGGGATTTAAGGAAAATACATTTGAAGGGCTTTTGGAACACTTTGGTATGCAGGAGTGTTGTACCAAAGGCACTTGAACTAAGAGAAACAGCTTTAGTTTTGTCGTTGACATTTTTTGAAATATGAGACAGATTTATGTAGCACTGTATAAGGTGCTGCAATGCATTTAGCAGTCACTGACATATACACTGGGGCAAACCCCCTTTTAAATTTAGTTATTATGTTTAACTTGGTTTAAACAAAACATGACAATACATTGGACGTCGGAGGTGATGTCCCATCAAAAGGACAATGCAATATTGGTCAAGTGTCTTACTTTAAGGACACAAGTGTCAAGACCAGTGTGGGGGTTTCAACTTTCCACCGTGTTCAGTTTTCCGAATTACTAAATACGGTAACATTACGTCATGCGACGCCTGTGAACAGCAAGCGAAAGTAGTCAATTGTTAGTGCCGTACTGAGTCCCGGAAAACTGAACACGGCGCGGAAGACTGAAACCGCCACACCGGACTCAAACTCACACTTTGATGGTCAGATGCTTGACCACTCGGCCATGACACACCATGTGTCGCTGCTCTAGTGTAAACTGATGCACTACTGCAAAATCTATCCCCCCCCCCTCCAGAAATGGAACCGTTTGACACATTACAAAGTCTGTTCTCAGTAATGATTTGTGTAGAAGCAGTATTGACACGGTAGAGTGCACGTTTGTTTTCGTCAGAGTTTGACGTCTTTTTGTCAAGTTGTATTTTTGCGTTGACGTCTTCTATTTGACAAGACCAATAATGGATCGCTGAGGGAGTTGACATAGTCCTTGCGTGAATGGAAGCTAACTAATCGATGTGTATTTATTTAAAGGCGGAACATCTGTTAAAACAAAAACATGTTATTGAAAAAAATCTTCATGTGTAATTTTTAACTTCAAATGTATTTTGAACCAGCCTTACAAATTTGCACGGCATGCTTGAAAATCTGTTGAAAAAAAAGCTTGGAGACCACTGAAAGTACATGCTAACTGGTCCTACTGACTGGTCACTGAAAACGTCAGGATACCCTGCGACCAAATGACTTTAAGGGAAGGTATACATTTGGAAGTTGAAGTCGTTAAATTAATTGCAATAAAACGCTTGGTTAGAAACTTACAGTGTTTTTTTTGTTGATAATATAGTTTTTGTGAAACATTTCACTTCAAAGTAATTTGGTTATTTAAAAAGCGTTAGTAACGCTTCTAAGATTGTGTATTCCTTTAAGGGACTATCTTCCTGTGTGGACATAATTATTCTGGATTTTCTGCCACCTTATGAAACGTTCATGTTTTAAAAGTTTTCTTCATTTATATGGGATTAAAACAACCAAATGGTCCAAAAATAAAAAGTTTACTTTGCCTTTTAAGTCCATTTGGGAACACAGTGAAAATAAGATGCCTGATGTTGTATATGATCAGTGATATACATGTATTGGGGAGCAAGTCGCTCGAAGGCTATGTTGTTGCTGATGAATGTAACTGCACATAGCATCTTTGAACAGTTGTATGCTTTATTGTGACTGGCACGCCACGGGTGGCCAATGTTAACAAATGCACATGTGTCATGTCATAAATTTGATGGGGGTCAGAAGATACAACTTTAACAGGGTGTATACAGGATCATCAAAATATAGAGCGAGGAAAAAATAATGTTTACTTATTGTAAAAACGCATCTGTAATACTATCCTACGTATTTACTTCTGTCATCATCAAAAAGTTATTTTTGAATGTGTAAGAATGTGACGAAGAAAAAAAGAAAAAAATATAACATCTAGACAATGTACAGAATGTGTTATTACCAACAGCTGAAAGCTCACTGAGTCTAGTTCATTCCAGTACCACTAGAACTAGTTCTATCTGAAAGCTCATTGATCATAAAGTTCATACCAGTGGCAATCCTCCAGAAAATTCTTTCCATCTGAAAACTCACTAATTTGGTGTTGAGCAAATTTGTTTGTAACAAAAGTTTTGTATATTGACACCTTTTGACAAATGAATGAAAGACAATGCCCATCTTCCTCATCGCCCCTTCAAAAATTCTTCTTTTTTTGGGGGGGGGGGGGGGTCTGGATTAGGGAAGATGGATTTTTTTTTTCGTCTTGTAGCTACTTCTTCATCTTTAATATAGTGAGTCTAGGGATGCCGTGGCTGTCAGACATGTCTTATGTGAGTACAGCTTGAATAAAGATGACACAGCCCCTGCAGTACTGTCAACAAACAGCTGACAAACAGTATCAAGTTACCACTGCATCCCTATTGAGGCTCAGGATCCCTAGATGGAGATTAAAGATAAGATTCTCCTTCAGGAAGTAGTACAGGGATGTCTTGAATAATTTATAGAATTAGAGCGCGCGTTTAGGATGACATCATTATTACTCTGTATTTTTTATTTGTTTACAAGTAGCCGGAAATGAAGATTAAGTCTTTTTCTCAGGTTTTCTTTGTTGATTTTTTTTTATGTATTTTACTTTCATATTTCATGACAAAATTTTATTTTCCCAACATTATGATAAAATTTTTGTAACCTTAATAACTACCTAACTTAAGTAATTGAAGAAACAGAATTGGGCATACATAAAACTTAAAATGATTGGGACCAAATTGGTCTCCGAAGTTTGACTACATGTGAAACTCATTTGCTTCTCTTGGGAAATTATGCTACATGTAGCTTGCTTGTAGCTTGCTTGTCATGTGCTAGCATATATTCCTTGGCTAAATTCCAATTTGATGCAATTTGTCTGAAGAAGCAGAATTGCACACATAAAACTCAATATGGTTTCGACCAAATAAGTCCCTAAAGTTCAAATACGCGCGAGACTTGCAGTATTGGGAAATAAATCCAATTAGTTTGGTAGTCAAGTTACCATGTTTCATTTGTCATGTTCTAGTTGTCATGTGTTAGCATACATTTTTAATGGCCAAGTTTTACTTTCCAAAATGATACAATTTTTATAGCCATAAAGATTGACTATTTGAAGAAACAGGGTTGCGCCAGAAAACTCAATATGGTTGGGACAGCAAATGGGTCCCTAAAGTTCCAATACACCCAAGACATGCATTGTCTAATGGGATATGAATCCAATAAGTTTGTTATTCAAGTTACAATGTTTCAATGGTCATGTTCTTGTTGTCATGTGTTAACATATATTTCATGCCCAAGTTTTACTTTCTTAGTAAAATGATACAATTTTTAATACAATTTTTATAGCCATAAAGATTGACTACTTGAAGAAACGGAATTGGGCCTGTAAAACTAAAAATATTGTCAGGACCAACTTGGTCCCCGAAGTTGAAATGTACGTGAAACTTGCACAATCTTTTGGAAAATGAATCGCAATATGGTTGGGACCAACTTGGTTCTTCCTGAAGTTCAAATACGCACGAGACTTGCATCGTCTATTTGGAAATTAATCGGATTAGTTTGGTAGTCAAGTTACTCTGTTTTAATTGTCATGTGCTAGCTTCAGGGACCTCTTGAGTCTAACTCTATGGAACTGTTCTGAACTTGAATCAAAAGCAGATCATTCATTTACATGATTATATATTGCATGAACAATTTAAAGGCACTGTCATTTAGTGTCAGACATCCAGTCAGGTTACCAGACCTAATGTTTAAGCCAGAATTTGATAAAAGGGCGTACAAATATGCTGGAAGTTTAAAAACTGGTGTTCAAAGTGTGCAGTTACAATACATTACATGTAAATAATAAATAAAACAGGGTGTCCACATTTTTAAACGGGTGTCCGAACGACACCCAGACACCCCTCTGGTATACACTATGACCAAACCCAGGCTGATTGATACCTTAGTGCTGATAAAATCAAACTGAAAATATACTTTATTCAAAGACACTGGACACTATTAGTAGTTGTCAAAGATCAGTCTTCTCACCTGGTGTATCTCAGCATATGCATAAAATAACAAACCTGTGAAAGTCTGAGCTCAATTGGTCGTCGAAGTTGCGAGATATTAATGAAAGAAAAAACAAACTTGTCACACAAAGTTGTGTGCTTTCAGATGCTTGATTTTGAGACCTCAAATTCTAAATCTGAGGTCTCAAAATCAAATTCATGGAAAATTACTTCTTTCTCGAAAACTACATCACTTCAGAACTAGACGTTTCTCACATTGTTTTATACTATCAACTACCAAGTAAGGTTTTATGCCAATATTTATATTGGGTAATTACCAATAGTGTCCACTGCCTTTAAGCCACCAAGAACACATTGCAAATTCCAGTGCAAAATTAGAAACCAGATACTTGGAAAGAAAGGGATTTTCTGTAAGTCGCTTTGAGTCGCAAAAGCATCATCTCATCTTAAACAATTGAACACTCTGATGGAAGCCAGATGCTAGCTTTCAAGCTACGCTTTCAAAACATGTTTTACCTCATCATAAGTACTCTATTATTTACGCACTATTTATCCTTTAATGCACCATTACACACTTTGTTTTGTCGCCATGGAAACTGTATGACAGAATTAGTCTCCATGGCCCATGTGTCTTGATTAAAATCAAGGGTAGATGTCTGTGTAGCGAGAGCGTTTGACAGTGTAAATATTACAGACATGTACATGTACGCAGGCAACCTCAGCATTACTTATTAATTTTATTGAAGATATGGGGGGACAGGTTTGGTAATGACTAATTTTATAGACCAAGGTGAATGTTAAGTTTGATTGATGAGCACCCTCTATGTCAGCATTGAACAAAGAATATTAGAAGACTGTGAAAAGGGTAATTTAATATCAGATTAACCAATGAGAAAGCTGTAGTTTGCATTCCAACCAATGAGAACAAGGAGTGGCCTTACAGTGGACTTGCATAAAATGTTGATGTACATACTCGACATTTCTTACATTAAATTTGATTTCTGTTTAACCCTCCTACGCTTGTTACATTTTCCAAAGAGTTGACCAGCTATTTGAAAAATATTTAATTGCACAGAGATGTGTATGGTGGAGCATACATGTATTTGAGTGTATAATGCATCTATCATCAAATGATATTATATTGTTGATTGGCATAAAAATGCATTTGTCATCCAAAACCACAGTGGATGATATCATAGAGAAAAGACCTCTATAATGATATTGACTGGTCAGACAAGAGGAGGGTTGAATGTTTACTGTGTAGATGAATTCAGTCACAAGATCATTGCAAGCTGGCTCAGGTTATCATTCAAAACCACAGTGAATAACATTGACTGGTCAGACAGTAGGAGGGTTGTGTTTATGCACTCACCACATGATAACATACAGCAGGCTGGCATAGTTTTTCACTCAAATGAATAATATGGTCCGATAGTAGGAGGGTTGACTGTGTACAGCATGGAATTGCAAATTACAGGTTGGCTTTGTTCAAAACCACAGTGGATTAAATTTCTTTCCTTTTGTTTTCCTTCTTTTTTTCTCTTCTTAGGAGGCGTGCATCAGAGACCAAAGTTCCCTCCATTACTAAACTAACGACCATGAGGACAAGATCCGATGGCAGCGACAACGACATCACCAAAGATGAGACAGGGAAGATCTCGGGAACCAAGAAAGGTTCCAGTCTCCCGAGAGATGCTGAACTAAGACTAAGGGCAGAGTCGGCTAGACCCTCCAATCGAGATGACCAGGTGGAATTCGTAAGTCTTAAACCCCTTCCACACTGGGAAATACCGGGGAAGATTTGCCTGACCTGTTTACACTTAAAGGCAGTGGACACTATTGGTTATTACTCAAAATAATTATTGGCATAAAACCTTACTTGGTAACGAGTAATGGAGAGAGGTTGATTGCATAAATCATTGTGAGAAACGGCTCCCTCTAAAGTGACAAAGTTTTCGAGAAAGAAGTAATTTTCCACGAATTTGTATTCGAGACCTCAGATTCAGAATAATATAATAAAAATAATAATAAGACTTGTAATGCGCACGTATCCACCCCGCTGGGTGTTCAAGGCGGAGAATCAAGCATCTAAAAACGCACAACTTTGTGTGAGAAGGGTGTTTCTTCTTTCATTTTTATTTCACAACTTCGACGACCAGTTGTTCTCAAATTTTTACAGGTTTGTTATTTTATGCATATGTGGAGACTGGTCTTTGACAATTACCACTGTCTTTAAGTTTTAAGCCCTGGCAATTAAATACGCTCTTCAATTTTCTTAGAAAATTTGATAATGACATGGTGTAAAAATCCCAGGTCTTCCCTTGGGGTTTTGTTCTTTAGGAACCCGCTGTTGTAGATCCAAAGGTTGAGATTGTTGGTGTGAATGATTAGCAACCTATGCGCCCGTTTGGCTGCAGTACTGCATACTCCTAAAGAGTTGAGATGCTTTCTGGAGTGCTCAAAGCCTGATGAACATGGATAGAAATAGTGTGAGGCATTCTGATACAATTGGTTTAAAGCAAATAATATTTGCTGTTAGAATCAAGAGGGAAAATCTATTCAACTACTCTAACAGGAATTGCGTAAAATATCAAGGGTATTGATAAATACCAAATCAAATTTCATGGCCTTATATCTCCACAAGAGGGCGCTGTTTTTCATCTCTTGCTAGGTTTTTAAGATTGAGCTCATAAACCCCACACCAACCGTCCTGGTGTTATTTCCTTATAGCATGGAGATACCACCATGCTCATTGTATTTAATGCACTCATCCAAGGCCATTACAAAATAACTTCCTGTTTCCCGTTACTAATCACTCAATGTGCTTGAAATGAGGGACTTTTTTTTTCTCCTGGAGGTTGGAGGGTGATTTCAGCAGACTACAACATGTAACCGGTTTGTTATCTTTTTTCTTTGGTTTAACTCAAGTTGGCTATGTATGAGTTTTGGAATTTACGGCAGAGCAAGTGAGGTTGTATCCTGATGAAGAGAATTTCTTCATAATACAAGTGTTATTTTACTTCTTATTTCCTCAAGATTAATTTTTCTGAAGGGTGCTGATTTGTATACACACACTACACTAAGATTGCAGTATTTCCCTCATAGTGTACATTTGTTTAAGCAGAGCTGCTAAGTTTTGTATTTTGCTATCGGAGAGATGTTGTACAACAATCAGGAAGATATTAGAATAATATACCTAACAGGAAAAAGGTGTCCACAATCAGGGAGATTTAAAAAATAAAATCATCACATCATGGACTGATTGTTAATTTTGGTTTTTACCCATACACCGATGTGTGCTAGCGCTGTATACTCAGTACTTTCCCCGAGTCCTGTGAAAAAATATCACAGGCATGTTACTCGGGTGGGATTCGAACCCATGACCCTTGCAATTCTAGAGCAGTGTCTGATTGGTTTATTTTCAGAGAACTTTCTGCAGAATCTTGGAGACTTGGCATCTCTGGTTTTGTCATGACGCTGTTTTAGATTGTGACTTGGGTATGCTTCTAGAAAAATATGGTTCATCAGGTGTTTGTTAATGTTGCTGAAGAAAATATTAGTACTCATAACAATTTTTCAAATGAAATTTATCTGTCATATATATCTGTAAGCAACAATGTCTGCATTCAGGTTTAATGAAATTGAGCTCAGTTTGGTCTGATGCTACCTGCCTACAAAAGCAATAATAAATACCGACTCTAAAGAATACCAAAAGATACCAGACTATTTTGCCCTTCGATTTGGTGTCATTGCAAGACAAGGGAGAAAAAAAAGATGGCTGCTTCCATAGACACTCCATTTTCGATAATCTACACATCAGTCTATTGTGTTGTCATTATTGTTTTTTTAGTGCATCGTTCTTTCAAATTGCTACAGTAAACAGACTGACATCTCATGGGATTTCAGATGTTTTTTTCATTCAAAGTGAACTCCACTCCAGGTTGTTTTCACTGAGGATGTGACGCAAATTCAGACAATCAAACTTCCAAAAACACCTTTCACCATGATGTCAGTTTTTATGAGAAAGGCAGAAAGTACAGAGAGGGTCTGGACCTGAAATTTCCCTTTTAAAATGTAATATCCGGGACCAGAAACCTTCCTGTGTAAACTGTCAGACAAACACCAGGGCAAATTCGGACAATCAAACTTCCAAAAACACCTTTCACCATGATGTAATTTTTTATGAGAATGGCAGAAAGTACAGAGAGGGTCTGGACCTGAAAACTTCCCTTTTAAAATGTAATATCCGGGACCAGAAACCTTCCTGTGTAAACTGTCAGACAAACACCAGGGCAGGCTCGAAGCTTCCTGCCAAACAACTAGACGATACCACTTCATGGAAGTGGAGTTGAATATCCGTGATTTCATTACATGGTAAAAGTTTGTTTCATGGTGTGATTACAATTGCACAAGATAATCGGGTGAAGTTCGCGGTAGCAACATGTGTAGTAGTGCCGGTTCTGAAATGAAACCGGTGGTTGACGACTCAACATTTTGATCGGTATGCTCTGATCGTCTTCAGGAGAATTGTGGGCTCTGCTCAGGATGTTTAGTGGAATATTGGAAGGATCACGATGGACACAAAAAGGAAAATATGTACATGATTTGAAGAAAGTGTTGGTCTGATCTCAGTTTCTTGTTATTGTTGTTGGGAGGAATTTGAAGGAGTTTTGGTGGATCAGGAAACAGTTCCAATTGAGTGTCCTGTAAGAGGTTTTTTTTCTGGTGAACTTCATAGCACCCTCAAACTTAGCTACAATTGATGTCTTCTAGATATTCAAAGAGCATTTCCAGATTCCTGGTTGAGAAATAGTTACTCAGATCTGTGTGTATTGGATATATGCATTTACCTTTGTTGTATTTCTTAGCAAGAGAATTTCAAGTACATGTATTTCATTGTTGCCGCCACAGATAAATATTTTTGCAGGATGTGGTTTATCCCTGGCCTACAAACGCATATCTCATGATCAAATCATTAGGAGGAAAGAGAGAGAAACGATTTGCGCAAAGTAAAGTGCAGATGGAACAGCCGACATTGCATTTCAACATGATGGTTTTTCCCAAGTCTTGCATTTGGGCAATTCCACCAAAAAGTGTCCTCGGCCCAAAAAATTGAAGTCAAATTTGTGGATTTAAATTTAAAGTAGCAAGAAAGAGTGATACCTAGTGATTTCAAATCTATGTTTGTTTCATTTTTTTTCCTTGGTTTTCCATGTTTTTCATCGTTTATTAAAAAAGTTTTTTTTGTGCCAAATTCATGATTTTTGGGAAATGTTTGGCACAATTGTCTAAAATGCCCTCCTGGTTACATTTTAGATGATATTTCAATTATTCTTGGCTTAAAACATATAACTGGTGGTAAGTATTCACAATTTTAAAGAAACTTCATTGTCAATTTATTCACAGGGTGCTGCCACTCGTTTTAATTAGCCCTTAATTACCAATTATGAAATGTAATGTCCATGACATTATATGGTGTTTAGTTTTATATTCTAAAGCCAGTAAGAGATATTTTCATGAGACTTCATACGCAAAGCTAGTTTTTAGGGGCTAATCCTATAATGCAAGAAAATTAATAAAAAATTAATTACAACTGTGCTAACGAGCGTCATGGACATTACATTTAGCGTCATGGACATTACGTCATGGACATTACATGTCACATGAAACTTACCTTTTTGAAGGTAAATGCTACAATTTATCAATTGGACCTATTGTAGGTAAACCTGGACTAGTCAAAGAGAACATTTGTCATAGACCTCATCAGAAATTTGTTTCAAGCCCTTTTTTAGCAGCGCGTTTAGTGGCAACATCGTGCACAGATTCTACAAACTGACAGCCCAAATCCGAGATTTTCAGGTGAGTTTTTTCATGGAACTGATCTTTCCTAAAAACATTCAAGTGACATTTTCATACTGAAATGTATGTGAACTGTTGGTGAGACATGTTTAAATGAATGTAGGACATTATAAACACACTTTATCATCAAAGAAGACTTCTCAAGGCCTAGGCGTAATGCAGATTTGTACACATCTACATGTACGGATAGCTTGGATACAAAGAGGTCATACATAAAGTAATTTTTTATTTTTACATAATTTCAGAATGGCTAAGACTTGAGTAGAGAGGCAGAAAAAGTATAGAGAGAAAACAAGACAAAACGTGGAAACATGATTGTGATAAACAAAGCCCCATGCAGCCAATCTTTCCCTTATTTGTTGTTCTCTGTTCTTGATTTGCATGTCAATCTAGGTGGAACGTGTAGAGGATGACCTCAATGACTGTCTCGTATTTGGAAAACTAAGGAAGCATCTAGGTTTGACCTGTTCCTCCCAAGAAGTCCTCCCAACTCATTTTAACTGATCTTCTGGGAATTGTTCACCCAGTCTTGAACATAGCAGTATCCAGATCAACTTTGAAAATTACAGAAACCTTTGATGTTTAATTTCCATTTACTGTCGTCACAAAATGTTGACGCAAGATGTTCAGTATATTACTCAAGATGAACAATCACCTTGTGAGAAACACATAAAAGGGAATTATGTTAAAGATAATTAAAAAAAAAAGGTTACTTCATGTATACCTACATCTCTGGTCTATCATAATTACTCCAAGGCAGAAGCCAGCCTGGTTGGATGTGGACGGAAAGTGCAAAAAGGGGACTTACCGAGGGGCGGGGTTTAAGTGAGATTCTGGGGGAGGTTTGGTTCTTAAAAATGTTTGGAAGAGGTTAAACATTAAGATAGGGACATTCATTATAGTTTAAAACCCATATTAAGAGCAAGGCAGCACATGGGTTTACAAATTCAGGGTAAAAGCATGATGCATCATTTTACAAGTTTGACGTAATGTCCATGACGCTAAAAATAACCCAAAATGTAATGTCCATGACGCTCTATTAAGGTGTGTAACAAGAAAGTTGACAGGTTTTCTTAAAAATATTATCACTGTTCATGTTAACTACTTCCCTGTTTAGCAAATAAAAAGGTATTCTAAAAATTTTGAACTTTAACTTCACAGAGTTTTGGAATTGAGTGTGTTGTACCCAAAACCCACTTCCGTTTTTCGTAATGTCCATGACGCTCGTTAGCAGTGCTTTGACTCCTTAATTAATTTGAATTTTTCCAAATACATAGTATCATTTGACTTACTAGGACACAAGATACTAGTATCAAACACAAAACTATAAATCAAAGCTACTTGGTGTGTTTAACTGACCAACAAAGTTCTAAAAATGTCTCAAAACGTAATGTCCATGACGTGGAATTGCCCATTTAAGTGTTGCTTATTGACAAGCTAACATGTTTATCATCCAGTGGAGGATCTGGCCTGATACAGTGAAATACCAAACTCATTTCGTCGTCAGCGTCTGAACATCAATCAACGTTTCTGAAATATTTGAGACTTTCGGCAGAAGGAATTAGAGCAGGAAATGTTTGTCAAACAGCTACATAATTACCAACAACTACGTAAATACAAACTCTTTCATTCAAGTGTTGGTTGTAGACAAGCTCACATGTTTATTATCCGGTAGCTTGTACTAGTGCCTGAAACGGTGAGATTCTTAACTCATTTCATCGTCAGAAATAGAACATCAATCAATGATTCTGTGATATTGGAGACTTTCTCTCGAAAGAATTAGAGCAGAGATTGTTTGTAAAACAACTACGTCACTACAAACTCCGTTATTCAAGTGTTGGTTGTTGACAAGCTCACACAGTGTTTATCATCCAGTAGCCTCTAAGGCAGCCTGCTGTAACGGCCTGAAGTGAGATCCCAAACTCATTTTGTCAGCAACTGAGTGGACATCAATCGATGCTTCATCAGTGATATTGGAGACTTTCTCCCGGAGGAATTGGAGCAGGGATTGTTTGTAAAGAAACTGTGTAATTACAAACTCAATCATCATGCATTTAGGGTTTCTGTCGGTTCTGAACTCACCTCGGTTAGCGAAGAAGGTAAAGTCTTGTGACCATATCTGGTTTTGTACAGTTCAGTGGTTGGTCTTGAAAGATTCAGTAACTTGTTATCACTAGTACCATAGTGTTAGCCAGAGGGGTGTCTGGGTGTCTTTTGGACACCCTGTGTTTAATTTGGACACCCTGTTTCATCTGTCATTTACATGTAAACTTATTGTAAGAGAACAATTTGGACACCCAGTTTTAAAATTTCCAGCAAATTTGGACACCCTTTTACCAAATTCTGGCTAAAACCTTGACTAGTACAGTAACTTGTTTTGACCAGCAGAGTGTGGGTTCAAGTCCCAGTTGGACACTTGTTTTCAAAGCAGATATTTAAGTATTATTACTGCCTCCTTCGGATGTGATGTAAAAGCCATACTAAGGTCCTGTAAGAGATCCCAGTGCACTTGTCGTAAAAGAGCAGGGGTTCGCCCTACTGGTCTGTTCAACAGCATACTGTGCCACAGAACATTGCAAACCATTACATGTACATGGTGTTATAAAGAAATAGAGCTTATACACTTCAAAATGTAGCTCCAGAATACCTTGCAGGAAAAAAATACTGAGCACTTTAATATGTCCATCGGGTGTGATAATGCGCTGTATAAGAACTCAGTAGAATATTATTACATGGACAATTCTACAGGGTCTAAACAATTGATCCCATGTTCTAACTGTTTCTGTTGTTATAAAAACAAATTCTGTAAGTTTGAATTATTCTTATTAATTTTCAGCTTTCCCATCACTCTGAGACTCTCTGTGCTACACCAAGCTATGGATCAGATATGGACCAACAAGACGAGACGGATAGTGTCACATCACCAGATCCTCATAGAACTAAAGCTCTTATGGATCAAACACTGGCCAAGATTGAAAGGACCAAAGAAGCTATGAAGGCAGAACAACTTGCTAAAGATGGTAAGAGTCTCAGTCTGAATTATATGGTCGACAAAGCATTATAATAAGCCTTTTTTAAAATAATAAGAATAGAGTATTTATATAGCGCCTTATGCCAGGCCCCAGGGCGCTTTCCACTAAAATACAATATTTTAAAAACACCACTGAACAAAGAAAAGGCAGTCTAAAAACCACAAAAAGGTATACAATTTAAACTTAACAAAACAACCAGGAGCAAATCATGATTAAAAAAAGGTATGGTGGACATGATGAGAGTGTACTGTTTGGTGTTTGGTGTATACACACTAATTTACCCAAACTTATTAGTGTTGTTGCATTGTGTCCGCCATATCTCAAAAAGGCTTAAACATCACACCAACTTTTTGTAAAGAAGACAATGAAGAAATTTCAGTTGTTTTGTTTTACTCACGTTGTCACTGTCGGGTAGGGACTGAAAAACGCAAATCCACACGCAAGACTCTGGTCCGGGAATCAAACCTGGGTCCACAGAGGTGAAAGGCAGAGACAGCAACCACTGAGCCAACCTGACTACCTCAGTATTATTAGGTGTTAAATTGAAATCAGGGACAAAGAATAATATTCGGTTTTACCTATACACTGATGTGTAAAGCACTCTATACATGTACTGAGTACTTTCCTGAGTTTGTGAACAAAATCAGGCAGACATGATACGGTCTAAATTCAGATAAAAGTGTGAAATCTCCATTCCTGCAAACCAGATAATACTTCCCCACACAAAAACCCAGCTCTGTGTTGCAGTCACTATGTGGACGTTCGTTTGCTCTGTAAGCCCAAGGAAAATCCTATTCTTCAATACTGTAAAATAACACTATGTGGACAAGTGTCCACACAGTGTTTCAAGTCCCTACAATATGTTGCCTTTCACAACACCACCACCAAGTATTTTACAGACTTCAGGATGATCTAAAAATTAAATATTTAAAATAATTTTTTAAAAATCTTTACAGAGAATGTAACGGAGTACTTGAAGCTTTCAGCCCAAGCTGACAAGATCCAAATGCAGAGAATAAAGATGGTCTTCGAGAAGAAGAATCAGAAATCCAACGCCACAATTGCCCACCTCCAGAAGAAGCTTGAAAACTACCATAAGAAGCTGATGGAGTTGGAAATTAATGGAGCAGTAGGTCCAAGAAAACCCAAGGAGGTTCTGCATGGCATGCAGCAGGGGTTAAGGTGAGTGGAACAGCCGTCGATTTCACAAAACTCTTCCTAACTTAAGAGTAATCTTAGGACTTATGATGAGCCCCAACCCTGAACTGTAGCATGCAGACCTTAAGATTAATCCCAAGTTCCTGTGTGATAAGACGAGTCCTAACTCTTTGTGAAATCGACCCCAGGTGTTATCAGGGGTCGATGGTAGGGGGCATTAGGGGTGTTAAGGAGAGACTGGCAGTATGTCCGAGAAAACCTAAGGAGGTTCCGCAGGGCATGCAGCAGGGGTTAAGGTGAATGTAAAAGGTGTTATCAGGGGTGTGTTTTGGCAACCATTACCGGAAACAAGTTACTAATACTGATGTAAATTTCACTGACCAAGACATTACTTCCACCATTTCAGGAGTCAGGTCCATTTTGTACATGGTGACTCCCCAAATGGAGGACAGATTGGGCGTGTGTATGAAATGTACAGAGCACTGCAAGGGGTCAATACCACTGAGTTGGAGATATTTTTAACACCCGGAAATCCCACCAAAAATGACTGACAAACTTTCATTTAAAATCTACCATGGCTATAAATACATCAATGGTGTATTAAGAAATATAAACCATTAAAGTACATTTCACTAATTCAATGTCAACTTTCCTTTTTGGTATATTCTGCCAGACGCAACAATACCAAAAGAGAAAGTTGAGTGTCTCACCAAACAATACATTTAAATGTTGGAATTGTAATATATACAAATCGTTTCCTGAGTTGTTAATGGTTTCAGATGTCCTGGTTTGTTTATTTTGATGGGTGTTAACCTCAAAGAAACATCCTCAATTAATCTCCTACATAACATGTACGTACATGTACTAGTAATATCAATGATCAAGTTTTATGCACTGAGGATACAGCGTTAGTTTGTTATGAGACAGTCAATTTATTCCCATCCTATAGTTTCACTCTACACACCTTGAAATCTACCCATGACAAAAAAAATCAAATTAGTAAACGCCCTTCTATTGTACTATTGGTGTGTCTCTAACAAATACTTTCTAGAAATCTTTGATCTAATAAGAAAAAGTTGTTTGTTATTCCACCAGTGATGACCAAATCATATGGTGAACGCAGCTTCGTTCACACTGCCTCAACCTTATGGAACAATCTCCCGAAACACATACAAAACATTGACTCCATTGTTAAGTTTAAGATTGCTTTAAAGACGCACTGATTTAACATTTAATTATTCCATTTTGTTTGTTACCCAGTACATCTTGTCTTTGTATTCTGTTGTGTTTTTCTCAAGAGCGCTTAGGAACATGTTTGATTTCTATGTGTTATGCGCAATATAAGAATGGTTAATTATTATTATTTATTTATTATTATTATTATTATACCACTAGGTCATACCCCAAAATAATACAAAGTGCCACTGCAGTGACGTAGAGTTTACAAGGTGCTGCGGCGCAATTTGCAGCCGACCATGCCAAAAACACTTGTGGCCAACCCCCGTTTTCAACTGTTTTCAAAGAAGAGTATGCGCACAAAGAGGAGGTTTCTTGTAAATGCAGGTGGCCATGCTTTTAACTAAACATCAACTAATAGTTTTTTTGGGGCATGGATGTACTTCATATCAATAGGTCTGTTGTTTTGATTTTATGGAAGCTAAAGCTGAGCCTTGCTTGGACAATTGGACACACACGTCAGAATGCAAATAGAATAAAAATACAACAAAAATATTAATGTCCTATGTACAAAGAACACTCCTAAAAATATCCACAAAAACCATTCCCCTCATGTTATCAACCTCACAAACCTGTCAGGAAAAACAACACTTCAGACATTATTTTCACTCTTTGTGTGTACAACGTACTTCAAGTAATTCTAAACCTCCTACGTACGTACATGGGCATTGTATAGCATGACTTAGAGCCGGCTGTATGGTGCCCCCCCCCCCCCCTGAGAGTCAAATGTCAAGCTAAGTCACTTAATGTCAAAACTTTATGTTTACCATGTTCTAAAAATATCATTTACAAGGCCGGAAATCCATGTGCCCGTCAAGCATTGTGTGTAATAGGAAATGAAATCCTTAAAAGATGAAAACACGCCAAGCAAGGCACATAATTTTACAGATAATGCAGCACCTGGGATGTGACACTTAAGACTTTGACACTTGTTTACTAGAAGTAAATAAATAAGCTATATTTTCCTTTTCTACATGACATACATAAATCTAGACCTTCATTTTGGGTCTCTCTTCTCTGCAACCCTGTACCTTGTCTAAGGAGTGCAAAGAAAAAGCACTCATTGAAGTTCACAGTTGCGAATCTGGGAAAGAATTTATTCACAGGTGGAAATCAACTACTGGTAGCATTTATTTATGTAACACAAAAATAACAGTATGCAAATCTAAACGCAAATTAATCACTTTTTGGTATGTGATTGTTGGATGTGATTTTTTGTTCCGAAGTACAAAAAGTTCTCCTCAATGATTTAAGGAGAGGAGATAATAGTTTTCTTGGTTCAACCAAAACCAAACTCCGCTCTCCATCAGTTTATCTTTAATTAAATTTTTCATTTCAGTTAATAATTCATAGTTTGTATTCCTTTGTGTTTCTAAGCGCATATTAATAACTTTTTAGTGTGTGGTTTTAGTGTTATGAAGTTTGGTTCTGAAGTACAAAGAGTTCTCCTCAATGATTTAAGGAGAGGAGATAATAGTTTTCTTTGTTCAACCAAAGCCAAACTCCGCTCTCTATCAGTTTATCTTTAATTAAATTTCTCATTTCAGATGAGTTCATAATTATTCTTTTTTTATTTTGTAGGGGAGTGAGAGACAATATCAAAGAAGGCATAACAGGGTTCTCTGGGTAAGTTACATTTTTTTTAATTTAAATTTAGTTTGTGAATGATTTGAATAATGTATGGTAAAATGCCTTATTCATTCACAGATTAATGTTTATTGTGAATTCCTGAGACTAAAACCAGTATTGTTTTGTCACTTTTTATTGGTATGGTAAATTTGTTTGTACTAGCTTCTACACGACAATGAATTTAAGTAATTAACTATGTCCTTGTAACTAATTAAGTTCATGTACAAGTTCTAACTAAACAAAGCGTGTTAAAAACAAAATGATTAACAACAAAATGGTGGGATCATTTGGACTTTAAATCACACTGAGTGCTGTTACAACCAATTATAATAATAAGGCGTAGCATGAATGTGTTTCAGTTTGTTGGAATCTGTTATTCCTTTCTTTTTCTTTATATTTTTCAAATTGTGGTCTTTCATTTTATGTGAAAGTTTGGATTTGTGTCACTGTAGAGTGTTGCTAATTTTTATTTGACGTGATATTATTTGATCACTATATAACGTTTCAGTTATTTGAATATTTTTTGTTGCCGTGGCAAATGGTCAGCGGTATGGCCGACCGGATTGGTGGCGGGTTATCTGGACTCACAGGTTTCACACACAGTGCTGCTAGGTGCGTATCTATGGCAACTATCGCCATGGTAACACTTTGTAAACATATAGCAGCAGTTTTCACAGTGTTGTAGACGTAGCAGCAGTGTCACAAAGCTATCATGTAGTTTTTCACCAGCCGCTAATTGACATCATTGAAAATTTCAAGATTTCTTTTGAGCGATGATATTGTGTAGATTTGTTCAACTCATTGTTTCCTCTTAACTGAACTGTGCTCACTTTTGTTAACCTTTCAAAAAGGTCCGTCGTCAGCACACTTTGCGTTTTACTTTCATTTGCAATGAGTTTGTATGTTTTGTTGAGTGCAGTTATAACATAGGCCATTCCCAGGGCCCATAGTCATGGCTCTGCTTGCCAAAGCAAAAATGTACATTTACGATAGCAGAAAATCCATGCGAAACATTTTGTACTGTTTCATAAGTTAGTAAGAAATATTTATGTCAAAACTCGTATAGTGCTGCATGAGCAAGACAGTTTGGCCATCATGTACTTCACGCTCTTACATTAGATAGACAATCTTTGGTTTACAATGGATCTAGTGTTATGTTACTAAGCATTGTGGGCTTACACATCTACCGGTAGCGCAAAAATGTTGCTCAACTTGTCAATAGAGAACAGTGACTGTAAGCGCAGAATTACATTCATGCAATGACGTCATTTGCCAAAATCTTCTAAAGAGAGAAACGATCACGCTATGGAGACATAATGCGAACATGGTCCAGCAACCTTCTTTTTTAATTTAAAAGGGAACACTGCTCCAGTGACTTCATGTGCATGAGTTCTATGGTCCTACACAGTAATGCACAGTATGCATGTAAATTTTTTGATCAAAGTGATAAAATAAGTGGTTGTTAGATCGCAGTTTTTGTTTGCCATTTTTTTTCTTTTCACAGCTAGATAGATCATTAGATCAGGAAACAAATTCATAGAGCTGCTTACTGTGCAATTTCAATTTCATAGCGCTCTCATCTGGGGCAAATTTTGTATCAGTGTTTTACGCTATGCACATTATCTAGGGAGCAGAAGTAGTTGCTTAAGCGTAAGTATATTTCACAGGTGCAAAGCTTGTGCGTTCATCATGGGTTTGCGTTTGTACAAAATTACAACTAACATTTTCATACGGTAAGCATCGGAAGGTTAGCATGCCTTTCTGTGTGCTTACTTTTACAGCAGCGCTATGAAATGGGAACTCGTACAGTTAGCACAATTTTAAAAGCAGCTCTACAAAATTGGGTCCTGTAATCACTGAAGCAGGGGTGCTACACTACTGGCACATACAAAATGACGAAATAAGGGAAATCTTTAGTAAACTGGGCCCAATTTCATAGAGCTGCTTAAGCAAAAATTTTTGCTTAAGCAAAAAAATCTTTGCTTTGTAAAATCAGATTACCGGCCAAGACTCCACTCAATTATTATGCTAAGTAAACAACAGCTAAATACCAGTCACAAGCAATGTATATGGCATGACATTTTTGCCAGTAACATGTGTAAAATAAGCAATCTATTTTCGTGCTTAAGCAAATTTTTTGCTTAAGCAGCTCTATGAAATTGGGCCCTGAACAAAGCTTTATGAACTAAGCTTGCACTGAAGCAAAATAACAGTTAGGCACCTCCATGAAATTGGAGTACAAGTAGTCAGACTCAGAGTGCATGTTTTGTCTTATGCCTCGAAGGCACAATTATGACAAATTTTCTAGCTAATTTGTTTTTCTTCTCCAGTTTTCAGTGATAGATTTTAACTTAGTTTTATGCTTCACAGCTGCTCTGTGATTTTCAGCTCTGTGCTGTTTTGTTTGATACATGTAGATGTAGTAATTTAGTTGCATAACCTGTAGACTCTGAAGAACGCTAGCTCAGTATTGATATTCAACGTAACATGGCAGCAAAATGTTTCAGACTGCATTAGAGATGGAATTTGAACACTGACTTGTTACTATCTTTCAAATACAGTCCTCCTAAAAAACATACAGCAAAAAACCGTTGTGGAACAAACAAATTTTAGAATTATTTTAAGTCTCTATTTGGATAACTTTCCATATGGCGCCACCACTTTTTTACTCATTTCTACAAAAAGGGATCTCATTGAGGCAAATTAGAATGAAAAAGTGGTGGCGCCATACGGAAACTTTCCCCTCTATTTAATTAGGTTTGCAATTAAGCTAATGAACATTGTAAGGAATTAGACCACAACTGTACGAATTTAAAATACTTCAAAACCAGACTTGATGCCAAAAACCTCGGAAATCTAACACAAAAAGCCCATTTCAAAATCTAGGTAGCCTGCACGAGCATGCATGACAAACTGTGTGTTTAAAAAGCCTTCCAAGGCATTTTCATGCAGTATAATTTCTGAAGATCCTGAAATGAAAATGCGATTTAATGTGAATATTAACCATGGAAGTGGGAAATAACATTAATACTTTTACATTGTAATGGCTATCTGTACCTCATGTTCTTTGTAGTGAAAGTGTCACTACACCATGCACACTCAGCATATTTTTTCAGTGTAAATAACTAGTCATTGCAAAAAAAGAAAAGGACTACTTACTCCATGTCATTTTCTCCACTGTTACACTGTCCATCATCCATGGCATAATAAGCAAGGTCTTCCCAGTCAAAAAGTGTCAAAACTAGCTCTTAAAAGCTTGCAACTTTAAGTCAAATGACACACCATGCAGTAAAACTGCACATGGTCTGTTTGAAACTGCCTCCACATGTGTAAATAAAGAAAGCATGGGTTGGATTGATCCACTCTCTGATAAGGGGTGTTATTTGTAGGAAGGGCAGACTCTGCTATAATAGGTAGAGGGGCAGTGGGTTTTCTGAGGGGCTCTTTGGTCAATACTTGGCTTTGGTGGTGTGGGAGTTGGGAGGAGCTATTGGTTGGGTGGGGAGGGGCTGTTGGTTGGGTAGGGGGAGGGGCTTTGAGCTGGGGATGGGAGGGGATAGAGGGGGAGGGGGAAGTGGAGGGTGATGTGAGAGAATGGGTTGACGTGATAAATTACTGGAGAAGAGATAAATGTATCACACAAATATCTGGATCAAACATTTTTGGTTTAAAATTAATTCAGTATTTCCTGCTGAACAGCTACATGTAATTGGGCCCAGATGGTAACCGATATGCATCATGCCCTTTTCTTTTGTCTTCTTTTTTTATATTCACAATTAATATATTCACAATGTAGTTTTTAATGAATTTTAATTTAAAAAGCAGAGATTCCTACATGAATAAAGTGTTCATACTTTGTGTGTTCTTTTTTTCTTTTCAATATGACAGTGTTGTTGTTTCCAAACCGAAGGAGATTGCACATAAATTCAAGAACAAGTTTGGAAGTGCAGATAACATTGATAACACAGGTAAGCTTATTGCAGAGTTATTTTTAAAATCTACCTCAATTTATTCTTTCTCACTACCCCTTTAGTCAGTTCTTCATTCAGTACAGTTCTTTTCATCCCTACCTCCTTCAGTTCATTCCATAATACCTCCTTCCTAGCTTTTTCAGTCATTTGCTGATACCTCGTTCAATAACGTTATGCCTGCCTCCTTCAGTCACTTCATCTTACCTCATTGGGTAAATTCATCCTCTTTCATCCAGTCCGTTCCTAATACCTCCTTTGGTCCCTTTCATCCCTACCTCGTTTGGTCACTTCATTGTACCTCTTTAAGTCTATTCCATACGCATGCTTTTGTGTCCCTTTCATCCCCAGTTCTTTCTCTTAGTTGCTCATACCTTGTTTAATCATGTTATCCCCGCCTTCTTTGATGATTTCATCCCTACATGGTCTAGTTACATCCTCACTATATAGTACCTCATTCGGTCACTTTATATTCCTACCTCACCCACTTACATATTCACAGTTCTGAGCAACTTTTAATTGGGCAGCATTTCTTTCTTGTTGCAGATGAGGAAGAGGAGGTTGACCAGCCCCATAAGACTGGTAGGAGTAGTTGGTTTGCTCCTACACCACCATCAACAGCGTAAGTAAATAAATCAGCAAATAGCCCACGCTAGCAAAATAATGTTCTTTATCCCCTATGAGAATTCGACATCTATTAAATTGTTGCAATACCTGTTGCTTAAATAGCATGGGATTCCAACTCCTTTTTTACCGGGCAAACTTGGAGGTTTAGTGGGAAGACATGTACTCTAAAATGGCAAAGGTCGTGGATTTGAAACCTACCTGAGTAATAGGCGTGTAAACTTTTTAAAAGAACTCCCCCTTACAAAAACAAACTATCAGGCATGTAGCTACTAACAATATAATAATATCAAAGTCTTATATAGCGCACGTATCTACCAAACAAGGTACTCAAGGCGCTGAGTATATACAAACTTTCAGAAAGATAAGTAATTGTAGTGATGAATTTTGAGACCCGATTATTTAGCACCTTATAAGGGTTTACAAGGTTCTACGGCGCATAGCAGCCACTGCCAGGAACACCAGGGCAAACCCCTTCTCTTTTCGATAAGTGCACTGGGTTCTTTTACATACGTTACACAACACATGGGACCAGCGGCCTCGTATAATTGCCTCCATGCCTCCTAGTAATGTAAAACCACAGGCCTGCTTTGATCATGACGACTCAGCCCCTTAAAAATTGGCTATAGAGAACACATTCTTTTTTGTATAAACCAATTTAATTTTGAACGTGGTTCTTCCCCAGAAAGAGTTAATATTTCCCTTCCATTTCTGATCAGGATGAAATCCAACAGTGAAGGAGAGGAATCGTCCAGCATGGACATGGCAGAGAATGGTCATCTAATGAGAGAGGACCTAGAGGAACATCCTCTAGTGGGTCGTATGACGATACTCCAAAATAGAATATCAGAATTAGCTGCATCAGAGACGTTACTGCAGCTCAAAATAGAAGAACTAAAGGTGATTATTTTAAACAGGGGCTAAAGGTCAAATTGGGTGTTCTAATGCATTCATTTTCAAATAGATGAGTCCTCATGGAAGATACAAGTCTCTAACTTCACCAGTGCCAAAGGCAGCAGTATTTCTTGAGTATACAGTATGTAAATGGCAGGTAAAACTGGGTGTCCAAAAGACACCCAGACAGACAACCCTCTGGCTAACACTACGACCTACATGTATCTTTACAATAGTGAGGGCTATGAGACACCCTTAGATTAGAACTGAGTACAGTCAATCTTTGTTATAAAGAGCACTGTTATGAATCCCTGAATCGCATTTCTTTCTTTTTGGTGTTTCACTGTCCTCCCTATTGTTATGAAGAGGCAATTTATTCTGGCCAGTCCCATTAATCTTGTTTGAACGAGAGTCGACTGTATTATTATATGAACTTTGGGAGACTTCTCCTGAAGATGAGTAGAGTATACTGTTCGAAACGTCGAGACTGCTCTTTTCAGAGCCAACACTCACCCTAAGAAATTTACACATGGTTGTACCCGCAAGTATTTATTTATGGTTTCTTCTTATTTGGGAGACTGATTGAAACCCAAGTACTTCAGAACCTACATACCTCACTATCATTCTTTCAAACCATCACAGGAACAAACTCGTGAGCAATACCAGTTCTTCAACCAAGCCTTGGCAGATGAACGATATCGAGCAGAACGACTTGAGGAGCAACTAGCTGACCTTACTGACCTCCACAATCATGCATTGACCAATATGCAGCAGGAGTTAAGCAGCATGGAGGAGAGACTAGAGTATCGATCAGTGGAGAGGGAACGAGACGTTCTGGATAATATTGACCAATGTCAGACCAGGGTACGAAAGAAAAAACATGTTGTTTCATTATAATTTTGCCCTTCATCGATGTGGGATAAGCACTGTATACTATGGGGTATCATGATGTAGTGGTTTAGGACAACAAATTCAAGTTCTGGTGCTAATTCATCGGAGTGTGGGTTCGAATCCCGGTTGTTACACTTGTGTCCTTGAGCAAGATGCTTTACTGTAATTGCTTCTCTTCACCCAGGGATATAAAAATGGGTACATGTACCTCCAAGGGTAGAGGTTGATATTGTGTTTGAAAAAGCTGTTGAGTGCCACGGCAGCCTGAGGCTGTATACTGCCCAGGGAGCTGAGAAGGATTTAAGGAATGTTATTGGCCCAATGACCAAGGCACTAAAGCACATTGATATATTATTGAAAACTGCGCTATAAAAGAATAGTTATTTCTATTGTTATTTTAAAACTATTTCTGGTTTTGTTTCAGATTTCAAAGATCGAGTTGGCCCAGCAGCATCAGCAAGTTATTACATTAGAGGGTTATGAGAATGCGAATGCCAGGGCTCTACTATCCAAACTAATCAATGTAGTGTTATCAGTGTTAGCTGTGATTCTACTCATTGTGTCTACCATTACAAATACAGTATCGCCCTTCATTGCCACAAGGTAAGAATAGGAACTATCTAGGGGCCAATTTTGTAGAGCCGCTAAACAGTAAGCACAATTTTGTGTTAGCTATAGCAGAAGAATTTGCTTAAGCGTAGAATATTTCACAGATTAGCAAGAAAATTTGGGGACTAGCTTGCACATTCACCATAGATTTGCATTGTTACACCATTCATTTTTATACAGTAAGCATCGGAAGGTTAGCACACCTTTTTGTGTGCTTACGGTTAGCAGTGATATGAAATGGAATCTTGCTCATTAAGCACAACAGCCATTTAGCAGCTCTCTGATATTGGCCCATGCTGGTAAGTTTTCTGATTGGGGTGGTTGGGTGGGCGTAATGGAATCTTTCCTCACCTTCCACCACTGGGACACTGGTTCCAATCCCACCAGGGCTTGATTTTGGGGGAGAACTCCACAAGACCTCCGAGCCTGTTGTTAAAAATGATTACTGGACCAGAATTGTTTTAAACAAGACCAGAATCAAAATGAGGTTCGTTTTGTCTTGTTTATTCATAGTGGTATTTCCGACAAAAAACTCATTTACATGTAGTTTGATTGCATCACATGTATGGGTGTCAAAACGCACATAAAGATGTGTAACTATTTAAACAATGTTTTCTGTTTTGGTGCAGGGGCCGCTTGCTTACAACCATCGTCTTTTCCTTCTTGTTCTTCTGCATCTGGCAAAGGCGAGAGCTCATAGAAGAACTGACACAACACATCGTAGAGAACTACAAGCAATTATTCTTCATCAATAGTAGAACGTGACCCCCGCTTAACTCCCAAGCTCAGTCTACACTCCGTCCGCCACCTATAGAGGGCGCTATTCATCTCACCTATTTATAAACTTGAGCGAGTGTAAAAAAATGCGAGCGTATATACTTGAGGATTATTGCTTGTCTGAACAGTGGTATGTCAGCATGCAGTCTGATTTCATCAGAGAAACTCAGTGTGTACTCCGTTAAAGGGACAGTCTGAAAGCTGATAACTGGAATTGCGTCGAGTTAACGGACGTTAAATGTAAGTCGCGTAAGCTGCAAATCTTCCTCGGGTGATGTGACAGACAAGTGACATGTACATAGGATAATGTTTGAGCTGGTGTCGACTCGCAATCCAAAGAAGTATGCTAATTTATAAAGTAATACATATCTGCCAAAGAAACTTGTTAAATAGAGACTGTTCGTTGTCTGTGTCAATGTGCTGACTGATTCTACAAGTATATCAACAGTCCCCCCGTCAGTATTTCAAACATAATAAGCATGGATCAAGACCAGTGCATTCAACAGGAAAAAAAAACTCCCAGATGTGGTTTTCTTTGTAAAAGTAAGTCAGAAATGTGGAAGCCACTGTGAGTGATAGAAACTTTGACCAGGCCTTCTTCGACTTGTTACATCGTTACAGCAGGAGATTGGGAAGACTGTGCCAGGATATCATTTGAAAAGTGACAGTGTTTTGGATCAGGATCCAGTGCAAAGCAGTTCAAACCAGTTTGATCTGGTTCATTCATGACAGTTTTGCAACAATGCATGATGAATGCACAAGTTAGTGGCTGTTGGTGTTAATGTCATTATTCCATGTATACCCTCGTGCAATGTGATCCAAAGCATGAAAAATTGTCTTGTGGTTCCAGTCTAATCCTGTTCAATCCAGTTCAATCTAGTTCAGTCCAGTTCAGGTTGGGTACATTCCCCTCTATTAACAAACAACCGTACATTTGTCTATCAAATCAATTACCGGATAGATGAACACAAATAGCTTCTGGGTGCCACATTGAAAACAATATTAAAAATATGACATGTCTTTGCAATTATTTGCCTTCCATTTTATAATCAGAGGCTGCAACACTGATGTATTAATTAAAATCTTGAGTTTTCACTTGGAGTATTAAAACTTCATCTTCCCAGAACTTATTTTCAGAAAGGGTGAAAATAATCAAGTTAGAAGTTGTTATAAAACTTTAAAAACTTACCCAGTCTCGATGCCAAAGTTCACTCATCTTTACTGGTCCATTTCCAACAGTAGGTTCTATGTTGTGTACACTCTGACTTCATTGTCACTGCATGAAAAAAAAGTATATTTTACTGACCTTTGACCTTACTACATGGAGTGCAATTCAATAGCAATTTTCATACAGCCGATCAGCAATACATGCTAAGAAAGGCACTAACTGGTAACCATTATCAAAACAAAATTTGTTTAATAGTCGGACATTTTGACCCTAGCATAGTTCTTTTTCGAAGGCTAAAAGCATTTTAAAATTGATCCAATTTCATGAACAAACAATTGTTGCCCAACAGCTTTACTAACAAAAAGTCGTTAAGCACAACAAAATTTTGCTTACCAGAATAAACCCAGCCAAACTACCATGTAACATGTACAAGTTGTGACTGGTATCCTGCTCATTTCTGCTTAGCAGACAATTGTTAAGCAATATTTGCTGCTTAAGCAGCCCTCTGAATTGGGCTTTTGTCTTGAGCCTGTTAATGTTAACTGTTATAACAGAGTAATCTGCCGTTATCAAATAATGTGTTTTCCCAATTGGTTCATCGAACCTGCATCTGAAATGCCGAGAGTCTTTTTATTTTTTTACTTTATAAGTCACAATTTTTAGACTTTCATTTTATCATCGTGTCAGTGCACATCATATCTTGATTGGGTAATAAATTAAAATGTATCTCCCACGAAAAATGTTGTTTCTCAGGTGTGTGTGTACAATTGAAATATTTTAAGCCAAATGCAACATCGGGCACTTTTAAATTGCTTGCAACACAGATCAGTAAATGTTGCACTGCCTCAACAACACATTGTTTTAGTTTTTAAGCATGTGGTGTATAAGTGACAAAGGATTTGGCAAGTTAAGTGTTTATACATTTTTTAATTGAAACATTACAGCTTTTTTCCCGACCTGTAGTTGACAAAAATATGGCAAGTAGTGGGACTGTCAACTATTAATTTCATCACTGAAATTATTGAAATACCGATAATTCAGGATTTTTATTTGAGCTTAAAGCTTTTGATAAATTTGTTCAACTTGTGGCCTGTAAAAAATGGCATCATTAGTTCTAACCAATGGTAGGTGCCTTCAGGTGTCACATGACAAGTCATCCACTATTATGTCACCATAAAGTTAAACTTGGATATTTGAAATACCTGTGATGCATACTGAAAGTAATATTGTACACATGTAATAAGCTTGAAGCAAAATACACATTGAAATATTACGTACAGAGATGAGATTGTTTAGTCTTTTGGCTGAATTCAGACTTTTTATGTCGACCTGGTGAAGAAAATCGGAACCACAAAAATTATTATTAATACGTATACTACATGTAAAACACCCAAAAGAATTTCTTGTCTTCAATAATTTGGCTGAAACAGCGTGAACAAATTTAAACCAAAGTAAATTAGTTCAGTTTTGGGTTTCATAGAAAGATCTTTTGCTCGTGTGTGGGTTGTAGTCATTTGTAGTCATTGTACCTTCATGGGTTTTAGGATGAAACACAAAGTTTAAAAATATTATTAATGTTGAAAATCTTGAGTTAGTACTCAAAGAGCCTCTGTGTGGGGTACGTGTAAACTCAATTTACTCATTCAATATCCCTTTTGTAAAGATTCAAGAATATTAAGTTTACTACCTTTTCACACATAATATTCTGTATCCCCCCCCCCCATAAAAAGGCTGGTACCTATGAGACTTGATCCCTAAATATGCATTGTGATTACAGGGAACAAGACAAAATGGCTGCCTAAGGTTTAGTATCTCAAAGAGGAAATTTTATCTATGTAACCATGGTGAAACATACTTGAGTACCGGAAAATTGTTTATTAAATGCAGTTTTAAAAATACTGTGATATTAAGTGTTTGTATATTGGCAAATTTGTTTTAAACATGTATATATTGTAGCAATTTTAACATGTACTAATAAATATCTGACATGTATCCAAGTAAAACGATTGCATATTTGATAAATGTAGCTTTATCGAAACGTAATGCCGGATCAGTTATAAGTTGTGTGGTCAGACATTAATTACATAAATGGACATAAATGGACAGCAGAGACCAGCTAAAACTACTTGTGAAAACAGCAAACAATCTAGCCCAATCTCATTGAGAGTCGGATTTAAATAAAGTCTTGTAGAATGACTTGCTTAATAGTCACAAGTTACTAATTACATTTGAATTCCTCAAACTACACTATAGAGACAGTTGCTATGTCAAATGTTTTGGGGCAACCTTTGCATAGCTACCTCCAAGCCCAATTTATAGCGCTGCTAAGCGGTGAGCAAATTTGCTACGGTGTAAGTGTATTTCACAGGTTAGCAGACAAATTAGGCGGCCATATTGCGCATACACCATGGATTTGCATTGTGACATCAATTTTTAACTGAAGGTTATTTCCATAGTTATTTTATATTTACCCTAAACAAAAATAACTGGATGTTGTTGTGCGAGTTGCACCTAGAATTTCGGGTTTCACTTCAAAAGGATCATTGTTGGGTTTTTGTCAATGTGTGGCGAATTTAAACGAGATTGTTTATCTCCCGAAATGGACTCCTGGCATTGGCTGGCATTGCTGCGAGGTCAAACAAACTCAGGCGATGATAGGTCTTCCTTCGACCTCAGTGAGGGCGCTGTTTATGCTTGTGACATATGCAAGGGGTCTATTAACTTTGACCAGTTTCCATTTTTAAAACATTGAAATAGCATCTAAAGCAGTTGTGCATGTTTGATAGGCCATAACATCAGCATTCATTTTAATGTGAATGAGAATGTAGCGTCTCAAAGCAAGACTACCATGTCCATGCATTTAGGCATCTCATATTAAAATCTGCTGTCCATCTATGCATTATTTATATCAAGTTTTATACCTTGTGGAGGTGTGAATTGTTTTTACTGCTTGTGAAGAGGCTAAGCTGATGGTTATCAATGTGCAAAGGTTAAAGGTGAACAAACCAAAAATGTATAATTTATTCAAACTAAATAAAGGCTCAGTGCTAAAGGAAACTGTTGACTTCATTTGTTATTTAATGCTTGTGTTATATGTACCAACAAACCATGCCTTATCTCGTTGGGCCCCTGCACCACGGCCTTGTGCTCCCTTTCAATGTTGGCTCTCGTGCTCTTGACAACATTGAACGGAGGGACGGGGGAGAGAATGTAGCCACGTTGTGAATGAGTGGCCCTGCCCAAGCATTTTGCCGGGACTGTAGACTTCAATAATAATAATAATAATAATAATAACAATAATAACCGTATTTATAACGCGCCTTTTGCCAAAGGATACATGTTCAAAGCGCCAGGTATTATTACTGCAAGAAGTGGTACGAAGTTTGAGATATAAGACCTAATCCTTAACACCATGTAATGGTTTACAAGGTGCTGTGGCGCAATTTGCTGCCAATCTGGCCAGGAACACCGGGGCGAACCCCTTCTCTTTACGATAAGTGCACTGGGTTCTTTTACATGCGTTCACACAACACATGGGACCAACGGCTTTACATCCCATCCGAAGGATGAATCAATGGTTAAGTGTCTTACTTAAGGACAAAAGTGTCATGGCTGGGGATTCGAACCCACACTCTGCTGATCAGAAACACCAGAGTTTGAATTCAGCACTCTTGACCGCTCGGCCACGACACTTCACCCAAGTCAGACTTTCGTTGAGTCATTGTTTGACTAATTAATCCACTGCATGCTTATCACATCTTATTAACATCTTATCTTTTTGACTTTGTACAGCGCATTGGGACTCCGTGTGTAATGTGCTTTAAAAGAACGGTTTATTATTATTATTATTATTAGAGAGCGCATCATAAAAGGCACTACTTGAACCAAGTGGACTTGAACCAAGTCTATGTAATACCTAGTTACCTCTCATCTCTACTCATACTTGGAAGCCTTCCGCATACAGTCTCCCTCTTTTCTTCTGTAGGTGGATATGTCTTGATGTTCCCAGATCTCGCAGTCAGGCTGGTGGCAAGGCTTTTTCCGTCTCTGCCCTGCAGCTCTGGAAACAAAAATTAAAATCTTATTAAAACACAGGGCTCAGAGCTGCCAATATTTGCATCTTGCAATCAGAAAGATTTTGTACAACAATCTAGGATATATTTAGAAATACATTCCACATAACAGGGACATTTCCACAAGAAGGGAGATTTTCAAATGTGTTCATCAGAACATTGAAAGATTTGTTTATTTTCAACGGAAGCTGCAGAATCAAGGGAAGTTGGCAGCTCAGAAGGTTATATACATACACAATGTTGATCAATTCATGGAGATATAATTACCAGCTCAATAAATTAAATTGTTCAGAATTGTAAAAAAAAACAGCAACACTCTCAAAAGAAGGGAACAAATTTGTGTCTTACCTTCAATGCTGGAGGACTCCAAACCAGTGTCAGGTCAATTAATTGTGGAATTGGACTCGGAGCACCCCGTCTCGGACTCTGACCATCCAGGGAAGGATTTCACAAACAGTTAAGACTAAAGTTAAGCCCAGTTCATACTTCCTGCCGATATGAATGTGATACGAATGTTAACAAAAAATTCACAGCAGTTCAACTCTTTTCAACTCACTTGCGAATATCGTTGCGAGAGGGTTGTGACGTCAAATTCACGTCAAATTCGCTTCGCATTCGCAGGAAGTATGAACTGGGCTTAAGTCTTATCTCGAGTAAGGACGAGTTACTCGTCCTAATTACTTGTCCTAACTTTTGTAATATCTCCTAGGACTAGTCCTAACTCTTTGTGAAATTGGCCACAGGCAATCTCGTTAGGCCCTTCCTCCATTCAATGTGCATGGCTCCTATTGCATGGTCTCCGTTACAGCTGGGGTTAACAACATTGAGCCACAGGGATGGTGTGTTTATTGTGGCCCAAACATGTTGGCCGGGATTGTAGTCTTCCATATAAACCATTCTTGTCACCATAGAAACAACTGGTACATTTGATTTTTTGAACTAATAGTTTTCAGAAATAAAGTAATAGGGAACAGTTTGGCTTCGACACAAGTATGATAACTTACGAACATGGAAAATCGTATATTGAACAACACGATTAAAACTTTGTAAAACCCTTGTGTAAAAAAACAACCAAATACTCGGCAAACATAGTTATTAAAGCCTTTATTTATTACAATATAATTACTGTATTTACAAATAATGACAAATACATTATAAGAAAGCATACAAAATGACATCTAGCTTGACTTCCCATAGCACAAGTATAGAAATCTAACCATTTTCAAGAGTTGAATATTTTGGAGTTGGGCTACAAGGATAATTACATGTACTAATTTGAAGATTGTTTTCTCTTTTTTTCTTCTTATGAAAGGGGCTCAACTTCATAGAGCTGCTTAAGCAGAAAATATTGCTCAACGATTGTCAGGTAAGCAGAGACGAGCAGGATACCAGTCACAAATTGACATGTGACATAGTTTTTTGGCTGGTAATCTTATTCTGGTAAGCATAATTGTGTTTTGCTAGCTACATTTTAGTCTTTATCACTGATGTAAGTGATATACATCTGCTAACAATTGCAAAAGAAAATAGTTAAGAGCCTGATATTTCCACCCTGGCAGAGTCTTTCTCGAAGGCTATTAAATGGGGGGGACTATAATGTCCACTGATGGAGTGCTATTGTCACATTTGGGCAGGAGCTTCTGCCTGTCATAATATCTTCATTAGAGTGCAAAAGCTTATTGTTAATCTTGTCGTTGACAGGTTGGGATCAAGGTAACTTCTTTCTAACAGTATGTCTGAATTCTTAACAGAACGACAAAAGGTTTTAAGAACCAATTGAGAAATTCTAAGAGGATCTTAACAAATACTGAGCAACTAAAACATGAAGAAAGATCCAATGCATTATGAATAGGTAAAGGTGGGCCTCTCACATTTTTTACCTGAGACAGTTTCAAAACATAATCGGTGGTCAAATCAAATTTAAACTTTTTTTTAAACCAAATTTCTTTTGGTTTTTGTTGATGCCTTCTGTCTTAGGTATTTGATGTGTTTTTTTTGTAGAAGATGTGGATAAGTGGGGCAGGATTAAATACGAAATATGGTTCCACCAACCTGTTTAAATTTGTGCATTCATGACTGCCCAGAAAAACAATGGCAAAAGGTGACCATTTTAATATATTTAGACAGACTTTGTTGTATCGTAACACCTAGCAACACGATTTCACTGGATACTCAGGAATGGTATGCAGGCCTGATACTTGACGGAGGCAATGAAGGCGATTGCCCCCATGCCCCCTGGTCATTGCCTTGGTGCCCTTGAAATTACCATTCCCTCCCTCATATGGTGCCCTTTACCAGGGAGAAAATGCCTTGGTGCCCTTTCCTTTTCAAAACGAAGCATACAGGCCCGAGTATGTACTTTTTGCCTAGTAAGTTATTTTGTAGTAACTTGTAAATGTCTGCAAATAAATATACCTTTAATATATTAAATTAATATACTTCAAATTCAAGTTGAAGTGGTGTAGATTATAATTAACAAATTTAAGAGTGAAATCCTTTTGCTTAAAGCCATCAACTCTGAACTTAATTAAGTACAGTTAAGTACAGTTTAACAGGTGGGAAAAGTTGTGTAAATTTACATTCAAAATGATAGAAAAATAGCTGCAGGGTTTTATACAAGTTTTTAATAAATGATACATCTTTTTTTTGAGATAGTGTTATTATTTTCAAGACTTACATTCCCTTTGTTTAATAATATGGGAGGGGACAGTGTGATGACCCTCATGGCAACCAGATAAACAAACAAAACAAAAAGTCCTGCCTGACAGAGTGGTCCAATATGTGTAAAACTGTGAACAAACACTGGAAAACTAAGTGATAAAAACATTTGCTTCAAGGGTGCAAACACCATTGGTAAAAGCAAACACAACTTACACGGCACAAAGATTGCCAGGGTAGAAACCTTTGAGTGTTATACTTAAAATATTAAAAGTATTGGCAATTGAGTAATACAGTTAGTTTTGATCTTGCCAGAATATAAGACCCAAGACCCCAAATATAAGACCCAAGTATAATTACTAGGTACCCTAATTTACGTATAAGACTTAAAATAAAACTCAACTCCCTCTCTTTTTGATGGTTGATACAACACTGTACAATATTTTTTAAATACTTTAGGACTTTCAGACACATACATGTACTCTTCTAAATTTTAACAATAATTTTCTTTCATTTTTGTACAAGAACACAAACAAAACACAGCCAGAAGTTCCATGTGACCTAGACATAATGTTATACAGGTCAAATGGTAATCAACCTCCCTGGTGGTCCCCTAGTGGTCCCCTATGACTTTCATTTCTTCTGTGCCGCAGCGCCTTTGAGCAAACTTTTGATTTAGGCGCTATACCAATTATTTTTGATTTATTGATTGATTGATTAAATAGGTTGGTGCGTTGAGTTGCTGCACATGGTGAAGAGCTTTAATGGATGTACGAAAAGTACAACATCAAAATCCAAAGCGGTTCAGGTAACAGTTATCAATATGTCTTCCAACATTGTCAACATTTCAAAGGCCAAATGAAGTCTCAGTGCTCCCCTCGCGATTGAATCTCAGCCCCCCCCCCCCCACCCTCCCCATGCTTACCAGATACAGTGGCAAAAGTCTTAAGACTTGTTTATAGTCATTCTCACGATGTATTCCTTGAACGTTGTTGATCACAAGCATTCTCACCGGCTATTCACTAATACCTCAGTGATAACTTTTTTTAAAATAATCACTTGTCAAGTTTTTAGTCGAACAAACACCGTGCAACAATCATGCATCCATCGCTTGACTGACTATAAACCAGCCCCTACAGGAGAACCTGCATCTCATTAAACAGTTTATAAATAAGGTCACAAACAACAAAATGATAACACTACACAAATTTGAAACACTTTTGTTTATCGTGGGGCACCCGCGTCTTAAATAGCACTGAGTCTACTCGGAATTGTGTGTATAAGAGAGGCATATACCCGTAGATCCTGGTAAAGAATTGCATGCACTTGTGACGCTCCTTGAAATGCCAGTCGTCTTTGGAGAGAGCTTCCGGGCAAGAGGGACAGCGGAACGTCCAGCGAGAAGTGACCTGATACAAACGTCAAAAAGTGTCTCTCGGTTATTTTAGCCTGATTTCCTGTGACTCTTGGGCATCAATCACGATTGATTTAGGATGTCAAGGGGTTAGGATGTTGTCAGGTTAAGACCTCCCAGATGAAGTCGAGGAATATTTGAGGTTACTGTAACTAGAAGGAACACTTCACAGAAGACAGTTCTCTGCGAATCATAGACCATGAACTTTGCTCTTGAAGGGGCGCAGCGATTTTCCTCAAGAAAGGGGGACTTCTACTACGAAAAGGTAAAATTGCATTGGATCTTTGCAAAGGGCACCACAGCAAAAGCTCAGGGCACCACAGCAAAAGCTCAGGGCACCACGGCAATTGCTGTGTGTGGAATCACTCAAAAGAGTTGCACTTTCTGTTGCGCTTTTGTGTAGATGAATACGGTTGACGCCCTGATTTCAAATTTCAACAAACTTGTACTTCCAGATTCTGGCTTGGCTAGGACTTGGTTGTCAACTTTGTTGTTAGGATTTCTCCGTTTTTAGATCAGTGGATGAAGGAGAGGAGTTTGGAAGCGCCTGTAACAACTGGACAGTACGCAAGATGAGAAGCAATGACAAGCTTTGAGTCATGACTTTTGCAGTATCTTGCGATGCTCCGTCTTGAATTTTGTGGACAGCCTCATTTGTCATTCACAGCAAATTTAAACAGGCCATTAGCTCCCAGAGGTATTGGAATTCGACAAATTCGCCTCGAGAACTAGTTTGTCAACTTCCAAGAATATTTACCATATGCGTGAGTACTTGCATGCACACTGGGTAGACAGCAAAGATAGCATCTGGCATGTCAAGTTGAACCAGTGAGAATTCGACTCTAGGTCATGAATATGTATGAGATACAGATATGAGATTATATTTTAAACCTAATGTTAGGCCATGTCTGAGTTGCGGCTGAAAGTAATACTAAGGGTTTGCTATATGGAGTACGATCTCGCCATGCCATTTTTTATCAGAATACCCAAGGCCTGCTCGATCATAAACCCCTGGAAGTATGACTTTGAAATATTAAAAAATATTTTAATATTTTAATCAGTCCTGTGGTTGATCCATTCTGTGTTCGAGAAGTACGCTAAGAGCGCGCTCAAAAGAGGCATCAAGTCAGAGGGCAATTGGTTCCCTCTTATTCTTCTTTGATCTTGTGTCAAGTCAAACTATTCATGGAACAGTATACAAATAATGAATATTTATGAGTGCAATTGTGCGAATATGTTCATGAGTTGAAAGATGGAATGTTCTATTCATCGAGGCGATGCCGAGTTGAATGGAACATTCCATCTTTCAACGAATAAAAATATTCGCACTATTGCACAAATGAAAAACATTCATTATTTGTTTTATATAACATCCAAGTACATCTTTTTTCTATTTTGATTGGGGGATACAAATTTCAAAACAAAGAAAGCATCTGAGACACGCATACGCCGAAATAATGTGCCTTGCAGTAACACTGCTGCGTTACCAAAGACACGCGCACGCAGTGATGTTTTTACCTCACAGTGCAATAGTATTTTTCGGATGGATCGAAAAATGCACAGTGAGTGACGTAGCGTGAAATAGTACTTTTATTTGCTAACACGTGACGGACAGTTCTCCAATCAAATGGCAAGGATCTGCTAGGGTGTTATATAATACAAAATAATAACTTGCATAAATCCACTCATATGCATCCACCATCTGTCAGTATTTTCTTAAGTAGTGAACATTCATGTCACTGATAACTGTTGAATATTCATGTCACTGGTAAATGTCACTGGTAAATGTTAATATTTATTTCACTGGTGCTCTTACCTTTACTGGTGGTTTTCTTGTGACATGAGATACCAGGAAGTTCATTGCGATGTCTTCACAGTTCATATATTCATCCACTTTGTCTCTGATTACTTGTGGCATAATGTTACTATACAGGTATGCATAATACTGCAAAGAAAAAAAAGGGAAAAAATTATAAGAAATTTTGTTTATATATTGCTCTAAAAGGTAGGGTCATACTTTGTAATGAGCCCAAACAAAATTGTGTAATATCTATCTGACAGCTCAATAGGCCGATCCAGTAGGCTCCGCCCACGACGCACATGCGAGCAAGAACACGTGGGGCTCTCCAATGCCTTCCTGCACAACTCTGCCGCGCGCACCAAGATACGCGCACGCATGTCGGACCTTAGTGTCGGACCTTCATGGCGTTGTGATTGGTCAATACACAATGGGGCGGAGCTTAATGGATCGGTCTATTGTTATAAAGATGGTAATGGTGTGAAATTAGTTAAGTTGAATCTGAGGAACGATTTGTTTAAGGTTGGGAAGATGACAGTTGATTCGGGTTTACAGCCCCAATCAGTCAAGTGTAGCCCTCACCTTGAAGTGGCCATCCGTGGCCTTGTGATGTTACGCGATCTCTTGTTCCTTTTTTTAATAAAAGTATGTTCTCGTTTTCGGCAACTGTTTGAATGAGTTATGATAAACACATACATGTATGTCCCTGGTTACCTTATGAAAGAAAGCTGCTCCTGTCAAGACCATAGACAGCTCACAGGAGTAGTTTGAGTTGTAAAGAAATCCATTATTTTGATTGACATCCCAAGCGTGATATCGCCCTGGAAACCCTACTATCTGCTCACGGTTTTCACGCCATACTCTAAAGATGAGAAAGACAAGAAATAGAACAAATGAAAATTTGCATCTATGCTACAGGGCACTAGTTAAAGGCAGTGGACACTATTGGTAATTACTCAAAATAATTATTAGCATAAAACCTTACTTGGTAACCAGTAATAGGGAGAGGTTGATGGTATAAAACATTGTGAGAAACGGCTCCCTCTGAAGTAACATAGTTTTCGAGAAAGAAGTAATTTTCAACGAATTTGATTTCGAGACCTCAGATTTACATGTAGAACTTGAGGTCTCGAAATCAATCAAGCATATAAACGCACACAACTTCGTGTGACAAGGGTGGTTTTTTCTTTCATTATTATCTCGCAAGTTCGATGACCGATTGAGCTCAAATTTTCACAGGTTTGTTATTTTATGCCTATGTTGAGATACACCAACTATGAAGGCTAGTTTTTGACAATTACCAAAAGTGTCCAATGGCTTTAAAGGGAAGGTATACATTTGGTAATCAATCTTAAATTTAATGGCAATACAAATTTACCTGGTTAGAAAGTACAGCAGCTTTCGATAGCACTGTATGTAATGCACTTTGAGAAAAAGATATCAGTTTTTATGCCCCAAAATTTAAATCTGATTTATGATACTGTCAGATACAATTCTCGGATTGTGTATTCCAATATTGGATTATTCTACCCGTGTTGACATAACCGCTCCGAATTTTCAGTGATACATGTCTCCCCCCAAAAAACCTGGACCATCTTTTCTTGGGTTGGTTTTATTGTCTACATTTAGATTTATATAGGATTAAAACAACTGGATGGTTCCAAAAAACAGAGGTATGGACCATGTTAACTTTGTTTACAATAAGTGTGACCTTGTACATTCCAAAATTTAAATCTGATTTATGATACTGTCAGATACAATTCTCGGATTGTGTATTCCAATATTGGATTATTCTACCTGTGTTGACATAACCGCTCCGAATTTTCAGTGATACATGTCTCCCCCCAAAAAACCTGGACCATCTTTTCTTGGGTTGGTTTTATTGTCTACATTTAGATTTATATAGGATTAAAACAACTGGATGGTTCCAAAAAACAGAGGTATGGACCATGTTAACTTTGTTTACAATAAGTGTGACCTTGTACATTCCAAAATTTAAATCTGATTTATGATACTGTCAGATACAATTCTCGGATTGTGTATTCCAATATTGGATTATTCTACCCGTGTTGACATAACCGCTCCGAATTTTCAGTGATACATGTCTCCCCCCAAAAAACTGGACCATCTTTTCTTGGGTTGGTTTTATTGTCTACATTTAGATTTATATAGGATTAAAACAACTGGATGGTTCCAAAAAACAGAGGTATGGACCATGTTAACTTTGTTTACAATAAGTGTGACCTTGTACATTCCAAAATTTAAATCTGATTTATGATACAGTCAGATACAATTCTCGGATTGTGTATTCCAATATTGGATTATTCTACCCGTGTTGACATAACCGCTCCGAATTTTCAGTGATACACATGTCTCCCCCCAAAAAACTGGACCATCTTTTCTTGGGTTGGTTTTATTGTCTACATTTAGATTTATATAGGATTAAAACAACTGGATGGTTCCAAAAAACAGAGGTATGGACCATGTTAACTTTGTTTACAATAAGTGTGACCTTGTACATTCCAAAATTTAAATCTGATTTATGATACAGTCAGATACAATTCTCGGATTGTGTATTCCAATATTGGATTATTCTACCTGTGTTGACATAACCGCTCCGAATTTTCAGTGATACATGTCTCCCCCCCAAAAAACTGGACCATCTTTTCTTGGGTTGGTTTTATTGTCTACATTTAGATTTATATAGGATTAAAACAACTGGATGGTTCCAAAAAACAGAGGCATGGACCATGTTAACTTTGTTTACAATAAGTGTGACCTTGTACATTCCAAAATTTAAATCTGATTTATGATACAGTCAGATACAATTCTCGGATTGTGTATTCCAATATTGGATTATTCTACCTGTGTTGACATAACCGCTCCGAATTTTCAGTGATACACATGTCTCCCCCCAAAAAACTGGACCATCTTTTCTTGGGTTGGTTTTATTGTCTACATTTAGATTTATATAGGATTAAAACAACTGGATGGTTCCAAAAAACAGAGGTATGGACCATGTTAACTTTGTTTACAATAAGTGTGACCTTGTACATTATTTGAGTATTCTGGCAGGCACTGGTCCTATGGGAAAGTTGACATTTTGTGTCATAATTTCCACATAAAACCAAGGGTTGTGAAAGTAAAAGCTGGACAAGTTTTGAGATGTGCCCCCTTTCATCATATCAAAAGTTAATAAGAATTAGACAGTACAATCTCCATAAATAATAAGACTCCATGTTTTCTTCCATTGAGCTGTGCACAGATCCTGCCTGCAGGAAGTCCAGGCTCTGTGGCTCTTTTGTAAACATGTGATGTCACAGGTCACATCGTCTATACTTTGCCTTTAATGTAGTGGGTTGTTTTTATTTACCTGAAGCCAAATAGAATCTCATCATGTCTAAGATGTGCGTCATCATCTAGGGATAGTATAGCTTCAGTCTCGATCTCATCGTAAGGTAGAAACCGATTGTTTAGACTGTTCCTCTTAGTACGAACCACCTGACAACAACCAAAGTAAATAACAAAGTAAATAACAAACATCAACATAATATATAAGTATTGATTGAATGGTGTATAAGAAGAAACTGTAATGTATATTTGGTTTGCGGTAGCACCATGTGTGTATCTACTTGCCAGGTAGAGTTGTTCTTAGAGAACTGTCTTGCTTTATTCTACTCACATGGTGTTACCGCAAACCAAATATACATTGATACCTCACCATGCAATGCCTCAAATCCTACATGTACATGTAGATAAAAAACTATAAATAAATAGTAAACTTGCGGGTACAACCATGTGTAAATCTCTTAATAATATATCATTATGATTATTAATCATGGTTTATTAAAAGTATTCAATTTGGTTGCCAAAGGAAAAATACTTATGAATTTGAATTACAGAATTACATAAAAAACACCACTGAATCCCCAACACTCACAACTCCTTATGAAGCCATTCCAACAGGGAAATGTTTTGGTTTTTTTACCATTTAGCAAGACTCATTAAGTTTTGGTAATTAACATTTGGCTGTTGAGTTGCAAGTCTGAGTTTGATTCCAATTGGAAGGGTGCAGCTCTAAGTCCTGTGTCAATGACCATCATCAATCGATCACAAGTCAGAATCATTACAAAATGTGACTCACAAGATATGACCGATACAAACGTTCATTTTTGTTTTAAGAAAATGAGTAATGAATCACATCTTACTTTGATTGGTACGTGGATTTCAGGCCAGATAATATCCGGAGCAGCAGGTTTTGGTGAATTCCATACGACTATAACCTGTAGCATGTAAAGAAAAGCAAACACCGTCGTAATATAGGGGTACAGCGAAATATATTAAGTAGATAAGACAGATATTTCAGCAAAGTTTAAAACTAGATATACATGGCATGTCCTGGGCAAGAGGTTAAGCGCACTGGACTCAAGCTCTGGTGTTTCTTATCAGCAGAGTGTGGGTTTAGACCCAGTCGTGACACCTGTGTCTCTGAGCAAGACACTTAACAGAAAGTTACATGTGTCTTACACTAAGATAACTAATTTGCCTATTTCATTTGAAATATTGACTAGTAAAGACTGACTAGTGAAATGATCCTGCTGGCCAGTCACTCAAAACGAGATGGGCAAACCCTGTTGGATGTGCACCAGAGTCCATGGCTGTGAATAAAAGACTAATTCCATGGTTGAATCATTTGGATTTGAACCAGAGACCACATTTGTGAAACAAGTGAGGCCGTATACTTAATGGTGGCTACATCTACAGCTACAACTGATGCTAAGGGAGCTCATCCTACACTCTAACAATGATGCAGAAATCTAGCTGTACCTGGAGCTGTAGCCGCCAATTAGGAAACAGCCTAATTCCGACTAATCTTACCTTGTTAAGATACGGCAACCCCATCAATCTCTCCAATGAAGTCATGAGTAGAACTTCTCTCTCATAAGTCAACATGATGATCGTAAACTGCTCTCCAGGAACGTTACCTCCGAGAGCTTCTTGAAACTCCCTCCCAGTGCCTCCAGAGCCTTTCCCAATCGGTCGGAACCCAAGCCCCGACCCGATGAACTTGGCGTCTGAGGGGAGAAGGGGATCAAACGGGGTGTTGGGAAAGAGGTTGAAAGGACCAGGGACGTTGTTCCATGACGTATCGCGATTGATGGTGCTGTAGGTGAAATTGCGGAGGTATTTGAGGGAGGGATAGGGGAGTTCAGGAGGTGGGAAGAAGTCATCTGATTCCGGCATCATGCTCTGGACTTGTTTCTGCTTCGGTGGGATGCCGCTTGGGAAGATGCTCGGTGATTGCTCATCCCGGATGATACTCGCTGGGATGGATAGCCTGGTTCTTAGGGTCGCTAGGATGGTGTTGATGACGGCGCTGGTGGAGCTCAAGTACGTGGTCCAGATGAACCAACCTTGGCGTCGGAACAGCAAGATATCGTTATCTTGGATTGTCTTGAGGTAAAAGTGAAGCTCTGAAGCCCGGGCCTTCGGTAGGATGATTGCAGCTTTGTTCCACATGATGAATTCGCTAAAGGGAAGATGAACATGCTCTCCCAGGATAACTGGAATCGCTCCATGCTTTAATGCTTCAAATAGTCTCTTCTGTATCATGGTGGATGATACGATATGATCATCCGGTGCTATGATCAACACAAACGTTGACTGTTTTAAAATACTAAGCCTTTCTTTGGTTCTACAAATCCACCATTCCGATAGATCCACTGTCGATGGGTCTGCGTTTAGAGGCGGACAATTAAACTCAATATAAAATTCCCCCCCTTGTATGCCTTTCAACTTCAGAAGTTCTTCCGTGATAAAGTCACTAACTGAGTTTGCTTTAGTTCTATTGACTTCTTTTAGGCGTCGACTCATGACGACGTCCTCAACCCCAACATGGGTGTGGTCAAATTGTCTGTTAGTGTACGGCGATAAAACTCCCTCGAAAGACATCAGAATTTTTCTCTTAGCGGGAAGGTGGGACGGGGTCTCTTTCCAGTCGTATCCCGATTCTTTCCCTAAAAGCATCGAGGCAACGATATCGAACCCTGGCCGGAATTGAGAGTTGTCAAAACTCGACTGCACCACAATTGCACGATCTGTATTGATGCTATAAAGTATATTTTTCATCGAAACGTTTCTCGCAAGATTCAACAAAACGTGATTCCTGCCATCCCCCTTCCATAATGGTAGCTTCCGAAGGCTAGCCTCCAACTCAACACTGTTGGTGCCCTGCCAATGGTCCTCGGTGTCACCGATTAATACAAGATATACACAAGCAATATTAGGATCGAAAGTAACATGGGGGTTGGTTGTCATAACATTCGCAACGCTACTCCTTATGAAATAATCCACTGGTCTCTTAGAAAGCACTACATCCTCCATGGCGTATATGTAAACAGGAAAATGTGACGTGAGCGCACAACGCGAATAATCAAAGCAATTATGTTGTCGGCATTTTGAACTTGCTTGCGGTGGATCCACATCACCATTATCATCCAACTGAGGTAGGATCTGCTTGGGTGCTCCAATATAGAGCATAGCACGCTGCATCACCTCCTCGTAGTTCTTGCGTTTCTGCTCGATCTCAAAGTTCACCTTGTCTAGTTTATCCTGAGAGTTCCGAGTTTCTTGAGTCTTGGTGGTGATGAGATTCGTGAGTTGATCGATCTTATTCTGCATGTCTTTGCGTTTCTCCTCCAGACCGCGCAACTCGTGCTGGACAGAGCTCCGGATTCGGTGTAACTCCTCCAGGTGAACCTTGAGCTCCTGCGGTTTCATGGCGTGGACGTTCTCCATGGACACCTGCAGGGTCTGTCGACTGACGCTGGCCGGGGCGTCGGCGTTACTCAAATAATAATGAGTAACGAGCGGGATGCTGATGGTTAGGATTGCAATCAGCATGATCAACCTCATCAGGATTCCGTTCCGTTTGATCCAACGTACAAAATCGCACGAGTATCTCAGCGTTGGGTGGTGGCCACCTCCATTGTGGCCCTTTCTTAGCTGGTACTCCATCACCGGTTACCTCACGTTTCTCGTCATGAAAACACCTCCTCGGTACAAACCCAAACTATCAACGCAAACCAAGTGTTCACATGAGCAAGTCATACCCATCCTAAACATTACAAACGATTCACGGAATCATAAACCTGTCGATGATCCAAGCCCCTCTCACTAAGATTCAAGTGAAGTCGAATACCACTCATGCAATGGTCTCAGCTTTAGAGAGTCAATTTTAATGAGTCCATTTATCTCCATGAATATGCACTCTCCTTGATGTCTGAATAGCCCGCCCTAATCCAGCAAAAATGATGACTCATGCGACAGTAAATCCACCCTATTAGCTCCGTCTGATAAAATGAATTTCTTCACAGGCTAACTTCAAATAATTTCCACCACTCTAACCGCCAGTCCTACGTAATTATAATCAGTTTCAATTTCATTCCAGCATTGCTTTTCTATACCAAACTCCTTTTGTGATACTGCAGTGATAAGACTCCAGAATGATTTACAGACTTGTCCTAAAAGTGGACTAGTAAGAAACTGCCCGATATTAAAGTGCTGCAATTTGTCATCAATCCGTGGAGGGCTGCTATGGTATTTCTGTGTTGATGCCTGGCTAGGAGCTCAATCGTTGCTAGGCCTCGTTAACTCTGGAACCAAAATCCTGATGATGATTAATGGAAGGAGGTTGGAGTATTAAGTGTCCCACAAGTTGCAAACATCCGGTAGAGTCAGGCCCGCTGGTTGTATCAGAGAATCTATGGATATAAACAAATATCATGGGAAAATAAATACATTGTACAACACACAATACTAACTTTCTATTTGAGTATGTTTATGGGGAGTCCAATCAGTATTAAGGGTATTGCGTGGATGTGTGTTTGCCATCAATTTTTCTTTGCAACATGAAGCAAGGTTGAATCTACACAAGAATGCCAGACCCTTCCAAGACCACATCTTAAAACCATTTCCTATTTTGTCATAGCCATTATCCAGGTCAGATTACAGCTATGATAAATGACATTTCCAACCTGTTTGGTGTTATCGTATTACTGTTTATGACATATGTTAGCCTTTTTCACACTACATGTACCTCGGTAAATTAGCGTCCAGTGTAAAAAGTCTTCTAGATGGATTTAAAACTGACCAAGAGATTCTTTTCACACTATAATAACACCTGTAGAAAATGTTGACCCAATTTCATCCTGTACAGTAACACTGAGGTGTGTGGGTTAAAGACACTAGACACTATTGGTAAATGTCAAAGACCAGTCGTCACAGTTGGTGTATCTCAACATATGCATAAAATAACAAACCTGTGAAAATTTGAGCTCATTTGGTTGTTGAAGTTGCGAGATAATAATGAAATAAAAAACACCCTTGTCACTCGAAGTTGTGTGCATGTAGATGGTTGATTTCGAGACCTCAAGTTATAAATCTGAGGTCTCGAAATCAAATTCGTGGAAAATTACTTCTTTCTCAAAAACTATTGCACTTCAGAGGGAGCCGTTTCTCACAATGTTTTATACCATCAACCTCTCCCCATTACTCGTCACCACGAAAGGTTTTATGCTAATAATTATTTTGAGTAATTACCAATAGTGTCCACTGCCTTTAACTCATGGAGCAATAAACTAGATAGTTTATTGCTCCATGGTTAACCCATATCCAGGGCAGGTTTAAATTTTACCTGGAATAAGCCAATTTGGGGCTTGTTAATCCAGAGAACTTGTAGCCCTGAAAAGTGTTGTGAGAACGCTCCATTTAATTCGGCGAATACCTGTGTTCAATTTGTCTATAACACTAAGATGCTCCAGATGAAAGTGTAGTGTGAAAGGGGCTATACACAAGCACACTGTGTCACTTGATTTTTAGAGTTACAAACAAACTACAGCTTAACAGTAGTAGAGAGTTTCAAGTGTTTTTCAAGTGTTTTCCCAAGTGTTTTTCAAGTTCCCTTTTTGAATTTAAGGTTTGTTTAACAAGTCTCAAGTTCGTTTTTCAAGCTCAACTGAAAGTTAAATTTCCATTTTTTTTAAACATTGGTTCAGATTGGAGATGGTCACATTAGTGCCCAATTTCATTGAGCTGCTTTACAGCACAAAAAGTTGCTAAGCACAACAACATTATGCTCACCAGAATAAGTTTTTTTTTATGTACAAAATGTGACTTGTATCCTGCTTATTTTCACTTAGCAAAAACTGCAAAGCATATTCCTCTGATTAAGCATCTTTATGAAACTGGACCTAGGATAAAAGTCCATAACCTTGAATAATAGAAAAACAAGATGGCTCGTCCATGATAAGTCTTGTCAGTGACAGGTGATATAATTCTTGTCTTCAATTCATACAGTACTGTACGAGTCCCGCCTACATGTACTGCCTATAAAACTAGAACTAGCTCGGATTACTCAATGCGAGATGAGGACGCTCTCTCTATGATCATTTCCCAGGGATTGATTTCACAAGATCCCATTTCCTGTCATGTATGTGGACCACATGCCAATTGAAAAAAATAACACACGCCATGTCCATATGCTCATCAATCCATACGCACACACGTAAGATTTTACTATCTGCCCTGGGGAGGATTTCACAAAGGTAGTCCTAACTTAGGACTAGTCCTAGGCAATGCTAAGAGATAGGACCAGTCCTAAGTTAGGATGAGTTACTGGTCCTAACTTAGGACCAGTCCTATCTACTAGCATTGCCTAGGACTAGTCCTAAATTAGGACTACCTTTGTGAAATCCACCCCTGCACAGGATTTCCCGTAGAACACTGTTAATGCCAAGACCTATTTTGATGTCCAGGAAGCGTAAAAATAAAAACAGTAGAAAGTTGGGGATGTTTATTTGCAAGGCAGCAAAGAATGAAAGTTTATTTTAACACAGGAATACACGTAAGCGCTAGAATATTGTTCTGTGAGTGAGAAGCTATTTGTTACCACCATGGTGTGGTTCTGACACCATGGAGGAAGAAAACAGATAGATTATGGGTCAAGCCTATAGCCAGGTAGCAGCGCTTCAGACCAGTCAAATATTTCTCTTATTCTCATAAGTACTGTGTATTGGCAGAGCCATTTAAATCATACAGTTCGAACATAAAATGGGCTGTGCATTTCCTCCTTGGTAGTAGAATTTTTGAAAGCAAAGTGGAATCAGGGGAAAAACATTCTACATATGTACATACCTACATGGAAAACAAACCTCAAACCAGGATAAAATACTGGCAAATTAAATTACAAGCAGGCATGATGTACGCACTTTGGCCCGCTGAATAAAGTATTAGTAAAGGACAATTTCATTAAGTACAAAGGGCCGACCTTGTACATAGGTTTTACACAACTTTCAGGCAATTTATTAACAATTTTACCGATTTTTTGAGGGACAAAACAGGCCTTGAACTTTGCTCTAGAATTGAAGGGAAACAGTAATTTCCTTCTGGTGTTATAAGGGACCATGGATAAACTAAGAACGCGGCCGCCCGCGGTCAGACTCGTTCTAGAACGAGTCCGTCCCAAAATTGTCACGCGCCCGTCCCAAGATGGATTAAGCGCTTCACTGATTTTTAAGGTCCCTCATTATCGAACTCTATTGTTGGTGCCTTTTGTTGTTCAGATTACATGGACAAGGCAGCTCACAAGTAAGCCACGAAAGGGTGAAGGATTAGTGTTTGCGGTCTAGCTCAGGTATACACCAGACAATGGATTGGAGATGTCCATGTACAGCCAACCCTCGAGTTTACCAAAGCCAATACAATAATATGCTACTGCCATAACAAGTTGAAGTGGTGACTATTATTCTTAAATTTGAAATCATCGCCAACTTATTTTGTATCTACATCTAATTATAACATTAGGACCCGTGTTTACAGAGATGATTACACTTACACGATTTGTTCATAAAGGTACCGCGAAATCATGCTGACCGGCTCGCAATCACACAAAACACAACGCAAAATTACATCGTAGTACTCAAACACACTATATCCAGCGACACACTCACACACACTGTTTTCAATATACCGGCCTAGTAGTCTTGATACTTTGCGTGCAACGCACTATAATGCAAGAAACATTGAACGCTAGAGGGCTTTCCTTAACAATATGATAGCGGGAGAGCCGCCCTCCGTTGGAAAAAATTATGCGCAACAGTTTACGAAATTAGTTACAACCGCCTTGAGATTGAGACTTTCGGGAGAATCTGGTGTCCGAAAATTGCAATACTAACCAGCGTAGAACATTGGCGCCGTTGCTGGTACCTTGGGCATGTCAACAACGTGGTGAATTTTCAGCAGTTCTTGAGAATATTTAGCGTGTTTAAGAAAAACTACATAACGTGTTGGCTTCATTGTTCAAAAATGAAACATTTTGGATACCTTGGATGTAAAAAAAAAAAGGTATAGTTTTACTGTTTAATGTAAGATGTTTTTCTTATTGATTTTGTTTTATTCTGTTGTATTTTGGGGGATTATTTTGCATGGCGGTCGTGCAAAGATGCAATATTATTAACTAAACTAGTCAAAATATAAACTAGACCGGAGACACAGTTGTTATAATTAACATGGATCTTTGGTTGTTGTTTATTTATTGAAACGACAGTTTACGTAAATTGCAGTGGAAACAACTTGGGTTTATATCTACCCAGATAAGCCGATTATAACTACACAGTGGTTTTCGGCCTCACCATTGTTCCTTTGTTATACAGTGGGTCTTCCTCAAGACTCGGTGGTTGAGAAGAACGCGTTCCACTCCGTAGATTTTCTTTTGTTCAATTTGTCACGCGAAGGAACGCGTCGCGACGCGGTCGTTCCCGTGACATAGTTTATCCATGGTCCCTAAGAGGCACTTCTATGGGGAATGAACCTTGCAGAGGGCACCACAGCAAAAGCACATTGCCATAGCACCACTGCAATAAGCCTTTTTGAGGTATGGCGGACGTGATACGCGCGTCACACGCGGCGCGACTTATGCCACGCTCACAATGTTGGTGGTCATTAGGTTTTGTGTAAACTCCTGCATCGCCAAAAATGCACACTTCACTGAATAACACAGAATATTTCTATGGTCAATACGCACAAATTTACCCAAACCTTTTAGTGTTGTAGCATTGTGTCCGCCATATCTCAAAAAGGCTTATTGATGTGGGTGCCCTGGGTTTATTTTTGAGGCCTGACCAAAAAAAATCAGAATGGAAGAATATCATGTCTGATTACATGCCTGAAGTCTGGCTTCTTTGGGTAATCCAGTGGCCTTGTCTGATAGTAGCAATTTGCCAATAGGTGTGTTGTCCACAGTCGACACCTTAAGCCATAGACAACTGCCAAACTTCACTGCAATCTACATGTACCTCATCACTCTATATACTGACATCATTCTTCAGGGCATGAGGCACTGGGCTTGGTTTTTGTGTCTTATTTGTCTGTTGTTTGTTTTCCTTCTATGGTGGTCTTGCCAGTTAATAGTTTAGATTCTTTACAAAGGTAGGGCTAGAGGTGTCTGACTCCTGAAAAGATCAAAGCGTTACCGATGCCAGCAAGGTTAAGCTTGCTTACATGTAGAAAGTAACTTTTAGTTCGCTGTTACTAACAGCAGGACAGACAATCACATATCCCTATACTGTGGGGTGGGCACTGGCCTGGTGACCAGTCTTGTTTCTTAAATCTTTTGCTCCCATTCTGTTCATTTGAAATGATCATTGTTATGCGGCGCAATATAAATTCCAGTATAATTTTTAATTTATCTGGCATCTGGAGAGACTATTCATCTGAGTAGAGAGAAACAAGGACCTGTCACAACCAAATGGTCTGACCATCCAAGAAGGAAACCCACCCAACTGATTTGACCATGGATTTTTTTTTCACAGAATTCGGGAAAGTACAGAGTATACAGTGCTTAAAGGAACTTTACAGAATTGGTAAAAAACAAAAATCGTGAAGATGACAGATTTACATAAAACTTACACGGTCTAATAATGATGATAGTAGAAAACATCCCTTGAAATATTTCTGTCTGAAATGTCATATTTGATGAGAAATAAATAATCTAATTTCGCGTTTGGAGTTTATCGCTCAGTGGGCGTTTTATTCATTGCAAAATTTGTAATCGTTTTTTCATGATTCTCTCGAGACCCAGATGGCCGATCGATCTCAAACTTCTACAGGTTTGTCAGTTTATGTTTATGATGGATTACATAAAGCGCTTTACACTGTCAGCAACTGCTTTGTTAGCAAGAACCAATTCTGTAATCTTCCTTTAACATTATTGTGTAAAGGGTAAAAACAAATTATAATCTTTATCCATGATGCAAATAATAAAACATTCATTCAATTATTGAGTACCCACTGCTAACACATTGGACTTGAACTGCCTGTAGCCACCGGGCTAACTCGAAGGTCTAGTGGTAAGAAGTCTGTTCTGGCAATGCAAAGGGTGTGGGTTTGAATCCGATTGAGTGATTTGCCTGAAACTTGTTTAAGGAACTCAGGAACGTACCGAGTATGTACATACACAAGGTACTGTGCTAAATACACATCAGTGTAAGGGTAAAACAAATTATACTTATTTTTATTTTTAATGTGGACAATAAAGTAATCCAATTGTCCATGTACAATTTATCTTTAATAGCAAGTAATCTTTACAGTAGAAAAACAGTCTTCACTTACTGTATTTGATCATGCCATCTTATGACCACATCTGTTCAACTACCTCTAAAATAACCCAAAAGGAAGGAAGTGGTTTGTATCCCCACAAGATAAAGGTGGAGGTCAAAAGGTTAATGCAGGGGTCGGGAGGGTTTTGTTACCGACCATTAGCGATATGACTGACATACGTCCAGATTCAGTATGACAGAAGACAGACGATAGGCAGACATGTATCATTATAAAGTTTTTTTAACTGGAAAAATTATAACCCTTCCCACTCCACAACACTAAATTTTCTCCAATTATTTTTTATCATCGACAGAATAAGTGTTTGCCTGAAAGAATTGATTAAAGGCATTGGACACGTTTGGTAATTGTCAAAGACCAGTATTCTCACTAGGTGTATCCCAACATAAAAGTGCATTAAATTAATTAATCTGTGAAAATTTTGACTCAATTGCTCAACAAAGTTGAAAGAGAATAATGAAAGAAAAACACTTTATACCCTTGTTGCTTCACATGTTTGTGTTTTCAGATGCCTCAGAAAGCTTCAGGCCTGAATACATATTTTGATATTTGAGTGAGAAATTACCTCTTTCTAAACAATTATGACACTTCAGAGGGAGCCGATTCTCGCAAGGTTTTACACTATCAACAGCTATCCATTGCTGGTTACCAAGTTTTTATGCTAACAATTATTTTGAGTAATTACCAATAGTGTCCAGTGCCTTTAATGAGAGATAGACAAGAATGGGCAAATCACAACATGATTCCTACACTGTACCTCGGTCGACTAGAGAGAGAGAATTACAAAAAATTATTGGGAACTGCGTTTGTTACGGTGAATAACAAATAAAGTACAAGGGTACAAACACTTAAAAGCGCGTGTCCCAAAGACATCAAGATCCCACTGGCCGTTAATTGGACACTTTAACAGTTTATGAACTGTACATGTACGTTTACACTATAAGTACAGTACAATCCTGTGAATTTTTAGCATCACTTGATTCGGCGAATCTTCGTGTTAAATATTTTCTTAACACAGAGATTTTCTGGATTAATAAAGTGTAGTGTGAAACAAGCAACTATACATTTCTCTCTCTGCAAGAGCGACAAGTTTTAAAAACCGAAAACGTACTATGTTTGTTACTCATTAACAAAACACTTACAGTTCAGTGAATGACAGATAAAGTACAGGGTGTAAATGCTTTTAAAAGTAAGAGTCCCAAAGACATGAAAGACGCCAAGATCCCACTGGCCGTTAATTGAACACTTCAACAGTTTATTAACTGTACATTTACACTATTATAAGTACAGTACATACAGGTGAATAAACGTATACAGTACTATTGATGTCACTGACATTTGTCAATTATCCACACTGACTATTACAAGTGTCTATAATTGGTACACTGTTACTTACAGCACTGAACAAACAAATGCATGTAGCACTGAATGATGGACTTTTTCCTTGAATGACAAAGCTCTCTCATAAATTACAAATGGAGTGGCGCCATCTCTTCCAATGGATTAGTTCTTACAGCCTAAACTGAAGTCTCATCCTAAAAGACACAGCTATCCTTGTGGTTTTAAGGGCTCTTGCAATTGTTATTTTTGCCTACAGTCATGAGTCCTCCGAAATCCTTCACTCTCAGTGACTCAACACCAGTACGTCTAGACTGATGGTATACATGTGGCTCAATTTCACAAAAAGCTGAGATTCATCTTCAAGGAAAGTTTTTTTGTTTGGTATTTAAAAATTAATTGCAATACAAACTTAATCATAAAATTGTATACAACATTTTGAGAATCATTGTCACTTTGGAGTCATGAACAATAAGTTTTTATCCCCCATACTGTGAGAAGTGTTACTGACAGTAACGCTTCTCAAATTCTGTATTCCAAGTATGGATCATTCATCCTACATGTACGTGGACATAATCTCTCCGGACTTTCTGCGATATCTCAAAATTGCAACAACAAACAAAAGGAAAGATTATTTTTTTAAACTTCTGATATCCTTTCTAGACCAAACTCCTTTGGGTGGTACCACTTAGCAGAGAGGGGATTCCTGGAGGTCTATTTACATGAATATCCAATCACAATCCTTCCTAATCCATGCAATCTAAACACTCAGCTTCACCCCTCATCTCCGAAACCCATCCATCTACTTTTAACAACTAACCCATTCTTTAAGAGTTGTGGGTGTAGCTTTGACCCCTTAAGGTCAGCTAATGGTCTCTGCATTGATCAGGGTGGTTTCTTAACTCCACTTACATCTACATACACTACATTTAGGCCCCTACTCCAAGACCTATCAACCACTTCCATTTCAAAGTAACTCCCTGAAAAAGGTGCAGCCCCCCCCCCCCCCCACCCTGGCAAGTTAATTTTCTTAACTCTTGGCTATAACTGCATGCTCTGGCAACCTCCAAGGAAAAGGTAAACTCGCAAGAAAATATTGCTGCCGTTGCTCAAGAGTACACTTCAGTAATATACAAAGTAGTTATCGTTTTTTCCCACTGGCTCCCAACACATCAAATGAATCAATGCACCTTTCTATTTTCCAGAGTGCAATTTTCTCAAAAGTTCAAATGTCTTCCCTCATGCCATCTAAACAGTCGCCTTCAATCCGTCTTCTACATGTATGTCAACTTTATTAGTAATGGTCCACTTATATAATGCACTTCCACTGACTCCTACAGCCATGCTACAGCCAACAAGCTTTCGCTGTAGCCACCCTCTTCATCATCAAGCGACCAATTCAAAATACATCTAAAGATTTCCAATGAAGGAGCCCTTTATGCAAATGAAATATTAAAATGTTTTCGCTTGAAATGCAATAGTTTTTAAGAAATGAGTAAAACAAATAGTTTTGATTTTGCAAGTCTAAAACCTCATCTTTGAATAGAGTGAAACATAGTAGGGCCCTTATATTTCAAGGTTTTTGTCTTCTCTTTATTTTTGCGTGTGACCCCGCTTACTGATTGAGCTAAAACTTTCACTACTACAATGTTGGGTGACACAAAATGCAAAATAATACTAGACTTTGACAAACCATAGAGGACAAACCAATGTTGTTCAATGTACTTTCTATAGTTAACATAAGACAGATTCAGGACGTGGAATCAATCAGGAGTGAAGACACTCCAGTCCAGATGAGTGTGAGACCTCTCTCTATGGTGAGATGAAGCATGAGATCAAGTAGATGCCTCTAGCAATATGATTCATGTTGAATGGTAGGAATATACCAGATGAGATACTGCCCATGGGTTGAAGTAAACAATATGCCATCCTGCATTGATTATAAAGCAACATCCATAAACAGTGTCCATTGTACAACCATCTGCCGACTCCCATTCATGTACTGCTTCAAATCTGCATACAACGTAATTTCTTTGTTGTTACACGCGTATAAGATGGCATCATTGACAAACTACTGCACTCCAATGTTTATTTTGTAATGAGGATAATTAAAAGTCCATTAACTGGCAGCACAGGTTGCATATATAACTCAAGTGACCAGGGGTAAAACTTGAGCTACATGAGCGTCTCTTTGATTTAACTAACAAGAAGCCACTATTATTAGCGTTACTGGAGGGTTTTTTTTCACCATAATAACCGAAGCATCATGGCCCAATTTCATGGCTCTAAGACCATGTGAACTTTGTTTACAAAAAGTGTGACCTTGTACATTCTTTGGGTATTCTGGCAGGCACAATACTGCACAGGTCATATGGGAAAATTTACATTTTGTGCCATAATTTCCACATAAATCCAAGAATTATGAAAGTAAAAGCTGGACAAGTTTTGAGATGTGCCCCATTTCATCATATCAAAAGTTGATAAGAATAGACAGTGCAATCTCCATAAAATAAAAGATTTTATGATTTCTTCAATTATTGTACAAACGTGCCTGCAGAACTCCACGCTCTATGGCTCTTTTGTAAACATGTGATGTCACAAGTCACATCGTCTATAGACCTACCATGTTTTCGGTATCTAGAATCAGTGGTTATAGAAGCAGTGAATTCCGTGCTTATGTCAACCGTATTCACAGGTTAGCAGGGCTTTTGGCGCGTGGGTACTTGTCTGACTATTATGCATTCTTTGCTTACACAGCTAGCGCGGCAATTTGGCACATGCCTTGCAAGCAAAGAAGAATATAGCACATGTCTGCATGTCCCATTGTAGTAGTATAGTTCATTATGGTGACTAGCACACTACTTGATTTAAGTATGAATGAGCTCATAACAATGTCTAATGTGACAGTCAGCCTGGGGGAATATTGCGGCATTAACAGGCCATTGTATCAATACAACAAGGGGGTTGACTCTAGGGTTAACTAGGACTGGTTACTTTGCACACATGCCAACCATTATAAAGGAAAACTGTCATCGCAAAGCATTTTTTATGCAGTTTTACAATCAATAAAAATGACAGAATGAAAATGTACCGTACAAATTTTCAATTTCAGGTATGCACTGCATGTTTGTCAACAAGAGGGGGAGTGCCAGGTACAAGACGGCGCTTTTAAAACAGTGTACTAAAAACATGTAATTTTTGGTGGCATACTGTCGCTGGGAAATCACAAGCGAGCGAGATCATCCAATCAGCTAAAAAGTTGCATGCCTGATATTCACAAATTACAAGAATCCCGTGGCGTTTTTACAGTTGCGCAGGAAAACTGCACATTATCCAACCAGATCTCAACATTTTTCTTACAGCTTTAAATCCCACCCCCACAAAAAAAGAAAACACCATGTGAAAACAAGTGCAATAACAGCTCAAAGTTATGTGTTTAACAACATCCTAACAACAAAGTGCGTGTTGCTTTTTTGTTTGCCTCAGTCTGGTTGCAAAAAAGCCATCTTTGTGTACAGCTTGGTTAATTCTGGGCCAAGTTTGTTTATATTAGCTCCCCAATGATTTACACTTGAATTCCTTGCCTATGATGAAAGCCACAAAGCGTTACAGTTTCTTTATAAACGAAACTCACGCTCTAGATTGAATGGGATTTTTAGACTGGCAAGTCCAGCCCGTATTGAGAAACAAAAAAAACAAAAAAAAATTCTGTGAAATCTTGTTTTCTTTTTTAGTTTCATTTTACAAAATTCTTTGAAATACGAAAATACCTATCTATAGCAATTCATTTATCTTGCAATTTAAATTTTCAGATTTTAAAAAAAAATGAAATACTATGCATGCAGTAACATTGACACAAAGTGATAACTTGGGACGAAGATGCAAATGACTTTAATGTCATGACCAGTGTTCAAACCCAAACTCTGATGACTGAACCATCAGATCTTGAGTCTGATGCAGATTAGAACCTGCCCTCTACGAATCAACCGCTCGGCCATGACACACCACATGAAACTTTCCAATCAGAAATCCTATCAAAACCATTGTTGTACCTTTAAAAACAAACGATTGCCACGCTCCATACCTCTAGGGGAAACACACGACTTGTTTCCCTCCTGACCGAAATTTAATGTAGTTTTTTGTATTATGACAGGGCTTCTCCTTGCTTGAACTTTAATGAAAAAAAAACAGCCACCCAAAACATAGACTGGAGGGCCAATGTTCCAAAGACAACTAACCCAATGTCCTGTAGGGCTAGTTCAGGAAATGCAAGGAATGGCTGCAATTTTCCCCTGTCAAGTTTGATATGTGACGCGACACAGCGACCTCAAATATCCGACAAAATTACTTTTGCCGGAGGAGCTGTCAATACGATCAGAAGGGTCTAGAAAAGAGACGGTGGGACAGACAACAATATATGAAGCTTTATTAACAAAATGGTGACGCCAAATCAACTATGGTGATTTTCAGGTGGCATGCTACATGTTTGGCAGAGCATGGGGGAAACATCCACAAGGCCAGATTCAAAATGAAAAAGAAATTCCTGACAAAGTTTAGCATGCATTCAACTGTTTTTATATGAACAGGACCTAAAACATGTAATTGTTAGAAAAGAAGATATCACATTTGTCTTTATGGGTACTCTTAACAGAACTGTGCTTCTCTTGAGAACTGCTTCAAGACAGAAATTGCGTTATTGTCCCTTTTTCAGAGTAAAGGTAGTTTGCTGATTTCACTAGCAGTCCTTTTTTGAAAGGGCAAGAGCACCAACGCATCAACTTGGTAAAAGGGCACCCAATGGGGAAGTTATAAATGTCTACAGCTCCTGGGCATTTCCAAGGGCAACAAGGCAATGACCAGGGGGTATGGACGTAATCGCTTTTGTTGCCTCTGTGAAAAATCAGGCCTGCACTAGTCTGCCAGGTTTTTACTTAAAAATTCATATTTAAAAATAGGGATTTTTTCAACACCCAATTAGCCAGCCAGTCGAACCACTTGGGAGTGAATGGTGTTTGAAGCTTTGCATGGTGTGGAGAATAAGAGCAAACTATAAATATAAATATTAATAGTAAACTTGCGGGTACAACCATGGGTAAAACTCTTTTGAGGGAGTGGTGGCTCTGAAAAGAGCCAGTTTGGTCTCGAAGTTTCGAACAGTATACTCTTCTCCTGAAGACGAGCAGAGTATACTGTTCGAAAAGTCAAGACCAAACCGGCTCTTTTCAGAGCCACCACTCCTTCAAAAGAGTTTTTACCCATAGTTGTACCCGCAAGTTTACTATTCATATTTATATTTATAGTTGCTCTCACTTGGGAATGAATTTTGACTGGTCCTATGTGTTTCAACAAGCATAGCCAGGTGAATACTGTTAAGGGAGAATGCTGTTTGAACTGAATGAAATTGGGGTCAGAATCTTACCTTTTAGAGACTGTGTTTATCTCGGCTCAGAGCTCCTATCCATAGGATAGATACAGACACTACTTCTCTGCATGTCGAGATGTAAAACTGGTTTCTGTGAATAATAAGAAATACCATGGAAATACAGACTTGATTTAAAAAAAACCTTGATATGTTTAACAATATGTGTAATATGATGTTCTTTAAAGCCATTGGACACTTTCGGTAAACAGTATTATCCAAGTCCCACACTTAGTGTATCACAACTATATGAATAACAAACCTGTGAAAATTTAGGCTCAATCGGTCATCGGAGTCGGGAGAAAATAACGGGAAAACCCACCCTTGGTTTCCGCATGTTTCGCCGTGTCATGACATAATGTTTAAAATAAATCTGTAATTCTCGCTATCAATAATTTATATTGTTTTAATGTTTTCTCAAAAAGTAAATCATTTCATGGAATAATATTTCAAGAGAAGTCTTCCACCATTACCTTCTGTAAACCCTGTAAATTATTTGTAAATCTGTGAACTTTCATTTTTTTCTGTACCGAAAGTGTCCAATGGCTTTAAAGCAATAAAACATGCATGACATGTAAACATTTACAGGATGTGTCACATGGAGATTATAACAACCGCCAATATTGGTTATACATAGTAGATACAACCATGGAGGAAGGAAATCAATCCCCCCCCCCCCCCACACTAGACCAGTGAACTTTGATAACCCATGAAACGAGAGTTAAAGGCACTGGACACTATTGGAAATTACTCAAAATAATTGTTAGCACAAAAACTGACTTGGTAGCAAGCAATGGAAGGCTGTTGATAGTATAAAAGATTGTGAGAAACGGCTCCCTCTGAAGTAACATAGTTTTTGAGAAGGAGGTAAATTTTCTCACAGAAATATTGACATCAGGTCTGAAGCCTTTTGAGGCATCTGAAAGCACACATATTTTTGCAACAAGTTTGTTTTTTTCCTTCATTATATCTTGCAACTTCGAAGACCATTTGAGTTCAAATTTTCACAGGTTTGTTATTTTATGTTGGGATACACCAAGTGAGAATACTGGTCTTTGACATTCCAAAGGTGTCTCAGTGCCTTCAAAACATGAACCATGGATAAACTATAAACTGACGACCAAAAAACTCTACGTGGTTCAATTATAGTTTGACATGAATGTAAACTGTGCCACAGAGAACAGACTGGTACCAGCCACTACCCATCACATCCAGCCAGCATTCACCACCTTGCTCCCATAATTTGATTGTCCCCCGTGGCCTTGTGGTTTCCTACTCAGGGGGTGAGCGTTGCAAGTGATGTAATTCACATGAGTAAGGAAGTGCCCATAGCTACACGTACTTGTATCGTACTGTGTAACAGTAGTATACACGTAAATGCAGAATAAAGAAGTACTTGAAAATGTTTACAGGTATCCCCAACTGGTAGTCCCTGCCCTTTATTCTGTCCATTACAAAAATATATATTACAGTTGCGTCACCGATTTGTTTTTTCCAAAACTAAACAACTTTGATTTTTTTATCCCTAATAATGCATTTTAACAGGGATGGGTGCCAAGCAAACCCATTGCCATGTCCCAAGTTAATAACATGCCAGTAGTTAACAACTTTGATTTTTTTATCCCTAATAATGCATTTTAACAGGGATGGGTGCCAAGCAAACCCATTGCCATGTCCCAAGTTAATAACATGCCAGTACTTTACCAAGATAACTCAGCTATCTAGCCCTATTTATTAGCGGTCTCCGTATTTTGTTATTTTGTCAAATTAATCAATTTTATTCAGTCACTTTCCCTTGTGGTGTATATTACTTACAAGTATGGGCAAACATGTAATTGAAATGCAGAATTGAAAGATATTTGTACAGACTCAAACTCAAAGATCCATACAGTAAGTTTACTGGCCCAATGTTGAAACACTGTCCTCGGACCTGCTCTCCAGCATTACTTTTGAGCCAGGTAGGATCCATCTTGAAATGGAGCATGTCTGTTTGTTAATTGATGACCACAACCAGAGTCTATTAGAGTACTGTTCTTAGATCATGTTTTCCATTACCCGGATGATCCACAGTAATCTGTATTGATTCTGTGAGTCATGTCAGCCTGAAACAACTGGTTCCCTCTCAGAGGTACAATTCAATTATACGCTCATATAGAATCGTTGAAAATAGCCTGTAGAGAAACACAGTGCTGGACAGACATTGCTACCTGAGAAAGTTGCAAAATTACAGACAAAAGGCTTGCCAGCCCGTTTGATGGTCTCCTGGTTTTTCTGCAAGAGGACGTAATGGTGTTATTTTTAATTCTGTTTCAAGGAGGACAGGAGAATTTGCTGGCTTTGAAAATACTTAAAAACAAAAAAGTATAGCCTTTTTGGAGACAAAACTATTTGATTAAAGTTTGTAAAAAGAATGAAAGGATGCGGCTTCAACAAAGAGCGATGGCTGGGACAATCAAGTGGAGTGTTTTTTAAATTTATTTTTGTACTTGGCCTTTGTGTTTGATTTAATGGTCTCCAATTGCAAAGTTGCAATTGGACACTTACATGTACCTTAAAACACAAAACTACATGATACACACTTTGATGTTAAGGAAATTCAAATGTCCTGGACGTTGTACCCAATAAATTGTTCCAGAAATAAATGTACAAAATTACCATCACTATTTCAGACTGGAAGCGTACATGAACATGTCACCCCGATCGTTTGGTGAACAACAATTTGAGTTGATTGTAAATTATGCAAATGTGTGATACAGTACTTGTACATTATAACGTAGTCTAAATAACATAGACTGCAAGGTTGACTAATGAGCTATTTAATAGACGTGGATTGTTGCTAAATAGTCAGGTTGGCTGGCACCAACAGAGCCTTGGCTGGCATAACAAACAATCCTCTGCAAACCACAGAATAGAAATTGCTCTGTTTGCATTATCATTGCGTGGGCTCGCTGTAGCTACGAAATTGATCGCACAGGCAGCCAGCAATAAAACCTGTGGCGCCAGCCGTAGATTTGAAGATGTTTTATGAGAACATTCTATAGCCTGCTACTTTATTTATACGAATACGGCCAAATTCTAAAGGTCTAGGAGCAAGAATTGAAATCCAAGAACAGAGACCAAGGGATAGAACAAAAATATGTGGATGCCCTACATCTCAAATATCTGAGATGCGAGTATTGAAAGTCCGGTAATTGACAATGGACAGTGGACGACGACCTGAGCCTAGACCAAGTATTAAAGGTCAGAGACCTAGGTTTTGAAGGTCCAGTAATTACCTATAGACCATAGCTTCACTGGGGATAGACAAAGTTCCAAGGGTCAGAGATCCAATATTGCAGATGGACATCATCACAGACAATGAGAAGGTCTCAAGCACAAATAACAAGTCAAGACCTGGCCTGCCAAGGATAAAAAAACAGAGAACAACAGCAATTACAACAAATTGAACCAGTTGCAACTGTCTACTCCTCAGAAATGACTGAGTTTCGAGCCTCATACATTTCATGTTGGAAAAATGCCGGCAGTTGTCATCGACTTGCCTCCAGCCTTTTGCAGTGGCATCCTTTTTTGCAAGTGAAATTGTGATCCTGTTCTGTTCATGTTTATGTTAGTTGTGTGGGCCCACTCCCTCTGTACTAGGTGAGGTGTTATGTCATCCTGGACTGGTGTGTTTCAATCGCCACAAAGGTGACAGTCTGTTAACTCTGGCATGTCTTTTGATCTTAACATCACCTTAATATTCTCATTCCCTTCACTCAACACCTTCCTCTACATGTAGCCTACTCGCCACGTTCCCAATCACTGTAAGACCAATAATCTGGATTGGCTTAGACCAAGTAACTGGGGCGCTGTATTCCTTTTTTCAAAATTTTAAAGTTATCGGTCACGCTACATTTTTAGAGTAATTACCAAAGGTATAGGACTACATCAATTTATAATCATAAAGTAACCTCCTTCTTCCATCCAGACAAGACAAGGCAGTAAATTTTGACATTATCGATCGCGCTAGTAATGTATGACCATGGAGGTAGAATTCTACCTCCATGTATAATGTCAAAATTTAGAAAAAATGAATACAGCGCACCAGTTACTGGGTCTAGGATTGGCTGCACTTGCGTACAGTGTATGTAGCGTAACAATTGTAGACCTGCATGTACTATTCTGTACTCTTGATACAGTATTCTGTACTGTATCAACGAACAGCCCCTTGCTCCATGCATGGATGCACTTACTGACTGTAGACCACTCATTCAACACCTGGCCAATGTACTCAGTACACATTGCACAGAGCAATAAAACCAAGTATTCAAAGCTGTTGTGTACAAGAGCCCATAAATGATCCCATTTTAGTCTGGAGCAATTAATTAACTCCACATAGGTGTTAAAAGTCAAACCCTGATTGGTCTTGGATTTGACAGGGGTTTTTATGACAGGTGTAATCTTATCCATGATTAATGAATGGATCAGACTGATTAGGGATTAAAAAAGATAACGATGTTGACAATCTGATGGGTTGGATAATAGATAGACAGTTTGATTTGTTCAGTGGATGATTTATTATCAAGCACTAATGGTTCCTGCTTGGTGTGTAGAGAGAAACCACGGTGAAACATTCCTCCATAGTGAAAAATGGTGAAACAGAACTGTCAGGAGAACTTAAATTTAATTTCATTGCATTTAATAATTCCGGTTGTGAAGCCAGGGACTCTAAGACAAGAGACCTTAATCAACTAGCCAAGAACCCAATAGAGATAAGACAAAGAAGGAAGTTTCAGTTTGAGATGTGGGAGGAGAACCACAGAAAACTAACGCAATCAGGTCGGGACTGAGCACTCAATCTACATCTGCCTATGCAGGATTGGGACCTAGGCCCTAGATGTGGAAGGCAAGGAAAGATACCACTCCTTCCAAACTTCCTAGGTATTCCACTATAGACTGTGCAAGTCTCGCGAGAAATTGAACTTCCGGGACCATTGTGGTTATGTCCTTGGGAATGTAAAAATAAGTGATTAAAAACAGAAAAGTAAAATCAATTCAACAAATTAACGAAGAAAACTAAAGAAAAAAGCTTGACCTCCAGTTTCCGATTTACTCTAAACAATTAAGAATATTACCCAACTGACGTTCCCATTATCCCTGAACCTATGTGATGATCGCACCAATTGGACGTGACAAACGGGGTCTATTAGAAAAACCATCCAGGTCAATGTCGAACAGCGATCCTCGTCCCGATAAATGTATAATTTTGTTTCAGTTAATTTAAACAAAACAATTATTATGTACACGAATTAAAATAATAATTATACAAAAAGTTTGTTAAAAATAATAATCTTTAAGAATTCTTTTACAAATAACAATTTCAATACAATTTGGTTTTGTACAAAAATATACTTTTTTTCGAATTAAGTTCTCGTTTTCGCTACGTGCGAGACTTGCACAGTCTATTGCCATAGAGACTATCAACTCAGTGGCATCCTCCCTAAACAAAACCCTACTTGCCATAGGTGATTTAAAGTCAACTGAACTCCTCCTACCCCTTTTTCCTTACCATAATTGGCAACTTTATAGTTGACTCACCTTACACACAAAAAACCACTGTCCCATGGAGGTTCGACAATATTTGTTATTTATGGCATGATCGCACAGCAAAAAGTATTTAAAGATACCCATAGCATTGCATTGCAGTATAAGTTTGATATGTAGAGGTTTGGGATTGTTTATTATGCAATAAACCCAGTCTTTATGTTTGCACACATTCCAGGCATGACCTGCTTTTTCATTACTTTTAATTAAATTCTACGATGGAACAGACCTCAACTTTTGTGTACACTGCTAATGTCAAAATATGTGTAAACACTATGAGGCAATTTGGCTCTGCGATTGTGAGGCCAAAATATTTAAGAATAAACTACGTACAGGAAACTGACTGAATACACTTAAAATAATTGTTTTGTCAAACAAAGACAAATTGACTAGAGCAGGACTTGACCTGGGACCTCTAGATTTAATTGCCATTGCTCCACCAACTGAGCTATCTGGTCCTAATGTTGGCGGTCTCCCTATTTTGTCAGTCTTTAAAGGGGTGCCATAAAGCCAGGGATCACAACCAAGCGGCAGCAGAGGGATCACTTCATTTTAAGGGGATGCAACTTTTTCATTTTCAAATATCATTTAACAAACTACATTTTTGGAGTAATACCAAAGGTATAGGTCTACATCAATACAAAATCATAAAGGGTGCGTTCGTTTAGCTTCCCTGGGTCGACCCCGGTGTGTGGTGTGTTTTTTACCAGGACGAACGTGGGTAATTATCTGCACACGTTCGTCCTGGAAAAAAACAACGCCACACACCGGGGTCGAACCAGGGAAGCTAAACGACGCACCCATTGTAACCTCCTTCTTCCATCCAGACAAGACAAGACAAGACAGTAAAATATCACAACATCCCTGGATTTATTACAAGTATAACATCAGGCAAATTCTCAACGTTCCACAGACATGGCCACTTCACCTTAGTCCAGACTTGCTCAGAACTGAATCTATCTTCAGATGTCTACACATGTACCCAATAAGTGAATCACCTATACCAGCACCCTAATGCTAGATCTATTATGATTGAGGTTGATTGAGGCAGTGAATTGTTGGTGTGTACAAAGCCAGCAGGGTCCAGGAGACCCAAGGGGATGCTAGCCATATGGTAACCTGTTCAAACATTGCAATAAATGGTTTTAGGTGTTCAGAAACTTTTGGACAGAATGACCTCAAGCTTGCATGGTACAAACCCTTTAATTAGACTCAAGTGCAGGGCTAAGTTAGAGGTTGTTCAGAACGGTGCTAAAAGTCAGTTTAAAAGGCACTGGACACTATTCGGTAATTACTCAAAATAATTATTGGCTAGAAAACTTACTTGGTAACGAGCAATGGAGCAATCTAGTAAACAAATGAGAAAAAGCTCTCTCTGAGGTACATGTTACAATACTTTTTGAGAAAGAGCTAATTGCTAACACAAATATTAAAATACTTTAGGCCTGATAATATTAGCCATGTGAAAGCACACTAATTTGTGCAACAAGAGTGTTTTTTCTTTCATTATTCTCGTACAACTTTGATGACCAATTGAATCCAAATTGTTATTTATTGCATAAATGTTGGGATACACCAATTGAGAATACTGGTCTTTGACTTTGTTAGCCAAAAGCTTGTTTTTAAGAAATACAGTAAGCTTTTCAGAATTACCTAGCCAGTCAGACCACTTGGAGTGAATTTTGAATGGTCCTCTGAAGTTTAAGCTGGCATTTGGCCAGCGGACTTAAGTTAAGGGAGACTGCTGACAAATCCCTGCTTTCTGATTGCATTTAACACTGACTAGCCAGAGAGCAAACCCTAATTGGCTGCCTCAGCCAAAACTTCATCAAAATTAAACCTTCTTAACAACAGCAAGAAATACTTTCCTCACGTAGTTACTAAACGGATTATGAGATCCTGGGAACAGTTTTCTAATAGAGACTATCTATTAAGCAGACTATCGACTGATTAGATCAGAATCTAATCAGATTCTACCATCGAGCTTTGACATTTCCTGGGGATCTTAAGTAACGAGAGGACTAAGGAAATAATCTAATAAGATGTTTTGACAAGATACGATATGGAGTCTTAGTCAGTGCATGAAGCATTACGGTCAGGGTAGATAGTTTGGCACTAGAATACAAATGAGACGAGTCACTACTACTAATATTGTGTATAATTTACATGTAGGGGCCCATTAATATTTTAAAGTTGATAGCGAGAAACAACTTGGTCTAGCAATTTCGCATAGCAAACTGACCATGCATGTTTGCTTACTGAACACTTTTAAAAGGGAAGGTACATTTGGTAGTCACTCTTAAAGTATGATTTTATGCCATAAAATTTTAATCTGATTTCAACTACAGTGGAGTGGCATTAGAATGTAAAAGATACCAACGAGCAGTTAAAACTGTGTTTTAGACTAATATGTAGTGTAGGTGCCCATTAATATTTTAAAGTTGATTGCGAGAAAGGGATTTGGTCCAGCAATTTCGCACACCAAACTGAATTCATGTTTATGCTTACTGAATAATTTTAAAAGGAAGGTACATTTTGTTATCAGTCTTAAAATGTAATTGTAAAAAGATATCAGATTTGTTTGCCCTAAAACTTGAATGGGATAGTTTGCAACTACAGTGAAGTGGCACCAGAATGCAAATGAGACCAGTGACTCAGCTACTACTGTGTTTTTAGAATAAATGTAGTGTAGTTGCCCATTAATATTTTAAAGTTTATTGCAAGAAACGTTTTGGTCCAGCAAGTTCGCACACCAAACTGACATTGTATGTTTATGCTTACTCATACTGAATACTTTTATAAGGAAAGGTACATTTGGTAATCAGTCTTAAATTTGGTTGTAAAAAGAAATCAGATTTGTTTGCCCTAAAACTTGAATGTGATAGTTTGCAACTACAGTGAAGTGGCACCAGAATGCAAATGAGACCAGTGACTCAGCTACTACTGTGTTTTTAGAATAAATGTAGTGTAGGTGCCCATTAATATTTTAAAGTTTATTGCAAGAAACGTTTTGGTCCAGCAAGTTCGCACACCAAACTGACATTGCATGTTTATGCTTACTCATACTGAATACTTTTATAAGGAAAGGTACATTTTGTAATCAGTCTTAAATTTGGTTGTAAAAAGATATCAGATTTGTTTTGCCCTAAAGGTTGAAATAGTTTGCAGCTACAGTTGAGTCGCACCAGAATGTAAGCGAGACCAGTGACTCAGCTAATGCTGTGTTTTTAGACTACATGTACAATGTAGTGTAGTTGCCCATTAATTTTTTTAATTTATTGCAAGAAACGTTTTGGTCAAGCAAGTTCGCACACCAAACTGACATTGCATGTTTATGCACACTTAGCACTTTTAAAGGGAAGGTATAATACGTCAAATGGCTAGTATAAAAACATACTTGGTTTGAAATCAGCTTTCAATAAAATTTTAACATTTTGGAAATCATTTTACTTTGAAGTAATGTTGTCATGTCAAAAGAAAGCAGTATTATTCTTACTACGCGGACATATATGACACTGCCCTAGAAAAACAAAAATCTCAAAAATGTACTGGTATTTGAAAGTTTTATTACAATTTTTGCGATGCTATGTTTACCAGGTAAATTTCGTTAAAGTAATTGGACCCTTTCAGTAAACAGTATTGTCAAAGGCCCACATTTCGTGTATCACAACTTATATAAAATAACAAACCTGTGAAAATTTAGGCTCAATCAGTCATCGGAGTCGGGAGAAAAGACGGACGACCCACCCTTGTATCCGCGCGTTTCGCCGTGTCATGACATGTGTTTAAAATCAATCCATAATTCTCGCTATCAAGAATTGATATTGTTTTACTGTTTTCTCAAAAAGTAAAGCATTTCGTGGAACAATATTTCAAGAGAATTCTTTCACCACTACCTTCTGTAAACCCTGTAAGTTATTTGTAAATCTGTGAACTTTTTTTTTTCCCTGTACCGAAAGGGTTCAATGGCTTTAAATCGAAATATAAAGGTCACCAATGACAAAGTTAAATATATTTATTTGTGTGAGCTGAAATTTATATACATATTTTGAAAGATGAGTATTGATGTAGAGAGTGTACACGCAAGCCTTGAAATAACCCCTGGCACCCACAGCAACTGCCGGCCGGATGCCCTGTGCTTTTCCTGCGGTGCCCTCTGCAAGGTTCTAATACAATCTTACATTTTCCCCATAGAATTGCCCCCTACCAGAGGAAAAGTTGCTGTGCCCCTTCAAGAGCGAAGTTCAAGGCATGCAAACGTGTACACAAAATAAGTAAATTAATTCCCAGTTTCTAATGATTGTGGTACAATACAAAAACATTGATATTTTAAACCAGCATGGTCGTGGCCAGCCAGGTAATCCATGACTGAGCCAACATGGCCAAAGGCGTGGTCTTTATCACACAGCCACGACCCGAGTGCCACAAGTCAGTAATGTTTTAAGCTTTTATAGGTTTTAAGCTATGTAGTGCTCCAAAAGGCATGCCTCGTATCGTAGACATGTAACCCATGGCAAGCCGCAGCAATTACTGTGGTGCCCTGTGCTTTTGCTGTGGTGCCCTTTGCAAAGTTCCAAAACAAAAATTTACAATTTCCTCATAGTAGAAGTGCCCCTAATACAAAGAGGAAAAATGCTGTGCCCTTCAAGAACAAAGTTCCAGGCCTGAAAAAAAGGTGCACCGCTACAAATGCTGAAGGGGCGTTCACAGCTGGTCTTACATTTAAACAGTCATGTGACTACCTTTGGCGACCTAAATGCTAGCTTATGCATCAGGAAGAACCATGCATTGCCCTGGTGGCCTTTGGGTAATTCCCGGCCTATAATTCGTCAAGTGTGAGAAACTGCTTTTACTTTCAGTACATCATGTAGTTCAACAAGTGGTGTTGATTTCAGGTAATGAATCATTGATGGACTGATTAGCATTGCACCAACAGGAAACACCTAATTACAATACGTACTTGAGTGCATTAGGTGCCACTGTACAAGAGTTAGAGACTGGAGTCAGTGACTTGGTTGTCTTGGGTCCATAACCTTCACATGAAATATTTCCCAGCCTCGCTACACCATGCATCATAGACAGCGGGCAATATTGACCTTACGCTTTGTGCAAGTCTATTCTTGGTTGGATCAGACACAGTTGTCAACCAAAATGAAATACAGAAAAAAAGCTGTCCAGTTATCCATGTTATCACGAGCATGAGATAGTGACATCTTGGACCAAGACTAGTGATTTGGATGAACTCCCGCTGTCAACCAAAATGAAATCAAGAAGAAAAGCTTGCCCTCTGTCATGTTTCACGTTTACGTTACGAGTACGAGATAGGGACGACCTTGAACTAAGACTAAACTTAAAGACTTGACTAGGACTTGACCATAAAAAAAGGACCCTTTCTCATGAACTTGACTTAGTGATGAGTGGACAATTTGTCGTTTTGCATCAGACTGATTGTAACACCATAATTGTAACTGGATAACAGAAAACCAATACACAGTTTAGATTGTGCATGGTGGCCAACAGAAGAAAAAGGCATGGCAGCGGGCGTGAGGAGAGGTGATTTTTTTCCAGGTGTTTGTTGGCCAGTAAGAGGGGCATCAACAGCTATGGTTGCTTCGTGCAGGGCCGCACTGAATTTCGAGGCATGGGAACGGAAAAACTCGAATCAAAAATAATTTTGACTCCTGTAATCCTGACTACTGGCCAGTTGTAAATTTCCTATAAACCGTGTTGGCAGTGCTCTCTCAATCCATTTATCAAAAGCTTGCCAGTTGCATGCCAAAAATAATAGGCTTGTGTTGTTTTTTTTGTTTATCATATCAATGTACATGAAACGAGTCACGTTTCAAGTTTAGTTTCCGGTACCCAAAAACTGAAAGAAAAAAAACCCGATCCGTTACCCGAAACTAAACCATCAATGATCAATGCACAGGCAAGCTATGCTGTATAAAATAGCAGAGTGTTGGTTCAAGTATCGGCCGTGGCACTTGTGTCATAAGCAAGACATTTCTTAACTATTCAATGCGTCGTCCTTCGGATGGGACGTTAAGCTGATAGACTGATTGACAGGGCACGTGCACGCACACACATGGCCGGCTAAAATACAGTTCACGTTGCGGATGTTTTACCTACGGCTGTTTGCTGCGTGTGCAAAAAGTGTATGTACATACTGGTACCCTGTGCGAGTTTTGTGGTTCCGTGCCGCATGGATATATATTTTGTACACAAAGCACAGATCATACCCGCCCTCTCGTGACCTATGCTCGCAAAATTAAAAAGAGGTGTCTGCAAATTGTTGGCAGAGCAGTAACACGTACAGTAGATGGGGACTCCGAAATTACGGTAAGAATTTATAATTTTTAACAAATTTTTAGATTGCGGAGTGGATTCTCTGGTCGTCCCCTCTGTCGCTCGGACAGTGAGATATCAAAGGACACATAGAGCTTAATTTTGGTGAGATAAAAAAAAAAAGAAAAAAAAAAAAAAAAGAGAGATTTGTGATTCCAAGATTCATTGAACCATCATCATCGTTTTAGGCGTGAGAGATATAAACCTATGAGGTTACGGGAGACGATAGCCGGACAAAACCGAAATAGTTCTAGTAGGAGTAGTCACTCATGGTCTTGCAGTCAGTTCGACTATCTTCAACCATAGATTTAGAACGTATGAAGAGAGAGAAATAAACAGACATTGAGACTTAAATTACAATGACATATAACCCATTCATAACATATAATTATAAAAACATTAGTCGCAATGCCTTCCTCCCTCCAGGATGGTCACACCGTGACCGGTCACACGCCGGGACAGTCACCAGTACCAGTACACTAACCATGTACAAATCCCCATGTACAAATCCCCATGCCATAGGATACGGCCTAATTGCACCATTTCCCCGATATGGCACGGTTGGTTGTGATTTTTTTATGAACACAATGAAATCAATAGGCCTACGTCTGCAGTCAGAAACTGGTAAAGCAAAATACATTGCAAAATTTGTTAAGCATATCAAACGACGACTAATCTAAGTGTTGAGAACTTACCCCGTTTAAAACCTCGATGGCAAAATAACGTTTAGAGCTCTGCAACTGACACAAAGACACTGTCTTCTCCTTGCAAGAAAGCCGCACTAATAAATGTATTGTTAACTCGTTGCGCTAATAAACGACAACGTCTCGAGAGCATGAATGCATGGGAGACTCGACTCGTCGTGCACATAATCAACAACGTGAATGGATAGCGCCCTCTGTTGTTTTAAACTTTGCAAAAACAAAATGGCCGCGCCCATGTAAAAATAAAATCGGTACAGCAGCCAGTCTGCCAGTAGTAGGGCCTTGTTATTTTCAGATTAAATACCCCTGCACCAATTTAAAGTGACGAGATTGACACGAAAACATTCAAGATGTTCTCTGAACTGAATGATTACATTTGGTTTGGTCCAGGTAACCCACCGAAGGTATGTTTTTTATGAATTTTATTTTTGTTTACAAAAATCCCCAAAATGAAAATCTCATCTCCTCTCAAATTTGAAACAAAACTGTCAACAATTCAGCCTAACAACTGTCATTTTCTATGAATATTGAGTACAATGTCAATATGCAAGTCTGTCAATCATCAAGTGTCTGCTCTGTACTTTTTTGTGACATGTTTTTTAAGTCTGGGCCTAATTTCACAGACACAGAGTACTTGCAGCCTTTCATTTTCAAATTCAAGCACAACAACAAGTTTGTTGCGATAACGTTACCCCCCTCCCACCGTCAGGAGGAGGGTTACATTATCGCAACATTTTTAAGCACAAAACAAAATAATGTTGATATAATAACAAATAAAAGGTTACTAGCAAAATATATGTAATGTACAATTTTGTTTACACAGGGTCAACTGATGCTTGTAACAGATTCATTGACAGACGGAAGTTTTCTCATCCATCATTTTCTCTCTGTATTCCTAAAAGGTAATGTAAAACTAGGGTAAACCTCACAACAATAGCCAAGTTGTAATTAGACAAAACTTCACTGTTTGTGATGTCATCTACACAATCGTAGATGTGTTGGAAATCCTTGTTTATATTTATGATCTACAAAAGAAAAGGCTCTTTTTCCATAACGTTTTACTTTTAAATCATATATTCTAGGCAGAGCATCATTAATATTTCAGAAATAAACTAACTTGTTTTTCCTTCTTGACAAATGCAATTCATTCATTTATTTAGTTATTTTGTTTACTCCCACACAGGTGGCCACAAGGTTTGTTTCCTAGCCTTAGCGCAGTCATTCAGCCATTACAGTGCCGTTGCACAGAAACTAGTAAGTAACCTCTTCTCTTTGGTATTATTATGAGTAAGGTGTTATCATTGCTTTCATATTTTAGATTTGTAGGCCAAAACATAGGATAGACCCAGTAACTGGGGCTCTGTACTAATTTCTTTTTTAAATTTTGACATTTGCATCTTCATACATTTGCATTCTGGTATCAAGATGCAATGTAAAAATTATACGGAGCCCCAGTTACTGGGTCTATTATAAGGATGTTTCCAATAGTTACAAAAGAATTTGTTAATGGTACAAAGTTTTCTAAGAAAGAGATACTAGTAATAGTATCAAGAAATTTTGTTTAAATCCAGAATCTTGTCTTGTACCTTGCCATAGTGTCTCATGCGAGATAAAGCAAAGCAAACAGTATAACCTCAAAACAAGAGACTTTTTAATTATGATGTAAGAACAAATGATAACCTATCACTTTGACATTGTTTCACTGGTTTTTATTTTCAGGGAGTGAATCTAGGTATTGCAAGAAGGAACGAGCAGCTAACATTAGTCAATGGTTTAGACTTCTCACTGCAGCTAATGCATGATGGCATGGAGGAAAGCCATAAAGATGAATTGATGATATTACAGTGTCTAAAGTAAGTCTTTTGTTGAACAAGGACACCTGTGAGACATGCGATGTCAATGTCTTTGATGTCATAAAAAGAAAATGTGGCAAAATCATCACATCACAGATACATACCCTGGCTCTATATGAAAGACTTTAACGCACAAAACTATTTAGCTCACCAGAGAAAAATTCCTTAGCAGACATTTCTTTAGCACAATTATTGTCTGCTTAAGCACCTGTTTGAAATTGGAACCAGGCTGGGTCTGATACTCATGTCACTAAACCACTCTTGACCATTGGTGACAATCATAGAATTAATTGCAAGGTTATCCGATTTTGCCCTCAAGCAGTAAATATTTATGTACTTTTCTTACACAGAGATGACAAAGTTTCAGTCAGACCGTTATACAACATCATCACAGAGTCATTCGCCCAAGACCACCAAGAGAACAGTGGTAGCAGATTGATTTTAATTGATGACTTGAGTGTCCTCATCTCATTGGGACTGACTGTTCAGCAAGTGATGCAGTTCATTCACTACTGTCAGACCTCTCAGGTTGGTGGAAATTTATCAACATGATGTTAAGCAGTTCAACACAAAGATTATTACATGAAACATAGGATGCCTCATAAGTTAACTTAATCACTCTAACTGGCAAGCCTGTAAACAAGGCTACTTATGTGAACCAGAAACACCAGGGTTACACCGTTTAATATTCCTTTTTTTAGGAATGTAATTTTGTGTAGTATCTTTTCTGTAGCATATTGAGTAATCATTTATTAGATAGTGCACAGGGGGATATGAACACCAAGCTGGCAACAGCCAATCTCTCTCATACAAACATTGGTTTAACAGCTATGATTATGAATTGCACAAATAAAAAATTGTGATTCATTAACTTGACGACGATATCTTTCTTGTGAAATCAGTAGTTAGCTTGGTAGGATTCGAACCAACAATCTTGACAGGCCCAATACTTCAAACATGGCGATTACGATACCACCTGGTCAATACCTTTGTGTCTTTGAAATACTCCAGTACAAATTTACAGTTTCCTAAGTAATGGGGGTGCCCTTTACCAAGAGAAAATTCCTTGGTGCCCTTGCCCTTTCAAAAACGAAGCATACAGGCCTGCTTGTGATTGCGAGTCATGCCGTTTAACCACTGGACCACTGTATTTGTGTTATTATTAGTGTATGACCGTACAGGATACAACCTTTTGACCAAATTGTGTTTTTACAACCCATGCTCTGACACATTTTGCATTTATCCTCTTTAGCCTGATGCAACCATAGTGTGTTTAGTACACTCTGATGCCGATGTGGAGGATGATATCAATCTGTCTCTAATCACACATCTCAGGCATCAGTGCCATTGCTTCCTTCAAGTACAGGGATTAGGAAGTGGTTTCTCAAAGGATATTCATGGACAGGTAATTCAGATAATCCACTGTAGAATGCCAAGGGAAGTGAGGTGTGGGGCTTGTGCATCCAAGAAAGGGCTTTGGGGGTGGGGGGGGGGGACACAACCATTGAATAACCATTGGAGCCAACCTTTCAGGCCTGATACTTAAGGTTGGCAAAGAAGGCGGTTTGCCTCAAAGCCCCCTGGTTATTGCCTTGGTGCCCTTGAAATGCTCCAGTAGAAATTTACAATTTTTCCTCAGAGGGTGCCCTGTACCAAACAGAAGATGCTTTGGTGCCCCAGCCCTTTCAAAAACGAAGCATACAGTCCTGCACCCTGTGATATAATCCGTAGAAGAGACACATTACAACGGTTTGAGAGGGGTTCTAATGAGGTGGCTAATTCTGTGCTAGGCTAGTGGAGTGTCATGGTCGAGTGTTCAAGCACACTGGCCCCCTGCTCTGGTTACTGATTTGCAGAGTGTGGGTTAGAGTCCTGGTCTTGACACCTAAACCATCATTACTTTGTCTTTCGAATGGGACATAAAGCCATGGGTCACATGTGTTGGGCAACTGTAATGCACGATTAAGAACACGTTGTGATTGCAAGAGAAGGAGGTTGCCTTGACGTGTCTGCATACCAGCTTAGCTATCTATGTGAGCTGTATAGGGATTATTCAACTCAAGACCCCCTCTCCCTACCCAGTTGGAATTTAAAGACAGTGGACACTATTGGTAATTGTCAAAGACCAGTCTTCTCACTTGGTGTATCTCAACATATGCATAAAATAACAAACCTGTGAAAATTTGAGCTCAATCGGTCGTCGAAGTTGCGAGATAATAATGAAAGAAAACACCCTTGTCACACGAAGTTGTGTGCTTTCAGATGCTTGATTTCGAGACCTCAAGTTCTAAACTTGAGGTCTCAAAATCAAATTCGTGGAAAATTACTTCTTTCTCGAAAACTACGTCACTTCAGAGGGAGCTGTTTCTCACAATGTTTTATACTATCAACCTCTCCCCATTACTCGTAATCAAGAAAGGTTTTATGATGACAAATATTTTGAGTAATTACCAATAGTGTCCACTGCCTTTAAGTCGGGAAATAGGCTTTCATTGGCCTTTCAAAGAAAACTCCTAAATGCTTTGCCCCTGGGTGAAAAAATACACCAGGTTAGTGTAAAGACGTTTTGCAAAAGATTTCAATTTTTTTTCAAATATTCAATTTTTTTATTCAAATATTGCGGTTGTTTTTCATAAGAAAAGCCACACAGCACATAGATGTATGAAGTAAACATTCACAAGTTTCTTTGTTTCATTTCAGTTAACGATTATCAAGAGGGATCCAGATGGTATCAGACCAAACCGCAACCAACCGGATAGGACTCTGCAGTACAAAATACTGGACAAGTCTGTGACATTTTTCGCTGTTGGGACATCATCAGCCGTGTTATGAGACAAGACACTTTGTGACTTTGGATTGTGAACATCAATAACAAGGGTCAGCTGTTTCTCATTATTTATATGCATGTGTCTGTATCTGTATCTTCACGACGCAGAAACCAAAACTGGCATAAACGCAACAGGTGAGAGAGAGGGTGATATACATTGTACTACACAATCTCCTCATATCGGGATCTACACAGGTGACTGAGCAGCAAGATTTACATAAAGTGGCCCCCTGATGTGTCAGATTAAACTAATCGAATAAAACAATTGGTGTCAATTACAGCTTGTCAAACTCCTGTGGGGACTGCCCGCCAGGGCAACTGTGAAATGCAGTCACTGGTGATGTGGGCAGCTGTTCGGAGGACAGTTCCACACTCGGGCTTAACCATCCAAAACATTTCGCCCGGAATCAACCATGATCGGTACGGCACCTGTTATTATCGCCACTAAGCTGCTCTTGGCAGGTGACATTCGAGTGGCTTGTGGCTTGTGGCTTGGTTTGTCTATATAGCCATGCAGCATTTACGTCAACTTAGTCCAAACTTCTTCCCATTGATGTGTCACCAAAAAAATTGGATTGTGACCATCAGCATGATATAATAAAAGTGTTCTTAATTGAGGAAGGCAGACACAGAAGGGGAGGAACACTAGATCAAACTTTTCTAGAAATGCCACCACAACAAGAAGCCCCCCCCCCCTCCCCCAGGCAGAAAAGTCTAACCATCTCAATGCGCTTTACGATCCTGATTCCCTTCAAATGTAAATCCTGTTTATGCAACTGATCAGAGTATAACATTGTTATCCATGCATTTATGGCGAATCTTGCTGAAAACTGCAGGCCTCAAAATAACCCATGGCACCCACAGCAATTGCCCAAGTGCTGTGTGCTTTTGCTGTGGTGCCCTGTGCTTTTGCCGTGGTGCCCTGTGCAAGGTTCCAATACAAACTCACATTTTCCCAATAGAAGTGCCACTTACCAGAGGAACAATGCTGTGCCCCTTCACGAGCGAAGTTCTGCACCTGCCCTCAGCGTCCAGAATTGCAGCTTAACAATTTTCAAACTCATCTCCAAAACCAAGTCACTTGGTTCCATCTCTTTAGTCTACAGAGCCCTACTCAATGTACACTGGCTGTCACGGGAATGTGCCAACAACAAGAAAAAGGGTTCAGGCCTGAAGTATTGTAATACTTGAGTGAGAAATTACCTCTTTCTAAAAAAAATACCCTACTTCAGAGGGAGCCGTTTCTCTCAATGTCCTATATTAACAACAGCTCTCCCTTGCTCCTTAGCGAGTAAGTTTTTATGCTAAAAGTTATTTTGATTAATTACCAATAGTGTCCAGTGCCTTTAAGAGGTACTTTGGCCAGTCCCAGGGCCCTTATTATATGATAGTAGACTGTACTTTAACAGTGAATGGGAACCTCTTTATAAACTATGTTACATAAAAAGGTTAGTTATAATGTTGGATGTAACCATTTATAATGCATTGCACAAACAGTGGACAAGAAGAGACAACTTCAAATTTGGTGAGATTTAAGAATGTATAAGGAAATTTAAAGGAACTTTACTAATCTGGTAAGAAGAAGAAAAAATCGTTTAAGATCACAGATTTGATGATGATATCATCCCTTGAAATATTTCTGTCTGAAATGTCATATTTGATAAGTAATCTACAAAACTAACTTCTCATTTGGAGTTTATCACTCAGTGAGCAATTTATTTAACTGTTTTGTTAGAAAACACCAAATCTGTTGTGTTCATTTGACTTACCTGTCAATTAGATAGTAAAAATCCCAGACAAATCCATGGCTTGTAGACATATGGCATCACCTTCAAGAGCAGATGACCAGCATTTTCACAATATCTTCAAGATCTATAATAATATGTAAAATAAGAGCAAACAGTAAAAGAATCCCTATTAAAAATTGTTTTAAAAATAGCATTAAATCTTTAAAAATCTTAAACTAATTTGAATTTATTTTCCATCCTTTATGGTATCAATAAATGGAAATGGAAAAATGTATTGAAAATTGTATTATCTTTTTAATTGTTTTTTAATCGGTTGAAAATCTCAGCCATTTTATACAATTAAATGAGTTGTAACTAAGTTGGTGGAGAATCAGGATGCCCGGAGGCTGCAGGATTTAAACTTGTTCTTGTAAAAAATAACTTTCACCACAAAAATAAACAAGTTCATACATTTGTGTTGTGTGTAATGCATTTCAGAATTCTTAAACTGTTATGAAGCACTTTATTTTTCAAGTTGTCAGAAAATTCCAGCAAAATGTTTCTAAAGAGTAGCCTGGGGTCGATTTCACAAAGTATTATAGACTATTATAGTCCTAACCCTAACATAGGACTAGTTATAAGTTTGGACGAGTAACTCGTCCTGACTTTAGATAAGATAAGACTAGTCTTAACTCTTTGTGGAACCACCCAGGGAATCCTTCACTTTTTTGAGAGTATTTATTAAAGTATTTAAACAAAACTTTGAAAGAGTTATGTATTTCATTTTGAGGACTTGTGGCAAGTTTAGTGAGACGTTCCGTTCGAATGAACGCAAACAATAAGTAAAGGGAAAGTGCAGAATGACGTTCACGAAAACAGCCGCGCTTCGGTTCCGCTTGAGCGCATCACTAAAGCCCCACACCCTGTTAGCAATTCCATGGGCCATTCCCCGGCCCCGAAATATGCACCCACTATTAAATGCAGCTATAAACATCGCCATTGTTAATACATATCTAAACAGAGCCCAAGAAAACTAGACCTCCATGTTTTGACATCTTAAACGTCGATTATTATATTTTGGTTTCATCTTTAATTGACTATCTGTGACGACAGCATGACTTCAAGACGAGGATGGTTGTGTCCCTTCGTAGGGATCGTCTTCCTGTTTTGCGTAACTCCGGATGTTGAAGGACTATTAGAGTGGGGTAAGTTGGGGGGATAACTTTCCGTATGGCGCCACCACTTTTTCACTAATTTTTACAAAAAGGGATATTATTTCATGTCGAATGAAAAAGTCAGTGGAGCCACACGGAAACTTTTCAACATTAAAAATCGTCTAAGATCACAGATTTACATTAAACTAATTATGTAGTGTTCCTTTTATAAACATGCCCAAATGGTACTTACTAGTATGATTAATATTAATATTATTATTCATATTAAAAAAAGGTGCGGCTTTAAACTTTGTATCGATCATTCAAACCTAGGTGTGTCGTACTGTAGGAATCCATCAAATGACCAAAAGTGACTCTCCAAACGGCTTCCTACAAAATTATTGCCTCGGCTACTTTTTTTTACCCATTTCCGTTTTTGAGATTTTTTTTTTCTTTATTATATTCATTATGCCTGATCTCTATACTTTAAATGTCATTGAATAGTCCCTGTAGTATTTCATAATAATTTGTTGCTATAAAAAAAAACAGCTTGCTGGCAGTATTAACTGACAAGCCTATGGAAGTATTAACTGACAAGCCTATGGAAGTTTGAGATCGATCGGCCATCTGGGAAATAGCGAGAAAAAAAATTAACAAAATTAAACAGGAAATTAGTTTTTATTTATTTCTCATCAAATAAAAAGTATGACATTTCAGACATAAACATTTCAAGGATTTTTTCTACTGGCATCATTATCATCATTCTGTAATCTTCATTTTCTGAACATTATTACTGTCCCTTTAATAAACTAAATATCCTTACACGCAATCACCTCAGTGGTATCATCACGGAGGAATAAACTAAATTTATTCATCCATGGTAGCTAAAACAATATATTGATACATTCTGTCACCACTTTCCTGATTTATTATTACATAATTGCTATGGGTTCGAAACCACCGATCACGCGAACTTATATTCCCGTTTGACCCTTAAAGGGAAGGTACAGGTTTGGTAATTACTCAAAACAAATATTAACTTAAAAACTGACTTGGAAACGAGCATTGGAGAGCTGTTGATAGTAAAAAACATTGTGGGAAACGACTCCCTCTGAAGTAATGCAGTTTTTGAGAAAGAGGTCGTTTCTCACTAAAATAATAAAATACTTCTAGCTAGAAGTCTGTTATTCCTATCTGAAAGCACACAAATTCGTCCAACAAGGGTACTGTTTCTCTCATCATTTTCTCGCAACTTCGAAGACCAATTGAGCCCAAATTTTCACAGGCTTGTTATTTTATGCTTATGTTGGGATACACTGGTGTGAGAAGACTGGTCTTTGACAATTACCAAACATGAGTAGGATGAAGTGGCCATAACCCACGTATGTAAACATTAACACTCAATGGTAAAACCAATTGGCTTAATCAAAATGACATTATTATGTGGGAGTTGAAACCTGGCTATGTGCACTCTTACAGTTCTGACGATTGAAACTCTTTCACAGATTGCCGTGAGAGAACAATCTTTTTCTCGGAAGAACAACCAATTTTTTTCTTAAAGGAACACGTTGCCTTGGATCGGACGAGTTGGTCAAAACAAAAGCGTTTGTAACCGTTTTTTATAAAATGCAAATGGTTGGAAAGATGTTTTAAAAGTAGAATACAATGATCCACACAAGTTTGCCTCGAAATTGCGTGGTTTTCCTTCTACTGTGCGAACTAACATGGTCGGCCATTTATGGGAGCATGGAGGTCCTACCTCCATGATGGGAGTCAAAATTTTGACCCCCATAAATGGCCGACGTGTTAGTCGACAAGGTAAAAGGAAAACCACGCAATTTCGAGGCATGTTTGTGTGGATCATTGTATTCTACTTTTACAACATCTTTCTACCCATATGCATTTTATAAAAAACGGTTATAAACGCTTTTCAAAGACCAACTCGACCGATCCAAGGCAACGGGTTCCTTTAAGAGTGAACATTTTGATGTGGGGAGGCAGGTCCAAGGACCACATTAATTATTTTGCTTTTGTTTCTCCTAGCCCATCTGGAAGTATTTTTTGTATTGTCATGTATTGTTGAAATGGAATCATAGATCTGGACTGATGATTGAACTATTCATTAAAAAAATAGACCGAATAATGGTCAATCATTTTAATAAATTGAAAATAGAATGTCTGTTTTCAATCATTAGGGAGGTTTAGCTGCACGTTAGCGAATAACGTGAACGTGAACGTCATTTATTGTGTTGTTAAAATCTCACTCTTTTAGCATACGTGAACATTGTATTTTTCACGTCAGGTACATATATACGTGGACACGTCATACGTGAGCACAAAAATAAATAAGCCATAAGTGTTGACGTCACCTCGAAACAACACAATTTTTTCTGACGTTCACGTTCACGTTTTTGCGCGTAAACGTGCAGCTAAACCTCCCTATTAATGGGAGTAGTACTAGGCGCTACAATGAGGTGAGGTTTGTAGCACCATGGGCAAATATCTTTGAAAAGTTGTTCTGTAAATAATTGCTCTTCTAAAATATCGTTGACAATAGTGGTGGAATATAATTAAATTTATTAGTTTGTGCTATAATAGATCAGTCATCTTCTACTAAGGTTACGCCTATGTCTAGGCAGCGGTAGTTTTGCCATGGGCGTGAGTCGCTTTTGCATCGTGGGAATGTCATGCTACCCAACTCAAGGCCCCATTTGCAGTTATTGTTATTAAAATAATTTTGTATGGATGCATGAACTTGAAAAAAATCTCTCTCCCCCAAAATTGCTTGTGTTTAATGGCCCGTGAAAACAGCCCAAAAGATACCACGTAGGCGCCAATTCAGTTCATGCAGAATAGCAGTTGTTGATTTCCTGAGTGACTAGCTCAATTCGGCTGGTGGGTCAGTTTGGTTTCAACGGTTGGTGTTCGAAAATCACGCGGTTATTTCAGAAACGGTTAGGCCTATTACTAGTTTTTGTAGTCTGTATAATCATCGTCCATAGAAATATTTATAATTTTGTGAAAAGAAGAAGAAGAAAAAAAAAACATTACAAGGAATCACTGTACGGATACCACGCATAATTTATTTTGTGTCTTAACAAATATGTTTCTACCTCACTCTTCGAGGAAGCTCGGGAGGGGGGGGGTAAGTGATTTTATTTTGCTCGTATGTTTTTTCTCCTAATTTTTATTTTTTTGAAACACTTTCTCTACAAGATATTACGGAAGCCAATGGGGCCGGCTAATATTGTGAGGTTACTCTCGATCTTGATGCGATAATTAATGATGACTCCAAAAAGGAACAAAAGTTGCAAAAGTTTGTCAGCCGATTCACATAAGTCAATCTGAACTATTGAGGGCGTCATATTAAAGCAGATTCTTGGCGACTTTTTGTGCTTCGCTTGTAAACAACAACAGAGTTTGGCAGGAACTTAGGAAAAGTTGTGGCTCGATCTGAAGTTCCACACACTAAAATACAATCAGATCGAGCTTATTGACTGGGTGAGTTAATGTAGTATTGGTAGAGTAACTGCAGAGTTCCCTCAAGCCTGGTAAAACCACGTCGCGCATTGCATCATGATGAGGCTGGCTGTATTTATTTTATTGTTAAATTTACAGTTTTGACTGCCGAGTGTTGGGTGGAAATGCAATGTATACTACACTGTGAGTGTGACTGTGTTTTGTTGGTTTACATTGTTATGAGTATGAGACGAGTGCCATTAATGTTATATCTCATCATTCCGTGTCATAGACGTAAATGTTTGTTTCTAACTTGTCATGCTTGTGCCCGCGGGTCTTTTCTATAATATAATATAGGCCCTAGGCCCTATTCTACTACCAAAATTATATAATGTCTATTTTATTTATCATGATAATATCAGTCAGCTGTTATTCAAGCCTATTTCGACCACATTTACACCAACAACAAAAAATAAAAATAACCAACTGTAAAACTGCTTAAAATAAAACAAAATTATCTATATAAATGATAATATTAAAAATGCAGATAAATAGTGATTAAATTAAACAACGGCCTGACCCGACATTTTCATTTTAAAAATCGCAATGGCAATCCGTGGTCACGGTAACAATAATATCAAAGTCCCAACAACAGTGCTGTGCCGGTGTGGCTGGAGATTCTGTTCCCCTCGGAGATTCGGTCCCCCATAATGGCGAACTATGTACAAACTTTTTCTGAACGCGCCCTCTTTTGAATCATCCATCTCCAGCCCATGATCATTTCCCAAAACAGAATTCACGGGACACCACACTGACTTCATAACATTTACTAACTAACTAGCTAGTGCCGGCCAAATATCCACTACCTTTATTAATAAAAAAAAGTACTACATGTGTTCTTACATTAGTTCAAAATTGTACGGATGAAGATGTTACGACAACACGCTCTGATCTGGTGTACTGGACGTCACCAACGGTCACAACAGACCAAGCCAATGGGTTCACACTAATACGTGATCATCTACCAGGACGATATTACTACCAGACTACAACTGTGACTTATACAGCAACCGATGGCGTTGATACGATTATGTGTGCTTTTGATGTCATAGTTAACGGTAAAGTAACAAATCTTCATTTTTAGCTTTAATAAACTGTGTTGTTAGCCAGGCTCTCCTGTTGGTTATAGCAGGGTATGAGATTGTTCAGTCTTTTGGCTGAATTCAATCTTTTTATGTCGGCATGGTGAAGAAAATCAGACAATATTTTTGTCCACAAAATAATAAAGAATTCCTGCTCATTTGTCTAATTTTCTGGTGCTTTGGATACTGTTTCCAAAAGCTTCTTGGAATCTATAACCCCAGGGATTACCAAACGGTAGAAATGCCAACATTTCAATATACCTTTGAATTTGTATCCAAGTTTCAGACTTTTTCGTTAGTAATGACTCTCACCTCTGTTATAGTCATTGAATCAAAAGTGTGCATATCATATAATTATCTTTTGGTCTCTTCCCCTTTTGTTTGTCTCTTTCCTTTTTACAGCGCCTTATGAGCTCCTTTGGTGGACTTGTGCTCTTTTTAAAACTTTGGTATTACTTTTGTAGTATTATTATTACTATCAGGTCTAATACTTCACAGAGGCAGCGAAGGCGTTTGTCTCAATTTGTATGTATGCACCCAAACCAAACAGTGCACTCCTAAAGTGTACATCATATCTCAAAAAGACTGATCGCCATGATGCCCTTGAAATGCTTCAGTATAGAGTGCCCTTTACCAAGGAGAAAATGCCTTGGTGCCCTTGCCCTTTCAAAAACAAAGCAATTAGGCCTGTATAGTATTGTTGTTTGTAACTGCCTCTAGCTATCGGGCAATCTCGGTTGTCTAGTTGGTATGACACTGCTTTAGAACTGCAAAGGTCGTTGGTTCAAATTCCACCCGAGTAATATGCCTTTTTGTCACAGAACTCGGGAAAGAACCGAGTATACAATGCTAACACACTGTTGTATACAGGTAAAACTAAAAATGAAGTCTTTATCCCTGATGCAAGTTTATCACCTAGTATACTGTTATTAACCTATAAATATATTCACTTGTTCTTAATTCTAGATAATGGCTCACCTACGATCACTTCCTGTCCTGGTGACATCACTGAGACTCCTGTCTCTGGCCAGAATCAAGCTGTTGTTTCTTGGACAAGTCCTGTTAGCTCAGCGACTCAAGTCAGTTCAACGAAGAACTCCGGAGACCTGTTTGATGTTGGTCGCACCACTGTCAAGTACACATTCATGAATAACGTGGTCGACTCGTTCTGTACATTTGATGTGTTTGTGAATGGTAGGTAGAGTTATGATTTAATGTGACAAAGCCATTTAGGCATTCCTAGATTTCTGCTCACATGACGATTCTTTGTTTGATTTGATGTCATTTTGTCGAGCATCTTTGTGCTAGTTATATAAAACCAAAGAGGCTTCCAAAGTGTCAGGACAATGAAGGATTTTTCAATATTAGATGTCAGAGGAAAGCAAGAACAGAAATAAACCCATGCAGTCAAGTAGGGACTAAAAAGCCAATCCAGTTGCCAGGCTCCGGTCGGAGGTGGGATTCGAACCGGGTTTTACATAGATGCCGTTCTACAGAGAGCCAGCTTATTGGAGGTCATTGGTTTGAGTCCCCCCCCCCCCCCCCCCCCTCTAGTAAATTATTTGTCTTCAGTCAAACTCAAAATAAAAAAGATATATATACAAAAATAAAATAAAAAGTAATTTATACGGAAAGGTTTGCGGTAACACCATGGAATGACTCTCTCTAAAATGAATTGGGGTAGTTCTAAAAAGAACCTTTGGTTTACAACTCATTTAGAGATAGTAATTACATGGTGTTACCTCAAACCTTTCCATATCGTGTTTCCACCATGCAAAGTTTCAAATCCAACTTAAAAAGTAATCTGTCCTTGTTTTATGTATGCCTCACAGAGCCAGCAGCTACAACTCTTGAGACCATCACATGCCCAGCCGATATTGAAATTGTCTTACCTATTGGTGTAGACTCAACACCAGTCACATGGGATGACCCAGTCTATCCCACAAACATCGGCAGTGTCACGTTAACCTGTGGTAGAACTAAAGGAGATAGTTTCTTCGTTGGAACAAACACGATCACATGTGTTGCATATTTCGAGAGCACTAAAGCTAGAATGTGCTCATTTAATGTGGTTGTTACTGGTGAGTCCTTCACTTTATGCCAACCTTGAGGTTGGCTCTTTACACCTATTTCCTAATCCCAATAAGAGTTAAGTTTCTATACCATGCTTTATCTATGAGCATCTCAGAGCGCTTCTTATAGTTTGTTTTCAGACAGGTTTTAAAGCTAATAATAATAATAATTGTGGCTTCTTATATTGCATGCATATCCGCCACTCAGTGACGCTCAAGGCGCTTATACAGTACTTTCCTGCAAGGTATTTGGGACAGTGTTTGAATTATGAGACCTCCTTTGACATAGCACCATGTAATAATTTATAAGGTGCTGTGGGGCAATATGCTGACAATCAAACCAGGAACACCAGGGGGAACCCCTTCTCTTTTCGATAAGTGCACTGGGTTCTTTTACAAGTGTTACACAACACACAGGATAAACAGCTTCAGGTCCCATCCGAAGGACAAAGTGTCTTGGTTAAGTGTCTTGCTTAAAGACAGTGGACACGATTGGTAGTTGTAAAAGACTACTCTTCACAGTTGGTCTACATGTATCTCAACATATGCATAAAATAACAAACCTGTGAAAATTTGAGCTCAAACGGTCGTCGAAGTTGCGAGATAATAATTAAAGGAAAAAAAACCTTGTCACACAAAGTTGTGTGCTTTCAGATGCTTGATTTCGAGACCTCAAATTTCGAAACGTGAGGTCTCGAAATCAAATTCCCGGAAAATTACTTCTTTCTCGAAAACTACATTCCTTCAGAGGGAGCCAATTCTCACAACATTTTATACTATCAACCTCTCCCCATTACTCATTACCAAGAAAGGTTTTATGCTAATAATTATTTTGAGTAATTACAAATAGTGTCCACTGCCTTTTAGGACACAGGTGTCATGACTGCTACTCAAACCCACACTCTCCTGGGGTGGATTTCACAAAGAGTTGGGACTAGTCCTATTCGTCCTAACTTAGGACTATCCATGCAATTTGAATATCTCCTAGGACTAGTCCTAAGTTAGGACTAGTCCTAACTCTTTGTGAAATCGACCCCTAATTATGCAGAAATTGAATCCAGTTCTCTTAACTGCTAGGCCATGACTTCCGACGAAAGTTTATGAATTATAAGACCCATTTATTTGGTGTAATTTGTTTGAACATCTGTGTTCACAAGGTGCTACGGCACATTCAGCAGCCACTGCCAGAAACACAGGGTCAAAAAAACCTCTGCACTGAACTGGGTTTGTATGTGCAGTTAACGGTTTTACGTCAAACTGCTAAGCAGTATTTCCTGCTTAAGCAGCTCTGGCGTTGACCTTAGAAGTATTTAAAAAATTAGTTTGCTCTGTGACTTCACATGAAATTTATTTCCGAGCCGTTTGGTTTTCTTTGAACAGAAACACCAGTCGATGAGAACCCAAGTATTCTAAACTGTCCGGCCAACATTAACATGTATGTGGCAAATGCAGTATTTCTGCTTAAGCAGCTCTGGCATTGGCTCTAGAAGTATAAACAATTATTTTGCTCTGTGACACAGGGTTATACTACATTTTTTCCACAGGAAACTAATTTCCGAGCCTTTGCCTTTCTTTGAACAGAAACACCAGACGATGAGAACCCAAGTATTCTAAACTGTCCGGCCAACATTAACACCTATGTGGGGAATGCAGAGACGGGTGCCATCGTGACGTGGGATACGGTGACCATCACTGATAACACCTTGACGAATCTCAATCTCGTTGGTACACACACAAACGGAGATTTCTATAATATTGGAACGTATGATGTTACCTATACTGGAACTGATGATGCTGGTAATGTGGCAACTTGTACCTTTCGGATTACTGTGCAAGGTGAGTCTATTGCTTTGTCACAACTAGGCAACTTTTACAGATATCTTGGCGGCAATTGAGCTCAGTTGGGTCAAAACTCGGGGCCCCAAAGGTCAAACTCTGAGGCCCGAAAGTCAAACTCGGGCCCTATGTCAAACTTCAGGGCCAAAAGGTCAAACTAAGGGGTCCAAAGGTCAAACTCGGAGGCCCTAAAGTCAAACTATGGGGCCCTAAGGTCAAACTAAGGTGCCCAAAAGTCAAACTCTCAAGCCCAGAGGTCATCAAAGGTCAAACGCTGGGGTTCAAAGATCAAAATTGGAGGCAAGATTACAATGCAGTGATGAGATTCTGAAACATTGATGAATTTAGAAATTTGTTCAGTATGGGAGGTGAACATACCGAAAAGCACAAATTCTTACCTGATGAATGGTATTTCCACTCGTAGTAGATGCCATCTTCTTTTAGTGAACAGTTTATTCTCCGATTGACAAAGAACTACCTGTGTGTTTTATAAAACGGATAATAATCCTTTGGATTTTTTAAAATGGCAATGATATTTTATTTGCCTTAGTGAATGGAGAACATTTCATTTTCCAACTTGTGAAAATATTATCAACTTTGCATCTTTTCTTGTGTCTATCATTTCTATGCCTTTGCTTGTTTGTTTTCTCCTAATACGCATCATGACAATAAATATTTATAATCTTTAATCTTTCCTTCCCCCAGTTGATAATCTCCCCCCAACATTTGTGGACTGTCCGGCCCAACCCTTGGTAGTTAGGGTGCCAGCAGATGAGACTACAGGGATTGTGACGTGGGTTGAACCTACTGCCACCGATAACTCTGGGCCAGTTACCCCTGTAATGACAACCAGTATTGTCAATGGGGCAACTCTCACTGCAGCAGCCCCACCTGCGGCCGTGTCGTACACCGCAACCGATAGATTTGGCAATGTAAATCAGTGTGATTTCACAGTGGATGTTGTAGGTCAGTGCAAGTCAGTGTTCTCCTATAATCCCAAAACAACAAAAAACAAAAATTTATACAGATTTCTGTTAAACTGACATGGTATAGAGATAATGTAAGAAAACTTCCATTAAAATATTACTTGCTTAGGTGCTGTAGTTTCTGAGAAATGAGGAAAACAATTTCACAAAAATATTTTTCTTCTCAGTGAGACAACAATTATTTTTATCATGTACAAGGGATTTTCATGACTCTCCTGAAAAAATTGCTTGTGTTTTTCATCTTTTTTCCCCTCAAAAACTTGACCAATGAAGCTAAAACTTTTACAGGTAAAATATACAACATACATCTTCTACAGTGAGTAGTGATATGTTTCATTTCTTTCACTATTTTCTCTTGACTCGCACAGCAGATTAAGTCAAACTTTTTACGGTTGTTAGTTCCATATTGGATCACACAAATCATGAGTATTTTCTGTGACTAGACTAGTTTTTGTCTCAACCAATTCTGTATAATACCTGTAAATATAAAGCAAATGAAAGTATTTGCCTATCAGAATAAGCTTGGCATCAGCCAAAATGATGTTTTTGCTCAGCAGAAAATTCTCCAGCGATATTTGTTACTTAAGCAGGTCATATGAAATTGGGTAATGGTTTAATGCATTAAATGCACGCATTTCCTCAAATGCGCACCACCTAGTTTACACACAGGGGACTCCCAAATAACACCCAACATGCCCAAAGTGATGAACCAAGATTGAGTGTGGTGATAATGCATGGGTTCAAGTTCAAAAATCTACTTATAATCACAAAAAGCTGCTAAGCACAACAAAATAGTGCATATATCAGAACAAGTTTACCAGCCAAATTACCATGTCTTATGTACAATTTGTGTCCGGTATTCTGCTCTTTTCTGCTGAGCAGGAAAATATTGTCTTTCTAGATTTCTAGTTTTACCAAAACACAACGATGTGTGTTAGCACTGTAAACTCCTTTCTTTCCCAAGTTTTGTAAACAAATTACAGGCATATATTTCTTCGCTGAGACTCAGACTCAGGATCTTTGCAATTCTAGAGCAGTGTCATACCAAATGGTCCACCGAGAATGCCAGATTTATAAACAGGTCCTATTAAATTAGGCAGAGTAATCTATTAAAGGGTCTATGTAACTTTTGTATGACAAAAAAACACAATGTCCACAGATTTACACTAAACTTACAGTTTGAAGATAATGATAGTAGAAAGCTTCCCTGAAAATACTACGTGCTGAGGTGCTGTAATTTTGGGGAAATGAGTAAAACAGTGTCATGAAAATAATTTTCTCCTCATGAGACGAAAATTATTTTAATCATTAACAAAAATATTTTCATGACATTGTTTTACTCATTTCTCAAAAACTGCAGCACCCCAGTAAGTAAGATTTGAAGGTAAGCTTTCCGCTATCTTTATCTTCAAACTGTGTAAGTTTAATGTAAATCTATGGACATTTTGAAAAAGTACCCAAATCCTTTAACTTTAGACAGGCCCCTCATTTACGAACTGATTTCTTTTGCAGTTGATCAGAGGCCATCGTACACTGGATGTCCCGCTAATATGGTGGTGGATGCAGAGCAAGGGGTTAACTATGCTAACGTCACTTGGGTAGAGCCGTTCGCTACTGATGATCTAGATGTTAACTTATTGAGTCTTACCAAATCACATGAACCTGGGCAGGATCTAGACGTTGGCGTCTATATTGTGGAGTATACAGCCACTGATGAAGCCACGAATGTTGCCACTTGCACGTTTACAGTCACAGTGAGGGGTGAGTTTTTTTTTAATCTGCAGTAGAACAATGCAAATCATTCATGTTAAAGGAACATTTCAGAAGAACAAAATGGTGAGATCACAGATTTACATAAAACTTACACGGTCTAACGATGATGATGATGATGAAAGTAGAAAACATCCCTTGCAATACTTCTGTCTGAAATGTTTATATTTTATCTGTTCATTAGAAATAAAAAAAAACTAATTGGAGTTTATCGCACGGTGATTATTCAACTTTGTTTTAATCGGTGTCATGCAAAATGTCTAATCAGTTTGTTGCTATGTTCTCGTGGCCCAGATGGCTGATTGATCTCAAACGTCTGCAGGTTTGTCAGTTTAAGTATATTTCGGATTACAGTGGGTGCGGTCGATTAGCCTTCCCGGGTCGAACCCGTTGTGCTCATCTGTGTGGTGTATTTTTTTTCCCAGGACGAATATGGGCAGATAATTACCCCATGTTCGTCCTGGAAAAGTTGCATATATTTTTCTCCAGGACGACTTTCTGCAGACAATTACCCTTGTTCTTCCTGGAAAAAAATCACTCGCCCTTTTCGGGGTGACGTCAGTGCACCTCGGGCCAGCCCCAAGTGACCTGATCCACAACCGAAAGCTGTTGTATTGTTGAATTGATTTTACATTTATATGTGTTAATTAGTATTACATTTCCAATGTTCTTTTCATGGTTGTAAACTACTTCAAACTAAAATAATGGAAGAAACAAAATCTCCCCACTGTAAAGCTCCATAAGGTTAGGACCATAATGGTCCGCGAAGTTTGAATACATGCAAGACTTGCACAGTCTATAGGAGTGTACTATGTGGTTTGAGTGAATCAGATTGACCCAAACCTTCAGTTATATAACATTAAGTCCATCATATCTCACCATGGCTTACTGTAGCTACAACATTTTCATGATTTAACATTTGTTATATCGCTCTATTTTCTCCTGCCAACAGATCAGCAAAACCCTGTTATCGGCCCATGCCCAACAGCCATTACCCTCGACCTTGCCCAATCACAGACCTCGGCAGACGTCACATGGACAAATCCTACTGGGACAGATAATTCTGGAGCTACACCTACAATTACTAGTGATCAGCCCCAAGGATCATACACTGCTGGGGATTACACAGTAATAGTAACAGCGACTGATCCCTCTGGGAATGTAGATACCTGCACATTCTCTATCCGAATAAATCGTGAGTATTGACCCCCTTGCACGCCCGTCACACGCGGCGACTCATGCCACGCTCACCATGTTGGTGGGCAGTTAGGTTTACGTGTATTAACGCCGCGTCACCTAAAATGCACACTTCACTGCATAATGCACGGCATAGAGTTATTATATGAAAACGCACAGTGAAATTGCCCACCAGTATGGCGCATTCAAGATTTTTCTGATGATGACGTCAGGTGAAATGGGTCAATAGAACTTGATTGTTTTTTGTTTTTTTATCCAGGCCTGATACTTCACGGAGGCAACAAAGGCTACTGCCTCAATGCCCCCTGGTCATTGCCTTAGGGGCCTTGAAATGCTTTAGTAGAAATTTACAATTTCCTCATTGGGTGCCCTTACCAAGGTAAAAATTCCTTGGTGCCCTTGCCCTATCAAAATTGAAGCATACAGGCCTTGGCGCGCCAGTGTCACGCCGAACCAATAATAGGAGCGACTCGAGGCATTCCCAAATAAATTTTGGTTTTAAACAGACGAACTTAACATAACATTTATATTAGCTTCAAAAAGTACCACCCCTGGAGGACCATATTTCAATCCCTTAACCATCTCAGCTTCTGGGGAGTAGACAGCCAGGGGTCGATTTCACAAAGAGTTAGGACAAGTCCTAATTTAGGACTAGTCCTAATTTAGGACTAGTCCTAGGAGATATGAAAAACTTAAGGCTAGTTTATAGTTAGGACGAGTATCTCGAGATAAGACGAGTCTTAACTCTATGTGAAATCCACCCCTGTGCTGCCAAGTATGTCGGGCATTAAGCTAAATCAATCACAAGAACCATCTCTGCCCCCACAGGTGCCCATTTACCCCTAGGTGAAGAGTAGCAATAAAAGTAAAGTATCTTGCTCAAGTGCCATGACTCACACACTGATGACTCGGCAACCAGACCTCGGGTCTGGTTCACTAAGCCGCTCAACCTTTTACAGCTGGGTGATTCTCTCTAAAAATAAAAGTTTTAAAGGCACAGGACACCTTAAGTAATTGTCAAAGAGCAGTCTTCTCACTTTTGTATCTCAACATATGCACAAAATAACAAATCTGTGAAAATTTGAACTCAATTAGTCGTCCAAGTTGAGATATATAATGGAAGAAAAAACACCCTTGTCACAGGAAGTTGTGTGCTTTTTTTTTGGGACCTCAAAATCCAAGGTCTCGAAATCAAATTCAAATATTTTAGTGGAAAAATACTTCTTTCTGGAAAACCACGCTACTTCAGAGGGAGCTGTTTCTCACAATGTTTTATACCGTATCAACAGCTCTCCATTGCTTACCAAGTAAATTTTTATTCTAACAATTAGTTTGAGTAATTACCAATAGTGTCCAGTACCTCTAAATATCTAAATGATAACTTTGTTTGTTTTGATGACAGCTTATGTACCAGATAACTCAATACCGACATGGAGCAGCTGCCCATTAAGTACAACAATAAATACAGACAGTGGAGTTGGGACAGCGACCCACTCTTGGACTGTTCCGGTACCATCAGATGATCGTGGCGTTGTGACACCTTTCAATTCCCACGATTCACCGTTTGATTTCCCGATCGGTCCTACTAATGTTGTGTATAGGGCCACAGATGCTGCTGGTAATGTTGGAGAGTGTACATTCACTGTTACTGTTACAGGTTAGCTTCATGTTATTTCATTTATATGTTAATTTGCGGGGAAAAAAGACCAATAGTACTTGAATTAACGGACATGTATTTCAATAAAGATGTACAAAACAGGTGCAACAAAAACTAATCAACTTGAGTCCCTAACCTTTGACCTGTTTATGGTGTGGTGCAAATACTTGTTGTAATACCCTTGGTTGTTTTTAAGTCGTATAGAAAGAATTGATCAACCCACGGCACCCACATCATTATTCCAATCCATTAGGCTCCGCCCTGGATGCACGTGTGAGCAAGAACAAGTGGGCCTCTCCAATGCCTTTCTGCATAACTCTGCCGCGCGCACCAAGCATATGCGCACACATGTCGGACCTTATTTGTGGGACCTTCGTTGCGTTGTTATTGGTCAATACGCAATGGGGCGGAGCTTAATGGAGCTGTCTATTGCCTGTAGGTGAAAGGGCCTGCTTGTGCTCTGGTGCGATGTACTAAGTTCCAATACAACTTTACTTTTTCCACATATAAAATAACTGAGGAAAATTAGCATGCCCCTTCATTGAAGGCAGCTCTTTGGATTTGGGCCCTGACCCCATGGTTAAACACGCTTGAAATCTCATCTACGAAGTACAGGAAAATATTGACACTTCATTGCTGCATCCTTCAGATTGGATGTACAGCCATAGCTCTGAGTTGTTGTACAATGCCTGAAAAGAGCCCAGTTATAAAGTCATAAAGGGAAGGGGTTCACCCCGTGGCCCAATTTCATAGAGCTGCTAAGCACAAAGATTTGCTTAGCACGAAGTTTCTTCCTTGATAATTATAGGATTACCAACCAAATTTCCACAGGATTTTCAGGATAAGCAAACAACAGCTGAATACCAGTATCAGGCAATATGCAACAAATGGAGATTGGGTTGGTAATCCTGTTTTTATCAAGGAAGAAATGTCATGCTAAGCACATAATTGTGCTTAGCAGCTCTATGAAATTGGGCCCAGGTCTGATCAGCATCATACAGCACCTTGTAAACCATTAGGCCTCAAACTTCAAAAACGTAGCTATACACATATCTTGCTGGAAAGAAAACATTGACGGTTTGATACGCCCCTTGGGGTGTGATAAAGCGCCTTATAAGAAGTACCTATTCATCAACTAGTGGATGAATTGGCCAGTAACTGTGCAGTAATGTGATTCTCTCGTTAAAAATTGCAGATAATCAGGCTCCAGTGTGGACACCAAACACAGGCTGTGGAACAACTGTCACTCACTATGTCCTTCCTGGGCGCACTGACCCTGTGAAGGTCATCATTACGGATCCAGTTGCTACAGACAACTCTGGCATAGCTCCTACAATCACTGCAATGCAAGATAACTCAGCGACACCAACTTTTTTTTCTGTTGGAAGTACACCTGTAACTTATACAGCAATGGATGGATCTTCTAATGCCATCTCAAGCTGTATCATTACTGTGAACGTGATTCGAGGTAAATTAATAAAATTCCACTTGATCAAAATTTGTGTTGGTCTGTAAGATATCTAGGCCCTGGAATCCCAAGAGGCCACGGAGACCAAGTCCACTGTTACACCTTGGTGTTAGCAGAGTCTTTCTCCAAAGGCTATTTATTTTTACATTTCGAAAGGCTATTTATTTTTACATTTCATGTCATGCATTTTGTTGAGCGTCTTGACTGTGTAACTGCCTGACGGAACTGTGTGCTGCGCTATATAAGAAGCAACTATTATTATTAGAGAGGTTTCACAAGCGTACAGATACAGATACAGATATATGATAACCGTATCCATTCATGTCAGCCGCGTGTTGGATTTTGTTTCGCAATTTATAGGTATGTTTCACTTGAGTGTGCTCGCATTCATCATGAGTGTTTTTCTGACAAGCAAGACCGATAGAGACCCTGTGTTTTATACACTGCATTTTCTCATCGTTTTGCTTGCAATGACTAACAATTTTCTATCTATATCATGCACAACACCAGTGAAAGCAATTCCGTGGGAAATGTTTTTGATCTGGGACAAAAATACAACTAAAAGTCTGCAAAACAGTATCCATTTTTCTCAAGGTGTATGAGCTCCCGTAGATCAACACTAGATCAAACTGGATATTTTGATAAGTGGGGAAAACTAACGAAGGTTTTTCAGATAAAAGTCTGAAACTTCTCATTCCTGAAATGCATATTTTATGATATTGACTTTCTTATTGATTTCTTGTTGTAGCCACATCAACATGGTCTCCACAAGGCAGTATTACTTTTACCAGGATCAGAGGAACGGCAAGTGGCTCGATCACCAGTGCTGGGTCTGCTCGGCTACTCAATGAGTTAACTAGTGATGTAAGTTGCAGAATTTCTGAAATCAAGAGTTCGAGCCAACTCTCTGGAACCAATTACCACAGACTTTAAGATCCCTACTAACAGTTGATGCTTTCAAACGCAAGAGCACCTGATTCAAACTCTGGTGTTTCTGATCAGCAGAGTGTGGGTTCGAATCCAAGTTGCGACACCTGTGTCCTTAAGCATTACACTTAAACATAACACTTTGTCCTTCGGCTGTGACGTAAAGCTGTTTGTCCCATATTTTGTGTAGCGCACTTAAAAGAACCCTGTCCACTTATCGAAATGAGAAGGGGTTTGCCCCAGTGTTTCTGGTTTGATTGGCAGCATATTGTGCAACAGCACCTTGTAGACATAATGTAAAAGGATTAGGCCTCATATTTCAAACGTAGTCCCACATACCTTCAGGAAACACTGTATGTTAAAGTGCCTTGCGCGTTACTGAGTGAAATATGCACGCTATATAAGAAGCCACTATTATTATTAAACCACAAGCTAGACTCACTAGATAGCTAAGTTGCCACTTTGCGTGCACACTTGTTAAAAACTTTTAAACACTTACTTGTATAGCGCTTTTAGGATGCCTTGCGCTTTTTAAGTTGAAAGTATTTTAGCACGTTTCCATTTCAAATGAATTACTTACAAGGTCATCCTAAACTGCATATTGACCAAATTCACCTGACGTCATCATCAGGATAATCTTGGAACCACAATACTGGTGGGCAATGTAACTGTGCGTTATTCAGTGAAGCGTGCATTTTAGGCGACGTGGTGTTTACACATAAACCTATTGACCACCAAAATGGTGAGCGTGGCACAGTTGCCGCTTGTGATGTGCGTGCAATGGGTCAATAGTTAGATGAATCACAAGATCACAGAAGAATGAGAGGGGATCAGTTGCTCTTTGACTTAAAGCCTCTTTTGCGAGCTACCATACTTGATCAGTTGTGTAGAGTGGATCGGCCATCGGGAATCTCATATTTTTATAAACCAATTCCAGGCGCTATAAGCAAGCAAGGCATGCTGTGAGAAAAATTGCGCGGTGAGATTTATCATCCCTGGGAGCGAGGATGGATATTATAGGCGCAGCTTGTTCAGCAGGGTGTTCAGCAGAGTGTGGGTTTGAGTCCTGGTCAGGACACTTGTGTCCCAGAGCAAGACACTTTTAAACTGTTTTTGCTTCTCTCCACCCAGGGGAAAATGGGAGGGCAGAGAGGGTTCTTGTGATTGATAATAGCTTAGTAATAGTAGCGCAAATTTGTTGCACAGGCTGTGTCCTACCCAGGGAGCTGAGATGGTTTACGGAATGAACTAAATGGCCCAGTGACCGGGGGGGGGGGGGGTGATACATGTATGTTGGAGTGCTTTGAGAAGCCCTGCAGTTGTGAAAAGCACAATATTATTATTATTATAGTTATTATTATTTTTGGTGTTGAACAAAGAATTGACTAGAGTGGGATTTGAACCAACGACCTCCAGATTAATGTGCCGGTGCTCTACCAACTGAGCTTTCTTGCCCAGGGTTGGTGGTGTGCCTTGTGGTTGATATTGATTATTGATTATTGTTATTATTTATATTATTATAATTATTATTATTTAATAAACTATTTCAAAAGTCTGGATCATGATGGAACCTAGTGGCACAGCCCTAGTTATAATGTTTTTTTCTCTCTTGAACTAACAGATGGACGAGTTTTTCCGTGAGACTTCAGTTGGGGCCCAGTTTGTTGGAGTCTCTGGTCTCACCCATCAAATCAATGGCCTCAACACAGTAGTGACTTTCCAGCTCTATTTTACTCGCAATGGTCGACATACCTCTAGAGATATCATGAATGCTTTTAACAGCGCCTTATCAACAACAAACTCATTTTCCACTAACAATGTGGTTGTGGCTAACTCGTTCTCTCTGAGTAAGTTATTGTATTGTTTTGTTTTACAAATATAAGGATTAAGATCGAAGGTTCTATTGTCACCACCTACTACTTTCAAATAGTCTCTCTCTCGGATGGCCTTATACAGTTGGGGTCAAGGGGGGAATATGGGTGAGGGTCACTATGGGTAGAGGTTTATCGCTTGAAGAGAGCATTGGAATGGGGGAAGGGGGGCTCATTGTAAGAGGAGAGGGTAGTTGGGAACAGGGAGGTTCATTGTAAGAAGAGAGGGTAGTTGAAATGAGGAGGGGTGTTCCTTGCCAGAAAGGAGGGTAGTTTTTTTTTTTTTTTTTTTTTTTTTGTGGGGGGGGGGGTCATTGCCAGAAGAGAGGGTAGTTGGGGTGGGGGAAGGGGGTCACTCCTAGAGGAGATGTTGGGCAGCTCTCTGATGACGTTTGTAGACCCTTCTTGGAAATCTATCAGTCAGAAAAAGGACACACTAACAATGTTGATCTTGACAGTGTGTTGCTAGACAGGACTCTGTAAAGACTCAAATTCTCCAACTGAATATTAAGATTAATCTCTGTTCTTCATCCAGATGTACGTGAGTTCAAGCTGACTACCAGGCTCATTGGACTGGACGGCGCTGACAACAATCCACCCTTCCTAAATAACTACAATATCCCAGGATCAAATGAGTTTATGGCACTTGCAAACCGATTCGATGATGAGGTATGTTCATGTATCCAGTGATAGGACCGTACAAAGTCATCCCAAATCTGAGTAATTCCTTCACCATCTTTATACTCTCAGTAGCATTTGCCAGTCTTGGCATTAATATAAAAAAAAATGCAAATTAGAGTTATCCAAACAGAATTACCCCTTAGTGTTGACAACAAATCTACATTTTATTTATGATTTGAAGTTGGTATTAAGGAGCTTTCCTGCTAAAGGCTAGGATGGGGCGAGTTCCAATTATGTCGCCCTGAAACAGAAAAAGGATCGGTGTCCCAAGGAACGTTTTGTTCTATTGGATTATTATAGGGGAAATGCACAAGGGGTTTAAAGTTAACAAACTGCAGTTATAGTTATGTGGAATGTTAATGCAGCAACTTGACCAACCATATGAAACCATTGGACTGCACAGGTTGTGTATTAATGGAGGTATTGAAGGGGGCAGAAGTGGGAACACATGTTGGTGTAGACTTGGTTGAAAGCTGATCTGGCCACGCGAATGAGCGTGACGACGCTGTTTTATTACAGAGCTGCACTTGATTAGTTGAAGAAGGGTGCCCTGCCCATTTGCAACAAAGAGCCCCAGAAAATCCCTAGGAAAATATGTTCATGGTCACAAAAATACCACCTGGACAGGGTTTCAAAAGCCCACCCAACATGACAAAACTAGCCACGGTGGCACCACAACGGTTGTCGGTGTCCACTAAATAGTGTTATTTTATCCGCAAGTGATACAACAAAATACAAATTTGACAAGTAATAAGAATAAATTGTTTGTTTCTGAACTAGTTTGATACAGCTTTCCTGGGCAGTTTTAGCTACTTAGTCTCCACTGTGGTTGATATGAGATCCGGTAGCATCATTTCAGACAATATCCTGATGTTTGACGGCGCGTCATCGGCAACGGAAGCGCAGATTGTGAATCAGTTCAACGGAAAGTTGAGTGCAGAGGGAGAATTTAGAACTGGATCTGGACTTTACTTTGACCCAGTTAACAACATAAACAACCAGGGTAAAGTACATTTTACAGTGTTTGGGTACTTTTTGTACGACACAAAACACAATGTCCACAGATTAACATTAAACTAACACGATTGCGCACAGGCTTTATACTCCCCAGCCAGGGAGCTGAGATGATTTAAGGAATGATTTAAGGCTCAGTGACCAGGGGTAATAATGTGAAGCGCTTTGAGACACCCCTCGGGCGTGAAAAGTGCTATATAAAAACAGTCTATTATTATTATTGTTATTATTTAAAGATAATGATGGTAGAAAGCTTCCCTTAAAATATTACTTGCTGAGGTGCTGTAGTTTTTTAAGAAATGAGTAAAACAGTGTCACAAGAAAAATATGTTCTAAAAAAATATTAATTTAGCCAATACAACGTATTACCACGACTCTCCTGAAAACATTGCTCTGTGATTTTCACTTTTTTTTTCTCAATCCACATGCAAATCTGACTTACTAGAAGTCATTTTGCGCCATCTTAGAAAAAAATCATGATGAAAATAAACACAGCTATTAGTAAGCTTTAGCGTGTTTAACTAATTTAAGGATAACTATAGACCTTTCTGTTGCTAAACAAACCGTGCTGGTTAATATTCTTTATCCCCGATGCAAATTTAACATCTCTTATATCGTTGCGGTACCCGCTGCCAAAACATAGGATTCGAACTGCCTCTAGCTACCGGGCAACCTCGGTAGTCTAGTTGGTAAGACACTGCTCTAGAATTGCAAGGGTCATGGGTTCGAATCCCACCCGAGTAACAAGCCTGTGATATTTTTTCAGAGGACTCGGGAAAGTACTGAGTATACAGTGCCATTAATACACATCGGTGTATGGGTAAACAAAACAAAAAAGAATTAATATTCTTTATCCCCTATGCAAATTTAACATCTGTTATATCGCGCTGGTTTAGTTGTTCGAGTGAGTGCGTCACTGCCAATATGCGTTGCTAGCCAGTGGTCAACCACGGTTTTACTAAATGTGTGCACTCGCATGTGCTCTATGTAAGCACAGTGCACAGGACAGTCCAGTGAGAAAATTATTTTGACCTCTGCAAGATTTTCTCACGACATTATGCGCAAAAGGTCAATAAGAGCTACATTATGATTGTTTTTTATTTAGTTGACATAGAAAATTTTGAAAGCTGTAGACTTGACTTTCACATTATATTTTGTGTTGTTTATCTCAGAACTCTGTCCATCTGACGAGTGTTTAAACGGTGGAACATGTACAGTAGATAGCACCTACACAAATGTATGCACGTAAGTAACATTTCAAAATAATATTTCAGGGGCTAGATTATGTGCTGAATAGACAATGTTGTTAATAGCAGCATGAGTGTTTCTTTTCCGACTTGCCCGATTGTGACAACAGGACAAAGGTTTAGAAATGGGTATTAAACAAAATTAATACTTGCTGAAAGGGATTTTACATTGTACAAGGCATGTTTTCAAGAACCGATTGTCACTCTTCGTCATCAGGGTGTGGGTTCAAGTCCTGGTCATGACACTATAATTGCTTTTCTTTACCAAGGGGTATAAATGAGTACCTGCGAGGGTAGAGGTTGATATTGTGTGTTTGAAAAAGCCTTTGGAGTGCCACGTTAACTCAGGCTTTATACGCCTCTCTTAGTATTTATGCATGAAAACGTCACAATCTAACCCAAAACGAGGCTATGGGCGCAGCCACTGCAAGTGGTGGAGGATGTGCGCCCATAGCTTCATTTTGGGTAAGAATTATGACGTCATGCATAAATGTTAAGAGAGGCATATACTGCCCAGAGAGCTGAGAAAGATTGCGGGAATGTTATTGGCCCAAATGACTAGGGCACTAATGTAAAACACATTGCTACATAATTTAAGAACTAGTTATAATTATTGTAAATTGAAACAAAAGCATGATATCACGGTAGGTGCCTGCCTGTGCATGGTACACAACGGAAAGTCTGGGTTGATAAAAACATCAGCCCTTCGCTGCCGGCAAACAATTTAGACAAAAATCAAATTCATTACAGGCTTTCAAAAATGTCTGCCGTAATGCTGCTATAGACGTCATTCAACCAGGTTTAAACTAATCCCAAGTTACCTCTTGGTTATATTTGCAGTTTCTCTTTATGGAATGTTTCAAGAGGTGAATAACTTTGAGCAATCAAGTAATAATGAAGCTGAAATTCACAAATATTTTGTCACTGAAATTGTTTCAATCAATTTCTTTTTTTACAGATGTGTTGCTGGGTTTTCTGGTTCCACTTGTGCGACAGAGGAACCAACTTTTGGTAAATCACATGATTTCTTTGTACTAATTGTTTATTTCATTGGGTCAGTGCAGCATAGGTTATAACTCCACTTTCGTGAAGGCCACTTCAAGGTGTGGGCTACAATTGGGCTGAAACAGGGTTACCCCCTTTACAGTCCATACGGATGTAGGCTTGGGTATCATCAGTCCGAAGCCTGGCCAGTAGAGCAGAAAGCACCTTCTCCCTAATTTTACGTAGCAAGTGTCACGACCGGGATTCAAACCCACCCTCTGCTGATCAAACACCAGAGCTTGAATCCGGTGCTCTTAACCACTCGGCCATGTTTGAGACAAGTCCACTTGCACTTATGACAAAATTGAAACCTTTATAGTTTATTCAGACAGAAACAAAGCACCTTTTGTATATTGCAACTCAATTACACAGAAAATGTGAGCTAAACGACCTTGTCGCACTAACCAAATGATATACACAAGTTAAAAAAATAGGCATGAATGATTTACACTTGGACTCAGAGTCTCCTATTAGAAGGTTTTTATTATTCTTACCTCTGAGTCCAAGTGTAAATTTTACACTTGGACTCAGAGGTAAGAATAATAAACACCTTGGACTCAGAGGTAATAATAATAAACACCTTCTAATAGGAGACTTTTGAGACGCTGGCAGCAGCAGGCATAACGGCCCTTTTTTTGTGGCTCTGAGCGTGCGCATAGGTCTGAGCACGCGCAATACTGTTAAAGAGGACCGTCTAAAGGTATTCCATTGTTGTTTGCCACAGTTTTGTTTTACTGGTAGGAACCACTGCTTATGATTGGCCTCACACTCCAACAAAACATGGCATACCTTGAACCTGATTGGCTGACCAATCCAAACTTTGATTGGCCGAAGTTTATGCATATTTAGTGCCTGAAATGAGTAATGTTGCATAGAGTTTGGGTGAAAGTTACATTACACGTGCACCCAAATTGTACCTTGCCATGTACATGTATAAAGGATTATATCAGACAAATTTCATAACAGCTAATAACCAAGTAATGAAAGTGTCAAACTTACCAATTACAGTGAAGCGGGAGCCAAAACACCATTTTAAAGACTCTGGATTGTGTTTTTTTACTTTCTTGCCGCTCATCCTTTGTCTTGCATTCCTATGAAGTAAATTAAGTATAGTTGAAAAGATTGAAACGTATACTTCAATCAATCTATCAATTCATCAAAATCATTTGCAATGTACAAGAGTTGTTTAGACAATCGGTTCTTTCCAGAACCATCAGGGCCCAATTTCATGGCTCTGCTTACCATAAACATAGAATCTGCTCAAATGGAAACGGGGAACTCTGTGCTTACTTCAAGCGTATTTCACTGGTTAGCAGGGAGTTTCTGCTTAAGAGCTTATATGCATAGTCATCGTTCAGAAGGCATTCAGAAGACAACAGAGATTTTGAAGTGACATCTTAAAGTAGGATTTGAAATTTTGCATGGTTGAAATGCGGTATAGTAAGGTTTGGGATAACACCATGTAATAATAATCTCTGAATGAGTTGGGGTGGTTCTTCTGGAGAAAGAAGACGGTTCTTTTCAGAACCACCCAAACTCTTTTAGAGATTATCATAACACGGTGTTACCGCAAACCTTACTATAGACCCATTGCATATGACGTCCCAATCTCAAAAAGGAGGCAGATCATTGGCGGTAGCTGTTCTCTGTGTGTAAAAACATGTGCGTGACATTAGCGTACCTGTAGCATTTCGCGTTGCGCAAGGGGGAGCTATTGACTTCTTACACAATACAGAGCACGCCTCTGAACAGTGCTCGTAACTTTGGGTGTCAAGTCTCTTTTGTGCATCTTTGTATATGATTTTAAAACTCAAAGTGACACCCAGGATAGGCACATGTGAGTACGCTGGCATATTGCAAGGGGTCTATATGACCGTGGCCCAATTTCTTGGCTCTGCTTAATACGGTGAGCAAAGAATTGGTGCTTACGATGCAGGAAATTCCGCCCTTACATCAAGTGTATTTCACAGGTTAGCAGGGACCTTTTGCTTGTGCGCTTGCATACTCAATGTTACGAGGCAAACTGCACGTATTGCAAGGGGTCTACCGGTATATGACATCTTATACTAACCAATAGTTTGTCTGATTTTGATTTCTCAGAGCTGACTCCGCTGGCCATAGCACTCATCGCTGGGGGCGGTGGCCTTCTTCTTCTATTCCTCCTCATTATTTTCATCTGTTGCTGTGTTTACTGTTTGCAAACGCCATTACACCCAGTGGACCAGTATCCAATGAAGAGGCCATTCCATACTTTTGAAGATGAGGGAAGCGTTGCTTCATCTATGGATGTTTTTATGTTGCCTAGGCAGAGGGTGAGTAAAGAAAAAGCACTCTTTACAGTTGGGCCAAAAAAACAAAACATGTTTAGCATCCTAGACGACTTGTGGACAAGTCGTTAAATGTCTTTCGCGGGGATAGCGTTCCGACTCTCCCTGCGATTCCCATGGTATTCTACTACTGCTGTCATGACTATACGGTGGAGAAGAAGTTGGCAACCAGCAGTTCGCACGAGAGCAGTGTACTCGCCATAGCACCGCCACAACTTGACCATCTCACCGCAATGGACCATTAAGGACTTGTCCACAAGTCTCGCATCCAGGCATTTTGAAAAACAGGAGGAGGGCCTTCTTTTTTTTCAGACAACCGGCAGGGCTTTTTTGTTCATAAAATTGTTTTTCTCATTGGTGATGGTCAGAATGAATTTTGAAGAAAACCCCCCCCCCTTTTTTTTTTTTTATAAAAAGAGGTGGCCTCTAAAAAGGAAGAGGGCGGGGACACTAATCATGGGCTTTTTTGTTCAAAAAATATTTTTCTTGTTGGAGAACGTTAGAATGAATCCTTTTCTAAAGAAAAAAAACAATCCCACTTTTTTGTTTTACTTACTTGTTGCTGTAGGAGCGTTCTTATCTGCCTGCATTGCCTCCACCAGAACCTCCTACACTGCATCTTGAGAGAGAGAGGTACCCGTCAGCTGGGCCATCGTTCTCCCCAGATGGAGAGGTTTACGTCACGGTAAGATCGGCCAGAATTCCCTGTTAACCAAAAGTACTATTCATTATGATAATCTGCATTGTGAGATATGTTATAATGGCCTCTGTTGAGTAAAAGTGGTGTCAAAGCCATGTGTTTTTGTGGATGGCATCCATCTTATTTGTTGTGAAGTAAATAAAAGGTTAAAGGTTAAATGCCTTGGATTGGTCAAGTTGGTCTTTGAAAAGCATTTGTTCATCGTTTGTAAAAATGCATTTGATTAGAAAGATATTTTGAAAGTAGAATATAATGATCCACAAAAATTTGCCTTGAAGTTGCGTGGTTTTCCTTTTACTTTGCGAACTAACACGGTCGGCCATTTATGGGAGTCAAATTTTTGACTCCCACAAAGGTTTCCAAAATAATTAATGTAGCCTTAAGCTGGAGCCAAAGCCCATGCCATGCTTTCAAACATTTCATAGGTTCTAGATACATGTATAGATAGATACTGAAGAAGACAAATTCATTCGAGTATCGTTCACTTTGAAAAACTAATCTTCTAAATCATAATCATTGAACTCTGATTTTGCAGGGACCAAACCAGGTGGCCATCCGACCCAGCAGCAAACGCTACAGTTTTTACTAGGAAGTTAAAACTCCATCAAACGGTAATTAAATAATTTAATAATAATAATTATTTATTCATTTATATTGCGCCCATTCCATAAAATGTACACAAGCGCATAACAAAATAATTATAAAAATATAAAAATTTTACAACAGGAAAATATACAGCAATCCAAACAAATGAAACTACAAGGACCCTACAAAACAATCCGTAGAATAAAAATTGCAAAACATTAAGACATTTAAATTGTCAGATAATGTTACAAAGATATCCAGGCCTGTATGCTTTGTTTTTGCAAGGGCAAAGGCACCAAGGCATTTTCTTCTTAGTAAAGGGCACCCCATAGGAAGTTGTAAATTTCTACTAAGAGCATTTTAAGGGTACCAAGGCAATGACCAGGGGCATGGAGGCAATCACCTTCGTTGTCTCCTTGATATAAATAATAATAATATCCTGTTTTTATATAGTGCTTTCAGCCGAAGGGGTGTCTCAAAGCGCTTCGGACAATATTACCCCTGGTCACTGGGTCTTATCATTCCTTAAACCATCTCGGCTCCCTGCGGGAGTATACAGCCTGTGCGGAATGCATAACATTATGCGCTACTTAGCTAAATCAATCACAAGAACCATCTCTGCCCTCACAGGTACCCATTTACCCCTGGGTGGAGAGAAGCAATTATAGTGAAGTGTCTTGCTCAGGGACACAAGTGTCACAACCGGGATTCAAACCCACTCTCTGCTGAACAGAAGCATCAGAGCTTGAGTTCGGTGCTTATTATCCACTCAGCCGTGACACCCCACTCCTTGAAGTATCAGGCCTGGATATCTTTCCCCTTAAAACTTACATTTCTTTTTAAACAGTGAAAGCAACTTGATTTATAATAATAATAAACATCTCATGAGGTACAAACATTTGTAGAAATGATTTTAAAAATCAAGTAAGAATCTTCAGCATATTATTTTTGTCTAATCTTGACTTATTACAAACTCTGACTGACTATTATATTTCTTCTTTGTTACAGATATGTTCCAAGACCGTTTTCTTAGGATCTTATAGCTATTATGGTGATGGGTAGTAAAAAGGATCAGAAGTTTACTGAAATAAATAAAAGCTGGTTACAATTCTTAGTTTCTTATCCCTAGCAAACGTATTTTTAAGGTACACATTTGGTAATTACTCAAAACAAATATTAACTTAAAAACTGACTTGGTAACTAGCATTGGAGAGCTGATGATAGTATAAAAAACATTGTGGGAAACGACTCCCTCTGAAGTAACATAGTTTTTGAGAAAGAGGTGATTTCTCACTTTAAAATAATAAAAGACTTCTAGCTAGAAGTCTTTTATTCCTATCTGAAAGCACACAAATATGTCCAACAAGGGTGTTTTGCTTTCATCATTTTCTCCCAACTCCGATAACCAATTGAGCTAAAATTTTCACATGTTTGTTGTTTTATGCATATGTTGAGATACATTTAAGTGAGAACACTGGTCTTTGACAATTACCAATAGTGTACCTTCCCTTTAAAGTGTTAGTGTTAATAAATTAAGTTCTCAAACCATTTCAGCTCCCTGTGGAGTATAAAGCCTGTGCTGCCAAGTAAGTAGCACACCAAGCTAATCAATCACAAGAACCATCTCTGCCCTCACAGGTACCCATTTTACCTCAAGGTGAAGGAATTATAGTGGCCTTGCTCAAGAACACAAGTGTCATGACTGGGATTCGAACCCACACTCAAATGGCACAACCATGACAAGCCATAAATGGTAATGATACAAAGTTGAAGCTTTTTAGTCTGTCGTCATTTGTTTCGTCACCTAGAAAAACAGTACAAATGTTTCTGAGAAATATTTGTTTGAAAACCTGTTTACCCAAAGTTTGTTTTCTCAAAATTAAATATGGTACATCCACACAATCACTGACAAAACAAAAATGGTTTATTTTTTCTCTAAAACATCAGTTATTTAATGAAATTTTCATCAGATTGTTGTGTGTAATTGGAAAATTAGATTTGAGAACACTGAATATATTATGCCTCATAGTCTTAACAAAAACTCTTGACATGACCTGAAAGTCGGCACTATGTGCTCTGAACTAAGGCAGCATTGTATTCATTTACGACAGTAGAATAAGAATTTATGATTTTTGTTTTGTAGAGTTAAGTATTTTGAAGTTGATAAAGTCAGCAGTTACTGTTAATTGTATTTACTTGACTCAGGATAGTGGCAGTTGGTATGGCTAAGGGAATGGAAACTATCTTTATCTTAAAATTGGTGGGATCATGTTTTGTTGGATTTGTGCTTTTAAATGTTTAAAGTCACACACTGCTGTCGTCATGCTCGGACTTAAAAGATACAAGAATTTTCGAAAAATGAGTTATGTAATATGAAATAATCAACATTTAAATCAAGGCCCAGTTAGTTTTATAGCCTGCTAAAAGCACAAAAAAGTAGCTAAGCACAATACAATGATGCTAACCAGAACATGGTTACCAGCCAAAAGACAAGTTCACATGAAGCATATGTGACTGGTATCCTGCTGATTTCTGCTAAGCAAAAATTTTTAAGTAATGATAATGTTATGCTTATAAATATAAAATAAGAATGGATGTAGCATATTACCATCCTAGAAAACGATAGATAAAAAACTTGGGGTTCTTTCAACTGAGTTGGAAGAACTCCAAACTGGATTTGGAAAATGCCGCGGTTTGCAAAACCACCCCTTTTAAAAGGTGGTGGCGTATATCTCAACCTGGTTCTTGTCAGCCCCTACACATTCACATGGGCTCAACTTCATAGAGCTGCTTAAACACAAAAAGCTTCGCTAACCAGAATAAGGATAGTAGCCAAAATACCACCCAGGACTGTTATCATGCGTACATTTGCTTAGCAGATAACCATTGGAAAGTTCTCACATCTTACCAGTACCTATTTGTAGTTTAAAAGTACAAGACACCTGTTGAGACGCCTATCAAGAAAACTCCAAGTACACTAAGCTCTTTTGTATGTATTCCACATTTATTTTGTCATTTAAAACTCACTGTTATCTTTCAAATGTACTCCCACGCTTTAAAAATGCAGAAGATGCTTGCATAAATAAAATATAGGAAAAATATTGTTTCTTTATTTGATAATTTTTTATAAACTATACAATGTTGTTAGTGCTCAATGGGGCATGGTATAATCCCCACCTCCCATTGTGTCTTCAGAATACCAACCTCCCATTCGTTAGATGAAATTGGTGTGTAAACTATGGGAACAATGGTAGGGGTACCCTTCGCCCCGTATCAGGCATAGTATATTACAATGATACATAAATATGTTTAAAATTTATATTCATCTATAATTTGATGGTTAAATAGACAACTTTTGGGTTTACACACTATTGTTGCCCTGGACTCATTTAAAAAGCTGTTAATGCTGGACCATTATATCCATTTGGTGGTGACAGTTATGCATTAACTGCTTCTTGTTTTGCATTTATAACAAGATATCACTTTTTATCCCCCAAAATTTCAAACCGAGTAACGCTTCTCAGATTATGTATCCAATGGGAGACTTTGGGACACTAGGTGGCAGCAGACTTACCCGGTAAATTTCCATTGTGTACGTAGTCCTGGGCGTGCGCACATGACCGAGAACAATGGATTTTACCTGGTAAGTCTGCTGCCACCAAGCGTCCCAATCATTCCTCCAGCATGGAAATAACTGCTTCCAGATTTTCACCAATATCTCAAAAACACTGCCACCTTTTGAAATGGAAGTTTTCACAAGTTAGATTTTAGAAAATCAAATACAGGTGTACACTAACATAGAATTGAAAACAAACACAGGGTTACTATTACAATAACATATACAATCGCTTTAAGACCAACCTAGTACGTGTGCACATTTTTCAAATGTCAAGTACGTAACAACAAAGGAAACTGACGGCGTAAATTTGAAATAATTTACATGCGCGGGATTTGAACCTGCGACCTCTTGATTATTGTGCTCTACCAGCTTTGCTACAAAACGAGCCTTAATGTTGATTGATGGTCTCCCATAGAGTTATATCAGGAACTAGAGGGTGCACTGGTGACGCTTCTTGCACAAACGCGACGGGACCGCAAGAGACACGCGCGCGCCAATCTGTACACGAGTTGAATAGTAAGTACACGTTGGAGTTTGTGTTTATTGACCACTACGCCATGCTGTTTTGTCAACTACAAAATGGCCGCACAAACACACGCTGTGCGATGCCCGTTTTGTCAACTTAGAAAAAGGCCGCCTGTGCACATACCAGGTCACGTATATAGGCCAGTGCGCCCTCTAGTTCTTATATATAACTCTATGTGGTCTCCCTTGTTTGTTGTTTGGGGTGCCACTCGGAACAAAACAAATCAATCAAATTGTTTTAACAATTGATTTAGGGGGAACCAGCATTTTGATATCACATTTCTCTCTCAATATGACTTAAAATTGATAAACTATCTGTCAAATTCTTACAATATTAAAACATACCCGTTACAACTTTACATATTTACTATGTACACAACAACAGTATAAACCTCCGGTGGAATTGAAAGTAACTTATAATCCATAGATTTATACAATACAACAGTCCGCACAAAGTACGCCACCTTGGCGATTCTCTGCCTCTCATCCACACAACTAAATAGAAATAAATAACAATCTCAACATAATCCCAAGAACCCGCCGACGTTGAACCACAGCTGGGTTTTCAAAATATTGAAGCCCTTTTCAGGTCTCTATTCCCCTGGGTTGCCCCTGTAGAATAACAGTCAACCTTTTCACAATATGATCGCTTTACCCCCGGTCTGCCCTGGCAATTGAGCATACCCCCCTGGGAATAGCCACCTCTGCTCCAGGGTCAGCTGTAAAACCCCGGGGGTATTCTTGAAATGTGCAGCCGGAACCCCGTGGAATCGGGATAGGCCTGCATGTACATTGTAACCACAGGGTAAGAAAAGTTCCTGGGCCTCCCAAGGGCTGTATTCTACAGGAATAAAAGATACAGTGTGAAAGGGGATTAAGAATTCAGATTAGCTGTTGTCAATATCACCATAGTGATCTGTATTATGACATCACACGACATTTAGCAACTAAGATTGATACACCAATCATAGCTCTTAGAAAACAAGCACAGACTTTCAGTTTGTTCTCCTCACATCTCCGGAATATTTTTCTTGACACTCACTGATGGAGACATGCTGTCTGTTTCTGTAGTGTCGCCTGTTTCGGTCATTTGTAAGGTCTCGAAGACTTCAGGTGGGATGGTTCCTTGGTCGATTTTCTTACACCACTGTTTGTACTGTGTAAAGAGAACAAAATCAACTTTATTTTAGTCCAAGTTTAGAAATCAAAAATTCCTACCAACAACTTGGGTCAAGTTTCATAAAGCAGTAATAACCATAAAAGCAGCAAGTGGCTAAAAAAGTAACAAAATGCCCCCAGAGCAACAAATGGCCACAAGGTTTGACCTACTTCCACTCAACTAAAAAGGTCAAAGTAAAGGTCATGTCTTAGGTCACGTCTTAAAATGACATAACTTTGTAAAATTCTGTTTCCCCTTTACAAAATGGGGACTGGAATTCATCCTCAAAATCTCCCCTTTTCCAGGATGATTATGTAATCTCAGATTCCAGACCTTTATCCTTTTGTGAATACAAATGAGGATTACAAGACTGGTGTTGGGCTTCCACTATTTAGTAGCAATTATTATTGTGCAAGGGCTCAATGGAAGGTAGTTCTGAGTGGTCTGAGATTTCAGCATACCGTGGTTTTGTGATTCACAGTTTACTCATATTTTCTCAAAAGAGAACAAACCCCTGTGCTTATTATCAGGACCTTTGTTGTCAAGGTTTCAATATTTCAATGATATTCTCAAAGAAAAATTATTATACAAACAAGTTTTGACAAACAACTCAGTTAAAAAAGGCAGTGGACACTATTGGTAATTACTCAAAATAATTATTAGCATAAAAATTTACTTGGTAATGAGTAATGGGGAGAGGTTGATGGTATAAAACATTGTGAGAAACGGCTCCCTCTGAAGTTACATAGTTTTCGAGAAAGAAGTATTTTTCAACGAATTTGATTTCGAGACCTCAAGTTTAGAATTTGAGGTCTCGAAATCAACCATCTAAAAGCACACAACTTCGTGTGACAATGTTTTTTCTTTCATTATCATCTCGCAACTTCGATGACTAATTGAGCTCAAATTTTCACAGGTTTGTTATTTTATGTATATGTTGAGATATACACCAAGTGAGAAGACTGGTCTTTGACAATTACCAATAGTGTCCACTGTCTTTAAAGAGGCATGGTGAAGATTTTTTAATATCAAAGTGGAGCGTCAACTGCTCAATGAAATTGAGGCCCTAGGAAAGCTGTTTGACACAGCCAAATTGAAGAGGTTTCAATATTCCAATGATATTCTCAAAGAAAAATTATTCCAAAAGTTTTGACAAACAACTCAGTTAAAGAGGCATGGTAAAGATTTTTTAATATCAAAGTGGAGCGTCAATTGCTCAATGAAATTGAGGCACTAGGAAAGCTGTTTGACACAGCCAAATGAAGAGGTACACAAAGTTATTCATACCATATCAAGCTCTTGTCTCAAAGCACAGATTGAACTCTCCTTATTTGCCACCATCTCTTCCAGTAGTTGGTATTTTTGCTTCTTACGTGCCCGGCAGTCTCTAGCGCTTTGACGACTTCTCTCTAACTTTGCATTCTGGTCGATCTTAGATGGCTTGCGTCCTCTCTTTCCACCGCCTTTTCTTACTTTCCCTGATAAAACTGTCAGGATTTTGGGCTGTCAATAAAATTGTAAGTATTCAAATTACATACAAATTCAGAGAATATTCTTCAAATATTTTAAAGGCAGTGGACACTATTGGTAATTACTCAAAATAATTATTGGCATAAAACCTCACTTGGTAACGAGTAATGGGGAGAGGTTGATGGCATAAAACATTGTGAGAAACAGCTCCCTCTGAAGTGACCTAGTTTTGTAGAAAGAAGTAATTTTCTACGAATTTGATTTCGAGACCTCAAGTTTAGAACTTGAGGTCTCGAAATCAAGCATCTGAAAGCACACAACTTTGTGTTACAAGGGTGTTTTTTCTTTTATAGTTATCTCGCAACTTCGACGACCGATCGCGCTCAAATTTTCACAGGTTTGTTATTTTATACATATGTTGAGATACACCAAGTGAGAAGACTGGTCTTTGACAAATACCAATAGTGTCCACTGCCTTTAAAGGCAATGGACACTATTGGTAATTACTCAAAATAATTATTAGAATAAAACCTTTCTCAGTGACGAGTAATGGGGAGAGGTTGATGGTATAAAACAATGTGCGAAACGGCTCCCTCTGAAGTTTCATAGTTTTCGAGAAAGAAGTAATTTTCCACGAATTTGATTTCGAGACCTCAGGTTTAGAACTCGAGGTCTCGAAATCAACCATCTAAACGCACACAACTTCCTGTGACAAGGGTGTTTTTTTTCTTTCATTATTACCTCGCAAGTTTGATGACCGATTGAGCTCAAATTTTCACAGGTTTGTTATTTTATGCATATGTTGAGATACACCAACTGTGAAGGCCAGTCTTTGACAATTACCAATAGTGTCCACTGTCTTTAAGAAAAACATTTTTACTTACTACAGCGTAAAACATAAAATAAAAAATTAATATTAATTGTAGTTGCGATAACGTAACCCTCCTCCAGATGGAAAGCAACAGCCATCGGGAGGAGGGTTACCTTTTTCTCAACAGCCGTCGGGAGGAGCCGGGTTGCTATATCACAACAATTTTAATTGTATCACTATCAATTCATTTCAATCATTCAATTCAAGACTCGAAAGTTCTTCAAAAAAGCAAAAAAATCAAAATCAAAGTGTTCTCATCAATAGGTCTTATTCTGGAAAAGTTTCTGTATGGCACCACCACTTTTTATTCGATACGAAATAATATAGCATCTAATTTACCTCACTCCTCAATGAGATATCCCTTTTTGTAAAAATAACTGAAAAGTGGTGGCGCCATACGGAAAGTTATCCCTTATTTTAGGTCCTCGTTCTAATTTAAAATAAATACTAAGAAAACCACTTTTCCTAGGATACGAACAAATGTAAGGCATTAAGGTGAAAAAGGGGAAATCCGGAAGTAACCCCCCCCCCCCCCCCAATCAAATTAAAAACATTCATTCCATTTCCAAACGAAAAACACGACCGAGACAAACAGGTGAAATGACATGACATGTCACAAGAGTCAAGAGTAAAAACATAACACCTTACCTTTTTCGTATCTTCTGGCAGTTCCTGATCATTTTGCCTTGTGGTAGGTTTCGTCATTTTAATGCAATTTGGTTAACGCGAAAACAACAAAATCTTTCTCACCAGTCGATCACTCCATCACTACTCCGTGTTTACGTTTTGGTTTTAACTTTATCTATTGCCCAATTGGTGATCATTCCAAATTAAAAATGTGTACGTCCCAACTTGACTATACGCCCAACTTGAGTAATGTGCCTCATAGTATAAACTCGAGTTGGAATCACCCAACTGTGGTTGGGATAGTTACTCAAGTTGGGCAATTACTTGTTCCGCGTGACCGATGATACATCACTGCTGGTACCCGGACATCTAGAATGCCCTTTTCAACACATTACTAAACACTAACAAATTAACTTGCCGTTTACCAGCTTTATTTGACAACATTTATTTGTGCCAATGGAGGGCGCTATTGAAATTTAATACTGCCGTCGTCTGCTCTTCAAAGTTGTAAAGAAATACTTCAAAAACACTGCTTGGCATAACTTGAGCAACTCCTCTGAAACTCTTTATATTTGCCAACTAAATTTGTTGTAGGAATGAACGAACATTGCTCTTAAGTTGGGATAAATGGTGACAGGATTCATTCAGGCTTGATGTATTGTTCAGGCATATATTTCTACCCAATAAAAACAAGTCAGGTTTATGCAGTCACTAACTTTTCATTTGTTATATTCTATAAATTAGGCAAAACAATACAACTTTGCTTAATAGATTGGGACACTTCTTTAAAAAAATCATGGCCGTAGAAGAATAGAAGAACAGAAAAGGAATATATTGACAACAAACCCTTTATTTTTAACTATTTGTTTAGCTCCCAAGAGTTGAGAGTTACTTCTTGATCTCAATTAGTTTGTGTGACAATATTATTCAGACATGAATAAATTTGTTCCAACCATTGAATGTTTTTGCGTTGTGACTGTAATATTTCATAATGGTCATTACTTTAATTCCATCATATTCAGAATGCACTTTCTTCTATTTTGTTCTATGCGTATCACAGTCCCTAAAGCGTGGAACAATAATGTAATTTTGAAAAAATTACCTTTTCTAAAACTATATTACTTCAAAGGGTGTCACCTCAAACAAGGATTCAAAATGTCAGCAACTCCATCCACAGTGCTTTACCGAGTAAATTTTGAGGGTTATTAATTTTTGGAGTAATTACAAAAGGCATACTCTCCCAGACAAGCCCTGTTGAAATATTCTGCGCCTCAGAATAGGGTCTTGTCATGTACACTAGATAGATGGCCCGTTATAAATAAGGAAGGGTAGTGACGAGTTCTTTAACGTCCGCTTAAAGCCGGCAGGGTCGTTGCCGTCTGATAAAGGCCCGAGCCGAAGGCGAGGGCTTTTATCGCACAGCAATGATCCTGCAAGGTTTTAAACGGACGTTAAAGCCTTTGTTAGACGCCAGTCTCTGTTGCACTGCATTGATGTGTTGTATGCATCAGAGTCCAACCATAGCAGCAGTACACCATAGCAACAGCCAATTAATCGGCACCAGCCTCATCAATTCCTTAACATAACATTATTGTCATCACACAAGGAAACAAGTGTCATCACCAGAATTATCAATCTATGTAAACTGAGCCACATGTAAACTCACAATATTTCCAGATTCTTGGGTTAACATCACCACTCGTCACCAAAATCCAACAGATTTTCATCCTGTATCGAGAAAATGGCCATATTCGCTCCTTGATTTTGATTCTTCTCTGTCACATCTCCTGCAGTGTAACTTCCCAGCGGTTTAACTTCAATACTGGTTGCTTGTCTTGCCAAACCATCAGGATAAGTATGAGGTTTGCCTTGATTTTCAGTTAGTTGTCCACTGTATGGAAATTGGAGTCCACAACTTGTATCATTGTAGTGGTGTTGTAGGGAATTGTTAACGTTTGGCACATCTCTGCTCCAGGTTTGGGTCCTAGTGGTGGAGCTTTGGAAATCACTGCCTTCCTCCTCCTCCTCCTCCCCCTCCTCCTCATCTTGAAGAAACTGCCCCCACTTACTGCTAGTCTCTGGCTTGGCTTTAATTGTTGCCTTTTTTGTTTCTCTACAAGTTGTACTTGTCTGTTTTGGTTTGTATCTGAAGTTGACAGCCGAAGCTTTTGGCATATTGCTCCAGGTTGGAGTCATGTTGGAAGAGTTTTGGAAATCACCGTCTTCCTCCTCCTCCTCCTCCTCATCTTGAAGAAACTGCCCCCACTTGCTGCTAGTCTCCGGTTTGGGTTTAGCTGTCACCTTTTTTATTTCTCCACAAGTCATACTTGGATTCCGTGTTGGTTTTATTCTGAAGTCACCAGCTGAAGCTCCGGATTCTTCAGTAAATTTTACACCATCAATAATTTTGGAAGTATCATGGGATGCCTTTGCAACTTGGAAATGTGGATAAGGAACTCTAGGAAGGACATTTTCCTCATTGTTAACGTCACTCGGTTTTACATTTCTGAAAGATGTATTTCTATTTTGCTGACCGTTAGGGTACTCAGGCGTGTCCTAAAAATAACAACAATAAGATGACCATCACCTCAAGCCAAAAATAAGGTAATAGGGAAACAGAAAACAAACAAAACATTAGCCTTTATATTAATCTGATGTGTTGTCTTCTACTCTTAACCATGGAAGTGCCTGGTTTATGTTTGGCAAGGAAACATCTTAAATGCGCTCTCGGAAAGAGGTGAGGGGGCATTTCAAGGCAGATTCCACAATAACACCTTTATTGTCAAGATAAAAAAGAAATGCACCAGGCTACCAGCGATGGTACTGCTCCGAAATTGTTTCTGTTACAAGGAACCGTTCTCTGTAAGCCAGTCAAAAACAAATTGGCGGATACACACATTATCCAAAGTGAATTGTAAAGGCCACTACGTCAACGAGCGATTGTGATTGTATTTGCGATTTCTGTTTAAAGATGAGTGACCACATTTCATACAAACGTTTCTCAACAAAAATTATAACCAAAGCTAACCATTTCCTTCCTGAATATTATACTTAAGTTGGGTTTTGAAAAGTTTCCCCAAAATGACACCAAAGTTCATTCAATGGGAGTTGCTACTATTTCTTTTGATTAAAGTTCATTAATAATCATCAACATAATAAATTTCCTAACAGAGAAGTTGAGATTATTCATACCTGATCCAAATCTCTTTTCCTCTTTCTTCCGCTGTCCCATCCACCGTTCTTCCTCCCACCTCTTCTTTGCCTTTCTGGCCTGCTTAGTGTAACCTCAATATTGTCAAGATAAGGGTGTTGGGAAGCATCTTGGAAGGAGTTCCCAGGCGTTTCGTCATCTTCCACTTCTTCCTCATCATTCATGAATGTTTTCCATTTAGATGTTCCCTTTTCAACCTGCTGATAAAAAAATAATAATCAGATTCACCCTGTCAGTTTTGTAAATGGATACCCCGCCTAAATACTTTAGATTATCATTATTATGGTAACCACTGCACATGTGTAAAAAGAGGGGAAAAGATCAAATGAAATCTGAAGAACAAAGCACTTACAGTAAAGCAATGTTTTTATGTGAGAGATTGGTTGTTGACAGCTTGGTGTTTCTATCCCCTTGTGGGAGTTTGCCGAGTTCCCTTGATGGGAAAATCATCTAAAGAAACAAAGAAACAAAGAAACAAAGAAACAAAGAAACAAAGAAACAAAGAAACAAAGAAACAAAGAAACAAACAAACAAACAAACAAACAAACAAACAAGCAAGCAAGTGTCATGACGGGAACTTCAACCAACACTCTGATGATCAGAAGGTTGTATCTGACCTTACCGTTTACTACACTTACCTTTGGTTTTTCAAAATATGGTCCTTCTTGCGACACTCTTGGTTCTTCATCTCTATGGACACAATTTGGGATAACACTTTGGTCGTATGATCCAGGACCTCCAGGTGTATCGTGACTCTCACCAGCAGTCATGTTGAGTTTCTGAACATGTCGTCTGCAATCAGACCCAGTGCCTCGTCCATACTCCTGAAACGAGTAATACACATGAGAAAGGTTTCTATTTATGCCCAAATCTGTCATTCACACTCAGGATTGTAGCTAGACCAATGGGTGACTTTAAGGAAACTTGGTGGCAGCAGACTTACCAGGTAAAATCCATTGTTCTCGGTAATGTGCGCATGCTAAGAACTACGTAAACAATGGAAATTTACCTGATAAGTCTGCTGCCACCTAGCGTCCCAAAGTCTCCCATTGTAGTGGTGAGCATGAAATCTTTTTTCAAAAGTCCACCTTGGGCGAGCAGATCAACAAAATTTATAATATTCAAAGGAACACGTTGCCTTGGATCGGTCGAGTTGGTCTTTGAAAAGCGTTTGTAACCGTTTTTATAAAATGCATATGGGTAGAAAGATGAATACAATGATCCACACAAACATGCCTCGTAATTGCACGGTTTTCCTTTTACCGCGTCGACTAACGGTCGCCCATTTATGGGAGTCAAATTTTGGACTCCCATAAATGGCTGACCGTTTTAGTTCGCACAGTAAAAGGAAAACCACGCAATTTCGAGACAAACTTGTGTGGGTCTTTGTATTCTACTTTTAAAACATCTTTCCAACCATATGCATTTCATTAAAAAAACGCTTTTATAGACCAACTCGTCCAATCCAAGGCAACATGTTCCTTTAATTATGAGGGCATTAATGCTGAAGGGCGAGCTTCAGGCAATTCCTCTGAGTACCTTGGGTCATTTTGAGGCCTTCAGTAGAGTGAAAATAGATTAAATGAGAATGATTATACCTTTTTCAGTGATTGCTTTTCACCACACATCTTACAGTGCCACTTGGAGATCTTTTTGACCTGTTGAACTTGAAACACCTCACAAGCATAGCACCGAACTACATGAAACTCTTGAGGCATAGTGATGCAGAAAAGAAGCTAGCCTGAATTGGAAAGGAACAAATAATAACTATTATCTATAGCTTAGTCTAACTAGTTTTATATAGCTTGGTCTGAATCCGACCCCAAAGTGTTGTAGTTACTGTTGTTGCAATGTTGGTCAGGAGATTTCGTGTGTCCGCCCCCCCCCCCACCCACCCATATAGCAATTTTTTCTGGACTGGAGTGACGATACAGTACAACGTACTACAACAACACACCCATGACACCCCAAAAAAGCATTTATTTTTACAAGAACATTTGCATTGATTAATACTAAAAAATAAATAAAAATAAATAAAATACACACATGCACTACCACACAGGTGTATTTTGGAAAAATTTCAGTGGTTTTGGAGTTAATTAAAAATTAAGCCTTTTATTAAAGCCATTATACACTTTCGGTAAACAGTATTGTCCAAGTCCCACACTTCGTGTATCACAACTTATATATAAAATAACAATCCTGTGGAAATTTAGGCTCAATCGGACATCGGAGTCGGGAGAAAATAACGGGAAAACCCACTCCTGTTTTCGCGCGTTTCGCCATGTCATGACATGTGTTTATAACAAATCCGTAATTCTCGTTAACGAGAATTTATATTGTTTTACCGTTTTCTCAAAAAGTAAAGCATTTCATGGACTAATATTTCAAGAGAAGTCTTTCACCATTACCTTCTGTAAACCCTGGAAATTATTTGTAAATCTGTGAACTTTTTTTTTTTTTCTGTACCGAAAGGGTCCAATGGCTTTAAAAGGGCGGATAAATTGAGGCGACGTGCGGAAAATTATCCCAGGTATTATTTAACCATTGATAAACAAGAAAACTCCATGATGTAACTGACTAATTCGGTCAGGCTGTATGTGGAAGGCACAACTTCTCCACCATCATGACCAGGTACCTCATGACCATGCCCGCCCATAAGGTAAATTATCGCGAATAGCAAAATATCAAGAGAGGGCGCTGTTGAACCCACACAAAGATAAAGGCATTGCGTGCGTGAGTTGTAGAAACTGCATAGAAACCGCCCCATATTCCTTCCCACAACGCGTTGCGGTTCTGAATCGCGAAACAACTGACTTTCTATACAAAAATTAAAAAAGGAAAGAAGACAATGATTTCAATTTCAATTCATGATTATATTTATAGATACTACTTACTAATACTACTAGATATAAGAAGATAGGCCTATCAATATCATTAATTATCGTAGCGTCATACGTTATCGACCCTCATATGTTTTCGGTCCCCACCTTTGATTCCCGTTTACCGCAAGATTGTGCAAGCTGCACCGGTGACAGAAGCTATGCAGTTTACTCACAGTCTTTATTTTCACCAGGCTTAATCATGCTGAGAAAAAAGTTTCCTGTCGTTGGTTATGCTCAAACATTTATAAAATTATTGATTTTTGGTACTAATCACTAGTGCATTATTATGCCAACATTCAAATGAGTCAAAGAAACATCATCCAACCTCGAAAGTTCAAAACAAAATTACTATCTGCTAGATTGAGTTTCATTCTGCTTTAGTCACTAGATGGACCACGTGAGGTGGTTACTATTTGGGATTCTATGGTGTGCCAATACGGGGAGAATATTAAAATATTTTAAGTGAAAATGACCCCCAATTTTTTTTTTTTTTAACTTACTGCATACTGTATTAAATTCTGATAAGCGTAATAAATATTAAGTCTACATTAAAGAGAAAATATCATAGATTGGTTTATTATCTCCTGAAACCAAACATTACTGGTCTGAAATGGGGGAAAACGGATTGTTATGAAGTGTGTGTGCTTCAAGTGGGGGTGGGGTGTTTTACTTTCATGCCTTTTAATTTTATGATATCTCTGGATTCTAATATGAAAAATGCCTTAGGACAAAAATGTAATTAAATTTGTTAAGTAGTAATGGATTAATATTTTTGATTTATTTTGCACGCCATACTACCTTCTGAATATTCAATAAAATACCAACCAATGAAAGGTGTGAAAACATGTGACGTTGCTCCAATGTCGTGCATGCATAAGCACTGTTAGTGGCGGACTGTCTCTCGCAACGTAAAACCAAAACTTTAAAAATTTCAACACATCATGAAGTGTAAGTGTTATTGTTAAAAAATTGGATAGATGATGTGAAAAAAAATATTTAGTTTTTGATAGTGAACAATTTTCGCCTGTTAGTTATCCTACTGAAAACACATGACACCAGGTCATAATTATAATAAAATTTAAAACATAAAAAAGACATTTATTAAGCTCGCACATTGTGGGGACAGAATATGCTTCTATCTGTCAACATGATACTTTCTATTCGTTATTTACTGACCTCCAGTCTTTACAGAAATCTAAAGTTGTCTTGTTGAAGACATGCAGCCAAGAAAGAAAGTGATTTGACTTCATGCGTTTACTTGAATTTCGTTCCACATGTCCAACTATATACCGCCCTCAAGTGGCAATCAAAAAACAGGTTTGACGACAGTAATTAATTTTTTGTCGCAATCACCACTCAATCAGATTCGAGAGAGCATGCACAAGTACTTTTCATTCATCATTTTCAATATTGAAGTTTGGTATTTGAACGTAGAAGCTTACATCTTCGACTTTTAAAGGGTAATATGTTAACATGTTATTGTTATTAGTATTTTACTTTCGTAGTTATAATGAAACCTTTTGTGCATGACACTCTTGACAGCGGTTTCGTGTTTGGCATGGCATGTTGTGTTCGTTGAATTGTTCACGCTTCACAACACACAACACACACAAACACATGACTGATGACTGAACTTGGTGTCCATATAATTATATGCTCGCTGGCCTCTTCAGTTTCAGGCTCATGTAAAAAACCATCCCACACTTGACTTTGTACTGGTGCAGTTCGGCTACCACATGTTTATTTTACTTATTAGTAGCAGGTGTGATACGTGTCAGTGTGGTGTTGATTATGATGATGGGGATTATGGGATAGTGTTTTGATTTATTATTATTTTTTTAATAAAGTAAAACTAAAAAACTAAAAAACCCACTCAATCAATTCGGGCATTTAAATTGTCGTTACTCATGAGTCATTGTCAATCAACAGGTGTTTTTTTCTCTAAAGGCCTAGCCTCAGGTCAGGGTCAACAACATATTATTTGATGTATCGTATCATGTAATAATGACGTGTATCTATTCTTCAATGATTTTATGGTTTGATCATTTTATTGTTGCTTCTTTGAAGACAAGTCCATTCTGATCTAAACAAAGCCAGGCTTTACTACTAATACTATACTAAATTACTAGTATACTTCCTTGACTAAACTCCATGTTGACATGTCATGATGTGTAGAGATTAGAGAAGTTATTTCAAAATAAAGTAATTGAATGTTATCCACCATTACAATCTTCAGATTTTATTATTATTTTGTTTTATTTAACATTTTTTACAATCTGGTTTTTAAAAGAAAATGTCACACTTTGTCACAGATGTAGTTTGGCTAGTTTTTGATGAGGCACATCCTAAGACAATGAGTATAACTCGGCAGAGAGTGTTATTATAATTGTGATAATCCAACCACCCATTCTCCTGACAATGCTGTTGTCACAGTCGTCTGGTTTGCAAGATTGTCATCAGATTCGCCCAATTATCGGTCGTACAACTGATAATGAAGGATTTAAATAACAAAAGAGGAGTAACTGGGTCTACTTACCACTTTCAAAAATCATGGCACAGATTTTGCATGAATTTAATCTTTAGAATGGTTATATTTTAAAACTATTATGAAAAAAAAAAAATTACTGTATACTTCTTTAAGAAAGTTGAATCCATTCACAGATGGCGACGTTACCAACCGCATATAAAACACCATGGAAAAAAGACACATGCAGGAAATCTTTGAAAAATAAAATTTGTATTGATCAGAAGGAGTAATTTTGCAGAATGCTCATAAGTTATAGATCATTACCATCTTTATGTGAAGACAAGTGAAGACTTGTTGGTATTTATGCAATATTTTACACAGTTTCTTTTGGGGGTCGTTGTGCATGTATCCTGCTCTACCTTAAACACCTATCTCTCATTTTGATTACAGATTGTTGACGCTTTTTTAGTGTTTGTTTGCTGTTTTGTTCACTTCAAATCTGTGGATTTGCTATTTTCACAATGATGACATCCAAAGGCAACAACTTTGCTTACATGCCCAACACATCAGACGTTGATCCGGATATGCTGCTGAACTGCCCGTATGACTTGGCACATAGAATACTTGCCAAGCGTTTCCCATACCATGTCATGAAATGTAGAAAGGTAAGAACATTGTGTTATCATTTGAAACTTCATGTGATTGTTAACATGAACCTCATTCTTTCACTTTTGTTTTTTTGGGAAAGTATACTTTAGATTTTTAAAGGGTTTTGATAACTTTTGTTGATCAAGTTTTGGCCATGACATGAATCCTAACTCACTGGGAATGGAGATGTATGTAATATAATTAACCTGTAGAAATTTCAGCTTCTTTAGTAAAATAGTAGTCAAGTTTTTGAGAAGAAGAAAAAGAAAATCACAGAGCAATGTTTTCAGTTTTGTGTCATACAAAAAGTACCCTCACCCTTTAACTGTGAATTTCCTATGACAGTTTCATGATATTTTGACTGCCCGTATTATTGTATTCTTGTAATAATTGCAAAAAATACTCGTATACCACAACACCAATAATGGAAAAACAGTTTGTTTTAATTTCTTCGCTTCATGTAAATTTTGTTCACAGATGCCCTCACAAAGTTAAAAAATAATATGCGATTTATCAAAGCAGGCAGTGGTTTAAAGTCTTAATGTTATTATTTTTCCCAACTTCCTTATCTGTTTTTATTTTTTCAACTTTTCTACTTTTTAATTTTCAGAATCACATTCTAGCCAATATGAGTACCTGCTGTATCTATTGTGTATCTATATTTTTTCCGGACTTCCTCGTCTGTTTTTTATTTTTCAATTTTCTACTTTTTTTCTCTCTTTTTTTCAGAATCACATTCTAGCCAACATGAGCATCTGTCCCTTTAATGCCAGACATATCATCCCTATATCTGAGCTAAGACACCATGTTGCCAATTGTCTTGATCGCAGTACCATTGAACCAGATATTGCGTATGGTAAGCAATTTTTTTCTTTTTTTATTTTGTTTATTTATTTTTATGAGAGATCTCCTAACATCAAAAGGTTAGGGGTCGATTTCACAAAGATTTAGGGACTAGTCCTAACTTAGGACTAGTCCTAGGAGATTCTAAAAACGTATGGCTAGTCCTAAATTAGGATTAGTAACTCGTCCTTACTCTAGATATCCTAGTCTTAACTCTTTGTGATATCCATCCCAGGGCCCAGTTTCACGGCTTTGCTTACCATAAGCAAAGATCGGCGCTTGGGGAAGCAGGCAAATTCCCGCTAATGTCAAGCTTATTTCTTGGGTTAGCTACATGTTGCATGTAATTTCGGCTTGTGCGCGTCGATTTAACAAAGCAATCAAATCCATCGTAAGATAAATTGTCAGTATCATCATAGTGATTTGCATTGTGACATCACACTTAACTAAGCAACCACAATTGATTTGCAGTTAAGATCTATCGTAACTTACTCTATTTTAAATCGATCCCTGATGGCCACTTCCAGGTGTGGGCTAAGCTTAACTGATTTGGGCTATCGACCCAAATCAACTATCACCAGGGGCTTGTGCCACCTACTCCTGGGGCTGTCACATGATTATCCACTCACAATCTGTAATGATGTAGGCATGATGGGTAACAATCATCCAGGGCCCAATTCCCGAGCACTGCTTAACCGTAAGCAAATTTGCGTGCTTACTGTAGCAGAAAAATTAGCTTAAGCCTTAGCGTATTTCACAGGTTAGCAGAAAAATTGGGTGGCCATATTGGGTGTTTGTCGTGGATTTGCATTGTGACGTCATTTATTTTTGTGCCGTAAGCACCGGAAGGTTAGCATGCCTTTTCGTGTGCTTACGGTTAGCCAGTGCTGCGGTTAGCAGCGCTATGAAATAGAAATTGCACAGTTAGCACAAACTCGGCCGCTAAGCACCGCTATGAAATTGGGCCCTGTAAGAGCCTTACTAGTGGAGCAGTATACATTTGCCTCCCAATGTTTTGTTTTCCCATGACTTCCATTATTAATCTGATTGTTTTTGTCTGTCCATAGCTCAAGCACCTGATGGCAGTTATATGAAGGGAGATACCTCGGTACCGAGTTACCATCATGAATATCATCCACCCTCAACAGAAAACTGGGACGCAGGTATGAAAACTTCACTTTTAAAACAGCCAGGCGTGCAACTTTAAGCTGATCTGCTAATTTCCTCCTATTTTTGTTTCTCAGTAGTAGGCCTACAAAGTATTGGTGTGCCTGGCACTTTCCTCTGTTTTGACAAACTGCAGTTTTATGCTTGAATTTGATGTGTAGTTATGGTTATAATCCTGATTTGTTTATGTCCCCAACTCTGTTGTGAACGAAAACATTCCTAACTACGGTTTCTTTTTCCTTCCTCTGTATTTAAATTGCTCATTGCTGTATATTTTAAAATGTTTTTACCTAATTTATGTTTAATATTGTTCTTTTTATATACCCGTGAAATGAAATAAATATATTACTATTAATATGGTAAACAGTATTTTGGCGTTGCTTTTGTCATTATTGCAATATTGATGTGTTTTTATTATTTTTAACTGTCTAGAAGTGTCAAATTCAAGCAGAATACACGTAGAGGAAGAGAATCCCAATATTATACACAACTTGGTGGGGTAAGTAGGATTATTAATCAAGGCAAAAAACAACTTTAAATAATACTGGGAACACACGTGTTAGCCAGGAATGAGGTTTAGACGCTAACTTGACCAGCATGCACCTCATTCAACATTCCAAGTATTAGCAAAATTGTTGCATGTCTTGGCCTTGGTCAAAGGTTTCCAATGGAAGTGCCCTTAGCAAATTGAAAAAGTCATTTCCTCTAAAAGTTTGAATTTCAGGTTGTGGTTGTAACAGTAGTCCAATTAGCCTGTTTGATTTTTATAAGGAAGACCTAAAGTCTAACTGCCCTATGCATACCTCACGGTATACTAGACGTTAAAGACACAAACCGTTAAAAAAAAAACGCAACTGTGAGTGTGCATAGAGTGAGTATGACCCAAACATTGTACATTACTCTGCACAAAAGGAAGACAACTAAAAACTGAAGCACTTGTCTTGACCTTGGGAAAATGTTTCCCATAGACATTCACATTTTACCAATGGAAGTGCAAGTAGCAAATTGCAGCAATAGTGGTCAGGTAACTGGTAGTAACTGTGGTTCTATGGTACAGGCCTATTGTATTTTTATAAATTGAATGTCTTATAATTTTGTTAACAGAATGACAAGATCTCAAAGAAGAGAGTTCAGTAAGAAGCTAGTGGAAGTCAGCAAAAATAATGGAGTAGTAACTGAGTAAGTTTTTCTTTACTTTCCTTACACCTTTCAAGGCTTAGAGGATATTATTATGCAGAAGCAGAGAAACACAAACTAATTTTGTGTAAAAAAAAATTTGGTTCCCATTATGGAATAATCCAAAGATAATAACATTGTGCATGTATGCTGTTCTTATATTATACACCATACATGCCATATTGACTCCAATGAGGCAACTGTTGTACATCTATTTCCCTGCAAACCTTACTGTATTTTATTTCCACCATCTAAAGTTTTCAAATCCTACTTGGTGTGTCTGTTTGTCTTCAGGAAATATTTTTGAGAAAATTAAATTAGCTGTTGCAAACAACTTACCAACCAAATGGACCGAGAGTATAAATGCAAAAAATAGTTAATGGCCTGACGTTTCGACCCTAGCAGAGTCTTTCTCGAAGGCTAAATGGTCATTTAGCCCTTCGAGAAAGACTCTGCTAGGGTCGAAACGTCAGGCCATTAACTATTTTTTGAAATATTTTTGGTCTGATATATGGGTCTCAGAATTCATCACTGCAATAACCTATCTATCTGAAAGTATGTATATACTCAGCGCCTTGAGTACCTTGTGTGGTAGATACGTGCACTATATAAGACTTCAATATTATTATATTTGTTTATTATTTGATAGCTCTGAAGAAAACACAACCACAGAGGAACCTGAACAACCCATGGAGGGAATAAGACGACCGAAGAAGATCTCTAAAGCAGTTTCACTTCATACTATTGATCAAAGAGCAGCACAATTCGGTGAGGGTTTGAACTTTGCTCAATTTCTTAGAGCTACCTAAGCACAAAAAAGTAGCTTAGCACAACAAAATGTTGCTTACCAGAGTAAAACCGGATGTAAGCACACAACAGCTGCTTACTTATTTTATGAAATTTGGCCCTCGTGAATTGTTTAAATATTTATCTTCCATCTTGTCATTACTTTTCCAGGGATGTCAAACTCAGTTGATGGGACTCAACCAAGACTCCATGGGTTGGGAAGATCTATGCTGGTGCCTAACAATAACACCTCAGTACCGAGACCAGGAACGAGTAAGTCTTTTATTTACATACCTGTTAATCATTCATGTCACTCCACTGCTGAAAGTAGATCTCTTTACCGGTCAACTGGAACCAACTCTGTGTTAGCTGTTGCTATCTTTTTCCAACTCCACCCTCCTGTGTTGGTCGTTGCCATGGTTTTCCAACTGTGATCTTTATACTTCATTAGTGTTTTCCGACACGTACACTTAAGCTTAAGTCTGTTTTATCGTGTGTCTATTTGTTGTCCATTTGTTGAGCATTTGATGCCCACTTGGTGTCCATTTGTCTCCTACATAAATCTGTCTATGAGGTATCCGGCTTGGCTGTACCCTGATCACTGCAAAATGTATAACATCAAAGATCAAGCTTGGTCGATGCATCTCTTGGGCTGTAATTAGGACAAAGAAGTTACTATGAATAGTCAAAGGTCAAAGGTACCTGGCACTGGCATTATTTACAAGAATCCAAGTGTGGCCTCAGACAACCAGGCTAGGGGCATCCCAAAATAGTGTTGTGGAAAAGCTATTCACCTATTGCCAGATGAGGGCGCTGTTAATACACCATGCTGCTACATGCTTTGTCCTGAATGAACTAGTCCAGGTAAAGTATGGGCACAAGCATGACAAGTTACAGCATTATTTTTTGAGAAAATAAAATAAGCTGTTGCAAACAACTTACCAACCAAATGGGCCGATGGTATAAATGCAAAAAATAGTTAATGGCCTGACGTTTCGACCCTAGCAGAGTCTTTCTCGAAGGCTAAATGACAACACAACAAACATGAACAGGTAACTATGTGAAACATTAGCAGTGAAGTAGAAACACATGAATGGGGTTAGAAAGCATAAACTGTAAAATACAACCAACAAATAAGACAAAATGTAACAAGAAACAGGGGAGGTAAGGAGGATCTTTTTGACAGTGTTCCAATGACTGTCCCCATTTGAAATTGCACATTGTCTTGGGGTTGGGCACTTAAGACTATAAAAACGTTTGTTTTGAAATGAGTATGGTTGGAAAGAAATTTTTCAGAGTAAAATATATGATCCATATAGATATCCCTTTAAAATAAATACTCATATATTTTGTTGTGTTACCAATGGTCCAGAGGTAAATGAAGAAAAAAATTCAGTGACAAAAGATCTTTAAATATGGGTTACCCTTCAATATGACGTTCATTCCATACTCTTTTTGGAAAATAGTTCAAGTTCAATAAGAGACCTTACCAGCACATACAGTTAACCAAATCAAAAGCGCATATTATAAGTATACAAAATAATATTGATAAAGCAGATAACTAATAAAATACTAGGAATCTACTATGTACAAGAAATAATAATTATTATTATCATTAAGAGAGAAGAGTATAAACTGAGTGTAAGCCGAGGCTTGTAGAAAACACCCTTATGTACCGGGGGTGCTCTCACAGTTTAGTTAGTTACATTACTACAATTTTTACAAAGTATCATTACATAAGTCTTGTTTATGGGCCATTAATTATCTAGTTCGCTGAGCGGGTCTTTAGATCACATGTTAATATACCCCAAGTGGTTAGTGTTTCGATTCAATCAGAATACATAAACTCTCAAAATTATTTTCATCAGTAATCGCTAATTACAATGCATTGTAGGTATTTTAATGCTCAATTGGTCGTCGAAGTTGCAAGATAATAATGAAAGATACAACACAAATGTCACAAACAGTTGTGTGCTTTTAGATGGTTGATTTTGAGGCCTCAAATTCTAAATCTGAGGTCTCGAAATCAAATTCGTGGAAAAATACTTCTTTCTCAAAAACTGTGTCATGTCAGAGGGAGCCGTTTCTCACAATGTTTTATACTATCAACAGCTCCCCATAACTTATCACCAAGTAAGGTTTTATGCTAATAATTATTTTGAGTAATTACCAATAGTGTCCACCGCCTTTAAAAAGGATACGGGGCAATTCCATACAGCAATATTGAGAGAGATTTTATGACAAAGTGCCATTTAAACAGTGTTCCACTGTACACATGCTAAAACACCCATGAGCAGTAAATCAACTGAAGCAGACTGGTCCCACTGGTTAGTGACTTACAAAGGGGCAACCCCTGCCTGATACCATCTGCATGGACGTACACATACTGGGAAGATTCTTAATATAAAATTAAAACAAAGTTAGAATCTGGATGTTTCCGCCCTAGCCAAGTCTTTGCCGACAACACAACACACATTTGGAAGGCTAAATGACACATAAATGTGTTGTTTTGTCATTTAGCCTTCGAGATGGCACAAAGGACTCTTCTAGGGCAAAATCAGGCCTTTCTATTTATATCACAGGACCTTTTGGTTGTTAAGCAGTTTTCACCCATCTGAATAAATCCGTTGACTCCAGACTTGGGTCATGTCAGAGAGAAGATTTTCCAATCTGCCTTTATATTACTTTGATGACAAAGTTGCTATGCGTAGTTTTCCTTGGATGTACTCTTCAACTTCTTTTTAGTACTAATTGAAAAATTTAGTAACTGGGTAAAAACCTTCACACCCCCATAAAATATCTCTCCACTCACGTTTGTCAAATATTTGTGTCAGTTTACTTACTCCAAACTATGATAAATTGTTTTTATTATCATTGGGGGAAAAAATCAGGAAAAGGTGTTGAGGAGTGTTGTAGTGCGAAAACTTTTGAAGCAGCGCCGCTAAAAGGCTTGTCAATTCGAATCACATTTCAAGGCCGTTTTGTTGTATAAGAGATAGTAAAGCCATAGCAGGCAATTCATTCTGTTGCTGTGAAATGACCCCCAGAAAAGACTAACAGCAATTCTATTCAATCATTTAAAAGCGCTGGACACCTATGGCAATTGTCAAAGAACAATATTCTCACCAGGTGTATCCCTACATGCATAAAATAACAAATCTGTGAAAATTTAGACTCAATTGGTCATCGAAGTTGCAAGAGAATAATGAAAGAAAATACACCATTGTTGCACAAATTTGTGTGTTTTCAGCTGCCCACTAAAAGGCTTCAGGCTTGAAGTCTTTTATTATTTGAGGGAGAAATTACCTCTTTCTTAAAATTTATGTGACATTAGAGGGAGCCACAATGCTTTATACTATCAACAGCTCTTCATTGCCCGTTTCCAAGTAAGTTCTTAGTTCTTATGCTTACAATTATCTTTGAGTAATTACCGATAGTGTCCAGGGGTCGATTTCACAAAGAGTTAGGACTAGTCCTAACTTATGACTAGTCCTAAGAGATATCAAAAACGCATAGCTAGTCTTAAGTTAGGACGAGTAACTCGTCCTAAGTCGAGATAAGACTAGTCCTAACTCTTTGTGAAATCCACCCCTGTGTCTTTAAAAAAAATACAACTCATGGGGTCTATATGAATTAGGCAACCTTGGGATTTATAGTAGCTCGGAAAATCAATTCAAACTGACCCAGCCCAACTTTATAGACCCCTTGTTGTACACATCAGAATCCCAAACTGCGCCCTCTTTCAGGCCAAAGAAATACCTTGCATTGGCTGAGAGTTTTGCATGATGCAAACACACACCATGCGAATTACCAACGTTTGTCCTTGGCGATGATGGCCTGTTATGCAAGGGAATTATTGTTATATAAGCCTGACTAAGTTTGACCTACATTTTTAGTCACAGCTTTAGCAGAACGAAATGTTGGGAACAATTCTGCCAAGAAAAACTTGTATTAATATTGCCTGTGGTTGGATGCTCTTTTATGCTAAACATTATCAATTTGCTACAAAAGCTAATCAAAAGGTTACAAGCCAAATCAGCCCTGGAAATACTCTACTCTGCTTAAACCAGCTTTATGCAATTAGGTTGTGGTATTTTGGCTGGTAACTGTGGTATATAGGCTTAGACAGGAATTATATTCTTCCTACTTGCATCTGAGTTCCAGTTTGTTTTTCTCTTGGTTAAATCAGAAAATTGCAGATTAAATCGCTTGAAAAGTGTGATGAAGCCCTCACTATGCGCTAATGTCAGCCCTTGTTCTGGATAAAATGTTCCTACTTTTTCCCAAGGACCAAACACCATGTCTGCTTTGAAAAAAATGTAAACAATGCATTGGGATGTGGACTACCTAAGGTCTGAGATGTGTTTTGAGGTGCCAAGACAAATGTCTTGTACAATCCAGGCCCTGGTAGGGGGTAGACATTTGATGGGATAAAAAGCGACTGTCAAAATTAATTGAAAAGAAGGTGTTACAGTTTACTTTCTTCAGGGCTGTCTTTTTTAGCCTCTTCCTCAAGCCTTGGTTTTGCTACAAAATTACTGGATAACGGACTCACATATAGAAACTTGTTTTGACTGACTATTGTTGATTTTTGCAAAAGCCTTGGGTACAGCGAACAAAACTAAAGAAATCCTTGTGCATGAGGTATGAAGAATGCTCCAACTGTGCTTTATTGTGCAAAAGAACACAGTAATCACTCTCAAGCAATGATTCAGAAAACTGAATGAAGGGGAAATATCTTCCACATAAGTAGATGTCGGTGTTTTAGAAACACCAGTCTGAATCCAGGGGTTGTTTTTTAGGCTAGAATCCCCTCTTCACAATCTCTTAAGTGATGCCCTTTTGTGCAGTAGATTATTTTGCTGTCAGTCCTGTGTGTTTATTAAAGCGATGCATTACGAGTAACAAGTCAGACAATACCTTTAGTAGGATGACCTGCCTCTTCAATTCTAAATCCCTTAATCTATGTCGTTAATACTTGGTTGGATTCATACATCATGACTCAACCAAAATATCAGCAAGGACTGTCGAGAATCTGACAACAGAGTGTCACACTTTGTTGTGAATCAATAACAATGTGTCCAAATTCTTCACTGCCACTTTGTTCTTGAAGGATTAAGCGCGGCTTACACACAGTTTAGAGAGATGCTCCACAGTCGCGCCGAACCAAATAGATTAGGAAAGACTCTAGGTCAATCCAAATAAATTTTGGTTTCAGACAGGTGACCTTAATCTAAATTGGCTGGAGATGAAAATAAAATGAAAAACATTTCTAGATTCCCTCTTGCAGATACATAACAAAGATAGTGATCATTTGTTCAGCAAAGATTTTTTTTGTTTTTGGTTGATGTCACTTTCCAAGTATGTTTTGTTTTGAGGATTTTTTTGTGCTGAGTTTAGCCCGGTTCATACTTCCTGCGAATGCGCATGCGAAGTTAATTTGACGTGAATTTGACGTCACAACTCTCCTTCCGCATCGATATTTGCAAGTGAATAAGCAGAGTTGAACTGCTGCGAATTATTTGTTGCGAATTTGTGATGTCAACATTCGCTACGCACTTGCATTCGCAGGAAGTATGAACCAGGCTTTATTTGGGGATTGCATCAACTTAATGCTATGTAAATTTGTACAAGGGTTGTTATTCCAATACATTTTCTTTGCTGTATGACATTAATAACATTTTGTTTTACTTTCTTCATGAAGCTGTACAGGGACGTGCCATTGCTGCCAACATTTTCAACTCAAAGAGTCCACAGCAAGAGTCCTCACCAAAAAAAGCTGAGGTGGAGACTAGACGTGCTCCTACTGTCTCCATGGTAAGCCAGACTCAACTACAGAGTTGTTACAGATTGCTATTCATAGCCAGAATTCATAGAGCCCAAACTGTCTTGCAAAACTTATTACCTGAATAAATTGCATATTTTTGACAACAAGATTTGGGCAGACATTTTCAACAGGTATTAGTCATTCTGTGCACAGGGGGACAATCATGGGTACACATTATTTATTTTATTTTTTTTCTATTTTTTGAACAACAATTTGGAAACCACTGATGTAACAGTTATCTTCATAATATTTATCAATTAACAATTGCATGGTGATTAAAAAGTGCTCAAATTTGTTGAATACATTTAGTTCATATTTGGCAATATTTATCTGAATTTCTTACACCTTTAACACGAAACCTGTAAACTACATGTAAGTGACAATTTGTTTGCTCATTTTTTATCTATAGGCTCCAACGAACGTGGTACCCACTCTACCAGTCAAAAGTGCTACTACCCCTAACCAGTTTAACAACACCCCACTCAGCCAGGTACCCAGTCTGGCTGGGCTCGGGAGGGGACTGGGCGTACCAAGAGGTGGTAACAGACCTGGCCTTGGAATGCCTGCTGTGGGTGAGTTTTCAGAACAATTTTATATCAAGACACTTAACCATTGCTTCGTCCTTTGGATGGGACATAAAGCTGTTGGTCCCATGTGTTGGTAGTGTACCGCATGTAAAACCCAGTGCACTTATCGAAAAGAGAAGGGGTTCGCCCCTGTGTTCCTGGCTGTGGCTGCTGAATGTGTTGTAGCACCTTGTAATCCCTTGTAAGGTGCTTCATAATTGGGTCTCTGAATTCATACCTTTCAATCACCCATCTTTCTGTATAAGCGCCTTGTTGGTAGTTGCGTGCGCTACATAAGACTTTGATATTATTTTTATTACTATATAAATTTGTGATTTTGATTATTACTTCTAATACAGGTCATCAGTCAAGGACCCTGGCATATAGCATGGCTGACCCACTCCTATAGCTTCATGTGGTGAAACTTGTGAGATATTCTCAGAGCAAAATAAAGAAGAGAGAATGACCCTTAGAAAGAAGAAGTGGTCAAGGAAGAAAAAGTTGAAGAATGACCCTTAGAAAGAAGAAGTGGTCAATGAAGAAAGAGTTTAGAGAACGACCCTTCAGAAGAAGGATGGGGTCAAGAAGGAAAGAGTGAATGCAAGTATTAACTTATGCCAAAAAGTATTAGGACTTTTTTTTTTAACTTGTACTTATTTCGGTTAGCACACACTTGTTGAGATTTATTTGTGTGTTTATTTTTCGGTGCTGTGCTCCTATACTTTGTTGGAACGCTTTATTCATTTATTTTTGTTTATTCATAATTTTTTTATTTTTTTTTCACTATTGGAGTGTTTATAAAGTGTATACTTTGTATACTTAAATATTCAAGATACCAGTAGGTGGGAAAAAAGTCCCACATTACAATTAGTTGAAGTCATTTATGCTTTTAGATCTTCATTTTTTTTATTTGACTGTTTATTAAAGTTCCAACTTTTGAAACACAATATGTTAAGAGCTCAAGTGGGGATGAAACTTAACACTTTTCTTTTCATTAAAAAACCTCTGCGATGTCATGTTAAAATTAAAATTAAAAAAAGGAACAGCTGAAAATCAAGTTAATAGACAAATTCCAATAAAGAACTGTACTAGAAAGTTAACTAACAATCATTTTATTTCTTGATCTTAATGTAAAAGGCGAGGTATACTTTTTAGTAAATGTCAAAGACCAGTATCATCACTTCTCATAACTAAGCATGCATAAAATAACAATCTAGTGATAAATTGGGCTCAATTAATCATTAAAGTTTAAAGAAAATGATGGAGGAAAAAATAATCCTTGTTGCAGAAAAAATGTTGTCCTTTTAGATGCCTGAGAATGGCTTCATGTCTGAAGCCTCACTCAGATTCAATTTTTGGGGTGAACATTATCTTTTTCTTGAAAATTACTTTACTTAAAATAAAAATATTTCTCCAGTGCTCTTAATCGGGTAAGTTTTTAAGCTCAATGACTTGTATATGGAAAAGTTTGTTCATAAATTCATTAGAGAAGCTTTCATTACAAGCTTCTTAAGGTAAAACTTGACACATGAAATCTTCAAACAAAGATTACACTTTCAGTCTAACCCAGTAAAATGTTATAATTGTTGACAGATTAGTTTTAAAGCCACTGGACACTATTGGTAATTACTCAAAATAATTGTTAGCTTACAAAGTTACAAAGTTACTTCGTAACAACAATGAAGAACTGTTTATAGTATAAAACATTGTGAGAAAAGGCTCCCTCTGAAGTAAAGTAGTTTTGAGAAAGAGCTAATTTCTCACTTAAATATTAAAAGACTTCAGGCCTGAAGTCTTGTCTAACACAGGTTTGTTTTTTATGAATATATTGGGACACACCAGGTGAGAATAGTGGTCTCTGACAATTAAAGTGTACAGTGCCTGTAAAGCAAGCTGTAATAAAAGTTTTGAAACATAAGATGTCGTTCTTGTCTTACTACACCTTTTTAAATTGCCATCTAGTAGTTTTAAAGAGTAACTCATTTATTAACGTTTTAAATATTTATATGTTTAAATGTGTTTGTTGTTTTTTGCCTTTTATGGCATCTTTGTTAGGTCTCCCGTTTAGATCAGTGTATTTCAAACCGAGGCTGGAGTGTAAAATAGTCTGGTCCTTCGAGGTGAAAGGAAAATGATTATGTTAGAAGTTGCTGTGTATAGGGGACCTGACAAAGACAATCATGAGATGGTTACAGTTTATGCAAGTTTTCAGCATTAACACACAAGAAGTAAAGTAAATAAACAGTTCATTTCTCATTGACTAAATTTTTAAATGCTTTTAAAATTATTGTGATTGAATTATTTTTTTAATCTAAGTTTGAATCTTTCTATTTCGCTTTTGTACGATCTCATTTTAATGTCAAAATCGCCAAAATCACCAATCGTGCTATTTGATTTATATGTCATAACAAAGCTATTTTTAATAAAAGTTCTTAAGTTTTTTTTTAAATAAAGTTTTTGTGTTTGGTTATGTAAATAAAAAGTGACCGATTTATAGAATTACTTTGCTGTTTCCCAATACTTGTTTGGTGTCAAAATGTTGGGTGGGTTAATTGTAAAGAATTTCGGTACTTTTTCTAACACAAAACACAATGTACACACATTAAAATTACACAGTTTGAAGATAGTGATAATACAAAGGTTCCGGTAAAATATTAGTTGCTGAAGTGCCATAGTTTTTGAGAAAGAAGTAATTTTCCACGAATTTGATTGCAAGATCTCAGATTTATTACTTGAGGTCTCGAAATCAACCATCTAAACGCACACAACTTCGTGTGACAAGGGTGTTTTTGTCTTGCATTATTATCTCGCAAGTTCGATGGCCGATTGAGCTCAAATTTTCAAAGGTTTGTTATTTTATGCATATGTTGAGATACACCAACTGTGAAGGCTAGTCTTTGACAATTACCAATAGTGTCCACTGCTCTTTCAAAGACTGCGCAGTTGATCTAGCTCTGGTATAATGCTTGAACTGTTGTATCCACAAGACAGCACGGCCTGTATCAACAAATTGTACTCCACAACAACTGGTTTATCAAGACCAGAAACATAGGATTCGAACTGGCTCTAGCTACCGGGCAACCTCGGTAGTCTAGTTGGTAAGACACTGCTCTAGAATTGCAAGGGTCGTGGGTTCGAATCCCACCCGAGTAACGTGCCTGTGATATTTTTTCACAGGACTCGGGGAAAGTACTGAGTATACAGCGCTAGCACACATCGGTGTATGAAAAACCAAAATTAGGGCCAGAATTAAAACAAGGAACAAAACCTATGTACTCAGTTTGCACATAGTGTTTTTTATTTGAACAAACACGTCGAGAATATTGATCTTATTATATTTCTTATGTCAACAGAATTTCGAGATATTTAATTATCAGACTCTCCAAAAGTAAACACTTGAACAAAATCAAGATGTATCATTTAATCTGGTGGTTACTCGCCCAATGCTAAAATCACTGGACTCGGGCATGTGATCATCCCGTGTAAATTTCGAGTTCTGCAGCGCGGGTGACATCAAACCAAGGAGAGGACGAAACACAAACAAGTTTGTTTAGATCCTTTTTATTTATCTTCAATTAACTTAAATCTTTCTTGAAATCAAATCCTGATGGATAATCTTAAAGTCTAAAGAAGTCCAAAAACTATTAAGCTGTTTGTTCTGTTTGTTAGGTTATCTGGTTTCGCTTTGTTTTTTTATCGGTATGCTTAGCCTATTACATGTAATTGCTTCAAGCATGAAGGTAAGCAACCATTGTCCGTCCCCAGTCTGCTTGGCCATTCAGAAAACCACCAACAAAGTGTAGAATGTATACCCGTCTTCTAATGCTGAAGCATTAAGCAAAATTTTGTGCTTAAGCAGCTCTATGAAATTGGGCCCTGGTGGGACCATAGACCCCACCAATAACACAGCAGTGTTATACACTAGTACCCATAGCTCACCAAAATGTTCATTTTGGATGTCCTCCCTGGTGGGACCATTGACCCCCAAGTAACTTTACCAGTGCTACTACCATAGCTCACCAAAATGGCTGTCGATTGTGGAAACCCACAGAAGACAGGAAAATTCTTTATTTTTGGTGTTCTCGCTGGTGGACCCCTATTGATTCAGGTATTACTACCACAGCTCACCAAATACCTTCTTTGTGTGAAACCCACATCAAAAAAAGGACAGGTAGAAATCTTTATTTGTGTGTTCTCCCTTGTGAGACCTACAAAACAAAACAACGCCCATCCACGACTGCTCCCGAGGATCAATGATGTTGTGGTGGCAGACTTTTAATCGCCTTGCAACTCTCCAAGGACTTGCCCGTCAAGGCAGTGATTGAAGGTGACTGACAAATATCTGGGATTAATCCTATACTTTTCAGTACGGAACTTACATAACTTCTCTCGTTGAATTTATCTTGTTTATCTTTCGGGCAAAGCAGGGTAGAAAACAAAACTTTGTGTTTTTTGTCCGTGTATTGTAGATTTGACACAACTCTCAATACGTCGTTGAAAAGTTTGTTTCCATCAACTCACAGATAGGCCTATATGTTTGTTTCTATATTAATCAAAGCCCCACCCAAAGTACAAACTGCATTACCAACAAAATTTAACCCCTGATGGTGACAAGGGGAGTTTTAATTCGAACTGATAACTGATAAAAGCAGTCCAAATCCTCAAAAGAACATTTCCATCTGAAAACTCACCACAGTATAAAGTTCATACTAACACCAATCCTCCAAAGAAAAATTACCATTTGAATTTACTGATTTCAAAGTAGGCCCACATCCTCCAAAAAAATACCAGTAGCTTCCATCAGACAAACTGGTAACGTCAGACAAAGGCACTTAACCCGCAAAAACACCGTTTCTTAAATTGATTGCCAAAATCAAAATAAATCACACAAACCGTTTTTTTGTTGGTTTCACTCAGATGTGACTGCTGAATTTGATATCAAACTTTACAGATTGGTTTAGACCTATATGGTGGATTTATTCAAGATGGAAAAAAGCTGGCCTATGGTAACTCTTCACACAAGTTTAATATTTTGTCCATTGAAAGACTTGAAACCGCGACAAATACTATTAATATCGATTATAGATCACCCTGCGAAAATAATTACATAGTGCCGCCGCATCATGTACGCAGTTGATCATTGTCGTGTACTTTTGCACTACGATAACTGCCAGAATACAAACGTGACTCCATTGTTATCGTGTACGTACACGGTAGTTATTATGTACGTACAGATTCGCTTTAGACTTGGCATGTACGTACACAAACTGTACACGATAATTGTGTTATGTATGAACAGCACACAATAACTCCATAATGTTTGTGCACGTACACAAATAACTCCAGACTTTTCGTGTACGTATATGATAGTTATCGTAGACATACATAACAGTATCCTGTACGGACATGCTAGGTATCCTGTACGCACCGATTATTATTGTCCCGAAGGTCTATAGTTACGCAGCGAGACAACTCTAAACCACATGAGTTTTGTGTACAAAAGTAAACTACTTGTTTTCGCTGCAAATAACAAAACAAGTGTTGTAACTTGAAAACTACTTGTTGTAATCCAACTGTTTGATTAGCTTATTGTGAGATTGTTTTGAAATGGCTCCACAATCTTCACAGTCTCTTACATTTGGTCAATTCCGCCCTTTTTGTTTAAAAGTTTACAAATTTACTTTAGAAGCCTCAATAATAGATCATCCAAAGTGAATTCCTCTTGAGCACGGATCTCAATGGATTAATTAAACAAACCGGAGACTGCATGTTGTGGCAGGAAGTATACACAGGTGTTGATACCCTGAAGGGAAAGCCAACACCAGAAATTCCAAAGTTGATCCTAGTTTTATCGATAAGCAAATACTAGACACCGAAACAACTACACAAATATCTGAGTATTTAAGATAAACAAAACCATTGTCGAGTTTCATCAATGAAAAACATGAGTTTGAGCCCAATTTCATAGAGATGTTGCTTACATAATGTTTTAGCTGAGCCCAAACAAATACGAAACCAGTCAGACATGGCTGATATTATCCCTTTAATTAGTGATAAGCACGATCGTTTTGTGCTTATATTAATTTGGACTACCCCCGCACACAGAACCCCAAACCCCGCCCCTTTGCACCCCCTCGATGAGATCGAAACATTTACCCCCATATCAAAATGTCTTGTCAGGCCCAAAGTATTTTGTCCAGGATTGTAGACCTAGAGTGGACAGTGACTTGGTTGTCTGTGGGCCTTGATTGTCAGGATAGACGTATCTGGTTCATACAAATAAGAAGATGTTTGGAAGTTGTATGGGATCTGCTGGGGTAAACAATCATACAGTTCTTCTAAAGAAATGTTGAGTCTAAACTCAACAGGTTTACACGAACTCTTCCTAGAACTTCATTCAAAGCATAGGCTTATCACATTGCTGTCCGACAAAGCTTTACTTCTTCGCTGTTATCTGCAAATTAGTTTCTTGTAACACACCGATATTCACAGGGTGCAAACAAACTTGTCTTGTGTCATTTTCATCACGGGTTTGAGAACTACTGAAACACGTTTTTCATGTTGGCTTATCACGTCACACAAACATCAGTGGAGATGTGTTTTTGTCATGGTGTGTTTGCCATTAGTGTGTCTTTTTGAACCGTTCCCGCCACAATTATCTTCTATCAAGAATAAGTGACAACGCCTTGTGCCTTTCCTTGGAAAAAGCCCCCTTCCAGTCCATTTTATGTTACAATATATGTGTAAAAATAAAAACGGTTTGGTGTTATCCTCGCTTTTACTTATGTAAAGATGTTCTATTTATAGCTCAACAATTTACACAATCGACAAAAATCACTAAAAATAAAGGTTAATCCAAGCAGACGGAAGAGCTTAAACTATTGTACGATTTGTAGTTGTAAAGTTTGTTTTACTCTCGATCAACCTTGTTTCTGGTTCTCCCACTCTCCCTCACAAAAAATGGACATCATCTGCCAAGGAATGTCAGTTTGCATTGTTGTATTTTACCCCGTGAACAAAGGGCAGATTTTCCGGTATTGACTCAATCCACCCCAAAGAGGTGGTGGTGTGTATGGAGTGTTCACCCGGTATAGGCCTCCAGACTCCTCTTACGGTGGCTTCAATTCAACGGGAAGCCCTGCAATAACCAGCGGGAAGGCCATCTGATCATCAGATAGCCACGGTCCGTTAAAACACCAGCATTTCTTGTCTTCTGTATACCCATGGGGATCCAACTTTTAAAACCTATAATTACACATCTAACCTAAGGATACCATTCCCAGTGGATCTTTCCAAGAAACTGGTGTGTAATGTGTATATGGGGAAGTTTCCGGTAACGCTGACGTCATCAACGCAGTGTCTTGCAACAAATATTTTCTTTTGCCCGAGGAATTCCTTCTTTCATATAAGACCTGACAACACATCTTCACTGACCACAAGAACTTCATTTAAAGAGCAAATATTATGTATAAAGCACCTTGCAAAAAACATGACGTAACTTTTAAACGTTTATTCTTTTTCATTAAGTTGTTTCAGCCATCCAACTGCCTGAAGGTGGTGTGAAGACAATGTTCCAATTTCCAGGCAAAATGTTTCCTTTTCAAATACCATTTCTAAAGACTAAAATGTCAATTTCCGAAGTTGTTATCTTTTTCAAAAAAAAAAACAAAAACGTAAAGAAAACAAAATTCCGATTATAACTTAGCAATCAAATGCCCTTCAAAAATGCGACTGGTGCAATTTGGCGCCATGCGTTTTTCTTCAGGGACCTCTTGAATGTACAAGAAACCTCTCACCATTTTGCCTCGATCTATTTACTCCCAACTTGAGTCAATTATGCATATTACGGTGTCCCGCTACCCGAATCTTCAATTGTCACCCTTTGTTTTCCCATCACCATGCGTGAATGTTTGAAGACCCTTATAGCTTATCTAAACAAATGCTTAGCGTAACCCTGAGAACCTGCATAATAGGGCTTCTTGGTAAGTGTGAACTTTTTGGCAGGTTGGAGGAGGCAGTTGCATTTAGGAGTGAGCAAATGAAGTGGATTGAAAAGTGGAGCGCGTAAATTTGACATGCAATTAACAGTGTTGTTTGAACATGGTATTACCGAGACGTTATAACAGTGTTGTTCAAACTGAATGCTTCACGTTCCAAACCGGCCCCTGGCAATAATATGACTTATGCAAACATTTTTGTTAAGTGTTTTTTCTTCTTTCATGATTTAGGTGCGTGATGGCCAGTGCGCGAGACAATACCATGGTAACACATATCAAGCGTGTATGACGTCACTTTGATGACAAAAGTGACCTTGCACTTAGTAACAGGGGCACTGTCTTGCAGGTACAATTATAATGAACTTCTTTTGTCTATTGTTGTTAATATTATTTATTAGTTTTTGCTAAACTTCTGTCGTCAGCCAACTTCACAATAACAGAGATACGGACAACAATATAGGTTTAGCCCTAAACATTTTGAAGAAAATGTAAATTATTGTGGTTTCCTTTCACATTGCATTACTGACAATATTGGTTTTATATGGTGGCTCAAAAGGATTTGCAAAGCATTTTTTCTTTCACGATTTGGACCAAAATTGCAAACACTTGCGGAAATATTTCCTCACTGATAGGGGACAAAACCGTAAATAGTACAGTGTACTATCTAATGGGCGTGGAAACATCACCTCGTCATTAAACTCATCTATAATGTGAAACTCTGATAAAACAAAGTTAATTTAGAGCAGGGCAGACAATCTGTTGTAAAAACAACCCTCACGTTAGCTAATGTTTTAATGTATAAAATATTACCCTTGAAACCTAAAGTAATGGAGATTTCGAAACTTGAGTAATTTTTCTGAACAGTGGACCTCATGCTTCAAGTTATAAAAGTCGAGTTTGAAGGCTTGGTCTTGTTTATCACATCCCCATCTTGTTTATGGAAATTTTAAAGACATTTTAAATGTTTAGTGTATAGGCCAATAAAAAGTAATGTATTAATCCACATTTAAAGTGGTTCTTATTGATCTTTGTTTGTGTTTTTACTGTTGTGTAAATCAGCTTTTGGCTGTGATGAATGACAATAGTCAACCATTACAAATATATGAACGGATGGATGGAATTGTGGATATTTTGCCAGTCATCTCTGTTTGAGTAAGACTTCTTTGGTAAACATGAACTGAAACCATGGCTGTTTGGACCATTATGCGTGAACCTCCATTGTGAGATTTAATTACCTCAGGCTGATGTAAGGCAACCATTTATTATGCACTAAATACAATATTTATTGTTACTGGTTCAAAACGATTCCTTGCTCTATGGTAAACCCAATATTCAATTCCGAAACTAATCTTCTTTTTCCGGTTTTGAGTCGCCTCTAAGTACGGCAGTGTGCCTTACAAATAGTGTTTCAACCCAAGTGTTTGGTTTCCAGAGCTCCATTTCTAAAAAATCTATTTTTGTCATCTGGTAACGAGAGATTGAAAGACAATGTTGACCCGGGCCAGAGTCTTTGTTTGTTGTTTAGACAAAAGAGCCAATGGAAGTAAATTCATTAGGGTTTGTTCGGGTCCAGCGACCACACCATGACCTCAAGTACAACTGGTGATCTCTATGGATGGAGTGGTATCTACCGTAGACGTGCAGTAAATGAACTGTCTGTTTACTATTATTTATTTCAGACCAACACAACAAATTATTAAAACTAATTGAATCTTGGGATATGAAACAGTGGTTATCTGTATTTTATTCGGACCAAGGCGGATCAAGGTTTTTCAAAAACAAACCTCTGGTCTGGGAAATATTATCTAGTTGAAAACTTAAAATGGGAACTTGAGGGAACACGTTGCCTCGGATTGGTCGAGTTGGTCGTTGAAAGCGTTCTGTGTAACCGTTTGTTGTAAAAGCATATTGGTAGAAAGATGTTGTAAAAGTAGAATACAATGATCTACACAAATATGCCTCGAAATTGCGTGGTTTTCTTTTTACCTCGTAAACTTATAACATGGTCGGCCATTTATGGGAGTCAAATTTTTGACTCCCATATGGCCGACCGTGTTAGTTCGCGACGTAAAAGGAAAATCATGCAATTTCGAGTGATACTTGTGTGGATACTTATATTCTACTCTTAAAACATCTTTCTAACCATATGCATTTCATAACAAACGGTTTCACACGCTTTTTATAGACCAACTCGTCCGATCCAAGGCAACGTGTTCCTTTAAGCAAATCCATGCTGTTGTCCTAAAATAAAATAAACAACACATCCTCCTCTTGTGCAATCTAGGACATTTAAAGAAGCGTTTTATTTTGTTATCCATTTTAAAATAAGGAACTGGTTTTCATTGTCGTATGTTCATTATTTTCCCGGTCAGCAGAAATGAGTGGGAGGGCCAGCCACGCCCACCCCATAATCCACCTTTAATTTGTAGATTTGAGAAATGTTAAAGAATATTTTCCTGCCATTTATAGCTCAATGGAACTGGAGCAAAATTATGCAAACATTTCTGCTTTACGGTTTAATAAAACAAAGGCCTAAATACATACGAACCAGGTTTTAATAAATCAACTTAAGTACTGCTCATGAAAAATGAAAACATAATCCTATACTGTCTTTTTTGAAAGTTTTCTTTATATTGCAGGTTCTGTGCACCCCTATTAGGATGGAAATCAATGGTTTACCTGTAAAGACACTAAAGCACGGACATTGATCATCAACAAAATCGTTATGAAAAAAAATGTAAAGGGTACTCCAAACCACACTCCTAATATAACAAGACTTTAGCGACGCCATGGCATCAATGGAACAGTGACACCACTGTTTACAGAACCCCCAAACCTTTGAACATACACACTTTAAATCGCTTGTTATACACAGGGGCATTTTATGTAGAGATTTCAAGTGTTGGAATGCACACTTGTTGGTTATCCCATGGATGGAGGGTTATCCTAGCAGTTCGAAAAGGTGGTTCCTACGACCTGCTAGCTTCCCTGGCAAGATTCAGTTTATATTTGACACCGTGATAGTATTAACTAAAACTTTTCATAAAGTGGAGCCTGGAGTTTCGAGGAACTGAGACGAAAAGCCACTTCATCTTTTAATGGAACCTCAGCCACTTCAAACGCCGCGTAATTGGTTTGATTGAAGATTCCATCACATTAATCAACAAGCTGGTTTTACTACTTGAAGACGTTACCGTACCACTTGAAGACGCAGTCAGGATTGTCGTAACAGATCGGACTCAGCAGGATTACAAAGTAAGTTAGGGTCTTCTGACTGCAGGTGGGTTAATACAAGCAGCAGAGTGATTTTCTAAGAACTCCGTTTTTCTTCAATTGGCTGGATAGCCTGTGGCATTCAGACTTAGCTTGTGTCCGTCTATCTGTGTTCAAATGGTGTCATAATATGCCTTATCCCCTAAGGGCTTTCTCAATACAAAGTGTGAACAAATCAAGACTTGAGACCATCTTCTGAGACAGACTAGCAAAGGTGTGTTTTTGTTTGTTTGGAGGACTGAGTTTTCACAATTCAAGGTTTATCTCAAAATCCTACTCATAAATTTCCGCCCCCATCAAATTTTGAAACCTAAGTTGTAACAAAAACTTTGTGATTTGAACCATGGACTTCCGGCTCCAGAAGCAAACAGTGTACCAAAGGACCAACTCGATCAGTTGAAAAATCCTACTGATAAAATTCCTTCGCCCATCAAATTTGTGTAAATCTTAGTCATAACAAAAGACTTGAAAAAAACCCAAGGGACCTCCGACTCAAATAGTTCTACCACTACACCAACTCGACCAGTTGAAAAACCTTGGGAAAATCCTATCTAATAAATTTCCGTCGCCCATTAGTTTTTCTAAACTTATCTAAGTTGTAACAACAAAAATGTAGACCTCACCTGGGATTTGAACCAGGGACCTGTGGGTCCATATACAAACGGTTTTACCACTAGACCAACTCGATCAGTTAAAATATCCTAAAAAATCCTACTAATGAATTTCCGTCCCCCAACAAATTTTGAAATCTAAGTTGAAACAACAAAATTGTAGACCTCACCTGGGATTTGAACCAAGGACCTACGACTCCGGAGGCAAACAGTTCTTCCACTAGACCAACACGGTCAGTTAAAACATCCTGGAAAAAATCCTACTAATAAATTTCCGTCCCCCAACAAATTTTGATATCTAAGTTGTAACCAAACAATTGTAGACCTCACCTGGGATTTGAACCAGGGACCTCCGACTCCGGAGGCAAACAGTTCTTCCACTAGACCAACTCGGTCAGTTAAAATATCCTGGAAAAATCCTACTAATAAATTTCCGTCCCCCAACAAATTTTGAAATCTAAGTTGTAACAACAAAATTGTAGACCTCACCTGGGATTTGAACCAGGGACCTCGGACTCCGGAGGCAAACAGTTCCACCACTAGACCAACTCGGTCAGTTAAAATATCCCGGAAAAATCCTACTAATAAATTTCCGTCCCCCAACAAATTTTGAAATCTAAGTTGTAACCAAACAATTGTAGACCTCACCTGGGATTTGAACCAGGGACCTCCGACTCCGGAGGCAAACAGTTCTTCCACTAGACCAACTCGGTCAGTTAAAACATCCTGGAAAAATCCTACTAATAAATTTTCGTCCCCCAACAAATTTTGAAATCTAAGTTGTAACAACAAAATTGTAGACCTCACCTGGGATTTGAACCAGGGACCTCCAACCCCGGAGGCAAACAGTTCTACCACTAGACCAACACGATCAGTTGAAATATCCTGGAAAAATCCTACTAATAAATTTCCGTCCCCCAACAAATTTTTAAATCTAAGTTTTGACAACAAAATTGTAGACCTCGCCTGGGATTTGAACCAGGGACCTACGACTCCGGAGGCAAACAGTTCTACCACTAGACCAACTCGGTCAGTTAAAATATCCTGGAAAAATCCTACTAATAAATTTCCGTCCCCCAACAATTTTGAAATCTAAGTTGTAACAACAAAATTGTAGACCTCACCTGGGATTTGAACCAGGGACCTCGGACTCCGGAGGCAAACAGTTCTTCCACTAGACCAACACGGTCAGTTAAAACATCCTGGAAAAATCCTACTAATAAATTTCCGTCCCCCAACAAATTTTGAAATCTAAGTTGTAACAACAAAATTGTAGACCTCACCTGGGATTTGAACCAAGGACCTCTGACTCCGGAGGCAAACAGGTCTACCTCTAGACCAACTCGGTCAGTTAAAATATCCTGGAAAAATAATACTAATAAATTTCCGTCCCCCAACAAATTTTGATATCTAAGTTGTAACAACAAAATTGTAGACTCACCTGGGATTTGAACCAGGGACCTCGGACTTCGGAGGCAAACAGTTCTTCCACTAGACCAACTCGGTCAGTTAAAATATCCTGGAAAAATCCTAATAATAAATTTCCGTCCCCCAACAATTTTGAAATCTAAGTTGTAACAACAAAATTGTAGACCTCACGTTGGATTTGAACCAGGGACCTCGGACTCCGGAGGCAAACAGTTCTTCCACTAGACCAACACGGTCAGTTAAAACATCCTGGAAAAAATCCTACTAATAAATTTCCGTCCCCCAACAAATTTTGATATCTAAGTTGTAACAACAAAATTGTAGACCTCACCTGGGATTTGAACCAGGGACCTCCGACTCCGGAGGCAAACAGTTCTTCCACTAGACCAACACGGTCAGTTAAAACATCCTGGAAAAATCCTACTAATAAATTTCCGTCCCCCAACAAATTTTGAAATCTAAGTTGTAACAACAAAATTGTAGACCTCACCTGGGATTTGAACCAGGGACCTCGGACTTCGGAGGCAAACAGTTCCACCACTAGACCAACTCGGTCAGTTAAAATATCCCGGGAAAAATCCTACTAATAAATTTCCGTCCCCCAGCAAATTTTGAAATCTAAGTTGTAACCAAACAATTGTAGACCTCACCTGGGATTTGAACCAGGGACCTCCGACTCCGGAGGCAAACAGTTCTTCCACTAGACCAACTCGGTCAGTTAAAATATCCTGGAAAAATCCTACTAATAAATTTTCGTCCCCCAACAAATTTTGAAATCTAAGTTGTAACAACAAAATTGTAGACCTCACGTTGGATTTGAACCAGGGACCTCCGACCCCGGAGGCAAACAGTTCTACCACTAGACCAACACGATCAGTTGAAATATCCTGGAAAAATCCTACTAATAAATTTCCGTCCCCCAACAAATTTTTAAATCTAAGTTGTGACAACAAAATTGTAGACCTCGCCTGGGATTTGAACCAGGGACCTACGACTCCGGAGGCAAACAGTTCTACCACTAGACCAACTCGGTCAGTTAAAATATCCTGGAAAAATCCTACTAATAAATTTCCGTCCCCCAACAATTTTGAAATCTAAGTTGTAACAACAAAATTGTAGACCTCACCTGGGATTTGAACCAGGGACCTCGGACTCCGGAGGCAAACAGTTCTTCCACTAGACCAACACGGTCAGTTAAAACATCCTGGAAAAATCCTACTAATAAATTTCCGTCCCCCAACAAATTTTGAAATCTAAGTTGTAACAACAAAATTGTAGACCTCACCTGGGATTTGAACCAGGGACCTCGGACTTCGGAGGCAAACAGTTCCACCACTAGACCAACTCGGTCAGTTAAAATATCCCGGAAAAATCCTACTAATAAATTTCCGTCCCCCAACAAATTTTGAAATCTAAGTTGTAACCAAACAATTGTAGACCTCACCTGGGATTTGTACCAGGGACCTCCGACTCCGGAGGCAAACAGTTCTTCCACTAGACCAACTCGGTCAGTTAAAATATCCTGGAAAAATCCTACTAATAAATTTCCGTCCCCCAACAAATTTTGAAATCTAAGTTGTAACAACAAAATTGTAAACCTCACCTGGGATTTGAACCAGGGACCTCGGACTCCGGAGGCAAACAGTTCCACCACTAGACCAACTCGGTCAGTTAAAATATCCCGGAAAAATCCTACTAATAAATTTCCGTCCCCCAACAAATTTTGAAATCTAAGTTGTAACCAAACAATTGTAGACCTCACCTGGGATTTGAACCAGGGACCTCCGACTCCGGAGGCAAACAGTTCTTCCACTAGACCAACTCGGTCAGTTAAAATATCCTGGAAAAATCCTACTAATAAATTTTCGTCCCCCAACAAATTTTGAAATCTAAGTTGTAACAACAAAATTGTAGACCTCACCTGGGATTTGAACCAGGGACCTCCAACCCCGGAGGCAAACAGTTCTACCACTAGACCAACACGATCAGTTGAAATATCCTGGAAAAATCCTACTAATAAATTTCCGTCCCCCAACAAATTTTTAAATCTAAGTTGTGACAACAAAATTGTAGACCTCGCCTGGGATTTGAACCAGGGACCTACGACTCCGGAGGCAAACAGTTCTACCACTAGACCAAATCGGTCAGTTAAAATATCCTGGAAAAATCCTACTAATAAATTTCCGTCCCCCAACAATTTTGAAATCTAAGTTGTAACAACAAAATTGTAGACCTCACCTGGGATTTGAACCAGGGACCTCGGACTCCGGAGGCAAACAGTTCTTCCACTAGACCAACACGGTCAGTTAAAACATCCTGGAAAAATCCTACTAATAAATTTCCGTCCCCCAACAAATTTTGAAATCTAAGTTGTAACAACAAAATTGTAGACCTCACCTGGGATTTGAACCAGGGACCTCCGACTCCGGAGGCAAACAGGTCTACCTCTAGACCAACTCGGTCAGTTAAAATATCCTGGAAAGATAATACTAATAAATTTCCGTCCCCCAACAAATTTTGATATCTAAGTTGTAACAACAAAATTCTAGACCTCACCTGGGATTTGAACCAGGGACCTCGGACTTCGGAGGCAAACAGTTCTTCCACTAGACCAACTCGGTCAGTTAAAATAACCCGGAAAAATCCTACTAATAAATTTCCGTCCCCCAACAATTTTGAAATCTAAGTTGTAACAACAAAATTGTAGACCTCACGTGGGATTTGAACCAGGGACCTCGGAGTCCGGAGGCAAACAGTTCTTCCACTAGACCAACACGGTCAGTTAAAACATCCTGGAAAAATCCTACTAATAAATTTCCGTCCCCCAACAATTTTGAAATCTAAGTTGTAACAACAAAATTGTAGACCTCACGTGGGATTTGAACCAGGGACCTCGGACTCCGGAGGCAAACAGTTCTTCCACTAGACCAACACGGTCAGTTAAAACATCCTGGAAAAAATCCTACTAATAAATTTCCGTCCCCCAACAAATTTTGATATCTAAGTTGTAACAACAAAATTGTAGACCTCACCTGGGATTTGAACCAGGGACCTCCGACTCCGGAGGCAAACAGTTCTTTCACTAGACCAACACGGTCAGTTAAAACATCCTGGAAAAATCCTACTAATAAATTTCCGTCCCCCAACAATTTTGAAATCTAAGTTGTAACAACAAAATTGTAGACCTCACCTGGGATTTAAACCAGGGACCTCCGACCCCGGAGGCAAACAGTTCCACCACTAGACCAACACGATCTGTTGAGATATCCTGGAAAATCCTCCTAATAAATTTCCGTCCCCCAACAAATTTTGAAATCTAAGTTGTAACAACAAAATTGTAGACCTCACCTGGGATTTGAACCAGGGACCTCGGACTCCGGAGGCAAACAGTTCCACCACTAGACCAACTCGGTCAGTTAAAATATCCCGGAAAAATCCTACTAATAAATTTCCGTCCCCCAACAAATTTTGAAATCTAAGTTGTAACCAAACAATTGTAGACCTCACCTGGGATTTGAACCAGGGACCTCCGACTCCGGAGGCAAACAGTTCTTCCACTAGACCAACTCGGTCAGTTAAAATATCCTGGAAAAATCCTACTAATAAATTTTCGTCCCCCAACAAATTTTGAAATCTAAGTTGTAACAACAAAATTGTAGACCTCACCTGGGATTTGAACCAGGGACCTCCAACCCCGGAGGCAAACAGTTCTACCACTAGACCAACACGATCAGTTGAAATATCCTGGAAAAATCCTACTAATAAATTTCCGTCCCCCAACAAATTTTTAAATCTAAGTTTTGACAACAAAATTGTAGACCTCGCCTGGGATTTGAACCAGGGACCTACGACTCCGGAGGCAAACAGTTCTACCACTAGACCAACTCGGTCAGTTAAAATATCCTGGAAAAATCCTACTAATAAATTTCCGTCCCCCAACAATTTTGAAATCTAAGTTGTAACAACAAAATTGTAGACCTCACCTGGGATTTGAACCAGGGACCTCGGACTCCGGAGGCAAACAGTTCTTCCACTAGACCAACACGGTCAGTTAAAACATCCTGGAAAAATCCTACTAATAAATTTCCTTCCCCCAACAAATTTTGAAATCTAAGTTGTAACAACAAAATTGTAGACCTCACCTGGGATTTGAACCAAGGACCTCCGACTCCGGAGGCAAACAGGTCTACCTCTAGACCAACTCGGTCAGTTAAAATATCCTGGAAAAATAATACTAATAAATTTCCGTCCCCCAACAAATTTTGATATCTAAGTTGTAACAACAAAATTGTAGACCTCACCTGGGATTTGAACCAGGGACCTCGGACTTCGGAGGCAAACAGTTCTTCCACTAGACCAACTCGGTCAGTTAAAATATCCCGGAAAAATCCTACTAATAAATTTCCGTCCCCCAACAATTTTGAAATCTAAGTTGTAACAACAAAATTGTAGACCTAACGTGGGATTTGAACCAGGGACCTCCGACTCCGGAGGCAAACAGTTCTTCCACTAGACCAACACGGTCAGTTAAAACATCCTGGAAAAAATCCTACTAATAAATTTCCGTCCCCCAACAAATTTTGATATCTAAGTTGTAACAACAAAATTGTAGACCTCACCTGGGATTTGAACCAGGGACCTCCGACTCCGGAGGCAAACAGTTCTTCCACTAGACCAACACGGTCAGTTAAAACATCCTGGAAAAATCCTACTAATAAATTTCCGTCCCCCAACAAATTTTAAAATCTAAGTTGTAACAACAAAATTGTAGACCTCACCTGGGATTTGAACCAGGGACCTCGGACTTCGGAGGCAAACAGTTCCACCACTAGACCAACTCGGTCAGTTAAAATATCCCGGGAAAAATCCTACTAATAAATTTCCGTCCCCCAGCAAATTTTGAAATCTAAGTTGTAACCAAACAATTGTAGACCTCACCTGGGATTTGAACCAGGGACCTCCAACTCCGGAGGCAAACAGTTCTTCCACTAGACCAACTCGGTCAGTTAAAATATCCTGGAAAAATCCTACTAATAAATTTTCGTCCCCCAACAAATTTTGAAATCTAAGTTGTAACAACAAAATTGTAGACCTCACCTGGGATTTGAACCAGGGACCTCCGACCCCGGAGGCAAACAGTTCTACCACTAGACCAACACGATCAGTTGAAATATCCTGGAAAAATCCTACTAATAAATTTCCGTCCCCCAACAAATTTTTAAATCTAAGTTGTGACAACAAAATTGTAGACCTCGCGTGGGATTTGAACCAGGGACCTACGACTCCGGAGGCAAACAGTTCTACCACTAGACCAACTCGGTCAGTTAAAATATCCTGGAAAAATCCTACTAATAAATTTCCGTCCCCCAACAATTTTGAAATCTAAGTTGTAACAACAAAATTGTAGACCTCACCTGGGATTTGAACCAGGGACCTCGGACTCCGGAGGCAAACAGTTCTTCCACTAGACCAACACGGTCAGTTAAAACATCCTGGAAAAATCCTACTAATAAATTTCCGTCCCCCAACAAATTTTGAAATCTAAGTTGTAACAACAAAATTGTAGACCTCACCTGGGATTTGAACCAGGGACCTCGGACTTCGGAGGCAAACAGTTCCACCACTAGACCAACTCGGTCAGTTAAAATATCCCGGAAAAATCCTACTAATAAATTTCCGTCCCCCAACAAATTTTGAAATCTAAGTTGTAACCAAACAATTGTAGACCTCACCTGGGATTTGTACCAGGGACCTCCGACTCCGGAGGCAAACAGTTCTTCCACTAGACCAACTCGGTCAGTTAAAATATCCTGGAAAAATCCTACTAATAAATTTCCGTCCCCCAACAAATTTTGAAATCTAAGTTGTAACAACAAAATTGTAGGCCTCACCTGGGATTTGAACCAGGGACCTCGGACTCCGGAGGCAAACAGTTCCACCACTAGACCAACTCGGTCAGTTAAAATATCCCGGAAAAATCCTAATAATAAATTTCCGTCCCCCAACAAATTTTGAAATCTAAGTTGTAACCAAACAATTGTAGACCTCACCTGGGATTTGAACCAGGGACCTCCGACTCCGGAGGCAAACAGTTCTTCCACTAGACCAACTCGGTCAGTTAAAATATCCTGGAAAAATCCTACTAATAAATTTTCGTCCCCCAACAAATTTTGAAATCTAAGTTGTAACAACAAAATTGTAGACCTCACCTGGGATTTGAACCAGGGACCTCCAACCCCGGAGGCAAACAGTTCTACCACTAGACCAACACGATCAGTTGAAATATCCTGGAAAAATCCTACTAATAAATTTCCGTCCCCCAACAAATTTTTAAATCTAAGTTGTGACAACAAAATTGTAGACCTCGCCTGGGATTTGAACCAGGGACCTACGACTCCGGAGGCAAACAGTTCTACCACTAGACCAAATCGGTCAGTTAAAATATCCTGGAAAAATCCTACTAATAAATTTCCGTCCCCCAACAATTTTGAAATCTAAGTTGTAACAACAAAATTGTAGACCTCACCTGGGATTTGAACCAGGGACCTCGGACTCCGGAGGCAAACAGTTCTTCCACTAGACCAACACGGTCAGTTAAAACATCCTGGAAAAATCCTACTAATAAATTTCCGTCCCCCAACAAATTTTGAAATCTAAGTTGTAACAACAAAATTGTAGACCTCACCTGGGATTTGAACCAGGGACCTCCGACTCCGGAGGCAAACAGGTCTACCTCTAGACCAACTCGGTCAGTTAAAATATCCTGGAAAGATAATACTAATAAATTTCCGTCCCCCAACAAATTTTGATATCTAAGTTGTAACAACAAAATTCTAGACCTCACCTGGGATTTGAACCAGGGACCTCGGACTTCGGAGGCAAACAGTTCTTCCACTAGACCAACTCGGTCAGTTAAAATAACCCGGAAAAATCCTACTAATAAATTTCCGTCCCCCAACAATTTTGAAATCTAAGTTGTAACAACAAAATTGTAGACCTCACGTGGGATTTGAACCAGGGACCTCGGAGTCCGGAGGCAAACAGTTCTTCCACTAGACCAACACGGTCAGTTAAAACATCCTGGAAAAATCCTACTAATAAATTTCCGTCCCCCAACAATTTTGAAATCTAAGTTGTAACAACAAAATTGTAGACCTCACCTGGGATTTAAACCAGGGACCTCCGACCCCGGAGGCAAACAGTTCCACCACTAGACCAACACGATCTGTTGAGATATCCTGGAAACTGCTCCTAATAAATTTCCGTCCCCCAACAAATTTTGAAATCTAAGTTGTAACAACAAAATTGTAGACCTCACCTGGGATTTGAACCAGGGACCTCGGACTCCGGAGGCAAACAGTTCTTCCACTAGACCAACTCGGTCAGTTAAAATATCCTGGAAAAATCCTACTAATAAATTTCCGTCCCCCAACAAATTTTGAAATCTAAGTTGTAAAAACAAAATTGTAGACCTCACCTGGGATTTGAACCAGGGACCTCCGACTCCGGAGGCAAACAGTTCTACCACTAGACCAACTCGGTCAGTTAAAATATCCCGGGAAAAATCCTACTAATAAATTTCCGTCCCCCAACAAATTTTGAAATCTAAGTTGTAACAACAAAATTGTAGACCTCACCTGGGATTTAAACCAGGGACCTCCGACCCCGGAGGCAAACAGTTCCACCACTAGACCAACACGATCTGTTGAGATATCCTGGAAAATGCTCCTAATAAATTTCCGTCCCCCAACAAATTTTGAAATCTAAGTTGTAACAACAAAATTGTAGACCTCACCTGGGATTTGAACCAGGGACCTCGGACTCCGGAGGCAAACAGTTCTTCCACTAGACCAACTCGGTCAGTTAAAATATCCTGGAAAAATCCTACTAATAAATTTCCGTCCCCCAACAAATTTTGAAATCTAAGTTGTAACAACAAAATTGTAGACCTCACCTGGGATTTGAACCAGGGACCTCCGACTCCGGAGGCAAACAGTTCTACCACTAGACCAACTCGGTCAGTTAAAATATCCCGGGAAAAATCCTACTAATAAATTTCTGTCCCCCAACAATTTTGAAATCTAAGTTGTAACAACAAAATTGTAGACCTCACCTGGGATTTGAACCAGGGACATCAGACCCCGGAGGCAAACAGTTCCACCACTAGACCAACACGATCAGTTGAGATATCCTGGAAAATCCTCCTAATAAAGTTCCGTCCCCCAACAAATGTTGAAATCTAAGTTGTAACAACAAAATTGTAGACCTCAACTGGGATTTGATCCAGGGACCTCGGACTCCGGAGGCAAACAGTTCCACCACTAGACCAACTCGGTCAGTTAAAACATCCTGGAAAAATCCTACTAATAAATTTCTGTCCCCCAACAAATTTTGAAATCTAAGTTGTAACAACAAAATTGTAAACGTCACCTGGGATTTGAACCAGAGATTTCCGACTCCGGAGGCAAACAGTTCTACCACTAGACCAACTCGGTCAGTTGAAATATCCTGGAAAAATCCAACTAATAAATTTCCGTAATTTTGATATCTAAGTTGTAACAACAAAATTGTAGACCTATCCTGGGGTTTGAACCAGGGACCTCCGACTCCGGAGGCAAACAGTTCTTCCACTAGACCAACTCGATCAGTTGAAATATCCTGGAAAAATCCTACTAATAAATTTCGGCAATTTTGATATCTAATTTGTAACAACAAAATTCTAGACCTAACCTGGGGTTTGAACCAGGGACCTCCGACTCCGGAGGCAAACAGTTCTACCACTAGACCAACTCGATCAGTTGAAATATCCCGGAAAAATCCTCCTAATAAATTTCGGTAATTTTGAAATCTAAGTTGTAACAACAAAATTGTAGACCTAACCTGGGGTTTGAACTAGGGACCTCCGACTCCGGAGGCAAACAGTTCTACCACTTAGACCAACTCGGTCAGTTGAAATATCCTGGAAAAATCCACCTAATAAATTTCGGTAATTTTGAAATCTAAGTTGTAACAACAAAATTGTAGACCTAACCTGGGGTTTGAACCAGGGACCTCCGACTCCGGAGGCAAACAGTTCCACCACTAGACCAACTCGATCAGTTAAAATATCCCGGGAAAAACCAACTAATAGATTTCCGTCCCCCAACAAATTTTTAAATCTAAGTTGTAACAACAAAATTGTAGACCTCACCTGGGATTTGAACCAGAGATTTCCGACTCCGGAGGCAAACAGTTCTACCACTAGACCAAGTCGATCAGTCGAAATATCCCGGAAAAATCCACCTAATAAATTTCGGTAATTTTTAAATCTAAGTTGTAACAACAAAATTGTAGACCTACCCTGGGGTTTGAACCAGGGACCTCCGACTCCGGAGGCAAACAGTTCTACCACTAAACCAACTCGGTCAGTTGAAATATCCTGGAAAAATCCAACTAATAAATTTCCGTAATTTTGATATCTAAGTTGTAACAACAAAATTGTAGACCTAACCTGGGGTTTGAACCAGGGACTTCCGACTCCGGAGGCAAACAGTTCTAACACTAGACCAACTCGATCAGTTAAAATATCCCGGGAAAAACCAACTAATAAATTTCCGTCCCCCAACAAATTTTTAAATCTAAGTTGTAACAACAAAATTGTAGACCTCACCTGGGATTTGAACCAGAGATTTCCGACTCCGGAGGCAAACAGTTCTACCACTAGACCAACTCGATCAGTTGAAATATCCTGGAAAAATCCAACTAATAAATTTCCGTAATTTTGATATCTAAGTTGTAACAACAAAATTGTAGACCTAACCTGGGGTTTGAACCAGGGACTTCCGACTCCGGAGGCAAACAGTTCTACCACTAGACCAACTCGATCAGTTGAAATATCCTGGAAAAATCCAACTAATAAATTTCCGTAATTTTGATATCTAAGTTGTAACAACAAAATTGTAGACCTAACCTGGGGTTTGAACCAGGGACTTCCGACTCCGGAGGCAAACAGTTCTAACACTAGACCAACTCGATCAGTTGAAATATCCCGGAAAAAATCCAACTAATAAATTTCCGTCCCCCAACAAATTTTGAAATATATAGTTGTAACAACAAAATTGTAGATCTCACCTGCGATTTGAACCAGGGACTTCCGACTCCGGAGGCAACAGTTCTACCATTAGACCAACTCGATTAGTTGAAATATCCTGGAAAATCCTACTAATAAATTTCCGTCCCCCAACAAATTTTGAAATCTAAGCTGTAACAACAAAATTGTAGACCTCACCTGGGATTTGAACCAGGGACCTCCGACTCCGGAGGCAAACAGTTCTACCACTTGACCAACTCGATCTGTTACATCCTGGAAAATCCTATTAATAAATTTTCGTCCCCAACAAATTTTGAAATCTTAGTTGTAACAACAAAATTGTAGACGTCACCTGGGATTTGAACCAGGGACCTCCGACTCCCGGAGGCAAACAGTTCTACCACTAGACCAACTAGATCAGTTGAAAATTTTGTTATATTATTAGGTTTCTTTGTCTTTTCTAAGTTCCGTATATTTTGTGAATGAAAGAAGTGTTTGTTTTGAAAAGTAACAAATAATTTAAAACAATCAGTCAATCAATCAGTCAATCAATCGATCAATGTTGTTTTTTTACCAACCAAATGATAATACATTTAATGTATTAACTTTTTCCAAATACAAAAAAACTAGCTTAAGATATCGACATTCCTGAAAGTGTCAGTATTAATCAGGTTGATTGACAACTTATATAATTATTTTAAAAAGTTGACATAGAATAAGTTGTCTATTTGTTTACTGGCTTGGTATCCGTAATGTTACGCCTTAATGCGTCAATAATATCATAAGCAGACTTGCCACTCTATTTATTTTGATATTATTAAACCGTTTAACTCAACTACTGAAATGTCTGTTACAGGTCGGTGGCTAGGATTAAAATTACATCCAAATTAGCACAAAGTCAAACAATAAACCACAAAGGGTTGCATTAGACCCTATTGGTAACATTTTCCAGTGAGTGGATCAACCTCTACCAAACCATTACACAACACGGATTGTGCCGGAACCACAGCACTCTAAAAACTCCCCGGTTACAGTGACCTGGTTCCGGGTCCTGTAGACAGGCCTGACCGTTTCCTGTGCCCAATTTCATAAAGCTGCTAAGCACAAAAGTTTGCTTAGCATGACATTTCTTCCTTGATAAAAACAGGATTACCAATCAAATTTCCATTCATTTCTAATGCTTGTTACTGGTATTTAGCTTTTGTTTGCTTATCCTGAAAATCACGTGTTTTTATCAAGGAAGAAATTTCATGCTAATCAAATTTTTGTGCTCAGCAGCTCTATGAAATTGGGCCCTGGCCAGTTTGACCCGGAGTATGAGTCACCGGGTCAGCATGACCAAGGAATGATTCAGGCTCCCCAACACCCGAAATCTGGTTTACTGACCTGGGAGTTTTTAAGAAGCACAACTACAATGTGCAAACGCAAAAGTTTTGTTTTGATATACCACAGCAATAGGCCCTATCTTAGACTTCAGACAATTTGAACATTCAACAAGTTGTCATGATAACTGAGTGCATTTCTGTACCCATTCGTACACAGCCCTGTGACATCTCTTACGCATCGGTACTATCTTTTGTTCATCAAAAAACGACTATTCATTTTTGGAGTGGTTAAATCTCTGACCTCTGATAAAAATTGTCAGACCAGAATAATACGCCTCACGACACCATGATAACAGCAATAGTGATATTGGTTCAATATTTACTGACATATTATCTGTCCCTAAAGTATTTCAAAACCATTATATAAATGTTTGATAATCTTTGTTCAGACAGACACAAAATTAAGGGATTATAATATAATCTTAAGCTTATTGGTATGAAGATTGTACTGGCGCCAGCAACTTTGCATATTTCCCCCTAAAAAATGATATCAAAACTTCAGCTATCTTTTAATTTGATCGTGTCATTTTCCAATCGGCACATAACACTTTGAAGAAAAATGTCGTCATTTGTTGTTTGTAAGATTCATTCTAACTATCAACTTAAAAATAAAAAATAAAATAAAAAAACGTCCATTCGTCAAACCAACCTGTGAAAAATTCATCAAATTCGGTAATCCAATTTGTGTTGTGTAAGGAATCAGAAAAGTTAATGTTTTGTCAGTGATTGGTTAATCGTTGCTGGATATCGAATGAGACAAAATAAACATCGATGGTGATTTGGCGATCTTCGACTTAGTATTTCAGATTGAAATGTTTCTCTGGAGAAAATTGGGTAAAATTGTCCCAAAACAACCGATAACTGCATGGAATCGGTAGACTTTTTATATTTTGCATTCCTTTAGAAAACACGGCAAATGTTTAGCAACACCCAACAAACAGTGTATGTTTTGATTTGCCAGATTTGTGCTGAGGAATATTTCTTAACATGAGAAATACATTACACGTCTTCCTCAAATTGACAAATTAATAGCTTGCCTTCCATTTTAAAAAGATAATTGCCGTTCTCAACTGAATATCACACACACACACACACACACACGTCCTTCTTATTGATTGGTGGATCACGCGTCATGTATTTGCTGTCTGACGCTGTTATAGTACTGAACAGGCCCAGCCAATATAACTAATTATTGGACGCTACACAGTGTCGTTCCAAAAGTACTCGCTCCCCACCAGTCGTTCACGTTGTTCCAAAATTAAACAATATCGTCGTGTGGGCGGACGATTTTCCATGGCTATTTCTGGTGCATTATGGAAACAATGCGCAATGACATGCGTACAACGCAAAATGCCTATTTCATTCGCATGATTGCTAGGTGATGAAGTATATGTATTGCTTTTCCTGAGTTCACTCGGTTTCACCTCCTAAAATTGACTAGTCCAGACAAACAAACAAACAAACAAACAAACAACAAAACAACAACAAACAACAAACATATTCCTCAACAAATACAAGCACAAACATAGTAATACACAAAAACACTATTTTCTGCAATATCCAATAATCAGTCAAATTATTACAAGTTGACCTGCCATTATCTAAACAATCTGATTTGCCGAGTCATCAATATCATAATTCTAACACTAATTGCGAGCAAGTGAAGTTTGTACCCCATCCATCACCAATGAACAGACATCCAGACGACATTATGGCAATGGATCTCATTCTAACAATCAATGTTATGCCATAACAGCACTAGCCACAGTAATAGCAAAACAACCTTCATTAAATCCAACAATACAACACGTAAACCCACTTCGTTATGTGACACACGTGCTATTAATTTCACAAATAATTTTGCCGATTCATTATACATATCCTTTTACAGATATGATGGAGGTTTGTCAAGCTGGATGCACGCAACATTTCCACTTGATGTAATTCAATATTTCATCAATTGTGCTATTTAAAAATAGCCACCGTCATCGTCGGCAAGCAGTGATGTATGACAAAAGGATATAAAGAGGTGAATAAGAGCGAACCCAATGCCTTGATGATTAGATGGTTTGGGATACCTTACACCGTCTTTAACTCGCTCCATTGATCTATCAAAACTCGAGAGCCGAAAGTGAAACCTTTCACAACAATAGAGCACCTGTGGGCTCTACTGTGGAGGAATCAAAGGAACCTGGAGTAAGATGCCATTAGTGTGTACCACCAGTCCAACCGAATCATGTACACATACAGCACACCTTTATGCAGGATTTAACACTGTATTGGAACTGATCACACTGACTTCTTCCAGATGGATTCAAGTTAAGATTTCTTTAACCTTCAAGATTCGACTTTTGCGAACTAGTGAGGAAGGCAAGGTCACCAGTTGCAGTGAGCAACCGACCAATTGGTCAATATAAGTGTATAAAACAATCGCTTATTACATTGAATTTATGTTCAACTCGTCTAAACTTGTGTAAGCTCTGTACCGGCTCCAACATTACAACTTGTCACTTGGAAGCTGTAAAACGCTTTACATCACAACGGGAGCGTAATGGGTTGTGCATTTTTGTTTTAAAGCATCATTTATTGGTGAAATGTTTGACTTGAAAATTGGATGCTCAGAATAACTGTCATCGCAAGCGCCATCGTGATTTTCATCAAACTTGATTGCATTGATTTGATCATGTCTCAACTTATAATTTTCAACTGGAGAATTGTTTGGAATTTCCACTGCAAATTGGTGTTGTAACGTCACAAAACGGAATAAATTCAACAGCAAGTTGTGTTATGGACATTTCCCACACAGTGAACTGTCGACCTGACATTAATTCGACAATTTACAGTTCCAGTTAACAAAATTTGCTGAACATTACTTTCCGGATGGGTTCGAGTTATCTGAATTTCAGAAAACTGTATCACCCCAAAATCTTATGAATGATGATTTGAATTGTCGTTACAGCTATCATGATGAGACAAAAAAAGACAACCTCAAAATTTCAATAGAATTACCCTTTTGAAATGGATTGTTTAAGTGTATGGAATTACAAATAATCTGGTGATGCCAAGATCAATTCTGTGTCCGGATATGATTACATGACATTAAAGTGAAAGTCAATGCAGTATTCAGTGATCATGTCTCAGTGATGATATGCTGAAGTAAATTGCCAAGGAAACAAAAAGCCTACTCAATAATCCACAGGAATTTAAATGATTTATGTTAACTCTACCAGGAATTACAAACAACTGGTGTGGTCGCTTCACTAAGTGTGCCCAGAGAACAGTAGGTGAACAGTGCAGTGAAACTTAATATTCGGTATTCAGTGATCTGATTCAGTGATGACGTCAGGATTACACAGCCAATTAGATTCGTCGGAATCTCATGGTAATCGTGTCAACAATAACAACATTGTCAACACTTTTATGTGCACAACAAGGACAGGGGTGACCGGTATTGAGTTGATTGTGTCTATAGACGGGGAGCCGGCAGACGAGACGGAGTTATCACCGGTGTCGTCCCGCAGCAGTGACCGTAGCCCTTGCATCGAGCAGACCGACCAGAGGCGCGGAAGCCTACCCGACGGTATGCGGTTGTTGCCGCCGATAAAAGACCACGATTTTGAAACCTCTTACCACCACGGAAAGAAGTCGGCTGGTGGGAGTATAAGTTTACGGTCGAGTCGATCCAACAGCCCGATGCTGCTTGATCGTGGAGAAACTGGATTTCACTTGGAAGCCCCGGAGTCTGAAAAAATGCTACCAGCGCTGTATGACGGTGGGATGGCTACCCAGCGGACTCAGACCTTGCTAAGTCACAGTAGTCACAGTGGATCATCATCATTGATGGGGAGGTCGCTATCACCGCGTCCACCCTCCCCATCCTTCCCGTACCACACTTCAAGAGACCGACACATGAAACCAAGCGACATTCGCATTCTACAAAGGAGGTACAGTGAGGAAAAACAAGCAACTTCATTAGACTCTAAAATCTTAGGGCGGACACTCAAACCGGATAGTCCCTTGAGTGACATTACAGACAGTCATCCTATCTTGCAACGGAGACGTTCTTGCCAGCCAACTAAACGCATCCCACTCCCGAGGAGAGCCAGTGAGGGTGTCCTCCCATTGCCACCATCTCACCTTGGCAATTACCCCTACACGAAGAGCAAACTGGAGCAAATGAGCCAACCTGGTAGGTCATTAAGCAGTGGGAAAGAAGTTGGGGAGTTGATAACTCCAGGGGGAAAGAACTACCATGGAAAGAAACAATCCGGTAGTCTTGGCTTCTCAAGGATGTCAAAGTTGAACAGCGCTTCGTTAGAAGCGATTCACAAACATGAAGATGTGGACAGGGATAGTGAACATGAAAAGCAAAGGATTCTTAATTGGTTGGAAGGAGTAACAAAAGGCTCGCTGGATGACAGAGAAGGGGATTTAAGAAACAGTGAGATAATCCCTCTGAAGGGAGGCGGTTCAGAGACCGCAATCCGGATCATTCATAATGACTAACAACACCTTGTGGATTAGTTACGGATCATGCTGTCTCAGTGATCGACTTATTTGGTACGGATTAACAATGTTATAAGAAAGTCAACAGTCAAACGATATAAATGGATTTGAAGAATCCGATTTGTTATTCACTATGGGCTGTTTGCAAAAACAACTTTACTTTCAAAATGTAAATTTAAAGTTGTTACGCTTGTACTAACTAGTTGTTACTTTCTAAATAACCTGCAACCGATTTCACAAAACGCTAAGATTAATCCTATCTCGAGTTAGGACGAGTAACCCGTCCCAACCTAGGATGGGTTCAATTCGTCCAAACTGAACTCGTCCTAAGTCCTAAGATTAATCCCAAGTTAGGAAGAAAATCGACGGCTGGCTTGATCAGTGTGGTTATTGGTTCAAAGGCCTTGTTTTATGATCTTCCATTCAAGCATCCGTTTGTTCATACTTAGCTGGAATGGAACTTGGAAGGTAAACTTCGTAAAATGAGATTCAAGTTTATCATTTTCAGGGGGTTCTGAATTTAAAATGCATATTCTGATTTATAATTTGTTTTTGCTTTTACATGACTGTGTGTTTTATGCACTGTTCCTTTCCGAGCTGAAGAGCAGGGCCCAATTTCATAGAGCTGCTAAGCACAACAATTTTTCTTAGTATGGAATTTCTTCCCTGAAAAAAAAAAAACCGATTACCAACCAAATTTCCACGTGATTTTCAGGATAAGCAAACAACAGCTGAATATCAGTAACAAGCAAAATGCAACAAATGGAAATTTGGTTGGTAATCGTGTTTTTTATTACGGAAGAAATTTCATGCTTAGCAAATGTGTGTGCTTAGCAGCTCTATGAAATTGAGCCCAGAACAGTTTACTTTCCTGAGTCTTGTGGGGAAAAAATCCACTCGCCCATTGCTCGGGTTGAACCCATGGCATAAGCTTTGCCATTCATAGAGCGGGTGATTTATTTTCACTATAGTAGACTTCTGAGCTTGTCCGAGATAGCTATAGACCTTTATCATGGTGCGGCCATCTTGACTTTCTCCCATTCAAATCAATGTAAACCAAACCGAGGCTCGAAGGAGAAATAGTCTGGTTCCTTTTCTGTATAATGAATGGTAAAGCATTCGTTATTGTTTTGCATACAAGGGCCATTACCAATAGTGGCAGCATGATCAATGTCTATATAGAGGCAGTTATGTAAAATTTAATCTCGTAACATAAAGGGGTATATATCTCCCTTCTTGGCCCAGTTTTTGATATGTATGTAACAGATGGGGTGGGGTTAACTTATCATGAAGACTGTACCAATAACATTTTGAGCTAACGAGTGCAATGAATAATCTTGTTTAAAAAGTAATTCTTTTTTGTTTAGGAAGTATTATTCTTATTTTTAAAACTTTGGGACTGAGGCCCAAAACAATTCCAAACATTTAATGCTTAGTTACCATAAGTGGGGGAAAGTGGATGATTTAGAAGGGTCTAGGATACAAGGGAGAAATTGTACAAGAAACAATCATGTACTCGTGAACCAAAAGTGTCTACAATTTCATGGCGAGATGTCCGTATATTAAATTCATTTTATCACGCAAACAAATCAATGTTTGGTTCAGGTAAACATTATGAACGTGTGTTCTGATCTGACGATCGTATCTCGACTAGCATTATTATCCGCAGATGCAAATTAAAATTCAGTTTTATCATTAAATGTGTTTACATGTGACGGAATCGGATGAACTACCCGATGATAGTGACTTAAACAAACACGAAAGGTTGTTGGTATCAGTATACAAACAGCTAATTTGAAAATAAAAGCTAACGTGTTAAATCTATGCTACCGATGAAACGCCAGAAGCGCGTTGGGTCAATATTAGCTGTCTGGAAAAACCAAGGACAGGGAACCTACGAAATTGGAACTGAAGATTATAGAGCTGTTAACATTGTTAACACCTTCTAGAAATCTTCGTTCTAATAAAAACAAGTTGTTTGTTATTCCACCAGTGATGACCAAGTCGTATGGTGAACGCAGCTTTGCTCACACTGCCTCAACTTTATGGAACAATCTCCCAGAACAACTAAAAAACATTGACTCCATTGTTAAGTTTAAGATTGCTTTAAAGACGCACTTATTTAACATTTAATTCATCCATTTCATTTGTTACCCAGTACATTGTGTTTGTAATTCTGTTGTGTTTTTCTAAAGAGCGCTTAGGGACATGTTTTATTACTTTTATGTTATGCGCAATATAAGAATGGTTAATCATTATTATTATTATTAAAGAGTCATGGATTCCTCCATGAATAAATTTATTCCTCCATGGTAGAGTCTATGGTCAGAAGAAGGAAGATAAGGAGAGACTCTAGGTTGCAACATTACGTAAATCGGATATCTTTACAGGTAAAACACACAGGACTTTTGTGCGTTCACTGCAAAAACTGCGGTGTTTAAATTGGGTGCTTTCACAAAAAGATACCGAACAGAGAATCAAATATTACACAGGATGTTAACATAACACCAATGTCCCTTGTTGCCGAAATTTGTGTTGTTTCAACACCCTAATGATGTTAAAAATGTTGATTTGTTTGAGTATGGTTACTATATCGATGAAACAACATCCATGGTTTCAATTTACCATCCCAGTTTTTTGCAGCTTGGAATGGTGTCATGCACGCGCACATTTCACAACTCAATTTCATGAAGCCTTTAAGCGCACAAATTTGCTTAGCATGAAATTTCTTCCATAGTAAAAAATAGGGTTACCAACCAAATTTCCATGTGATTTTCAGGATAAGCAAACAACGCTGAATGCCAGTAACAAGCAAAAATATGCAACACATTAAAATTTGGTTGGTAATCTTGTTTTTATCAAGGAAGAAATTTTATGCTAAGCAAATGTGTGTGCTTAGGCCTACAGGCTTTATGAAATTGGGTCTTGGTTAGTGACAAGGCGGTTGCTAATAATTTATGCGCTTGATGCGTGACGGGCCTGCAAGCCTATTTGCCAATTAGCTCATAAAGATGGCGTCTATTAGGAACTATCGAATCCTAAGACTCGGGAAAGTACTGAGTATACAGTGCTAACACACATCGGTGTATGGGTTAAAAACCAAAATTTATATTCTTTATCCCGATGCAAATTTAACATCTATTATACATTCATAAGACATTAGTTTGCCTCCGAATCATAAAATTACAAAGGAAAAAAGCTTAAGACTTTTACCCAAAGTGTAGTTGATTCCAGTTTGTTGTTTATCAAGTATAATGTCTAATACACCTTGTTGTAATTTTCACATAACTGTTTGATTTTTAAAGAGAGACAGTCCTTCTTCCTCCATAAAATATTTGCCGTGATGTGTTATACTTTATACTTTTATTAACAATACATTGTTGTTTGAATAATAGTAAGATGGACACAACAATATGGCGATTGTTCTTGTTTGTGTCAATAAATAAAACTACACTTTGTGAAATGATGACTGTTTTCAATGTTGTATTTGTTTGCAAAACTTTCTTTGGAACCCTGTGTGGCCATCTCAATTTTACTCCAATCAAACTCCTTGTAACCAAACTGAGGCTGGACGGATCAATAATCTGGTGCCATGTCTGCACAATAAATGTTGGCATTCATTACTGTTATTGGAAACAGGGAACATGACCAATATGGTGACAGCGTGATAAAGGTCTATACAGTTTAGGCTAGCTAAAAATAGTTTGGAGCGCTGGGGGAGATAGGTCCTATGGTTTTTATTAACAATTCCAACGAAGCGAAATCAAGTTGTTTTTTATCCTGTGCACGATACTATATTGTCCAGTGATGACAATTTCAGTCCCATGTGTTTTTGTATAGCTCGGTCAAGGATAAGAGATTACTTGTAAACAGTAATTGAAAATAAAATATAGGTCAATGAGCTAAGGTCATGAAGCAAAAATCAGACAAAAACCTGAACTTGGTCGTAAGTGTTTTTATTATCGTTTATTATTTCACGTCACGATTGTCACAATCTTGTGTGCGGGGGTGTTGGTGACTATTATGATCGAAAGAATCGAAAGTTTATCAAAAGAATTCAGGTCATAATATCGCTCAGGTGGACCATTGGGTATGGTCAAGGCTAGAACTGCAAACCCATTAGAGCCACTCAATGCTAACATGTTGCAAGCACACAATCTAAAACTATTCCCTGAATTGCAGAGCATCATGCAGAATTACAGAGCAAAAGCCTGACTCATCATCAATCACTTAAAAAAAACATGCACAATTCCATAGGTCATTGCTCAGGGATTGGATCATGGGGGAACAAAAGACTGTATGGTCAAGGCTAGAATCGCAAATTGATTAGAGCCACTCAACGCTAATAGATGCAAGCACACAATCACAAACAATTGAGGAGCATCATGAAGAAAAAAAACAGCAAAACCCTGAATTATCATCAATCATTACAAAAACATGAACACAGTTAAGAACCATGACGTATCTGCGAAATATCTGTCTTTACTGACTCTCTATGTACATTGAACCCGATCCAATTCCAACTGGTCAGGACTATTGGAAATACCGGTCAAAACAAGGTTGATATGTTGGTCAAGTCAAATCTACATCAACATGTATATGATGTGTCCTTAATACAATTAAAACAACAATATTATTGTACATACATCATGGAAGTAAACAAACTTTTTAACGCGACTTCATATTTGAGAGGGAGAACATAAGTGTTTTAAAACAATACGTGCAACTATGTTTAAATCGATCGCAATACAAAAGAAACAGCAGGCGCTATGTGATGAGAAACTTCAACAACTTTTGAATGGGTGTTTGAAATAGAAATTCTGCAAAATTAAAAAACATGTTCTGACCATGTTTTTAAAATTTTTGTTTAGTTGCAGAATTTTTGGTAAAGAAGTGACAAACATTTTCCATGATAATGATTAAATTTCAAATGATTCAACATAACAGGGCTGTATGCTTCGTTTTTGAAAGGGCAAGGGCACCGAGGCATTTTCTCTTTGGCAAAGGGCACCCTATGAGGAAATTGTAAATTTCTACTTTAACATTTCAAGGGCACCAAGGCAATGACAAGGGGCAACGGAGGCAATCGCCTCCGTTGCCTCCGTGAAGTATCAGGCCTGACATAATCCCTCCTGCTCAAACGACTATTTAAACGCATGAATAAAAGAACCCATCCCTCCCCCATTCAATTCACATGTGGAAGTTTCACCAACAGAGGGCGTGTAGTCACACAGACAGTCACCGGTTACTCGATTTGCTTCAATCTTAGCTAAAATCAATGACCAAGTACATGTTACACAGTTTCTTATACCTGCCACTTTCGTTGAGAACTCGACCGAATGCGGTTTGATTAAATCCCATACGAAAAAAATAATTAAAAAAATATATATATCTATATATATTTTTTGGGGGCGGGGTGGGGTCAGGGACCGTTTTCATTAATTTTTTATCATAAACAAGTGGGTATTTTTTTAAGTGCTATAATTTTGTATCCATTTTTTTAAATAATTATAAAGAATAGGCCTACCTACATTAGGCATCAGTAGAATGTAAAAGTTGAAACGATTACTTGTTGCGGATCGGCCGGTGGTTTCGGATGGGGGCTTATGTTTTTTTTAATGAATTATCCACAATCAAAACGATGGCATTTTCTCATATTATTCCAATAAAATTAGAGCTAATTCACGTATCGTTTCACTCATTAGCTTTACGTTAGTTGGCGGATTGACCTGACCCTAAACAAGTTAATTGAAATTCAGGTTTGATATTTTTCTATTTTTTGTAAAGTGTACCAGGAAGCATGACATGAACCATTTTACATTTTAAGAAACACAATTCATCCCAAACACAACTCAAATGTAGAATATTATTTTTGTCATAAATGATTAATTTGGTTATTGCTAACTCTATCTGGTGCACCGCCCATAAAATAACCCCATCGTTCGACCGAACCACTTTGCTGCAGTGACCCTACTCTGTTTTGTATGAGCACTGGCAGCTTCTTGTCTGGTTGTTTAAAATGGAGTTAAAATGCATACAATGTGGGACTCGAGTAAATGCTTACATTTTTTTAATTGACAACCATTCAAAATATTTGCGCCTTTGTCCAGCTTGAGAGCAACAGGTGGGTGCAATTGAATTGTTTCACTTTTTTGTTTAAGCTTATTGTTGAACATGCTGGGTGCATGGAGGTAGCAATGTGAGCCAATTTTAGTGTTACATCATGGAGGTAGCTAGGCCTACTTGTATGGGGAAGAAATGATACAATTATGGACCCATATATTATGTAATGGAACACCATTCACGTAGCTTAATTATTTCACAAGAACACACATTGTGTTGCATAATCGCAACTTAAAGCATGACAGGGGAAACTTGCCCCCTACAACAGATAATTGTTAGACCATGGAGGAAAGGAAGTTCTTCCTCCATGGTTAGACCATTAATAGCTAGCTTGCAGTGGTCATACAAAACGGTCTAGATAATGATCGAGTCGGCCATCACTCACTTTTTGACCCCACAGAAACAAAGAATTGCACTGACCAGCTCGACTCATGAACTCAGTAATAAAACACTCCGAGAATTATAGTATTTCCAAAGCAGAGGACTCACTTTTACAGATGAAAAACCTCTATATTCATGACATTTTTAAAAGGAAACTAATACAATAATCATCAGCAACGAAATACATTCTATTTTACAAAACATGTTTCCATTAATGTTGTATCATAAACTCACCCCGTATGCCTAATGTCAAGGTCTGAACATTGATGATGAACTCCTCCCCGGCCAAGTAAACCATACTAGGCAACAACCAGCACTTGAAGCATCCACTTGACCGGAATTTAAGGCACCAAAGATGTGACTTTCTCCTCAAGAATTTCGAGGGTGTACATAGTCCTCCTCCATCAGCAAACAAGTTCTCCTTGATCTATAGCAGTCATAGTTTCCTTTTGTGTCCATAATTTGTCTGAATTCGGTGAAATGGGCGTAAACAGACGAGATTTCAAAACCCCAAGACAGGTGAAAATGGCCTGTGTTTCGTCAGTCCCGTGTGCAGACTACAACAACGTTATGGTCAATGTTATTCAAAAACCGCACTTTTCGCACTTAGGCCTAATTGCGGCTTTAACTCCTGCTAAAATTCCTCCGCGTAATATTTAAGACCTTAAAAATCTCTTCAAATGTCACATTAAAGAAAATATAAAAAACAAATTCTTCAAAAGAATTACCTAGAGAGATTATTTTGTCACCGATTTTTCCTTTGCTCACACTTTTAATCAGAATGGTGGATTATTTTCCGAAAATGAGCGGAGGGATTTTGCATGTTGTACGGCTTTTGGAATGTTGTCCGTGAAAACTGGGATTTTATGCGGGGGTGGGGGGGGGGGGGGGGGTGTGGCGTGCCGGGGTCGACGTGCACAAAAGTAAAAATGCTGGTGAAGATTGCAGGGCGCCCCCAAGCTCCGACCTGAGCAAAGGCTAGCTACGTGCGGGTCAGAGTTCACGCATGGTAATGTTGTGTTTATCTCGTTTACGATGTCATGTCGCATGTTGTGATAGTGGTGGTAAGTTAAAATTTCCTTTTTTTTGGGGGGGGGGGGGGGGGGGGGGTGGGGGGTGGGGGGAGGGGGTGGGGGGGGGGGTTAGGGTAAGCATTTATGTGTACTGACTGTTGTAAGATATCAGAGAGCATTGACAATCAATAGGCCTTGACAATATGACATCTGACATGGCATTTCCTGATCTTCGCAAAATACGGACTAAAATATAATTTTCTACCAAAATTCATCCACCCATATGATCGGTTTTCAATTTCAGAAATTCAGATCATCTCGTATAAATAAAATAATTCAATTATTAATTGCATTGGTGCTCGATCGATTCTCCTAAAGAAAGCTACTGGTACTGCTTAGATTTGTGCAAGATCTTGATGTCACGATTAAAAATCAAATCGTAAACTAACTATTGTGATAATGTGAGGTATTGTGTTTACTCTACTAGTAGTAGTAGTACTAGTACTACTAGTACTAGTTCAAAGTTGTAGTTTGAAAAGTTTCTGTATCACTCAGGAGGTGTATCACGCAACCACGTTTTCATTCGATATGAAACAAATTTTCATCAACAATGAGATATCTCTTTTTGTGAGTGAAAAAGTGGTGGCGTGATACAGAATGTTATCTGATAGTTTTGTTACCTTCTAGCAGAAGTACGAGGTTCGTTCCGCTATTGTTTCCACAAAATTTGTTCAGGGACGATAGCAGAACAAACCTTAGCCCAGCTAGGGCTAAACGAACCTTGTTTTTAGTTCTAGGAGTTTGTAACATGATGATGTGTACTGCCTGTGCTGTGTTTAGTTTTAGCTAGTTGCGATATTGTAAACCTCCTCCTGACGCTGTCAGGAGGAGGGTTACTAAGTTTAAGCTTTGTTACTAAAATACTAGTACTACTTACTGTCTGAAGTTACTAGGGCAACTAAGTTTAAGCTTTGTTACTAAAATACTAGTACTACTTACTGTCTGGGAAGGGAAATCAACTGTTTGCACACATTGATTTCTTTCCACATAAAAGTTGCTGTTGATGATTGAAAACTTCCCTCAGATGTTAGGTAGCAAACTAACTGTCTTGACTGTCATCTCACTCCATAGATTCCATAAAGCATTATGTCTGGACTGAAATTGCCGAGGCGTAAACGTCGCGTCTACCAAAAGGTTGATTCACCGTTCCCTATTCCCATTGAATCAATCACCAACAAGCCAGCTTCAAATCAACGATGGTTCTATTACACTGGAGTCCTGAAGGAGAACTGTGTTCTTGTACAACAACAAGGAGATGCTATATTCCTGTATAAGATGGTTAGTATGAAAACTGAGTCTTATTTAAATTTAAGTGTTATGTCAAGAACAAGGATTCCTTCATTCCGTATCATACAAGAGAGGATATTTTGCACATCCCACCCTGTACATGTAAAGTTAGAACAAACTGCTTTTTAGACCTGATTTAACCCTCCCAAAATTTGATATTATTTATTGCAGGGATTCTTTGGGAAAGGAATCTTATCGAAGAGTAAACCCGAACATGAAATCTTCCTCAATTCGTACCAAGGACTCAGAAAGAAAAACTGTAAGTCACTCAGACAGTATCCATATTCCATATGCATGAAGGATTTGAAACTATGTGTAATTCTGAGTAGTGTTGGTCTAAGGAGAACAAGTGTTGGACAACTCAACTTTTCGATCAGTATGCTCTGATCGTCATCAGGAGAAAGGACCCAGAACTTGAGATTGATATCTGAAAAGAGCATCTCAATTGACAGCCACTGCCAGAAACACCAGGACAAACCCCCCTCTCTTTAGCGATTTTGTGTGCATTACACAACACACAAGTGTGAAGACTGGAACTCAAACCCAAACTCTGCTGATCATAAACACCAGAGCGTCTTGTCAACTGGCTTTTTTTTTCTTTTTTTCCGCAACACGCTTGGTTGGGGGGAGGGGAGGGGGTTTATTGTCATAATAAGCAGTCCATAAATTGGGTGATCATAAAAGCCTCGTTATGGAAGAACATTTTTTCTTTTTCAGTGCCCCCAAAGGAGCGCAGATTCCAGCAGCAGCGTTTTCAACAAGTTCGGAAACAGAGGTATGTGCTAAGTATAATACAGAGGCAGGTCTCTAAAATTACTCTGCACCACACGTCAATTATTTAAGAGCTGGGCAGTAAACTTATGACCAAACAAGTCCGGTTCTTGTGTGTTTTTCAGTAATAAAAAAATCGCGAAGGGATGTATCTTGCAACTTGTAATTAGTTTAACTTGATGTTAATGCAGTTAAATGCATGTATTATTTACCCATAATTATGACAAGTAAAATAGATCTTCTTTAGTGTTTATTAAAATTCAAACAGTTTTTATGTTAAAATGTGCAACAAGTTTGGATTTTGGTGTCGTAAAAAAAACCTTGTTGTCCAGTGACACATTTCGAGCTACAAGACCCGAGGTCTTATTGCTGTCCCCCCAAAACCAAAGCCCTGAACAGTGTACTTTAATTGTGGACTCCATGCTTGCTTAAAATGTCTTCTTCACAAGTGTTAACTTTTGAATTGTCATATTGTAGAATAACTAATTCCTCATCCTCTTTCCACAAAAGGTATGAACGTCATTTAAGTTGGCAAAAGCAACTTATTCTTCAGGCTCAGGAAAGAGCTCAGATCAACCGTACAGATCCTTTCACCTCTGACAAAGAGGACCTGACACAAAGACAAGAAACTCATCAAGGAATGGAATGTACAGATCGTGTAGGGACGGTCCATAGCGATGAGGAAGTTTGCAAAGTAGATGACACTGAAGGACAGACCATGGCAGCTAATGATGTAGAGATTGACTTCAACCAACAAAATGATGGCCGTACTACTGATGTTGATGATGCTGTAACTATAGCAACTGATGCTAACCAAGTTGTTGGTGTTGATAGAGTACCAATAATGACTGAATTGCTGCCAATGAATCTAGTTGCTTGTAATGATCAAGTTGAAGCTAGTGTAACACCTCAGACTGAAAGAACTGATGATGTCCGTGGAACCTCTGATGATGTCATTGGAATAGCTGATGATGTCATTGGAACCTCTGATGATGTCATTGGAATAGCTGATGATGTCATTGGAATAGCTGATGATTTCATTGGAATAGCTGATGATGTCATTGGAACAGGTGATGTCATTGGAACAGCTGATGATGTCATTGGAACAGGTGATGATGTCATTGGAACAGCTGATGATGCCATAGATCAACAAACAGCAGACACTGTAACACCTCAAAATGCAAATGCCAGAACTGATGTCATTGGAAAATCTGATGATGTCATGGACAAAATGGACTCTGAGAGAAAAGACTGTGCCTTAGTTACCATGAAAACTGTTGAATCTGGTTGGGAAGAAGGTCTGCCTTGTACTTCGGCCGACAACAATGAAACGGGATCAACGATGGATGCTGAAGTAATTATACTAATTTAATACAATAAATTTTAGTTGAATTAATTTTGTTAGAATGCCTGGTTAGTCTACTGCCCCAAGCATCACAAAATATTCTGCTTACTATTGATGTCATGTCACCCGCTACTAATGGTAATAGCTGATTATCCTTGCTTTTTTTTCAGGACCAGGGATTTATCAGAAAGGACGACCCTTACAAGATTCATGAACATTTGCAGCTCAAACTGGAAGAGGTACGTTTATAAGCAGCTGCTGTAATTTTTATATATAACTCTATGCTGTGCGTTATGCAGTGAAGTGCGCATTTTAGGCGACGCAGCATTAATACACTTAAACCTAACTGCCCACCAACATGGTGAACGTGGCATCAGTCGTCGCGTACAAGGGGTCAATAGCGCCAATAATACTTCTTGGTTATTATAAAAGGTACATATGAGTAACTAGATTAAGAAGCTTTGCAACATTCTTATCTTAATAGATTTCGCACTGGTCGATGTGTGTTATTTATTTTAATGCAATATTTTTTTTTTATGCAGGCTTTCTTCTTGTCTTATGGTTTGGGTTGTCTGTCGGTATTGGATGACAACAAGGTAAGCTGTTTCCTTGATGATGATACTGCAGTAATAATACAAGACTTATGTTTCTGTTTAGAATTTATAAGCAAGTGTTACATCTACCATTCAAAACCATTGGTTAGACAATAGAAGGAATGACTGTGCACTGTGTAGTTGCATTCACCACATGATATCATAATTGCAGGCTGGCATAGTCAAAACATTCAAAACCAAAGTATAACCGATACACTGTGTATATACAATCACCCTAGTTTCTCTATCATTCAAAACTGCAGTGGATGATGTGGAATTGACAGGCAGTTGGAGGGTTTTAAAGATAGGTATAATGACCGTCAAAGGGATACCTAATTTGATAGTGTTCTTTTACTCTCTATTTATTACAGAAAGCTCTTGATCTGACTGAGATGTGGCAGGCATTCTGCTCACGGCAGGAGAACTTTGTGGCTAACTACATCGCCTACCATTACTATCGTAGCAAGGGATGGGTCCCTCGTGATGGGGTCAAATATGGGGCTCATTTTGGTGAGTTGGCAAACCCCTTCTCAGTGCACTGGGTTCTTTTATGTGCGTTACACAACATACATTGTATATGACCAATGTCTTTACTTCCCATCTGAAGGACACAGCAATAATGGACAATTGTCTTGCCTAAAGACACAAATGTCATGACCGGGACTCGAACCCACACTCTGCTGATAAGGAACACCAGAGCTCGAGACGGCACTCTTAACTGCTCGGCATAGACACTCCACTGGGAAGGAATTTAGAAATGTGTACACATGAATTCATTGATATGTGAATGTCTGTAGCCACCTGGAGTTTCAAAGTCTGTCATTGCTTTGCATCTTCAAAATAACACTGCTACTCTATCTTTATAATAGCTATTATTAATAATGATACAAAGTTATTGTATTTGCACTCATGGGCATCTCAAAGCGCTGATTACTTTGTCATACTGTACTTTTATTTCCATGCAGTGTTGTACAAGCATGGACCGCCATTCTATCATGGCAGCTATTCTATAATTGTCAAGATGGTGACTGAAGGATCATGGGATACCTCTGACCCTTTGACCTGGCCGGCTCTATCTGGTATGGATAGAATTACCGAGACGGTTGCCAAGGTCAGTATGCATTCTTTATTTTTCTTTTGTTTATCACACACTAACAGTGTTCAGAGTTGACTTGTTGCTTGCTTATCACAAGAAAGCTCCATTGAAGTATTTGTGAATTGAGCCACCAAATACAGTTTTCAGTGAGTGAGTGCGCCTACATTGTAATTACTAGAGTCATTAAACTTAATGGATGAGCAAATCATCAGCCATGGGTAGTCAGCAGTGTATCTGGCTTGTTCATGATTAAATTGAAAAAAAGTCTATTGTTTGGAAACAGAATTGAACTCATCTTAAGTCCTAAGATTAATTCCAAGTAAGAAATCGACAGATGGAATGCATAATGGTACATGTACGCCGCCACTCCCCTCGGCCTCTCCCTTTTCCTGGCAAACAACTCTCTCAATCAACCCCCGACATTGACTTCTTTCATTTTCTGCCACATCAGGAAGTTATGTTCTGCTACGTCTTGAGGCCTGCCAATCTAAGCGACGATGAGATGACATCTCCAAGATGCATCCCACGCTTCAGAGTCCAAGAGATCTTGATGAGACGCTGGGTTTCATCACGAGAAAGAGATCTTAAAGATCAGTTACCACCTCTTATATCATGAAGAGTTGACGTTAAAGCCACCATTCCGGTCATGTTCCCTGTATGGGTGTGTTCAATAGCAGTCATGGATACGCATTATGAAATAGGGGCCAGGCTTTCTTCCTACCAGCCTCAGTGTGGCAGATGTAATAATATGAGGTGCACACAACTCAAGACATGAAGTTCAATCTTATCGCATTGTACCAATTAGGGCTCAATTTCGTAAAGCTATGAGCAGAAACATGTGCTCAGCTAATTTGTCCGTTAAGCAAAAGTTAGCAGAGAACCAATCACAAAAAACGTACAGTGGTATTTTCAATTATCTTATTTTGGTTGGTAGCAAGATTTTTCTTTGCTGAACATATTTTTGTGCTTAACAGCTTTTGTTTCAGTGTGTGAGAATGCGAGATAACAAACTTTCAGACAAGAAATCCGATTTTTATACAATGATGAGAAAAATCTGACCTTCAGAAAACATACCCGTCTGTTATTATGCTGCCCCCATTGTTGTCTTGTGCCCTGTATGTAATAATAAAAAGCCATCAGTGAATCACATCAATCAAAGCGGTGCCTGACTGTTTTTCCTTTGAGTCTCATTGTGATTAAATTAACTTAGGGAGTACGAAGGGCCCAATTTCAAGGTTCTTCTTACCGCCAAGTTCTGCGCTAACGATCACCATTCTCCGCTTGCAGAGCAAGCACTGAATTGCTCTGCTAGCTGTGTAAGCAAAGATTGCCTAGTAACGTAGATTATGCACATGCACAAGCCAAAATTCCCTGTGAAATGCGCTTGACCATAAGCGCAGAATTCCTTCCTGCTTCTGCAAGCGCCAAATCTTTGCTTTCGGTAAGCAGAGCCATGAAATTGTGCCCAGCTATGATTTTTGGCTCTTGGGGAAAAAGCTGGATAATTTGATTCAGTACAAGGGCTGACCTACACATGTACATACATTGTTTATACAAATGGTGCATGGGCTTTAAAGACACTGGACACTATTGGTAATTGTCAAAGACCAGTCTTCTCACTTGGTGTATCTCAACATCATGCATAAAATAAGAAACATGTGAAAATTTGAGCTCAATTGGTCGTCGAAGTTGCGAGATAATGAAAGAAAAATCACCCATGTCACACGAAGTTGTGTGCTTTCAAAAGCTTGATTTCGAGGTCTAATTCAAAATCTAATTCTGAGGTCTCAAAATCAAGTTTGTGTAAAATAACTTTTTTTTCTCGAAAACTACATTACTTTAGAGGGAACCATTTCTCACAATGTTTTATACTATCAACAGCTCCCCATTACTCGCTACCAAGGGTAAGGGTTTATGCTAATAATTATTTTGATTAATCACTAATAGTGTCCACTGCCTTTAATATTTCAGGCTAAATCACAATTATTTTGACAAGGCAAATACAAAATTGAAAATCAGACTCGAGTAGGAAGAATATCATGGTCTAAAGATACCATACCATAAATAAAGAACAACAGAATCTATGTACTGATGTCATGTGTGGCTACTCTGTGTGTGGCTATGTCCATGGTGTGTCAGTTTGGGAGTCAAATTGCAGTGTATTGACATTTAACGAGCAGATGCAATTTTTTACCATCATTGTTTCACCACGTACATGTAAACTATATTAGCATCAAAACAACAAATTCATAAACATACTTTATCATTTATAAACTTGTTTATTCAAGTACTTAAAAATGAACCCATTTCATAATAATTAAATGTCTTAAGTCACAAATCAGGTTCCATGACAAAAAAAATCATGCCAGAATATTTGGTTAAATAATACCCTGCTTTTTATCATTTTTTTTTACATAATGCAGAAATTCAAAACATAATATTTTACTGTTATGCAATTCATTAAACTACACGGGTAAAATAAAATAACTAAATTTGAAAGTTAATGTCTTTCTGCTAAGAAAATATGGAGGGAACTAGTTAGTCAGTAACAGCTGTGCAATGGAAAACTACAAAAAGGTTGATGCATGTCCTAATACACATTACATTGTACAGTACGAGGCAAAGGATGGAGTCAAAGCAACACCATCAACCACCATGATGCTCTGATTTTGAAGCATTGCATTACACAACTATGTGAGTCAAAGAGAAGATGTCAAAGACACTGAGCTAGAGAGTGGCTAGGGAAGGGTGTGGTAGAGTGATATTGGGGAGAGGTTCCTCTCCCTTGAGGGGGAGGCCCACATACCAATCCCATAGAGGGAGGGGCGACTAAGAGTGATTCAAAGAGATGTTCAAGCATTGAGGTAGAGAGAGGATAGGGAAGGGTGTGGTAGAGTGATATTGGGGAGAGGTTCCTCTCCGTTGAGGGGGAGGCCCACAGACCGATCCCATAGAGGGAGGGGGGACTCAAGGCCCGGTCACACAGGCCCCGGTAACGAGAACGAAAACGATAACAATAAAAATGCACGCCCTTGATTGGTTGAATGAGCGTGGGCGTATTCTGCGTGGAGCAATTCAACCAATCGCGAGCGTACATTTTTATCGTTATCGTTTTCATTCTCGTTATCAGGGCCTGTGTGACCGGGCCTTAAGAGTGATTCAAAGAGATGTTCAAGACGCTGAGCTAGAGAGAGGATAGGGAATGGAGTGGTAGAGTGATATTAAAGAGAGGGAGAAGGGATCAACAGCCTGTCAAGAAAATATACAAGTGATAGGTTCATAGTAATCATATTTCAAAATTTCCAATTGGGATGAAAACAGGTTATCATTTTGTCAGACAAAAAACATCTTCAATTTTCTAAATGAGCACAAGCTGCTTGTGTTTTAGGACAGAGAGAGAACTTCCCGCAACATTCATAAAGGAATTGAAGCCCTTGCTTACAAGCAACAGGGCCTAATTTCAAAGCGCTGCTTAACGGTAAGCAAATTTTCACGCTTACTGTAGCAGAAACATTTGTTAAGGTGCAAGCATATTTCACAGGTTATGGGCGTCCATATTGCGCGTTTTCCATGGATTTACATTGTGACGTCATATATTTTTGTGCGGTAAACATGCCTCGCATAGTAAGCACAAAATCACCCGCTAAGCAGCACTATGAAATTGGGCCCAGGTTACCAACAAACCCAAAACTGCCATGCATCATATTATCAATCTGACTGGTTCAATATAAATTTTAGCCTTGTTGATAACACTTTGTGAGATGAAATAAATAAACAAATAAAAGTAAGCGAAGTCCTTAACATATAATATTAACATATAATATAAGCTGAGGCCATGAGCAAAATTTTCAGAAATGGAAATCAAGTTTCAGAAATCTGGATGCAGTTTTTTTAACCCTGTTAATGATGCTATGTCAGATTTTTGGCCGATTTGACCCCAAAATTTGATTTAAAATTCAATAGGTATTTTGATGGGGGTCGAGAAAGTTACAAGCTTTCATTTGAGCCATAGCTTGAAAAAGTCCGCCAATTATTAGTAGCAGTGAAATAAAGCGCCCGACAATATATCACGTGACCAATTCTTATGTGTTTTATAAGAAATGTTTTAAATTTTTGTCATGGTTCTTGACCATTAAAAGTAAAAGTTTTTTTTTTTTTTTTTTTTTAGAGCGGGTGATACTCTTTGAAATACCATTTGCTAAAAATAATCTATTTTTTAATGTTTGGGACCAAAAATCTGACAAAGCAAACTTAAATAAATAATTCTAAATAAAAAAGTGTATCTGATTGACTAAGTGTACATTTGGTTGTTACCATGGCTTTTGTCATCCAATATACATGTAGATCGTAGTGACTGGTACCCTGTACTGGTAGTGGCTAAATATTCATGGAGCTGCTTTAGCACAAAGTGGCTAATCACAACAAAAATATGCTGACCAGAAGGTGGTAACCAGCCAAAATACAATGTCACCATCTGAGACTGGTATACTGCTCATGTTTGCCGAAGAAAAAATTGCTAAGCAAAATTGTCTGCTTATAAAAAACTGCTCCAATGAAATTGGACAGCCCTAAATTAAGATAAGAAAATTGCATATAAAGAATGGAAATACCATTAACATCATAATCAAACTTGCATAAAAAATACCAACACTTTGATGTGTCACACAGAACAAAAAATACCAAATAAGGAACCAAAGATCTGAGAACCATGGCAATGTCTTCAACGACATTTAAAGTCTCAAAACCTCTGATTTCTTAGAGCTTTTACTTAAAGGCATGGACACATTTGGTCATTGTCAAAGACCATTATTCTCACTTGGTGTATCCCAACATATGAATACAATAACAAACCAGAGAAAATTTGGACTTAATTGGTCATTGAAGTTGCAAGAGAATAATGAAAGAAAAACCCTTGTTGCACACATTTGTGTGCTTTTAGATGCCTAAAAAAGCTTCAGGCCTCATGTATTTGAGTGAAAAATTACTTCTTCCTCAAAATCTACGTTACTTCAGAGGGATCTGTAATCACAATGTTTCATACTATCAACAGCTCTACATTGCTTGTAACCAAGTAAAGTTGTTATACTAAAACTATTTTTTAGTCATGACCAATAGTGTCCAGTGCCTTCAAGCAAGTTTTGGTGCTTAAGTTTTTGCGCAGAAATTTACAGATCTGTGCAGCTAATAAAAAAAGGGCCTAATTTTTTTTGGTATCCTTGCTTGACATATACTCACCTCCACCCCTTTTAACATTACACATTTTTTCCACATGATGTCAACGTATTTATATTACATACAAACATTTACTGGCACACTCAGTTTTAAAACATTACCTACGTGTTGTTTTCATTCTCCAAAAATGATCTAAATATATTCGACATATTTACATACTCAAAATTATGTGTTGTCAAATGGAAGCATTGAGCATAAATACTGAAGACAAACATCTTAATTAAATTGGATGTACATTTTGTGAAATAAAAAATCCCACAGGGCAAGACAAAAAGACTTCTCTGATGAAAAACACTTCCATCAAATTAAACAGTTAACTCTATGACTATAAATCCATCATATTTCAACAACCAATTTTGTTGTAATTTTTACATGTTTGTCTGGTATGACGGAGAGGTTGAGAGATTTAACGGTATTCTTGGTTTTATCATCAATGTGTGTGCCCCCCCTCAGTCACACAGAAAAGGGGAAATAATTGAAGGCACACTACTCAGATGGGATTTAAACCAACAACACCAACATTCTAGAGCAGATCTGATACCATAACCACATGCCATGCAAGCCCAGTGGCGAGAGGCAAGTTTGAATCATGAAAATAGTACAAGCTTTGACAGAACCCTTTCTCAGAGGCCTACGAACATTTATTTTTGCTAGCATCCCTTCTCAGTGGGGTTTGAACCCACAACCTCGGTATTCCATAGCAGGTATCTCAACCACAGACCACCGAACATGCCCAGTGGCGAGAGGCCAGTTTGAATCATGAAAATAGTACAAGCTTTGACAGAACCCTTTCTCAGAGGCCTACAAACATTTCTTTTTGCTAGCATCACTACTCAGTAGGGGTTTGAACCCACAACCCCGCATCGCAGATATCTCAACCACACACCACCGAATAAGCCCAGTGGCGAGAGGCCAGTTTCAATCATGAAAATAGTACAAGCTTTACAAAATTCTCAGAGTCTTACAGGTTCTTTTTTGCAAGCATACTACTCAGGTGGGATTCAAACCCACAACCCAAGCATTCCATAGCAGGTATCTCAACCACAGACCACCGAACATGCCCAGTGGCGAGAGGCCAGTTTGAATCCATAGCAGTGATCTAAAAATTAGTCTGTGTACAAGCCACTTAAAGTTGTGTGATTCAAAGTTGCGTGAAGATAATGAATCTCCTGAAAGAGGACAAAACCCTGTGCATTTCATAAAACAATTCATTGACTTTACTTTGTTACACAAGTCATGGTTTCATTGTGACTAAGATAATTTCAAAATCAAATTAATCCAAATGTTAGTTTTGAAGTTAATCTTTCTTTAATACTGACATGAAATGAGTCCTTTGTCTATATCCTTTTTTATTTATCAATTTCATAAAAGGAATCATTAAAATAATTCTTAAAAGTATAATCTCTCTCAATAATAAAATTGTTACGTACAAGTATTTTGAGTGACATATCTTTGGATACAAGTTATCATTTAAAATAAAGTAAATTTAACCCTGTCATAAAATCTTGCCAGATCCAGTGTTAGGCATAGCTTAACTATGCCATAAAATCTTGCCAGATCCAGTGTTAGGCATAGCTTAACTATGCCATAAAATCTTGCCAGATCCAGTGTTAGGCATAGATTAACTATGCCATAAAATCTTGCCAGATCCAGTGTTAGGCATAGCTTAACTATGCCATAAAATCTTGCCAGATCCAGTGTTAGGCATAGCTTAACTATGCCATAAAATGTTGCCAGATCCAGTGTTAGGCATAGCTTAACTATGCCATAAAATCTTGCCAGATCCAATCCAACAAAATGTAAATCTGCCAAATGCAATCAAGTCTTACATGGCAGTCATAATCAATATAAATACCGTTCATGGTAACCCAATATTACATATTATCTCACCAATAGTATTTATATTTGGCAATCATCTTTATTAAAGCCATTACACACTTTCGGTACTGAAAAAAAAGAAAAAAGTTCACAGATTTACAAATAATTTACAGGGTTTACAGAAGGTAACGGTGCAAGACTTCTCTTAAAACATTATTCCATGAAATGCTTTACTTTTTGAGAAAACATTAAAACAACATCAATTCTCAATAGCTAGAATTACAAATTTATTTCAAACACATGTCATGACACGGCGAAATGTGCAGAAACAAGGGTGGGTTTTCCTGTTATTTTCTCCCGACTCCGATGACCAATTGAGCCTAAATTTTCACAGGTTTGTTCTTTTATAAGTTGTGATACACAAAGTGTGGGCCTTGGACAATACTGTTTACCGAAAGTGTCCAATGGATTTAAGGTCCTCCTATACATCTCCCTTTCATTAATGCTGAAGTTCATAAAAAAATTAAAAATTACTTACATGTACACAATTATACACATACTTTTTCACTAAGTACATGTACCTCATTTCTCTCCAGAGTATCGCCTTTTTTCATCTTTTTTTATCGTCTAGAAGATTTCAATAGATAATGAACTCGAGTTAAAATAGAGTTGTTTATTAAAAACTATTCTTACAGATCTACTGGGGGTTGTTTTCCAACTGTTGTTCAGGAACATGGTTTGGATGGCAACTTTTGAGATTAAGACAAACTCAGAGGGTTGAGTGAAAAAGCGTCCACAACTATAGAGCCTTTTCAAACTATCTAGCTCCGATCATTGCCAAAAGGCACCACAAGTCTTAGCCAAGTTTACTTTAAAAAAAACTTGGTTCAAACCCTGCCCTATGTGAAACAAGGTATTTTTGACAGTGTGAAATCAGCATTGTTTTTTTTGACAGCTTTTGACAGGTTTGTTATTTTATGCATATTTTGAGATACACCAAGTGAGAAGACTGGTTTTTGACAATATCAATAGTGCCCAGTGTCTTTAACTGATGACAGATCTCCAAACACGTTTCTGAATCAGGTCTGGAAAAACAAGCCCCAGGTTACCAAGGAGACGACTGTCAACTACATGACACATTTCAAGACCTGGGGTAAAAATGTTATTTTGTAAAAAGGGTTGGTTTAAAAATGAGTACACTTGTTTGCAGCCATCATGTAATACAGTATACAATGAGAATTCAAAAGGTTTGTACATGAGGTCTAAGATGAGTCTTGCTTAAAATTCAGATTATCTATAAATCGTAGAATTTGTTGTTCCACTATTCCTCTAGTAGCTAGAGGCACTCTGCGTATTATAGTCTAGCAGCAGGTACCACAATGATTTTAATAAATGCTGAATTTGGCTGCAATTTCATGTTTGAAGGAAAATAAAAAAAGGCCGTTTAAATTTTTCAATCTGAAAAGTCTATGGGAACACTTTCACAGGGATTAAGGCCAACAGAGGCCATGGCTCCAGCAGCCTACAATAGACCCTTCCCATGAAATATTTGTAAATTGCACGTAGCGCGTGCGCACTAACGTTTTGGTTGGCAAAATGAGGGAACATCGCGCTGTTTTGTACACGGCTAATGGGTGCATGACGCAGACGGGACAGCGCGTCTGCTTAGTGCACAACTCTATGGCGTTTGCCAACCAACAGGGTCCGCACGCATGCGTGAATGTAACTAGCATATTTCATGGGAAGGGTCCATTAACCCAGGTTTTTGGCTACTTCAGCCTACAATTTACTACAGGGCCCAATTTCATAAGGTCTGTAAGCACTAAAACTTGCCAAGTACAGAAAAATTATGCTCAACAGAACCGGGTTACCAGCCAAAATTACATTAGTGTAGGTTCACATTTTTGTAACTTGTGTCCCACTCAAATTATGCTAAGTGAAGAAATAACAGCTTTTTTGAAATTGGGCTATCCCATGAATATTCATATAAAGAGTTTAACATCTACAGTGCTACATTAACAGTCCCATTTATGAGATTCCGTTTGGGCCTTTTCACACGAGGCAACCTTTACAGACAACTTGGAGGCAACCAACTACAGTGCATGCTTAAAAATCATTTACGATCCATAAAAAAAAGTATGTGAACAATCAAATATGAATGCCTTTATTTCATGGAGATTACCTGAAGCTGGTTGCCTGTAAATTGCCTCATGTGACCGGGCCCAAATACTCGTTCATTGAACCAGGGATGAGAGTCATTACTAAAAAAGTCTGAAACTTGGATACAAATTCAAAGGTATGTTTAAATGATGCCATTTCTATTGTTTGGTAACCCCTGGGGTTAATAGATCCCAAGGAGCTTTTGGAAACAGTATTCAAAGCACTAGAGAAGTAGACCAATGAGCAGGATTTCTTTACTTGTGGAAAAAATATTTAGTCTGATTTTCTTCACCAGGCCGGCATAAAAAGTCTGAATTCAGCCAAAAGTCTGAACAATCTCATCCCTGTTGAACACATTGCACTTATCACATAGACATGTATCACAGTACGGCCATCTTGTTTTCTAACCGGTCAAATTAATGTACACAAGCTGAGGCTGTGTTTAAATGACTGGGTTCTGATCAGACCAAAGGCTTTTCTCAAACCTTGGCTTAGAGTCAGGCACCAGGCTCTGTTTAATGGTCGAAAATCGAAACACAATGTATAAATGTACGTGTACATCTACATGTAAATGAATTTTATGACTTCACATGTTAGAATTTGTTCTAATCAATCACAAATTTAAAAACCATCATGCAAGAAATATCAGACCGATTTCTGCAATATATCCAAATAAAATGAGTCACTGTAGCATAAGCCAATTGCAAGTTAGATTTGAATATTGCCTGGTACAATGTTGTGCTTGATCACAAGTTATCACATGAATTTGAATTCTTAAGATTATAGGAAGTAATAATAATTTGGGGGGCTAATCATCCTTACTCGCAGCTAAGAGCTGAATTGCGAAGGACACGGCTACAACGTGTTCGAGAAGCAGGCATGCAAGGGCGCATTCAGCTGCCAGCCACATCAACCCATTATGACCACGGAGCACAGCCAAGATCGAAAGTGTTTGATTTTTTTTCCTGAGGGAGGAAAACCGGATAGTCTGGAAAACCCTCGTGGCACAGCAGAGAACCAACGCACAACTCAACTCACATATGGCCCCGACCGGGAATCGAACCGGGGTCACCTTGGTGAGAGGTGAGCGCTTTACGCACAAGCCAACCGTGCCACCCAAGTAATTGCTATGTCACATGAATCGGGGCAAGTTTTTATATAGTTACGTAAGAGACAATTCTGAATGAATGTGTATGGCAAAATGGCACCAGGGTTTGCTCATCTAGAGGTTGCTACAGTACATATATGTAAAGGCTTGCCTCTAACCAATCAGCAATTGTCTCTATACTCTGAGAAATTTCTATGTAAGCGGTAACTCGTTAGTAAGAAAGTCATTGTACAAGACTTGGTTCCAATCTAACTCGCAAATGGCTTATTACCTAGTATGAATGCGGGACGGGGTTAAATTACACATCGCTAAAGTTAGCTTGGGTAAACTTTTATCATGTACAGGTTAAAATCCCCTTATCCAACTTTAGATCATTACTTTAGCACACTTAAAACTTATGGCTCGGTAGCGGCAGCTAAGACAACTTAAAAATAAACTTTACTACATTCGCTTAACTCACTCAGTCCTGCACGGTAACTCCAGTCACTCAAGTTCCACAGACCTCATTTAAAATGCAACAATCTTTAACCACTGAAGCATTTTATTGTATTTGGCAGGGTTAGTTTTAAACCAACTGCATAAAAGAAGTAGTTTGACTAACAATTTGCACAATAATTAGGCATAATTTTGTGTCACACAGTGATTTAACAGGAGTTTCGCTTTTTACAAACTTTTACTACCTGTATTGTAGACTTGTCATTATCGTCCAAAATTGTAAACCATTCTCAACTATAATTTTCCATGAATTTTTCTTTCCTTCTACAAAATGGAAAATAGGATCAATGTCCCACTGGTTCTTTTTGTACACCCCTGCTATTTACAATGGACTGTCCCTTTCGTTTGTCCACTGCCATTGTCCATGAGAACTCCTCGGCTGGAATTGCCATTCCTAACCCTGACTCTCACTCAGTCCTCACGACATCTTGAAACTGTCCAAGCCGCCTTCCGCAAGACTAAAAATTTAAAAACCCTAATTTCCTGGTGTTGTTAGAAAATATCAGGGCTATTTGAATAGTTGCGATCCCAGTATTTAGAAGTGAAGATCCAGTCTTGTTCACCGGTGTTTGGGTTCACATCCAGTTTGAACCACATCGGATTCCAGGATGATTCCTTTGACTTACCGCGGTGCTTTCTACTCATTCGTTGTTTTTCTTCTAAGCGATGCTTCTCATCCGAAGCGCAATCTGCAATCAATAAAACACCCAATTCTTATTTGTTTTCCTTAAATGTATCAACCTATCCATCAGAATTTAAAGGGAATGTGTACGTTTGGTAATCACTTTCAAAATAAATGCCAATAAAAACCTACTTGGATAAAAATACAGCAGTTTTCAATAGTGAAAAGCATTTTGAGAAACATCTCACTTTGAAGTAATGTGGTTATAAAAACATATCAGGTTTTTATCCCCCCAAAATTGGAATTTGAAAAGTGTTTAACGTCTCCAAGAATGTGTTTTCAAATTATTTTAAATTATTTTAAAACTATTCTTCCTGCATGGACATAATCGCTCCATATTTTCGGCGGTATGTATAATAAAACTTCCTTTTGAATTAAAATTTTCAACGGCGACATGTATAATAAAACATTTCCCTTTCAAACAAATTTTTTGAAGGTTAGTTTTAATGCATTTTTTATCTATATTTATATAAGATTTAAAAAAGGAACAATTCCAAAGAAACAGTTCCGTTAAGGGATCAGTAAAAGCAATTTAGTTTTTTACATTAGCTCTCTGTTGCAGCTTTACTGAGAAACAGAAAAAAATAACGCTTCTGAAACTGAAGCCGTACATGACATACCAATGTCCCCATTCTCCATGCAGCGTATATCAGGTCTGTATCTAGCGTCCGTTGGTGGTAGATACGACTTCATATGCTCTGTCATCTCATTTAATCTTATTGCAAACGATGTGAAGTTATAATACTGCAACAAAATAACAATCAGTGATTACAAATCATAAGCCATACAAATCCAGAAGAGAAAACTCTATAAATAAGTTATAAAACACAATTTGAAGCTTATAAAGCTGGTAAGAATTCAGGCACAGAACCCAATTTCATAGAGCCGCTTCAGCAGAAAATACTGCTTAACAATTTCCTGCCTAGCAGAAATGAGCAGAGAATACTGGTCACAAGTGGTGCATGTCACATGGTGTTTTGGCTGGTATCCCAATTCTGGCCAGGACAATTTTGCTGTGCTTAGCATTTTTTTGTGGTGCTTATAAACAGCTCTGTGAGATTGGGCCCTTGTACTTGGTGCAAAGTTTCAAATCCTACTCATTGAAGATATTTCGATGTTGTTAACCATAAACCCTTTCCGGCATGCACAGTTTTCAACTCCAAACCAAACGGGGCCCAATTTCATGGAGCTGCTAAGCACAAAATTTGCTTAGCATGAAGTTCTTCCTTGATAAAAACAGGATTACCAACCAAATTTCCATTTGTTGCATATTGCTTGTTACTGGTGCTCGGCTGTTGTTTGCTTATCCTGAAAATCACGTGGAAATTTGGTTGGTAATCCTGTTTTTATCAAGGAAGAAATTGAATGCTAAGCAAATTTGTATGCTAAGCAGCTCTATGAAATTGGGCCCTGATAGTTACCTGAGATGAGTTTTCTGGCCTTTTTGTGTTGCGCCAAAGAAGCTGAGCATTGTTGAATTCTTCCCCTTCAGGATTTGTTGACTCTGATGGACTCTGCTGATCAAGTCAAGATTATAAGAAATCATCAGATATGAAATCATTGTTTCTTATAAATGAGTTTGATCAATGAGATAAATTAAATTTGTCTTTAATACAATTATAGAGTACATGTAGGACTGAAATATTACACAATCACTAAAATATGACAAAATAGGTTTAAACAACAACTCCGCCCCTACTAAGACACTTTTGCTTTATTGTGCAAAGAAAATTTAACTGTTTAAAGAGTCAAAATATTTGAACCTGCGCAAGACTTTCACAGCTAAACTCTGAAAAAACAATATTATCATTCTGATTTATTTGACATCATTACAAGTAAATGTTAAAAAATACAAGAGATTCAAAGAACTGTAAAAATGACCCAGAAAGAACGAAACAAAAAACAAAACATGTAGGCCTAGCCCAAGAAACATACAGAATAGCAAAGTACAAATAAGATGACGACAGGAGAGCACCTAGATGAGTGTGGAGAACAATGTAATTATAAAACAATATAACAATATAATCTGTTGGTATGACACTGCTCTAGAATTGCAAAGGTCTTGGGTTCCAATCCAACCAGAGTAACATGCCAGTGAATTTTTTTCACAGGACTAGGGAAAGTACTGGGTATACAGTGCTAACACACATTGATGTAAGGGTAAAAACAAATTAATATAATTATTATCGTAGAGAAAATGAGATACATGTATGAAGAGAGTATGCAAGTACATGTACGGGAAGTCAATCTTGGGAAGGACACAAGAAAAAGGGCCTGACAAAATAAGTAGAATTGGTGGGTGGGTGGAGCGCATAATAATAATAACAACAATGTGATTACAGGATTTGAGGCATTGCATGGTGAGGTATCAATGTATATTTGGTTTGCGGTTGTGTATCTACTTGCCAGGTAGAGTTTGTTCTTAGAGAACTGTCTTGCTTTATTCTACTGCCGCGGAGTAGATAATCGGAGGTTCGGGAAACTTCTCAGTTCTGAAAAGAACTGTCCTGCTTTTTAACTATTACCAGGGCAGATGGTATAGAAAATAGACTCCGACTACTACTTTAGCTTATAGGATCGTAATTAACTGTACTGCCGCGGAGTCAGTTCTGAATTGGTCTCAACGTTTCGACTAGCTTGCTCTAGTCATCGTCAGTCATGTGATTGGAACATTTTACTATAACAAGGTTAAAAAGTACATTGAACACAATCCAAATATACAATCCTAAAAATTAATCTCACAAAAAGTTACATAATAACTTTACAATCAAAGTTGAAACAAACACAACAGGTTAGAACAGTAAACCGCAACCAACATAGAGGGAAGTGAAGATAACAGTTTGGTTGATTGTTGATTTACTCCCTAGGTTTTATGTACCAAGCAGTATGTTAATCAAAATAGGCGGAGCTTAAAATGCCCCTTTATTATTACATTGAAACCGTGCAGTCCTTTAGGGAAGTTGTTTAATTGCAGATAATTGAGGACTGAAGGTCCCCTAAACAATTGCTTATCACTTAGTCCCAACATTTAACTGGATGTGTCTAGCCACTGACACTTATAAGTAATGCTTTTTAGCATTATGGCATCACCTCTAGAATACTCATGAAACTATTCTAAATAACATCTTTAATAATCTGCTTCACTATCGAGAGCAGAGCTCAAATTTGAAAGAAAATCCACAGGGCTTGTAGCTAAAAAAAAATTAATTGAACCAGAAATTTTGTACAAGACAAGAAAAATAAAAAACAAAATTCCCAAGTCCTGGCACAGTCTGAACTCGGATAGAAGTCTGACATTTCCCATCCCTGGCTTGTGGAGGAAAGATTAATCAGGCCTGATACTTCACAGAGGCAGTGGAGGCAATTGCCTCCATGCACCTTGGTCATTGCCTTGGTGCCCTTGAAATGCTGTAGTAGAAATTTACAATTTTCTCATAGGGTGCCCTTTACCAAGGAGAAAATGCCTTGGTGCCCTTGCCCTTTCAAAAACGAAGCATACAGGCCTGGTTAATACGTACATGTTCTGAAGGACTTCCAGGGCTGTGATTGTGAGAATGTCTGTGTTTCTTTTCCTCCTTCTTGGCTCCATCATATCCATCGGGGCTCATGGCGTAGAGGTACTCCGTCCATTTCCCAAATAACATCACAATCTTCTTGTCCCTGTAAGGATTAACCAGTAAAAATAAATCAGACTAATATTGTCTAAGTCTAAATACTTGGTGTAACGAGGAGGAATGGTCTAGTTCAAAGGACCTGAGCTCTGGCGTTGTCAGCAGCAGAGTGTGGGTTCGAATCCTAGTCCTGACACATTACACGTTACCTTAATTTTCTTTTGTCAAAAGTTTGGAAGGTAATGCATTCTGCTCTACCAGCCACGCTCCTAGTGGATTGTATCCATGCCTACATCCTTAGCCAGGGCAGCCAGGGCAGCCAGGGGATCGCTTCAAGGTAATGCAAATTTTTATTTCAGATATAAAATATCAAGTTTCCCTTGTGGTTTATTATTTGATGTTACAATATCAAAACACCACTCAACGCTAACATTTGCACAACAGAGCTTAATCTTAGGGAATCTCAAGTGTTATTTTAATGACAGGTATTTGGAGTTCAGTTTTAACTATGAGACTGTAACAAATGTTAATTTATGGGCGTGACACGCGACCTTTTTACCGGTCATAAACAAAGGTTTAACACACCCATGTGACGCGCTCTCCACCGATAGGAATAGCGAAACTGTCAGAGGTATTTATGAATAATGATTTTGGGTTGAACAAAGTTACTAGAGTGGGATTTGAATCAACAACATCAGTTTATAACCAATCCGTTTATTGACTTACTTTGGGTCAGTGATGTATCCCTCTACCTTGTGTAAATCCCTGCCGAACCAGCCGGCTGGTTTGAACTGTAGGAAGCATTTGTGACCTGTCTTGTGATTGGTTAACTCCAGTAGACCATACATCTCAATCCACAGCTTACCAACGATGAGGTTGTGAAGACAGCTGCTTGGATTGTGCCATGTGTACGTTTCATTGTATCTTGAAATATAGACAAATATGGCAAATTAACAACTTTTAAAGCCTTTGAGAAAAACTCCAAGTGTCAGGCCTTTAACTGTTTAATTTTTGTGAAAATTAAAACTAAAAAGACATTTCATCAACATTAACGGGTAATAAAAAGATATTTTGAGGTGAACAAAACAAATAATTGACTAGGGCGGGATTTGAAAAGGGTTTACAGAGTAGTGCTTTAACAACTAAGATATCTAGCCCTTATCTTGGTGGTCTCCCTATTTTGTCAATATCTTTGTTTCCCATACAGTCTCCGTGTGGTTTTATTTATGGAAATAAAACAGTGGTGGGCATTCCCAACTTTGGGGTAGCTCCTTCAACTAGCCGGTTCTTCAATTATTAAGTACCCTAAGGGCCATGTCACACAAGGCAATGATGTACAGCAACCATTTCTAGTTCTCGAAGAAGGGAATCCATTCACATTAGAATATTTACATACTATTCTTGGGGATCATAGGACATTGTCAGAAATATTACCAATGTGCAGAACAAGTTGTCCTGTAGGATTTACTGCAGTTGGTTATGATTGCCTCTAAGTAGCCTCGTGTAACAAGGCCCTAAGAAATAACCAAACCGATGTTTTAATATTTAAAACCGCTATGCATAAGTTTGAAACTTACTTTGGTATTGAGATTGTAACAACTCCCTTTGGGATCACTTCTAAGCTTTTCCCCCAGAACTTGAGTTTAGGGTAGATAGAGCCATGGAATTCAAAATATGGCGAAGTACAATGGAAGGCGCTGACTGGAGGATGGTGGCTAACTTGCTCCAATACTATCTTAATATCTAAGTCTTCCCTGTAATTGGAAACAAATTAATATCATGTTACTTATATCAGGCATGATATTTGGTCCTTGGAAAAAGGTTGAGACAAATTTATTGAATACAAGGGCTGACCATGTTGCATGGTGTAGGCTCTAATGGACTTTTCAGGCTTTTTAAAAACAATTTGTTCAGATTTTTCAAGGAGAACAACATCGGAAATCATAAATCAAGTAGGACGAGTATCATGACTGTTGCTGGCAGATAAACTCTGGTTACAAATAGTTATTTTGTGGAGTGTCGATGGTAACATCAATGGTGTCTAAAGCTTTACATAGTGTGGAGAATAAGATTAACTATAAACATAATAATGAATAGCAAACTTGCGGGTACAACAATGAGTAACATCTCTCCTGACGATGAGCAGGTTCGAAACGTCGAGACCAAACCGACTCTTTTCTGAGCCACCACTCCTTCAAAAGAGATTTTACTCATGGTTGTACCCGCAAGTTTACTATTCATATTTATATTTATAGTTACTCATACATACATGTACATGCAGGTGTTTCATAGCTGCCAACCTTTGCATCTTGTAACTAGGGAGGTTTTGCCATTAGTAATGTACATGAAATCAACGATGTGTCTCTTTGTGAAACCTAAAGAGTGAAGATGTGTGGCTCATCGTGAACAACAAAACAAGTATCAGACCCATCCAGTATTATTAATAAATGATAATTTGCAATTTAACTAATGGCTCCATGTTAAAGTAATCCGTAAATATAAATAAATGCAAAAGAAGGAAATAAATGAATACCTGATGAGTTCGTAGGTCTCTCCAAGTAACGGATTGAATGGTTTACTAAGCCTGTCTAGATTGGAAGCACCGGCTGCCATTACAAAAGCTGCAACATACTGCAAAGATAAAAACAAACACAAGGTAACAATGTCATACATGTACCTTCTCATTTTTGTATGGGAAATTATAAAAGGCAACAAGGCAATGCCCAGAGGATGTATGGGAGCAATTGGGGACATGGAGGCACTTTCGGGGAGGGGGGGGGGATTGAGGCAAGTGGGGGCAATAAGGAGGCAATTGGGGACATGGAGGCAATTTGGGGGGGGGGGGATTGAGCCAAGTGGGGGCAATAAGGAGGCAATTGGGGACATGGAGGCAATTTTTTGGGGGGGGGATTGAGGCAGTGGGGGCAATAAGGAGGCAATTGGGGACATGGAAGCAATTTCGGGGGGATTGAGGCAAGTGAGGGCAATAAGGAGGCAATTGGGGACATGGAAGCAATTGGGAGGGATTGAGGCAGTTGGGGTATGCTCCATTAAATGTATACGGCCGGTCCATACCCCACGCCATTGCCTTGGTTCCCCCTTGAAATGACTCAGTAGAAATATTGATGTCTCTCATAGGACTGCTCTTTAACAAAGGAAATCTACCTTGCCCTAACAAGTAAAAGTTTTCAACATTGTAGTAGTCAATCAAGTAAACCCTTAACAAACACAAAACCCATTGCCTCCGCTGCCATAGTCTTCACCTTCGTGCCTCATAAACTTTAAGATTTTACAATGTACATCTACCATTGTCTACCTTTAGCGAAAATGAAAATGGTCCTGCTCTACTCGAAAGTAAAATTCCAGGTCTGCTTTTGTAGTTGTTCATAAGCAACTCATCATCCTGTTCAAATGAAAAGTTAGTTCTGACTGAAGGAAATCCTACTGAACTGTTACCTTAGAGCTCAGTTTTCGTACTGCAGCAAAACTGTTGACTTTATATCAAATATATCATCGGGTAAAAACAAAGGAAGACCTTTGTGTTGGCTTTCCGTCTTACCTGTAAATCTAACTGATTGTGGGGCATTGTCAACAGCTGTAGTGCTTCTTACCAAGTGAATTTTTATGGTCAATAATTTTGAGAGTACAGTAATTATAAAAGGTATACCCTCCTCTATAAGTGCAAGATTTGTTGTGTAAGTAGGCAATAAGTGTTGTGCAAGTGGACTTGCGTATTTGCATAAAGTTTTTGATAAAGTTTTGTTAAATCAGTGATCGGGAGTTAGTGACGGCAGAGATTGATACGGTGTGCTGCCAATGATGGTATCGAGGCCGCTGTACTCAAACATGCACGCTTTCAAGAAGGACAAATTTTTTTTGGGATGATCTTCCCATCAAGGTACATTGTAACTCAGCAAACTCTCACAAGGAGATATACACCAAGCTGGCAACAGCCAATCTCTCTCATATCATACAAACATCAGTTAAACGTCTACATGTATGACTATAAGTTGCACAATTCAATAAATTGTGACTCATAAACCAAGACGAAAATACTGATTCTAGTAAATGAGAAATCAGCAGTTAGCTTGGCAGGATTCGAACCCACAACCTTGTGACTGTACGTCCTTCAGTCTAACTGAACCAAGGTGGCCTTTCGGTTGTACTTGTTTATGGTCTCACCTTTATTCTCTCCACTGGGTCTTCATTCATAGCTGCTTTGTATAGTAACTGGCAATGTTCTGTGTATTCACAAAACCTTTGTAAGAAGCTAAGCGGTTCATTGAAGACAACTGGCATAGTGATTTTGGAGAGTTCTTTCCCGATGCACTGTTTGAGGACTGTCCATAGACTAAACTGATCCCTCCGTATCATAACAGCTGGAAGTTGAGTCCTGCAGGAAAAAATATTTAACAACATTGTTAAAGAGGAAGGGAAATGCAAATTTAACATGGACTCATTTTTCAATAGAAACAGGCCTCATGTGAGTGGTGATCAAATGAAAAGTTTCGAACCTCACGTCATGATATAAATTGCCACATCCAGTGCAAAATTTGTCTACATGTACATCCACAACATTTGATCACATCATTTTGAGAAAAATAGGTTTGTACATTCTTGTTCAGGGATGTTTTGGAGTTAAAAACTAATGGGTCTTTACATTCCAAGGAGGAATATTTTGTCAGAGAAAATTTCAAGTTCAAGGCCATTTTGATTGAATATCATTGACATTTAAACAAGCAAGTTGCCCAACCGTTTGAAACCAATCAACTGTAAGGGCTGTGTAGGGTTGCGTGACTATGCACAGAAATAACAGTATGCATCTGTACATGTCCCACATCACAGCAGGCTGGAATAGTTTGTCATGTTATGAAAACCTCAGATGATGTTAAATGGTCAGACAGTAGGAGGGTTGACTGTGTACTTTGTAGTGCATTCACTACTGAGTATCATGTTACAGGCTGTCACAGCACATGCACGGCTACAAAATACCAGCAAAATCATGATACGGATTGACATGTATAATATTGTACTTTACATGTAGGAATGGGCAGGTTTGGCAACTTGAAAGTGGAGCTTGAAAGTAAGCTAACAAATAGTAATATCTTTACATATTTGATATTGTTGAGTAAAAATATGGGGGGGGGGGGTAAATTTTCACTTCCAGATCACGTGATGCACTTAAGGTTAAATCCAAGGCCAAAGAAGGGGGGTCAAAAAGTTATTGAACCTAAACATGTGACTACAAAAAAAGCAGATTTGGAAGGCTTAAATGCAATTTCCTTTCCAAAGACACCAATTTCAACGAAGTTTACCCAATGGTTACCAATATATGGTAGTATAAATATCGATAGTCAGGCACTTTTTGACAAAAATCAACAAGAAAGAGCATGCCGTATTTGAAACGGAATGACCCGAAAGGAACTATGCACCAGGCAAGGAGTTCCACCCTAATAAGAGATGCAGTACATCTTGGCAAAGTAAGGGTGTATGTGTGAGAATAATCAGAAAGCCTGGTTTCATGCTCAAACACCCTCCCCTAATAGAAGGAACAAAGTCTGACAGAGTGATGGAACACTTAATGTGTCATGGAAATATCTGTGGAGGAGACAGAGGCTGGCTTCAGACCTATGGTGAGATATAGAGGCAAGACCATCACCATGACACTTCGGCACTAGATAAAGATAAATGACAGGTAGAAGCTTCGCTCAAAATGAACAACAACACTCCATTAGGGGATACATGTCTTTAAAGCCTTAGGACACTTTCTGTAAACAGTATTGTCCAAAGGCCCACACTTCGTGTATCACAACTTATATATAAAATAACAAACCTGTTAAAATTTAGGCTCAATCGGTCATCGGAGTCGGGAGAAAATAACGGAAAAACCCACCCTTGTTTCCGCACGTATTGCCGTGTCATGACATGTGTTTAAAATTAATCCGTAATTCCCGCTATCGAGAATTTATAATTGTTTTATAACGTTTTCTCAAAAAGTAAAGCATTTCATGGAATAATATTTCAAGAGAAGTCTTTCACCATTACCTTCTGTAAACCCTGTAAATTATTTGTAAATCTGTGAACCTTTATTTTTGTTTCTGTTCCGAAAGTGTCCAACTGCTTTAAAGGGAGGGTACAATGTATAGTACATATACCTTTGGTAATTACTCCAAGAAGTAATGACCATAAAAATTTACTAGAGGTTTATGTAGGTAATATATAAGAAGCATTGCAGCCGTTGACACTGTTTAACATTTTGAGATTTTGTTTAACTCCCTTAAACAGGTTAAAAGGAATGGGATTTTAGAAAGAGGGATTCAAAAACTTCAATCTGAGAACTATTTCAGCATGCAATAATTCATGTAATGCTCGTGTTCAAATTATGCACTCTCTCAAAGCATGTTTTAAAACATACTAAAACAATTATTGTTCACATTTGAAAAAGAAGAATTTATGACCAACACAAAACAAAGTCAGAATTTTGTTTAGCCCTCAGGACAAGTTCAGAAGTATGTTTCTTAGCATAACGCCAATCGCTTTAATTCTAGACAATGTACGCACATCATGCCAGGCTTTATCATGGGCTATAGTAAGATGGAAATGAACTACTAAGTAGAATTGATTAACCGTAGATCCAGTAACATTACAAGTAAACATTTGCTTTTTTATCTTAAGTGCACTATGATTGTTTATCTTGTTCAAACATTGGTGGTTTACCCAAAACAAAATCATGATTTTAAGTACCAAGATTACAACTGGTGGTTTTTTATGGTTACATCAGAGCTGCTAGACGAAATGGTTTAGATAATGGAACGCTACAGATGTACAGTACCTGTTGTTTTAAAAAGGGGTAATTCTCATCAACAAATTTGAATCTGAGACGGGCTTAAAAGGCATTTCTTTGCTGAGCAAAAATTGAGTGGCGGCACCAGTCACGACAATGCTGAAACTTAATGCATTTTTTGGCCGGTAACCCATTTCTATTACACGATGCTTTTCTTAACAAGTTTTTCCGATTACAGGTTTTTTGAAATTGGGCCCAGATGGCGTCACATTTAAAAACTTTGATCTGTGCAATTCCAGGATGTACACTGAAGTAAGCATGACAATGCTCACAACTTCCTTTCAAAGCAATAAAGACCTATTTTCGTTATCAACAAACAACCACTAAGCTTGACCTTTGCCCTTCCTTTCCCTGGATGATTCTATGATCACGCTTCATATGGTCAACAAATTGAAAGTGACAAGACATTATAACATAGAGGAACCTAGGTTAGAAAAATTAAAATTAAAGAGAATTGTATGGGATTGAAACTTTAAGGAAAACAACCCAAAGGAATTATTTTAAAACTCTAGGAAAACAACTTTTCATTCTGAATTACTGACAGGTTTGAGCATTAGCATTTAAAGAACCCCCAAATCACTTTGCTTATTTTTATTGCCACAAGTGAAATACATGTTAGTGTATGTAGTATGAACTGCAAAGGATAATATAGTTGCCAAAAACATGAACCCTTATAATTCATGTAGCACTTTGTGGCATGCTGTCACCAGGCGGTCAAGAGCGTTGCACTCGAGCTCCTGTGACTCTGATCAGTGGGTCTTGGCACGTGTCCTTGTAAGCTGTCATTAAAGCATGACACTTAACAATTATTGATTCGTCCTTCCGAAGAAAGACGTAGGTCCGGTGTTTTTGTTTGTTGTAATGTAAGTAAAATAAACCAATAAATCTCGCTAACATGTACACAATGTATCTTTTAAGAGAAGGGGTTTTATGTCACAGTATTTCTTGCAGATTGCTTTTACACATTCTACATGGTTAAACCTAGTACACTGTATGACTCCTTGTTTTTGCCTTTGAAAAATAGATCACTACAATAGGGTCTACCTCTAGAGTAGTACAGTAGTAAAAGCACTCAAAAACTGTTGTTGTGTTTAATTATTAATTCTTTATAAATTGGTTTTCTTTCATTGTGGAACTTCCTTTGAATTTCAAATGAGTGCATTTTCTTCTGCTTTTGGCTACACTACATTGTAAATTTCTTGGTTCAAAACAAATGCTCACATAAATACAAGCATAAAAAACAATTAGAAGTAGATGGTACCAGCATATTGGGTCCATGACAATGCGTCACTACCACCTGAAATTGTCACGAGTTTGAAGTTTTTTAGGGCCAGGGAATGATGATCAAAAGGATTCTTGTTTTTAATAATAATAATAATATGGATTTATAATGCGCACTTTTCCAGAAAACCAATCAAGGCGCCCACACAAAATGAAAACATTATACGATAGAAAATGAAGAATAAACAAAACATAATGAAACCCAATGACAGTACAGTACATAGTATGTAGATTCTAAAAGACCATGGCCAGAAACGGCTTGTAACTAAAATGCCCATAGCGGCCAATCGGCTGCAAGATATAACCTTCTTTCACTAAAAAAAAGAGATCAGAAAAGTAAAGGTCATGTCCTGAAATGACATATTTCCAATATTTTCCATATTAACATGTCATATTTCGTTCAAAAACACAACTGAATTTTTGTTTCAGATAATTTGTTCAGACAATTTCGCTTGAAAAACAATTGTATGATAAACTCTTTCTAGGGTTAATCATAAACCAGTAAAATAATGATTGACAAGAAAAAGTGCATTGTAAAGGGTACCACTTTTCTGCCGGCATGATATCAGCTTATTGCAATGGTTGCAACTTCTTTTAAAGGCAGTGGACACTATTGGTAATTGTCAAAGACTAGCCTTCACAGTTGGTGTATCTCAACATATGCATAAAATAACAAACCTGTGAAAATTTGAGCTCAATCGGTCATCGAACTTGCGAGATAATAATGAAAGAAAAAAACACCCTTGTCACATGAAGTTGTGTGCATTTAGATGGTTGATTTCGAGACCTCAAGTTCTAAATACGAGGTCTCGAAATCAAATTCGTGGAAAGTTACTTCTTTCTCAAAAACAATGGCACTTCAGAGGGAGCCGTTTCTCACAATGTTTTATATCATCAACCTCTCCCCATTACTCGTCACCAAGAAAGGTTTTATGCCAATATTTATTTTGAGTAATTACCAATAGTGTCCACTGCCTTTAATCATAAACCGGTAAAATAATGATTGACAAGAAAAAAGTGCATTGTGAAGGGTACCACTTTTCTGCCGGCATGATATCAGCTTATTCCAATGGTTGCAACTTCTTTTAAGTATGACCTGGAACCACCCCTATATCAAAGGTCTCTCCAACATTCAGTATTTTGATGGGATTTCCTGGCTTAAAGGATTCAGGTACTTTTTCAAAATGTCTACAGATTTACATTAAACTTACAGGGTTTGAAGATAATGATGATAGAAAGCTTCTCATAAAATATTACTTGCTGAAGTCGTGGTTTTTGGAAATTTAGTAAAACAAGTCACAAAATAATTTTTGTGTCAGTGAGACGAAAATTATTTTAGCATGTAAAAACCCATTAACCAGTTATGATATTATACCATAAACATAGCATAACTGGTTAATAAGATTTTACATAAACTGATATGAAAATTATTTGTTTTTCTCATTTCTCAAAAACTACAGCACCTCAGTAAGTAAAATTTCCAGGGAAGCTTTCTACTATCATTATCTTTAAACTGTGTAAGTTTAGTTTAAATCTGTGGACATTGTGTTTTGTGTTAGGAAAAAGTACATAGACCCCTTAAACAAACAACTTTTACTTTGGATTAACATTGACGATCTTGACCAGCTAGTTTGTCTTCTTCTTTTTCATTTGTAACATGTATAATAAATTGTATTAAATTTCTACTTTATAATGAACAAATATAAATTAATTGAATTTTGACCATCAGTTATTGACCTACGTACATGTAGCACCAACCCACAACTTTGAAAAACATTGAGAATCTGAACGGGCCTCACTGTGGGATTCTCTGCTTTCAACGCGCGCAAAGCACAACACTTTAACACGGGCTGAACATGCAGAATTCTAGCAGTCATGATACTTGACCCAGAACTCTAGTTTCTTTCACCTTTAACATTTTCAGTTACATGTCTGCTGGACTAGTAAGCCTGATGGTGTTTTAGTAACCACAAATAATTTGTCCTGGTGTTCCTGATGGTATAGTAGATAATGACTTCCTGTCTAAACTGAATTTAATGCGATTTTAAAGCACCACTGATGATTTATAGCGCCTGTGATTTACTTGTTATATTTCTGAAACATTAAATTTAATAAGTTAATAAATACACTTGGACCCAATATTTTTTGCTGGTATATATGTATATTTGGCATTTTTAAGGGTATTTTGTTTTTCAAGGCAATGAACACTATTGGTAATTACTCAAATAGTTGTAGCTATTTATGCGCCCTTTGACTGTGCCAGCAATATTTTTTTTCCAGGTTTTTTTTGTTTTCCCACAACTTTCAGAACAATTTATTTTATACATTGTAAATATTTGTCTCTCCTTAATCAATTATTTCTTAAATAATGTAAAATAGTGTAATTTTTTTCTTATTTTTTAATCTCTGTATATTTTCCTGTAATTCGACCTCTGGTCGCCATAGGAATTTGTTTTTAAAATAATGAACCAATTATGAAATGAAATGAAATGAACACGTACTTGGTAAAAAGCAATGGAGAGCCAGTGATATTATAAAACATTGTGAGAAACAGCTCCCTCTTAAGTAGCGCAGAAAGAAGTAATACTTTCCACTGAAATATTTGAATTTGATTTTGAGACATCAGAATTAGATGCTAACTTACAAAATTATAATTTTTGGTACACTTAGTTATACATTTTGTTTAAAATTTTGCTATCATGGGCAGCGCGCCATATCGATGCAGCACGCCATATTGATACAACTCGTCAGTAACCCCTGGTAGGGCTACACTGAAAACAAAAACACAGATTGGCACCCAAGTTTGCGTGCAAGCGTGATTAAAACTTTCAGGACGCGTATGTCAAAACGCAAGTAACTAATGCAATTCTTTACATGGTCATCCTCAACTGCATACAGTTAGATAAAAACAAGATGTAAGAAGAATGAGAGGGGACCAGTTGCTCTATGAGTTAATGCCTCTTTTGCGGGCTATCATACTTGTACATGATCGGCAACAATAGCTCCACAGCACCTTGTAAAATATTACATCTTGCAGGAAATACTGTATGTTACAGCGCCAGGAGCGTCACTGAGTGACTGACATGTGCGCTATATAAGAAGCCACAATTATCATTATTATTACTTGAACGGTGGATCTGCCCAATGTGGTTTACTTGGTGTTGTAACAGCAGTAGTACATAGCTTTTAAATCTGGCGCATTCTAAATGGTTTCTTTATGATTTTTTTGTGAGTTTGAACTGAAGTCCCCCTCCCCTAAACAACCAGGTCAGGAATTTCATCATTCAGAGTGCAAGGCCATTTTCATTTTGCAAAGGGCACTTCCATTGGAAAATCTTGAAGTCTATGGAAACTTTTGAAGGGGCAAACTTATGAAGGGGCACCAAGGCCAAGACGAGGGCATCAGAGGCTATATGACCTCCCTGAAATTCCAGGCCAGAACAATAACCCTGCTTACCTTGCACAGCCTGGTATTACTATATCTGTCTTTCCATTCGCAATCGTCTTGGACTCCTCGGACATCTTTTCTTCTTTACTCTTCTTATCTGACCTTTGACTTTCAGGGGTCGGGTCAGAGACCTGTAACCTCTCTAGGGAACTCTGCATCCCGTCCGTCATACTGTGAAAACTGTCCGTGTCACTCAGGGCGTCGGCAAAATCAAGAGATGCCCTTTCACTCAGATCCTGGGATGGTGAAAAGCACAAAAATAATGATAAAAAACGATATACATTGTAGGGCTTACAAATGTTGCTCCCGTTTCTCGTGTTCAAATGGTCAAGCGCTCTGATGAGCAGAGTGCGAGTTCCAGTCCTGCCGTCGATTTCACCAAACTTTTTCTAACTTAGGATTAATCTTAGGACTAATGGGACGGGTCCCAGCATTGAACTATAACAGCATTGAACTATAACATGAAAGTCTTAAGATTAATCCTAAGTTAGGACTAGTTGCTCGTCCTAACTCAAGATAGGATTAATCCTGGTCTTTCGTGTGAGGCTGCAGGTCTTGATGCTTGTGTAAGACACTTAACCATTATTTGTTTGATTGCACCTCACAATTTATAAGCTCCAACAATAGGATGAGAATAACGGCGATTGAAAGCAAACAGGGCCCAATTTCATAAAGCTGTTTAGCAGAAAATTCTGTTTAAAAAATTTCTTTGTAACGCCAGAAATGACCGGGGAAATGACCAGTCGCATCTGCACAGTATTCTAGCTGGTAACCTATTTTTGTTAAGTAAACTTTTGTTGTGCTAAGCAAATTTACCCCTATTATATTCTGAGGACAAGGCAGCCATGGACTCAAGTATATGCCGAATGATGAGACATAAACAGGCATGAGAATGGGTGATGATAAAAACACAGGAAAAAAATTCAGTTGATTTGAAATGTCAGTATTCCATCACTTTGTGTGCAAAGCACACATCACGAGCGCGCAGCGCGAAGTCCCTTACGCCTGGGGTCCAGGGCCCGGTTAAGGGCCCTGGGAATTTTAGAAGCTCTGTGGTGGTCTCTGATGCATTTCTGACACCTATTTTTCCAGGTAGAAGTGAGCTACTTTTGATGATTTTTCCTTTCTTTTAACAAAAATAATAGGTTTAAGGGAAAATAAGGAATGTAAAGCTCAAACAATTCGAAACAATTTTGGCTTCGCTTGCGATTTTGTTACAATTCCAGAAAAAAATGGAAAACAAAAATAATAATAATATTTTTATTTTTATTTCTGCCCTTGGAAATGCTTTTTTTCTCACCAACAACCATTTTTATAGGTTCTTGATTTGAAATTCGGTTGTGTAAAAGAAATTCTTTTGCAATTAAATGTTTGTGGTTTTATTTACTGATCCGTCGGCGACGCACATTAAAAAATATATATATATTTGGCGAGAGCGATGTGTTTTTGAGAAAGAGGTTGTTTTTCAGCATCTATATATAGGGTATAACTGGAACGAGTGTTCGATGGTTCCCAATATATCTTTCGCTGGTTGTGAGGCAATAACAGGTACCAGTTTTCCATGGCCTGCCGGCGATCTCAGGTTCGTGCAGCGCCGCTCATTGGTTCGTGTACAAACCTGCACGTACACAGTACATATGGTGCAAAACACGTGCATTGTTTTTTCAGTAGACTTGTCTCCACACGTGTTATCTTTGCTGCAGCAGCAAGCGCATTACACGCAAACATTATCGAACCGTACCACTATAAACGAAGCGAGGAATGAGGCAAGTTTATACATCTGTCGCTGCTGCTGCATGCATGCGCGATGCCAGGAAGACCACAAGCCGTAAACTGGGCCAGCTGCTGGACGGCAATTTATTGTTTTAGGTGCCGTTTTTTCATGAACGCCGTGTGGATCCGCGATAATAACAATTACAAAGGTTAACTTACATTTTCTGACTAGAGAAGAGGGATTAGAGAAATCCAAATGTATACCCTCAAAAACCTACCCCCCGAATTTTATAGCAAATTCACATCGAACTCGGAGACCACAATTTGAAAGGAAAAAAAAAACGGAATTCCGGTTTAAACCGGAAGATTCTCGTGAAAAGTGTGAAGACCGTTTCAAGGCAAACATGTACATAAATTTGTATACATCTTGAATTAAATCCTGAACATTCATTTCTAATTTACCTCAGCACAAGGGTTTTCTGCGTTGCTGGCCTCCGTCTTGGCATCATATAAACTCCCACTGTGAGAAGAAAACTTGGACAGTTGCTCCAAGTTGTGATGTTCCTGTGCTAAGGCCTGCAGGCCATCCTGGAGGATACGTGACTTCTCTAAGGCTTGGGAGAGCTCGAGTTTACGCAGCTGGAAAATAAACATCCAAAACAAATGGATTTAGAATCACTATTCAAACATGTAGGGGCCTACATGTTTTTGTACCCATACTATAGATAATGATCAGTGAGGGTATCGGTTTTTTATGTACCAGAGCTGCAAACCTTGCATCTCTCAGCCACAGAGATTTTGTGCAACAATCAGGGCGATATTTCAAATTTACTTTAAAAATACTTTGATTATATATTTGTTATAATACAAAAACATACAATTCTTAAATTACCAGTTACATTTCCTGCTAGGACCATCTCTGGAATTAGGTCTCTCTTTTTATAATTTATGGGAACAATGATGTAAATGATGTAAGGTGACAGTTGGTCAACATGTTCCTGGCATCACATGGAAAGTACAAATCGTCACCTCAGGTCTACATTGTACATGCTCATAATAGTCAAAAGGTCACTAAATGAAAAACTTGTATTAATTTGAAAGATAATCAAAATCAACACATAAATGATTAACTAAGAAAAAGAATCTCTTTTTGCTATAGCAATTACTTGGAAGATCACTCTTGATCAAATTGCACTAAATGACCTTAGCCTCATTTAGGCAATGATGCACCAAATTAACGTCGGCAGTAAATCTCCCTTTCTGGTAGATTGTTCAGGCACCAGTGTTACACCATTTAACATATCACTTAAATGACTTCAATGTTTGTGTAGTCCTACACTCTGAATCAATGGTAAAACTGATGAGTGTGTACAGAGCTACCGGCAAATGTGAGAAATGAATTGTGAATTACAATGTATTAAATGGTCAATCAGAAGAGGGTTTAATAGTCGGCAGATCTTGCCTGACTCAATTTACTGAATGGAGACAGAAAGAGATGTTACTGGTACACATTAATAGTACATAAATCTATTTCAAACCAGTACAAGAGAAATCTGTCATCTAAAGTATAGTCAAAGTCAATAAAATAGCTTTTGAAGCTCCTAAATGTTAAATGGCCAAAAATGGTTAGTTACATTTACAACACCCGAGGACAGGTCACACAGTCATCTCCAAAGACGTTTAACTGGCTTTCTCGGTGTTAATACAAATCAAATGAAATATTTTTTTATGAACTATGGACTAGTGGAATTACTAGTTAACTAAATAACTCCAAATGTTGGCACAGGAAATAACAAAATAATTCATTCTACAAAAGGAGCTCCACAAAAATGAACCATGATTTAAAAACTCTAGGCAACATGCAAAATGAAGTATGACCTTTCCCGAACAATCATCCATACCCAATCAAGACAATGGCTGACCATACCACCATGACCACTTGAAACAAACTCAGGTCTTTCATCCAAAAGATACTCAAACTGGAATAATGGATAATGTGTCCTTGGATAATATCATTAGCACATGTTACACATGATGTCAAAATAATAAATAACATAAATCATTCTTTGCTAGACCAGACTTGGGTAATCACTTTCAATTAAGATACTTATTCATGCAGCAATGGACATTAAAGGCAGTGGACACTATTGGTAATTGTCAAAACAATTATTAGCATAAAACCTTACTTGGTAATGAGTAAAGGAGAGCTGTTGCTAGTATAAAACATTGTGAGAAACGGCTCCCTCTGAAGTAACGTAGTTAACGAGAAAGAAGTAATTATCCACGAATTAGATTTCGAGACTTCAGATTTAGAATTTGAGGTCTCGAAATCAAGCATCTGAACGCACACGACTTTGTGTAACCAGGGTGTTTTTTGATCATTATTATCTTGCAACTTCAACGACCAATTGAGCTCAAATTTTCACAGGTTTGTTGTTTTATGCGTATGATGAGATCCACCAAGTGAGAAGACTGGTCTTTGACAATTACCAATAGTGTCCAGTGTCTTTAAAGGTGACTCTACCCAGAAAGGTTAAAGACTACAGACTGCACTGTTCTACACAGTATGTTCCAATATTTTGTTCTCTGGCAAAAATATGCATTTAATCAGTCAGTCTTCCCCTGACTGACGAACTGAGTGAGGTGGTAAAAATCAGGATTGATGGTTGAAGCCAAATTTATGCAGCACTCAAACGAATGTGCGTTATCACCAAGAGTTATTGAATGTAAAGATCAAGAAAAAGCTAACAAATGATCAACAAATAAAATGTTTAACTAAGAAAAGTTCTCTTTTGGCTATAGCAAATACATAGAAGACCACTCATTGATCAAATTGCACTAAATGACCTTAGTATCATGCAGGCAAATATGCTTCAAATTAACATCAGTGGTAAAAATCTCCCTTTCTGGTAGATTGTTCAGGCACCAGTGTTACACCATTTAACATATCACTTTAAATGACTTCAATGTTTGTGTAGTCCTACACTCTGAATCAATGGTAAAACTGATGAGTGTGTACCGAGCTACCGGCAAATGTGAGAAATGAATTGTGAATTACAATGTATTTAAAAATGGTCAATCAGAAGAGGGTTTAATAGTCGGGAGATCTTGCTGAACTCTATTTACTGAATGGAGATAGAAAGAGATGTTACTGGTACACATTTGTACATCAAACCAGTACAGGAGGAATCTGTCGATCTAATAATTAAAAGCATATTTGGTTTGCGGTAACACCATGTGTGTATCTACTTGCCAGGTAGAGTTGTTCTTAGGGAACTGTCTTGCTTTATTCTACTGCCGTGGAGTAGATAATCGGAGGTTCGGGAGACTTCTCAGTTCTGAAAAGAACTGTCCTGCTTTTTAACTATTACCAGGGCGGATGGTATAGAAATTAGACTGGACTACTACTTTAGCTTATAGGATCGTAATTAACTGTACTGCCGCGGAGTCAGTTCTGAAATTGGTCTCAACGTTTCGACTAGCTTGCTCTAGTCATCGTCAGTCTCCTGACCATTCGCCCTGGTAATAGTTAAAAAGCAGGACAGTTCTTTTCAGAACTGAGAAGTCTCCCGAACCTCCGATTATCTACTCCACGGCAGTAGAATAAAGCAAGACAGTTCCCTAAGAACAACTCTACCTGGCAAGTAGATACACACATGGTGCTACCGCAAACCAAATATACATTGATACCTCACCATGCAACGCCTCAAATCCTATTAATTAAAGTAAATAATTATCATTATTTTAATCAGGATTTCCTTACATAGGCAGTGAGCTAAACTGTATTTAAAGGCACTGGACACTATTGCTAATAATACATGTACTCAAAATAATTATTAGCATAAAACCTTACTTGGTAACGAGCAATGGAGAGCTGTTGATAGTATTTCACTTTGTGAGAAACAGCCCCCTCTGAAGTAAAGTTTAAAAAGGAAGTAGGCCTAATTCTTCACTAGAAGGCAACAGACAGAGCTCTGTAGTATCCAACAGATGTTAAGACTTTTCTTCTTGTAAAGAAGTACCCCTAACTAAGAAGAGAATTCCTGAGTTTCCAAGAACACAACAATGAAGACACAATAGCAGAGGGAGGGGTGCACCATACCATGAGTATCCACCCCCTCCCCAAACACACTAATTTACTCTTAAACCGAATTAAACCCCCACCCCCTATGAAATCTTCTTTAAAAGAACTTCTGACTCGGGAATTCTCTGAGATTCTGAATCCGAGCACACAATGAATACACAATAGGGAAAGGTATTCCATGCCCCTATCCAGCACCAAACACAACTGCCTCCATACTGGGTGGGGCACAAAATCATACTCTAGGTAAGATTTCAAGTTTTAAACAAACATCAATACAGACGAACAAAACCAAAAGGTATCAAGATTAACATAGTAATCAACGGTTGTACTTGAGCCCCTTTCACATGAGCGCTGCAAACGAGGGTCCCTGGTTAAGGGCGCCAGCCGTCTGTCACCTTTACCGCGTGCGATTTTTTAGCGAGCATTCACACGAAACGCACACACACATGTAAACATACGTCCCTCGTTTGGGTAGGCCTACTGCATGGACAAAAGTCTACAAGCAAGAGGTTTGAGTTAAAACAAAAACCTTACAGTTAAAAGGAATAAAATACATCAATTTCATTGAAATCAATTTTATTTTAAATCACATAAAATGTAGAATATTTTAAATACATTTGCGATAACGTAACTCTCATCCCGGCGGCCAGCCGGAAGGGGGTTACGTTTTCAAAGCTAAAAAAAGAAAAACACAAAATTCCACGATTCAAATAGATTTTTGGACATTAAAAGCGCTACATTGTTGAATGAAAATGTTTTTTAGATATGGAATTATTGATGAGACATAACAAATGGTGAATTAAAACATCGAAAAGCTTTGCCAAATGACGTAGCTTCCGATTGAACGATGTTTTTGCTTCAAGGTTTGGGCTGGTTTAGCATCCGGCCACAAAACCCACCAGCCAAATGGATCGTAGTCCAGCGTTGAGCAGATATACATATGTACATGTATGTACATGTACATGTATATGCATGCTATAGTTCGCCCATTTCTTCCTCCATAGTTCTTCACGTGTCAACGCAGCGGTCCCTCGTTACGATCGCAGGCATTCGGTTCAGACGATGGCTCCCCATGATTATAACATCGATGCGATTTTTAAGAGGAGGTCTCGATCTGTGTTATGAACAACACGGGACCCAAGTAATTTCGTAACATACATAGCATTCACACGACGTGGATTTGCGATTTCATAACATCGATGTTATGAAATCGCATGGGACCCTCGTTTGCAGAGCTCGTGTGAATGGGCCTTTTGTCAGGAAGCTGAAGTATTTTAATGATAACACCCGGATTCTTAATCTATTTTAAAGTACTATTTTATCCTTGTTGACTTTTTGTGCAATCACTTGGTTTAATTCACTTTCAGTTTTTAATAGGCAAAAACTAGTTCGCATTACCAAACAAGCCAGTAGGATTATTGGTTCAGATAATGACGGTCTTCAGGAATTAGTTAAGAATAGACTTATGAGTAAGTTCCACTGTGTTTTGTCTGACAACACACATCCCCTTTACCCACTGATTGTTCACAACAAATCTAGTGTAGGATCTGTCAACTAAGCCTTTAAGACTAACAGGTTCAAGAACTCATTTTTACCTATTGCTATCCATAATTTTAACTGTGATTTTATTAGATAACTGTAATGCATCCAGCCCTATGTACTGCCTTAATTGTTTATTATTGTTTTATTTGATTTTCTGGCATCTCCTGTGCAATTTGGCCTCTTTTAATTTGGGGAGGGGGTCCACTACCCAATCATGCTTTAGCGTTTGACTGTTTGTTTGTTTGTTTGTTTGTTTGTTTGTTTGTTTGTTTGTTTGTTTATATAAACTTTAATGATTTTTACTTACATTAAGGTTATTGTTTTATGTTGTATTGTGGTAATTCTTGTGGCAATTTTACATTTTAATATTTTATATGTTGCTGTACAATAGGATTGTAAATTTCATGTATTTTTATATACTTGACGAATAAGCCATTCAATTCAATTCAATTCAATTCAATAGTAAAAACCAAAGTTATGTGCTTAAGTGTACACATTTAACAAATTGGCTTTTCCATTGCTGATATTATTATAACAATAAATAATAATAATAATAATAAAACACATGTGTCAAATCCATTAAGAATGTTCCCAGACGCTTAAAACTATCACTAAACCACAAAATTATGGTAATTATCTTGCAATTTATACAAGAAAATGACATAATGCAGTCAATATAACATAAAACTGTTTATAATAATACACATAAATGCAGAAATGCAATGACATGAGTCGTTGAATGCAGACAGAAATAGGGTCAATTGACAGCTTTAGCAGAGGCTTAACCCAGATTTTTGAAAAGCCGCAGTGTTGTGTCTGCTGTCAACAGAAATGGTAGTAGCTGAAATCACGTGGTGCGGATTCAGTCTACTGTATACATTACTTTCAGTTTTAATCCAATAACATTAAAAATATGTAGGCCTGCATTTTTATTTCTTCAAAAGGATTAATGCCTGCCAACCCAAAGTACATTAAAGGAACACGTTGCCTTGGATCGGTCGAGTTGGTCTTTGAAAATCGTTCTGTAACCGTTTGTTGTAAAATGTATATGGTTAGAAAGATATTGTAAAAGTAGAATACAATGATCTACATAAATATGCCTCGAAACTGCGTGGTTTTCTTTTTACTCTATCGACTAACATGGTCGGCCATTTATGGGAGTCAAAATTTTGACTCCCATAAATGGCCGACCGTGATAGTTCGCGACGTAAAAGGAAAACCGTGCAATTTCGAGTGATACTTGTGTGGATCATTATATTCTACTTTTAAAACATCTTTCTAACCATATGCATTTCATAACAAACGGTTTTAAACGCTTTTAATAGACCAACTCGTCCGATCCAAGGCAACGTGTTCCTTTACTAACAAAATTAAAAATGAGTCCTTTATCACACCCGAAGGGTGTACTGTACCGACTCAATATTTTTTTCTCGCAAGGTACATTGTATGCAGAGCTTTGTTTTTGAAATAAGACCTATATTCCTCATATTTATAAATACATAGTACCCTGAAATGGTTTCCTATCATGCCTATTCTGAAAGTAAAGCATTTTGGCCCCCAAAGTCAAAGTTACTTGTTCTGAAATAGCATTTGAAGGCCCCCAAATCACAGATTCTCAGAAAATAGCACCCCCAAATCACAGTTACACATACATTTGTACTAAAATATGATTACCACAGCAGAAACAAGCCCAAAATAAATTCATTGAGAACAAACTCTGCCAAAATACTGTTACTGCTTTTGATAAAACATGATCCAATGGTGACATTTTTACTAGTTGACTGGAAATAAGCCCATGAGCGTGCACAAAATCACTAACAAAACAGGATCTACCCATTGTTGTTTTATAACTGAACTTAAAACATGACATGGAAATATTTGCTGCAACTTTCAAAGGCTGGTCGCATGGTGTGTTTATTGGATTGGGCGAGAACGAATCTACTCTACCAACAAAAACACAGGGTTTGCCCTACAGTTTAGTAACGGACCAGTAGGACTAGTTACCTTACTAGTAATTTCATTTAGTCTGTCAGCATTTACACTTGGCCTTCAAGAAAGACTCTGCTGGGGTGGAAATGCTTGGCCATCAACGTTTTTAAATTTAAAACCATAGGTCCAGGCGGTTGCAAGTTGGTTGCAACAGCTAATTCTATTTTCAGCTGATTACATGCACTTGTCCAAGTTTCATGCAAATAGGGATTCATGAGTCAATACTAAACTAGCCATACTGGACTACATGAAGTGAACTTTGACTGGTTCTTGTGAGTTTAAACTGGCAATTGACCAGCAAACAACTGCTAATTAAGGGAGATACGCATGTACATGTACCTTTCCTTTTTCAATTTCTTTTCTGGGGTCTTTACCAATGTAAATGCCCCTTCATGTACATTTATAAACTTGGGTTTGATAACACAAATCCCTTCTTACTGTGAATGAATGTGCATGTCATAATAAGTTTCAGCTTCATCAGTCAAGGTTTTGAGAACAAAAGTGAAAATCACAGAGCAATTTTTTCAGAATTGCGTAAATACGATAGTACATGCTGAAATAATTTGTGTCTCCTGAGACAATTTCGTATTCGCGACATTGTTTTACTCATCTCACAAAAACTACATCACCTCAGCAAGTAATATTTTAAGAGAAACTTTCTTCCATTGTTATCTTCAAACCGTGTAAGTTTAATGGTTTAATGTAAATCTGTGTACAATCTGTTATGTGTCCTACATTACATGCATTAAGTACAAAAACCCTACTCACTCAATTATTAACATGGATGATTACAACTACCAGGATGGTCACTGTAAAATGCAAATGCATCCATTGTTTATTCAAAGGGAAACATGTGGGAGTTCAAGTACATGCTACTCTACACCCACTTGTGTATAGTGTAACAGATGTTAGTCAAATAATGCTGTATTTATGAATCCACCAGGTACATGTACAGTCATTTATGCCTTACATAATTAACTCAACTGCAGCATTCTAACCATACAAGTATTTTTTGTCACTAACTTGGGGGGTCAGACAATGAAAGGTCAACAAACTTTCATTGAATACCACACACTGAACTGGGGAAAGTGTGAGTGAACTGTAGTTATTCATGTAGTTTATATTGTAAACAAATTATACAACAGGGGATAATGCGGAACTGCTCTTTGTTATCCTGTGAACAGATTCATCCACTGTGGAAAGGCCATTGACCATGTTGACATTTCAATTGAAAAGAAAACTGTCTACAGCATCAAACAGTACATCAATCATTAATGTCAGATACCAACAGTTATATAGTGCATTGGTATAATTGGTACTGACAGGCAATTAAATGTCAATGCTAAAAGCTGTTCATACAATTGCTACAAATTGTCCCTTGTTTCCTTCTGAATTAAATACTGTTGTCATGTGAAATGAAGTTGTCTCGAAATACTCATGACTCTTGTCTTGTGTTGACTTTCAATTACCAAACTGGCCCCAATCTTGCATTATGACAATAGAAAAGGCTGTAGCTGCAGTACACTGTACACTGGTTGGCACAGAACAGCACTTGGTAATGCCTGACCAGTATGGGAAAAAATGAAAACCCTCCCAGCGCTCAATTTATGAGCACAATCCTGAATACATGATTTACATGTGTTGCAAAACTATTCTTTTTAATTCACTTCTTACTCCAGCTATAACAGTTAAACATGCATCTTACCAGTCTCAACCCAATCATGCAACACATACCATACAAATTCAACTGACTGCATTAAAGGCAGTGGACACTATTGGTAATTACTCAAAATAATTATCATCATAAAACCTTTCTTGATTACGAGTAACGGGAAGAGGTTGATAGTATAAAACATTGTGAGAAACAGCTACCCCCGAAGTGACGTAGTTTTCGAGAAAGAAGTAATTTTCCACAAATTTGATTTCAAGACCTCAAGTTTAGAATTTGAGGTCTCGAAATCAAGCATCAGAAAGCACACAGCTTCTTGTGACAAGGGTGTTTTTTTCTTTCATTAGTATCTCGCAACTTCAACGACCGATTGAGCTCAAATTTTCACAGGTTTGTTATTTTATGCATATGTTGAGATACACCAACTGTGAAGACTAGTCTTTAACAATTACCAATAGTGTCCACTGGCTTTAAGGCCGATTTATAGTCGGTTGCGCGACGGATATCTTGACGCACGATAATAAAAAAGACACAGTTTTTAGTGACTATTAATTATGTCGCACGTAAAAATTTCCATCGAGCGACCGACTATGAACCAGTCTTAACATGTAACCAGTCGATGCAGTGAACATGTACAAATGACTTATAAAACCCAAACACCACAGATCAGAAATCTAAGATTTTTTGTATAAACGCATTTATCATGAATACGACTTCCATATTTTTTTAGCAGACTTTAAATCTTGCCACCATCTTAGAAGTAAACCATGATTAAACAATGGCAATGCAAAGCTTCACCAGACAGACACATTAAGGGACAAAGAGCGACACCCATTTGACCTACAGGAGAGCGCCCTGCATTTGAGTGCCACCAGTTTCATCATATCACACAATGATACTATAGCACAGTTTAAACCCAGACATGACTGCAATTACTGTGTAGCTGTATCGCCCCATCAGAACTCAAGGTCATGGCACAACCTACTTCTACACATGACTGCACAATTTACGGATGTTCCTACACGACTGCAAAATGATTGTCAAAACACACCCTTTGAATACTAGCAGAATTTCTTGGAGATATTGGTGTTTAAAACCATGGCATCAGGACCCATGTACTTTACAACTTAATCAGAAAATGCCCAGCCTGAGGTTTTTCGAAAGTCACCAAACAAAATGTATCTCTTTTGATTTGTGTTGGCTACGGAGACCTTGCCCTTTCACCAATGAAGCAGCAGACCTGCAAAAACATGCAATGGCATCCCTTCAATTCATTATGTATTTTACATGCGTCACATATTTGTACAGATTACTGTTAGTTTCAATACTGAATTTCCATAATATCCAATCAAAAACAGCCTTGAATTTTACCTTTTGACTGATGAAAAAATAATCCTTGGAACGACAGAACAATTTGCTATTGACATTCATTGACGTCATGTTTCAAATTCCGCTCTGAAAATTTGCGTTATAAAAAACACAAAAAGGGCATTTTAAAACATTTTAACGCGAGGCTTTATATACATGTAGCATGGTTAGAGACCTGTAGTCTTCTTTCAACTCTCATAAGGACTGCATCTGTGGAAACGAGTCCTCATAAAATTGAATTTGACCTTGGCGCACCTCTTGACATGTGATCCATCATTTTCAATTTTTCCACCTGCGGGCCTACTGTGAAGCACCGAGCATACAGCTAGTATGCATTTATAAGAACCTACAATATCGAGTTTTGTCAACACCCTTCAGTGTCAAGTATTTGTCTACAATGATTAAGGTGCTACTTGAATGTGATCAATCTTTACTTATTTGCTTTGCTTACCGCAAACCAGGCCTGGAATGGACCCTTCCCATGAAATATGCTAATTACATTCACGCATGCGTACAGACCCTGTTGGTTGGCAAACGCCATAGAGTTGTGCACAAAGCAGACGCGCAATCACGCCTGCATCACGCAGCCATTACCTGTGTACAGAACAGCGCGATGTTCCCTCATTTTGCCAACCAAAACGTTAGAGTGCACGCGCTATGTGCAATTTACATAACTCATGGGAAGGGTCTATTACATGTACATGGGGTCAAAGAGGCCAAGCCCTCTGGTTACTACACCTCTTTCAAAAGTTCTTCATAGACTTTAGTGCAAAATTACTTTGATCACGCTTCAGCCATTCGATTTTTCAGCCATTAAAATGTATACATGTAACCAAACCATGACTGGAAGGGGGAAATATTCTGGTTCCATTTTGTACTACAAAGATTAGCATCTGTCACGGTAGTTGGATACAGGGGACATGACCAAGATGGTGGTAGCATGATACAGGTCAATGACACCCCCAGACAAACTCCTAAGAGTCCAATACAGTTGTTGAAATAAACACTAACCCAAATCAGAAGTTCTGCTTAATTTGTTCAATTCTATTGAGGACAGCACTAGTATGAAATGTCACTTTTTAACTGGAACAAAATCATGTAATTCAAGCACATCTAGTACCTCAGAGGATCCATGAACGTACTGGGTTGCATGTGGATTGTTATTTTTGATACATGATCACAGCAAATAAAACACTGTTATCACTAGCTCATTTTCTGCTATGATTTGTTTCCATGACAGTTTTATAGTTCGCTTTGAAGTTTGATTAATATTGTTATCTCATCATACAAAAAATAATCAGTTTATGGAACAGCTTGATATAATAATAGGGACTCAAGGTTTGAATAAAAGGGAATCGTTGAGAAAACTTGGCCTGATACTTCATTGGTTTGCCTCCATGCTCATTGCCCCCTGGCAATTGACTTGGTGCCCTTGAAATGCTCTAATTAGTAGAAATTCAAATTTCCTTATAGGGTGCCCTTAAAGAAAAAATTCCTTAGTGCCCTTGCCCTTTCAAAAACGAATCATACAGGCCTGGAAAATCTTGTATCTAGATTTGCATTATTTATAATGTTCCAAACAGCAACATTTATTGTGTGCTTTTTGCTTGATTAATTATTGTTTACATTATTATTTTGATTGGTTCGTTGCTTTTCGTTTAACTTTTGCTGTGCTTGTTGATGTACTTGTATTTGTTGAGGTCAAATAAATAATAATAATAATAATAATTTTGAGAGGTGTTGAGGCAATGTGCCCCTTTAAGTTTCCCAATTATAAACCTCTTAAAAACATCAGCAAGATGTGAAAAGGAAATGAGATTATTTCGGTTTTAGACCTCAATCTAGTGCCAGAGATTTTTTTGGAATTCCAATATCGGTATAAAACAAGATAGCAATCTGAATACAAAAAACCTAATTCCTAAAGGCCCATTCACACGAGCGCTGCAAACGAGGGTCCCGTGCGATTTCATAACATCGATGTTATGAAATCGCAAATCCACGTCGTGTGAATGCTATGTATGTTACGAAATTACCTGGGTCCCGTGTTGTTCATAACACAGATCGAGACCTCCTCCAAAAAATCGCATCGATGTTATAATCACGGGGAGCCATCGTCTGAACCGAATGCCTGCGATCGTAACGAGGGACCGCTGCGTTGACACGTGTAGAACTATGGAGGAAGAAATGGGTGAACTATAGCATGCATTTACATGTACATGTACATACACGTGATGTATATCTGCTCAACGCTGGACAACGATCGTTTGGCTGGTAGGTTTTGTGGCCGGATGCTAGACCAGTCCAAACCTTGAAGCAAAAACATCGTTCAATCGGGAGCAGAATACGTCTTTTGGCAAAGCTTTTCGATGTTTTAATGCACCATTTGTTATGTCTCATCAATAATTCCATATTTACAAAACATTTTCATTCAACAATGTAGCGTTTTTAACGTCAAAAACTCTATTTGAATCGTGGAATTTTGTGTTTTTCTTCGACTCGAACATGACTCGACGTCGCTGGATCGCTGCATTTCAAGACAAGCTCAAACCTTGAAGCAAAAACATCATTCATTCGGAAGCAGAATACGTCATTTGGTTAAGCTTTTCGATGTTTTAATTCATTATTTGGTATGTGTTATCAATAACTTCATATCTATAAAGCATTTCCATTCAACAATGTAGCATTTTTAACGTCCCAAAAGCTATTTGAATCGTGTTTTTCCTTTTTTAGCTTCGAAAACGTAACCCCCTTCCCGCCGGCCGCCGGGATGAGAGTTACGTTATCGCAAATGTTTGTAAAATATTCTACATTTAATGTGACTTAAAATGAAATTGATTTCAATGAAATTGATTTATTTTATTCCTTTTAACTGTAAGGTTTTTGTTTTAACTCAAACCTCTTGCTTGTAGACTTTAGTCCATGCAGTCAAGCCTACCCAAACGAGGGACGTATGTTTACATGTGTGTGTGTGTGTGTGTCGTGTGAATGCTCGCTAAAAAATCGCACGCGGTAAAGGTGACAGACGGCTGGCGCCCTTAACCAGGGACCCTCGTTTGCAGCGCTCGTGTGAATGGGCCTTTAATCTCTATCTAACCACTATGTAAGCCCTCCAGTGTACAATCCGGGAGGGAGAATATGGTACAATGTACATTGCACATTGACATAAAGGCTAATAAGAACTGCTAGTCTTAATGCCTATTAATGTAAATCATGGTATGTTATGTAATCAAGCAAACATAGATCTGTGTCATCTGAAAGCGGGTGCACAACATTGGTAAGATTGAATAAAACATATTCACATATTTAACTTATAACACTTTGGGGATTGAATGGTCATAACTGTACACATGTAGCAGGCCTGTTTCTATAAATGAATCTGAACTCTAACCAAGTTACTGAATACGCGCGCTGCGCAGCCACAGGGCTAGAAATTAACACTGGACTGCAGGCCCAAGGCTAGAAATGTTAGTGTCGGGCTGGTAAAATCAAGACCAAACAAGCCTGGCGTTCTTGTGTTTGTTAAAGGAGCACGTTGCCTTGGATCGTACGAGTTGGTCTAGAAAAAGCACTTGAAACCGTTTGTTATGAAATGCTATGGTTAGAAAGATGTTTTAAAAGTAGAATAATAATGATCCACACAAGTATCACTCAAAATTGCACGGTTTTCCTTTAGCGTCGCGAGCTAACACGGTCGGCCATTTATGCGAGCCAAAAATTTGACTGCCATAAATGGCTGACCGTGTTAGTCGACGAGGTAAAAAGAAAACCACACAATTTCGAGGCATTTAAAAACCAGTTTGAGGTGGTTTTTAGGGGGCTTGCAACTTTCTTGAGACTAAAATGACAGATGTGTACATGTACATATACATAGCTTCTATCTAAGACGAGGTAAAAAGTAAACCACACAATTTCGAGGCATTTAAAAACCAGTTTGAGGTGGTTTTTAGGGGGCTTGCAACTTTCTTGAGACTAAAATGACAGATGTGTACATGTACATATACATAGCTTCTATCTAAGACTTTATGGTTTTGTTATTTCATATAATTTGTTGCGTGATACAAACTGTACTGGTGTTTGCCAATTACCAATGTTGAGTGTTATTCATTCACGATTCAAGCTCTAAAACAAGGCTACTATATAAATCTTAAGTCAACACAGAGAAGAGATACTGGACAAATGCCTGTTCAGGGATTATTCAGGGGTTATTCAGAGGGATTAAATTTTATCAATCCAACCACGATGTGATAATGAATCAGTCAGCTATTTCTTAATGCTTAAACTAATTGCATTACATGTACAAATCAAGCTGGGCTTACATCAGCTTGCGAGCTTGAGTGGTTATGCAAGTAATTATTGTGATACAGTCTGCTTGTTTATGTGGCAGGTCGAGGCTGAGCGGTTGAGAACACGGGACTCAAAGCTTTTGTATATTTTTTCTGTCTGATCAGCAGATGGGGGTATGAGTCCCAGTAGGTCAGAGCACTGTATCCTTGAGCAAAATGCTAATAGATACTAAAATAAGTGTTTATTAGTCTTGTGAATTAATGATTGGTAGTACACACACTAGAACCCAGACAGAACTTATCATAGAAGTGCAAGTAGCATGGGTTATCCCTGGTTTTTCTGTTTCAGATACGTGTGTAGCAAGCACTCTTGCTTACAGGTTTCCTCAGGCTTGCAAGCTACATTGATTAAGTTCACTACTAATATGAGGCATCATTGGTTTCATTACCAGAAATATAATTGTAATAATCATTTTAATTTATACAATTTACATTGGGAGGTGAACTTATTGATTTATGGTTTACTGCTAAAGGTCTGAAACTCTTAATTTTACTGAATGCAAAAACGACAACAGAAAAATATTATAGTGTGAAAATTTTCATCGTTTTTGTTTTTTGTAAAAATAAATTGCAAATTCTGAATGCTTTTAAAAAGCAGATACATTTTGGGTCTATGTACACAGTATGTATTCAGTGGAAAAATAATTTTTGGGGGACATTTTATGGCCTTGTTTTCATTTCGTAAAATAAATTATTTTAATGAGAGTTTGAGACGTCACGTTTTTAAAAATTAATTTTTCTGGTGTTTTCCAAAAGGGTCGTAAAATTTAGCGTCAAGGTAATTGAAAATTCCACACTATTTCAGAAAGGAAGGTCGTATGATCATAATTTTTATTTTATTTAAATTGTTAAGATTTGCTTGTTGGGATTATGATGAACTCAAAAATGAAATTTACTTGATATTCCTCATCTTGATAAAGCGGGTCACAAATAAGAAAGCCAAAACCACAATTTTTTTTCTTGAGGTGTACTTTATTAATAATAAAGGTATGTTTTTGTAACCAGAATAGCGTATTTTCCTGGGAGGACACAATTTGAAGCCATCAAATCATGTATTCATTGCAACCTGATTTATTTATTATATAGCAAATACAGAAACTATATTCATCTACATCTATCAAGCCTACATGCTTACCGAGCTACTAAGCCCAGCTTATCAACCTGCTCATGATCCCTCCTTTGGGCACCATTGAGCCAAGCCCAACTACCAATCTCCACAGCAGTACTTACGTACTTGAGCAGCATCCAAAAACAGAGTCAAGAATCCTTCTGAAGACGATCAGAGCAAACTGATCAAAATGTTGAGTTGTCGACCACAACAAAAGAGATTTACACGTAAACATGCATAAAAACCTCACCTGACAGAAAATTTTAGATTTTTTTACTAGACTAGGTACTCAAAGGCAGCTGCCCCACCTGCCCTGGTCATTGCCTTTTTGCCCCTTCAAATGTTCCAGTAGAAATTTCCTCATACATAAAATGCCCTTTTCCAGGTAAAAATAACTTGATGCCCTTGCCCTTCCCAAACTGAAGCATTAAGCAAGAAGTTTACTGATTGGTAAAAACATGAACAAGTTTTTATCTGAGTGAAGGCACAATTATTATCACAATCTTTCTGCTGTTAGTAGAAAAGGTCAAAAAACAGTCAGGACTAGTACAATAGTAGGCCTTACTTAGACGCAGCTAGTATGCATCATATCAGGCTCAGTTCTATCGGGCAATCCAACAGTGGTTGGAGAAAACTGTTTAGCTATGTTAACATTTCGCAAATTTGTTGTACAGTTGTACAGAAAAATGTTAATTTTATTCAAAAGATCATCACTTCCTGATGCGGAGGATAAAAAAGCGGGGGAGTCCAGCATATTGGGACAATTCAGTGGCTATGCTAATAGTACCAAGTGTTACTGAAATCTACGCTGTGTTATGTTTTGTCATCAACCCTTCTTCTGGACAGTAGTAACACTAATGCGAGTTCACGGCACAATAAGTGTCGTGTAATTTCACAAGAACAATTTGACCTACATAAACTAAAAGAAAGATAAAGTGGCAGCTGAATACAAATAACAGCCGTTGTCTCGAATTAATTGCAATAACAGTCCAGCAACTGTAAGGATGTCAATGACAATAGATCAAAGAGGCGAGACCTGACTAGACAGAAAACATATAAGCCCCATCAGGAAGTCGGTCAGGACACCTGACAAACTAGAAGTGAAATAATCAACATCCAACTAACTGAAGAAACAGAGAACTGTCTAGCTTTGAAAACACCGGGACCGGGAAGCTAAAAATTGCCTAGATGTATGTATGACGTACAAAAATACAATGTACATGTACAACTTCAATTGTCGACAACAATGTAGCCCCTATATCTAATGCGATAATGTAACCCTCCATTGCAACTACCCCTATCCCGTCTATATCATGCCTAGGCCTACTTCTAGAAACTATGGCTCACAGGGGAGCCTTTTATAGTTTCTAGAGTAGAAGGAGCACAGGCCTACTCATTGACCTCCGACATAGGCTACCCAAAATATAAAACAGGCAGGAAGAATTCTAATTAGCACTCTCATGCTCAAAAAGAAGTTTTAAAAAGGCATATTCCATGAGTATGTACTTAGTACTAGTAGTGAGTAGTCATGTAGTGTGGTCTACTTCAATTCATGAGACAAAATACAAAACAAAAACTTGACTGGAGACCTGAAAATACTTTTTTTTAAACTCATTATGCCTACTTACAAGTTCTACAGTTTACTAGCAGAGCAATGGTTAGAGATTCAAAGTAGAAAAGCTCATTCCTTTATTTACACCGTCAACCCTGGGCTTTTAGGACAGGAGAATATGATCTGATCTACACACACCTGACTGTACTGACTGTATCATCTGATCTTTTCATGAGTTTGATGAGCTTTGTTGAGAAAAAGAAAGGAAAAGCGAGCTTTTGGTTTGCCATCTAACTCCAATGTCGTTCTGTCAGTTTACATTTTCAAAGTAACAGAAATTAAATCAAGCGCAAACAAAATGTCAAGAAGAAACATGAAGTTCAAGATGAACATTGCATAAGATAAAAACTCAGCCCACAGAATCGTTAGATTATGGTTTGGTTCTGCTGTCGTTCATGGAGCGAGAGCGAAGAGTATGGCCGAAAAACAGCTGACGAATTCGACGTGACATCCCACCGTCCATGTCCCCCACATCCGCCGATCGCCCGGAAAAAAAAGTTATTAAAAAAGGAACACATTCATGACATATAAGTGTTTCCACTCCGTACATACCTCAAGACTTGGTACAATTCCAGCAAGAAAATATTCCCAACACAACAGCAAATAGAAATTTTAGAAAACTATTGAAAAATGTGGCTTATGTGACAAATTATAAAGATAATTCCTCCGTCCAGACTCATCCACGTAAATTGTCATTCATTCATTCACAGCAGGCCGGCTAGGCAGAAGTCATACAATCTTGACACCCTAGCTTACTAAACATTTAGCACTAAGCTATAGAGGGCGCTATTACACTTTAATGGTAAAACAAAAATGAATTATTTAAAATACCGTCAGCAACAATTTGTGGTTCCAACAAATTCTAAATAATTGATTAGATAATTTCCACATCGCACAAAACAAATCAGGAACATTTCAAACGACATCATGACGTTTTTTCTACCTTTTTCATCAATTATTGACGATAATTCAAACTGTAAACCAAGCGATACAAACAGAATTTGTTCTTCTATTGACACAACGTGCTTGATTTTATCACCAAAATAAACTGCGCCAATAAAGTATCTAAACACTTACAAATAGTCAGATTTATCGGAACCTGAATTAGTATGCCAAAGAATAATTATTCATTTCTATTCACCGTTAATTTCTGCACATTTTGACACATCTTGTGTTGCGCTACGATGTTGTTTGGTGGATTTATGGACACTTGAGTGGCTTAAGGTCGAATTTCAAAAGTTGCAAAAGCCCCTATTCACCCCAATTCCAGAAGGGAACTCACACAAGCATCACACACAGACAAAATCAAGACAAAAGACACAAACTCGTTTCGTTTACTTGACCAGGAAGTTTATGGCCGTATCTTTAACTCTAAAACTGCTGATATCCTGTCCTCAATACTTGGTGTGTCCTCCATCACTGTTAACGGCAAGGAGTCGTCTTCTCATACTCCAAACGAGACATCTGATCTGTCCCTGGTCAATCCCCTGCCATTTCCTGATCAGGGTGCGTCGCAATCCCTCGAGAGTGGTGTCAGGCTTGATGGACTTGTTCACTTTCTTCTGCTGCAGAAGTCACACTCGGGCGGCCACTCATTGGCAGGTTGTCCACATTTCCCTGAGCTTGGTAGCCATTCCACCATTTTACTGACCGTCGCTGGTGACGTTCCAACTTGATGAGCTGCAGCTCGAATCGACATACCGGCTTCTATCAAACCAACGATCCGTCCTCTTTCCTGTTTGGTCAGTTGAGCCATCTTTCCTGTTATCTTGAAACACCTTTCCCTGTCTTACCATAATCAGGGATTCTGGCTCTTAACCCATTTTGTTGTATGCCTCCCATCTTTGACCCCTTTGCTTGGTTACTGACAATTATTGCTGATGTTCATTGCAACCGATTTATCCAAAACGCGACAAACAAATCATTTATAAAAGGCGGGCAAAAGAAACGCTGATCTTACTCGTCACAATACAACGATTTAGCTCGAATAGGGGCTTTTGCAACTTTTGAAATTCGACCTTAAGCCACTCAAGTGCCCATAAATCCACCAAACAACATCGTAGCGCAACATAAGATGTGTCAAAATGTGCAGAAATTAACGGTGAATAGAAATGAATAATTATTTTTTGGCATACTATTTCAGGTTCCGATATATCTGACCATTTGTAAGTGTTTAGATACTTTATTGGCGCAGTTTATAAATAACAAATGATAATTGATTTAAGAGAAATGAGGTGCATCGTTAACAATAAATAACGCAATAAAAAACAGGCCTTTCATGGTTGAAAAAATGTTTTTAACAGCTGAAAAAAATAATTAGAATACAGGAAAATGCTGATAGTCATACCTTTTTTAATGGAAAATAAAGCAAAATACAAATCTATTAACCATACCATCAAGTTCAATAAAACTTTCTTATTTTCTATTGCAGTTGTTGCACAAAATTGGCACAAGAGGGTGAAAAAAAGGTATACTTGAGAGTTGATTAAAAGATTTGGTTGAACTTAGACAGGACTTTGAGGAGATCACTAGTGAACAATACATCTTGCTGCAATATGCATAAAGTTGACCTCTAACCTTTCAAATGTAGCAACATAGTTCCTGGGTGCTAGCTGAAAACAGTGACTAACTGTTTCAATACAGCATTTAATTATCCAGAAATGGATGTGGTCTCTGAGCTCATTATGTATTCATAGCAGCGACGGTCATGAATACGTAACAAATGAAAGGAACTGCGCGGACTGGTCTACAATCTTGTGGACGTTGTTCATTATAACCTATGGAAGTACAACCCTTTACATACTCTTATCTCTTTTTTCCCGGTGAATGCAGCCCATGGGGATCGCCCCACGGTTAGCCCATGCATAACAGACTGCCAGCCTAGGTCCCTAGTATTACAGGGTTCTGACACCACCTTTCAAGAATACCCCAAGGGTTTACAGCTCATAACCCCTACTCCACAGCAGGGGTGGCTATTCCCCGAGGATGCCCATTTCCTGCGGGGCAGACTGAGGGAAGACCGGGGGTGAAGCGCTCATAAGGTGAAAAAGCCGGCTATTAATAGAGTATATGGTAAGGGGAATAGAGTAGTGTGAAAAGGGCTTTTAAGACATACTGTATTGAAATACATCCTACCTCATCTTGTTGTTTCATAGCTGCAAGGCACTGTGATAGAGAAACACACACTGTCTTAGACGTGTCTGCTAGTGTAACTAGCTGGGACTTGGCTTCGGACAAACATTCTACACACAGACAAAGACAATAAAACATTACAAACAAACTCTTGGTTTAGAAAACAGAAACACAAGACAAACCTGACAAGTAGACAGTGGCATAACCATGGGATGGGGGTGTTGGGGGGGGGGGGGGGGGGGTAGTTTAGGGGAGCCAGAAACAACAAGGGTTATGCATTATGGCTTCTTTTAAATGCACAGCCAATCTTTGTACACCAATAGCTTATTGTCCCAAACGACATGAAGCAAATTTTATTTATGTAATTTATTTGGATTACACATCCAACAGCCAAACATGGAATGAGAAAAAATCAAATGGTGCTCATTTGGATTTGAACCCAAGACCCCCCCGACACTCCGGGCAAAATGCTCTACCAACTTAGCTATGAGGCACTGCCGTATACACCTTCTAATAGCGCCAATAAAAGGATGAATAGGAAACGAGAAGAAACGTTTAGTTTCAGATCTTGGAGGAAAACCCCAATGGGGGGAACCCATGCAATCAGGTATGGACTGAAAACCCAATCCACATGCAAGGCTCTGGTCTGAGGTGAGATTCCAACTGGGGTCAACAGAGGCGAAAACCAGGGAAAAGAAACCACTGAGGCAACCTGATTCCAACTATATAATAATAATAATTTGGGGGGCTAATCATCCTTACTCGCAGCTAAGAGCTGAATTGCGAAGGACGCGGCTACGTGTTCAAGAAGCAGGCATGCAAGGGCGCCTTTGGCTGCCAGCCACATCAACCCATTATGACAACGAAGCACAGCCAAGATCGAAAGTGTTTGATTTTCTCCGAGGGAGGAAAACCGGATGTTCTGGAAAACCCTCGTGGCACAGCAGAGAACTATGGTACTGTATCATGCCAAGGACCGTCAACCGTGTCAAGACCAGGCGTCAAACCTACACTATGTTACTCAACCACCAGAACCTCAGTTTTAATACACTAGACAGTTCTCAGCCATGACACCCCCACAAAAATCCAGCTGTTTTCCTGCAGCCGATTTCACGAAATGCTAGGATTAATCCTAACCCGAGTTAGGACAAGTAACTTGTCCAAACTTAGGATGGGTTCAATGCGTCCTACATTTGATACGGAACTGAACCCGTCCCAAGTCCTATAAAGTTAGGAAGAGTTAGCTGAAATAGACAGCTGGACTTTGGTAAATTTGGTTCTTGGGCCGAAAAGTTCAAACTCACCAATATAAGTAACGAGTGATGCAACATCTTTGGTAGCTCCTTTCTTCAGACACATCTCAACAAACGTCACAAAACCCTCAACAGTTTGCTCCAATACGCGCTGTTTGGTCTGAGCTTTCTGTTTGGTTTAAAATATTCACAAGTTCAAATAATATTTCTATAGTATGGAAGATTTAACACACTGATTAAAGGTACAAGTTAAAAGTATAAGTGATTATGTTCATAGGTGCAGCTAGGCGCATCCAGACCATTCAACAACATAGTCTGAACATCCAAGAAGGAAATAGCTAAAAACTTGTTGTGTCTGTGCTTTTTTCACAAAAATCCTTCTTTTATTCTCTCTTACAAATTTTTGCATTTTCTCTCTTTTGATTTTGTTTCGTGTGTTCCAACATATTGTGGTTAAACCAGCCCCTTCCCCCTACCTCCTCCCCCCCACCCCCCACTATTCTCCTTCTTCAATATTCATCCCAGGTTGCTCCTTCCACTGCTCTCTGCCTCTCTCTCTCTTTTCATTTCTTTCCACTTAACTTGTTACACCAGTATTATTCATCATGTACATTGTCTTAACACTAATAAAATAACCCAGTGCACTTATCGAAAAGAGAAGGGGTTCGCCCTGGTGTTCCTGGCTGTGGCTGCTGTATGCGACGTTACACCTTGTAAACCTATATAAGGTGTTACATAATTGGGTCTCAGAATTCATCTTGGCAATTACCTGTCTTTCTGAAAGTTTGTATTTGCTCAGCGCCTTGAGTACCTTGTTTGGTAGATACGTGCCCTATATAAGACTCCGATATTATTGATATTATTATAATTAGTCTTTGAGAAAAAATTTATAGGGTCGAAACATCAACCATTAACTATGTTTTGCATTACCATAGGACCTTTTGGTTGGTAGCAGTTTGCAGCTAAATCTATTTTCTCAGATTAGTACCTCTATTACAGGTTTTTATGATTATGATTTTTACCTTTAGTGAATCTGCAAGCGTGCCTAGAGACATGAAGTCATCAGAGACATCATCGTATTCATCATCGACGTATGTAGTTGTTGTGTAGTATTCACTGTAGGCTCTGTGACCTTGTAGCGCAGTTATCCACCCCTGAGGATTGTACATTATCAAAATGGCTTTCAGGTAACATTGATTTAAAACAAAATGATTGTTTTTGGATAAGTATTGTTTGAAGCTTTGCATGGTGTGGAGAAATAAGAAGAAACTATAAATAATTATGAACACACCTCTTGCTTTTTCTGTATTCGGGTTGGCTGAAACACGGTCACATGGGATGAACTAATATAGGCTAGTGCTCGCGCGGCGTGTTTTGCAGGAATAGTACCAGAGCGGGCACTAGTCTTTGCAAATAGTGCCCGCGGTAACAGCGCCCTCTCTTGACTTGAACCGTGAACAAACTACAAAATTCCTTTTTCTGTTCTTATTTGACATTTTAAGACTGGCTGTGTTATACAACACATATTGACTGTCATAATTCGGTAACTATGTGCGTCTATTCCCCCTCGAGCCTGTGAGTGACCAGAAGAGGGGCCTATTTCCCTCAGCCTTCGGCCTCAGGAAATAGGTCGCTCTTCTGGTCACTCAAAGTCCCTCGTGGGAATAGACGTATACTAGTTACCTCGTTGCCAGTCAATATGTGTATAATAGCAAACTTTCGGGTACAACATAGAGCTATATAAAAGAACATAATTATTATACAGCTCTATGGGATACAACCATGTTTTTGGATGTTGGAAAATTCAGCACTGGAAGGTATAATAAAATATAATGGTATTTTACACCATTTTAACGCGAGGTTAAAGACTTGAACAAATCTTTAAGACTTTGGAAAGAAGAAAATTTGTGGCGTGTCGTGGCCAAGCAGTCTAGTATACAAGACCCAAGCTCTTGTGTTGTCTGCAGCAAAGTGTAGGTTTCAATCCTGCAAGGCACCTAACCATAATTGCTTCATAAAAAGATAGGTAGGTCTTGGTACATTCTGTTCTACCAGCCAGGCTCCTAGTGGATGATACCAATGCCTACATCACTACGGATTGTAAAGAGAAGGGGTTTGCCCTGGTGTTCCTGGCTGTGGCTGCTGTATGCGCCGTAGCACCTTGTAAACCCTTATAAGGTGCTAAATAATTGGGTCTCAAAATTCATCACTGCAATTACCTATCTTTCTGAAAGTTTGTATATACTCAGCGCCTTGAGTACCTTGTTTGGTAGATACGTGCGCTATATAAGACTTCGATATTATAATATTATTTACCATGTTATAGCCTCAGGAGTAGCTGGCAATGTGCCCCTGGTTGCACCAGTTGATTGGGTCGATAGCCAAAATCAGTTAAGTGTAGCCCTCACCTTAAAGTGGCCGCCCGGCCTTGTGATGTAAAGATTTTTCTCATTAAACAAAAATAAAAAAAATTATAAATTAAAAATAAAATTCAAAGAAAACTCACCTGCCTGGTCATTAAACAAAAATTAAAAAAATTATAAATTAAAAATAAAATTCAAAGAAAACTCACCTGCCTGGTCAAATTGGAGCCTTCGTTTATGGTAAGCCAGGTATGTACAGTATTGCTGGAATACTGGATAGTAAATGTACAAGGGTCCACTGCACTGGCCTGTATCAATTCAATTAAACATATTATTAAAAGAAGTTGCTGAGATTAATGTTAAAGCGGTTACTCATAAACTCTTAAGTGTCCTGTATGAAATATGTGTAATGCTACGTAATTTTAAGGCAGAGTTTTAGATGGGTAACAAATTTATGACCCGTATAAAAACCTGTAAGCACAAAAAGTTGCTTAGAATGAAATTTATTCCTTGATAAAAACAGGCATTACCAACCAAATTTCCATTTGTTGCATATAGCTTGATGTTGGTATTCAGCTGTTGTTTGCTAAATCCAGAAAATCACATGGAATTGGGCCTTGGTGAGAAGCGCTGCAGCTGTAACCTTCGAAGTAACATATGGTTTGAGTAATTGAAAAAAAAATCTGTAAATTATACAGGTTTTATTTAAGTTGCAAACAAAAATTCGGGAAGGATACACTGGGGCCAAGGCATACAGCACAACATTAACTAACATTTATCTGTTTGGCTTCTGACTCACTGTCAACCCGAACAAATATATTGAAAAAATAGGGAGACCACCAACATATAGGGCTAGAGCTCAGTTGGAAGAGCGCCAGCACATCAAACCTGAGGTCACTGGTTCAAATCCCGCACTAGTCAGTTTTCTATGTTCAACCCCAAATTATTTTACAAATTTGTTTGGTCACAGCATGAGCTTTCACAAAATTCGTGTTAAAGGGTGCTTGTTATAGGGCCTGCATGCCAATTATTTATGATTATTATTATTATTTAACACAGTCCAAAACTTGACCCAATTAGTTGGCAGGAGCTAGGGTTAGAAATGTAATACCACCCCTCACTTTTTGTTGTAACTGTGTACGTTTAAAGATGATCAGTTTATTTTATTCCATACATTTTAATTATTTATTGAACAAAGGCAACTTAAAATTGTGTGCAGTATGTAGACAACTTCACCTTTGGACTAGTGATAAGGTTGAAACATGCTGCCCCAGTGCTGTGGTTTTTAGATTTGCAACGCTAAATCAGGAGTCATAATATGAAATATTATTTCTCTGTGTGTCTCTGTGCAGTGCATGTAAGCTAAGCTTGTGCAGTATTAGATGCGCACCAGTGCTTAATTTCAAACAGTTTTTCTGCTAAGCATAAAATAAGTTGGGCACCAGTAAAATACAAAGTGTTCACTTCGATGAATTTTGTTTCCAATACCTGCTAAGCAAGATTTTTCTTTGGCTATAAAGTTTTTGTGCTTACAGGGTTTGAATTTAGGCCTATAACATGCATTTTGACTCCCCAAAATGACAGACCCGATTGGCAAACCATCCAGTAGCTGATTGTGAAATCAGTAAATTTTCAAAATTACCTCATTCCCATAACCCCCACCCCCCAAAACAGGGTGTAGTCTGGGGCCAATTTCATAGCGCTGTTTACAGTCAGGAATTTATGTGCTCACTTTAGCAGAAAAAAAGGCGTAACATCTTTAAGCAAATTTCATAGATTATCAAAGAAAATTAGGCGGCAAGTTTGCGCGTTGAACATGGATTTGCATCTACGTCTGTTTAGTACTGTACAAACGCCTGGTGTGGTTATATATCCTGTTTGCATTAATTTTTTCGTCAATCATTTTCATACAGTCATGTTAGCATGCCTTTTCAGGGTAGCAGCACTGTGAAATGGAAATCGCACAGTAAGCACAAAATCATCCTTTAAAGACACTGGACACTATTGGTAATTGTCAAAGACAAGACTTCCCACTTGGTGTATCTCAACGTATGCATAAAATAACAAAGCTCTGAAAATTTGAGCTTGATTGGTCATCGGAGTTGAGAGATAACTACATGTATGAAAAAAAAAACACCCTTGTCACACGAAGTTGTGTGCTTTCAGATGCTTGATTTCAAGACCTCAATTTCTAAATCTGAGGTCTTTCTCAAAAACTACGTTTCTTCAGAGGGAGCCGTTTCTCAGCATGTTTTATACTATAAACCTCTCCCCAATACTCGTAACCAAGTAAGGTTTTATGCTAATAATTATTTTGAGTAATTACCAATAGTGTCCACTGCCTTTAAGCAGATCTATGATATTGGACCCAAGACTATTGTGTTCCTTCACCTCAAACTCAGCGTGATCCAGATATTTGAAGCCTACGCGTTTAACACCCGCCACCGCATCAGCCCTGCCATGTCAAAATAAACAATCCACTGTCAAATCAAAATTTTCAAGAAGTGCTTCAAGTAAAACAACGCAAACAAACTAAACTAAAAACAAACTAAATAAAACCATGCACTAAAACAGCAAAGCAATACAATGAGTGATAATCAAAACACAGAACAACTTCAAGCAATGACTTGAACGAGCCATTTCGGAGTTAGACTGGTAACAGAGGCAGTCTTATGATCATTATTTTTTGTTTCAAAGATTTTAAGTGTGCTTTATAAACTTGTCTTGATACAAAGAGCTACTCCAGAAGCTTCTTCCCTCGTACTGCATCTCTTTGGAACTGATCCTTGCCTGGTGCACGTTTCCCTTCATCCTATGATCTGCACTCTTTTAAGAGGAATATAAATTCCTACCTTCAGATCCACTGAGTTTCTGCATTTCTATGTTTTTTTCCTTGTAGCCCATTACCTAGAGTGGCTTTAAGCCTTGTTTTGGGCGAACTTGCATGAAAAAAAGAAAATAAGTGTTCCAAGGAAGAATAGCCGTTGAAGTCACACCTACCTTTTACTGTAGTAAGTCAGCACGCCTCTGTCAAGCACAACCCAGTATTCTTTCAAAATACCAGTGAATTTGGAGGACTAAAAAGAAAACCACACCATGAAAATCTTGATTGGTCAATGAGTCAAAATATCAAATATAAATTATACAAACAAAGTCAGACTATTGCACAGGCTTGGCTCTTCACAGAGGCATTATAAGCAATTGTGCCCCTTGTTGGCTGAAGCACGTTTGGTGTTCATAGCCACAAGCGTGTTGGCACGTAAGTGTTTGCAGGGGAAAACATCAAGCAACACGAAACGTTACGTTTGCATACGCACAACCATTAAACACAGTGTGCAAATTGATAAATAATAATAATAATAATAAACAACGCTTATAAAGCGCCTTACATCCATGACTGGACCCCAAGGCGCTGTACACATTAAAAATAGCTGCAAACAAGAGCAAAAAACCCACGAGCATAAAATATTTCTAAAAATATAAACCATAAAATGGACCAGCCAATAGTTAAAACCACAAAACGCGAAATTAAAAAAGTTATGGAAAAGCACTACTATAAAAAGATTAGTTAAACTTACAATACTTTAAAAAGTACTTTAAACTGCTGAGGGACAGAAATTTAAAAACTTTACAAAAAGACAAGTTCAGGGGTTGTGGTTGTGCGCTAAATGAACTCGCCTTTTGTTCGGTCTTTTTAAACACTACCACGGCTATGTCAGTTTTGAAAGACTCTTTAAGACCTCGTCGCCACTCTTTTATAACCTCACAAATTCTCAATTTAAATTGACTTACCTTTAATAATGGACCTTCCAATTTTGTGACAAACTGCTTAAACAAAACAGAGAGAAGTTTTGGTTTGATTGAAAATACATCTGCACTGAGTGTAACTATTTCAATATTTCATAAAATAACATCACAGGCGCCTGTTATTGTTTTTTTTTTCAAGGAACTCTGGAAAGTACCGAGTTTATAGTGCTAACACACATCAGTGTTTTGGGGTAAAACCAAAATGAATATTCTATCCCTTATGCAAATGTATCATCTATTACATTTAAATACTAACAGGTTAGTTCATAAAATATGATGATGGTGCACCAATGGTGCACCATCCCTTTATGTTTTGTTACTTGACAGCTAGGTTGGCAAGAATGTACCCTTCCAAAAAACAAAGAGTTTATAATAGGTTTCTGAAAAATGAAACAATTAAAATGAATGTGCTAACCAATGATGCATCATCCCTTTATGATAGAGGTCTTGAAAACGTTAAAGGATTGGATTTAATTGTTGTTCTTCCGAAAAAAAGATGGTGAGAAATTGCAAAAGTAGCAAAAAGAAGTTGACAAAAATTCCCTAACTAAATTCCTTACCTTGACTGATTTAACATGAAGAAGTTGTTTCATCTGTTGAGACTGTGCAAGGTCAAGTGCCGTATGACCTTTCTTATTAGGAATGGCGGAGTTAGCGCCATGTTGGATTAAAAGTTTAGCAACTTCTCTCTGGTCTCGGTAGCTTGCTGAGTGAAGCGCTGTGTTGCCGACCATGTCTATACTGTTGATGTTAGGTGGGCGAGGACCAACTAACTGTAAGGATGTAAATTAACCTTAAAGGAACACGTTGCCTTGGATCGGTCGAGTTGGTCTTTGAAAAGCGTTTGTAACCGTTTTTAAAAAATGCATATGGGTAGAAAGATGTTGTAAAAGTAGAATACAATGATCCACACAAACATGCCTCGAAATTGTGTGGTTTTCCTTTTACCTTGTCGACTAACACGTCGGCCATTTATGGGGGTCAAAATTTTGACTCCCATAAATGGCCGACCATGTTAGTTCGCACAGTAGAAGGAAAACCACGCAATTTTGAGGCAAACTTGTGTGGATCATTGTATTCTACTTTTAAAACATCTTTCCAACCATATGCATTTTATAAAATACGGTTACAAACGCTTTTGTTTTGACCAACTCGTCCGATCCAAGGCAACGTGTTCCTTTAATGTAAACATGACTAGTCAAGGATTTGGTTTCATTTCATTTCAAGGACTCTTAGAAAAGCAAACTAAATCACTGTACTAGCCAAGGACCCAATGTAGAGAAGACAAGGAAGGAAGTTTCAGTTTAAGATGTGGTAGAAAAACCCACACAGTCAGGTAGGGACTAAAAACCCAATCCACAGAGTGCACCCAGCATGATTCAAACGGAGGTCTTAGAGATGGAAGCTGATGAAAGATACCACTACGAGGTATCTACTAGCCCTAGGTTGCAGTCTCCATGTTTTGTAATTATTATGTTGGTTGATGGTGACATAGTCATACGAAACCGTTCAACCTGTACTAGCGTGTAGCCAGATATCACACCCAAGTTTACCCCAGGGGGGTCCATACTCGACAAGCTTTGCTTTTTATGGGCCCCCTCCAACTCCATCACCTTGTGCTCTGTAAGTTTTTTTGCTTGTTGTCCGTAATTTATATTTTGCCTTTGCTTGTAAATGTAGTATTATAGTATTACTTCATGTATTATCATTATTCCATTTGCTTGTAAAACATAGTTCTTTATTCACTGCTAATTGTTTTGTTTATTTGTTTGGATTTTGAAATAAAGTGAATTGAAAAAGATGCAGTGCGTGTATGTCACTTACCAATCTTTCTACATCTTCTAAGATCCCCTCCGATGCTGCTCTCAATAACTGCTGCTCTAACCTCAGCTTCTGAGCTTGTTCAATAGCTGTTTACAGAAACACAATTTCTTTCATAGTTAGAATTGTGTGGTGTGTTGTGGTCGAGCGGATAAGAACACCGGACTTGTGCTCTGGCGTTTCTTATCGGTAGAGTGTGGGTTTGAGTCTCGTTTGTGACACTTGTGTCTGTAAGCAAGACACTTAACCATTATTGCTGCATCCTTCTGTATTTTTAAAGTTTTGTTTTCAAAACCTAGTATCTTTGTTTTTACAATCAAGTTTTGAAAAGGTATTCAAGTTTGATTGCAAGGTATTTTATAAAATAAAAGTTTTGACCAACACATCATAAATGTTGTCTTTAGTTTGTATCATTCATCTTCTTTGGCAGCCTTCAGAAAAGCTCTCAAAATCTATTTATATGACTCATAATCTTGTTGTATGTTGCATGTTTATCCTTTTTTGCTATTTTTATTTAGTGATACATTTTTTGAAAGAGCACTTTATAAATGCCTTTGTTGTATAGTATAGTATGAATCATTTATCGTCATGTTGAATAGATCAAACAGCTGGTTGGGATGGTCTAATGCAACAAAACCAGAAACCAAAGATTATAGAGCGCTGCAAGGCGCAAGATGCGGAACTGAAGCTTTATCTATTGTTGGAACGTGAAATACACATGGGCGCCATTTCAGCAAGTGAATGTTTTGTTTCCCATTGATAGGAATGGTCATTGTCTGCACTGATCTACTGTTGTATCAAAAGAGTTACTTGCCGAAATGGCGTCCAGTGGGATTTCACATTTTAGCCCGAGTTCGACATCTTGCGCCTTGCAGCGCTCTATAATCTTTGCCAGAAACTGAACAGGCCAAATGTTAGAAGGTGCACAACAATAACACAGGATATCCAAGACAACTCACCAATTAGCATCTTGATGATATCTTCACCATAAGCAATATCCCTTGCCATATGACCTTCTCCATTAACGATAGTCACATCGGATCCATACTTGAGGAGCAAAGCCACTAACTCCTGAAATACAAAAAAATTACAGGGTTTGTAACTTTGTTGAAGTACATTCATTCCAATCCTCTAGTTTTCAAGGAACCTGTCATAAAGGAATGGTACATACATTCAATCTAATCCTCTCATTCAAGCGAGGTCTGTGATAGCACCATGTCTGCGATATGCACTATACTCTTTTGAGTAATGTTGGTTCTGAGAAGAACCGGTGGTATGGTTGAAGAACCGGTGGTATGGTTGAAAACTCAACGTTTCAATCACTAGTGTAAAACGGTTCTGAGAAGAACTGGTGGTTGAGACAACTCAACGTTTCAATCGAAGGTTGAGCTGTCAACTACCAAATCTTTTCAGAACAAGATAGACACGGTGCTACTGCAAACCTCACCTGGTTCTACCCCAGCCATGAAGAGTTTCAAATTCCTCTTCCTCTCATTCTCAAGAAAGTTTCAACTCATTGGTTTTTTGGAAGGGTACAATATCACACGGTTAAAGGCAGTGGACACTATTGGTAATTACTCAAAATAATTATTGGCATAAAACCTCACTTGGTAACGAGTAATGGGGAGAGAATGATAATATAAAGCATTGTGAGAAACGGCTCCCTCTAAAGTGATGTAGTTTTTGAGAAAGAAGTAATTTTCCAAGAATTTGATTTTGAGACCTCAGAATTAGAATTTGAGTGTGACAAGGGTGTTTTTTCTTTCATAGTTATCCCGTAACTTCGACGACCAATTGAGCTCAAATTTTCACAGGTTAGTTACTTTATTCATATGTTGATGTACACCAAGCGAGAAGACTGGTCTTTGATAATTACCAATAGTTTCCGGTGTCTTAAAGTGGTAATTTTAAGCCCTACAAAGAACTAATTTCCATGTACCGTTCTTCCAGTGAAGGCTGCCCGGTGTAAAGGTGTATCTCCATTCTGGTTGACTATATTAACATCCGCCTCGTGAAGGAGCAAGATGGTAGCAACCTCAATGTGCCCAAAATAGGAAGCAAGATGTAATGGACTCCAACCTAAGTTAGCTTTGCTTGTACCTTTAAGATAATTAGTAGAAAATGATGATAAAAATATGATTATATACATGTACGTCAATGTCCTTAATTCCAGATGTATTTCTTTAAGGGTTACGATAATGGGTTAGAGTGTATGGGTTAGTAAGTAGTTAGGGTTAGAGCTAGGGTCAGGGCCAGGGGTTGAATGTTAGCAGTTGGGGTCAGGGTTGGTCGTTGTAGGGGTTAGAGTTATGGTGCAAATGGTTCTAACCATCCAAGGTCAAATTTCGTGATCCACTGATTCCCAACAAATAATAATAGTAATAATAATAGTGGCTTCTTATATTGCGCGCATCCGTCACTCAGTGATGCTCAAGGCGCTTTAACATACAGTCTTTACTTCCTACCATCCATCTGAATGAGTGTGTTTTCTCGAAGAACCACCTTAGTAAAAAAAAATTGAATATTTTAAGACCTGGAGTTATAGTTTTGGGTTATGGTAAGTGTTAGTTGGGGTCAAGCTTAGAGTTAGGAGTAAGGGATATGGACAGGATAGAGTTAGGTTTGGAGTAAGGTTAGGGTAGGGGTGAGAGTCACAGGGATAGGATTAGGCTGCAGGGAACATTAGGGTTTGGTAAGGGTTAGGGTAATTAAATTAAGGGTTAGGGGCAGGATTAAGTTATATGCTTACCTTTGCAGTTAACATTCAATTGAAGAGCGCCCAAACTGTGCTGATCAAGTAGGTGTTTCACCGAGTCGGTGTCTCCATTCCTCGCTGCGTAAAGAAGTTTGTCCTCATGGGTCAAGAACACTAGTGGATGATCATTTGAACCAGACGACCCTTTTTCACTCGACGCCATTTCATGATTTTCAAATAGATTAAATTGATGTTGAGCTGATTAGCATGTTAGCAGACTACCTCTGGTAGAAAGACAAAATAAATACAAAATTTAGACCTTCGTATATTTCATTGTTTATTATTATTATTTGTCATTTTCCCCGCCAGTTCTATGATTGGACTGTTGTTGTTTTTCAAGTGCAGGTTGAAACACTTAAAAGTAAGACAATTGCCCCAACTCTGATGCAGAATAATAACACATCACCAAGATTGTTAAAACTTACACACAAATGCCCCCAACAAAACAATAAGAAAAACAAAACCAAACAAGATTTGATAAAACATTTTAAATAATTAACAAACAACTTCAAAAAAACCTACCTATTGAGTATTATAAAACAATACAACATTCAATTTTCAATATTTCAATAACAAAGCATCTCTGTCTGAAACTGTCCGTTGAGACTGTACTACAGTCTGTAGTGTACTGTAAGTGTAGTTCAGTACGGATATTTTTCCGCACGTCGCCACCAATTTATCCGCCCTTAATTAACTGACTACTAATTCTATAGCCTATACAATAATAAGTGTAGGCCTACCAATAACTTTATTATAAATAGTACTATTAGTATTACTCTGATATTACTAGTTTGTTTACATCAGTCTGTCGAGCTAGTACTGGGTTGTGTATGTACACTGTATCACTGGTATCACACAACATTAACAATCACCAACCCATTATTGCCGTACCGTACACATGGTCTCGCTCGTAAATACGGTGGTTTCTAATTTAGTTTTTTCATGGAAATCCAAATGAAACTTACCATTCACTACTCTCCAGACAGTGGAAGCGTTTTAGTTGAATATGCATCTTCTTTTACTTCGATCAGGGGTCCACTTTAAACGCAAAGCAAGTAGTAAACACAGTGCACTCAAGTATGGTGTACACAGCCGCCCTCCTTGCTCGATAGACTGGTCCCCTTGTACCAATGGTTTCATTTGACAGACTTGTGGCTTCCATAATCTGTCTTATGATTGGTCCGGAGAGTGATGAGCTGCGCCCATAGAGCTATGACTGCGCCATCGCAGGGTGTGGGGTTGCCCCATCGCCCGCAGGCTTGATTGGATTTTAAGCAACTTGTCGATTTTTTTTTTGCGGACTTGGCAATTATTTTATTTGGTTGTATGTAGACGTATTATAAAATACTAGACACACGGGTACATCATGTCCATACCAACTTATTAGGACGTGAGGTCAATGGGCATTTTGTCAGGATACTGCCGGGCGAGCAAGGCCGGTATCTGGAGTGTCTATGGGAGTGACGACTCACGCGTGGTTACTGCAGAGAGGGCGCTATATACATTAAGTGGTGGAGAAGTTGCAGGCTCGAAGAAATAATGATTAAAACCACTTTCTGGGTTTAGCCCCTGCTAACATGGAGGTCTTCCACGGCCTGGCCGACATAAAAACGGGTCAGACGGCTTGCGACCCGGAATCCGCGTCAATTCAGGAGCTTTTAGAGTGCATGCAGAAAGAAACAATCTGTCTTTAAAGGTGTGTGGGGGGGGGGGGGGGGGGGACATCGTTAGTTAAAGATCTACGGGGAAATTTTGAGGCCGTAGCTCTGGTGAGGAAGTCTGAGGGGTGACGTCCCCCCTTCCCCTGGACTTGTTTTTGCTATAGGTTTATTGTATCCAAAATTCAGTTATGGCTTCGTATCCATACTATTTCTGCATATTTAATGCACAGACGGCATTTATAATCCCGATTATCATCAGCATCGTCAAGGGTAAATCCAAACAATAAACATTTTTTAGGGGGGGGGGGCAAAAAAAGTTGGGAACGCGAAGCCTTTTTGGCGTTGGGTCCGGGCCCGCTTAAGGGGCCCGGGAAAATTTTGCATGTGCAATCTTAGGCCAATAAGAAGGTATAATGAATGAAACATAAAATGAAGCCTTGTTTTTAATCAAAAACATGTGGGACATTTGATATTGTGTCCCCCACCCTTTAAAAGTTTTTTTTTTTTTTTTTTTTTTTTTTTGGGGGGGGGGGGGGCTTTTCTCCTTGCCCCTTCCATGATTGACGCACATATGCTGTGTGTAATTTTCACCGATTAGCCTGGAAAATCCTGGAAAATCCAAAGACTTAAATTAGGCATAAACTAACTTTAACATACGTAATGTTTTATTTCCTTGAATTCGATGAAGTACACCGTTCCTTTACCATAATGATGTTTTTTCTAACCAAGTTCCTCGCTGTAATTCCGGTAGAGTAATGTACGCCGTGCGCCGCGTGAGTAGCCTCACATTCTCCAGAGGCAGATTATTTTATTTGCTCGAAATTTACCAACTTTCAGTAGGCACTGCGTCTTCTTGAATACCATGAATTAAAGACAACTTTTTCCTGAAATTAAACCTGCTTTATACTTGACTTTCAAAATCATGACACGCACAATACTTAATGTGAACCCCTGTATTATACCATAAGTTGTAAAACACGATTTACTAACATAACACAAAATAGCACAATTTGGCCGCACAGAGCCTCCATTACAAGCTATATTATCGTCGGAAGAAAATATTTTGTTAGTGACTTCTTCCATGGTTGACGTTTGGTGAACACATGTTACGTATTAAAATAAGCTTCTACAAATAAAATAGAAATTACTTTATTTATGACTTTCACACTTATGAAACTCAAAATAAATACATGGTGAAGCTCTCTTATACAATTGTCACAAACAACATAATAAAACAAAAACAAAAATAGCACAATACTGGCTGCAAGAGCCTTCCAATAACAAGCTATCTATCTTTGGAAGAAAAATGTTGTGTCAGTGACTTCTTCCAATGTTGACTTTTTGCTAAACTCACATTACAATATATAAATAAAACAGCTCTCAGAAGCTTCCATCATTTACTCGATGATATTTTTTTTTAACTTCGTGCACGATGTCAACAGCTTTCTCGCTTATTGACGATCTTTGTTCTTGCATATAATGATTACTAATAACTTTCCAATTAATTAAGCGTTATTGCATTATAGGGCAATAAATGTTTTAAACCTCTACACAAAGTTCGTTATTTCAATCATATAACATCCAAAGTTATCGAAGCACAGTTTCGTTGCAGTTCTAAGATTGACGCGGACTCCTCTCAATCGCGATCTTGATTGGTCCATCCATTGAAGCACACGCGATGACGTAATGTTTTTAATTCCAGTTTGCAGTGCACAAACGCTTATGTGAATGTGATGTCACGTGTTGACGTAAGACGTTGTTGTCTGTTTACCTGAAATGAGCAATGTTTGATGTTTGTAATTGTTGCGTCAGTTTAATTGTTTAGGTTTAGTTTAACTAATGCAGCAAGTACCTTTTCAATGTGTTAGTTGACTATTTCGACCACATTTTTAAAATTCATTCAATTACTTGATTCAGGCATTTCAGCTTCATCAATCACTCAGTACTCGTGTCATATCAAGTTGTTACTCACAGATTTGTTACGTTTAAACTGTTTAATTAGGCCTATTGTACAAATAAAAATAATAAAAAAATACTGTGGTATTCTCAGATGGTGAGATCGATACTATCTCCGGACCGCCATTATAGACGTGTCAATAATGTACCCTGTCTATACGGTATATTCGTGCATTGATCTTTGTCTGGACTCTGTGCCTATCCAGGATGATATTTTCCCTTAGCCAATCGGTTCCTTTTTGTTACAGAGTCCTGTCTTGTCAGCCAACATTTTTCCAAGCATAGACAAAAAAAAATTTCCTTAGCCAATCGGTTCATTTTTGATACAGAGTCCTGTCTTGTCAGCCAACATTTGTCTAAGCTAGACAAAAATGTGCAACGAGACGAGTTTCCCTGTGATATGCAAGTAAAAGTTATTCAATATGTACTCATGCATGTACAAAAACTTACCTTAATTTTGTTATCCATGATAAGAAAAATATCATGGGATGGGAACTGCATCTTTAAAAAAAAATCCAAAGTCCATATTTTTCTTATCTAATAATGTCACTTCTCTATCTATAGATATCTATCTATAGATAGAGAGACATTTGTGAGATAAGAAAAATGAGATAAGAAGAAACTGTCTCTTAACTATCGCACATCGATAAGCTAATGACAAGAGGCATGGGATGAGAAAGGGAAATTGTCCGGAGAGGGGAGAAAAGAAAAAAATAATAAATCCATACAAAATATAATATTTATACAATAATTTGTATGGCATAGACCACACTTACCCATCATGCCAATACTGCTACACTTGTACCTTATTAACTACTTACAACACATATTAACCACTAAAATAATACTGTTTACAGTCCGAGCATACCTAAGATATTATCATAGACATAACAAGTTGTAAATATTTCTGACACTGGTAAAATTGGTTATCCCTGACAAAAGCAAATAGTCACCGGGAGTGCATCTTAGACAAAGAGAGCCAGAGTCCATAGTTTGAGAAGAGACATTTTTTATAAGATAAGACAAAAGAAAGGAAAAGAGACTATTTGTTCAGATGTTAACTTCCCTTAGGAAAATTTATTTAATATTTAAAGTCTAGTGTACATAATTTATTGTTCGTTTAGTAGATTGTTTGGGTCAGTAATGTTGGTGTTGAGTTTTGCCCTGCATCGCATTGCGTATAATAAACAAATGAAATGTTCAAAAGTCAGCTTTCTCCCCGCAGTCATTTAAAGTTATGCAATTCATAGACCCTATAATCCTGTTAGGTGAATTGAAGATCAATGTAGTTTTCCTCTTTTTCTCGTCTCCATTGAAAATTGTATTACTATTTCTTTTGTTGGTGCAATGAATGACATCATATCCGAGAGAAGTGTTGGTGCTGGAAGCTAAATTGGCATACAACAGTTCACGACCTTTCCGCATCATTGTTCAGTTCATGAATGAACAGGTGTGTGCACTGCGAGTTCAGCAATAGCTGAGTAGGGCTACCACATTTCAATTCAGGCTATAATTATGGCTACAACTTTTGTTTGAATTAAGTACAATGATAATGTATTTTTTAAGTTTTAACATGACCAAATTTATTCTTTTAAGAGCATGTGCGTACACACATTTTATGCAAAAAACACAGCATATATTGTGGTACTACTAGTATCAAAAGTTCAGAAAAATTTCCACAACACATTTTTTAATGAGGTTTAGAATAATATTCCCTTTTAAAACATATTATCGTTTATTAATTGTCTGTTAATTTTTGTTAAACCTGTCTCATTGCATTATGTATTGCTTTCAAATTTGACCCAAGGTAGATTTAAGTTGGTATTTCATGCAGTGACTCATCTGTGAAACCTTGCAAATGAGTACCAGTCATCGTCACTAAGAATTGTTGATCGGTGTTTTTATTTTTGAGAAACAATTATTTTTGTTAAGCAAGTATTGTTTTTGCACGAGCAGATTTTTGAGCATGAACACAATAACTACAGTTTATGAGGAGTTTGGTTGTGAATCTGTGTTCATATATCATGCATAAAAATACAACATTTAAAAAAATGTTCCACGTTTTTCGGAAAAAAACTAGGGTAATCAACACTGAGCTAAACATTGTTTGTCGCTTAAAGATTTGCAGTAAACATGGAAACAATATCTCTCTATATTCATGAGAATTTTCTGCCTTACTGAGTATTGGTGTTTTGTTTTTGTGTTGACTCATTGACTCACCCCCTCCTGGTCTGGCTTGAACTCGACACAAGAACTCAACAAGGACGACAATATTCCTCATTCTGCTTGGAGAAAAAAACTGTCTCTCTTGATGAACAAAATTTGAGTGCAAGTTTCAGTACAACATTCGCCGTCAAGCAACAGTCACAGACTTTGCTCGCAATAGTACGGACCGTCTCAAACGTCGTGCTCTTGCAGCACGGCCCCTGCGATTGGCGGACGGCACAGGGGCGAACTGGTGAGATCATGGTGAGATGGTGCAACATTTTCAGTTCCAGAATTCAGCATTTTTACTCGTCCAGTTCCAGCTATAGACAGTATCTATTTGGTCTATATAATTTAAGGCGTCAACTTCAGTCCATGGCGTGACAAAATTTGGCAAAATTGTGAAAAATTCCCGTAAATTAAGACAGCGGAATACGAAGGAAGTCGCAGGGTAGTTACATCCGTTCTAACGTGTGCTAATTACACCAAATAAAAAAAAAAACAATTTGCCTTGTTGGACCGTTTACTCATGATTATATTTCTACGAGTGGCGTTTACTTGTTGAAAAATGTAAACAAAAAGTACATTTTAACAAATAAGAATACCTTTTTCTATAAAATAAAATAACTTGGTAAAACTTCATTGTGTTTGTCTTTCGTTTTCCAGTGTTTACACAGCAAAGCGCACTACTTTCACAGGTGCGCGGAATGAGTTTAGTGTTCTACGGTCGCAGAAATGTTGTCCGTGAAACTTTTAGCATGAGAAGCATATATCTTTTTATTGATGATTGGGGGGGGGGGGGGGGGTGTCTGGGCATCAGGGTGCACGGACTAGTGACGAAGGGGTGGGGGGGGGTAGGAGGGGTGGTAAAACAACGCGAATGTGCAACCGAATAGAGGGCGATTCGGGCGGTGCTAGGCGGGCCTGCCTAGGACAATTTTTGCTCAGCAATAACTTATGTCTTATTATAATGTAAAACATAAATGGTTATCAGTAAGCACATAATTAACAACGATATTAATAATCATTATTGATTAAACAACCATTATTCAAATTATTTACTTAAGCATTATTTTTTAAATAATCATAGTTTATAATTATAATAACCATTATTTATTAAATATCCTTTCTTGCATTTTTAATGGCAAAATTTGAAAAAAAAGTAAGGCTTAGCTCATGTAACCTTTTGTTCGACTCCTCCCCGGTGCCCGGACTTCCGACCCTTCTGCTCCAGCCAGTCCGTCGTGAACAGAGCTCTGCTGGGCCCCACGAGGGTTTCTTGCGGAAGTATTGAATCGTAAAGAATGCAATCATAACAAACTTACATGTTTTCATAAGCTTGTTGATACAGATTTCATTTATTTGTTTCCATTGACCTAGCGACCCGGCCTGCACACTGCTGGGCCGGCCTTCGTCGATACAAACCAAGAGTCTTTAGCGGGTTTTAAATTTGGGTGTTGAAGTTATGGTGCGCAAGTAATTTGCAAAAATCGGGCGGGAAGTAAACGTTTATGAATAGTTATTCGCTTTTTGCAAATGAAGTGACGTTTCACTAAAGATCTGCATAGGATGAACAACTATTTTAAAACGTTTGTTTCACGTCCGTCCAATGTTCTATACGTGCACACCATGATTTCAACGACGTACCCTAAATACCCTGTTGCCCCAATATCTGAAAATTGATGCATCTATTCCCGGGTGCCCTAGGCCTCAGGCACGGTCGGACCCATGGGCACGGCTGGGCCGCGCCCCTGGGCACGGTTAAGCCTCTGGTCACGACTGGTTGTGGGCCCAAGCCTGGCCAGATGGCATGGCTAGGGCACGGCTCGGCCGAGACCCTCTGGGCACGGCTAGGCTCGAGGGCATTGGTAGGCCCCCTTGGCCGGCTCCTGGGTACGGTTGGACCCCTGTAACGGTTGGACCCTGTCACGGTTGAACCCCTGGGTATGGCTCAAACCCCTGGCACGGATGGACCCCTTGACAGGACCCCTGGGCACGGCTGAACCCCTGGCATGGCTGGACCCCTGTCACGGCTGGACCTCTGTCACGGCTGGACCCTGGGCATGGCTGGACCCGGATCCCGTGTCACGGCTGGACCTGGACCCCATAGCTTGCTCGTCGATGGTAAGGCTATATTTGGGTGTTTGAAGTCATGGTGCGCAAGTAGTTTGCAAAGATCGGCGTGGAGTACACGTTAATGAATAGTAATTTGCTTTTTTCACTAAAGATCTGCATAAGATGAATCATTAATTCAAAACGTTTATTCCACGTCCGGTGTTCTATATGTGCACACCATAATTTCAACGACGTACCCTAAATATAGGCCCTTGCCCATAATCTGTAAACTTGTGCATCCATTCCCGGGTACTGTCTCGGGCCTCAGGCACGGCTCCGGGCACGGCTGGGCCGACTAGAGACGGCCATGCCAGCCTCGAAGGCATTGCTAGGACCCCTTGGCCGGCCCCTGGGCACGGCTGGGCCCCTGGGCACGGCTGGGCCCCTGGGCACGGCTGGGCCCCTGGGCACGGCTGGGCCCCTGGGCACGGCTGGGCCCCTGGGCACGGCTGGGCCCCTGGGCACGGCTGGGCCCCTGTAACGGTTGAACCCCTAGGTATGGTGGGACCCCTGGGTATGGCTGGCCCCTAGCATGGCTGGACCCCTGGGCTCGACTGGACTCCTGGGCATGGCTGGGCCGTGCTCCTCCGGGCATGGGTAGCCTCTGGGCATGACTTGACACCTGGGCACGGCCGGCCAGGCCCGAGGGCATTGCTAGCCCCCCCCCCCCCCTTGGCACGGCTGGACCCTTGGCCGGGCCACGGGGGGGGGGGGGGGCTGGGTCACGTGTCCCCCATCCCCCATTTTAAATCTGGACTTTTGGGATTAGTCAATAACTTTTTTGTTTATACGCTTTATACAAAAATAATGTGATAATAATTTTGATGTTTTACAACTTTTTAAATTTGTCATTTCCGCGGGCAGGCCTTCTTGTTTTAACACTGACGCTGGGGGTCCATCCTCCATAAAAATGCAAACGGAAGTGCCCTCAAGACAAAAGTTTTCCACCTTTTTATCTCTTGAGTATTGTACCCCCTAGTAAAATTGTACCCACTGGCGTTCGCCTCTTGAAGTGTCCACTTGTTGACCTCGTGCTTCCGTTTTGTTTGTAAACAAGCAACATGTGATACAGCAATGGGATACGTCCAGGTACCGTACACATTGAAATGGCAAACTGTACACAGCTACTCCAAAAGTCCACGCCTTTGCGTGTATAAACATAATGCGCCAGACCTTTTTAGCCTTCCGATATGACGTCACTCAATAACATCATCATGGCGGTTCACCATCGGCAACAGAGCAGTGCTCGGAGAAAAGTTCAGGTTTGTTGTTGATAAATCAGTGGCACAATACTGAAATTCACTTGGGATATTCTATGAGCTATGAGAAACTAAATTGTCAATAGCCCAGAGCTCGATCTTGAAGCTGGCAGGCTGATCAGTAAAGATTAAAAGTCGTTGATTAGCGTTCAACGTTCTGTTAAATTTACCGTTGATCCTTAACACTAACCCGTGTATTTCCGACAGTCAAGCTTAAGTAGGAAAACAGAAGAGTTGGACTCACTAAGTTAATAGTATGGGATGGGTAGACGAGACATGTCAGCTTCGCTTACCCAATACGCAGCAGGGATAACTTTCCGTATGGCGCCACCACTTTTTCACTCATTTTCACACACAAAAATATCTCATCGAGGTAAATTAGAATTAGGCTAGATACTATTTATTTCATATCGATGACCTCAATCGGTCTTCGAGTTTGCGAGATAATGATGAAAGAAAAAAACACCCTCGTCACACAATGTTGTGTGAGTTTAGATGTTTGATTACGAGACCTCAAGTTCTAAATCTGAGGTCTCAAAATCATATTCGTGAAAAATTACTTCTTTCTTGAAAACTATGGCACTTCAGAGGGAGACGTTTCTCACAATGTTTTATACCATCAACCTCTCCCCATTACTCTCCTCACCAAGAAAGGTTTAATGCTAATAATTATTTTGAGTAGTTACAAGTAGTGTCCACTGCCTTTAATGAAACATCTTACTTAACTTTTACAGGTGTCCTTTGTGATTCGGGATGAGGTTGAAAGACAGCACAGGTCAGGGGTCAATGCCCTGCAGTTTGACCACGCAAACAACAAGCTTTACTCTGCTGGTCGAGATTCCATCATCAGAATATGGAATCTCAACAACCCAAAGGTAAAGATATATTGTAAATCATGGATGAGCTTTGTGCTTAGCAATTCTTTTTCTGAATATCATGAAAGAAGTTCATCAGGCTGGTAAAATATCAACTTATTAAATGTATTTTCTAAGAAACACAGCCAAACCACCATCAAGTGGCCGAAGCAGGCAACAGCGCCACCAACCGACTGGTGGTGCCTCGTTCTGAGGATGACTAGTGATACTAGTCGAAACGTAAACAAAATTAAGTGAGTATTTGGCTGTGTTTCTTAGAAAATACATTTAATGAAAAAAATTCTGATAGAATGATGAACAGGAAACATGTCACAAAAAAGTATTATACTAAGTGGTTGGTGGTAACATGTTTCTGCTAAATTTTTATTATTATTCTGCTAAGCAATCATTTGAAATGATTTGTACCATATCCCGTGCCTATCAGTAATTCTTTATTCAAACCCAGTGTGGCAACCATGTCCAATGCTCACCTGCTCTTTATACCCTTTCAACATTTATTTGGAATTGAAAAATAGACCCTCATTATCCATTATGAAATATGTTTGTTTTCTCCACTTTATTTCTTTGTTGTATCAGGATCCATCCATTGTTAAAGGCAGTGGACACTATTGGTAATTACTCAAAATAATTATCATCATAAAACCTTTCTTGATTACGAGTAATGGAGAGAGGTTGATAGTATAAAACATTGTGAGAAACAGCTCCCTCTGAAGTGACGTAGTTTTCGAGAAAGAAGTAATTTTCCACGAATTTGATTTCAACCTCAAGTTTAGAACTTGAGGTCTCGAAATCAAGCATCAGAAACACTAACCTTCGTGTGACAAGGGTGTTTTTTTCTTTCATTATTATCTCGCAACTTCTGCGACCGATTGAGCTCAAATTTTCACATTTTTTTTTTTTTTTATGCACATGTTGTGCTACACCAAGTGAGAAGACTGGTCTTTGACATTTACCAATAGTGTCCACTGCCTTTAAAAAAAAGTATTTTTGTTTTTTCCCACTTTATTTCTTTCTTCTTTGTACCAGGATCCCTACCAACAGTCTATGGAGCATCATACTGACTGGGTGAATGATGCAGTGCTTTGTTGTGACGGGAAAACATGTAAGTCAATTCCGGTTCATGGCTGAGTGGTTCAGTGCATTGCATTAAAGGCAGTGGACACTATTGGTAATTACTCAAAATAATTATTAGCATAAAACCTTTCTCGGTGACGAGTAATAGGGAGAGGTTGATGGTATATAACATTGTGAGAAACGGCACCCTCTAAAGAGCCATGGTTCCCAGAAAGAAGTAATTTTCCGCGAATTTGATTTCGAGACCTCAGATTTAGAACTTGAGGTCTCAAAATCAACCATCTAAACCCACACAACTTCGTGTGACAAGGGTGTTTTATTCTTTCATTATTATCTCGCAAGCTTGATGACCAATTGAGCTCAAATTTTCACAGGTTTGTTATTTTATGCATATGTTGAGATACACCAACTGTTAAGGCTAGTCTTTGCCAATTACCAAAAGTGTCCACTGCCTTTAAGGAATATATGGACTATTTGCCAAGGAATAATTTTCCAGGGTCTTCTTCCCACATCTAAAACTGAAACGTCCTTCCTTGTCTTCTCTTGATTGGGTTATTGGCTAATACACTGATTGAGTTCACTTTTCTGAGAGTCATTGGCTTCACAACCAAAATGAATAAATAAACAATTACTCCAATATGTGGATGATGGAGAACATTCGTAAATGTTTATATTTTACTTTTGTTTACAGTAATATCTGCCTCATCAGACACAACGGTCAAAGTTTGGAACGCACACAAAGGTTTTTGTATGTCAACACTAAGAACGCACAAGGTGAGTTTGTTTGTTGTTTGTTTGAATGATCTTCCCATCAAGAGAACGCGGCAAACTCTCACAAAGGGATATAAACACCAAGCTGGCATCAGCAAATCTCTCTCATACAAACATTTGTAACGTCTATGATTATGAATTCACAAATCAAGAAGTTAGCAGTCCCTACCTGATTGCATGGGCTTTCCTCCCCCTTCTAAAGCTATTGACCCCTTGCACGCGCGTCACACGTGGCGGCTGATGCCACGCTCACCATGTTGGTGGTCAATAGGCTTATGTGTAAGCGCCGCGTCACCTAAAAATGCGCACTTCACTGAATAACACACTTTGACATTGACCAACCAAAATGGCGCATCCAAGATTATTCTGATGATGACGTCAGGTGAAATGGGTCAATACATTATACAATTGTTGCACGCTGTGACGGGGTCAATGGTGTTTTGTACACCCGAGGGGGAAAATGGAACCCGAGGCGAAGCCGAGGATGCCATTTCCCCTCGAGGGTGTACAAAACCCATGGACCCCGTCACAGCGTGCAACAATTGTTATACATTTGTATAATTGTTATTCCAGTTCTCAAAGTTCTGTATATTGTTATTCCTCTTCTCGAAGTTCTGTTGTCATCTTCAAACATTATTACGAAGGACTATTCATTGTTTAATAAGCAGACGAACAAGAAACAATTCCCTCGAAACCGCGGTTGTTTCGTACACAGCGTTGGACATCGACCATTGCTGGGAACGATCAAGGTGATGTTCACAGGTGTACATCACTTTTCATGTTACCCGGCCCGTTGAGCCATGTAACATGCGTTTTTGTTGTGCGTCACATGATTGGTTCTTGACGAATCAAACGTCACAGTTTGTCACCGAGGTATAACAATAAAACATGAACACTGCGACTATTTTGTCCGCTTCACAACTCAGGTGGTACATTTAAATGGAGTGATTTATAGTGACATAAATGTTAATATTTCTGCTTGCATTGCTTACAGGATTATGTGAAAGCATTAGCGTATGCCAAAGACCGTGAGCATGTAGCATCTGCTGGTTTAGACAAACAGATATTCCTATGGGACGTGAGGACATTGACAGCATTAACAGCAACTAACAACACTGTCACAAGTAAGTAATTAGTGTTTCATTTGTGAAATGATTTCTGACTCATTTAGCCAGCTACGGGGACAGTGTTTTTACCAGTACAGCTCCTGAAAACCTCAGGGAAATACACAACATCTCCATTTTTCAGCAGCAACTGAAGACACGCCTGTTCAAATTTTGCTTTCCCTTCCACTTGAGAATTCCCTCTTTTCCATCTTAACCGGCGCCTTTGAATGGTTTAACATCAGATTCATTGTGCCTTTATAAATGCTGGGTAATTATTATAATTATTATTATTATGCCGTGCTCGATGTGGTCTAAGGAAGTTTAGAGAATGTGGGTTCGTTTTTTTTCCTTGAGCAAGGTTCTTTATTATAATTACTGACCTCCACCCTGGAGTTAGTTCATTCCGATTAGTCAAGACAGGATCAGTGGCCTTAGGCAATTTGACCCTTCAGGTAATTGAGCCCGAGGATGTGACAGGAATTTACAAAGAAGTCTTACAGTTTTTCCAACATTATTATGATGTTTAATAAAAAGAGCATTTGTGAATGTGAATAAAAGAGAATTGAAGAAAGAGTCTTTTTTAAAAACCTTGCAGGGTCGTTACCATGTGACGGCGAGGTCCTGGTTTTAAAGGACCGTTTCTGACCTTCTCTTTTATCAACTATTTCTCTTGAATAATCAAAAGTAATAATTTTCTTAAAACCTCACCAATCTTTGTATATTGAGATGTAGAGAATCCTATAGACCCTTCCCATGAAATATGCTAATTACATTCACGCATGCGTACAGACCCTGTTGGTTGGCAAACGCCATAGAGTTTTGCACTAAGCAGACGCGCAATTGCGTCTGCGTCGCGCACCCATTACCAGTGTGCAAAACAGCGTGATGTTCTCTCATTTTGCCAACCAAAACGTTAGTGCGCACGCGCTATGTGCAATTTAGATATTTCATGGGAAGGGTCTATTGTGGTTTGACTTATGTCTAAAGCCCTTTTATACTTGTATGAGTGAGTAGTGCACAAACATTCACAAATGTATCCATTGTTTACAGCCTCTTCACTAAATGGTCAGAAGGATTCTATTTATAGTCTTGCCATGAACCAATCAGGGTCAGTCGTTATCTCTGGATCCACAGAAAAGGTAAGTTTTGGGAATTTAAAGGCAGGGTACTTTTCAAAGACCTGCATCTTCACTTGGTATATCCCGACATATGCATTGGATAAAAACCTGTGAAAAAGTGGGCCTAATTGGTCTTCAAATTTGAAAACAAGAAAACAATTAAAGCCATTATACACTTTCGGTACTGAAAAGACGAAAAAAAGTTCACAGACTTACAAATAACTTACAGGGTTTACAGAAGGTAATGGTGAAAGACTTCTCTTGAAATATTATTCCATGAAATGCTTTACTTTTTGAGAAAACAATAAAACAATATCTCGATAGCGAGAATTACTGATTTATTTTAAACACATGTCATGACACGACGAAACGTGCAGAAACAAGAGTGGGTTTTCCCGTTATTTTCTCCCAACTCCGATGACCGACTGAGCCTAAATTTTCACAGGTTTGTTATTTTATATATAAGTTGTGATACACGAAGTGTGGGACTTACACAATACTGTTTACCGAAAGTGTAAAATGGCTTTTAAGGGAAAAAAAAAAACACTCTTGTAGCATAGAATTGGTATGGTGGCTTTTGGAAGTTCATGTCATGGCATGTTTAGGTGGAGGGGTTAAGAACACTGTACTGAAACTTGTCTTAGAATGGTTTTGTCTGCTCAAGCACATTGAGTACCTTATTGGTAGATACATGCGTTATATAAGATTATTATTATTATTATTTTGTCAAGGTTAAAGAAATAATATACTTGTGTTCAGTGCTGTAAACAGTAAGCTTGGGCGATATCACGATATTGTCGAATATCGCGATACTAATTTGGAATCGATTTCGATATCGGATCGATTTGGTTTTAATCGAAATATCGATATATCGCGATTTTGTATATTTCGATTAAATATCGCAATATCGGGATGTATTTCCTAGCTGAGACACCTTGCACCCCATAGGTTTAGAGTAAAACCAGAAGAATAGGTCACTAGAACACCTCTCTTATGCTGTGACTGTCTCTTCTACAACTTTCACTGGAAGTTTGAAGACTGATGATGTCAAATTTAATAAGTCGCGATTATATCAAATATCGCGATATATTGTTGGCGATATATTGTGAATAAAATAAACCGATATCGCCCAAGCTTAGTAAACAGTGTTATTATCTAAAGACTTTTTAATTCCTTTTTAATCATCTCATATATTTCTTTCCCCAACTGCGTATAGGTCCTGCGAGTTTGGGATCCAAGAACATGTGCCAAAGTGATGAAATTGAAGGGCCACACAGACAACGTCAAATCCCTGCTAGTTAACAAAGACGCGACCCAGGTATGTAGCATCACTTCTTCAGATTTAGAACTCGGCCCTGAGATTTGTCCAGATTTCTCATAGTTTCAGAACGATGAGACGCATTCTACTGGTGATTTTTTACAGAACCAGATTTTGTTGTGCGAGTGCAAAACATAAATGTATCTTGCACAGAAATGCTCTGTTTAAAGCACACCTTTACATGCATACTTAATTTGTGTATATGCAAGCTCTTTTAAGCGCGAGACAAGATTATGACAATATTTCAAACACGCCTGTAACAAGAGTGCTATTTTAGGAGTATCAACAGTTTGGGCACTGACACAACAATTTCTTCCAAGAAGAGACTTTATAAAAAAAATTGTAAAAATATTTTGTTTTTATGTAATTTCAAAGTGTCTGTCTGGTAGTTCCGATGGGACGATACGGCTGTGGTCGCTTGGCCAACAGCGTTGTACTGCGACATTTAGAATGCACGAAGATGGGGTCTGGGCACTACGAGCAAATGCATCGTTTACGCACTTCTACTCTGGAGGAAGAGATTGCAGGCTTTTTGAAACTGATTTAAGGTCAGTAATGGTACAGAATTTGTGTTTAATAGATATTTAATTTGCATCAAGATTATTTGATGTCATCAATACACCGATGTGGTAGCACAGTTTACTCGGTACTTTCCAGAGTCCTGTGAAAACAAATCATATGGATGTTACTTCTGAAGGATTCAAACCCACGATCATTGCCATTCTAGAGTGCGATGTTTTACCACCATGTGCTAACACTCATCGGTGTATGGGTAAAAACCAAAATTAATAACAACAATCTTGATGTACCTGATGAAGCAGTCAATGGAAAGACAACATACAATATCTTCCATGTATTCATTTTGACAAGGGCGTGCCATTTCTTTGTTTTTGTAGGTATCCAGAAGGCAGTGTACTCATCTGTGAGGAACATGCCCCTATTCTGAGAATAGAAATCACACCAGATCAGAAATCTCTCTGGGTAGCAACGACACGCTCAGACATCAACAAATGGGTAAATTCCACCATTAATGTTTATGCCTGCCCTTGTCCAATACTCAGTAAAAAAGTTGTGTTGTATCCAATTATTGCATTCATACACATTGAAGAGAATTCATTCACATTTGAATGCTTGCATATTAATCTTGGGGATCGTAAGACATTGTTTGGAAAATGACCCATGTGCTAACTGGGCCCAATTTTATGGCTCTGCTTACTTTAGCACAGAATCGGCGTTTGCGGAAGCGTATTTGACGGGTTAGCGGCGAATTTTGGCTTCTGCGCGTGCGTACTACACGTTACTAGGCATTCTACGCTTACAAGGCTAGCGCAGAAATTTGGCACTTGCACGTAAGCGGGGAATCGCGATCATAAGCGCAGAATTCGGCGGTAAGCAGAGCTATATGAAATTGGGCCCTGGTCCCTTAGCATGCACTGTAGTTAGTTGGCCTCCACTCTGCCTGTAAAAGTTACCTCGTGTGACAATTTCCTTTCGTTTACAAAATCCAATCTATGACCCTACCTTTAATTATTTGCTTATTTTACAATCAGTCATTAACAGGTGGGAATCACAGGAACTCAGGGGAATACGATAACGCACCATGTGAACCATTCATCAAAACACCAGAATACACAGTCAAAGGTAAGAATGGGACTTGGTCATCAATACCTAGAGAATCTATCTTGATTCTGGAATCAATGACCCAGAACTGGGTTCTTTAACTTGCATCGCAAAAATTACGGTACCAACAACTTTACAGAATACAAAACAACTTTGGTCAACTGTCTTTCTTAAAGGCAGTGGACACTATTGGTAATTACTCAAAATAATTATTGGCATTAAACCTTACTTGGTGACAAGTAATGGGGAGAGGTTGATGGTATAAAACATTGTGAGAAGCGGCTCCCTCTGAAGTGCCATAGTTTTAGAGAAAGACGTAATATTCCACGAATTTGATTTTGAGACCTCAGATTTAGAACTTGAGGTCTCGAAATCAACCATCTAAACGCACACAACTTCGTGTGACAAGGGTGTTTTTTCCTTTCATTATTATCTCGCAACTTCGACAACCGATTGAGCTCAATCTTTCACAGGTTTGTTATTTTGTGCATATGTTGAGACACACCAACTGTGAAGGCTAGTCTTTGACAATTCCCAATAGTGTCCACTGCCTTTAATAACACTAGCATCAACACCAGGACTCAAACACACACTCTGCTAATCAGATCATCAGAACTGCAGTCCAGTATGCAGGCATTTGAAATGTATGTGTTACTGCTGATTTCCAAGGTTTTTATTTCCTGTTCTGCATTACTTTTTATTTCTACGCTTTTTTCACGCTGTGTTGTGACTCAGCTTTTTATTTCCGAACATAAACACAGAGATACAAAACAGGCATCAGGCTTCACATTATTAAGATCGCACTAAACAGTGGAAAGCCAGGGGTCGATTTCACAAAGAGATAGGACTAGTCCTAACTTAGGACTAGTCTTGTCCTTACTCCAGATAAGACTAGTCTAACTAGTCATAACTCTTTGTGAAATCTACCCTGGGCATGTTCGAACATGTGGCCATAAACTAGTCCGTAAAAGTGGCTGTGACTTATAATCAAGTTGATTGAGAAGAGATAATATTATTTTCTTATTTGTATTTGCTGTAGGTGGACCAAGTGTAGTCCAATATCACATCTTGAATGACAAGCGACACATCATAACTAAAGATACAGAGAGTAATGTGGCCCTATATGATGTACTCACAGTAAGTATTTCTTACAAACAACATCATTTAAATATGTTATAGTTTAAAGCCATTGTACACTTTCGGAACAGAAAAAAAAATAACTTACAGGGTTTACAGAAGGTAATGGTGAAAGACTTCTCTTGAAATATTATTCCATGAATTGCTTTACTTTTTGAGAAAACATAAAAACAATATCAGTTCTCGATATCGAGAATTACAGATTTATTTTAAACACATGTCATGACACGGCGAAACGTGCAGAAACAAGGGTGGGTTTTCCTGTTATTTTCTCCCGACTCCGATGACCAAATGAACCTAAATTTTCACAGGTTTGTTATTTTATATTTAAGTTCTGATACACGAAGTGTGACCCTTGGACAATACTGTTTACCGAAAGTGTCCAATGGCTTTAATAACAATAATAATATTGTTACAAGGATTTATATAGCGCTCTTACTAACCGGAGAAAGTCACACAGCGCTTACACAAATTAAAAAACAAGCAAAGGATTATACATAATATATATGTGCCCTGGGATCTCAATTTTGTTTAACCCTTTCCCTGCCAAGAACAACAAAATGTGCCAAATGGCGAAAGTTGTTGGATTTTGTTGCATTTACCAGTCAACTCAAAATCGTTAAATCACACCCTCTGTTGCACTGTGCTGCATTAAGCAGGGCTTTTACATAGCCTTGATATGTCAGCGTGAAATTGGTGTTCCCAGTAGGGTTGATACCCAGTACCAATGCTGGCGTACACCAGTTCAATTCTTTGCAGCATTTAGCAGCATTAAACATGTACATGGCAATGTTCGATCCCAGTCCCCACTGGTCCCCAGCAAACTTCAAATACTGCTTACAAAACTGTTGTAAACCAGTTCACATTGCAACAGAATCATCCATTGCATTCAGCAGGGTTTTCATTTCAACTGTGTTGTATTTTGATGCATGGCAGCGTGGCTAGACAACACTTGACACTATAGTGGTACTAAAGGATTAATAGAGAGGTTTCGCAGAGTCGTGGAGACAAATATGCATACAGATATCGGACTGTACGTGTTCGCGTCAAGTGAGCTGTGTAGTTTTGTTTCGCAAAATTCTAACGAACACCCTCAACTTGAGGCTCGAGAGGGCGCTATTAACCAAATGTACAGTACATAAAAACTCCACAGGCTAAACTAACATCCGTCCCCTAACTTTTTAGTCCATTTCTCTTTTTCTGAAGCATGGTGGTTAACAAATGTCCAACTACATCCATGTATGATACCTCTAATAGACATGGTGAAAACCTGGTGCATTAAAAATGACAATCCGCTACAAAAACATGAACAAAATATACTCGTTGTTTACTTACTTGTATGGCGACAGATTCCCGTTTTGAGCAACTATTCTAACTTGTGTACAACGATTATACGTCACATGGACCTCAAAAAGTGATGGCGTACTATGACGTATCCGTTCACTTAAGAGTATCGGTGACTCTGCAAAACCTCTCTAATGAGTAATTTGACTTTCTCATTCAGGCAAAGAAAGTGGAAGATTTGGGACCTGTTGACATGGAGGTCGTTATTAAGAACAAACACCAGATGGTTCACGTCCCTCACTGGTTCTCAGTTGACCTTAAAATAGGAGTAAGTATGAGAAGGGTAGATGTTAGTTTCCAAACGCCAGGAGTCGATCGTTACACGTGAAAAGGATCCGAAATAACCACACTGTTAAGAACGCTTTTAGACTTGACCAAGTCCGTGCAGCATTTCTCGTGTTGCGAGTGGATGGGACCCACTGCAGGGGTACATACGTATCACTCTCCACGTTGCAAAACTTCTCAACACAAACGTACGTTATCAATTATGTTAAGGCCAATCAAAGACTGGTCCATTCCCTTTCAGTACACAAGAGATTCATCTAGTTCTGCTGATTTTAATAATTAAGACCGAGAGTCCCCCTAAATTGCTTCATATACTGTGGCAAGTCACTTTGCCGTGCGTACAGTTTAAGAATTCATTTTATCATAGTTTGATAAAGCTCCATTGTATTTATTTGAGATTTTTAAAAATTAAAGACCACGCGAGTCCCTTTGCAGCATAGGCTACTGTGCGTGTGTAAACAACGTTCACCGCTGTGCGCACAGTTTAAGATTTCATCAACGCCACGGGTCGATTTGTAATACGGTTTATCAATACGTTATCATTCAAATTAGACCAATCAAAGACTGTCATTACCTAAACAAAGCATTCATGTAGCCTTACTGATTTTATTATTATTTTATAAAGCTCCGTTATATTTATTTCAGATTTCTGAAAATTACACACCACGAGTCCCTTTGCAGCATACTGTGCGCGTGTATTACACTGCTGTGCGTACAGTTTAAGATTTCATCAACGCCACGGGTCGATTTGTAAAACAGTTTATCAACACGTTATTCAAACGAAGCCAGTCCAAGACTATCACTACCTAAACAAAGCATTCATGTAGCATTACTGATTTTGTCATAGTTTTATAAAGCTCCATTATATTTGTTTCAGGTTTTTGAAAATTACACACCACGAGTCCCTTTGCAGCATACTGTGCGCGTGTACTGCACTGCTGTGCGCACAGTTTAAGATGTCATCAACGCCACGGGTCGATATGTAAATCGGTTTATCAATACGTTATCATTCAAATTAGACCAATCAAAGACTGTCATTACCTAAACAAAGCATTCATGTAGCCTTACTGATTTTATTATTATTTTATAAAGCTCCGTTATATTTATTTCAGATTTCTGAAAATTACACACCACGAGTCCCTTTGCAGCATACTGTGCGCGTGTATTACACTGCTGTGCGCACAGTTTAAGATGTCATCAACGCCACGGGTCGATATGTAAATCGGTTTATCAATACGTTATCATTCAAATTAGACCAATCAAAGACTGTCATTACCTAAACAAAGCATTCATGTAGCATTACTGATTTTATCATAATTTTAAAATTCTCCATTATATTTGTTTCAGATTTATGAAAATTACATTCCACGAGTCCATTTGCAGCATACTGTGCGTGTGTACTACACTGCTGTGCGTACAGTTTACAATTTCATCAACGCCACGGGTCGATTTGTAAAACGGTTTATCTATATGGTATCATTCAAATTAAACCAATCAAAGACTGTCATTCCCTAAACAAAGGATTTATGTAGCATTACTGATTTTATCATAATTTTATAAAGCTCCGTTATATTTATTTCAGATTTTTGAAAATTACACACCACGAGTCCCTTTGCAGCATACTTTGTATGTGTACTACACTGCTGTGCGCACAGTTTAAGATTTCATCAACGCCACGGGTCGATTTGTAAAACAGTTTATCAACACGTTATCATTCAAACGAAGCCAATCAAAGACAGTCAGTACCTAAACAAATCATTCATGTAGCACTGCTGATTTTATCACAATTTAATAAAGCTCCATTATATTTATTTCAGATTTTTAAAAATTAAAGACCACGCGAGTCCCTTTGCAGCCTAGTTTATCTGTGTACATCGCTGCTGTGCGTACAGTTTACAATTTCATCAACGCCACGGGTCGATTTGTAAAACAGTTTATCAATACGTTATCATTCAAATTAGACCAATCAAAGACTGTCATTACCTAAACAAAGCATTCATGTAGCCTTACTGATTTTATTATTATTTTATAAAGCTCCGTTATATTTATTTCAGATTTCTGAAAATTACACACCACGAGTCCCTTTGCAGCATACTGTGCGCGTGTATTACACCGCTGTGCGTACAGTTTAAGATTTCATCAACGCCACGGGTCGATATGTAAATCGGTTTATCAATACGGTATAATTCAAATTAGACCAATCAAAGACTGTCATTACCTAAACAAAGCATTCATGTAGCATTACTGATTTTATCATAATTTTAAAATTTTCCATTATATTTGTTTCAGATTTATGAAAATTACATTCCACGAGTCCATTTGCAGCATACTGTGCGTGTGTACTACACTGCTGTGCGTACAGTTTACAATTTCATCAACGCCACGGGTCGATTTGTAAAACTGTGTATCTATATGGTATCATTCAAATTAAACCAATCAAAGACTGCCATTCCCTAAACAAAGGATTCATGTAGCATTCCTGATTTTATCATATTTTTATTAAGTTCCATTATATTTATTTAAGATTTTTGAAAATTACACACCACGCGTCCCTTTGCAACATACTTTATGGTGTACATCACTGCTGTGCGTACAATCAACGATTTCATCAGCGCCACGGGTCGATTTGTAAAACGGTTTATCAATACGTTATCATTCAAATTAGACCAATCAAAGACTGCCAGTACCTAAACAAAGCATTCATGTAGCATTACTGATTTTATCATAATTTTATAAAGTTCCGTTCTATTTATTTCAGATTTTTGAAAAGTACACACCATGAGTCCCTTTGCAGCATACTTTATGGTGTACATCACTGCTGTGTGTACAGTCAACGATTTCATCAACGCCACGGGTCGATTTGTAAAACGGTTTATCAACACGTTATAATTCAAATTAGACCATTCATAGACTGTCATTACCTAAACAAAGCATTCATGTAGCATTACTGATTTTATCATAATTTAATAAAGTTCCGTTCTGTTTATTTCAGATTTTTGAAAAGTACACACCACGAGTCCCTTTACAGCCTAGTTTGCCTGTTTACACCGCTGCTGTGCGCACAGTTAACAATTTCATCAACGCCACGGGTCGATTTGTAAAACGGTTTATCAATACGTTATCGATCAAACGAAGCCAATCCAAGACTGTCATTACCTAAACAAAGCATTCATGTAGCATTACTGATTTTATCATAATTTTATAAAGATCCATTATATTTATTTCAGATTTTTTAAAATTACAGACCACGAGTCCCTTTGCAGCATACTGTGCGTGTGTACAACACTGCTGTGTGTACAGTTTACAGTTTACGACGCCACGGGTCGATTTGTAAAACTTTTTATCAAAAGGACCCGCCCTTTGATGGTCCTTCGATTATGTCGTCCTACAACTTACACGAATGCAGAAAAAGATTGCTGGTGATGGACCGGGAGCAATGGTTTTCATGTATTCAATTTCAAGTAATGAAACAAACAACTTCACTTATATCTAAACTGAAGACACGCTTGGTTTAAAAGTTGTTTCCTTTATAATGTAAAGGCAAACTCTCTTCACACCTTAGCAGTTGAACATCTGCCAAGATTTCTGTCACACAATACAAAATCAGGTCTTGGTCAGTTTCCAATACATGCCCCCCCCCCCCCATGAATAAATATGGGTTTTCTCGGTCAAATTTGGCAAATGAGCAGTGGAATTAACTTTCATGCGCTGGAATTAAAGCTGTTTTGCCTCTCCAGTTGTGACTGCGTTTCAAATTTAGAATTCGGCCCTTCAATTTCGTATTGAGTCGAGTTATTAAAATTCCTTTAGCACATCAATTTAGCGTATAGTCATTCTTTTTCGAGACACACAAGCTTGAAGAGGCGTCTGCGAATTTCAATGCTGCTTTGTTGAATTGTTAAATTGAATGACGCTGTCCCCGCAGCATTACAGTTTTTGACTAATCATAAAAACGAAATTACCCTTTTCAGTAGCTTTCGATTTCGCGCGAATTAGAACAGGTTGTTGATGGTTAAATTGGCTGCAAATTTGCCGAAATTGACCAAGAAAATCTATAAATAAATAAATAAATGAATAAATAAATAAAATAAACAAATAAAATATATAATGAGTAAGGTATAAATGACCTTAGCTTTCGATCCAAACAGGACCTTCTTCGGAGGCATAAAGTACAAAAATAATTAATAAATAAATTTAAAATAGAAAAAAAGAGAAAAAAAAATTAACACCGTTTGGGCAGGGGTGTGATAGGTTGTTGACATCGAAAAATAAACTATGGGCAAAGCGTGAAGCTTGCGAGCGCGGAAGCATCCGAATGTGAGGCATTCTTACATTCATTTTCTTTGGTTTTGAAAGCCCACAATCTGGGGTGTTTCATGTGGTTTTTATCTAAGTTAATTTTCTCATGAATTTTATCTTAGTTATAAAATCTATTAACTGGAATAAAAGAGAAAAAAGAGGATTAATCACACCCTGGTAATGGAAATATAATAAAGACAATCAGATTTAAAAGAAAGTACGGAACAGTTGCCTACAATTTTTTTCAGTCAATTTTAGGCCAAAAATAAATCGTCTGCTTATTTGACAAAATTGAGTGTCTTCACTAGTGACACTCATACTATCGCTCTAGATATATTATTTTTTACAGAGAAATCAGCAACTACCTGATTTTTTCCCCACATGTACTTATGGTAGTCCCGAATAACATGTGAAAGTCGTCAATGGTAACACTTGCAAAGTACGAGTTGTTTTAATTATAGAAAATAATTATTGAAAAATAGCGCCCTCTATTGGTCGAAACTGGAGAACTGTGCACAAACTGTACAAATGGAACAAATCACCATGCACAAAAGAATTGGGAAATTATTTAACTGTTTCGTCCAATTGAGTGCCTTGCAGTCCTTGATAGCCGGTCTGTGCTGGCTTACTCACTTATATCATAGATGAAGGACAGCCTTCCTCTATGCTTTATCAAACCAAAGTGTTTCTGTGTCGTATGTGAAAACATTACTTCATTCCCCCCTTAATTTTAATTCAATTGTTTTAATACTATCACCAACAAAACTTTCTGAACCTAATTTTGGTCATTTACTAAGTTTACGGAGCTAAGACAGGCCATTTAAATTTTAACTAAATGAAGAACTTGATACAAAAAGAGGATATTGTATGGAAAAGCCCCACATTTTTATTTCTCACCGATTTTTGTTTGTTCCTTCCTTCTCTAGATGCCACTTTCTTATGATACAATATTCAAAAATCAGAAATAAACAGAATGGAGCATTATACAAATGGGATAAAATCAGTAATGCTACATAAATCCTTTGTTATCGTATTGATAAACCGTTTTACAAATCGACCCGTGGCGTTGATGAAATCTTAAACTGTGCGATAGCGGTGTTGTACACACGCACAGTGTGCTGCAAAGGGACTCGTGGTCTTTAATTTAAAAAAGAACTGAAATAAATATAATGGAGCTTTATAAAATTATGATAAAATCAGTAATGCTACATGAATGCTTTGTTTAGGTAATGACCGTCTTTGATTGGTCTAATTTGAATGATAACGTGTTGATAAATTGTTTTACAAATCGACCCGTGGCGTTGATGAAATTGTAAAATGTACGCACAGCAGTGCAGTACACACGCAAAGTATGCTGCAAATGAACTCGTGGTGTGTAATTTTCAAAAATCTAAAATAAATAGAACGGAACTTAATAAAAATATGATAAAATCAGTAATGCTACATGAATGCTTTGTTAAGGTAATTACAGTCTTTGATTGGACTAGTTTGAATGATAACGTGTTGATAAACTGTTTTACAAATCGACCCGTGGCGTTGATGATATCTTAAACTGTACGCACAGCAGTGTTGTACACACGCACAGTATGCTGCAAAGGGACTCGTGGTGTGTAATTTTCAAAAATCTGAAATAAATATAACGGAGCTTTAAAAATTTATGATAAAATCAGTAATGCTACATGAATGCTTATTATAGGGAATGACAGTCTTTGATTGGCTTCATTTGAATGATACCGCATTGATAAACTGTTTTACAAATCGACCCGTGGCGTTGATGAAATCTTAAACTGTGCGCACAGCAGTGTAGTACACATACAAAGTATGCTGCAAAGGGACTCGTGGTGTGTAATTTTCAAAAATCTGAAATAAATATAACGGAGCTTTAAAAATTTATGATAAAATCAGTAATGCTACATGAATGCTTATTATAGGGAATGACAGTCTTTGATTGGCTTCATTTGAATGATACCGCATTGATAAACTGTTTTACAAATCGACCCGTGGCGTTGATGAAATCTTAAACTGTGCGCACAGCAGTGTAGTACACATACAAAGTATGCTGCAAAGGGACTCGTGGTGTGTAATTTTCAAAAATCTGAAACAAATATAATGGAGCTTTAAAAAATTATGATAAAATCAGTAATGCTACATGAATGCTTTGTTTAGGTAATGACAGTCTTTGATTGGTCTAATTTGAATGATAACGTATTGATAAACCGATTTACATATCGACCCGTGGCGTTGATGACATCTTAAACTGTGCGCACAGCAGTGCAGTACACACGCAAAGTATGCTGCAAATGAACTCGTGGTGTGTAATTTTCAAAACTCTAAAATAATAGAACGGAACTTAATAAAAATTTATGATAAAATCAGTAATGCTACATGAATGCTTTGTTTAGGTAATGACAGTCTTTGATTGGTCTAATTTGAATGATACCGTATTGATAAACCGTTTTACAAATCGACCCGTGGCGTTGATGAAATCTTAAACTGTACGCACAGCAGTGTTGTACACACGCACAGTATGCTGCAAAGGGACTCATGGTGTGTAATTTTCAAAAATCTGAAATAAATATAATGGAGCATTATAAAAATATGATAAAATCAGGAATGCTACATGAGTGCTTTGTATAGGAAATGGCAGTCTTTGATTGGCTCCGTTTGAATGATAACGTGTTGATAAACTGTTTTACAAATCGACCCGTGGCGTTGATGAAATTGTAAACTGTACGCACAGCAGTGTTGTACACACGCACAGTATACTGCAAAGGGACTCGTGGTGTGTAATTTTCAAAAATCTGAAATAAATATAACGGAGCATTATAAAAATATGATAAAATCAGTAATGCTACATGAATGTTTTGTTTAGGTAATGACAGTCTTTGATTGGTCTAATTTGAATGATGCCGTATTGATAAACCGTTTTACAAATCGACCCGTGGCGTTGATGAAATCTTAAACTGTGCGCACAGCGGTGTTGAATACACACGCAAAGTAGCCTAAGCTGCAAAGGGACTCGCGTGGTCTTTAATTTTCAAAAATCTGAAATAAATATAATGGAGCTTTATTAAATTGTGATAAAATCAGCAGTGCTACATGAATGCTTTGTTTAGGTACTGACTGTCTTTGATTGGCTTCGTTTGAATGATAACGTGTTGATAAACTGTTTTACAAATCGACCCGTGGCGTTGATGATATCTTAAACTGTACACACAGCAGTGTTGTACACACGCACAGTATGCTGCAAAGAGACTCGTGGTGTGTAATTTTCAAAAATCTGAAATAAATATAACGGAGCTTTATAAATTTATGATAAAATCAGTAATGCTACATAAATGCTTTTTATAGGGAATGACAGTCTTTGATTGGCTTCATTTGAATGATACCGCATTGATAAACCGTATCGACCCGTGGCGTTGATGAAATCTTAAACTGTGCGCACAGCAGTGTAGTACACATACAAAGTATGCTGCAAAGGGACTCGTGGTGTGTAATTTTCAAAAATCTGAAACAAATATATTGGAGCTTTATAAATTTATGATAAAATCAGTAATGCTACATGAATGCTTTGTATAGGTAATGGCAGTCTTGGATTGACTTCGTTTAAATGATAACATGTTGATAAACCGTTTTACAAATCGACCCGTGGCGTTGATGAAATCTTAAACTGTGCGCACAGCGGTGTTGAATACACACGAACAGTAGCCTATGCTGCGACAGGACTCGCGTGGTCTTTAATTTTCAAAAATCTGAAATAAATATAATGGAGCTTCATAAAATTATGATAAAATCAGTAATGCTACATGAATGCTTTGTTAAGGTAGTGACAGTCTTGGACTGGCTTCGTTTGAATGATAACGTGTTGATAAACTGTTTTACAAATCGACCCGTGGCGTTGATGAAATCTTAAACTGTGCGCACAGCAGTGTAGTACACATACAAAGTATGCTGCAAAGGGACTCGTGGTGTGTAATTTTCAAAAATCTGAAATAAATATAACGGAGCTTCATAAAATTATGATAAAATCAGTAATGCTACATGAATGCTTTGTTTAGGTACTGGCAGTCTTTGATTGGTTTCGTTTGAACAATAACGTGTTGATAAACTGTTTTTACAAATCGACCCGTGGCGTTGATGAAATCGTAAACTGTTCGTATAGCAGACTCGTGGTCTTAAATTTTTTTCAAATCTGAAATAAATGTAATGGAGTTTTATAAAAATACGATAAAATCAGTAATGCTACAGGAATCCTTTGTATAGGGAATGGCAGTCTTTGATTGGCTTAATCTGAAAGATACCGTATTGATAAACAGTTTTAAACAAATCATCTTTTAGTTGATGAAGAGTTTGTATTCTGTGGCTACACATTGCTTTGTTGTTTATTTAAAAAATCTGGAAATATACTTTAAAAATCAGCAATACATGACCCCTTTGTATGTTAATGGTTGTGAATAAAAATAAATAAAACAAATGTCTCAACTTAAGAGCGAAACTCCAAAACATCGGTGTAGCTACCATACAAAAATACACAAACAAATCTTAGGGAGAAAAAGCTCAAGGAATGGTAGCGAGTCTATGTATTGCTGCCCCGTTTGACGACTACCGATTACATCGGATCCTTTCGAGTAGCGATCGACTTCTAGCGTTTGGAAACTAACATCTACCTATGAGAAGAGAAGCGTTTATTTATCTATTATTTCTGGTTGTGAAGCCAAGGACTCCCAGAAAAAGCAACATAATGAGTGTGGGGAGAATCCCGGTCATGACACTTGTGTCCTTGAGCAAGATGCTTTACTATAACCTGCGAGGGTAGAGGTTGATATTGTGAATGAAAAAGTCTTTGAGTGATATAAACTGTTGCCCAGGTTGTATACTCCCCAGGGAGCTGAGAAACATTAAAATGGATGTTATTGGCCCAATGACCAGGGCACTAATGTAAAGCGCATTGATACTGTTATTGTGAAATGCGCTACATTAGAATTGTTATTATTATTTATTATAATCACCATTCTTGCCAAGAACCCTGGTGGAAAGAAGGCAAGGAATGAAGTTACAGTTTTTTAGATGTGGGAGGAATAGCCCAGAATTTTTTTTTCAGGAAAGCCTTTTAACTATCACTTTAAGGGGCTGTTAATTTTAAACAACAAGTGATAAACCAAAACTGACTGGTAATAGACCTTAATCATGCTGCCTCCATCTTGGTGATGTTCCTTGTATCGAATAACATTAACAATTGCCAATAATCATTAAGCAAATAGGAACCAGACTATTTTGTACTTCGGTTTGGTTACATTGTCATCAATGTGGGAAAATGAAGATGGCTGCGCCATGATAAAGTTCTATAGTCAACATAGGGCTAGACAGCTTGGTTGAAACCTCAGGCCATTAACTCTTTTTAAATTTTTTATTGAACAGATGTTGTGTATACATGTTGATGAGAGTGACTGCTTTGCTGCATGGGTGTCTTCTAAAGATGTCGGATTGGGACCAGTGGATGGACCAGAAACAAAAGGTAATTTCTTTCCACTTGACTGCTTTTATTACACCAGTATACTATAATAATTATAATTTGTTGAATTTATTATTGCGCTCTCTCCAGGACCAGCCTGTTTGAGAGCGCATAACAATTTAACACAATTCCTGTAAAAAAAAAAAAGAATTATGAAAATTAATCCATACGAAAACAATCAAATGTGTAATTAATCCAAAATCCATAAATAAGTTACAGCAAATAACAAAAATCCATTAAAAAGTTACAGCAAATAACAAATATACTAGCCCTATATATGACTCTTTCCTTTGAGAGTTCTAGATATTAGGAATATATGACGTCCGAAACCTGCCGCAATTGTATGCTGCCATAGAATGTGAATCTATTGAAATTAGAGGCTTCGTGCAGGAAAAATTTGAATTATGAAGCTTTTAAAATTGTTCACCCCAGAAATGAACTTTCATGTCCATGACGTCACTGTAGTGTAATGCAAGAGTTAGGGGAAGGTACACATTTGGGAGTTGCTCAAAACAAATATAAGCTTAAAAACTTACTTGGTTACGAACATTGCAGAGCTGTTGATAATATAAAACATTGTAAGAAACGGCTCCCTCTGAAGTAGCATAGATTTTGAAATGGAGGTAATTTCTCACTAAAATAATAAAAGACTTCTAGCTAGAAGTCTTTTATTCCTATCTGAAAGCACACAAATTCGTCCAACAAGGGTGTTTTTCTTTCATATTATTCTTCCCAACTCCGATGACCAGTTTAGCTCAAATTATCAAAGGTTTGTTATTTTATGCATATGTTGAGATACACCAAGTGAGAAGACTGGTCTTTGACAGTTACCAATAGCGTACCTTCCCTTTAAAGCCCACCAGGGCTATTCAGTATACCTTTTTATGTGTTGTTTTGTAATTTTAGTCTTTGAGAATGACTCTGCTAGGGTCGGAACATCAGCCCATTAACCTTTCCCTTTTTTTCCCTCTTTTTTTTAGTGAACTTTGGTGGGTTATTGCTTCAAGCTCTATTGGAACATTGGCCTCGCACTCACAGCCTGGAGCCAGAAGAAATCAATGGACATGGTAACAGGGGTTGCCCTTAACTTTTTTTTCAACTGGCCAGCAGGACCAGTTGGCTTGATTTTTCACTGGTCCGCCAGGTTTTTGACTGGTCCGTCAATTTTTTATGCTATTTTTTTTTTAAACTAATAGTATTCTGTTGTATACCAACTGCTCGATTTTCGATCGTCGCTATTTCACTATTTCAAAATTCAACATGATTTGCAACGTCAACTTAACTGCACTGGAAGCCATACTTTATTTATGTGTACCAAGTTATTGTGTTCGTAAAGGATAATTAATTTGAGAGTATTTTTTCTTTAAAAATGTAATAACAATAGCGTTATTAAAGTTAATTTAAAAACAGGTCAAATTATTTGTCAGAGCAAAATGGTCTTTATTTAGGTAGTTTTTTTTAGTCCACGGTTTATTGTAAGCACTCATCATAGAAGTATTCCTAAGTAAGAAGAACTTTTTTATGAAGAAAAAAAAAATAGTGTTTTTACTATAAAAACACCCCAAAAAACACTTTAAAACCGACTGTTAAAATATCATTAACTTTTTATGTACTGCCTTCAAATCTACTGTGGGGGAGGGTTACGTGCGATCGCTCAAGTTATTTTATCATGTATAAACATTGCCTATTATTGTAGTTTTAATAAGTATTCATAAACATAATACATCGTACCGAAGTTCCCAAAATCTTCCCACTTTCGTCCAGAAAAACCCCCAACAAAAAGTAGACATCAAAAAAGTCCATGAAGAAGCATACGAGTTTGACGGTATTTTTTTCAATTATGTGTATGGAATGGTCGGTGCCGGCGTCTGTTTTGTGAACAAAATTTTCATTTAAAAAACGTTTTTAAAAGCAGCAAAAACAACTGCGCCTTTGTTTAACACATGATTGCATTCTAAAACCCAAGTCTTTCTTGAAATCAACCCGCAAAAAACCCCAAACAACCGCGCATTATATGTGACCAATAAAACCATAGATAAACTAGATCGCCCACCAATCGCCCGCAAAAAAAAACAAGCCCCAAATAACAACAAAATTACCCAAAATCAGGACGGAAGAACTTTACTAAACACAATTAAATACTCCTTTTTGCTCATCCAGAGTATCCTAGCTTGGTAATTTTTGTTGAATGAAGCCTCACCGTCTCGCTCGTTTTTCGTAAACACGCTAGACTCTTATTCCCACACGGAAATTTGCTCCGTTGACCGACCATGCTGCTGACAGAATGTGTTTTGCTTTGTGGTCTTCTGTCAAGGCGATTGAAGCTAGTTTTGTAAGCTATTGCGTACTTTCACCAATAGAGGGCGTCTATTCCCACGCTATCGAATATTCTGAAACGCCCTCTAGCGTTCAGTATTTCTTACACTTTCTGCCACACGTGAACTTATACAAAGACTATAAGCCTTTGCGTTACATGATGGGATTTTGCGCTGTGTACGCGTGATCGTCGGAAGTTTGCCAGCGTTCAGCGGCACTTCGAGTGATTTTTATTACGTTTTATCCAAACCTTGAGTGAATGTTTTTACATTTTGTTCGAGCCTGAAAATAGTTTAAAATTTTCATAGTTCTGTAGTACCGCTGCCGATATTTTTGACTGGTCAGCCGGACCAGTTGGCAAGGTGTTTCAGCTGGTCCGCCGCGATTTCTACTGGCATTTGGCCAACGGACCTGCGTTAAGGTCGAACCCTGTGGTAAGGGTTGAGAAGCTCAAGAAATTAAACTGTCATACCTCAAGGCAGGGGTGTAATTTCTCAGTTTCTAACCGTAACTTTTACCCCCCCCCCCCTTCCCCTTGACGACAACGCCTTAACAATGCCCGGAACAAGAAACGTCTTGCACCAACCGGTCACAACCGGTTATAAACACTCGTCATTATCAAAGGTTTAAACACTGTCTTAAGTGTTTATGAATGTACCTTTCTTGATAGTTTTGCCTATAAATTAGCATTACGTTAACATAAACCAAACAATCACCCTTTACTTGATGATATTTTTTTTGCAGTCAATGGTCATAATACAAGTTCAGACGATGTAAATCTATCAATGGATCCTGTACACCAAGGGACTATCCTGAGGAAAGGAAACAGTTATTTCAGTGTACCTCCCCACACACCGGTCATATTCAGCGAGGTCGGAGGTCGTACACTATTCAGATTTTTGTGTCGAGACGCAGGTGGTGATTCTGAGAGATCATTATTGAGTGAGACAGTGCCACAGTGGGTTGTGGACATCACGGTAGAGGTATGTTGAAGTTTCAGACTCTAATCTGACTACAGACTTTTCAACTCAGTTCAATTCAATTCAATTCAATTCTGACTTTTCAATTCAATTCAATTCAATTCAATTCAATTCTGAGTTCTGACTTTTAATTCAATTCAATTCAATTCAAGTCTTTATTCATCATGCCCAGCATGAAAATTACTTTCACGATTTGCACATTTAAATACATTTATCAAAAATAGCAGAAAAACATACATGAACCGTAGAAATTAAAACAGCAACAATATCAACAACAATATCAACAATATCATAAAAATATCACGTGGCACAAATGTGTCATGATGTATGTTTGGCCAAGTAAGCTTGATGTATTTTTGGCCAAGTTATTCCCGGTGTTAAAAATTATTTGCGGTAAGGGTTCATGTCACACGAGGCAAGTTACAGGCAACCAGTACCAGGAATTGAATCCATTTACATTTGGATGTCCATATATTATTCTTGTTGATCCCAAGACATTGTTTGAAAAATTACTCATTTACTACCGAAGTGGTCCTATAGCATGCAATGCAGTTGGTTGCTTCCAAGTTGCCTGCAAAAGTTGCCTCATGTAACAAGGCCCTAAGTCTGTTCAAAAACATTTTGCATAAACAGACGTCATCTGATTACTAATTATTTATTCCATTTCTCGCAACAGAAAAATCAGCCAAAGTTCAACAAGATTTCCTTCTTCTTGCAACCACACTCCAGCTCAGGTGCAAAAACTCTCAAGAAGTAAGTTTTAAAAAACTGTAAGATTGTAATGAAAGGTTTTCATTGCTGAAAGTTGCAGTTAATAAAACAAACAAAAATTTGTTTTGCACTGCGTCTATACAGCCCAACCAAAAACTAAACAAATTGTTGTTTGTATTCTGACCTTCAACCCCCTCTATGCAGCAAACCATTGGTTATGCGGGTGGTTCAAGTTATGTATAACATTGGATAATTTAATTTTCACATGTATATTATTACTGGGCCTGTAGTCATGGCATGTCATGGCCGACCTGAAGGTTTAGATAAAATAGCTACACTTCTATCATTGATGTCATTTGGGTTGTTCCTTTGTTATATCACCATGTTGCATCAAAGCGGCTATACAACAAAAAAACTCCCAAAATGAATTAATATGGATGATGATGTATTCAACATGTCCTTTTGTGAATCATACTGAACTTCCTTATTAATTGAAAACATATAAAATGAATTCAGAAAACAACACTTGTTGTCGTTTCATCAAGCTGGTCTTAAAACTTCATATTATCAGGGATGGAAAATGTCAGACTTTTTTCCTGAATTCAGACTTTTTGGTAAACCAAATTAGTATTTTTGTTCAGATTAAATATGTCGTGCTCTTTGATCTACTTCTTTAGCTAGGGGGATACTGTTCCCTATAAACTCCAAAAGATCTCGGCAATCTATAACTCCAGGGGGGTACAACTGCTGGAAATGCCATCCTTGCAACATACCTCCTAAGATCTGGATCCCAGTTTCAAACTTTGTTGTCAACAATGACTCTCAACCATGATTTATCTCAATTGACACTCAGTCTTATTATAAAATATTTTATCTATTACAGAGACAGACTATCTGCCAGTGACATGTTACAGGTGCGTAAAGTCTTAGAGCATGTTTATGAGAAAGTGATGGGTTCTGATGGAGGATCAACGATGAATGGAAAGGGACCCTACGAAGGAGACGAGGAGTTGTCAAGTATCTCAGAGGATAAGGTGGAATTACTGTGCCAGGATCAGGTAAGCCCTTTTTACACTACTCTATTCCCCGGGGTGGCCCCTGGGTAACAGCGGCCGGCCTTTTCACACTGTGACTGCTTTATCTCTGATCTGTCCCCAATCTGCCCCAGCAAATGGGCAGACCCCTGGGAATAGCAGCAGGGGAGAAAGCGGTCAAACCCTGGGCTACAATCCCGGCCAAAATGCTTGGGCCACCAATTCCTAACGTTATACAAAACCATTCCCTGGTCCACTTCCCATTGACAATAAACCATTTCTCCCCCGCCCCCAGTCCCCCCGCTCAATATTGCAAACTGGAACCAACATTGAAGGGGGGTAGGGGGGCCAACGAGATATGGCTGGGACTGTTGTCTTGAATCGTGCAACAAGAACCCTGTGGAATAGGGGCACATATTTGCTTAGCATGAAATTTCTTCCGCGATAAAAACAGGACTACCAACCAAATTCATTTGTTGCATATTGCTTGTCACTGGTACTCATGTTTGCTTATCCTGAAAATCACGTGGAAATTTGGGTGGTAGTCCTGTCCCACACCCTGCTGATCAAACACCAGAGCTTGAATCCGGTGCTCTTAACCGCTCGGCCATGACACGCCACCATTGGTACAATGAGCCGTTGGAGCAATGAGCTGTTGTGTGTCTTGCTCGTATCCAATATTACCAACTTGCGCAGTCTGATGATAAAGGAAGGTGTATTTAATAGTTCCAATTAATATTTCTCTTTTTCCCAGGTTCTAGATGCCAACATGGACCTGAGAACTGTCAAGCACTTCATCTGGAAGAGTGGAGGCGATCTAACGTTACACTTTCGCAACAAGCAGCACTGACCAACAACTCCGCTGCACCTGCCAATTGTAACATTTCTGTCGTATATTTTGATAAAGAAACTTATGTATAATATTTAGATGAAATCACTTATATTTATCTGTACTGCAAGATTGGTAAGAATAAGAAAGAAGGATCAAAATAGGATTATTAGATTAAATTTTCTTTATCCACTGACATGAAATTTCAAAAGTTAATGCCAGAAATTAAGTAAATTGTCAAAATTTGTATTTTTTTTTTATTGTTACATATTACTGTTATAAATTGATTAAGAGGGAAATTCTCTTTTTGGAGATCATTTTGTATACTAAAGTGATAGATACCTTGTAGATTACGACACATGCTCAAACAGCGCCCCCAATAAGGTAAAAGGAAAACCTAGCGTAGTCCGTATCGAGTATGACCTTACCATTCAAATACCTGCCCACAACATGGCGTCCGTGTGCGTGTGCGTGTCTTTGTGCATGCATGTGCCATAGAAATCAACCAGGAATGCTGCGAGCCGAGAGCTTCAATGATGCACGCTTTTAGACGGGCATATGGTCTGTCCCACAATATGGCTACTTTCATAGCAGCAAAGGGGTTATTCAATACGGTCAATTGGCTGAGAGTTGTGCATGATGCATACGTGCTGAACTTTTTCATTGTTCGACCTCAGCTATGGCAGCCTATGCAAGGGGTCTGTTTGTGCTATCCCGTTTGTACTGCAGAGCTCGATTTGGGCTATTAGAGCATTTGCTAAGAAATTAATTGAAATTGATTTGGTTTTAAAAAGATGTTTTAACAGTAGAACGTAATGAATCAACACAAATATGCCGCCAAATTTGTGGGTTTTCCTTTCACTTTGTGAACTAACACAGTGTGCCATTTTATGAAGTAAGAAAGGTGTAGTTCTACAATATGGTAGACCGTGTTGGTTCACGAAGTAAAAGGACAACCACACAATTCCGGCATGTTTGTGTTGATCATTCTACTATGAACTTCTTCTTGATTTGGAATCAAGTTGTGTGACATGCTCGTTTCTCGGTGAGGAAATGTTGGTTGCAGACTTCAGAATCTTTTGACACCGCCCTCTCATTATTTTTTTAGTTCTGCTCTTTGATTTTTTATGTAAATATGTTATGTTTGGAAGCCGTTTGAAAATATTTAAAGAAATGAAATTGTTATTATATAAAGCTTTGCTAATGACGTCACAATCATGGCATCTATCTGTATACAACAATTTAAGCAGTTTGTCAGAAATTTAACTCTTTGGTGCACATGTAACTCACAGCAAACAATTCAAATTAATTTGTTTATAATACATCACAATTTATGCAAGTAATGTGTAAAATCACAACAAATAAGTAAAACACTGGAAAACATTACAAACCAAAATACTACATTTATTGAAACTACTAAAAAATTCCAATTTTAAACAGGAATTGTGCAATTGTTGCTTTGTACTTGGTGGTAAAGTTGTTGCTTTTATCAAATATTCACAACAAATTTTGATGAAATTTTTGGCGAAGTTTTGGCAAACCTGTCTGTTCTTATTTGGGTTAAAGGTAAAAGACCCCAAAATGTAACTTTAAAATTCAATCACTTTTTCCAATGAACTTTTTACACACAAACCATATTCTGTATTGACGTTACAAGCCACTTATAAACACACTTATAAATATAATTACTGTTATTTATCAATGTGTCATAAGATTTGTATTTTCGATGCTTTCTCAAATCCTGAGGGGAAAACTACTAAATTTATACTACCCTACCCCTGGTGGGTGTTAAACCAATGCCCCTACCTTTCTAGAGTGGGGCCCAAATTCATAGCTCTGCTTAACGTTGAATTTCTGCGCTTGCAATCACCATCCAAATTTATGCGCTAGCTGTGTAAGCGAAGAATGCTAATGCACTACGCACTGGCACAAGCAGAAATTCCCTGCTAACCCTTGAAATACGCTTGAGCGGAATTCCTTGCTTCCATTAGCGCCGAGTCTTTGCTTGAGGTATGAAGAGCCGTGCAGACTCGTTTCTCAGATTAAAATGGTTTTGAATTTCCATCTCTAAAACCACATTCCTTAAAAAGGGAATCGTTTCTGCACTGCTTCTTATACAAGAAAGTTGTCATGGTCATAAACTTTTGGAGTAACAACCAAAGGTGCACCTCCCATTTGAACTGAGAGTACCCAGGAAAAAATTCCCATTGAGTCCCATTGATATTTTGAATGGGATTCAATGGGATCCCATTGTTTCAATGGGATTCAATGGGATCCCCTGTGGATCCCATTAGATCCGGTTGAATATGTCCCAAATTCCACCCCAATCCCATTGTATCCCATTAATCCCATTCAAATTTTCAATGGGATCCGATTAAATCCCATTGATTTTTTTCAATGGGAATTTTTTCCTGGGTAAATACAAATAGTGTGCAAAACATTTATTTCCTTTGGTGTTTAGTTTAAAGCCATTATACACTTTCGGTAAACAGTATCGTCCAAGTCACACACTTCGTGTATCACAACTTATATATAAAATAACAATCCTGTGGAATTTAGGCTCAATCGGACATCGGAGTCGGGAGAAAATAACGGGAAAACCCACTCCTGTTTTCGTGCGTTTCGCCGTGTCATGACATGTGTTTATAACAAATCCGTAATTCTCGTTAACGAGAATTTATATTGTTTTACCGTTTTCTCAAAAAGTAAAGCATTTCATGGACTAATATTTCAAGAGAAGTCTTTCACCATTACCTTCTGTAAACCCTGTAAATTATTTGTAAATCTGTGAACTTTTTTTTTTCTGTACCGAAAGGGTCCAATGGCTTTAAGACAATGCACAAATAAAGTGTTTATAGTCTGCAAAATACCTTGATATGATCTTTACGTTTTCTGTTTTTAAAACAATGTTTGCTAAAATGTTTTCTTTATATTGTAAGAGCTTTCCTTTTCCTGTAGGTAAAACAAGGGTAAAAATTAAGTGTACATTTTCTATCTTTACTTTTTAAGTATTTTGTCTCTTTGTATACCTATTTTGCATCAATCTTCTTATTTTTAAGATTTAGTATGGGAACTTAATAAATTGTTAGTCAACCTGGAGTTTCAGTTAAAGTGTGTCATCTTTATTGACCTTTGCCTTAGACAGGAATTAACATCTTGTAGGCACACTTCTGGTCCAATTCTTCTATTTGTATAAACATAAGTAAAGATCCTCTGAATTACTGCAAAAGTAAACAGAAAAAGCTATTCCAGATACAAATTGCTGTTGCCTATAATTCCTAATTTTTAAAAACTTTTATAATAGTTTGTTTTTCATTGTTTTCAATCGAACTCGTTGACAAAAGTTTATTTAACTTAATGGCGGATTTACTAATTGGAACTTGGGAGTGTTTATCAATCATTCCAAAAGTAAATATAGTATTTTAAATTTATACTTGATATAAAATAAAAGATCAAACAAAAGGTTGCCATGGTAACAGCAGAGCCCGATATTAATGTTCATCTTCCTAAATAAATTCTGGGAAAAGTCAGAAAATTCGTGGTGTGATCGGAAGTGATAAATAGTTGTGGGCAATTTAAAATAACTGCCCCCCCCCTCCCCCCTCCGTCCCCCCCCCCACATGTTGGAGATGACATGAATGATATTGAAATAAAAAGTCACAAACTTCAGTGTACAAAAAGTACTCTATGTTAGGAGTCAACAACCCCAGGGCAAATATGATATCAGACTATTTTTTACTAATACAATGCTAACAAAACATCTACCTCCCCTGTCCCCGCCCCCTTATTGCTTCTTGAAGAAGCAGTGTGTATTTGCATAGGAATGCTTACGTGTCACGTGATCCGCTGCCTATATACTTTGCACTGGTGTTGTTTGCGAACTTCTTGTGGACGAAAATAATCTCCTTCTTTGCGAAGCAATTCTCTGATTAAACAGATCTAGAGTGGCAATACAAAGCAAATGAATGTTTGATAGATTGGATACAGCGTTGCTTTATTGACTGAGAGTAAACAACTGGACTTTGAAGGTGGTGAGGGGAAGTTTAGGGGAAGATTTATAAGACGTTAGACGTCTTCTGGAACTGAACTTATTCTCTTTGTAACGTAGAAAGTTATGTGTGGGCTTTCTACGTGCAGTTTCCAACATGAAACGACTGTAATACCGACACCTTTACTGGCTGCAGCTACGTCCGTCAAAAAAGAGCTGGAAATGCTAGGTAACGTACCGTTTTCTCTGACTTGTATTTGCATTGGGAACTTGAAAAAACGATCCTGAAGTATTTCAATACCCAGGTATCCATACAAATTGACAAACACTTAAATTGTTAATATTTTTATAATATTCGAGTATTGCTTTTGCCTTTGGTTTTTGTTGGTTTTATTTTGTTTACTTGTAACTTACTTGACCAGTCCTTCTTGGTCTTGAATGTTTGGTTTGTAAACAAATCTTTAGTAATTCAAACTATAGCATATAGATATGAGATAGAATTAGATACTTTATTGTTCCTCTCCAACACTTATTTTATGGTTTGAATGATATTTGTAGAAAGGGAATGTCGGGGAATATTTGTGCCAAAATTGTTTTTCCTACATGAATGATTGATGAGACTCAGACTCAGACTCAGAGAGACAGAGAGGCAATATTCTGACTTGTGTAAATCTCATTGCCATGCTATTTTTTATTGGTCACTTTCTGTCAAAATTTAAATCTGAGTTTATTTGCTCAGATTACAGTCAGATTATGAGAATTTATTATAAGCTTTCTTTTGGCATCTTATAATAATTAATAATAACGTGGAAATCACATCACACTTTTGTTGCTATGATCGTAACCCTCCTTTCAGATGGTTACGAACATCGCAACAATTTTGATCAAGGTATGCATTCAGTTGTCTCATGATTGTTGATACTTGTTTAATGCCTTTTAATTGTTTTTAAGTACTGTTGAGTGTGACATCAAGGTTCTCTGACTGCAGATTTCTAATCTTGTAATAAAGAGAAAACCTTTTCATTTGTTTTCATTATTTTTTTCATCAGGATGTCCTCCGTTGATCTACATGTAATCTACACAACTTCTGCAATGCTAACATCTATCTCACCACACATCGTCCAAGAAATAAATTCATAATGTTAAAAAGAAAGTACTTGTCATCTCAGAAAAATATGGTTTATACAACTCAGATAAAAAGCTTACTTACGGGTGCAAAAAGCTGTTTGAAGCAAGAAACTTTATTTATGGGAGGGAAATAAATTCATTTTAGATGTGTTGGAAAAGTTCTTAATTGTCCCGCCCAAGTTCTAGAAGTGTTCTGAGTTAATAAAAACTGAACGTTGAATAATGGCTGGATTGTTATGCACTCTTTCTGTGCTGTGTTTGATGGTAACACAAACAGCAGCCGTCAACTTGACTATCTTTGACTCAGTCGTGCCACAATGCAAAAAAGCATCCACCTGCGTTCCAGTTATTAACAGTACTTGTCTGGGCTCAGCTATCGATCATTCATTTACTTCATTGGACCTGGCCAATGATTCCGTAACGCAGGATGATATTCTAGCCAATCTACGCATGTGGGAAGGTCTGCAACTCGTACCGAAGTGTTGGGAGGTGATCCAGCCGCTGATCTGCGCTATCTACTTGCCCAAGTGCGAGAATGGACTGGTGGAGTTACCTAGTTATGATATGTGCTCTGTGACAAGGGGACCGTGCAGGATTGTGGATATAGAACACGGGTGGCCAGACTTTGTTACTTGTGAGGAAAGCCGTTTCCCAGCAGACTGTGATGTAAGTTTTACCCAGGAATGAGAAATTCCAGACTTTTATGTGCAAAATGTTTGCAGCTCTGTATTTATTTGTTTACAATTTATTTTATTTTTTTCAGATTAATTTGATGTCATGTTCTCTGATGAACTTTTCTAGTGCTAATGATACTGCAGCCGATTTCACAAAACTCTAGGATTAATCCTAACTCGAGTTAGGACGAATAACCTGTCCTACCTTAGGATGGGTTCGATGCTTCCTTTGTATTTTGATACGGAACTGAACTCATCCTAAGTCCAAAAATTAATCCTAAGTTAGGAAGAGTTTGGTGAAATCGACGGCTGTTCCCAAAAGCATCTTAGATTAGAAAATATTTGTAAATCCTAACTACATGCACATACATGGGTTACCAAGATATGGGTTGGTTACTATTATTTGGCGAAGATTTTACTAGCAAAAATTCAAGAGAGCAATATTTGTTGCTGTTCAGTACTTATGTATAATGAATCAAACAGTAACAAAAGGCAAGACAATTACTTTTGGAGTCAGATGACAAAACAAACTCATTCTAAAAGAAGGATTTAAAATTAAGGATTTGTAATTACTCAAATTAATCATTAGCATAAAACCTTACTTGGTAACGAGTAGTGGGGAGCTGTTGATAGTATAAAACACTGTGAGAAACGGCTCCCTCTGAAGGAACGTAGTTTTCGAGAAAGAAGTTATTTTCCGATTTCGCGACCTAAGATTTAAAATTTGAGTGCATTAAAATCAAGCATCTGAAAGCACACAACTTCGTGTGACAAGGGTGTTTTTTTCTTTCATTATTATCTCGTAACTTCGACGAACAATTGAGCTCAAATTTTCACAGGTTTGTTATTTTATGCATATGTTGAGATACACCAAGTGAAAAGACTGGTCTTTGACAGTTACCAAGTGTCCAGTGTCTTTAAGGATGTGTGACTAGTCATAGCAGCTGAATTTGATAATGTTTTTCGATTCTTTGACAGAATGTGTATAAGACGATCACATTCAATACTACTGGTGAATGTGAACCACCGCTAGTTGTGACTGACAATGAGAAGAGCTGGTATGAGAATGTAGAAGGCTGCGGGATCCAGTGTCGCAATCCACTCTATACAGACGAGGAACATGCCCAAGTTCACACCTTCATCGCTATCTTTGCAAGCATCTGCGTTATCTGCACATTCTTTACACTGGTGAGTTTGCAAAAAACAAATAGGAGATCTAGGGGCCTATACAACTTTGTTTCAATCAGAAATAATTTTGGGTTGAAAATAGAAATATTACTAGAGTGGGAATTGAACCAACAACCTCCGAAATTGACTTGCATTGATGTCCGGTTTAACGAGCCGGGGCATTTAATTTGAGAGTGTTGGTTCAAATACCGCTCTACTCAATTTTTCTTTGTTCATTCCCAAATTATTTACCGCGCCAGTTTCCCTTGTGGTTTATTACTTGATATTCAATCAGAAACCTAACTTTCATTTTGTTACTTGCTCAAAATTCAACCCCCAAAAATGTGATTGTTTTTTACCTGATTAAATGTGCCCTAAAATATGTGTTTAAATCTGGCGTATTACGAAAATGCCCTCTTCTGAAAACAAAAGATTTATTCTGTGTGTTTTCAAGCAGAATTCAAACCTCCTTCCAGTTGTCAGTGTGCATTTTTCTTGAGTGAAAGTACATTTTCCTGCTAGGGTTATTTGTGTATATTTACAAACAAACAAGTAGGCTACAACATCAGCAATGTGAACACACTAGAATAAATAGGTTTTGAGATTGTGCTTGAAAGCATGAACTGTTGGTAAGGATCTTATGGTCTGTGGTAACTGGTTTCAGAGAGTAAGCCCGAACACCACAAACGATCCATCGCCTATTCTCTTTCTAAATTGTTTAAAAAAAATTGTTCAAGTTATAAAATTAACTTTTTATTTCCAATCTCAGGTTACATTCTGTGCGGATTGGAAGAACTCCAGTAAATACCCAGCTCGTATTCTGTTTTACATGAATGGATGTTTTTTCGCGGGGGCCGTTGGTTTCTTGGCCCAGTTTCCGAGTGGAGCCAGAGAGGACATCATATGCAGGAAAGATGGGACCATGCGTCTCGCTGAACCCAGGTATGTTCCCCCTTTATCTCTTTCTCTAGTCAACTGAGGTCGGAGTCATGTGGGTGGCATGGTTGGCTTGTACGTAAAGCACTCGCCTCTCACCAAGGTGACCCTTGGTTCGATACCCGGCCAGGGCCATATATGAGTTGAGTTGCCCCTTGCATCCCTGCTTGTCCAACACATTGTAGCCGCGTCCTTCGCAATTCAGCTCTTAGCTGCGAGTAAGGATGATTAGCCTCCCAAATTATTTAATCATGTTAAACATCGGGATGCTTTTCAACACTAATAGACTAACACAAAAGTCAAAAGAAAACCTAAGTTTTGAAATGTATCGCTTATCCCAATTAAATTGCCTCACTATAATTTTCTCTATTTCCTTAGTGTCAAACCTCTCCCATACAGTCAAAATCAACTAGTCTTAATACTTGCCAAATCCTGCCTTTCATCTGATAAACATCGCCACTTCCACCAACTAGGCAAACAGTATCAGGTCATAACCTCAGAAATTCTCAGGGACTGATGAGTGCATATTCCCAAAACCTTAACCTTTGAAATTCTCAGGGACTCAGTGCATATTCAAAAAACCAGAACCTCCAAATAGGAACAGTCATCCATTTCTTGTAAAACTAGCCTTTTAAATACAGCCTCACTAATTCTGTGTACGCTCAACCCCTTGTAATTCTTGTCTCTTTACCACTTTTTCTTGAATTTTTACTTGTATGTGCCGAATGTTTTATCTCTAGTTTATTATAATTTAAATGTTAATTTTGATGTAACTCTTTGTAAACTGAATGTTTTTAGTACATGAATGAATGAATGAATGACCCAAAAGCAAAACACTCTTACCACCTTCAATTGGCCCCCTCGGTGATAGTGCTAGGGTAAGTCTGTTTTCAGTTCTCTTCTATCATTTTTTGTTGATGTATTCTCCTGTTACAGTGAAGGAGAGAATCTATCCTGCACCATCATCTTCATCTTAGTCTACTACTTCATCATGGCTGGTGTCATCTGGTTCGTCTGCTTATCATACTCCTGGCATCTCTCGTTCCGTTGTCTTGGAACGCCTCGCCAAGCCCTCATCGGCAAGACCAGCTTCTTTCATCTCTTAGCTTGGAGTCTGCCGTTTGCTCTTGTCGTTATTATTCTGGCTTTGAATCAGGTAAGTTTTCTTCTCGCTTTTTTTTTGGGTGACTTATAATAATAAATAATAATACACAGCATTTAATCAGCATAAACCTTACTTGGTAACAAGTAACGGGGAGAGGTTGATAGTATAAAACATTGTGAGAAACGGCTCCCTCTGAAGTGACTTGGTTTTCGAGAAAGAAGTAATTTTCCACGAATTTGATTTCAAGACTCAATCATCTAAACGCACACAACTTAGTGTGACAAGGATGTTTTTTCTATCATTATTATCTTGCAACTTCGATGAGCAATTGAGCTCAAATTTTCACAGGTTTGTTATTTCATGCATTTGTTGAGATACACAAAGTGAAAAGACTGGTCTTTGACAATTACCAATAGTGTCCAGTGTCTTAAATATGTTTGTTTTGAAGCGCACACTCAGTATTTTCTTGCAAGGTATGTGGGACTATGTTTCAATTATGAGACCTACTCCTTTTACATACCACCATGTAATGGTTTACAAGGTGCTGTGACACTATATGCTGCCAAATAGAAACAATACACATATAGCTACTTGTAAGTAACAGAAAAAGAAAGCAATCTGGCGATAGAAATAAAAGTGGTCAAGATAATAAAAAATAATAAAAAATTTGAAGCACGCACACACAGAACTAAGAACAAGTAAATTGCAGAGCACAAGAGAGATTTCTTTTTTTTTAATGCTCTGAAAAAGACGAAAAACCATCTCAAAACCAAATGTACTCATTATAAGTATCCATAACAATATTTGTATAATATTTGTCACATTAACACATAATAAATTGTTCTAACTACAAATACTATACTTTATATTTGACACTGTCTACAGGTTGATGGTGATTCAGTCTCGGGTATTTGCTTTGTGGGTTATCAGAACCATTATTACCGAGCAGGGTTCGTCTTGATTCCCATTGGTATTATGCTGACTGTCGCTGGCTTCTTCCTCATGAGTGGTGAGTATACAGTCAAGTTAAGGGTTGTGGGTTCTAAGCTAACCGCTGTTTTCACAATGACTAGATGGTCATTTAGTTACTGATTCACAATTTCTTGACTTGTGCAATAGACCAATCCATTAGGCTCCGCCCATGGCGCACGTGTGAGCAAGAACACGTGAGCCTCTCCAGTGCCACTCTGCACAACTCTGTCGCGCAAAGCATATGCGCACGCATGTCGGACCTTATTTTGTGGGACTTTTTGTTGCGCAATGGGTTGTGATTGGTCAATTAGCAATGGGGCAGAGCTTAATGGATCGGTCTATTCGTAATCATATACGTTAAACCAATGTTTGTATGAGAGAGATTGGCTGTTGCCAGCTTGGTGTTTACACACTTTCCCCTTGTGTGAGATAGCCGAGCTCCCTTGACTGGAAGATCATCCACCCCCAAAAAACATAGAAGTTTATTACAAGCTTATATAATCACAATGGTTAATATGATAATTTTTATTTCTGTGCAGGTCTTAAAACATTGTGTACAATTGACAGAGACAACCCAGGGTTGCTAAGTGACAAGGCTGCTCATCGAATCAAAGGAACAATCATTCGAATTGGTGAGGTTAAATAAAAAATTACAAATTTCTCTTGTCAGTGATTGGGGAATTATTTACCCTTTTACTCTGCCAGGATTTCATTGCAAAGAATATTTTAAATTCCAAATACATGTGGGAAGTTCCTTTCTTTTACCATTGCTGGAATATTCCTTTGAGTTGTTTACATTGAGCTGAATATGATTATTATTGGTTTATTAAAAAACATTGAAACATCGCAGCCAAAGGCTGAATTGAGTTTAAAATACAGAGATTTATAAAAAATGTTAAGAAATACAGAAAAACCGTTCAGAAATACAATTTGTTTTTATACATACAAAAAGTAAACTGGCTTGTGCCAGGTGACTTGAATACAATGAATAATAATGCACTGCAAGGCACATAGAAAGGAATAGCGCTTACTGTAATAACATTCTTTACCCCTGATGCAAATTTAATATTTATATTGACCATAATTGCTTCTCATTACACTAGGGTAAAGTTTGATTAAACTCTTTCCGTTGTTTGATTTCAGGTGTTTTTGCTAGTCTGGCATTCCTGTTTGTCTTCATCACATTTGCCTGTCATCTTTATGACTTTACAAACCAAGAATCATGGAGAAAAGGCTTCCAGGACTATCTTGTGTAAGAATCTCGTCTCTTTGACATAACTTGGGCATTACACAAACACATGGCTTTTAGGTCAATTCAGTGATGCACTTATTTTCTAACAGATAGAATTCTTGTTCTAAATTTCCTGTTTTAAAGTTGTCAAATGCCACAGTATTTGGTTTTTTAAGTGCATTTTTTTGTCAAAATCCAAATGTTTTCGATGGCGTCTTATTTCAAATAATTTTATGCTCCTGCTGTCCTGGTATCATCGTATACTTTGATGTGATCCCCAATGGCTGCTACATGTATAGGTTGTATTGCTTCTGACTGGCACGCCTGAACAAAGATATTGACAAACAAGGGAGACTGCCAGCATCATGGCTATATAGCTCAGTTGGTAGCAGGATTGGAGGTTGCAGGTTCAAGTCCCATTCTTGTCAATTTGTCTTTGTTTATCCCAAAATCAATTGACATCATTCTGCGCCTTGAACACCCAGCGAGGTGGATACGTGCGCATTACAAGTCTTATTATTATTATTATTATTATTTGCTCAGTCAGTTGCCCTTGTGGTTTACTACTTAATACACTTGTTATATTGCTTTCTTTATTTAATTTAAAAATTTTTTTTTTTAAATTAGATGTGAAGCCAACGTGACGTTTCTGAGTGGTCTATCCAAGAAACCTATCGAGTCATGTTCACTCAACTCTCGTCCTCATATCAGTGTGATTATGGTACATCTGTTCTCTATGTTTGGGGCTGGGATAGCCATGAGTATGTGGGTATGGACGCCATCATCACTCGCCATCTGGAAACGGACATGGAGAAAGTGAGTTTCTACTAATGGAATTGTGATTGATAAACATTGATATTTTTTTAAAGGGAAGGTATACATTTTGTAATTACACTTAACATTAATTGCAATACAATTTTGGGGGTTTATAAGCCTACAGCAGCTTTGATGGTATAAAGCATTTTGAGAAATATTTCACTTTGGAGTAATGTGGTTATTGTAAAAAGATATCGGTATTTATGCCCCAAAATTTGAATCTGAGACAGGGATTCCTTTTCCTGCGTGAACATATTAATTTGTGTTTGAAAAAGCCTTTGGCGCCACTGCAGCCCAGTGCTGTGTACCCCCAGGGAGCTGAGAAAGTTTTCAGGAATGTTACTGACCTATGACCAGGGCACTATTTAAAGTGCATTGATACTTTAAAATGCACTTTATAAGAACTAATTATTATCTGCATCCTTCACAATTTAGCTTCTCAGCTGCAAGTAAGGATGATCAGCCTCTGAGATACAACCAATTTGCTAACCATGGACTTTCCTTTCTAACTATTTTCTTTGATTCAGAATCACACGCCAAGCCATCAATGAGCCTCAGAAATTGAAGAAGAGTCGAATGATTGCTAAGGCCTTCGCTAAGAAGCTGGAGAATAAGATGGGTGATAACGATGATGCGTTATCAGTCAGCTTTGAGTCTGCATCTCATGATGATGCCATCGGTAAGAACCAAACAGTGTCTTAATTTTGTTGTTGTGTTATTGCGAGAGACGATTCCATGCAAAAGACGTATCTTGGAGCAGTTCTCACCTGGGATAGTCTAAAGCCAGGTCCAGATTCGCAGCTACAGCTACTGCTACAACCAGAATTTATGTAATCATGCATTGAGCGACGTTAGTAGTCTTAGCCATAGCCATAGCTGCCAATTTGGAAACGGCCTGATAGTAAGTCGTCCGAATAAAGAGTACTTGTTTTCTTTCGGTCATACCCTTACACCGATATGTAATCAGCATTATATATTCAGGATGTCTAAGCAGGCATACTACTCGAGTGGGATTTGAACCCACAACCCCTGCCATTCTAGAGCTTGGGCTTTTTATAGTGCTGCTTATGGCTAATAATTAACTTACCACCACTTTGACGGCCCATAGAAAAAAACATGCTTCACAGAGTGCCTAATGCTGTGGCAATTCTGTGGTAATGAAATTTGGCCCAGATGTCTTGAAAGGGCTGTGTTGTCTTGATCAAAGCAGGCCTGTGGCTGTACATGTATTTTTGAACTCTCAAATGTCCCTCATCAAATCGTATTTCTATTGATTGAATGATTGATTGATTGATTTATTTGAGAAGACTTGTATAAAAACTCTAAGTCATTATTTGTGATTGAAACAGGTATGAAGTTGGATTTACCCAAGTCCAGTGCAACAGAAGATTCTTCCTCTGTGTGGGGAGGGAATAACGTCCCAGCCAGGATGTTGATGAGACGAGGGGGCGGAGCTTTACCCCTCCCAGTCTTTGCAACCAATTCAAGCTCCCCAAGACAAACACCAGGTAAGAAGAAGACATTATCCTTTCACAATCCTTTTCTTGGTATTGCATGATTTTGAATGATGTGGTCTTGTTTCTATAAACAAGTCACTCTTAGGTAGATGAGGTCGATGTACCGATCTGGTCAGAGGCAAAACGTTTGTGTGCTGAGTGACCATAGAGTGGAGTATTTTGATGGATTTGGTACAGTACCACCAAACAACCCTTTCTTGAGTTTTCAGTCCCTACCTGACTGCTTGTGTTTTCCCTTGAACAAATCTCTAGGGTTTTTCTCTCACATCTTGAACTGAAACTTCCTTCCTTGTCTACTCTCATTTGAGTTTTTGAGAGTCGTTGGCTTACTCACAACCAGAGTAAACAAATTAAAATGAAATTAAATTAATAAATGTGAACAAACACTTTCATTTATCAGATTCTGAACTTGGGAGTAGACCACCCACTGCTGCTAACCGTAACCTCGTAAAAGCAGATGTTGTCATCGAACCTCCACCACCTAACATGCGTAAAGCACGGCGCAAACGAAAAGACCGCGCTCACAAAACTAATCTCAACCTTCGCCGTCCCAGCGGACTTGAAACACCAATGGATGATAATTTTCTGGATGACGACGAAAATTATACAGATGCCTTGAATTATTATCAACGGAAAGATAGGAATTCAATTCCGGGAGAGATTTGCAATTTCGGAGAAGTGCCGCCTCTGAAATCCAGCGTCCCGAAGCTCCCAGCCATTAAAAGGAAAAAACAGGTGACTATTATGGCTCGTCCCGTGGAGTACGACCTCCCAGGACCAAGTACAATCTCTCTAGATTCTGTCGTATGATTACCAGAATAAATGTCGGACCAAGTGCATTGAAAGTCACATTCTTTCAGTCTGTTCATTAGGTTTGATTGGTAGATGTTCATAAAGGGAATTCATTAGAAAGTAATTTTCTCTTAACCCTTTAGAAACCATAGCGGCCACAAGTGGCTTGTACCAAAATTCTTGATTCAACTTAACCGGAATGTCTCCTAATTGTGAATCAGTAACTAAATGGGAATACCTGTATTAAGAAAAAAGCAGCTCGAAGTCTCCCAATTGGGGCTCAGTGACTAAATAGGAATATTACTCGGGTGCCAAAACATAGGATTCGAACTGCCTCTAGCTACCGGGCAACCTCGGTAGTCTAGTTGGTAAGACACTGCTCTAGAATTGCAAGGGTCGTGGGTTCGAATCCCACCCGAGTAACATGCCTGTGATATTTTTTCACAGGACTCGGGAAAGTACTGAGTATACAGTGCTAACACACATCGGTGTATGGGTAAAAACCAAAATTAATATTCTTTATCCCCGATGCAAATTTAACATCTATTAAATAGGAATACATACTCCAGTATTAAGAAAAGGCAGCTCAAAGTATCCCAAATGGGATCATCAATTAGATAGAAATACCTATGCCCAAGTGTTAAGGAAAAGGCATCTATAAGTATCCCAAAATGTGGATCAGTAACTAGATGGGAATACCTACCCAAGTGTGAAGGGAAAGGCATCTATAAGTATCCCAAATGTGGATCAGTAACTAGATGGGAATACCTACCCAAGTGTGAAGGGAAATGCATCTATAAGTATCCCAAATGTGGATCAGTAACTAGATGGGAATACCTACCCAAGTGTTAAGGAAAAGGCATCTCAAAGTATCCCAAATAAGGATCAGTAACTAGATGGGAATACGTACCCAAGTGTGAAGGGAAAGGCATCTATAAGTATCCCAAATGTGGATCAGTAACTAGATGGGAATACCTACCCAAGTGTGAAGGGAAATGCATCTATAAGTATCCCAAATGTGGATCAGTAACTAGATGGGAATACCTACCCAAGTGTGAAGGGAAAGGCATCTATAAGTATCCGAAAATGTGGATCAGTAACTAGATGGGAATACCTACCCAAGTGTGAAGGGAAAGGCATCTATAAGTATCCCAAAATGTGGATCAGTAACTAGATGGGAATACCTACCCAAGTGTGAAGGGAAATGCATCTATACGTATCCCAAATGTGGATCAGTAACTAGATGGGAATACCTACCCAAGTGTTAAGGAAAAGGCATCTCAAAAGGAAAGGACATCTCAAAAAATCCAATTTGTGGATCAGTTACTAGATAAGAATACATACTTCAGCATTTTAATTTTGCAAAGGGCATTTCAATTGGAAACATTTTAAAGTCAATGGGAACCTTTTGAAGGGCTACCAAGGCCACCACCAGGGGCAACAGGGACCATGGCCTATGTGTCTGTTGTGTCATTTCTCAGCCGTGAAATAAACAGGAAACCAATTGCAAACATAAGCAGAAAATTCTGCTTTGCAAATTTCTTGGTCAAGCAAGAAATGATCCGTCTATAAGTCCAGCATTGGTAACTGTATAGTGTTCTGGCTGGTAACAGACTTTTGCCTAGCAAAGGTTTTAAATTATTTATGGCAGTTGTTTATTCTAATTCTAAGATGCATCATTCATTGTTTGTATCTTCGAACTCAGTGTGCTCACATGTTTTTTTTTTCTATTTAAAGTATATTGACTTTAAAACATAGTGTCTTCCAAAAGATGAGTTTGTGACTTCAAATTCAAGTCTAAATACAATGTAGGCTGCATTTTTATAAAGTTGTTAGTTTTTTTATTCACTAAAGGTTTCATTGAACAAATGAATTGTGCTAGTACTTAGAATTTTAATATAAGACTTTGAGAAAAGTTGTTTTATTGCATTATTTAGATGTAATGTTTTTTAAAGAAACAAAACATTTCAAAAGCCTTTCCATATTCCATTTCTTTAGATAATGATATTTATTTTTTATGCGGTTTAGTTTTCTACTTACAAAATTATGGTAGGTTTTATGACAGAAACTCAAAGAGTACTACAGTACTTATTTTGAATCCATATTCTGATTTTTGCTCCCAAACAATATTTTATATTTTTAAGTCTAAATGGAATTTAGGGTCAGTGGTGTGTCTAGACATTTTCATTTTGGGTGAGGGGGTTGGTGGGGGGGGGGGGGTGGCGTTCAAGCAGTGGCATAGGCATAATAATGTACTATTGTTTTCAAGAAAACACAATAACAAATATTGTTTGTTTATGGGATGTTCAGAAGTAATTCAGATATAGTATTCCTCTACACAACTGGTACTTAGTATTAGATTTTACATAATTAATTTTCCCATAAAAAAAGTGCTTAATCTATAATTTATTAAATTAATAAAGTTTTTCCTTCTCCCGTAAATTTGTGTTTGTTCACACCCAACCGTACTTAGTTGATCAGTGCCAATCATGATTCTTCTTTTTACACTAAATAAAATGATTTAATTGTATCAAGAACAAAAACACTTCCAAATTGTGTTGCCAAAAAGAAGTTTGTCTTGAGAGACGGAATAATCCTCAAAGGCTGCCAAAAGTACCTCGTATTCCTTTTGTATATAAATTTTCACTTATAGTTATTTGTATCTCTAATAATTTGTTTATAGACCAACTATGCAAGTTGCATTCATTGAAATGCTGAGTGCTAATTTTTTTACGTGCTCAAAAAATTAATCCCACCTTTTTGTAAAATGTTAAACAACTCCACTGCATGCTGATGTTTGTGCAAAGATAATAGAGTGCAGGAGCAGCATAATGGGGGTACAAATGTGATATGTGCACTGGACGCCATTACAGCAACCAATTATTTTGATGCAACATTCATGACATTAGATCAGTGCAGACAACAACCATCGGGTGCGTTCATTTAGCTTCCCTGGGTCGACCCTGCTGCGTTCGAATAGCTTTGACGTCATTCCAGGGGCTCACCAGGGTCAGCCCCCAGTGCCTGCTTGTGGAGTGGGTCACTTGGGGGCTGGCCCCAGGTACTTGCGTCACTACGAGAGCGGTGAGTGATCGTTCGTTTAACTCTTGTCAGGGGCTCACCCGAGTTAACATCGCGGGGTAGACCCAGGGAAGCTAATCGAACGCACACTCTGCTATCAATGATATAACAAAACATTTGCTTGCTGAAATGGTGCCCATGCAAACCTCACATTGAGCACCTTCAGCCCTCTATGATCTTTGGTGTGATGCAATTAACATGAATAACTCAATCCAGTCTGTTGTAAATACAGGTAGCTATTTTGTACAAAATACAGTATTAATTTTTTCTTTTTTACAAGTAAGTACATTTGTAACTCATGCTTTAAAACAAGTACTCAACATTATTGTTTTTGATATAATGTTCTAAAAAATAATTTATTTGTATTGAGCCTCTTTGTATTCTGCAAGTACAATTCTTATGAAGAACTCAAATTCGTGGTTCTGCTTACCTTGAAATTGTGTGCTTCTGTACCAGAAATAAGCAGGATATTAGTTACAAATTGTGCATGTGACATGGTAGTTTGGCTGGTAACCTTAGTCTGGTAAGCATAATTTTGTTGTGCTTAGCTAAATTGGGCTCAGGATGCAGTATTGGAGGTCTTGGTCTCAGTTGTATTGTAATTTGTATATAAATGTATATATACCATGTAGAAACCATTGTAACATTTTTAGTCTACAGGTGCTGCCTTGTCGCACTTTCTCTAAACAGTTCAGTTCATCTTGGGCCAGTTTCATTAAGCTGCTTCACTGCCTGGTCAAATTTAATGTTAGAACTAAATGTACAAAATAATGGTTCAGTAAACTTTAGTATAATGTTCAAGTACATTTAACTTCTATTAGTCAGTTTACAAGAAATGAGTTATATTTACATTGACTAGATAAAAGTTAGCATTAAATTTTACAAACAAATTATTTTAATTGATATGTGCTATTTCAACCAGTATTGAGCAGTCTTTAATCTATGCAAAATATATTGCATTCTTTGCAAAGTATCTTATAAGTAAAAACAAAAATCACAAATTTGTTTTTTATTTTGATAGATTTTATTCATGCTTCACATTTTAAAGATGTCACCAAAAAGGTTGTATTCATCAAACACCGTCCATGATATTTTTTATACCAAAAACATACTGTTTAGACCTCTTGTGCACCAACTTGCTAAACACAATTACAAAGTCAGTTAAAAATGTTTTTAACAGAACTATTATAATTAGTTTTTTCTACTTTTACAAAGACCTTTAAGTATAGTATTAAAATTATGACCCATATAACTTGAAGTGTTGTATGTTTATTCCTTTCCCTTGTCATTGTGTACATCATTCATGTACTATACTTTTGTGTGTAGCTAGCGCCCACTGAACTCAACACCTCCGAGCAGAAGTCACCGACAAACTTGGTTGAGCCCACTTTCTTTTAGGGGAGTTTTTCCTAGAAACAATTCCGTTAAGAACACCAACGCCTGAGAGTTTCGTTAATATAATGTCACAGAAAGGATTATTGGGTTTTGCACGAGATTCAAAGACATCGTGCACCATAATTATTTTTATATAAACAAAATCAAACCAAAGTGGTAGTGTGGAATTTTAAGTGGCAACCCCCACGGGTACAATGGCTCTTCCCAGAAGATTTGGGCGACCTATGTGTACGTATGCATAAAACTTTGGGCTTTGTTATGCAAATTAGACCGGAGTTATGTGTGTGGTGGTATGTTGTGCTTTATATAGTGCATTACATTAATTACTTGTGTGCGTTACATTCTGGAGAACAAGATGGCTTCGCGTTGTATTCTCGCCAAAACTTCCAGTATTCACAACAATTCCGGGGGAAAATCACCTCGAAGTGTCCACGGTAAGTCAAAGATATTCTTTTATAATTATCTCTAAAAGTAGTTGTACTTAACTAATGTGCAAGGCGCGGAGTTTCTACGTTTAAATTTATAGGTTTATTTTGCGCAGACGACATTCAATTACTATTTGGCGCGCGAGTTTTGTTACAATTGGCGTGATTCAAATAATATTTGAAGAGGTGAATACTTCTTATTTGTTGCCTAAACACTATTAAAAATGTCCCTTAGAATTAAAGAGTTTGATGAGTTGCATGACGGGGGTGGGGGAGTATGTATTGGCTTCGCAAATTATTTGTTTTTATACTTTTCAAATGTGATGATAATGTGCCCCAGTGTTGTTGGCATGGGCCTATTTCTGCTTTATACCAAAAGCAGGTTAATTACCAAAGATTGTAAAATAACAAATGTGCGAAATTGTAGTTCCCCTGGTAACTCCTTAAAAGTCACTTCCTGTAAAGTTTTAAGTAGGAAGAAACCATACAAAATAATAGTACACTTGTGGGTAGGTACAACCATCGGAAAATCTCGTTTTTGTGAGTTTGGTTCTAAAAAGAGCCGCCGGTCGAGTTTCGAACTGAGTAGTGCGCTTTCCCGTCTGCTCGTCTTCAGGAGAACCGTTTTGCCTCTGTCGGACGTGCGTTTGGATTTCGTCAGCCAAGCTTTTATGTTCACCCCCGTTTCTGCCCTATAGGTGAGTTTAATTTTACTTAAAATATGTCTCTTGTAATCCTAGGCTTAATATTAAATTATATTATCTTTAAGTTTCTCACGAACTCACAAAATCTGTTTGATTGTCGATTGAGTAAAGTAAAGTGCGCCCTCAACATTTTGTAAATCATAAAAATGACTGGTTTCCATCTGCATGGCATTAATTGTCTAAAGAGGAGGAAAGCACCAGACTACACTTGTCAAAATGCATTAAATAACCAGAGTTGGCAAACATTTTTAAGATTTACTTGTTATTTTTGTCAGTTTGCGCTCTTTTCTTAAGCGTAAACTCTTTTACGGTGAGTAAACATTAAGCTTTGTAAGTTTAGTGGTAGGTTAGTGAAAATATTGGTACGCTAAACTGAGGATAGCGTTATTTTAAAGACTTGTTGATAAGTAAGATATTTTAAAATTTTTATTGACGAAGAACAATTGTTTAATATTTATGTTTATAAAAATATATTAATAATAACAAAAATACGAAGCAATAATAATATTATTTGAAATAACATGTATATACTATAGCCTAAGCCTATTTTATTTAATTTAACACTCGGTCCAGTTTGAGGTAAATTGGAATTTTGAACTGTTCATTAATTTGTCTAATGTCAAAAACAAAAAGCTGCAACACCAACAGTACAGTACAGCGCCCCAGTTCAGTTCGGTTGGGTTTCATTCATTTTATGTCCAAATCAAAATACTCACTCAGTCATCATGTCACATTTGTGTTGGCTATTTTGCAGGGCTTGGGCATGTTGGGAGGACAGGGGGCGTTACCATTTACATTACGGGCATCTCCATAATTTTTGTTTTCTGTGATTTGTTCTTTTTTTCTGAAAAACCTGGATTATGAAAAACTTAATAAATGACATGTTCAAATGAAGCTAAAAACTCTACACTACAGGTAAATTATATTATATGGAATCCATACAACTTCATTAACTGTGTGCTGTGCACACGTCTTTAAAATGGGCAAAACAATTGATCTACTATCTACTACACTACTAGAACTACACAAAAGGTATCAAAGTTTTTCAAACCCATTTTATTTAACAGATTTATTTATTATGCAACAAACTTGAATATTTTCAGAAAACCCACTCCTCTCATCACACATCACCACCGAGTCTTTGACATCCTCCTTGCAATCGACATTTGGAATGTAGAACGTGTTTATTCTTGGTACTTGCAAAAGAACTGCCACAAATCATGCCAGTTGTAGAATTTCAACGCTTGCCACCAGAGAGTGATGATGGGGAGCCAAGTGGCCAAGGTATAGTATGTTTATTGACTGCTTCGAGTGCTATGGTTTAAACTATGATGCCAGAGGTGATCCCCAGTGCTTTCATTTTCCCTTTAAATGACAGCATTATGATTTAGCCTTCGAGAAAAACCGAAGTGTCAGGCAATTCACTATTTTTTTACAGTATAAAGAAAGGTTTGCGGTAACACCATGTAATGATAATCTCTAAATGAGTTGGGGTGGTTCTGAAAAGAACCATTGGTTTCAACTCAATGTTTTGATCAGTATGCTCTGATCGTTTTCTGGAGAAAGCTGGACTCTGATGCTGCATGGTGCTTTAAAGTACCGCAAAACCTTTCCATATCAGATTTCCACTTTGCAAAATTTCAAACCTTACTTATTTTTTACAGATTAGATTCTTGTTGTCTTTATTGCTCAGGTGATTTCTTCACCGTGGCCGTGAGCACCGCCATGACAGAGAACCCAAACTACAGTGCAAGAACAGCCAAGTGGCTTGGTATACTGCAGCTAATCATAGCCTTCTGTTGTGTGATTGATGGAATAGTGACCGAGTCATTGGGCTACTGTAGCATCTCATCATGGGCCACACCTATCTGGAGTGGCTTCCCGGTAAGATTCAGATACTTCCAGTCAGAGCTGTGTTTGGGAAGAGTTGCAATATACGACGTGTATGTTGAGGGAGCTGTTTTCTTCGGATGCCATTTTTGATCCAAATGCAGCACAACCCAATGTGCATTCTGGTCTGGCACCCTATGTGTGCACTGTGCGCATATCATAGAAGCATATATAAGAACTAGTTGGCGCACTGGCCTAATATGTGGCAAAATGGCACGCATGTCTCCTTGCAGTCCCGTCGCGTTTGTGCTTGCAGCATCACCAGTACGCCCTCTAGTTCTTGTGCGCTTTTTGGGGTGAGCAAAAATGGCTTTTAATCACAAGTTGTTGCAGAGCTGTCAATACACAGCTCTGCTTTCAGTGCTATTGTTGGGAGCTTTGGGAGGGCTTGAACTACTCATTATTTTGATCCACTTGACATTTTAGAATTGGAGCAGTAACCTCAAAGTTACCCTCCCTCCCCCCAGAGACCAATGTAACCTCTGTAAACAATATTTCTGAGCTTTACTGGCAGGCAAGACACTGCACTGGCCATATGAGAACATTTTGTGTCGTAATTTCGATATAGTTTGAAGAGTTGCACAAACTAACAGCTGCACTAGCTTTAAGATGTGCCCCTTACTGAAATTTTTGAAAATAATATAATTCTACAGTAGGTCTAGTAAACTAAGAATGTGTTTTGGACTGATGAAAGTGTTTCGATGACCTACAAAACTTGTGAACAAAAGTAGAAGTTTTGTTCAAATTGTTCTCTTTAAATTATCTCCATATAGTGTTTCTTCTTCGCTGGTCTTCTTGCACTGTTATCAAGAAACAAGAAAACAAGCACGGTGAGTTTGCACACAACATTGAGATTGTGTTCTGCTGATTGCTAAAATGTTCATTTTGTACTAGAAACCTTGACTCCTGCTAGAAATCAGTGAAGTCCTGATTTCTTGTTCATTTGATCATTTGTTTTCTAGGTTGTTTTTTTCACCGTTTTAAATGTTTAGCTTAATGTGTATGCTACACAGGATTTGTAAAATTGTATAAGTTTCTACAAGCATTTAATACTGTACCAGAGCAAAGACGTTCCATCCACTTCCTTACATGTGCACACATTTTTATTGTATAAAAATTTTGTTTTTTTGTGGCCTTGAGCTATAAAAGTGTTTTAAAGGAAGAATGATTGACGTACAAATCTCTTGGAGTTTTTTTTTTTTTTTTAATGTCATGACAGTGCACAGTCAGCTATTTTCAAGAACCAAATTTCTTAGCTCAACAAATGGCGGACACTGGTTGTATTTCCAAATGAATGTTTTTTGAATGAATTCTCACTAATTACAAAACACTGTGGGTGTTTTAGTGCATCCATGAACAACAGTTAAAACAGGATAATGGAGTTTTCTTCCAAACAGCAAAATTTTGAGAGACATGAAGGCAATGTGTTCCTTTAGCTCCCTCATAATGTGAAGGTAGTTATGTCAACAAGTTAGATTTTAAACTATGAAAAATCTTACAATATCTCGTATTGGAACTTTTAAGTTTCGATAAAAAATACTGTATGCCGAAAATATAACTTGTTTTGTACTTTGCTTTCGAAAGTGTATATCCCCTACTAAAATATTTTCTTAAAACAATTTTTTAATTCTTCTTGTCTTTAGATTATTGTGTTCATGGTGTGTTCTACTATCGCCATGCTTGCTGCAGTAACCATGGTTGGCTTCATGCTGGTTAGTGGTGTTACAGATTACCACCAAGGGTACCCCTTCAGTTATGTCCGCTATAACGTTGCAGCAAAACTGGTAAGTCTTACCCTAAGTGTGTCATTCAAATCATCAGCTATGAATTTGGCCTGGTATTCCGCCACTGTCCTACATCCCAACTCCGTGCTATTTGCCAGGTTGACTTGTTTCCTGTGGTGCTCTAATAGTTGCATACCATCAATAATTTTCTCCTTGCTCAAGCCTTAAATGTTAAACTTAAACAATGCACCAATGGATTAGTGGAACCTTCTGCTGGCCCCGAGGTTGATTTCACAAAGATCGTCTAGCTTAGGACAAGTCCTAGGACAGTTTAAGAGTTATTAAAAACTTTGAAGTTAGTTAAAAAGATAGTCCTAAGTTAGGATGAGTGAGATAAGACTGAGATAAGATAGTCCTAACTGTTTGTGAAATCCACCCCTGGACCCTTAGTCAATTTGGTCATGAATTTATAGCATCATTGGCATTAACTTTGTTATTTTCAACCCCAGGGTGTCTGTTTTGGCTTTGACATATTCGGCATCATTCTGGGTTTCATAGAAGTGTTTGCTGCCCTCACTGGCATCATGATCGGCAGTGACAGGAATCGTCAGCCAACATCAGCCCACAGTATGGGCTGTCGTGTCATGGGTGACATCCTGTGAATGGAGAGACAGAAGCTGTATCTGCAGATTGTAATACGAAGGACCAAGTTCAACGAACTCCCCCCAAATGCATGTATACATTCTATTTTCAATCGTGGGAGGGTTGGTTTTGGGGGTGGGACTGGGTTTTGGAAGTGGGAATTGACTTAGTTTATGGGTCTCTCTTACATACAATATCATACATCTATTGCTCTTAATAATGTCAGTGTTGAAATGTACAGATGATGGTAATTTCATGGGAAGTTTTACATTTCTCTGTGTGGTACATGTAAAGTGTACATGTACTGGTTAATGGTACTTTACTGAGCATGTACAGGTTACCATCATGGTAAACTGTAGGCACATACTGAGTAGTACATGTACATGTATCACGGTAAATTGTACAAGTACTGAGTATGTACATTTAGCATGGTAAACTGTACATGTACTTGGTAGTATCATGGTAAACTGTACATGTACATGTACTAAGCAGAACATGTACTTGTATCATGGTAAACTGTACATGTACTAAGCAGTACATCGCAGTGTATCGTGGTAAACTGTACATGTTCATGTACATGTACTTGGTAGTACAATGTATCATGGTAAACTGTACATGTACTAAGCAGTACATGTACTTGTATCATGGTAAACTGTACATGTACATGTACATGTACTTGGTAGTATCATGGTAAACTGTACATGTACTAAGCAGTACATGTACTTGTATCATGGTAAACTGTACATGTACATGTACATGTACATGTACTTGGTAGTATCATGGTAAACTGTACATGTACTAAGCAGTACATGTACTTGTATCATGGTAAACTGTACATGTACATGTACATGTACTTGGTAGTATCATGGTAAACTGTACATGTACTAAGCAGTACATGTACTTGTATCATGGTAAACTGTACATGTACATGTACATGTACTTGGTAGTATCATGGTAAACTGTACATGTACTAAGCAGTACATGTACTTGTATCATGGTAAACTGTGTACATGTACTTGGTAGTATTGTGGTAAACTGTACATGAGTAGTACATGTATCATGGTAAACTACTTGTACTGGGTACTTTTATTTTTACCATGTTTAACTCTACATTTAATGGATAATATGGTACATGTAAGATCTACATGTACTGGGTAACATACATGTAGTGGCAAGGTGTACCTACATGTACTGGGTAAGATGATAGTAGACTTTACACAAAATGGGTAATATTGTATTAGATATTACATGTAAAGATAATAGTTTATTTTCCAGTAAGTTGAAAATATACTGGTTAAATATGATGATTCACACATGGTGTGTTGGGAGATGTCACACACAATAGTGCCCGTTTGTTTTTGGCAACAGCTCCCATTAGTTTTGTACACATGCTCCACTTGGGACCTTCAACCAACCTGTTCCTCTTTGTTTATTATAGCTAGGTCCCTTGTTTGAATATAGTGTGTAGGTATGTGCACAACTGCATAAGTGTTAAGGTGTGCCTGTATGTTGCCAATTATTAGCTTGCCAGTTAAGTGCCGGGTTAAGAATAGAATTGCTTACCAATGGGCACAGCTCCTTGTGTGGCTATGGACGGCACTTGTCAGAGCTGAGGGGAAAGAACATCCATAAGGTCATAAGTTCTGCCTATTCATCAAGTGGTTTACAAGTTCTGAAATAACATTTAAAGAATCATTTATTGGTCACAATTCTACTGAAAACAAATGATGCCATTTTGTTCTTATTCTATTTTTAAAATCTTTTCTTTATTCCTTTCTTTATTTTGATATTTCATTTTGATATTTCCGTTTCATATCATCACAGTTTGGGGAAAGATCATTGAGAAAGTTTGTCACAAAACAGAGGGGAAAAATATCAAAATAAATTGCTGATTGTCAAAACATGTTTACTTTTACCAATAAAAAAAACAATCAACACATTATTATGTGTTGATTCATCTTTGTTTCTGTTTAAAACTTTTTGGGACACTAATCAATTCATTTGGATAAATTTGTAAACCAAGTATTTTGATTTATGCATGTAATTATTTATTTATTTATGTTGAGTTAAATGCAATGCACCATACTCGTTTGTGATACAATTTGAATGAGCTTTAAAACATTTGGTTATTTTCTCGTGAAATATTCTTTTTAAATTTCTTCATTTTTTTGTTTCATTAATTCAATCCTTTATTCATTTGATTGAATATCATTTGTCTTAAAACTTTAAACAATGCACCACAAATTATGTATAAAAGTTACAGCAAAGTTACATCAGTACTGTTATTTTGTATTGACTTGCATTTGGAGTTTTATAAGTTTTTTTCACCGTTCATTAAGATTTGAGGCGCTGAGGACATGGTGAATAATTGTCACAGTTCTTCGTTTTAATTAATTTAACCTTACTTTTCCCAAATAGTATTATATTCTCACTAGATTAAATTAATCATTAATTTAAGCAATGCACCAACAAGTTTTGATACAAGTAACAGCTTGCTTGTTCCAGTTATAACTGGAATAATTGCTACATTTTGACATGAATTTTTGTACATCATTTATTTTGCCAACCAATCATCAAGATTGTGTCATCATCAATTTTGTTTGTTCATGTGATTAATAATGTGCTTATTTATATGTTTTCCTGGTTTTACTTATTTATTGATATTTATTCGTTTCTTTCATTATTTTTTATTAATTTCATGCATTAATTTTGTCTTCTTCATATTTTCATGTAATATACAACAGAAGCAGAGTATTTTTCCCCAAACTGGCCACTAAATTTGATCGACAGTTGGAGATATTTTGTGCAATATTTGATGAAATACTTTGTGCTGACCCAAACCAAAGTTTCTATTTATAGTTGTATTTTAGCAAAAATATTTATCATTTGTTTAAACCAAGTAGTCACAACGCCTTTTTTTGTTGTTGATATTTTTAATTATTTTATGTAATATTCTTCTTCTAAACGACCAAACCCCCACAGGTTTAGTACCCACATGTATTTGTTATCATATAGCTTATACATAACAAGTAACACAATGCCATTGGTGTTGCCTATATGACAATATGACATCACCCTTGCTTTAGTAATACCTGTTTTATAGATGTTATAAATTTGTGGCAATCTGCTTTTCGCTGTCTTTTAACTCCCAGAGTGAGGGCGTTTCAGTCACCAATGTAAGCGATGGGTTTATTTAATTCATTTACACTTTGAGCGCGGCTTCAAATTTTAACATAGCATGTGATATTATATAGAATTAAGGATTGTGTTTTGATATGTGGTTTACATTATGAACACTATTTCACTCGTTGAAGTGGGTAGTCCAGTTCCTTTTCACTTTTAAAAAGTCAATGCACATTTCCCAACTTATATTTTTAAATTGTCATAATATTATAGACAAGTCTTTCTAGATGTGTGTTCGTTTTGAGTCTACAAGTGTAATATTTATGTGCAATATTGTATCTAAGTAATTAGAAAAGAGGAGGAATTTTTAAAAACTTTATTTAAATGTCATACTGTACATTTTGCATTCAGTACCAACGTTTGTATTTCTTAGATAGACATGATAAGAGTCAGTTGTGCTTTGATTAGAAAAGGTACAATGCTCTCGAAAGTACTAGGCTTGTGTTTACTTGATTTCTCCCGATTGAAGTACTGAGATGTATTTCTGTTTAAATCAGCCTGATCCTCTAAGTTTTTTTGGAAAGAAATGAAGAAGTCACAGGAGAGGGAAAGAAATAGTCCACACTAAATAAATAATAATTAACCATTCTTATATTGCGCATAACACATAGTAATAAAACATGTCCCTAAGCGCTCCTGAGAAAAACACAACAGAATACAAAGACAAAATGTACTGGGTAACAAACAAAATGGAATAATTAAATGTTAAATAAGTGCGTCTTTAAAGCAATCTTAAACTTAACAATGGAGTCAATGTTTTTTATGTGTTCCGGGAGATTGTTCCATAAGGTTGAGGCAGTGTGAACGAAGCTGCGTTCACCATATGATTTGGTCATCACTGGTGAAATAACAAACAACTTTTTCTTATTAGCACGAAGATTTCTAGAAGGTGTGTACAATGTTAATAGCTCTGTCAAATAAGGAGGCGCAAAATCATAAAAACATTCATATGCTAACAATATTTTGAATGAAATGCGAGAGTGAATAGGTGCCACTGTGTCATTACTACCCTCATGTTATATTTCTGGTCTTGTACAGAGTCTGTAAACCTCCCAAATGTTCACTCCGGGTCTAGAATAAAAGGAACCCATTTAATTACACCATTCTCAAAACTTGAAATGTCTTTAGGTTGTGTTCTGTGCTGCGGAATGATCATAGCGCCCACGAAAAAAAGACAGTTCTAGAAAGAACAATAAATCGTATCTCGTTTAATCAGTACTGTACAAGTATTTATTTCAGCAGTGTAAACTTAAACAGCCAGTGTAGTTGACATACTTTCTTAGCCAATATGTTGACCAATTGAAATAATCAGCCAATAAAACAGAACTATGGTTTAACACAATTATCGGTACTTATACAATATTGGATGTGTTTTACTGGCCAATGTTTATGAGAAAAGTAATTAATTATATCTGTAAAATTTAATTGTACTGTATTAAATTAATAACGTTATTTACTGTTTTTTTTATATATTTTTATTAGAGTGGATGGTTATCGCTTAAAAATAATTATATATGTTATTTATTAAGAATTCTATTGCTGCAGTGTCATTGGTGTGCTATTTTACCATTTGCTTGAAATAAAATATAAAAAAATCATTTTTTTTTACCCGATTACACATTGTTTCATTTATGCACAATTGATGTCTTCTGAACATTGAACAACAATGCAAAGCGCATTGAAACGATTATTGTGAAACACTCTATCAGAACCATTCTCTTTATTTTGCATTCCTGCAGAAATATCTGTTGTTCTCTCCTTTGTCCCTAGTTGAGAACATCATATTAAAGACTTTGTACAAAATACACAAATTACTTGTGGAGCATCCCATTGTTAAGACTATGGTCTTTGTGTTAAGACATTGTTTGTCTCCTTTTCTGTTTTGCTCTTCATACCTAAGGTGTAGGAAATCATTAATTGAAGACTTACCAAAGCCGTGTGAATGACTGTGGTGTAGCGCCACCAAGCGTTAAGAATCAGAACAAAATAATGTTTATAAGCGTTCCCTTTTTATTTTGTTACCCATAGGCCATCTCGGGAGGCTTACTTTTTTCTATTTTTTTTAACAATGAATTGTTTCTTCTTTTGGTAACATATAACTGGATAAAGTGTCCAAATCAAAGTCTCAACTATCCACATAGTTCTAAACTGTGTGACTACTTTAAAAAAAAAAAAAAAAAAAATTAATAAAAAAATAAATCGTTTGATTTCGGCAATCGTATTTCACTTTAACAAAAACTCGCTCAATTCGCTGCATACGATTTCTCCTGAAGACGAGCAGAGCATACTGTTTGAAACGTCGATACCAAACCGGCTCCTCTTAGAGCCAACACCCACACAAAACAGATTTACACATGGTTGCACCCGCAAGTTTACTATTTGTTTATACAAAATTTCCTGTTCGATTTATTGTTGGTACCCATTGAATGAAAAAGTTACATTTTTGCCATTTTGACCTAAGGGACCTTTTGTTTATAACGAACGATACAAAAGTGCAAAATTAGTAGACGTTTTAGACTTGTGGACAAGTCGTTAAATCGGCCCCACGCGCTGAGATAGTGCTCTCGCGAGATCACTGCTCTCGCGCGAACTGATAGCTCCCCGATCTCGTCGTGCTTCTCGTATTCACATTGATTGCCCCATTACAAGCTTGTAAAATTCTGTTGGAGGGCATGCGTGTATAACCCACGTATATACAGTCACTTTGATTTTGAGAGTCTTAAACAATTGCAATATAAGACTCATTGTTGTTCTTTAGTATATATGACTCGTCAATACGACTATAAAATCATTTACTTTCTTTACATCAAAGATTTTGAAACATGTAAAAAAGAAAAGAAATAAGCCAGATAAGGCCTAAGGGGTGAAGGCACATTATTGGTCGTATTGAAAATTGATTGGCAGCATATTGCGCCACAGCATATTGTAAACCATAACATTGTACTGTATTATGATTAGGTCTCATAATTCTAAAGTAGTCCCTCATACTACCTTTATGCTCATACCTTGCGGGAAAATACTGTATGTTAAAGCGCTTCGAGTTTCACTGAGTGACGGATATGGGCATTATATTAGAAACCACTAACTATTATTTAAAAACTTCACTGCGTTATTAGGCCTATTTCTGGGTATTATTGTTACGTTATTTAAAGCATTTCTATATATATATATATATATATTTTTTTTTTGGGGGGGGGGGTGAGCGTGAATTGAAATCATTCACCGAGTATGACCAAAGACTGTTCCACTTTTGTCTTCTATAATGATTTTTTTCGCAATACATATAATTGTTAGCATGAACACTAACTTGGTAACGGGCAAAGGAGAGCTGTTGATAGTAAAAACATTGCGAGAAGCGATTTCCGGAAGTAACATAGTTTTTGAGGCAGAGGTAATTTTTTACTCGAGTATTAAACGACTTCATGCTTGAGCCAAAATGTTCCCAGATTTGCTATTTCATGCATATGCTGGGATACACTATAGTGATAAGACTAATCTTAACTTTTCTTGTGTGAAATCTACCCTGTGCCTTTAATTGCATTAAAAAATGAAGATATTACGTGATCGGATGTGTAGGCCTAATAAGAATTATTTATATCCGTGATGGTTAAAATTTACAAATTTGATTGGGTCCTTGGTGAACAAAGCTGAATTCTAGCGTTAGGACGCGAACATGATATGTTTTATCTCGATGAGATTAATGCATATCTGTTAACGAAAAAAAGGTATTGTATAACCAAAAAAAAACAAAAAAAAAAACGTGAAGACAAAAAATTTAAAAATAAAAAGCACAAACAAAAAACGGAAACGCGTGATAGCATTTATTCGCTACTAACAAAGCAATGAAATGTTGGAGTTTTTTTAATTAACGGATATTGAACTTCAAGTAGTGCAGATAATTGTCTTCTGAAAAATAAAATCTCAAAATCATGTTTTTTTTATTTTTCATCTAAAAGGTTTACACAAAAAAGCCATTAATAACAGCTAGCAAGGGAAAACGCGGGTAATTAATAAGTGACCATGGGAAATATGTAAAGATCCATTTGATTGTCTTTTATTGCATACACATGAATTCACTGCTTATTGTTTAACATACAATACACCATTCGTAAGTTTGCAATCGTGTCGTGTCTTGGCCGAGCGGTTACGTTCACTTGACCCAAGCTCTTGAGAGATTGGGTTCGAGGGCCGATTCCACAAAGCATCTTCTTAAATACACTGATGGACACTATTTGGTAGTTGTCAAAGACTATAGTGTTCACAGTTGGTGTGTCTCAACATATGCATAAAAAACAAACCTGTGAAAATTTGTGCTCAATCGGTCGTCACCCTCAATCGGTCGTCACCCATGGTCACACGAAGTTGTGTGCTTTCAGATGCTTGATTTTGAGACCTCAAATTCTAAATCTGAGGTCTCGAAATCAATTAATTGGTGGAAAATTACTTCTTTTTCGAAAGCTACACGTCACTTCAGAGAGAGAGCTGTTTCTCACAATGTTTTATACTATCAACCTCTCCCCATCACTCGTAATCAAGAAAGGTTTTGTGCGAATAAATATTTTGAGTAATTACCAATAGTGTCCAGTGTATTTAAGATGTCCTGTCAGGCAGATTGCCATTGTGATCTGAATTGTGACATCACAGTATTATTAGCAATTAAGAGTGATTCCAAATTAAAATCAATCTTACTTCTTTGTGAAACCGAGCCCTGTTCATGACACTAGACCATTTTCATAAAAAGTTAGGGAGGTAGAAGTGCATTCTGCTTTTCCCGCCATGCTCCTAGTGGATGATACCAATGCTTCATACTTGGGGACTATGAAGAGGGTAAAGGCCCGGTCACACAGGCCCCAATAACGAGAACGAAAACGAGAACGATAAAAATGTACGCTCGCGATTGGTTGAATTGCTCCACGCAGAATACGCCCACGCTCATTCAACCAATCGAGGGCGTGCATTTTTATCGTTCTCGTTTTCGTTCTCGTTATCGGGGCATGTGTGACCGGGCCTTAACCCTGTTTCAGCCACATGAGAGGTAAACAGTACTCCTATGGTGAACGTTGGTTTGGGTCGACAGCCCACATCTGTTAAATGTAGCCCACCGACCCTACAAACAAAATGTAAAGTGTTTTCTAAACAAATAAAAATAAACCACAAAACCCAACAAGTGAAATGAGGTATTTCACAGAAGGCATATAGAAGAGCTGAACAAAAGTTTTTGTGCCTGTCGTAGTAAACAGCCATCTACCGATTGCGCTTTAGTTTAATTTTAAAAAGAGCATGAGAGTGGTTTTTATTCAAAGCAGATTGTTTTCAAGAAAGATTCAATTTTTTTTTTGAATCTGTGATAAAAATGATTACTTCTACGAGAAGTTGTGACCGACCAAAAAGTAAATAACTATAGGCCTGGGCCTATATATCATGATTATAATAATAATACAATAATATGTGTAATGAATAGTTCTATATCGAATTAGCTGTTGGAAACTGCTTTACCAACCAAAATGACCTATGGTAGAAAGACAACCAAATAGTTAATGGCCTGACGTTTCAAACTTATCTTTCTCGAAGCAGCACTATAGAGCTTCAGTCTGTTGTTCTGATCCCCTCGGCAACGCCTCGCTTGCATGTTTTCTAGAAGAACAATTGGACGTTCAATTGCTCTTCTAGAAAACATACAAGCAATTAGGCGTTGCCGTTGGGATCTGTGACTCGGACAAACAGATTTTTGATTAACTTTTCGCTTAATGATGTTCTTGTTCATTAAAATAATAGGCCACGTACATGAACACCTATCGTGTAACTTTACGCACTGATTGAAGTAGACTGTGGATAGACCCTGTCTGCCATCTTTGACGATGAAATGTGTACGCGTGAAAGGCTATCATTGTGCACTTTTCCATTGTTTGTCATCAAAGATGGCGGTCATTGACGTCATATGCAATCAATTCATTACGGTTCACTTCACGCTGGACACTCGGAATTAAAGTAAAACCGATAGATTTAACACATTTTATGAAATCAAGAGTCAATTTAAAGCAACCACCTTGTAAAAGATTTTACATAGACCTAGGGAAATTTTAGTAGTTCTTAAAGGCACTGGACACTTTTTGTAAATTACTCAAAATAATTGTTAGCATGAAAACTGACTTTTTAGCGAGCTGTTGGTATAAAACATTGTGATAAACGACTCCCTCTGAAGTAACGTAGTTTTTAAGAAAGAGGTAATTTCTCACTCAAATAATAAAAGGCTTCATAGCTTTAACCTATAATTTTACATCTGAAAGCACACAGAGTTGTGAACACGAATGTTTTTTCTTCTTTCATTATTGTCTTGCAACTTCGATGACCTTTATTGGGCAAACATTTTCACAGGTTCGTTATTTTATGCATTTGTTGGAATACACGAAGTGATAAACGTGTCCAACAGTGCCTTTAACCCAGCCGTTATACGACGCTAACAGTTAATTTGTTTTGACTGGCTGGCCCTACCTTAACAAAGCTCACCGCAACTGCACAAATCAACCGTTCATTTGATTTAAAAGCACGTGCTTTTGAATCGAACACAAATGAAAGATTGTACCGGAATTGGGAAGGTCGTTCTTTGCCAATCAGAACAGCATTATTTGCAGGTCTAGTTTAAAAGTTACTGGATAATTACAAAAAAAAAAAACTCATCACCGCTCTTTCTGGATGTTTGAAAAAGATGATTTAAAGAAACCCCAACCGCATTATTGGGTTAGTATTCGGTTTAAATAACAACTGGCATAATTTCGAGTATTCGCTTACGCAGATGAATTACATCAACTGATTTAGTTATCAATTAAGTTCATTTAGAAAATGGCATGAACTTTCAAAAAGTGTATTTTTTTTTCTCGCTCTAATGTCTATCCTTTTGGTATTTATTATTTCGTTCCGTCGATACTATTAATGTCAGCGTTCCACAGGGGTACCCGCGAAAAATAGTTCGATTGCTTAGCATAATTGTTTATTTTGTCCTCAAAATATTGTGTCCTTCTCCCCTGTAAAAAATGATTAGTTCCCTTGATTTTTGTTATATATTTTTTTTATTCCCAGAATTTCTATACTATTTCGAGGGCAACCTTATAAGTTTTGAAGTAATGAAACAATTGAATCGGAAAAAGGAAGCACACTGTCCTTGTTTTTACGTCCCATTAGGGGAATCTTGGTGGATTCATTTAAAAATATAATATTTTGAGGAAACGAAGCCTTAATTTTTGAAGTAATGCAATAACTGCATCGGGTACATATTCACATCGTCCTTGTTTTTACGTCCCATTAGGGGATCTTTTAGTATAAATTTTAATTAAAATAGTCTTTCTCTTCGTCAAACATAGGCTCTTAAGTATGCAATTTGAGAAGATATTAAAGATTAGTTTTGTCAACGCAATGCATTTTACAGATACATATTTTTTACAGATACAGTAAAAGTCACATGACAAGTTTCAGCTGAGTAAAGTCTCTAAGGATGCGTTCGTTTAGCTTCCCTGGGTCGACCCCCGGTGTGTGTGTTTTTTTTTCACAGGACGAACGTGTGCGGATAATTACCCACGTTCTTCCTGAAAAAAATAAACGCCACACGCCGGGTTCGACCCAGGGAAGCTAAACGAACGCACCCATTATTGCTGAGAAAATGTCAATACTTTCACTGGACGTCGAATTATATACAGGGGGTGATAAAGGACGTACCAACTGCATCTCTGGTCGCAACATTCCCTAGCAGACATCAACGCTCCGAAAAAAGAATGAACCATGCATTAATCTTTATTTTTAGATTCAATTTGTGTGTGAAATATTACAAAAACTTAATTACTTCAAAGCAGGTGTCCCAGGGAACTAGTACACTTGAGACTCTGTCACCCTCGTGGAAAACTAACGTGGAGGGTTTCTTAAAGGGCGCCATGAGAAGAAGTTTGTACACACTTTCCCATAATGGATGACCGAATCTCCGGGGACAGAATCTCATGCCACACAGGCCTGCATCAAAGGGAAACCTTTTTCAATGTGTATTAACTTTGGTTTTTCCCCTTACACCGATGTGTGTTAGCACTGTATACTCAGTACTTTCCCGAGTTCTGTGAACAAATATCACAGGCATGTTACTCGGGTGGGATTCGAACCCACGACCCTTGCAATTCTAGAGCAGTGTCTTACCAACTAGACTACCGAGGTTGCCCGGCAGCTAGAGGCAGTTCGAATCCTATGTTTTGGCAGCGGGTACCGCAACGATATAATAGATGACTGGGGTTTAAACAATTGTCAATGTAGTTAATCAAAAGATAATGTAGAGCTTCTTGCCAATCATATGTATTGTTTTCATTAATGTTTTAAGAGTAGGGACCATACTTACACGTCTATGATCCTTTAGCCTTTATAAGCGCAGCCATATTCAATAATTAAGTCAATCAATTATAATTATGGCAATTTCTTTCTACGCTAGTAGCAAATTTTAGAAGCCAGTAAGAAATGTGTAAGCTCGGAGATTTCGATCATTGTGAGACTTCATGAACGGTTTAGTTGTTTCAAATATTGAGGTATTAACGCCGCTGGTCTTTTTGCGAAGTATTTGTTAAATTTTGTAACAAAAGAATTTCCGCTAATATAAATTTGATCAATACAGCGAACAGTGGTAATCGATTTTAAAAAGATCTGTATAGTGAGTTACAAAAAAGGTTCATACATTAGCTGTGGTTTAAACAATTCACAAGTTTTAATTATTTTCGCAAATCTTTGATTTTATTTTCCATTTTTGAAACCTTAAAAAAAAAGGCACTATGGATACCTTTGGTAGTTGTCAAAGACCAGTCTTCTCACTTGGTGAAGGCCTATCCAAACATATGCATAAATGAACAAACCTGTGAAAATTTGAACTCAATTGGTCATCGAAGTTGCGTGACAATACAAGAAGACCCTTGTCGCACTATATTTTAGTGAGAAACTACTTTCTATCTCAAACTACGTTACTTCAGAGGGAGCCGTTTCTCACAATGTTTTATACTATCAACAGCTCTCCATTGCTCGTAATACCAAGTAAGTTTTTATGCTATAAATTATTTTTTAGTAATTACCAATAGCACCTTTAAAGCCCTTTCAATAAAATGTAATCGTGATTCTTGATGCGCATTTAATTTCATTCAAGCTGCTGCAAGGTGCCCAAACGCACGAAATTAAGACATCCTTGTCCCTTCATCGTCTCCATTATGCAACGTCACAACAAATCCAATCATGAGAAACGAGGTCTGTTTTCGTCGTGTTAACGAAGCGCTGCACCTCGATTTAAATGATCTCGGTTCGTTAGTGCAGTCAAACATGGTTTAATCAGCATCAACATACAACAAATCGCCAACTTGATGAAACCATACCAGACAAGAGGGAAGGATACCTTGTAGCATGGAAACATTATTACCATTTATCCTTCCAGATGAAGGAAATCACTGAAGGAAAAATTAGAATTAAAGAAAAAAAAAAAACGAAAACCCCTGGCTGGCAAGGATAGCTCATTACAGGCACTGGACATGCATATTCTCACTTTGTGTAGCCCAACATATTGCATAAAATAAACCATTGACAACCCGGACCCAATTAGTCATCGATCTTTTAAAAAAAACCATGAAGGTCCCCCCCCCCCCATCCCCATGTTGCACACCTGTGCTTTTAGATGCATATAGTATAATAAGGCTTCAGTTTAAGTTTTTTTATATGAGAAATTACGTCTTTCTAAAAAAGTATGTTACTTCAGGAGCCGTTTCTCATAATGTTTTCTACTACCAACAGTTCTCAATTGTTCTATACCAAGTAATTTTTATGCAAACAATTAGTTTGAGTAATTATCACAAGTGGCTTTAATTGGAAACATTATAATTATGTCTTATCCTTCCATAAAATCGATCAACCTCTTTACATCAAGTGAAGGGTATAATAGCACTGAAAAAACAAAAGTTTGATGAAACCGTGGCTAGTAAATAGGTCTCGGAACCACTCATGACTCACGCCATAAAACTCTTGAGTAGTTTCAATGAGCTCAATATTTATTTCACATTCCAAGTAAAGCAGATAATATTAGAAGATCTACCAGAAAATATGTTGACAAGACAAACATGGTTTGACTAACTCTTGATTGCCTGGATTGGCGTGAGTCCACGGGGTCGTCTCCATCGCAACCGAGGTCAATTAGAAGTAAACATTACTGGTTATACAGTAAGGTCAAATAGTTGAGAATCCTCATCAACTGCCATACCTGAAATGATAGGCCTAAGCGCATTTTGTGGGGTTTTGGTTTGGTGTTTCGGCCGTCGTATCAACTTTTTTATAAATAATATATTGTGGCCAAGTTTATTTTGTGCACAGCTAGACATAACCCCATTGTTTTACCCTTTCTTCCGGTTCAAACTGGAAGTGTTATGAAAAAAATACTATGTTTGCGGTGTGGGTAAACCAGGTTTGAAATTGGACCAGGTGTATGGAATCACTATAGTTATAGGTGTACTCTTTCAGAATGTTGTTTAATGATGTCATCATAAGTAAGAGCGCCCCCCAGTGAAGCTTTAAAAAGTTGTTTGGGGTATTTTAAGCATTGTTAAACTCGTTGGATTTACTGTAGGCCTACGTCACATTTTAAGTTGACAACTAAACTTAACTACAACGGATACATGTATTTTTGTTGCCCCCGTTCTCCCCTGAGAAGGTAAAGCGCATTGAGCGCCATAAAATAAGGAGATAAAACCTGAATCCATTATTGTGAATTCCGTGTACCGTTATAATGATTCATAAACTGCAAACATTCGAAGCAGATTACATGATACATGATTGCGAATCCGTAAGAATGGACTGTGTATGTGTATAACGGATTGCGAATCCGTAATGTTGGCGGTTACTCTGTATTTATGGACTATGGATCCGTAATATTGGACTGTGAATCCGTAATTAGGGATCGTGAATCCGTTATAGAAGCTGGGTAACAAAAACAAAAACGTAATAACGGATTCGATTTAAAAAATAAAACTGTTTTTTTTTCACACCGTTATTGATGAAATCGGTTTTTTTACCGTTCTAAGTCAGCTCATGAGTGTCTCAATGTCTGAGGAAAGTAATGGCAAATTGCATGCAGCAGTCGTTTCAAAATTAATCGGCTCAATAAAAAGTACCCGCCCACTTCTACAATATAACCAATAACAAAAGCCTTCCGAGCGTTCCTGTGTGTGACCATTTTATTTTCAGCACCATTTTATTACACAACGGCTAATTGAGGCAAGCTAATCCTACCGTGACAGGCCTCCTATATGTAACATCCAGAAACGCCACACTGGAATTTGCCAAATGACGCGTAAACTCTGAGCTTCACTCACAAACTACTCAGACACACTTGCGAGAGGTTCTTCGGTCCTTACGATTGAGGGATGAGGTTTCACGATTGGGTGCTATGCGTGGTGTGTTTAACCATCACAGCTATCTTGTGTGATGGTCAAAACACCACCAAGTTGTACCTTCTTGGGTTGTTCCCGATGACTGGGTCGTGGCCAGGGGGACTTGCCATGTCCCTAGCCACCCAGCTTGCCGTACAAGATATCAATGACAACCCAGAGATCTTACCTGGCTACGAGATCGTCTTGATCCCACAGGATACGGCGGTAAGGAATTCCTATATTTTTGTTCTCTCCCCTTTTGAAAAATGGTGGACTCTATGGTATTGCACTATTTAGTTTGGGTGGACATGTCCAAAGTATTATGTCCACTATACCTCAAAATGGCTTCGTTAGATTCAATGGATTATATTGAATTGTGAGTTGCACACCTATTCTCTTGGTGAAAATGAGGCTTGTGAAATTAATATTTCACACATAAAAACCTCAAGCCTCATTTCGGTTGAAACCATAAAATACTTATCGTCATAGATTTTACGTAGCTGTGATTAATTTTAAAACTGCTTGACAAATGTAAAATAAATTCAGCTTACCAAATTAAAATAATAATGACTGCATCAAGTAGATGTAATATTGACATTGTCTTTATTTGTGTTACTCAACACTGATGCATGCTATGACCAATTTATTGCAAGCTATTGTTTCAAACATTGTTGTGTGCTTGCATTTATCTGTATACCGTCCAACATGACGTGAACATGATTACCTTTTTCTTGAGTGTGGTGTCTTTCCATACTATTCCATATACATTTTATTAAAACGGGATTTGTTTGCGTTTGAGTGACGTAAAAATTTATGTAAAAAAGGCACAGTTTTGAGCGAGAAAGGATATTTTAAACATACTGCTCGGTTCTCATCGAACTTATAAAGACAGGAAGAAAATGTGAAACAACCGCATTTATGGACAACTTCACAGACGATCTGCATATCAATGTGCTTGATTTTTCCATGTGTCTCTTTGATATGTCTTTAGCAAGCACTACCCATATCCCATCATGTTGTTCCACAGGAAGCATTTATAGCTTTCTCGAAGCTCCGTTAAACATTAGTTTTGATTAAATTAACCCGACGGAAGCGTGCACGATCGCAGTAAAGATTAGTAAAATCTGTTGTTTATAATTCAAAAGATTCTCTTTTTGGTCGGTCTGCGATGTTTTCAAATTGAACTATAAACGGTAATACATTTAAAAAAATTACAATACACAGAAGACATTCAGTATTCAGCACTAGGTTAAATTGAATTTGCGAAAATTGAAGCAACGCACGGGACGAAGGAAATACAAACTTAAAGAAACATCACATAATTTGTAAGACAACAAATCGTGAAGATCACAGATTTACATAAAACTTACACGGTCTAATAATGATGATAGTAGAATACATCCCTTGAAATATTTATGCCAAAAATGTCATGTTTGATGAGAAATAAAACAAACTAGCGTTTTTCGCTCAGTGAGCGTTTTATTCATGCTGTGTGTATAATCGGTTGTCCACTATTTTCTCGTGACCCAGATGGCCGATCGATTTCAAACTTCTATACGGGTTTTTCAGTTTATGTATATATGGGTGATTACATAAAGTGCTACAGCCAGAAACTGTTTTATTAGCAAAAACCAATTATGCAATGCTCCTTTAAGTTGTTTATACACGACCACGTAAAATCGAGCCAAAGTTCATCTAGAATGAATATTGATCGACACGCCAATGCTTGGGTTTATGGCAGAATAACATTGGAGAAATCAGATGTGACTTTCATTTGGAATACCTCGTGTACTGTGTACCCCCACCTCCCCTGTCAGCTCAGTATCCCCTGCAACTCGTACCGAGGAATGCACAGATACACGGATTACCCACATTATAGTTGCACAAAGGAGCACATGAGTAAATGGATACAACCGGGTACAGATGAGTCCTAATTTTTCTTTTTATGTTTATTGTTTTCTCGTTAATTCGAGAGAAAAAAATATTTTTTGGGACATCCTGAAATTGTAATGGCTTCCTTAGCCCGCACTGATTGTCAATTTGTATAGTGGTTTGTGACTTTAAGTGATGGAAACTCAGTTAAATCCAGTTAGTTTTAAGACCGGAAATCAATATTGATTTGAGTTTTTAACGGCACAAATGACTTCGAAATCCATAAATTTTAATGAGAATAATTTGTTCACCTTATTCTGTGCTCTGTATAGAAGGACCAGTCTGTTTGAGGGCGCATGATAGTAAAAGTGGCATAAGAAAATTACATAAAAAACTAAGTTAAACTAGTTTTGTTTACAATTGCTCAATAATTGCTTCATGATTTGCCTGATTAGATAATGCTTACTAGTTGTAGCAGAGAACATGGGTGGATGTCACAAGGAGAAATGATAGACCGTAGTCTAATCTCGAGTTAGGACGAGTAATGTCCTTACTTAGAACTAGCCTTAGGTTTTTTTTTTTTTTTTTTTTTTGGGGGGGGGGGGGGGGACATATCCTGAAATTGCAATGGGTTCCTTAGCCCGCACTGATTGTCAATTATACTGGTTTGTGACTTAGTGACGGAAATCAATATTGAATTGAGTTTTTATCGGCACAAATGACTTCGAAATCCATCAATTTTAATGAGAAATGTTAGACCGTAGTCTAATTTCGAGTTAGGTTTTTAATATCTCATTAGGACAAAATAAGTGTTTATATGACTAGTTCAATGCTCATTGTGAAATTGACCAAGAGTATGCAAGTCATGAGCGTTCGAGAGTACACTTTTCAACTAGAGGAATATAATTTGAAAGTCTCGTGAGTGGTGGCGATGTACTTTTTAAAATTTCGTGCGTAAAAAGAAAACAACTTGTGCAAGTCTCGTGCGTTGACATGATGTACTTTTCAAGTCTCGTGCGAAGAGATAATAATAACGTGTAACTGTCGTGCTTTGATAGGATGTGCCTTTCAAGTCTCGTGCGTATCCTCTCTACGCACGAGTCTTACAAAATCTTCTCTCTATAGAGAGAAGATTTTGTAACACTCGTGCGTAGAGAGGATGTACTTTTTAAGGCATGAGCGCAGAGAAGACAAAGTAGAAAGTCAAAAAACAAAAAAATCGATTTCGAAAGATCACCGATTCAGTCAGTCAATAATAAGTCAATAGAATCACATGTAAACTTTTTAGTTAAAAAAAAGATGGGTTCATGACGAATGACACGACAAACCCGACTTGAATAATTAACCATGGGGTAACACAACACTCATCGACAAGCACTGTCATTAACCATTCCATTAAATGCCACTTCGCTCTCAGTTTAAGATTAAAACAGCCACTGAGACTAAGAGGTGTTAATTAAAGGAACACGTTGCCTTGGATCGGACGAGTTGGTCAAAACAAAAGCCATGTAACCGTTTTTTATATAATGCATATGGTTGGAAAGATGTTTTAAAAGTAGCATACAATGATCCACATAAGTTTGCCTCGAAATTGCGTGGTTTTCCTTCTACTGTGCGAACTATCACCGTCGGCCATTTATGGGAGTCAAAATTTTGACCCCCATAAATGGCCGACGTGTTAGTCGACGAGGTAAAAGGAAAACCACGCAATTTCGAGGCATGTTTGTGTGGATCATTGTATTCTACTTTTACAACATCTTTCTACCCATATGCATTTTATAAAAAACGGTTACAAACGTTTTTCAAAGACCAACTCGACCGATCCAAGGCAACGTGTTCCTTTAAATGCAATTACTGGATCTTAAGTGGCACAACATAGGCCTACGTTTAATTTCTCCCTACACGGTAATAATACTTGCTTAAATTTGTATACTCCTTTCCTTACACGCAACATGGAGGTAGAAATGTTAATGTCAAGCTATTACATACACATAGCGGCTGCTGGTGCAACATGTTGATTTACTGAATATGGTACAATAGAGGATAGATTGATCCAAAGACGCTGTGCTTCTGGTGTTTAAATAAACGGTTAAATTGGTCATTAGAAGGGAGCAGTTGGACTGCTCATTAATTTAACTACCAGAACCAATTAATAAGAGAACAATGACCTATGATACAATTATTGTCGAAATCAATATTTTACGAAGACCACCCGTATCTCACTCGTTTAATCACAATCTTATCTAAGTCTTATAAAACACATGCCAACAAGGTACTCAAGGCGCTTTTAGTATATACATTTTTTCAGAAATAGGTTATTGAAGTGATGAATTCTGAGACCTATAAAGGGTTTTAATAGGTGCTATAGGGCTCATTCAGCAGGCACTGCATGCCAGGAACACCGGGCGAACCCCTTCTCTTAGCGATGTGTTACTGTGATATTTTACGTGCATTACACAACCCACGGGACCAACGGCTTTACGTCCCATCCGAAGGACGAATCAATAATGGTTAAGTGTTTTGCTTAAGGACTAAAGTTTTGCGATTCTCGAACCCACACTCAGCTGATCAGAAACACAAGAGCTTGAGTCCGGTGATCTTAACCTCTCGGCCACAACGCGCCATTTGTCATCACTATCATTATCAGGCTGTATGTTATATTATGAAGTCCTTCTCCAATGTCCATTCTCTTTTAGTCTCACTTGTCATTCTATACTCCACGTCGCTATGGTCTTAACGGCAATGGACTCCTTTGGTATTATCAAAGAACAGTATCCTCACTTGGTGTATCCCAACACAATGCAAAAATAACATCTATGAAACTTTATTTGGTCATATCAACGTTGCAAGATATTAATGAAATAAAAAACACCCTTTTTGCACATAATACATTTTACGCTCTTGCATATGCACAACAGAAGGCTTACTAGGCCTGTCTCTTAATATTTGGGTGAGAAGTTACCTCTTCATAAAAAACTACGTTACTTCAGAGGGAGTCGTTTCTCACAATGTTTTACACTTTCAGCTCGCCATTGCTCGTCACCAAGAACTTTTATTAAGCTATTACCAACAGTGTCCAGTGATAACTTTGTGAGCAAGCAGTCAAATGAAACGTTTACATGTGACTTTTTAATGTATCAGACAAATCCATGACTCTATATATACCTTTAATGATATTTGAAAAACACATAATTGGGCACTAAGGGACCAATGGCCAGCGTATAATGGAAAACCAGTCTGCATAATGAAAGTGTTGACATAATGATAAAGTTTGCATGTTTGCTGTCTGTACTGTAATAATGTGTTTGTCGATCATTCTTATAATAATTAAAACAATTATTGCAAAAACAGTTGGTAATGCAAAAACTGTGCTCGTAGAGCAACATCGAGTTTTGGATTGATAAAAAATAATCATTAAAACACTTCTACAAGGTGTAAAATTTGTCTGTGAAAATGTTTAAAATGAATGATTTTGGTGACAAAAGAGTAAATTGTTCGTACAAAATACAAACAACAGTTACTGCAAATCCAATAAAGACAAGATGTTTCCTGTTGTGTTTATTATATTAAAACTACGGCATGGCCCCAGTTCTTTCCTTCGTCTTTTTGTGCCTCAGTTAATATACAACGGTATAGTGTAATTGCTCAAACTGTTGTTTGGATTGTTTTATGATCTCTTTGAATAAGTATAATGCGCAACGAGACGATTATGTTTTTCTGTCTGAGATGGATTACCCTCCGGAACTGTTTGCAAAATTTGCACAATATTAAAGTACACCTGCATGCTTACTTCATCTTTGTTCTGAAAAAAGAAGATAATAATCAAATTAATAAATGTAAAAACTAAACAAACTCAATACAATTTCAGAAGTCCCACTCTACACTGGATGGTCAATGACTAGTTCAATTTTACGTTAGTTTACAAACAAAAAATTAATGTGCTTTGTCCGAACCATGAACAATGTCATAGGCCTCCTATACATTAATTTTCTTCTTTATTTTGTCTTGTTGATACTTTCCAGAGTAACGGCCAAACAAAATTAATCAACCCAATCTAACTTAGAATCCCCACAAAATAATGATACTCAACGATTATATAAATATTAGGATTACATGAACAAAAAGTTGTGCAGGTACATTGATGCCAACCACTTGGTGTGAGACTAATACACTCAACGAAATTAATTTGAAATACTTTAGAATGCGCACCTGCTCAACTTATTTTTTTCCCTGAAAGTTTGAGTAAAATTAATCAAACACAATGCAATTTTAGGAGTTCTCCACAACTTAGGATGTTGGAGCCAATGGAGTCAGCATGGAGTGAGGAACTCATTTCTTTATGGTATAAATAAAAATTGCATTAAACAATTATTTAAAATACCATTGAAAATAACAATAAGCAGGGATGCCGACCTTTTTTCTTTCTTCTCTAAAATGGCCTTTACACACTCGGCTAATTGGCAACCACATCTGCTCAGATCACCGTTGTCATAATTATCAAAATTAAATAAAAAAAAATCAAAATTCAATTTCAAGAGTCGGCCCTCTACACATGCCATTCATTTATTAATTCAATATTACTTAACAAAAATCCTAACAATTTTAATTGAACAATGACGCCTGTTTTCATCGGAATAATTGGCCGTTCTTGAAGATAAGCACACCTGCCCAATTAATCTCCGGATTGAGTGCATGTACATTCCTCTTACAATCCAATTTCAGGAGGCCCTTTCATACAGATATCCAAGGATATAGTATAATGAATACCCTGCCGAAGTCCTTATATTGGCCAATATGACACTGACCATTGTCGGTGAAATCGCATTCAAAAGCGTATAGGTCTTCCATATTCTTGGTCAGTTTGCACTAAATTGTGCTGCTGTAGCCTTCATTATAGCGCTCCAACCAACTCTGCTACTTTGCTGGCGTCTCTACTAATCTGGTCCACCGCTGTATGTCATCTGTCCATCTCATTACTCGTCTGCCCCCTGCTTCTCTTCCCTCCATTCTTCCCTGTACTATCATCTTCTCCAAACCATCACTTCTCAAAGAATCTCATCTTCCTCAATGCAATTCCCTTTCTGACTTTCATCTCTTAATACACATATTTTGCAAAACCCTTACGTCACATAATAAATAAAAATAAAAATCTTAATAATAAACACCAACTTTGGTAGAAAATGGTTTTTTTTTGCTGTAACGGGGGCTATCGCTTGTTATTCAAGCACGGTCGTATTCGAGTTCAAGAAAGTGCCGATTATGAAATAACAGCATGGATTTTGTCTGAACACGCACGCCGCTTGTTTGCATTTTGTTGATTCATTTTCTGTACAAAATCAATTTTAAAGACTAGAACGTGACTGTTGTTTCCGCTTTCCGCCAACTCGACTAATACACTCGTATAATGTGCAAGTCACGATGCCTTCAATGTCACAACGTTTTACGACATATACGTAACGTGCTCTGTAAAACTGTGTTTAGAATTTAAACATGTTGTACTCACTTGTTAAACATGTTTAATTGGTTAACATGATTTGCATGTTGACACCTGCCCACTATAGGTTGCAGCATTCAAACACACACAAGAAGCTAAACATGTTTTAGGTTTTTAGTGAAAAAGTGGCTACAAAACTTGTGCATGCTTTGCGTACGCGCCCAGGGCCGGCTTCGGACGAGAGGACGGAGCCCGAAGCTGAATCCAAAGCCGATGCCGCTGTTTCGAAAAGGGCCTAATTATTTTCATCATGCCAAGTTTCAATTTGTACCCAAGCAATGGTCTGGTTCTTCTTACGGTTCTTTATTTGTTTTTCATGGTATCTCGGCATGTATAGATCAGGTCCCAATATCAAAGAGCTGCTTAGCACAAAAATGGCTTTGCATGAAATTTCTCCCTTGATAAAAACAGGATTGCCAACCAAATTTCCACGTGATTTTCAGGATAAGGTGATACCAGTATAAACAAGCATTAGGCCTATATGCAACAATTTGAAATTCGGTTGGCAATCCTGTTTTTATCTTTAAGGCAGAAATTTCAAGCAAATGCTTGCGGCTTATCAGCTCTGAAATTGGGCTCAGATAAAGTTCAAGCTATTGACAACCTGAATGATATTTTGCGCCATACTGTTATTTCCTTTGGTGATCATTAAAAGTAGTTGTTTGCAAAATTAGCTATTAATATCAGTGGTTGGCACGCAACGTGCAAGAAAAACAAAGCAATGAGCTATTTTGAGGCTTGGTGGACATAACACTATATTAGGTTTGGGTAAAAATGGTCTGTTTATTACTAAAACCAAACAACTCGTTGTGTCATGTCCTATGTTCGTCTGTCATTTAGTCTGCATGTCTGTTTGTTTGATGCAAGCTTCTGCTTACCAAAACGGCCCAACTACATTTATGTTTACCGATATTTTTACATAATACATGAACACGTAGGCCTATATACATGTAATTGTGTATATTATTTTATGGAGGTATGGAAATAAAAATATGTGTATTTTAATTGAACTGAACAGTCCACCATATCTAAAAAGGCTAATATAGGCCGTTGTCGATTGTTCCATTGTAATGCCACATTATTCAGCTTCGTGCTGCCACTTGGTTTTTTAATAAAAATGAATGAATGGATACCTTATTCATATCATTCGTGTCTTTAATCTGTTCCTGCAGTGCGACGGTGGCAAAGCAACGGATTCAATGTACAGAGAGTTATTCAACAGGACAACCACTAAGATGATGATCGTAGGGGGCGGATGTTCCATCTCCACGGAACCAACTGCGCAGGCGTCGCACCATTGGAATCTTATACAGGTATATACCTTTCTATTGCATCGTCAGACTTTTTGACAACCGAGGTTGGTAAACTATGGAAAGTCATGCCAATCAGAAAAAGATAGCCATAGTTTGTAGAATTGATACACAAATATTTAAAAGTATGTTGAAGTTGTTGACAACAAATCAACAACATAATCATCTTTATTATAGAAAACGTTGAATTTTGTCACAGTTTGTTTTAACACTATACAATTGTTGCACGCTGTGACGGGGTCCATGGCACTCGAGAGGGAAAATGGCACCCGAGGCGAAACCGAGGGTGCCATTTTCCCTCGAGGATGTACAAAACCCATGGACCCCAGTCACAGCGTGCAACAATTGTTTTGTTATACTTTTGTTTAATTGTTATTCTTCTTCTCGAGATTCTGTTGTCATCTTCAAACATTATTACGACGGACTATTCATTGTTGAGCAGACGAACAAGAAACAATTCCCTCGAACCCGCGAATATTTCGTGCAGAGCGCTGGAAATCGGCAAGTCGAGCCATGTAACATGCGTTTTTTGTTGCGCGTCACGTGATTGGTTCTCGACCAATCAAACTTCACAGTTTGTTACCGAGGTATAACAAGATTGATTAGTGCTAACAATCAGCCGCCCATGCCAACCGGTGCTCTTTGTTTATGCATGCTGAGATGTCAATATGATGGGATTTTCACTAGCAAACAGCAAAACACCCCAAAGAATGTTTCAATTAAAATCAGAATAATGAATATTGGTCCCATGTCTTCATCTAATACGGAATGCGTCAATGCGACATTGCGAGCTAACAAAAGGAATGTAATCACCATGACTTCTATTTCAGCTATGCCAAAATACAAGTCATAGTTAGCTATGACCTAAACGAGACATTCTCATAATTCTAGTTTGTATTAAGCCCGGTTCGCAAAAGCGAATTTAATTTTGGTAATGCAATAATCATTATGCGCGCAGTTTTTCCCAATGTGAGACTTTGGAACGCTAGGTGGCAGCACACTTGCCAAGTTAAATTTCCATTGTTTACATTGTTAATGTTAAGAGCACGTGCACAAAACCAACAACAATTGATTTATCTGATAAGTCTGCTGCCACCTAGCGTCCCAAAAGTCCCTCATTGATTCAATTCTTATCTTGACTAGATTTCAATAGCGGCCTCACCACTGCTCTCAAACCGGGACCTGTTTCCCCGGACGTTTCGGCTGTTACCCCCAGAGTCTTCGTTCAACGTCGCCAAGCTCGCTATGTTCCAGGAGTTTGACTGGACCAAAGTGGCCACTCTGCATCAGTCAGTGCCGTTGTTTTCCCTGGTAAGTATTGATGGATTGCACATGATTTTATGACCGCCATCTTTGATGTGAAACAATGGAAAAGTGCACTCGTGTTCGCGCTGAGCAGCCTCTCATCAGCCAATAATAGCCTTTCATGCGTGCATGCATAAAAGATGGCATCAAATGCAAGCGGTTTATCAAACAATGTTCAATAATAATATAGCACGGGGTCGACTCAATTATTGAGTCTTGGACACAAGGTTCTGCTTATCGGCTGAAACTAGTCAGGTTACCTTCCGACACATAGAAAAATGCAGGAGAAACGCCACTACGAAATAGTTGACTTCTGGTTACCAGCCGCTGTACAATATTTGTAGCAAAGATCGATCTTCAGGCTCATGAGGGGCCTAGCTACAATCCCGGCAAAAATGTTCGGGCCACTTATGCCAAACGTTACATAAAACCATTCCATGTCCACGTCCCTCTGGCAAGAAACGTTACTAACAATACCCCCCCCCCCCCGTTCAATGTTGACTGGAAAGCAGAAGGCCGTGTGATCAGAACAAACAAACAAACCAACAATGAAATGGGGCAGGGGGCCGGGGCCAACGAGAAATGGCCGGGATTGTAGCCTGAGCCGAATCTGAAGCCATTGCCGTTGAATCGAAAAGGGTCATAGACTCTGAGCCCGCAGTCACATTCGCAAAAGGTAAAGGAACTGATGATGAATGATTTGTTGCGGGGTTGAATGTCTTCGCAGTTAAAGTCAGTTGAATTCCCAACTGGCTGTTCCAGAGACACGCAACATAATGTTTAGCCATATGATTCATAACGGCATGGTGCAGTCCAATCTGAAATCACTGGGCGTAAAGTCAATTTAGTTTTGTGATACATTCAATTTCCAATTATAGATACAGTGAATGAAAAGGGAGGAAAAGTTACAGGGTTTAGGTACTTTTTGTAACTTAATACACGGTGTATTAAATTACAAAAGTACCTATAAACCCTTTTACTTTTCCTCCCTTTTCACTGTATCTATAATTGGAAATTGAGTGTCCACAATTTGACATTTTGTCACAGTTTGAAGATAATGAAAGAAGAAAGCTTCCCTTAAAATTATACTTGCTGAGGTGCTGTACTTTTAAAGTAATGAGTAAAGAAATGTCACGAAAATAATTTTGTGTCGTAAAAAAAAGGGGAAAAAACTTTAAGAGTGTCTTACCTATCGCTAAAATAGTGCAACATGTCAGTGTTCGATACCCTTCAAGTGCTATACTTGTCAAAACCTAAAAACATTCAATGACGTCACGTTGATGTATAGACTGTACATTTTGTGCACAGAATGTTCAGTTAGGCCGTGTCCGAAACGGCGACTTCGGCTACAGCTACGGCTAGGGCGCGCGCGTCTGCCTATTCTTCAACACTGGTAGACGCGCTGATCTATAGACGTAGCTGTAGCCGAAGTCGTCGTTTCGGACACGGCCTTAATTCCTGAATTTTGACGACGAGTGCATCACATAACTCAATTTGACATTGGAAATCCTCTTTGAGATTATGCACTTAAAAGTAGCTCGTACGTTTTTCCCTTTTGTTTAAATGGTAACATGAAGCTGTTGCCGTCAAAACGCTACTGACAAATATTGCCACTTAAATCTGAATGGCTGTCATCTTTTAGTGAAGTTTGTTCGAGTCTGTCATTAATTTGATGAAAGGTTCCGCGAGCAATGTAATGGTGTAATAAGTTGAAAAGATGATGGGTTCAAATAATTGTCTGGAGCATTTTAAACAATTAAAATTAAAAGTGCAATACATAGCATTAGACAAAACCGGAGGCATTATGTGAACAATTTGAAAACAAATTAGAGGAGTTGATGAGTGCTTTTAAGTGCAGAAGCGAGTTCCAATTAATGCGTGGTCTGCGCCAATTATTCAAAATCGTAACCGTAAAATGAAAGTTTATTCATTTCATAGACTGGTACCCTGTCTTTATCCGCGAGGATAAGGACAGGTATTGGTATATACAGAACCAGCGATATCATTGGATAAAACGCCTTGTATTACAGTAGACTAACATCCATATAATATTGATGTTTTGTGAACGTGTAGGCCTATGTTGAATTTGATTGCGAAATGGATGCAAGATCAATGGTCTGTATTACATTTTTGATTAGAATTTCACTCCAATCGATCGTAACTAATCGTAATCACATCTGCACGTGATTTTGTCCTTATTTCAATCGATGATAGTAAATTTCAGTCTAAAACTCTAAGAGAGATATCAACGTACCTCGTGATCGTCAATGTATTGACTGTGGCTGAAGGCCAATCTCTGGCGTTAATCAAGAGCCTCGAAGTGTGACGTCAAATCTTCAAGCTACCATTTTCATTACCCTTACCACGAAAATTATTTGTTTAATTGTTACTTCATCATTTCGAAACTACACTTACAAGTGGATGCAACCTTTGTTATTTAATACGGCTGACGTTTAGTTGAACCTTCTAAAGGCACTGGACACTACTGGTAAATACTCAAAACAATAGCATCAAATCTTTCTTGAACGAGCAATGGAGAGCAGTTGATAGTATAAACCCCTGTGAGGTAATTATCTGTTTCAACAGTAAATAGCCAGATGCTGAGGATCTTTGCTTGAGTATTGTAACAACAAGGATCACATATGTTTTTTCTTTTACCATTCTCTTGCAATTTCAAAGACCAATTGAGTCCAAATTTTCACAGATTAGTTCATTTATGCGTATGTTAGAATACTGGTCTTTGACAATAACCGAACGTGTCCAGTGCCTTTAAAATGTTTCAACTCTTTGCTTTTACGCAGTTAATCATGCATATTACACACGCGTGCCACACGAACACTTCTTAATGGCTGATTGCCTAAAATCCAATATTGATTGGAACACACTTTAAATCAGGGAGCTGATTGGATCTAATTTGGCGGATTGCAATTATTTCGCATGTAACTTTTTGTAAACCTGTTTGTATAATCAGCGTGAACACGAGTTCCTTTCGTGGTTATTCAACTCTGATTTATGTTATTGTATCACTTAGGTCTGGAATTTAATCCGACAGATTCGATTTCCGAATATTGTTGACAGAGAAGGGCCAAATTTGATTCGTTGTTTTGTGTATAGTTTTGCGGTTTACCCGTTTTTTCTTGTTCCGTTGTGTGCTTCCTTTTAAAAAACCTTTTCTTTTAATAACATAATATATACATGTGGACTGTCAATGAAGTCACAAGTGGAAGTCTGTCCCCCAAGGGACTCTCAGTGATCAAAAAAATGGATCTATTTCCCGTGGGCGAAGGCTGAGTAAAATATATACCTCTTTTGGTCACTCACAGGCCCGAGGGGGAGGGGGGGGGGGTGATAGACGGGCACTACAGTGACTGATTTATGCCAGTCCATGTGTTTTTCGAAACACCATGGTCCGAAAGTACTGCGTGAACGGATTTCTTTGATAAGCAAATTGGATGGGGCACCAGGCAAAACAATGTAAACTTTAAAAAGAATGTACACAACATTTTGTTTGGTAAGCAGTTTGCAACAGCTAATTCTGTTTTCTCCTTTCTTCATCTTGTACTACAGTCAATGGCTGACTTTCATCGGGATGCGAAGGACATTGGAATCGAAATAATAACCGCAGAGACATTCGTCAATAATCCGAAGGTACCGTTGGAACATATAAAGGTAACAAGTTAAAGGAACACGTTGCCTTGGATCGGACGAGTTGGTCTATAAAAAGCGTTTGTAACCGTTTGTTATAAAATGCATATTTTACTTTTAAGTTATCTTTCTAACCATAATGCATTTTGTAACAAACGGTTTCAAGCACTTTTCAAAGACCAACTCGACCAATCCAAGGCAACGTGTTCCTTTAAAGGGAACATATACCTTTTTTTTTTAACCGTTTGATTGTTTTCTCCTTTAACGAAGATGCGACAATAGCAAAAAAATAACATGTGAACATTTTATTTAACAAGGTGGTTATACGTTTTTGAAACATCGCCGAAAATCACGTGCGTGTCAAACGCAGGAATAGTAATAATAATAAACAACGCTTATAAAGCGCCTTACATCCATGACTGGACCCCAAGGCGCTGTACACATTAAAATAGCTCCAAACAAGGAAGAATATTTCCTAATACGAATTCTCAGATTCAAATTTTAGCGCATACAAAAATTGTATATTGTTTGCATAACCACATTTTTATTCCAAGTGAAATGTTTCTCAAGATGCTTCATATTATCGAAGGCTGATGTATCGGCCTTTAATCCACAATTCGTATTCCTTTACTTTTAAGAATGATTAACCAAGCGTATACCTTCCCAATTGAGGTAATCTATTCATGAATAGGTCTGCCGAATGGCAGTTTATTTACAGATCACCAAGGGAATCAAAGACACACAAAACGCAGGAGTTTTGGTCAGAAGTAGTTATCCTTGCCATATATACTCGTAACCATACGTTGTCAAGATGGTTTTAAAATACACAATAGAAAACCTTGAATGAGCACTCAATTAGTATTTTAAATGATACTCGTGAGACCATCTGTTTCATCACAAAGTCCTCAGTATTATAATTTTTATCACAAACCACTCCCGACAACATTTTTATACATTTGATATTTGTTTGTAGTTTATACCCTTACACCATAATATGTTTATGAACACACAAATCAAGTTCTTGATTCCCAATGCAACAATAACATTTGCTACACCAAAACCTTATATAAATTGTATTTTTAAGGTATTAAACAGGATTGGTTGAGCTGACGAAATAGTTGCAAACCGTGTTCGTGTTTTGTTTGTCAACCATACTAAATAAATGATCAAGCCTGTGAGTGTGTGCCTTAAAGGCAGTGTACACTATTGGTAATTACTCAACATAATTATCATCATAAAACCTTTCTTGATTACCAGTAATGGGGAGAGGTTGATAGTATAAAACATTGTGAGAAACAGCTCCCTCTGAAGTGACGTAGTTTTCGAGAAATCAATAATTTCCCACGAATTTGGTTTCGAGACCTCAAGTTTAGAACTTGACGTCTCGAAATCAAGCATCAGAAAACACACAAATGCGTGTGACGGAGGGTGTTTTTTCTTTCATTATTATCTCGCAACTTCGGCGACCGATTGACCTCAAATTTTCACAGGTTTGTTGTTTTATGCATATGTTGAGATACACCAACTGTGAAGACTAGTCTTTGACAATAACCAATAGTGTCCACTGTATTTAACCGTTGTGTGAGTCAGGGAAAAATTATGAGAAAACAAACATTGTTGAGCCTATAACAACCGAAATCAGCCGTTGCATTTTGGTTTTCAGATACAGTTGACTCGAATATATGACTTCATTCATTTTAGAGAGGCATGTACAGAAAAACTTGCTCTATTAGAAACTTCATAGTCAATCAATTTTCAAACACAACTTCAGCAAAAATGTCCCCCCCCCTAGCAATCATGTATAATATCTCTAATCATAAATAACATTTTCACCGAACCATTGATGGTTGTTATAGTGACCAGGGGTAACAATGTGAAGCGCTTTGGGACGTCCTCCTGGTGTGAAAAGCGCTATATAAAAACGGGTGATTATTATTATTATTACAGAACTTGGGAGCCCGGATAATAGTAGCAGGTCTTTACGGCAACATGGCGAGGAAGGTGTTCTGCGAAGCCTACCACCAGAACTTGTATGGAGCCAAGTATGTATGGATCATTACAGGTACATAGTTATGTCTTGGACTCCTTGCATTGGAAGCCATTGCTGGGGAAAAGCATTTATTATTCAGAATGTACACAATAAAAATATACAATGAACACAATTGATACGTTATTTGTTGAGGTTCGGCGAGGGAGAATAGCCCTACCTCACATGCTAAAAAAAAAAAGCATATCAAATCTCGAAAACATCTCAAATTTGCAACTGACCATCGATAACACGATTAGAGTTATGAAGATGTCACATAATGCATTAATTTGTTTTTTGTATAAAAAAAGGAGCACTTTTTTGGTCATTTAAGTATCTTTCTTAAGGTCTGACCACTCTAAATTTAATTCTGAACCAACGTTTTTCTTACTAAGCTTTTCAGCCTATTTCATTACACATGCAAGAGCCCAAGGGCCAATAACAGGGTGGTGAGCAGGAAACAAGATCAATTCTCAGTTTTTAAATGCATATGCAATCCAAAAATGGGGGAAAATCCATACAATCAGGGCTCAATTTCACGGCTCTGCATACCGTAAGCAAGAATAAGTGTTTACGGAAGCAGGGGAATCTGCGCTTTTAAATCAAGCGTATTTTAAAGATTAGCAGGGAATTATTTTGCTTCTACGCGTGCGTACTTTACGTGAAGAGGCGTTTGTTATAAAATGCATATATATGAGTAAGAAAGATGTTTATTAAAAGTAGAATACAATGATCCACACAACTTTGCCTCGAAGTTGCGTGGTTTTCGCAAAGTAAAAGGACAACCACGCAATTTCGAGGCAAACTTGTGTGGATCATTGTATTCTACTTTTAAACATCTTTCTAACCATATACATTTTATAACAAACGGTTACAAACGCTTTTTATGGACCAACTCGTCCGATCCAAGGCAACGTGTCCCTTTAAGATCAATCTTAGCTGTTTGTGAAATCGGTATAATTAAACAGCTAGCACATAAATTGTTTGCTCCGCAAGCGAAGAGGACACCAAACATTCTGCGATAAACAGAGCCATGAAACTGGAAAGGAACTGAAAACTCAATCCACACTTAATGCTCCATTAAGACTAGTCTGGGACCAAATTTTACCCATGCCTTGTAAGCCTACAAAATTGAATTTTTGTTATCAAACTCTATTCTATTTTCCCAATACTAGGTTGGTTGGAATCAAACTGGTGGCAGGTACCAGACGATTCAATTGATTGCACACTGGAGCAGATGAACGAAGTAACAGCCAATCAGTTCGCTGTATACATCAATAATCTCCCGCCAGACGAAACCAGGACACCATCCATATCTGGGCTGGTAAGAAACCTGGGGCTGCTTTCACGAAACGCTAGCAGCAGACTTGCCAGGTGAATTGTCATTGATTACGTAGTTCTGAGCATGCGCGCTTTACCGAGAACAATGGATTTTACCTGGTAAGTCTGCTGCCACCAAGCGTCCCGAAAGTCCCCCATTCTTCCTAAACTTAGGATGGGTTCAATCCGTCATAACATGTTAGGAATAGTTTGGTGAAATCGACGCCTGGTGGGACTGATTCCGCAGCTAGCATAGGTTGATCTTTTAACTGTGTATCGATCTTAATTGCTAAGCGAAGAGTGATGTCACTCAAATCACCATGGTAGTACTGACAGCACTTTAGGATTTATTTTTAGTGCTTTGGGAAATGGAGCAGATTTGATCGTGAATGTCAAGGCTTTTCATGTAAAACCTCCTTCTTGCCATCTTTTGTTTGAATGTTCACTTCTTACTTTCGATTGCTGTGTAATGTATCTAGTATATGAATGTTTACGAGCAAGATCTGGAAGGGCACATCTTTTTTTATATGACAGTTTTTGACTGAAAAACAACAACATTTCTGTTTATTCTGTGCAGACAACCGGCGAGTTCCTGAGGAGATTTCAAGTGATTTCAGGCTTGGACAATCCTGAGAGTATGGCGGGTTATCTAGACATTAGCCTGGTGTATGACACCGTGTGGACGGAGGCACTCGCCATGCATGAAGCAGAGGCTATGCTAATGGAACTTGGTAAATATTCTTGCCACTATAGTTCTGTGCAGTAAGGGTTGGAAGGAAGTTTTTTCTGGCTGACAGAACCCCCCCCTTCAGCAACACACACACAAAAAACACCCAAACAAACAAACAAACAAACAAACAAACCAACCAACAACCAAACCAACAAACAAACAACCACTCGAAAACAATACAAGAAAAAAAGCTAACTTCACATAACAAAACACCCCTAACATACAAGCAAACAACTCCCAAGCAACACAAAAACAAGACAATAAACAGAAAACAGCCACGATCAGCATAACATACGCGTGTCCGACTTTCGACATGATTAACGTGAAATTCAATTTTCCTTTTCAAAGTCCGTTTTATTCGCACGGGAATTAAAAGCAATCTATATCACATTGTAGCTATTTGAGATAAAAATATGGTTCTTCAGATGGATTTTCCGACCGATCCCATAAGTAAAGTCACAAAATTCTAAATAATCTGACTATTTCAGATCCTCCCAGGACCCTGGCTGAGTTTGACTACGATGACGTCACTGTGCAGATTCTATTTGACATTATCAGCAATATGACATTCGAAGGAGTATCAGTGAGTACTCTATGTTATAGTTCTTTATTTTAACTTCAAACTTTTTAATTCAACATTATGTTAAATTTGCATCTGGACTGTCTTTTGGAAAATTTTCTTCCATGCAAATTATCATTATTATTAAACTAAATGGGATTTTAGCCCATGAGGTGCAATTTTCTGTTTTTTAATTCTGTTTCTTCTTCTTTAGTGTGTAACCAGGCTTTCTGATTCTTCTCCGATTATTTACTCTGTTTTCGGGGTGGAGGCCTAACATGTTGAACAAAGAACATTTGTTTTCATCAGCACATTTTGTCCATCCGAACTGTATCTCTTTGGAACTCCTTGCCTGCGTGCAAGTTACCCTCCCTCCTGCAATCTATCTAGACTGTTTTAAGAGGAATATCATTTCAAATCCACAGTTTCCTTGACTTATTGTGGTGTCTTTCTGTAACCCCACCAAACCAAAAGTGGCCTTGTTTGGTGGCACTATTGTTATTCTCTTTCACTAGTTTCATATTGTGACTCACACAATGTTTACAGGTTTATTATTCCATGTAAAGTTGATCCTTGATCACACAGAACATGAACACTCTCTGCGACTATTTTTTTAGCTTTTACCAATCCTGTATAATACCTTAATTGTTTTTAATATTATTATTTTAAAAGTTGCTCTCTTTTCATTGAATAACTTCAGGGACCGGTGAAGTTCAACTACTTTGGCGACAGACTCGGAGTGCTTGATATTCTACAGTTACAAGGTTAATCTAAAAAACATATATTTATTAATAAACGATTTGTTTCTTTCTTTAAATCACTGATAACTTAGACTTAATTGGCGACGATCAGTTGAATTTGGTCAATAGACCAAAATGAAAGGCACTGGACACGTTTGGTAATTGCCAAAGACCATGATTTTCCCTTGGTGTAAGCCAACATTATGCCAACATAACAAACCTGTGAAAATTTGGGGCTCCAGTTGTCAGCAAAATATGTGCAAGAGAATCAAGAAAGAAAAACCCTTGTTGCATTACCTTGTGTGCTTTCAGATGCGTAATAAAAGGCTTCAGCTGAAGTATTTTATTATTTAAATTAGAATTTACCTTTTTCTCAAAAACTATGTTATTTATTCAGAGGGAGCTGTTTCTCACAGTGTTGTATACTGCTCGTTACCAAGTATAGTTTAAATGCCATCAATTATTTTGGTTTATTACTTATAGTGTCCAGTGCCTTTAAATGTAACCCTCGCCTTGAAGTGGGCGTCCGCCCATGTGGTGTTCGGCGATTTCTCATGAAAAAAAAACTTTTAGAGAAATTTTCGCTTCATTATATTGATATTATTGTGATTTGTTTGATTTAGACGGCATTTCTGTATCCGTGGGAGTTTTGGAAGCAACTGAAGACACTGTAGAGGGTATTATTTGGGATAAGAATCGGCCAATCTTCTGGGAGGGTGAGTGGGTGCATTATAATGTTATGAACTTGCTCTGACTGTCTGTAAATGTATTAATCATTATTCTCAATTTTCATTTATTTATTCACCAAATATTTCTTTTTCATATTACGCCAAACCTTCAAATTTCATTTCATTTCGGTTTTAATCACCAAAAATAGGAGCAAGGATTAAAAACAACTTTAATTTCACATGATTACATTATTTTAGCCTCAAATGTTAATGTTCACTTAATGATTCTCATTGAACAAAAAGTTGTATACTACAGGGAGGCTATGTTCCATTTAAGTTTTATCCATAAAATCACGGCAAACCTACGACTTTACTTTACCCAGTAAGTATTATGATTAATTACCCTGTGTAATTACTATAGACAAAATCATCAAATTTGGGTCTCTTCCGAAATCAACAATTTGCTTTTACATTAAATGTGTTAGGTGGGGCGCCACCTATTGACTTTATTATTGAGCGAGAAGATCGACAGACGATTCACCTGCCAGTGTTCATCACGGGCGTCATCTTCGCCCTGTTGGGAATAGCACTTGCCTGCTGTTTCCTCTCATTCAACATTTACTTCCGGAAACTGCGGTAAATACAGTTTTTTTATGATTGTTTTTGGTTCTATTCCCAAAATGACCATTTTTGTATTTGAGAAGTTCCAAGGTCGATTAAGTTTAGTGATTAAACCATTTGGAAGAAAACTAAATCTAAGCAATCGGATTATGTGCAAGACTGATTTGTCCGCAAATAGTCTTTATATTCCATCCACTTTGAGGCTATCTGAGCAACAGTAGATGATAGTTGACTTTACAAATCCATGAAGCAATAAAGTGTCATGTCCAGAGAAGGCTAGTTTATGTGAAAATAATGTGGAAATAATGTGAAAATAATATGGCAAGAGTCAACTGGCAAAATAGTTTATGTGTATCTGGCGAATTGTGTTCTAGTAATACTTAAATCGTCTCTCAAATTACAGTGTGATCAAGATGTCGAGCCCGAACATTAATAACTTGATGCTGATTGGTGGGATACTCGCCTACGTGTCGATCATCTTTCTCGGTGTCGACACTAACGTCACTTCCCAGGATACGTTTATCTGGATGTGCAAGGTGACCAGCGTTAAATTTGATAAAACAATAAGGTTTAACACTAAATCATGGCACATTAATTAAGTGTTATGCCTTTGGTCAAAGCCCTTGGACTGGACCATTTCACCATTTAAGAGGGGAGGTCCCAGAGTTGTGAATTTGTGTTTACTTCGTGCAAAACATTGTACAGACATACAGACCAATACCAGTTATAACCCGCTGATAAAATTGAGCCATCTGTTCCTTATTATTTTGTAGCAGGTTAACCTTAATGCCTTTATACACTGTAAAAACTGCGATTAAAATGTACTCAAATTTGTGTCATAGATACAAAAAAGACAGTCAAAATAAACTCATGAAGTTAAAGTTACACAAGTGTATATTATTTTGTTGGCAGAAATTAGTGTTATTTTAACACCCTTCGAAGTAAATTTTGATTACTGATTGGTATATATAACGTAACAGCATCCAAGTTGTCTTCAAACACCCGAGTTTTTACAGTTTATGGACTCCCAACCCCCCTCCACACTGCCGTTCAAACTTGTCGCCTTAATTAATTGGTATAGCCAGTATTACTGGCAACACTGGCCCAGTAACTATTCGAACCATTTGGGTGAAGTTGTGTAATAATTGGGGTATTTCAATCAGAACTTGGTTTTGAGATGATTTGTCAATAATATAGCCAAAGTGATTTGTAAATGACGTCACACTTTGATTAGTAAGATGTGCACTGGTAACATCAATCTTAGTTTGTACAACCGCGATAGTTCCTAATCAGCGCTAAAGTTCAAACATTTTCAATTTATATTTTCACTTATGAAATTAACCTTTATATATTATGTTGCAGGCTAAGACTTGGTGCCTGTCTGTTGGTTTCTCTTTAGCCTTCGGTTCAATGTTCAGCAAGACGTGGCGTGTACATAAAATATTCACCAACAAAACAGCGAAGAGAATGGTAAGCTTTAACATCTTTTCAGTGAAAATTAACCGATTCTTGTTCTAAATTTTTCAGGTTTTAGTTTTTTGAAACCAAATGGCAGTCAAAATATTCTCAAAAACATTCTAACTTATTAAACACATGTTTGTTGGCGTATGTGAGAAAGTCACTTTTTGCAGCCATTGGGATTGGAAAATTACATTTGGAGATTTTGTCCCTTCGAGTGTTGTGTCCCTAATAGTTTTGACTGGTTGTAGCTTTAGGTTCGCTGTTCTGAGAGTTCTTGGCTTCACAGCCGGAATAAATGAAATGAAATGAAACACATTCTAAAGTTTCATGATGAGGTTCTTGAAAAATTGCGAGAAACCAATAAGTGTAACACCATTAAACATTGCCAGATGTTACATTAACTTAAAGCAATATATGTCACTTCTCATTAAGGTTGTTAAAGATTCCAGGTTGTTCAGCTGCGTGGCCTTCCTGGTTCTTTTCGATGGTATCATTTTGATATTGTGGGAAGTGTTTGACCCTCTCGAGGTCATAGAGAACGTTGGAGCTAAAGTGGTAAGAGTCTACTAAAGTTGCACAATACATGTAGGCTATAATATATCACTTCGTAAGCACAGCTTTCTACTTTTGTTTTCATTTTTTTCATGGCGTAACTCCATCTGCAGTGGCACTATTCTTCCTGTTTATATGTTTATGTGGGTTCCCTTACAATATTTTAATTATATTGTTCGTTAGATTTCCGAAACATGGACCCTGTGGTAAAACTTGAATCGTACAATTAATTAATTCAAACCCGTGGGCTTAATGAAACGTGTGCAATCCTGCATGTCTATGTGACAGAAATGTTAACATTTGTTAAAATTACTTTGTACACCCATAACACTTCCGAGTCAGATTTGACTCAAATCCGGGTCCCCGTAGAGGGCCTGATGACCATTTGTGTGTATATAAACCTTTTCGCAAATACTGGGGCGCGCGCGTAAAGCTTGGAATTAGATGCATTGTGGTCTAGCTGATAGCAAAATTTGATTCATATATATCCCACAATGCACCTCATTCAACAGTCTGCGCTTGCGCATTGGTATTTGCGATAAGGTCTATGACAGAATGTCTTGATTTGTGGGTTATTTAGACCGACAGCTACAATGATGATATTGTATATACACCAATACGTATGATGTGCCAGTCAGCCAATCAGATCTACTGGATTGGGGCCTTCTACATCATCAACGGTCTACTTCTAGTATTCGGAGCGTTCTTAGCCTGGGAGACCAGAAAAGTATCCATCCCGGCACTCAATGACTCTAAATATATAGGTAAGATGTAGTTAATTAAGCTTACATTTTTCGTAAAACAAATTATGTGATATTTGTGTGAAAATATAGTGTCAGTTTATGCTGTTTTCTCAGAAAGTTTGAACTGCATTCCAGCTGAATGTTTCGGATGAGACCTCTTTTGCATCTTGTGTATAAATTTGCCCCTTAACCACTGAACCAGCATTACTTTGACAAAAAAAACAGTCTATCCTCTTTTTCAATAGAGAAATAACCATACACACATACTAAAGAATAACTAACTTTTTAGTTTCAAATTGTTTTTCCAGGTATCTGCCTTTATAACATCATGATTCTATCTTTCCTTGGAGCACCTGTGTCCTTCGTCTTAGAAGAGAGAAATTCTCACTACATTCTGGTCTCGGCAGTTATCTGGATGGCAACCACACTTACACTTTGTGTACTGTTCGTTCCTAAGGTATGCAGGTTTTGTCCAAGTTCTGCTTATTAGGTTCCTTTTGAGTCCATGGAAACTCTAAAGGCTGGGATGATCCAAAAGGAAATTGTGTACACAATCTATGGCAAACTCTTTAGGAAAAAACAAAAGAATGCTCCACAAGTGTGGACTTTTAAGAATGTGTATGTCGGGTGTATATGTGAAGTTTTTTTAAATTGAATTATATGGAATGAAGGGTATAAAAAGGACACGGTAAAAACAATTATTCCGTTCGCAGTTATAAATTATCTATGAAAAAAAGTAGTGGAAAAAATAAAAAATATGATATCAACGGAATATCAAAGAAACTGTTCTTGATTCGTTGTTAAAAAGGGACATCGTACACTCTGGAAACTTGTGGATCAAATTTGGCTCGGATTCGGGGTCCCATGAGACTTTACCTTTTTCCGGATCAGACTGATCCTTTTCTGGGTCAGACTGACCCAGAAAGTCATTAAAAAGGAGAATTTGTCCTCAGAATCTGGGTATTTTATACATTAACTCTCCGTCTCTTTGACACAGATTCTCGGTCACTTTGACGCCAATATGCTTCATGTCTTACGGGACCCAGATCCGGCTCAACTCTGACCCGGACTAATTTAAAGTGTAAGCATAAAGAGGGATCCATCATTTCTCTTGAGTATTGACACGATCAATTATTAACACATTACAGATAAAAACTCGGAACGATGTCCAGCCAGCTCAGAACACCAATGTAACTGCAGTCACAGCTCAAAACCTTCCTAGCGGAAGTACTACCTCCGAATCTAAAACTGAGCTTGTGCGCCTGCGTAAGGAAGTTGGTATGTTGCGAAAGAGAGTTAAGGAATGCAAGTGCTCTTCGGTAAGTTAACATGACTCTCATCAAGGATTTCTTTTAAATGGGGGAGGGGCGGGGGCACACTGTTTAAAACTGTTTATGATGACAATTTTTAAAATAATTATTCTTTGCCGAGACCTAGACGTTCTACATTGGTTTGTGCATACGTAGGCCTATGCGTAGGCCAATATTAAAGAACTGAACTGAACTATGTGGCCAAGTTTGGGTGCATTTTAAATGTTGGTTGTACAGAATTAGACACTGCTTTTTACAACTGGAGAGGGTGATGGCCACACCTTACAGTGTGTGTAGAAAGAAGCTCTCAAGATGAAATTAACGCGTGGATACGAAGCGAACCTTTTATGGTACGAACCGATGAGCGAAGTGCAAAGCCTTTGGTTTGTTAAATTTAGGACACATCAGAAAATTTGTTTGCTGACTATTTAGCTACCAAGTTCAAAATTTGTTCGACAAGTACTTTTCTTTTAAAGATTCTTTAAAATCCGATACTTCTACCAGGGCCACGTGTCCACAGTCCCCCCTGGATTCGCGCGCGAAAAGTGAAATTGACTATTATGCCTTTATTGATACTTGTTTTTAGTGAAGACTTCTCTATAAACTTGTGGGTCGTTACCTAAAAACACCGTGGTATTGGACTTGCCTCGTTGTTTAATGTCAAAAGTATTTTCGATTTGACGTTCTCAGCATTGGTCCGGGCCTAGTGGCAATGAATATTCATTATAAAATATTCATCGAGAATAAGTACATTTCATTGGTTCATTTTTTGCAATATTGATAAACTACAATACAGAAAAAGTAGAACCGCGTCCGGGTCATACTTGAGTGCAGCGTCAGGCCACAATAAGGTGTTGGCCAGATTTAGGTTTTGGCCACATTTAGGCCAAAGGTTCGTAATACATGCAGGCTTTTAAGGACTTCACGGGCACAAATTAATAGATGACAAAACTCGTTCACTGTGGTTTCAACTCGTACCTTTCTGTGATTTATTACTATTAAGTCTTTATTATTAAGTCGCTCACTTCTTGAGGAAATAATGTTGACAAGTTCACATAAACTCACGGTGATAACACAACATACAAAAATCGTGAATGGCTAATTAGTAACAAGCCACATTCTGCTTTACAAAACGACGTGTTCAAATGTTAATGATGAAACGTCCCTTTTTTTAAAAACAAAACAACGAACAAGAAAAACAAGGTGCTTTATGAACAAAATTTTAAAAATAAGAACATGAAATTGGTACGGTTAATTAAAATATTTTTTTTTAAAATTCAACTTTTGATAGTAAACTTTAAATTCCGGCATCAAACGAGTATCCCTGTCTCTGAAAAAGTTACAGGTATCTTTGTTTTTGATTGGTTGGTCGAATGATTGATTGACTGGAATTAAATGTGCTTTTGTTCACAGGAGGCTACATAAAGGGAAAGTTCGAACGATGATTGGTCAGGACTGCAACAGTCCGAAACGGCTTGCGTTCAAATTTCATCGATTCAAAGTATAATTCGTTAAAACAAATATCCCTCCAATTTGTGTGGTTTTACTTCTGTACCTTGTGAAATAACACGGTCTCAAAGTTTAATGAGTCAACGATTTTGTTCTACTATGGCGTTGAAGCAGACAAACGCAAAAGGAATGTTCGACAAAACAATGAGTTAAAAGACGAAGCGTCACCAGAATTGACTGTCAAAAAGGAAACTCACAAAAATGCATTCGTTTGGTTTGGTGTGACCTAATAAAACTCAGAATTTTCAAAGAGTATGATGTGATTTACTGTACAGAAGCAAAATGATCAGGTAATGAGATATATAATTAAAATATAAGAAATAAAATTAAAATTATATTTGTTTAATGTTTCAATAAAAGTGTTTAAAAGTGTTGTAAACCTGTATTTTCAAATCCAACGCATGTTTGGGATGTGTTCCTATAGGGAAAAGTATGCAGACGTTATAGTGAGCAAACTGCCTTGATTACAGTATATATTATTTTGTTGACGAACAACAATCGCATTGGAGATCAGTAAAGTATTTCTGTTAAGCAGTCGTTTCGGAAATCGTTTTTATTATTTAAGAAGACAAATTTTAAACAAAAAAAAGTTTAAAGTAGGAAAGAAAAACATTAAAATTACAAATAGGGATGGCTTCATGACTAAATTTGTACGTTTGGACCGCACCAAACAAGCCATTTTGATTCACTGTAAAATACGTTTCTGGTCTATGTGGTATTATTCGAACAGTTTTGTATTACTTTGTGATTTTTTGACCAAAGTGTTAAGTTTGACATTATCCGTCCGCTACTATTTTTCGAAACCTATTAAGAGGTTGTGTTTGATTATGTATAACAGTGCCCCCGTAGCGAACAGACTGATGGGGTTTTCTTGTTTAAATAACACTTAAATTTACTTATATAATAAATACCACATAGAATTCTTAATTTGTATGTGAACTAAAGGAGAAAGTACCTTCCTCCTTGGTTACAGGTAACTATGCCGTACTCTAAAAACTCCCCGGTCAAAAAAGGCGACTTTCTGTGACGATAGGTGGCAGCAGACTTACCGGGTAAATATATTGTACTCAGAATTATGAGCATGCTCAGAACTACGATAACAATAGAAATTAACTACCCGGTAAGTCTGCTGCCCCCTGGCATTGGAAAGTCTCCAATTGACCCGGAATCCGGTTTTCTGTGAGGTCTGACCAACCTCTGGGTCAGTATGACCCTGAATCTGTTGTCAAAAAGACCCATAAATCGGTCAAACTGACACAATCCGAGGCAAAACAAAATGTTTTATTACGAGTCAGCCTGACACAGTTGAGGTCAGACCCATTGGAACCTAACTTTTTGTCAAGGCATTCTTATGGCTTGGACAGCTTCAGCTTCGTAGAGCCAGAATAGGGGTCAATTCTGACCCGGGAAGTTTGAGAGTGCAGTAGGAGTCACTCGTGCATACAAGGTACATAAACAGTGATTGTATATTAATAAACTGGAATTTTGAACCTACATTTGTGTTGAGTGCCTTGATTTGTAAGAGTTTGCAGGTTTTATTAGTTGGTGCACTATACTAAAATTTCCATACACTGTGTTCAATAATCTTTTCTATTTCCAGCCTTAGTGGTGTTCCCTAGACGGAGCGTGCATCGTGGTTGTGGATTGTACCATCGGAGTTTGAGTTGTCCATCAGAGTTCAGTTGACAGTCAAAGATGTGAGGAGGTCCGTCGGAATTGAAGATTGTGTAGTCGGTTTTGTGAGTTTGCTGTCGGAGTTGCAAGAAAGAAAGGTGAGTCCAAGTTTTAAGGTATCCGTCGGCGAAGTGGTGTGTTGCAGCCGTTGGAGTAGACCGGTCCCCTATCTTTATCCGCAAGGATAAAGACAGGTACTGGATTTATGTGTATACACATGTACGTCCGATTTGACTGCGAATTTACAGGTCAATGAAGGTTATGTGAATGATTGCGAGGTCAAAGGTGTATGGACGTAAAGGCTCAAGGTAGATACCGCGCGTAATATACGAGCATTGATGTGTTGTGCCAGATGTTCATGTTACCATTGGAGTTAGTCAGCAATTCGTATTTCTCAAAACTCCAACAGGACAATCCACCGACCACGGAGGCTCTCCTCTATGGAAGTGATACTATAGACCTTTCTGTTACAACGGAACACCGAATTTTTCGACATCAACAAATTATTCTCAAAAGTTACGCAAATCAAATCAACAAAAATGGATTAAAGAAAACAGTGAATTAAATTATCGACAGGCCTTTCTTATAACCCCCCCCCCCCCCACATAATTAAATAGGAGCTGAAACCCACCACCGGGTCCACAGAAGTAAAGGTCGGGTCATGTTGCCTTTAAGGCATTCATTTAAACAAAACTGTTCTTATACAAGTTGCTTTTGTGTTGCATTTGTCTGACGGGCTGTGTTTTTAGCATTCTTTAGAGAAACATCCATTAAAGTGAAGGCGGTGCTTTGATCTTGTCTGCATCGGTCGTGTCTCCATTTGCCTATTCGAAAAGAAAGAAGTTAAAGTATAAATTTAAATGGTTTTATACACGAGACTCGTTACTGCACCTTTTGAAGTGTTTTATGGATTATGTTACTGACGAAATTTGTCTACCTGATAGAGAATACTTGTTGTTCATCCCAAAATAGTAAATGTTTCTTTGTGCATTTCAAAATTTAACACAAAATGCACACAGCCTGTTTCACATGGGCTTAAAGAAGTTGAACCAAAAGAGGGTGCTAGCCAACTCACCCTCATTTAAAACATTCTGCTTCAGCCTACGTTAATTTCCCATTTATGAGACAGATCTCCGGCGGGCAGATTTCCCTTGGACACTAGACTTGATTCAAGTCCCGTTATCGTGCGAGAGGTCTATAAGCAGTCAATATACTAGCTATATTAGTGGTTCTGAGAAACAAGTTTGGGAATGCAGAGCAGTTTTCTAGCGATGGCACTGGATTGGGACTTGAGTCAAGTCTACTGGGACACCGGCACGGTAATTGCGGAAATCGCTTATTGAAAACATAAACATAGTGAAATGATATAAAAATGATGAGTATCCAAATGCATTTACCTGACATTTGCATGAATTCTTCAACTTGAATATTTCTCTCCGGAGGACTTGGTTTTCTCTCTGCATATCCATTGAATTACTAATACCCTGTTGGGTCATGGTTGTGTTCTTAGCTGGGGCCACATCATTCCTTGTCTTTATCTATAGAAGAGAGTAACAGCCTATCATAAAACAAACATTGCATCTTGTGTTTATTTGACAAGGATGTAAACAACAACTTACAATGCTTTACAATAGTTTAAAACAATTTTGAAAGAAGAAAATTAAACCGACCATGTTAAAACTACTTGTCACCGTCCCACAGTCTTCCAAGTGAACTAGAGAATGTATTTCACCATTCCAGGAGGAGACTCATAACAATACACGAGTGGGGGACAAGTGTGTCCAACAATGACGTTGCCACGACAGACTTACAGGTTCGTTTAGTGTATGTTTAATGGGAGTTCCCTCAGACAGCGGACCAATCTATGTTGCGAAATATCCAGCGGGTAAACGACCTTTCCCTGTCCACTCAAACTTATGTTTCTAATGCGTTTTCTCTTATAATTCATGTAAAATGGAACTTCTACTTGGCCAATAATATGCAGAGTAGTTAAAGACATGCAGTTGCTAGCCAATGGTAGTGTAACACACTGAAATGGTTTGAATTTGGAAAACAAAGGGTGGTTTCGGCTCAAGGTCGAATCCCCACCCCGACGGTTCAGGAATAAATAATCATCTCAAGCATCACCAAGTTTCAAGGGAAAAAAAAACAAGGAAATAAAAGCAACTAAAACAATAGTTAAAACCTATACCTTTGGAACAAATACAATACATAGTGTAATTGTAGTTGATAGCCAAATCAGTGCACATAGCAAGGCGTAGTATGTATTCCTATTTTCGACCACAAAAGACACCATAGCTCCCACGAAGGACAATATTAACACGTTGTAGATACACACACCTGCAGAAATAAACAACCAAAACATTCGGGTTAAAAAAAAGAGATTTGATAAAGGGTTAAGTTGAAGAAAATAACAAAATTTTAAACGTTCAAGGTTGGTATCGCGCGTTTTTCGCGAGCATGTAGTGTGACGTTAGATGCTCAAGTTAATATACCTCTTACACATAAAGGAGAAGGATTCGAGAACAAAATTTTACCCCAAGATTATAGTAATACCTTACCAATATATTTAGAGTCATTGAGTGCTGGGATGGTAACCTTGCGGGTCTCCCAGGCTAAGAAAGCCCCAAATATCAACAGCAAGCCGTTAATGATGTAGAAGGCACCGATAAAGTAGATCTGATGAACTGATTCACACATCATGCGGATTGGTATGTGAATTATGTCATCATTTTCCTCGTCAATCTACAGGTTAAAACAGAGGAGAAGAACAGTAGGTTAAACTTATAAAAATATTAACAAATAAAATCCTTTATACTAGGCGATGTACAAATATTTCAATGAGCGATTTTAATGAATACAAAGGATTGATTTAGCTGTACAAAATGGTGTTCATTTTTGTGTGATCACACTTGTACATAATTAAACCTTTGAACATTTTGGTTTAATCCACTTTAATATTTGAAGAAAAAAGTGAAAAACAGTCGAACAAATTCAGCCTGCAAACACATCGTCTTGTTCTAGCATTTTGTTGCCTTTGTTGTAAGGCTTCAGATACAGTTTTTCTTGACTTCATTTCATTCAGAAGGAAATACTAAACATTATTTTTTTATCAGTAGGCCTACCATTTCTGTATATCAACTTCAACTTTTCTTGGTAAAATTTGGACTGCTCCATTTCACTCGGCTTCGGTGGACAGTCCAAATTTTACCTTGCGATATTATTCCTCCCATTCCAACCTGAGCCACTCAATATTTGTATACTATCATTTTAATTGTGAGTTTAATTCAAATAAACGAAACTGTTTCTTACCACTGCGGTTCCACGTTGTCTGTTTGCGGACACTGGATCAACAATTTCCCATAAAGTCAATATAACTGTGTCGATTGCAACCAGTGTTATAACCATACCAATCAGCCAGGAGTCCTTCACAACCTGCAAAAAATATATGCCATTGAAATGAACATGAACATAAAAATGAACGTCCGTGCCCTCAGGTGTTTCAATTTGAAGTCCGTTTTAATTAAAAAATTGCCAGATTAAAACTAGTGTTGTATACAGATCAGGTTAAAATGTGACAAATCCAAAGTTTTTAAAACTGTTTGCCAATTGACGTTGTGTTCGATTTGACACTCATTCCAGATTGTGTTATAAAAAGTAGTACTAGTGGAAGGAAAGATCACTTATAGTGCTGGTTTAGGAAACAAATTGTGATTCCTGAAATGTTACCAGCCATTTTGAGGACCACTTGACAAAGTAAAATAAAACCCACACCATTTAAAGGGTTAGATGTGTGATTCACCATCCTTCCAACCAATAACGGTCTAGCCTCAAGCGGAAAGCGCCAAATCCGAAAGCCTTTTGCTCCATTAGCTTCTATAATGTTGTTCAGTAATGTATACTACGGTGCAGTTCTTACATTGAATCACCGATTGGTTATACATGACATTAAAAGGCAGTGGACACTCCTCGTAATTATCAAAGCCTTCATAAATACTAGGTGCGTCTCATCATATGCAAAAAATTAACAAACCTGTAAAAATTTCATCTCAATTGGTCGTCGAAGTTGCGAGATAATGAAAGAAAAAACAGCCTTGTCACACGAAGTTGTGTGCTTTCTGATGCTTTATTTCGAGACCTCAAATTCTAAACTTGAGGTCTCGAAATTAAATTCGTGGAAAATTACTTCTTTCTCGAAAACTACGTCACTTCAAAGAGGAAGCGGTTTCTCACAATGTTTTTTATTATCAACCTCTCCCCATTACTTGTAATTAAGAACGGTTTTATGATATAATTATTTTGAGTAATTATTACCAATAGTGTCCTCTGCCTTTAAGGGAAAATAGCATTATGTGCTGTCAATATAAGAATAAACATACCAATTTCATTGCAGTCTTGTTTGTGAAGATTTTGTGTACCCGCCACGTCTTACTGAACAAGGAACCAAAGGCAACAGAGAACCCAAATGAAAGACACCAAGTCTTAGCCTGTATGGTTCAAATAAAAATCGGCATTATTAGGTTACCATAAAAAAGGGAAATTCTCTTAATACACTCTACAAACTTTAGGGTCAGAATAGAAAAAACTATTCTTGGTCAGCATGACCCATTTCTGGGACAATATGACCCATATCAATCTTCGTCAAAACTGCACCCAATATTGGCCAAAGTGACACATAATCCAAGCTAAAATCCCAATCGTAAGCCAGTTTCCTGGAACCCAGAACCCGGAAACCGGAACCATGCAGGGTCAGTTCTGACCGGGGAGTCGTTAAAAGTGAAACATACATCATTTTGAAGAAGCACTATAAGATTTTACCTTGCACATCCAAACGAAACTTTCCGTAGAGGCGATACTTGTGTCGACGCCGAGAAAGATGATCGACACGTAGGCGAGCAATCCACCAATCAGCATCAAGTTGTTGATTTTCGGGCTCGACATTTTGATCACGCTGTTTTTAAAAATAAATCGTTATATAATTAATTTACTGAGCTCTGAAAGTGCCAACCGAAATCTTTGGACCAGGATTAATTCAGGAACAAGACCTTCATGTCATGCTGCGACTTCACCAAACTCTTTCTAACTGAGACTTAGGACTTAAGGCGATGGGTGGTAATGGTTTTAGGGCCGTGACAACCATGAAGGTGTGTTGTGTTTACTCAAACTATGTAAAAGACAGCGAGAACGCTGCAGAGAATGGGGGTAATTCTAACAAAAATGTAAATGACTAGCACCCACCGTAACTTCCTGAAATGAATGTTGAAAGCTAAAAAGGAAGACGCAAGAACAGTCCCGACTAGAGAAAGAGCGACACCAGCGATGAAAACTGGAATATGTATCGTCTGGTTGTCCTCCCGATATATCATAAAATCAATAGGTGGCGCTCCATCTGTGAAATAACTTAAAATTGTCAGTTCAGTTATCAACCTTACATATCACATTCTTTAACTCATGTGTGTAGTTAAGACGATAAAAAGGTTGGCATTTCATTGTTTTGGGGGCAGGAAAACATCGTCTAACTCCGGTGTTTGTGGTGTGGTATTTGCACTATTAAATTTGTATTCAACAGCCCGCACACCGTTAAAAGGTGCAAACTACAAGTAAAATGGGTCTTACAATTATAGCTCTGTTTATGTAAGAGAATAATGTGTACCTTTAACTCACGCATTCTAAGTCATAGTTAATATTTAGCTGTGGTTTAATTTTACTTGAAAGGCAAATTGTTTCTTGGCATAAGCGAAATGGATTGAGCATATTCAATCAGTTGTTGAAAACAATATTTATAAAAGGTGAAACAATCTTTTCTCACCTGGCCAAAATATAGCTTGGTATCCATCAATGATAAGATCTTTTGTCTCTGAAGTTGGATCAATCATTCCTATTGGAACTAACGTACCATCTGTTCGAAAAAGGAAAGCTAGGCGGTTGGTCAAAATCAACACAGTCGTTGCATAGCGAATACAACCACTTGACTCAAGCGTTGAAACTAGGCTTACATTTTAGTGAGGCACATCTGACCAATTAAAACTGTAGTTTCCTGAACAGAATTTTTTTGTCATGGCAGGTACAAGCTGTTAAATAACTGACGTGCGTGTGAAAACAAATACAATGACTACGGGATAGAAAATAGTTGAAAACTAGTGAGGGTCTAGTCTTGGCCCAAGACGATGGTGCTTGATTCTGAATAGTGTACTACGCGCGGTTGAATCGCCAAAGCGCGCCCGCAGTACCGTGGCGGGCGCGCTTGGGCGATTCAACCGCGCGTAGTACACTATCCAGAATCAAGCACCATCGTCTTGGGCCAAGACTAGTGAGGGTCTGACAGATTTGGGAATCATAAACTAAAGTAATTATTTGAAAAGTATCCAGTCAATAGCCTCTTACGCTCAGTCTCTTTACGAAAATAAGCATGGTCAGATGAATTCAGATTATTTCTTTTGTTCACAATTATTTTGATATATACTTTGCATGGATAGTTATAGCTTTGTACTTGTAAAAGGTTTGCCTGTTAAAAAGACGGACTTGTTTGATAAAAGCATTTCACCTTGAAGCTGAAGGGCTTCCACCAGTCCAAGCCTGTCACCATTGCGGTCTACTCTCACAGGGCCCTGAAATAAAGACACCATTACAGTAAGTCAAATGGAATTTCACACTTAAAGAATTATGTATTATTGTTGTTTCACGATGCTGAAACGTGATAAACATTACTCTTATTACTTTAACAAAAAAAAACTTACCGATATTCCTTCGAACGTCAAATTGCTGATAATGTCATAAAAAATCTGAGCAGTTTGTTCGTCGTAGCTAAAATCTTCCAATTTTTTCGGAGGATCTGAAACTATAATAAAATAATGGTATGAGCAACTCAAACCCTCTAATCGATTCTTTTACATATTTGCCCAGCACTGTTATTATGTCAACGATCGCACCGCCATTACAAAAGCGATCTTCATACGTCAACTGTAGTACGTCGAAAAGTAAAATTTTTGTATCGGAAGATTTTCAAGCAAAACTGTAAATAAAGACAGAGGGCAAAGCATTTAACATTTAATGGTTATCTTATTTTGAAGCATATACGACAAAGCCTTTACCTAATGCCTCGAGAGTAGTCTGTGCTTGATGAAGTGCTAAAGCAGCTGTCCACACTGTATCGTATATTATAGTGGTTTCCATGTATCCTACCATAGATTCCGGAGACTCGGTGTCAGCAATAACATTAAACCTCTCCAAGAAACCACTTGTTGTCTGAAAGGTAAACCCATTTGAAAACGATAAGACATTTTAAAAAGTGTTTTTCATCCAATTTAAACGAGCAAACATGTGAACGTCAAAAAATTATGTTGTTTCTACTGTTGGTGACGTCACCACTTAAATGGCTTATTTCATGCTCACGTATGACGTCTTTAAGTGCGTACCTGACGTGAAAAATTGTATCTTCACGTATGCTACAAACAACACAATCGTCTGACGTTCACGTTCACGTTCACGTATTTGCTCGCTTTACGTGCACGTGTATCAAAGATGGCGGCCAACCAAAATGACGAACACGCTTTCATTTAAAACATAAACATGCACTGTGAAAGTACATGTACGTTTACCAGTGATATCGCTGGTTCTGTACAACCAATACCTGCCCCCATCCAAAGGATGAGGACAGGGGATCAGTGTATCGCCCAATGATCTGCCTCACGTTGCCTTAATAAGGGCGATGTTTGAGAGTTTGGCGTCATATGCAATCGGTCGTTTTAAGCAGCTACAGAAAAACTAATTCAGAAATGTGATAATTTCTTACGAGCCCGGATACTGAAGGTTTCCTATTCTGATCGGACGGGAAGTTGTCTATGTACATCCCGAACTGATTGGCCGTTGCTTTGTCCATCTGGTCTGGTGTACAGTCAATAGATTCGCTTGGTTCCCGCCACCAATTAAACTCAAGCCAACCTTATTATATTAAAGATAGTGATAATACAGCATTAAAACAGCACACACAGTATTATTACATTTCAAAATTATGTAAATTCCGAAATCTATTCAGCGGTAGTAGAATATAAAAAAACAAGGCCTACAACTATAACACAATCAAAATCCCCTCAGCAAAGTAGATATACATGATTGTGTTTCCGCAAACTCAACAACTATTCATAGTATTATTTTACGAGTAATACAGTTTTCCATCGGGAGCAAACACCTACCTGTTACAATCCACACATACTTGGTGCTGTACATCTTCTGTCGATACACTTCGCAGAAAACCTTCCTTGCCATTTCGCTATAAACACCAACGACAATAATTCGGGCTCCTACATTCTAAAATAAAACAAACAAAGTTACAACAAAAACGGTAAATTTCCTCAAAGTACTTCTTCCGAGAGTCAACTAAATTTGCTTATATTTAGCGATATTTCTTATAATCTTTGCAAAACATGATCCAGGACGAGCCACTGACAATTTATTTCCAAATTTAAATTCATCGCTAAAAATTTACTTTGTGACGAAGCGTCCATTAATAATCCATAATTGGACGGGCGGATGTCCAATATTGCCGTTTGGAGCGTCATGGCAGCACATACATGTATTTGATCATAGCACAAAGGGTTTAATGTCACTGGAGCCTGTTGATGCCAACCCTACCTTGATATTCTCTATTGAGACTCCCGGGCTATCCACAAAGCTCTCTGCCGCAATAACTTCAATACCCAGCTCGGTAGCGTCTCTGTGTAAGTCTGCCATTGACTGCAACATTTAAAGGTATATAACAGAAAACAGAAAACAGTAGGAATAATACTGAATGACATTGAAATGCACTGGAAACTTTGGGTAATTGTCAAAGACCAGTATTGTTACTTGGTGTATCCATACGTGTGCATAAAATAGTAAATTTGTGCAATTAGGGCTCAATTTGTGATCGAAGTTGCGAGAATAATGAAAGAAAAAAGTATATATTTTGAGTGATTGGAAACACGAATCAAACGGCTAAAGCAGTCGTTAAGCGAAAAAGAAAGAGGAAGAAAGAAAACAAAAATCATGGTTTTATCCCAGGAGCACTTTGTCAGCAGAATCCACAATGTAAAACAATGAATAATAACAAGACGGCTACGTAATATAACTCGAGGTTCAACTTGATTCAAATAAGTGAGGATTTAAAGCTCTTAACACAACAAATGCGAGCATATTAAATGGTTTCATGAAGCGTTTTTACAATTATTTAGGTTTTTCCATTGTAGGCCCGAAGTACATGCCTTCATTTCACACGAAATATCCTTCTTTTTCACACGTTTATCTTTACTGCATGATTGACCTTATAGGGGACCTACAAAAACACGTTTTTAATTTCAATTGTCTAGGTTTAACCTCGCGCACTAGTCGGTGATGAAGTGAATGTGCGTCCATAATTGGGGGAAGCAAACACAACATCTTCCCTCGAAAGGCAATCTGGTATCCTTAGAGATCTCATTTACGAACTAAGACAACTGTCAATCATTAATACCCGTATTTCGCATTTCGTAAGTTTTCATTTACAAAATGTCCTCGGGTTTTTCTGAATTCTCAAGACATCTATTATTTTGTAATTAACATGGCACACTTTTGAAACATGGCGCACCTTCCGTGCCAAACCTTTGATGACCCCATACGTGTGACGTCACGAGCTGAAACACTGAGCTATGGTTTGTGGTTATTGTTTGACCTTAAGCTATGGTGCGTTTGACCTTATGGTGTGTTGGACCTTACCTATGGTGCGTTCACCTTAGCTATGGTGCGTTTGCCCTCAGCAGTGGTGCGTTTTCCCAAAAAACAATGTGTTTCTCAGCAAGACTCACAAAAGCACCAAAGTGCCCTCGCTTAGCTTCGGTGCGTTTGTCCTCGTCAATGGTGCGTTTGACCTCAGCTAGCAATGGTGCGTTTGGCCTAAGCAAATGCGTTTGAACTCAGCTACGGTGCGCGTTTCCTTAGCTACCGGGTATCTTTGGCCTCAGCTACGATGTATTTGACCTCTGTTATTTGCGTCTGGCCTTATCTATGGAGCGTTTTCGTTGTCGTGACCAATAACTGTGGATTAGCCATTAGTTAAAGGCATGGTTTATTTTTTGGTAATTGTCAAAGACCAGTTTTCTCACTATGCGTAAGCTAACAAACCTGTGAACAATTTTGCTCAATTATTAGTTATAAAAGTTGCTTTACTAGAAAGTTTTGACAGAAAAACGAACTTGGTGTACAGAATTGTGGGCTTCTAGTTGAAGTCTTTTTTAGACCCAATTTCTTTGAGGTAAAGTAGACTGTTCACGAAAAATACACTACTCTGTCCGATGTTTATAAAATCGAGTTAATTTTAAAGGTCATCAATTTGTTGAAGTACTAACCAAAGGTTATCTAACTTGTACCCTTCCTTTAATCACTGGCCAATGACCGAAACAGTTATTGGATATTGCCGCGTCAACGCATCCCACGGTGGTTTGTAAGAGCGGTCTCTTGTGCAGTGTACCATAATAACTCGAATTACAAGATTCATCTTTGAAATGTTTATACAATTCATCTTCGAGTATCAAACAATGCATCAGTCAGTCTCTGTTAACTAATCCATTATTCAGATGTTTGTATAGCTCAGAATTTGAGTTAGAAAAATCACAGCTTGTACTTTGGGGAATTTTGACAGTGAATAAAATGGCTGTAGGGGTAAGCCTATCATGTCGTTAAATCAAAGCAAAATGTCAAGTTTTACAACGATTACAGATATACAAGTTTATAAAGATTTGCAATTGTAAATAAATGTCACATTTCACGTATTTTGACAAAATAAAACCGTCAAAACCTATCCCCCAGGTGTTGTCATGGCACTTTACTTGTGAGGTGGTCAACATTCCCGTCGTACCGTCTCAAATTCCCGCAAGATAAAACTGTGCGGAGCTGCAATCAATAAAGAACATTGCAGGAACAACAAGTTTATTAAGTTCGCATTTTTATTTTACAGGGTAGCAATCAATGTACTATAGCGTACGGGAAATTCCAATATCCAATGTCGATGTACAATGTAGACATTCCACTGTACAAGCTTATACGGGAATGTGCAAATGGCGCTCGCCAATATCGATGTATAAGGTAGACATTCACTGTACAAACGTACGGGAATGTCCAATATCTAATATCGATGTACATGGTAGACATTCCACTGTACAAGCCTACGGGAATGTCCAATATCCAATATCGATGTACAAGGTAGACATCCACTGTACAAACCTACGGGAATGTCCAATATCCAATATCGATGTACAAGGTAGACATCCACTGTAAAAACCTACGGGAATGTCCAATATCCAATATCGATGTACAAGGTATACATTCACTGTAAAAACCTACGGGAATGTCCAATATCCAATATCGATGTACAAGGTATACATTCACCGTAAAAACCTACGGGAATGTCCAATATCCAATATCGATGTACAAGGTAGACATTCACTGTACAAACCTACGGGAATGTTCAATACCCAATATCGATGTACAAGATAGACATTCACTGTACAAACCTACGGGAATGTTCAATATCCAATATCGATGTACAAGGTATACATTCACTGTACAAACCTACGGGAATGTCCAATATCCAATATCGATGTACAAGGTATACATTCACTGTACCTATGGGAATGTCCAACATCCAATATCGATGTACAAGGTATACATTCACTGTACAAACCTAAGGGAATGTCCAATATCCAATATCGATGTACAAGGTAGAAATTCACTGTACAAACCTATGGGAATGTTCAATATCCAATATCGATGTACAAGGTAGATATTCACTGTACAAACCTACGGGAATGTCCAATATCCAATATCGATGTACAAGGTGGACATTCACTGTACAAACCCCATGGGAATGTCCAATATCCAATATCGATGTACAGTACAAGGTATACATTCACTGTACAAACCTACGGGAATGTCCAATATATAATATCGATATACAGGGTATAATATCACTGTACAAACCCAAGTTGCTGAAGCGCAATATGCAGCCAAATAAACCAGGATAATCGGGGCGAGCCCAATCTCTTTTCGATTAGTGCACTGGGTTATTTTTACGTGCGTTACACAACGCACGGGACCAAATGCTTTACGTTCCATCCGAAGGACGAAGTTATGGTTAAGTGTCTTGCTGAAGGACACAAGTGTCATGAGTGGGACTCGAACCAACACTGTGCTGATCAGAAAGATCAGAAATGTTGTTCGGTGCTCTTAACTGCTAGGCCACGACACTTCCCCGTCACTTTAACGACACTTCACGTATATCAGTCCGCTGTCCAACCTCAAGATAGCGCAAGTAAATATTCAAATATTTTTATGGATTTGTAACCTCTCAAAAACGAGGAGATAATTTAGGGACGCACGTTTGGGTATTGACTATTGATAGAACAAACCCACAGGCAAAAGCACAAATCGATTTCTTGGAACAAGCGAAAGGACACTGAATCCGGAATTTAAACCTTTAGTGTTTTCGAATCGTTACAGGAAAGTGCGTCTAACCTGATTTAGTGAGCTTTGTTTCTTAGGCAGTTTTGTTTCTATGTCCGTCCATAGTTTGTGTACAAAAGATTGTATTTATGTAATTAGGGTTACTGAATAGAGGCGGTTGCGCTGGTGCAATAATAAAAGTACCGAAAAGAAGAACAAAATTGAGTGGGAAAAATCAAGGCTTTGCTTTCATTGTTCGTAGAGTTTTTCTATATTTATTAATTAAATCAGATAATTATCCGTTTCTTGTAATTAGAGCTTCTGAAACGCGGGCGTTGATGAAATAATACAAGTGTGGACAAGACAAAAGGCCAATATAAAATTAGCTTAACGAAATCATCGAAGTGAAATCATTTGGCAATTTAAACCTTCCCCTTCGCCAACTCCAGCGAATGCTTGATCAAATAAAGCTTACATAGATATCAAGCAATTTTGCACGGTGTGATTAATTTATCAATAGGAAGTCGGTAATTTTTTGCAGCGATTGAACTCCTCAATCACACAAAGTCCCCGACAAACGCGTTTTGAAAAGGCTAGGTTCGAGCGGTGTTTGTCGTGAAATCTTCATCCGATCGAGGCATTTTCGACCGGTGCCTCCTTTTGAGTAGGGAACTAACAAGGACTTTTTTTTTTAGAAAAAAGTATTTTACATGGGGAAAGAAAGATTAAACACAAAAAGAGGTTTATGTAATTTCCTCAAAGGGAAATATATGTATATGGTTTCAATGAGGCACTTACTAACCGGTGTCTGCTCTAAATTTAAGGACTTTAAAAAGATATCAAACATGGGGAAATAAATAAAAAGTTATTTGTATAAATAAATAAATAATAACAATAAAGAGTGACTTCACTATCATTAGGCAGAGTGTACTTTTGGTTCTTCTATAAATATAGGGGCACACCAAGTGAGAATACGTATCCTGCCTTTAACTCTGCCCTGTCAGATTAAAACGGATGCCAAATAACTCAATTTGTAGGGATGATTATTTATTTTGTACAAAGCTAAAAACGTTACCAGATGTTGAAGAGACGGTTTAAAATGACAAAAAATAATAATAATAAATGAATAAAATCTGTTTTAACGTTAATTAAACAAACTTAGGAAATTTATAATGTTAACTAGTGTTGTGGTTAAACTGTAAACCCGTTAAAGGAACACGTTGCCTTGGATCGGACGAGTTGGTCAAAACAAAAGCGTTTGTAACCGTTTTTTATATAATGCATATGGTTGGGAAGATGTTTTAAAAGTAGAATACAATGATCCACACAAGTTTGCCTCGAAATTGCGTGGTTTTCCTTCTACTGTGCGAACTAACACGGTCGGCCATTTATGGGAGTCAAAATTTTGACCCCCATAAATGGCCGACGTGTTAGTCGACGAGGTAAAAGGAAAACCACGCAATTTCGAGGCATGTTTGTGTGGATCATTGTATTCTACTTTTGCAACATCTTCCTACCCATATGCATTTTATAAAAAACGGTTACAAACGCTTTTCAAAGACCAACTCGACCGATCCAAGGCAACGTGTTCCTTTAAGTATTTTTGTGCACAAGCCTTGTCGAAAGTATTCTAACTGTGAGTTTTCCGAGTCCATGAGTCACTGCACATACGCCTCTCTCTATGCATGAATTACATCACAATTCGAACCCAAAACGAGGCTATAGGCGCAGCCACTGCAAGTGGTGGCGGACGTGCGCCTACAGCCTCATTTTGGGTACAAATTATGACGTCTTGCATGAATATTAAGAGAGACGTATTATGGCATATAGGCCGTGTTGATCAGGGCCCAATTTCATAGAGGTGCTTAGCATGAAATTTCTTCCTTGATAAAAACAGGATTACCAACCCAGTTTCCATTTGTTACGTGTTGCTTGTTACTGGTAATCAGCTGTTGTTTGCTTATCCTGAAAATCACGTGGAAACTTGGTTGGTAATCCCGTTTTTATTAAGGCAAAACATTTCATGCTAAGCAAATGTTTGTGCTTAGCAGCGCTATGAAGTTGGGCCCTGGCCTGTCTGAGGATAAAACTTAAAGAGTTTCACTTGTGTTTGCTAAATATTGAACGAGTAATTAACTAAACTATATGTTTTCGGTCTACTAGATGCGGGCCGGTAGGGCATCGAAGGGTAATACTTACCAAAGAGAACAAAGGGACTGATTGACACAGTGTGGCCACCTTCTTCCAGCCATACTTCTTGAATAAGGCGAGCTTCCCAATGTTGAAGTTGGACTCAGGAGGCATCAGACGAAACGAGAGCGGGAACATGGCACGGTTGGATAGTAAAGGTGAGGACGAGATGGACATCTTTGGGTAAAAATTATAAAAATAATTTTTAATAAATAATAAGTTTATAACTTGTTTTCCTCACACTGTAGAGTCGTGGGGCTTTGGTAGACCTGCCGTTAAGACACTACATATGGGAACAACGTTTTACACAATCTCGAAAAGCAAAAAAACAACAACACACAAACACATCAATAATACATAAATAAAAAAAACTAGAAAACAAAACAAAAACGAAAAATTGCTGCCCCCATTCAAAGTTGATTAATTTTTAAATTTTGTTCATTCGTTGACGTTTTTGTACAACGCTTTGAGACCTTATAAAAATTGCTTTAAAGTTTTACTAAAACCCTTTTCGAAACCACGGCTTCGGATTTTGAAAATCGGCTTCAGACTCCGTCCTCTGAGCCGAATCTGGAACTGAAGCCGTGGTTTCGAAAAGGCTTATACATACCTGGATGAGGTTCCAGTGGTGTGACGCCTGCGCAGTAGGTTCCGTTGCGATTGAGCATCCAGCTCCAATAATCATCATTTTAGTGGTGGATTGGTTGTACAGCTCTTCGAATAGAGCATTCGTCGCAGTTCCTCCGTCACACTGTAACATTAATACGAAATACCAAATCAGAAATGTTTAACTCTAAAGTTTTCCTACGTAATATTATGTCTCCTGACGATGACTGAGCAAGCTAATCGAAACGTTGGGACCAATTAAGAACTCACTCCGCGGTAGCGAAGTTAATAACGAGAAGTCCCCTCGATCCAATTAAGCAAACGTAGTCCCGCCCGATTTCCTACCTTCCGCCCAAGTAGTAGTTAAAAGCAGGACTGTACAGTTCTTTTCAGAAGTGAGAAGTCTCCCGATTTCCGAAAAAAAACTACTCTAGTAGAATAAAAAGCAAGACAGTTCTCAAATGAACATAATCTACCTGGCAAGAACACACACATGGTGTTATTACCGAAAACCAAATAAATTGATACCCCCACCATGCAATGTTTCACATACCATACAATGTTATTGTCAAATCGCCTTTGAAAGTAGTTTGTTAAAGGAAGCCGACCATAAAGCTTACTCCATAGAAATGTCTTCCATTCGAAAAGATTGATAATGAAATCTGACATATTGTACAAGTTGAGAAAGTATATCTTCTCTGCTCTAAAAACTTTTTCTAAAAAATTTGACCCGGATTTTGGTACCAGGGAGCCAGACCCATTTCTGGGTCTGTTTGACCCGGAATCCGTGTGAATGTGACCCGGAATTCGTGTCATTGTGACCAGAAATTTGGTTAAAAGCGGGGAATTTGAGCATCAAATAAATATGCAATGCAGTTTGTTTTGATTGCCACGATAAAAGAGTGATAATACGAAAAACAACAAATTACAAATTGATGAGTTTGCAACAGAAAATCTGACAATAAAAAGTGTTTAGTTGTTTTAACGTGGAATGGTCATTATGCTTCACGTTTTTGGATATTGACAAAACTTGCACTCTTGAAGATTATCAAACAGTGGCATTTCTAGCATGAGATATAAAAGACATTTAATACTACCCTTCCAATTCTCACAAGGACTTTGTCTCGGCCTCATGGGAATGAGTTTATAAATATTGTTTCGTAGAGGGTCCCTGCAACATTGTCTACAGAGTACGGGAATTGCAATTATCTGATTCAACATCGATTGAATTCAAATATTTGATTATAGGGTGAAGACAATAATGAATTGGATCTCGATGCCTGTTCACAAATGAAAAATACAATAAGCAATCAACCAAAACGAGAAATGTGGAGAGGGGAGCCAATATAGACACACTAAGTTTAGTAATAAGCAACTTGAAACAAAAATTTTAGTTTGAATTTAAGTTGTTAAGAATGTTTGATTGACGAGAAATGTTGAGAGGGGGAGCCTAAATAGACACACTAAAGTCATAAGCAACTTGAAACAAAGATTTTAGTTTGAATTTTAGTTATTAAGAGAGTTTGATTGAGTTGATTTGATTCATCGAACCGTCTTGCTGTTAAGAATCAGTAATTTCTCAAAGGCGTTATACGATCGATAAAAAGCTAACAAGACAGTGTCCATGTTTTGTATGATCAACCATAGATGAAATACAAACCTATGAACATTTTGGCTGAATCCCTTTAGGAAGTAAGGAGAAAATACTAAAAACATGCATGCACAATTGTCAGCATGTGTACACAACTTTCTTAATTTTGCTTGTAACAGCAGGGTTTGTTAAGCGGTTTTTCTCATGTAGGGATGACCTTTATTCAAGACATTTTATACAATAATCCTACCGTATATCCTTACCCTACTTTCTTCATCTCTAACCTGCATACAATAAAATTGCCCTGGATGATAAAACAAACATAAATAAGGAAAACTTTCGTTCGCAGTATCCTTGGCTCTTACCTATACACCATAATTATAAAATCTTATCTGTGAGTAGTAAAAGGCTCCGAGAAGAGCAGGTTTGTATACGCTGAACGTTTCATCTGACCGTCTTTTGCAGAAAGAAAACAAGCATAAAACACTTACCCCATCTATACTTGGGTATTAAAGGCAGTGGACACTATTGGTAATTACTCAAAATAGTCTTTAGTGTAAAAACGTACTTGGTTACAAGGGGGATGGAGAGCTTTTGAGAGTATAAGACATTGTGAGAAACGGCTCCCTCTGAAGTAACGTAGTTTTTGAGAAAGAAGTAATTTTCCACGAATTTGATTTCGAGACCTCAAATTTTGAATTTGAGGTATCGAAATCAAGCATCTGAAAGCACACGACTTCGTGTAACTAGGGTGTTTTTACTTTCGTTATTATCTCGCAATTTCGACGACCAATTGAGCTCAAATTTTCGCAGGTTTACATATCTTTTATTTTATGCATATGTTGAGACCCACCAAGTGGGAAGACTGATCTTTGACAATATTACCATGAGTGTCCAGTGTCTTTAAAACAACTTTTTAAAATGTCTTTTGTGAGTATCGTTGGCTCTGAGAAGAGCCGGTTTGATACTGCTCGACGCTTCGGTCAGTGTGCCCTGACCGCCTACAGCGGAATAAAATCAAGCATAAAACACTTACCCCACTATCCTTGCGTATTAAAACCACCTCGTACCCAGAAAGTATATCAGCATTGTCGTTGATATCTCGTAAGGCCAACTCGGTTGCGATGGACATGGCCGTACCCCCGGCCCACACCCCCGTCATCGGAAACAAACCCAGTAAGTGAAGCTTGGTCAGGTTGCTAGCACCGCAGCATAAGCCGACACACCATAGCATACAAGATGCTGCTATCCACGTCTTTAGCATTGTGGTATCTCCGACTGCATCCACTCGAATGATCGCTTCGTTGAAGTTGTGTAGTATTTATATTTATCTGGAAACGCTTAGACTGTTTTATGCAAGGCGGTGTAGTAAAAGGTGATTACATCAGAGCGAAATCTGTAAACACAATGTCGCCTGACTAATAAAACAAAAAACAGGTCTGTACAATTCAAAATTTGTTTTCAGTCAAAAGGTCAATGCCTTTTTAACTATATATCTTCACAATTCAGAAGTTAATTAAAACTGCCCTATTCCGAAATGTATAAAGCATATATTAATTTGAAACGTGACTTAATCGAATTATTTTCCTGATTTTGACGATTTGCCTCAAGACACTGTGGCATGTCACACTTTTTAACCCGAAGTTAGAGACTTGTAATTTGTTTGTCTATTTTCATTAGGACTCTATGTAGTGGAAAATTACAAGCCTGAGTTTGACCTTGGGCCCCTCTGGCACAGCATATCTTTAGTTATTGGGATCGTTCAGTTGTTTTAATCCTATATTAACATGTAGTATGTACAATCCTGTGAAAATTTTCTAAGCGTAGTAGAAGATATCGCCGACGCAGGACTTCTTTCATTTTGAAAAAAATATATTTTTTTTGATCACATCAGGTAGTGATCCACAATTGAAATGGTACTCAATTATACATGTTTAACTTTTCACCAAGTGCGTTCCCCCTTTTCTCGACATCTTCTTTCCTGTATGTTCTAAGGTCCATTATATTTTTATGTGTGTATTATTACAATAATGTTCATATTAATTTTACATCACTTAACAAAAATTCTTTTCAATCTACTTCAACTCTGGGAGATTCTCAAAGGGCATTCACTTGTAGTTGAGGTATTATATCAATACAAAAGAAAAATCAACAGAAGTTGTTTTTCTTGATGGAATTTCTATCCGGGCCTGATGTTTATCATGATAAGGAAAGGTTTTAAAGGAACACTGCGCCTTGGATAGGTCGAGTTAGCCTTTGAAAAGCGTTTGTAACCGTTTTTAATAAAATGCATATGGGCAAAAAGACGTTGTAAAAGTAGAATACATTGGTCCACACAAACACGCCTCGAAATTGCACGTTTTTCTTTTTACCTCGTCAATTAACACGGTCGGCCATTTTGGTTGACTCCCATAAATGGCCGACCGTGTTATTAGTTCGCAAAGTAAAAAGAAAACCACGCCATTTCGAGACAAATTTGTGTGGATCATTGCATTCTAATTTTAAAACATGTTTCCAACCATATGCATTTATAACAAACAGTTATAAAGGCTTTTTATAGACCAACTCGTCCAATCCAAGGCAACGTGTTCCTTTAATAGTTCCACCCCAGGTCCCAAATCACCACATCCTCCATAGATGCATGACAACGCTGACAAAAGCACTTGGCTTTCTATCACTTCATTTCTGAAAAGAACTTCGATACCCTGAAGACACAAGCAAAATAGTCAGCACTCATCCGTTCCTCCGCCCCCTCAAGCTAGGCAAAACAATGTACTTTAAGCAGCCTTGACCAAAGCATTACGAGACAATTATGAATGTTGCGCATCCCGCAGGGAATGTACATAGAATAATGACTTCTGGTCTGCTATGACTGACATCAGTATGTACAGGGCAATATCTATATCTACAGAAGGGTGAGATGGGGGGGGGGGAGGACATGTAGGAGGGGGAGGGGTACAGATGGTGTAAGATTGGTGTGATGGGGTAAAGGGAAGAATGGGATCGGAGGGGTTTGGGAGAGGTATATAGGAATTTGAATGACGAAGTGGGGAGAGGTATACAAGGAGACATGGGATGCATACGAGGTATATAGATGTGGATTATGGGCGGGACATGAAATGGTAGGAGAGGGGGTAGATACGGGTAAGATGGAATGTGAGGGGCGAAATGAGACAGAATGGGATATGAGGATCAGAGAGGGGTATATTATAACCAGCCAGACTGTGCTGCTAAGCCTCTGTATATATTGTACATGTCATGTTCCTTCTCATTTTGTTGTATGCGATCTATGATGTAATGGGTGCGTTCGTTTAGCTTCCCTGGGTCGACCCCGGTGTGTGGAAGATTTTTTTCCAGGACGACCATGTGCAGATAATTTACCCACGTTTATCTTAGAAAAAAAATCGCCACACACCGGGGTCGACCAAGGGAAGCTAAACGAACGCACCCAATGTAAAAGCGAAGCTCGCGAAACAGCGCCGCCGTCGTTTGCACCAGCCAGCGCGTTGTTACTTATTGAATTTGCACAAAGCATAGACTTTCGCTGCATTCCTATCATTCCACGAAGTTTTAATTAAAGTAGGGCTGCAGACTATAGGAAACTCGTCCGCTGATAGCCAGTGATGCCACACCGTAAATTATGAGCTTGTACATTATTTTCTAGCTATAATATGCGGCCATGCGATAACCTTAGATCCCGGGCATAGCCTATTCCGCCAGTTTGAGGCAAAGATGGAGTGGCACACTATTTTGCTCGGTAAGTGACTTTGACTAGAGGTCCTTTCTCTATGCTTTAACTTTACCAAAAACGAATGAAATTAAATTTTACTTTATCACATTACTTTGGAGTGAAATGGTTCTCACAATGCTATATATAGTGTATCGAAAGCTAAGAGGGTTTCCAAATAAAATAAAAACGTTGCCTTGACTTTTAAAAGTGATGACGAAACGTTTAACTCAGCTAGGCATTGCATGGGAGAATCAATTAGTCGAACTTTGGCGTTGTTTGCACTTGGTGAAACCAACGAAGCATGTAATTGTTTTAGCCTATAGTTTCATATACTGGTAAGACTTGTGATAAAGGCTGCCATAGTAACCACACTGTTTCCCGCAAACTGTGCCCATTAAAAAACCAGGGCCTAATTTTGTTGAAAACTATTGCTCAACAGTTTTCTGCTTAACGTAAATGGAGCAGAATACCAATCACAAATTGTACTAATTGCGACATGGTAGTTTGGCTGGTAACCGTATTCTGGCGTAACTTTTCTGCTAATGCAGCTTTTAATGCAATTGGGCCCAGAACAAGGAACAACCACCAACTGAGCGTGTCTCTAGTTCGTAGTCAAGCTCTGCGGTCTTGGCGACTTCTAACCTAGCCTTGATCAAGGCGCTACAGCCAGCCGCGACCTGCAAAATCCCAGTCCCCATCACTGAATTCCGCCAGCGCACCCCCATATATAACAGTGCATATAATACGTGTACAGCGTATGTACACATACGTACTGTACGTGTACATGTACCATCTGTATATGGTACACTTACGGTACATGGGTACTTGAGCCACGTGTATGAGGTTGCAAAAACAAAGACACGACCGTTCTCACGACTACGCTATACTGTTCTCGCTGTGCAATGTATGGTAATGTACATTTGTGTATGCACTATGCGTGTGCCGCGAACCGGGCCGGGGAACAGTACGTCAACAGCCTTGATCAAGGCTACTTCTAACCGAACATGGATGATTTAGGACAAAAAGATTTGCGTAGTATTGTTTCCCTAGTTCAGGCCGGCACTAAGTTTAGCCGTTATTTTCTACGTCCTGCCCCTGGAGGGACAAAAACTGCACTAGACTCTGACACTAATCTTTAAAATCATCTCCAAGTTGTATGAAACCTAGTTTCATAAAATTATGGTTGATTTCTTGAGGCCGCATATCAGGTGTGGCGGTTTCAACTTTTCCGCTGTGTGCAGTTTTCCGAATGACCAAATACGGTAGCATTACGTCATGCGATGCCTGCGCACAGCAAGCGAAAGTAGTCCATTTTTAGTGCCGTATTGAGTTATCCGTTACCCTCCGGTAGCTGTCATGGCGGCGTCCACGTCCATCGCGGCATCGAGTGCAACTAGCGGCAAACGCGTGGCGTATGGGTTGTGTTTTATGCAAGCAGAGTGTGACCTGCCTGAAGTTGTTCCCGTGAATACATGTAAACATAGGACAAGAGATTATGTGACTACACATAAAAGAATCGTAATATAAACAATGTGGGGTCACTGCTGAGAGAACTACATTACTCGCCAAGGTCCTCGCGGCGGTATCTGAGAGGTCACCCGGAAAACTGAACACACCGGAAAGCTAAAACCGTTCGAACAACGTGCATATATGACCGACTACGTCACCCGGAAAATTGGACACGGCGGAAGACTGAAACCGCAACACCTGAACAACTGACCGTGTGTGTTGATGGATTGAAAATCAACAACTTAGGTGAATCAAGCGAGGCACAAAACGGGTCTTTGGTTGTTAGTTTTTCAGAACAGTAATATCCAGAAAGCAGATTTCTAACGTATCGATTGAGGAAACAAGAGTTGTGAAAAAGACGACGATGTTTCCTTGTCTTCGTGTACTAAAAAAAAAAACATTGCGCTCCCGTGACCCATGCAGTTTCTGTAGAAATAAAGACTGGCCTACACATGACGACTCAATTTTGTTTGTAAAGATTGCCTTATATTTGGGGGGGGGGGGGGGGGCAGGTCGCTTTCTTTATATTAAATTCAAGTTCAATTATAGCCTCAAGTAGAATGAGAAGTATAACCTCAATATATGAATAGTTAATATAGGCCCCTATACATTTTGACAGTAAAGCGATCTATAATCATTGTACTTGTCATCAGGCGTGTATGCCCCCTACTGCCCTAGTCTTTATTGAGATTAACTCTAAGACAAACTCTAAATTTCTAGTTTCTAATTCTGTATATTATTGTCTTAATATTCACTACCGATGCAGTATTTTTTTAAGGTAAATAAAGGAAATCTAATCATCTACGTGTTTTCTTTTGCATGATGTGAATACTTCTCTTAACCAGCAACGCCTCATAGCTTCAGATTCATCATGGGTCTCTTGAGCGGACCCTTTAAGCTAGACTTCGAAGTCAAGTCTAGGAATGGCCTTATGGTAGCTCTTGCCGAGAGAAGAGCAGATGATTCCGTCTTTGCTGAACTAAGTAAGTATTGTAACTCTAAACTCATTTTTCATTGTAATCCATCCTGTGGTTTTTATACCAGGTGATAAATACTCGTTCTCAAATATACATCAACTTTGTACATTATGCATCTTACAGTGGCGAAAGTGAAATAACTGGGTCACAGCACTAGCAAGATTTCGTGATTTGTCAATCTCAAGCAAGCCCACAATAAATCCAAACAAATTTCGATTAATTGGCTCTTAGCAAAAAAATTCATTTAAATTTAAAATAATGTTAGCATGGAAAATAATTCAGTCTTCTTCTTTTTGTGTTATCCCCCTCAATTAACGGCACCATACAGCGAGATTGGATAATGGTTTTGGCGTCATCAATATACAAAGCGCCCTCTTGTGATACTTCAAAAGTTATATTTGCACAAAACTTCGAAATTCACATCCACAAAAATGATATCCACAAAATTAATTTGAATGACCAAATACACCCGATGCATGGGTATTTAATACGAAGTATGTTTGTGAATAGAAGCAGATAAATCTCGTCGTATAAGGTGTAAGCTATGGAAGTGCAAGGTTCAGATGTCAATTAAGTTGACCAAAATTTCTCGGTAAACTCTAAAATAAAGATTCATTTTTCTCAAACCGTGAAGCCTTTTTTGCTTTACATTTCGGTATTTTCGTAAAGAAATATAAAACAAAAGCCATGAAGTGAAATGTCTTTACTGTTGAAATTCAGTTCTTGGAAATTGTAAACAAAGCGAGTCAGTTGATGTCATGCTTTGCAGTCATGTTGAACATTGTAATGGTAGCTACTACTCGTAGTTTGCTATTTCATGGTCAAATAACCTGCGCACCTTCTTTAATTAGCGAGTAGGACTACATAAGTTCAGTCACAGGTTTTGTTTCACATAAACTGATAGGACGACTTGATAGTAAAACATTTTTTTAGAATCTAAACAATTTTAAACTTCAACTTAAAACAAAACCCCACAATCTGCGCACCTGCTGTAATTAGTCAAGGGCATAGTTATTTGTTTACATGCCGTTCTTGGCTTTCGGAGTGGTTTAAAATTGAAGTAGTTTTATAGCGATTTTTTTATCATTGTTCACCTGGAAGGTTCGAGTGCGTTTGGTTTATTTCAATCATGATACTAGCTTTATCTAATTTGTTGTGGAGATGAGGACTTAATGGTGCATTGCAGGTTCTAAGACTGGTAACAAAAACAAATGACAAAGTATGGAAATAATTTAAACAGTTAAACAAGTGTTAAAAGTAAATTGTATTTTATTTCACATAAAGAAAAAAAATGTTTTTTTCTTTTACAGCATGCAAAACAAATATTGCACAATACTTCTAAAGCTTCACTTTGCATCTAATACATGAAAGGCGTCAGCCGTTTGTAAGCCGCTTCTCTCAAAAACAAAGAACAAAAATCCAATCGTTTTAGAAACTTTTGATAGAAAGAAATTTGCTCCGGGAATAACAAACACTTCACCCGAGTAATATGCCCGTTATTTTTGTCCACATAGATCGAGAATACCCAGTTGATACAGTGCTAAACACAAATCGGTATGTATGGGTTAAACCAAAAGTGTTATTGTTTAAGAAACTTGAACAATGCACAAAATAATAATGCGTACGAGTGTATGTATTTCACCCACAAATGGTCCCCTTTTTAGGAATGCAACCGATTCGACAGCTTTTGATTACACACTAAAAAATAATCTTGCATGATACATTCGCATTTTATGAACTTAAAACTATAAATCAAAGTACTGAAAATGCAATAATTATATTAGAGACAAAGTCCATCTAAAATTATGAATATGGGCACTATTTTGATTAGAAAGAGTGCAGCAGAGCAAGCTAAATTGTATGTTGCAAGTTTGTACGTACAGACAATTTTGAATGGTTGGTCGTATAAATTATATTGAATACATTTCTGCTTAATTATTTGGCAAAAGAACAAATTCGAAACTCGTGTCAAGTAGAAGATATAATTGTGTTGCAATAACCATTACAGTGAAAACTCCGTTAAAGCAAGTGGGCAGAGTAATACATCCTTTTCTTCTGACAACTCACACCTGTTATCTCCATGTAATTCCCTTTCCAAACAATGGACTTAATTGGATCATGCACAAATCAGTAGGGCTGCTGACCTGCCCCAGACAAACTAACTGCTCATCCATAAAGTTAATTGACCCAAGTGACTAAATGTTAACACATATTTTCACTCACTCGTTGAAAGGGATGTATACTTTTCCGAATGTTTGTGGTCAAGTTAAACAATTCTTTAATAGAGCTTCCCCGTAATTTGGTCCTTGACAATATTGGTAATGCCACTCTGCATAATAATAGTTCAAATGACATGAGGCAATGTTGATCATAAGAAAACCAGATAAAATATCTTGAGTTCCTCCAGTTTTAAGCATCCAAAACAAACGGCTCACTTAATCTGAAATATTTACATTTTCTAATAAAATTTACACTAACACTTAGGCTATAACTTATTTAACAGTTCATAAAATTAAACTTTTTTAATTTATATAAATTAAGTAACAAAAAGTTCAGCAAGGTGATAAAAAAGGGTACAAACAAAAGGGTGAAAACAAAAGAGAGAAACGAACTTTCTTTTGCATTTTCTTCAAATGGTTTTGTATTTTGAAAAGTGCCTGGTTTTCAAAAATCTTTGCCTTATAAATAAAATAAATACCTGCTTTTTAGTACAATATTTTTGAGACCATTCTAAAAGACTAAGTCATAGTGAAGTACTGTAGATTTTCGTTACTGATATTACAACTATTAAAGTACCTGTTTTTGGCCACAATTTGTATTATCTAAACAGTCATAACAATAACTAGTTATTTTTTTGTATACATTGCATGCATTTTAATGCAGATTTGCTAAGGTAATTTATGCACAGTTTACAATAGTCAGCTGTAGCAGTAAATCGTGTTCTTTTAATTTTTTTATTTGACTTATAGGAAACTTTTTAATTAAACATTTTAAATTTGTGTCTATTTACGAATACAATTGCGCACATTTTTAATTTTTTCTCGAGTCAGTTGTAGCAGAATATCTTGTCTCTCTTATTTATTTCATTTAACTTGTATGAAACTTTTTAATTAAAAACATTTTGTTCATATGTCTATTTATGAATACAATTGTGCACAATTTTATTTTTTTTCTTGAGAAAATTAGTAAATTATCTGTCAAATGTAATTATTCAGCATTTCCTCATTATTTGTTGCAACAAAAGGTGTCCCATGATGTGACCCATACAAAGTTTAAAGACGGAAGCGACCCTTGGTAAATGTACAAGCAACCAATAAAATGTATATCTTTACAGTCAATAATGCGTTTAACACATGTTCTTAACATTATGCGATAAAAAGGAATGTGTTGACCTAATTTTTATACTTGATGTCACCATACAATAAATATTGGTTGAGTCAGATGTGTCATGTGATGGTGTGCAGAGCACATTTGGGTAATGCGTGCAGTTTGAGGTACACCATATGTTTCAGGGAGATTTCACGAATGAACAAAAATCCTAAAACAAATGGTGTGCAAGTCTGGGTTCTAGACCCGTGCAAGTCTGGGTTCTAGACCCAGAACCTCTTGGGGGCCTTGTCACACGAGGCATTTTTTGCATGCAACTTGGAGGCAACCAACTACAGTGCATGCATGCTACAGGACCACTTTGGTAGCACACAGGTAATTTTTTTAACAATGTCTTACGATCCACAAGAAGGATATGTGAACATTCAAGAATGTGAATGCCCTTTCTTCTTGGAGATTTCCTGGAACTGCTTGCCTGTAAATTGCCTCATGTGACATGGCACTTATACAAATCAGGAGGTTTACAGACTCTCTGTTTATCACCAAAAATACCATCTACTAAAAAGGAAATATACAAAAATATCACAACATAAATACTATCCTTTCAATCTTGGTATGTTCGCTTTGTTCCACACTCGCAGCAATACTTAGCCTTGACTACCGGGTACTGTGTGCCGCATTCATGACAGAACTTGGAGGCTCGTCGACCGTTGATGTTCTCCAGGCTAGGCTTTCTGTTGAGGCTGCCTCCAGAGTGAGTGTTCCTCGATGGCGGCGTGGGTGTTCTTGAGTTTGGGGAACTGCAACAGAAAAAATGATGATTTGATCAAGTTAGTTTTGGAAGGTTTTTTAATAAGTCACGTTTGGTAAAGTACATTGGCATAGCAAGAACATTTTCAAAACATTCAAATTGAGGTAAATGTATGATGCTATGTAAAATGAGGTCTCATAATTCAAACGAAGTTCCACATACCTTGCAGGTAAATACTGTATGTTAAAGCGGCTTGAGCGTCACTGTGTGACGGATATGCGCGCTATATAAAAAGTCACCGTTATTAGGAACATGTTTTTGTACACATAGATTTTCTTAATTTTAAAGCAGGGAGGGGGGCAGGGTCCGCTCATGAATAGATTTTTGTGGATAGCAAACAAACCTCTGTTCCCTTGCTGCTCTTACTCGTTGATGGGGTAAAAAGTTGTTGGGGCCTGGTTTCCTCCTTCCATAACGATCAATCTCTGGGTCACCGTAGCCATCGTAATCATCCTCATCATCAGTGTATCTACTGAGTGGTTGATGGGTTAAGCGGAGTGGAGTCAGGGGCGGGGAGTGTGGAGTATGTGTGGATTCGATGTGGATTAATGCATGGATGGGGTGGACATTGTGGTTGATGGGTTTAAGTGGAGAAGAGTTATGGGCAGGGTAGGAAGTGTGTGGAGTATGTGTGGATGGGGTGGACATGGTGGTTGATGAGTTAAGCGGAGTGGAGTAATGGGTAGGAGTAAGGAGTGTGTGGAGTATGTGTGGATTAGGCGTGGATTAATGCATAGAGTGGATATGGATGTGGTCAATGAAGAGGAAGCATACATTGAACCATGTAGTTGACGGGATTAGGTGGGTGGTGGAGGGGTTAGAGGGACATAGAAGTGCATTAACAATGTGGGAAATTAAAGAGATTTGGTTGAAACAGAGATGAGAATAAGTGGATCATGAGTGGTGAAAAGAATGTAGAGAACAAAACAAAACATGGTATTACAGTGGAAGGAACATTAAATTATGAGTACATGTTAACAAACATACACAAAATATAATCGCAAGAAACAAGAAATGTAGAACGGAGAGTTGGGGGGAAAAACGGGTCAATATTAAAGTAATTGTCATGGAGCTTTCTAAGGGTATTCAACCTTGACGCAAGTTGTTGTGCCAACAAGTGCGCCAATATTTTCCCTGCTAGAATTCAGGTGATATGCACTTTGGTTTTGTGTGAACGAGTCCCATCAGATGACCGAAACTACAGGCCTGGGCAGAGTAAGCACTTCATATGCTATGCTTTTTCCACCCACACAACAGACAGTTTGTGGTGGGAAAAAAGGGTAATGTTCTGCCTTTGTACTTTTATTAAGAAGAGGATTATGTATATGTACATGTAGCATGGCTGATTTTTTGTTGCTTACAGTGCATTATATAGGTAATTTCTTGAAGGTGAAATTCATATCCTGGTGCTTCAACAAACAGAATCTTTGTTCTCTTGGCTTTGTTTCCAACAGTAGTATCAATATCAAAGTAGTGTTTCCAGCATTTCTGTTAAATAATCCCGTCAGGCTGGAAGGGAAAACGTTGTAGATCCCCTGCTATCGTTTCAAGGATTTTTTTAACAAAATTATGAGAACAGCAAATGTGGGAGAGTGGCTCAGGAGAAATCAGTCTAAAAAGAAATTGTTGAAATCTATCAAACTAACATACCTCTTGCCTCGAATACTATCACCACTTGCACTGCGGTAACTGTCAGTTTGTTTCCCATTGCGTCTCTCAAGGCTCGCACTCCTGGCTTTTTGTCCATTCTGTACTGGGCGCCCTCCTAGGCGTTATGGAAAACATTATTAAGTCTTGGTATACATAGCTTAAGTGTTGACATACAAAGATTTGATGAGAGAGTACCAACTTTATTTTGTTTTGTATTTCTATAAATTCTTGCTTGTTTAACGCCATGAGCGTCGTGCTTGATGGACCTGAGCGCTCTATAAGAGGCCACTATTTTCTTTTTTATGTACTCCATTTAAAGAAGTCAAACTTGGGGCTGGTTGTTTTCTGGCTCTAATAGTTCTGAGAAAAAACTTTCTCATGCCATTTTTTTTTTCAATGCTTTCAACAATTACCATTGCAGATTCTCAATGATTAAAACAGAAGACTTTGGCTACAGCTTCGGCTAGATCTCCCTCGTCTACATATTTTTTGACACTAAGAGACGCGCTGATCTAGCCATAGCTGTAGCCAAAATCGCCATTTCGGACATGGCCTGAGACTTTCTCCTACCTGTCCCTCTGCCTTGGCCAGCTTTCTCCTTAATGCTCATATTACTGTACTGGCTCTCCAGTTGTCCAGTAGATGACCCTGAACCTGCCCTCCCTGTTCTTAATGCTGGACCAGCCTTAGGAGGAGCTATTTGTCTTTTCTTAGCTCCTGGTAATGGCGGCTTGTACTGGATTAATATAAAAAGAGTCAAGTGAGTAAAATAAGTCAGTAAATTATAAATAACAATAGATAAGTAAAGACATCAATTAACCATAGCAGTGTCCCAGGCTGATTAAACTTGTTGGAGTGTACAATATTTGCAAGGTCAATTTAAACATCCTTATTTTAATGCAATAATGTGGCCCATTCTACTCTCAGTTCAGCTACTTCGCAAAATGCCAGCCTTATTTTCTGTCTTATACCCATCTTTTCATGCATGCCTGTCATTTTGTCCGTCCGTCCATAAGCAGGGTAACAAAAGGTGTTGCTTCACCTGAACGTAGATGTTGCCACTTGCTTAAAGTTAATTTTTGGACAAGTTTTATAAAATCTACAATCAATTTGACTACTGGTTATGTCAATGTGCATTTTTCACTTAACGACCTTTTGATCATTACAAATATGAAATTGCAGTTAAAGAGCTTAACGCACTAAGCCAATGAAATAGTTTATTACTTTCCTATTACCTGAGTTCTGACAGCTACTCTCTCCTTGGTAGAAGCATTCTTATTAACATTGATCCTTTTATTTTTTTCTTTACACCAAGGTATATGTCGCTCAGCTGCACCATCACTGAAGTTCCTTTGACAGGATGGACATTGCACATAATCTACAAGAAAACAATAGAAGCATGTCAATACTAGCAGAGGTCAATCACAGAAAGTTTGTACACAAATGTGCACACAAAATTCATACACAAATTTCTGAGTACATAAATTACTCCTAGCAGAATTTTTTTTTGTTTAATCGAATTTTGTTTTTATTTTGCTGGAAAGGAGACCAAGAGATCCTCAAAGATGAAAGGTACTCTACTAACCAAATAACCTGTACGCTGAGTACACAACAGCCATCGCCAAATTCATTCGCAACATGCTCAACCTTTGATACTTGTGATCAGCAGAGTGTGGAATTTGAGTCCCAGTCGTGACACTAGTGTCGTCAAGCGAGGCACTTAACCACTGTTGCTTAACCTTTCAGATGGGAAGTTAAGCTATTTGTCCAATGAGTTGTGTTATGTATGTAAAATCATTTGTAACAACTTCACAGTGGATGATGCGTCAGGCATGTATCTGCCGCCATTTATTTTTTGCTGGCCTACAGCTGGCGGCTTATTATGACTGGATCAACTTCATTGCCAAGACACCTTGAAACAGCTATTGTTTTTGCTCTATATAATCATTATATGAAATTAAGCACTTTGGTTTGGAGTTTCCAAATGTTTCCAGTAGCACCCACAGTACCTTTTTCGGAACACACTGACCTATTTTCTATTTTTAAAATATCACTGTCAAAATTATATGCCATCGATTTACAAATGATCAATTCCTAACAACAACAAAATTTCTTGAGAATGAGAATGAAACCGACCTGGGTTGACCTTAGTTTGGGATGGGGGCGGTGGCAGAGGTGCACCTGTTCTCATGGCCCTCGTAACACCCCTTGCAGCTTTTAATGTCGTTACTAAGTCCTCATGCTTGGAGCGCCAATTTGCAGTGGCTCTTTTCTACAGAAAATCAACAAAATTGAAGAAGCATATGAAAGAAAATCTCAAGTTGTGGCTATCAGGGGATTCCCAAAAGAAGAGTCTTGTTATAAACGGCATAGGCTACCTGCCCACAGTGGCTACAACACAGATTGCCACTAGGCATACATGTACTTTATACAACATGTACAATGTCATAAACAATGACAAGAGTTGTTGACTGGTCATAGGCGCCGTCCCCTATATGACTTGGCTGTGTTGAGAGTTTTTAATTTCAATTGTTAGATCATAAATATATTTTAAAAACTCCACCGTGTTGAAAGTTGTTCACACAACTGGCTCGAGGACGTCCTGGGGTCGATTTCACATAGAGTTAGGACTAGTCCTAGGAGATAAGACTAGTCCTACTAACTCGTCCTAACTCAAGATAGGACTAGTCATATTATCTCTTTGTGAACTCCACCCCTGGTCCTCTCCTTGTCCATGTATGCACTGGAAAACCTAAGGTCATCACAGCTGATAGACCAGCACTTCACACGGCAAGACTACACCACTTTGCGTGCATACACTGTATCAGACAAAAAAGTCCAGTGACCTCCTGTCTATGTAATGTGTTGTTACTGAATTTGTCTTCCTTACCGCTTTTTCAAGTTTCCTCGGGTCTGCTTTTGGTGCACCGCTTATATCTGTCCCCTCTGAACGTTGCTTGGCAGAGTTGAAAACCTTGCGTTTTTTAGCTGCATTCTTCTCACAAATCTTGATGTGTTTTGGCAGAACATAATCAGCGAAGTTACGGCCACAGATGTCACATGGCTCAAGCTGCAAGGGCTCTGGGGCTATAGGTAAATAGAATACAGTGTATCGGTTTATAATCTTTGCCACAGCACAGGTTTATAACAGCTCATAAGCCCAGTCACTCAATGTGCTGTGCTATTTAATTTTTAACAGTGTCAACAATATTCCTGTATTTCATCTTTCTCAGCTCCCTGGGGAGTATACAGCAAAACAACACAAAAAATACAATTCTGTTAACCCCCATGGCTATACAAAATTGCTGGAGCCAAAACTTGTTTTGCTGCCTCAGCATAAGGTTTATCGCGATTCAGAACCGCAATGCGTTGTGGGTAATAAGATGGGGCAGTTTGCGATGCAGTGTATGTTGTCATGCATGACTCGCGCACGCATCGCCAATACCTTTGTGTGGGTTCAACAGCGCCCTCTCTTGATATTTTGCTATTCGTGATAAACCTTATGCAGCTAACTGCTAACAATAACATTTAAATACAGTCAAACAGTTATTAATTGTTTGTATTGTAAATGTAATTTGTAGTAGTAAGGTTTAGTACGGGTAACGGTGTCGGTGATATCACATGATACAGTCACACGAACAAACATTAATGGCATTATAACGGTTGATTATCTTGCCAGTGGGAAGTAGAGCAGTGATTGTTGTAACACAGTATTTACTATTTACTATTGAGTCAGCGATCAAATAAAAAAAATACGAAATTTATCACTGGTCGTTTACAATACATCATTACAATCAATACATTAAATTAACAATCCTAACTAAATAAATAATGTCACTAGAAATTTAACGTCAACTTCAAAATCGGTGGATACTACATACTAAATTTCTACGAAATTATACTACCTTCCTCGGGTACACCGTCCATTGCTGAATAACGCAGACAGATTGTGCAGTTTTTGTGAACAATTGTTGAAACAACGTCAAGCAGTCTCAGTTGTTTTGACTGAAACCGAGCAACAACATAATCACCGCAGAAATGATAAGATTATAACAATCTTTCGCATTGACCAATAGAGGGCGCTGTTTGAGTTCTACCTAAATCTGGCTCCCAGTCCCTAATACTATCGTTTCATCAGTGTTATAATCACCGGCTGATTTGGGCTCAGTCTAATCAATTTAATAAAGAGAAAAAGAGGGAGTGAAACTCATTAAAAGTCGACTGCAATAAAAATTAAAATATTGATTTTTCATTCTGAAGTGAGGCCAGGACAAACCACCAAAGTGCAAGTGAAGGAAGACTCCTTATTTGAGGTAAGTATATATATCTTTTAAAACAAAACTGCTTGCAAAAACATCGGATAAACTATTTTTTTGTGTGAAAAAATGTAAGTTGAGTGAGTGATGTTTTGTTTGTTGTTTTGGTTGGTGCATATGGCATGGATCATGATCATGAGGTAGATGGATGAACGATGAAGCAAGAAGAAGAGTGAACATCAGTTTGATCCTCCATCCTTGGTCGTGTTTGTATAGGGAATTTCCATATTAATTATTAATTAAAAGTAGCATTGGACTTAAAATTGATACTTCATCTGGCCATCACATTTTTTTAATTAAAAAAAAAAAGTTAGGGCTATTTTTTAGTATTTTTGATGTTATTTGAATGAATGTTGGACTTAATTTATTATAAAATGATACATAAAATAATAATAAATTAGTTTATTTCCTTACAAAAAAAAAGGATATAACTTTATGTATGGCGCCACCACTTTTTCACTCATACAACTACAAGATAAAAGGGATATCTCATTGGGGTAAATTAGAAACTATTTATTTCATCGAATGAAAAAGTGGTGGCGCCATACGGAAACTTTCGAAATAGCAACATTTCTTCATCTGGCCACTACATTTAAAAACAAAATTAAGGTTAATTACATGATGTTTGAAGACTTGCTTTATTATATTTATTATAAAATAATAATAAATAAATAATAATAAATAAGTATATTTCCTTAAAAAAAAATAATCCCCTCCACTTCCTTGACACATGAGGAATTGGTACTCCTGGTGGTTGTATTCAAAAGTAAAAACTCAAGCCCATATTTCATCCTGTGGACGGAACTCTCAATCTAAGTTCACTCCTCATGGCGAGCAGCGATCATCATTAGCATAATGACCACCCATAGACCATAAAATGTTTGTTTTTTCTCTGCATGATTTTGTTCAATTTGCCTGTGCCTCTTTGTATTGTTCTTTCTGTCAATCCTTTTGGATAGGTAATATGTAATTTAAACTAGATTTAAAAGGGACATAAATTGGTGTCCGGATGTGGATTTTACTGTATTTGTAAAATAGTATTTGTTTGAATTGTTGTGCAAGACGCACACACAGTACTGTCAAACTTTACATGTACATATATAACTACCTAGTTGCGATTACGTAACCCTCCTCCCAAGCGACAGCAAAGCTGGTCGTCTTCGTGAGGAGGAGGGTTACGTTATCGCAACTAGAAGCTACCCCCTTCAGAGTAAATCATACAAATGTGTTAGTTTTTCAGATTTGGATTTCCACGTACCGTACACGTAGCCCCATTATGTTGTATCAGGCCAATCCACTGGACTCCTTACTTTGTGTAGAGTGGTTTCCCTTATGTACATCATGTAATGTCTTTTGTAAAGATTCAACACTTCACAAAGTTTTATGATCAAACTTTTAAAGTGTCCAGTTTTTAACATGGTTGTTTGAAAGTGGTACTTATATTTTGACATATTTACATGTGTTTGACATAGATGATTGAAACCAAACAATTACAAACACATGTAGGCCCTAACCCTAAATATGTCAAATTGAAAGTATCACTTTCCAAGATGCATGCATGTAACACTGGACATGTTTGAGTTGAATATTCATACAGAAATACTGCTGGAACTGGAACTGAGTTTTTCAAAAGACTGCAAAGTACTCTGCATTAGCTATTATTTAAGCCAATAATAATATCAACAGAGTTAATCTAATGTAATAGGGTTTACAATGTTTGTAAAAAGAACAATGGGAAATTGCACAAGGGAAAGAAGATTTTACACACACGCTGATAATTTTGTTGAGAGTTCAGGCCTATTTTTCATTTTGGATGCTGTAAAATATTTTATGTTTTTCAGGTCAAAATATAAAGTTCCTTTGTCTTTTTGATCATTCAGAAAGTTTTCATTAAAAAGTGAAACAGGATCTAGAGACAGTCACAGTCTTGAACTTCACTCTTGAGGGGTACAGCAATTTTCCTCTGCTAATTGGGGCACTCCAGGGGTCAAAATTAAGCGTATTTTTATGATAGTCAGCAGGGCTAGTAACCAATAAAACATTTTTAGTAGCCCTGATGGGTGATGAGATTTTGGTAGCCCGAAAACACATGTCCTGAGTCACGGTAAAACTTTACAATACACCATCAGCACTCGGCACTGTTTGTGATATTGACTTTGGCATTATTTTCCCACTTGCCCATTGGGCTATCAAACTGGGAAAATCAGTAGCCCGGCTGTAAATCTGGTAGTATCAGGCTAGCGGGCTAGTGGCAAATTCAACCCCTGCACTTCTATGGGGAAAATTTAAATTTGTAAGTGGAACATTGCTGATGAGGGTACCACAGAATAAAGCACAGCATGTATGTATACATGATGTGTACATTATTTAGATAAGGTTAAAAAGGTCTTGATGGATAAAGTGTTTGCTGCCCTCTTGTGACAGTACACTTCAATCTGTCATGGCTTCGATGAAGCAGGTTAAAAAGTCTGAGTTGTTGTATCCAGTGTTCTGTGTAGTGTATATTTTGTACAAATACATTTTATAAAACTTGAAGGGATTTGAAGGGCAAAATTATTCAATTTATGTATTATAGGCAGTGGACACTGTCAAACACCAGTCTTCTCACTTGGTGTATCTCAACATATGCATAAATTAACAAACCTGTGAAAATTTGAGCTCAATTGGTCGTCGAAGTTGCAAGATAATTAATAATGAAAGAAAAAACACCCTTGTCACACTAAGTTCTGTGCTTTCAGATGCTTGATTTCGAGACCTGGATTCAACTCAGATCATCAAATTTTATGATCAATCTTTGCTTTAATTGTGAAATAAAACCTGGGCTTTCGGTTTTCCCTCCGTATTTTGCTAAATTCTTTCAAATAGTCAATGATGTAAACATCTACAAATTGCCAACTCTTTATATAAAAAAACATGCATGTTTTTCCAACCTTTAAAATTAATTCCTTGTGCAAGATATTCAACTTTACACTGTCACATCAAGTAGGCCAGACCCTCAATTCTGGCAGATGATGACAAATTACAAAGTCAAATGAGGAAGGGGAGTGATGGGAGCCGGACAAAACCATTCATTTCAGAATCTTCATCTCGGCATCTGTCCCATACCTCTTTATCTACATGTATGAACGTGCCCAGCATACACCAACAACCCAAGGCTGTCTTTCACTCAGACTGTAAACTGCACGGACGTCTCTTCCATAAAAGAACCCCTCCATTGGAAAGCATAATCTAGTGTTGCCATGGGAACAGAATTGTTAAGGGACCTGATTAAAATGGCATAATTCAATAGGGTTTCTATTTCTGGTGTGTGGATTGCATTGGCAATTTGTTATTATGGATCCTCCTTGCAGTTTTTAGGTATTGGCCTGGACATTGATGGATTGTTACACAACAAAAGAAAAGAGTTGATGCTTTTTGTACATCTTGGATCATGTTCAAAGGCTCAGTATGTTATTCAGAGAGGAGTCTGTGTGTGTCTTTTGGACACCCTGTTTTTTATTTGTCATGGTACACATGTGTAGATGTTATTGCATAGTAAGTGAAGAATTTGTTTAGTGATACATAGCAATGATCATGGACACATCAATTGTACACAAAAATTTTGCAAATTGCGACCCCCCACAAAAAAAAAAACCTGGTCACAACTATGGCCCCCTCATTGAGTTCTTTCCAATTCTGAAATCTACATGTATGTGGCTGTGGGATCTTCGTTTGAATAACTGTTTTTCTGGAGGGATTTAAAACCGGTCATTGGTGACCGGTTGGCTTTGGTGACCGGTTGGCGCGAAATTGAGTTCACAGCCCAGGATGACCAGACTTAATAGTGAGAATCACTGGCACTTCCTTCTAACCTTAGGTTTACAATGACACTGTGAGAGGTCTACATCGTAAATGTACATGATGCATATTACATAACACCATTTGTCGGGATATCTTCTGGTAACACTATTTCCTGTTTTAATGTAATTCGCATTCCCACTTTTCGCCTACAACACTTTAAGTTTCAAATGTCTCTTAGTTTCAAAGTTTTTTTTTCACAAGCTCTATCGTACTGGCTATAAAATACGTGCGAATTGAGCCTATATGTAATTTTAAAAAAAACATCAAGATAAAATCACTTACAATGCTTCAGCACAGTGCACACAGGGCAGATCAAATCAGTAGAAAATATTCCGAAGACCTTGTTTCAATTCAGTGTCCTTCGTGGCCAAACTTCTAAAAAACAGTTTTGAAAAATCCTGTGGAGAACCCTGTTCATGTACAGTCGATACTGTACGAACACAGTCCCACTCCTAGTCCACATGGTATGCTGTACTTAGATCACGTCTTAAATTGGTTTAACAGTGGATCTTGGAAGGCCTTTATGAAGGGTATGACTGAACTTCCCAACAGGAAGAGCCAATGGTCAACCAAGGAAGTTGTTACTAATCACTCAGTCATTTTGTCATACATTGTACTACAAGTAGCTCAACGCACTGTACGATAGGTTTTTTGATAGTCACTTACTGTAACAATGGTTGCACCTGCCTGTAGTTAGAACAACATAAAAGTTATATTAAGAGTAAGCTACTTTACAAATCTTCAGTGAGCTGCATTTGTTTTGAGAACAAATTATGGAGAACGCAGGTAATGATTTTTTTCTTTGGACTACAGTACTGTCTCCCTGTGACTGTCTAGAAACCTCTTGCACTGACCTTAAACGTGGCCGAATGTTCTGTCTACTTATGGTCATAGTCAAGTTGCATGGAGAAATACTGTGCGCTTCCTAACGTGTCTAACCTCGTATGCAACCCTGTCTAGAAACCTCTTGCACTGACCTTAAACGTGGCCTAATGTTCTTTCTGCCCATGGTCATACATGTAGTCAACTTGCGTGTAAAAATACTGTGCGCTTCCTAACATGTCTAACCTCGTATGAATCACCTCAACCAGATTATTGAGATATTTTCAGATTCAATTTTTTAAGCATTTTTTTAAGATTGTGATATTTTCAGTAAATGGTCTGCAAATGTGAACATATTGCACTCTTTCTTTGTTCAGTTAAAAATTGAGGTAAAATATACTGTGATTTTCGGGGGATTTTTTAAACAAAAACTCTGCTTTTTTTGAAGAGCAAAACAATCAAAGGCAAAGTATACCTCTGGTCTTAGAAGTTTTGCTAATTAATACTTATTAATGTAGACAATATAATTAACAATTAACACAAAACAGTTAATTTTAAAAAGTGGTAGCGTTATTGAGATATCACAACAAAATCTGGAGCTAATATAGTGCAAGGTACATTCACCAAATTCAACGTATTCCTTTTTTTCTTCCAATTCTGCTGTAAAATGGAAATGGAAATCATAAAAGAATGGGAATAATTAGAGCATGAAATTGCCTGGCCTACATCTTCCATAGGCCTAGTTGTAGTACAATGCATACAATCTAAACCTCAGTGTTCCTTTGTGGTTCATTGTTTGACTGGCAATTTACAAACATCCAATATTAACACCAGTTCATAGATACCTCGGACAGTTTCACTATTCCTGTTGGTGGAGAGCGTGTCACGTGGGTGTGTATAAACCTTTGTTTATGACCGTTAAAAAGTGTTGAAACATGGGCGTGACACGCGAGCTTGCACCTGTTCTTATAAGACAGTTTCTTCATTATTCCTATTGGTTGAGAGCAACAGCCGGGACAGTTGTGCCACATTACGCGATACGCGCGGCGCGCACAGCATTCCCTTATAAGGAGTTGTTTATCCGAGGGTGGTGGAGGGCCTTACCATTTCATAGCTGGAGGGGTGTTGTGTTGAAAAAAAATCATTGAACAATTATAATTTTTGCGTTTATTTTACTTTTTGACCAAAAGTGTTGATGTATTTTGACCGAAAAGGTATTTATGAATGGGTATGTTGAATCGGTTTTCAACTAGTGGTTTAAACCCGCCCGGGCCTGGTTCTTGATAACTTACCTCGACTTCATCTCAATAAAATTATCAAGAACCAGGCCTCGTTGGGATTAAACCACTAGTTGTAAACCTCTTCACCACACATTGATTCTCTTAGTCAGATTTTTTGCCTGTCCTACACGTGGATAATCTTTTAAATGAATATTATAGGCCTAGGCCTATAAATAATAAAGTCTGAATTGAACATCTTGGATGCATTTACTAGAATGCACCATGGAGGTTCTTACTCAATGAATGCATTAACTCCAGCTACATTATTTATTTCCTTGGTGTCTATAAATGCAGCATCCACACTTCACACTGTCTGCACTTGAACCTCTTTTCTTTCATGCCTGCATTTTACTCAAGTCTCTGCCAGTGTCACTTACGAAACACTCCAATACGTGGACACGTACCCTGGACACAAATGTGCAGTTTACCTTTTGAAGAAACAAGTTTGAACAAATTATTTTGCTAAATGAAATGTGTACACTTTTAAGCATATGTTGAGCCTCCGACCTCTGCTCCCCAAAATGTCCCTTTGTTCCCTAGTGTAAGAAAGGGTAAAGTTCAAGCCTGGAATTTCATCTTTGAGAGAGCCAAAGCCATTTTCATTTTGCAGAGGGCACTTCCATTAGAAAATCTAAAAGTCTATGGGAAAATGTTAAATGGACACCAAGGCCAAGATTAGGGCCACAGAAGCAGTGGGCTCTGTGGCCTCCGCGAAATTCTCAGCCTGAGAATTGCAATGCCCTCATAAAACTTGTAGGCCTACACACTGTGTTTTTCACACAAAACTGGATGACCAGGTGAAAAAGCAAACCGGGCTATCGTTCTGCAAATTTACATTGTACAATAGGCTACATTGTATTTGCACACATTGTAATTGTGTACTGTCACTGGTGTTGGTAAATATTTTTAAACAGTGATAGTGTACATGTATCAAATTGCTTTTTAAAAAGAAATTAATTAAACAAAAATATGACCAATAAGCTTCCAATACATTTACAAAATAAACAAATTATCCTATACATGTAACAAATATTTTTTTAATGACATGCAAAACATGTGTTAATGATTAATTTACAACTCAATTTGAATCTATATTAATAAATCCACACACTTTCCATCCAAAATGCATACAGTACTGTGCATCCACTAGCAGTCAGTATACGTAATATTGATGTCACAGCTTACACACTGGTGTAACAGACATCACCGTTTGCTTACATTGTCGTGCAAGACCAATACCTGTGTCATCCACATCTCTCTCTGACTTCTCTCAAAATAAAAAAAAAAACCACATGGACTGTTCCAATAGCGCAGTGTATTCAGCGATGCCGTTCAATTATCGACTAGACAATCTCACGCACACAACAGTTGGTGTGCAGTGAGTTTAGAGTATTGAGAGAAGCGGAGACAGTAGTGTGACCATATGGTCGGAGCATTAACACCTAAAACACAGACGGAAAGTCTTTACCTGGCACTCTGGTGTGGAGATCAAATGAATGGAAAAGGTATTTGCTTTTTTTTATGTAATATCATTTTGGATCGCATTGATTTGGTTGAATTTTTTATTCCATAGTTGGTGAAATTAATATCCATTGTTCTGAATATTAATTGATAAGATTTTTGATGTGGTTGGACTGTTGCTGTCAGGTGGCACATTATTTGTGTAAATTTAAAGTGGTTTTGGTTATTCTCAAAGCTGCACACATCTTGTACAAATGTTAAATAAAGCGATTACAAGATGGTTTTAAAAATGGTTTTACATGTAGGTTAACATTTTTTTAGTTCTTACCATTTGTACTGTACATTACCGCTGCGTATAGCATGATTTAACAATAGATGATGCACACATTTTTCTGTCTTTTTACATGCAGTGTAGTTACATGCATTGATAAACTTATTATTTGTTCAATTGTGAAAACAAAATTGGATGAGTCTTTCACTATCTGTGTGTGAATTGTGCAAAATTTACCTTTAAATTGTTCCAATGCAATGCTTAGCGCTTGGGTTGTTTTCAGTTGAATTGTAATAAATTTTTGCTGTCAGGATATCATGCAACCATGATGCATACATGTATGTACCCTAGATGGAGCAGGCCAAACAAAATTCAAAATAATGTACTTTTACATTTTTAAAAATGTGCTTTATCGTAACGTGGAAAATTAAGTCGACATAGTACAAATTACAGCTTTGCACATTTTGTCTGCACGTTTGCATACACACGCTTAAATGGGAATGTATTTTTAGCACTTGTCTACTACAATAACCATTAGATGTTTGTGCAAAGACCTTTTCTTGTTATTTTTACAGTGTTTATGGATGGATACATTTAAAGGTACTGTAGACGTTTGGTAATTGTCAAAGACCAGCGTTCTCACTTGGTGTATCCCATCATAAGCATAAAATAACTAGCCTGTGAAAATTTGGGCTCAATCGGTCATCAAAGTTCCGAGAAAATCATGAAAGAAAAAACACCCTTGTTGGACGAATTTGTGTGCTTTCAGATAAGAATAAAAGACTTCTAGCTAGAAGTCTTTTATTATTTTAGTGAGAAATTACCCCTTTCTTAAAACTATGTTACTTCAGAGGGAGTCATTTCCCACAATGTTTTATACTATTGCAACAGCTCTTCAATGCTCGTTACCAAGTCAGTTTTAAAGTTAATATTTGTTTTGAGTAATTACCAAACATGTGCTTTCCCTTCAATGCAAAATGGTTTTGTGCCTGCAAGAAGGGCATAAGGCCCTATGTTTTTTATTAACAGAAGTAATTGAAGACCGTAAGCGGTTAAATGGCTCCTCTGTCCAATCAAATAAATATGGCATTTAAAATTTTACTTTTTTGTAGTTAAATTAACCCCCAAAGAAATGTTTATGAGTTTGTTCCCATGGAAAAGGATAAATATATAATTTAAAATACTAAATGTTTTATTTCAGGTCATAAAACTTTGTATTCCAATTATTTTCAATCACAACGGTCCATATTAAAAATGGGGTTGGGTGGGGGATGGGGTTGGGGTGAGGCACATACATCAACCAGGAGCATGTGCCACGCTGTAAAGTTAATATTTGTTCCAAACAAAAAAAAGTACCAAGGTATTATTAATAGTTAATTATTTTCCTTGAAGCGATTAAAATTACAGAATGTTTACCTTGGAAAAACAATTAGGCCTGTATTTTTATATATATGTATGTTGTACACACCACCAGTCGTCAACAGGTAATAAATTAAACCCATTGAAAAAAATCTATCCAAAATATCTCATTGTCAAACGTGACCACTTGTATTATGGGCAGATTGTGAATGGTAGATTCATTAGGCATGGCTGACTGATTCTTACTAGTGACCAGCAGACCTTCTGATCTAGAAACCTAATTCAATGTTATTTTGATTCACGACTCATGGTTGTATTCAAAGGGACATTGCATTATTGGGCCGTGTTTTTATTTTTTTATTTTGCCATCCTCAAGTGGAATAAAACAACCAACCTGTGGGAAGCTCATGAAATTTATTGCTCATAATTCTGTGAAAAAACCAAAAAGGTGTGTCATATTTTGTACTGCTTCATGCAATAATTTCAATACATGCTTGCAATGTTTTGTTGTATTTTTATTGCGGCAAAAGCAGAATAGTCAAGAGGATTGTTTTTAGATATGGCAATATATTTTTGGGGTTGAAATTAAACATTTGGCTTTTTTAATTTAAAATCTCTCAATTTTGCCATTAATGTTTTTTTACAATATTCACTGAATGCCGTTTTCCAACAGATAAAAGTTTAAACAGAATTTTTTTATACAGGGCAGAATGAAAGTTTACGAGCTTAGGAAATACAGATATATTGTTAATGACTAGCGTACAGTACATGAAGCTTTTTTCACTGAAATGGACACTTATTCGCCCATTAGTAAGGTTGCAACCCACATTGATCAGACTTTTTATTATCTCATTAAAGTTTAAAGTAATTGCCATTAATACAATGCGCTTGGACCAGCTGCTGTTTTTTTTACAGCTAGGGTGTCTGTCGTGTCTGTGGTACTGTCGTGTGTAAAACGAATGACAACACATTGTAGAATACTAATTGAGGAGATTGTAGGCCTTTGTGGCATAAACCAATAGAAACAAAAATAATTTAATAGATCATTTTTTGTGTTTTTATTTTATGTAAATTTATATAAAATGATAACAATCTTACATTAAGGGAATGAAAGATTGTCAAAATTTTAAACGTGCAGTAATTCTTTTATTTGAACATTGAACACACAAATAGGTTTAAAGGATTTGTGTACTTTTTCAAAGTGTCCATAGATTTACATTAAACTTACAGGGTTTGAAGATAATGATAGTGGAAAGCTTCCCTTCAAATATTACTGACTGATGTGCTGTAGTTTTTGAGAAATGAGTAAAATAATGTAATGAAAATACGTTTGTAAATGCTTAAAATAATTTTCATGACATTACTTTACTCATTACCCCAAAACTACAGCACCTCAGCACGTAACATTTTCAGGGAAGCTTTCCACTATCATTATCTTCAAACTGTGTAAGTTCAGTGTAAATCTGTGGACATTGTGTTTTTTGTCCTACAAAAAGTACAAACACCCTTTAAAATAGATAAATCGAATGTAAAAACCATTAAAACTACAGTGTACATGTACATGTACACTAGATCAACCAATGACCAATAAATTAACAATGACAACAGGAAATTATTTTTAGCTATTAGTTGACCGACACATATTCAATCTAACCTCAAAACCAAACATGTCAAACAATTGGGTGTATTTCCAAACACAATTTTAAAGATTTATTTAACCTTCGGTTTTTTCAAGTTCAAACCCTTCTCAAATATCCTTGAGAGATGAATACAAAGGGAAAGGAAAATGTACAAATGTTTTTAGTTCAGTGAAACTTTCTGAAATGTGAAACAGAAATTAGACATTGCTTGACATTTAACATTGAGCCCTCAGTGGATTTTTGAACTGTTTGTAATATTCTGAAAAATATATACAATACAAAATTGTTGATATTTCTGCATAGTTGTTGTGGGTGATGGTTACAATGTAGATAAACAAAAATACAAAATTTCACATCTGAGATCTAGTAGTATTAAATATATGTGAAGATCATATCAGTCACTGCTCTGAGAAAAAAAAATAATGTTTAAAATACACATGGTTTAGCCAGCAAACAAAGATTTAGTTTTAGAAACTATGAAATGATATATTTTATGAAGCACTCTGATATTTATTATAATGCTATCAGAGCTGTTTGCATTGAGAAGAAGGTATGATACTGTGTGGGTGGTTGTTTGTCTAAACTGCCAAGTGGTGAGATCTTCTTACCTGAAAACACTGTATTAAAGGGTTTCGGTATTTTTTTGTAGTACCGACACAAAACACAAACATTCACAGATTTACATTAAATTTACGTGGCTTGAAGATAATGATGGTAGAAAGCTTCCCTTAAAATATTATTTGCTGAGGTGTTGTACATGTTGTTTTAAAAAAAAATTAGCGTGTACAACAGATTTACAACTCTCCTGAACACATTTTCACTCTTTTCCTCAAAAATAGTTACAAGACATTCTGTTAGGCTGTTAGTGCTAATTGCATGTGTAGCATACATATCGCCCCCGTATATATTGCTAAATATTGATCATGACAAAAATACCGAAGTTAACATCAATGTCTTGCACTAAGACTATGACATCATTGCTTCTCAACACTATCTGTGGTCTCAATGACATGTTTCATGCTCCATTTTTACGGGAAAAAAACCACCATAATTTTGGGCCAAAAGAATACCCCCCTCCCTTTCAAGGAATTTTTGACTTTTTTATGTAGGCCCCCTATTAAACAATTATAAAGTATTCGTTTTTCATTTTAAAGTTGAGTTTGTGAGGCATGGAATTTGTAACAAAAGTACAAGAAAATATTTTTGTATTTTACAGAATGAAGAACCAATATGGACTCGCCCACACAGAGCAAAATTTACTTTTCAGGTATTACATGTTTAAAAATACTTACATGGAAGTGAACTGAAAGGAGACAATAAAAAACCTTTTTATTTGATTTTACTCTTAATATTACCAGACATTCACAGCAAATTGATCAGAAATTTATAATATACATTGTAGGCTACATGTACGTAATTATAAACTGTAGCCTAATATTATTACATGTATAAAATGACCACTTTTGCCCAAAAGGGCAAGGCCTATATACATACATAAGTAATTTCCTTCACATACATGTAGCGCCCTATCAAAAGATCAAAATCTCCGCAGGGGAAACTGCACCATATCTTAAAACATTTTAGCATGATCAGTTTTAATTCTTAAATCTCAGTCACAAAGATTTGGCTGCGGGACTATCAATGTCAACAGAGAGGGGATGATTAAATTTTGCACACAAAAGTGTTGCCATGGAAACGATAGCCGGAGGCATATCTGTCTGCCGTGTTATTTATTTTTATTCTTCGCACTCTCTCTCGTTCTTTGTGAAAATGTCAAGATCGGTTCTGGATCAACTTTCTTTACGTACTTGAGAAAATTTCAGCTACCTTTTTAAGCTCCAATACGTGATCTTGAATTGAAAAATATAAGAAATGTCACCACACGGAATTGGAATTGATTTGTACATTGGAGATGTAGTACTCCATTAGAAGGAGTCTTCATTGATTTCAAGTGAGGAACTTTTACACCCCCCCTCCCCTCGCCCCACTTCAAGGAGAAATTCAAAGTTAAATCAGAGATAAATGCTCTCTGGTCTTAAAAATATAATTAAAGGGAATGTACATATGGATGGGGAGATCGACAAATAAAATCGGAAAATCAAAAAATAAAATGGGCAAGTGTATACGATTTCACAAAAGCATGGTGATTTGTGTTGTGACCCTGTCCTCCACTTACACCCCCGTACATATCATTTGCGGCATTTTATACACTGATTTCTAGCGGGGATCTCGCTAGTGTGTTAGTATTGTACAAGATGTACATCATTAGGCTTCTACTTCTACTTGGATACTCAGAAGGGTCCTTAAAGCCATTATACACTTTCGGTAAACAGTGTTGTCCAAGGCCCACACTTCGTGTACCACAACTTATATATAAAATAACAAACCTGTGAAAATTTAGGCTCTTTGGTCATCTGAGTCGGGAGAAAATAGCGGAAAAACCCACTCTTGTTTCCGCACGTTTCACCATGTCATGACACGTGTTTTTATAAATCCGTAATTCTCGCTATCGAGAATTAATACTGTTTTAATGTTTCCTCAAAAAGTATAGCATTTCATGGAACAATATTTCAAGAGAAGTCTTTCACCATTACCTTCTGTAAACCCTGTAAATTATTCGTAGATCTGTGAATTTTTTATTTTTTTCTGTACCGAAAGTGTATAATGGCTTTAAGACAGGATGTAAAGCCGAGGCTGGCTGTTGTATTGCAGAGGGGTGGCTTCAATACAGGTAGCTGGCCATTTAGGTCTCATGTTTGGCAGATTCAAGAATTCACACATAAGATTTACAAACTAAAATAGTCCAAACCAAGTGTCAATTATGAGGCTGGATCTTTCTTTTAAAATATATTTTAGCCTGTGAGGAGAAAGAATAGTCTGAACATTGTATTAGTTTTGTAAAGGACACGATATTATTGTCACAAACTGTTTTGTTCTTTGTTCTTCTTTCCTTTTTTGAAATATAGTGTCTTCCAATCTGAGCTACATTGTACACATACTTGTAAATATTTAATTTGATTAATAGAGTGTGTTAAGGAGCAAATTCCCCAGCTTGATACCTTTTAAAACTAGAAATGACTGTTATTGTTTCAACTCCATAAATGGACACGCTCATTATAAAATAAAATGAGGATTATACACAAGGGCACTTAGCGGTGGAGTGTAAGGTGCTATTCACATGACAGCAATTTAACTGGGGTCCCTTGATTAAGTTTAGCATGGTTGTAAAACTTGGCAATTGTTTGACAATTGTACAAGAGACCCTGGACAGCACAACAATATTATTGTCCTTTCACACGAGGTACATTTTGTAAAATGTTTACAACCATGCTACAATTTAGCGATGGACCCTTGCTAAATTGCTCTCGTGTGAAAGGGGATTTAGTGTAAAAACAGGGATTATTCACTAGGGCATGAGGGGACAGAGTGTATCCTGTGCAGATTGTTTCCATTGGCTGCTCTCATTGGTCTAATTGAGGCTTGGCAATCCATTTAATGCACCTGCTCCATTAGACAATGGGCATGGAGATGAAGTTGAAGTAGGCGTTCTTTAAGTACAGTATGTACAGTTAATGTAGTAGGTAGGATTTGAAACTTTGCATGGTGTAAATAAGATATAGAAGAGTTTGCGGTAACACCATGTAATAACAATCTCTAAATGAGTTGGGGTGGTTCTGAATGTAGTAGGCTTTAAGAACGCCTACACCACGGTAGGACATTGTGAGCAAAGTCATCCAGACATGAAATTGAGTACACATTGTCTGGGTAATGTCCTTTTTTGTAGGACACTAAACACAATGTCCACAGATTTAAGCTTGGGCGATATCACGATATTATCGAATATCGCGATATTAATTTGGAAACGATTTCGATATCGGATCGATTTGGTTTTAATCGAAATATCGATATATCGCGATATATCGCGATATCGACTAAATATCGCAATATCACAATGTATTTCCTAGCTGAGACATCTTGCACCCCATAGGTTTGGAGTAAAACCAGAAGAATAGGTCATTAGAACACCTCTCTTATGCTATGACTGTCTCTTCTACAACTTTCACTTGGAGTTTGAAGACTGGTGATGTCAAATTTAATTAATCGCGATTATATCGAATATCGCGATATATTGTCGGCGATATATCGTGAATAAAATAAATCGATATTGCCCAAGTTTACACAGATTTACATTAAACTCACACAGTTTGAGATAATGATTGTAGAAAGCTTCCTTTAAAATATTACTTGCCGAGGTGCTTTAGTCTTTTTTTTTAAATGAGTAAAACAAGCGACACAAATAATTTTCGTCTCAGTGAATCGTAAATTATTTCAGCATGTAAAACATATTTTCAAAATCTAGATTAACATTTTTATGTATCACAAAAGGAATGGCCCTGGAATACAAAGTGTAAAAGCGGCCCCTGGACTGGATTTCACAAAGGTAGTCCTAACTTAGGACTAGTCCTAGGCAATGCTAAGAGATAGGGCTGGTCCTAAATTAGGATGAGTTACTGGTCCTAACTTAGAACCAGTCCTATCTTTTAGCATTGCCTAGGACTAGTCCTAAGTTAGGACTACCTTTGTGAAATCCACCCCTGGACACTTTATACTACACTTGAAATGTATGTAAAGTATACCTGTGTGCATACTTTAATCTTGACTCAATCTACAACAAAACGTGGTCAAAACACGAACCCTGCGCATTCAACACAACGTACATGTACATGTAGTCCTATTACCCCTGAATACCATTTGGCATTCTGAACTCGTACGAGGCTGTTACTTCCCCCAAATTATCTGCTCAAATTGGCCACGCACAAATGGCTAACTACCCCCCAGGTGCCTTCCTCTGGTGGCCTCGCTGCTGATCCAGGCATGTTCAGCTGAGGATGAACGCTATTTCACGCTTTTCTGAGTCCTTGCCGATCAGGGGAAAAACGCCTTAAATGAAAAATTCTGTCCACCTAACAGACTTGCACATCCCATGGGCGGATTTCTTCTCCAGTGGGAAGAGAAACCTGAGTTATTTGCCGATGCTGAAGTGAATTTAAAATGTAGGTTGTTGTACTTTGTAGAGATAATTGAGCTCTCTATGAGTATGACATTTACATGAAATATTATGTAAAAAAAAGGAGAATATTGTACCAATTTATAATAAGTACGCACTAAATTCAAGCTTGACCAAGCATTCTATTTGCTGCATCTCTGCAGAGACTTATTTTGTTCTCTCCTTAGTCCCTGTAGTTAAGAATCTCACAAAGACTTCATACACAAATTTTCTTTGTGACACCTCCTTATGAGTTATGGCTACCTTTTGTGTTCTCTGTACTGTGAACATTGTTTTATTCGCCCAGCAGACTGGACAACTTAAGGAAGGGTTTGACTCTCCTGCCACCGTTTGCACTCATGACTATTAATTTGAAGACCTAATATTCCGATTCTTAGACCTATGATTTTCGTTTGTTTCAGATACAAGAATTATTACAATTTCTGTAGCTGTTTTCCGTTTGTTTCAGGTACAAGAATTAATAAAATTTCTGTAGCGTGTGCGTTTCATGCAGGCAGGCATATCAGCGCTGAACTCTGCCATGTTGTCACGACAACCTTTCTTACAGACTTGCTTTACAGTGTGCTTCAGAGCACAGTTATGCAGCTCTCACACTGTGGCGAATATGAATATTTGAATTTGGGGGTGAATTCGCGCAAAAATTGTGATTTGATTGTGATATTCTCATCTCGATATCTCACCGCTCGATTTTCCTCGGTCAGCCCTCTCCTGGGATGACCAATATATTACGAATATATTACGAATGCTAATGGCTAACCAACACTTGCCACTGCTTGCCAATGCCTTTACGAACATTGCCAACGCTTACGCACGCTTTACCAACATTACCAAAGGCTCACCAATGCTTACGAAAATCGACGGTGAGCAACTTAAATTTTGAAAGCACTTCCTGAATTGACCGATCTTCCTAAGGAGCTGGAGAATGACATGTGAACATTCTGAATTTGTTACAAATGCTTACGAAGACAGGGCGAATGTTGCGAAGTTTGAGTGATTGTGAAATATTTCCATTCATAAGCACATTTGCTAGCATATTCGCCACAGTGTGAGAGCAGGTACTTTTTTTCCACAATTTCATGTTGTAATGCAACTTAGTTGTGTATGACATTGTATGTTTGAGGGGAGAATTTATTCAGGGAGGTTATAATGACTTTTAAAAAAGTGCTTTTAAGAAAGTTACCAGCAAGCATGGAAAAAAATGTACCTTGTTTACACTGCATTGTCTCATTTCTTCTAACAACTAGAACACAATTGCTACCCTGTACACATGTAGGCCTATGTCATGGATGACGTTATTAAAGCAATACCGGGGAAAATCATGATTTTTTTTAAAATGTAGGTTATAAATACACAAAAAATCAGAAAACGGACCGTTTTTTAATGTACACGACATGTTCTGTATCCATTGTCATGTGCGCGTGAAACACGGAAGTTGCAGTTACGCTTGACGTGGACACACAACCAATTGACGTATCCGTATTTGTTTAGCCGTGCAAACGTCTTTAATACCACCACCTCCCCAATTAAACAGGTTTCTGTCATCAAGGCATTTGGTTTTACATTACTGTGATTCAGTTACACTCCCTGTCTCTATGCATTATGCAAATCAACCTTCAAGTCCGAGGGTTGGATTTCACAAGGACATTTAGGATCAATATATTCCGCCTGCAGGCAAGAGGGTAGTCTTGAGATTTAAAAACATCACGTGTCATAGGCGCTCTAACTGGACTTTGGCTGTAAAATGTGTACAACATGCTTTGGTATTTGCCGTTTTTATTCATGTATTCAGTGGTTTGCTGTTGTTGCTGATTGCATAATTCACTGCAAGGCATGTATTTTTGTTTCTAGATTTACATATGAGTTGTGAGGCTTTACCCTGGTTTCATGATTTTTTCCTGCGAAGACCCCCCCCCCCCCTAAAAGATGTGAACAAGAAGTTAAGATGACCTTGTTAAGAATGCTGAGATAAAGCAATAGCCTCAGAATATAACCTTCAAGGTTCTACATTTTTGTATGTAGCACACTAGATCTATACTGCCAGACAATGGCAGAAACACTGGGGCAAAGTGTACATACATGTACTGTTTTTTTGCATTACACAACCATGACGACACAGAGGACCCTCACCTACTGCTTTAAATGTACAATCAGAAGGGGAAGCAATTTTGGTGAAGTGTCTTCCTCAAGGACACAAGTACTGTGACCAGGACCCCAACCCTAACAACACCCGACTTTAAGTTTACTAGCTTGTATCCATCCAGGCGAGCGTTTGACCGAGTGCTAACAGCACCCTATGAAAAGGTCATTCATGAGGTAACATCAGTTGTTGTCAATAAAGAAAGGAAAGTAATTTACCGTCTATGGTTGCACCTTTGAGCAGTCTTAGTCTATTGGATTTTCAAGAAACTTATCTTAATACAGGCGCACCATCTGCTTGTGGTATGTCAACATTCACCAAGCATTCACGGCTTTGTATGTTGGGTAAAATATTATTGATTACTAACGAAACGTACTGTTAAAATAAACCCATGCAAGTTGCACTTTTATTAAAAATTTGGATAGGCTGCTAGTGTGTTCAAATTGAAGTATTGCAACATTTAAAACACCCGTAAGAAATAGGCTTATTCAGCTCTGATCGTGCAGCAGAACCCTTAAGAATTCTTGTTTTTCTTATCACTGTACTGTGCACATAAAATTTGCACCTAGACAATCTTGCTTGGCTTTATAAATTACTCGGGCACATACATGTAGTAGAAACCAGGATTCTCAGATTTTGACTAAAGGGTAGACTTGTGGACAAGTTGTTAAATCGGCCCCACGCGCTGAGATAGTGGTCTCGCGAGATCACTGCTCTTGCAGGAACTGATGGCTCCCCGATTTCGACTCCTCATTAACGAGGAGGAGTCGATATCGGGGAGCCATCAGTTCGCGCAAGAGCAGTGATCTCGCGAGACCACTATCTCAGCGCGTGGGGCCGATTTAACGACTTGTCCACAAGTCTAACTAAAGGGGTAAATTTGTAAAAGTGCATGCGAATACCAAATTGTACATTCCATTTATACATTGTAGTGGTTAATTGTAGGTCTTATGTTGTTAAACTGTCTCAACTTCAAAGACTATTATTTACATGAGGGCCTTTAAAAGCAATCTGTTTGCAGGCCTGGAATTACACAAAGGCTAGAGGCAGTGTTGCCCCTACGTACAGGAGGTATTGGCCTTGGCGCCCCTTCAAAAGTTTCCTGTAGAGTGCCCTTTGGAAAATGCAAATACATGTAGCTTTGCCCTCTCAAAGATGAAATTCTAGGGTTTGTTTTTGTCACAGCCTGAATTACACGAAAGCTAGAGGCAGTGTTGCCCCTATGTAAATGTAGTCTAGGCCTTGGTGCCCCTTCAAAAGTTTCCTGTTGACTTTCCAATAAGAGTGCCCTTTGGAAAATGCAAATAGCTTTGCCCTCATCTCCAAAGATGAAATTCTAGGGTTTGTTTTTTGTCAAAGCCAGCCTTTGTTTATAACTTTCATTCTTTCTTGTTGTCTTTGTTTTTGTAGTTGTGAGAAGACCCGTTGAGTTTCATGCCATGGAGTTTGTTGAGTTTATCAAGACTCCCAAGGTAGACAGCGTGGTCCTCCATCGGCCGTTCTATCCCGCCATTGAAGGGACACTCTGCCTGACGGGACATCATCTTATTCTCTCCTCAAGGAAAACAAACACCGAGGAGCTATGGGTAGGTTTCACCAATCTAAAAAGAAAAAATCAAAAACTTCCTTGTGGAAGTGTCGAGGCCTCAAATTCAAACTCTGGTTTTTCTGTTCAGCAAAGTGTGGGTTTGATATTCATATTGAACCATCTTGTGTCCATTTTTCAATGCGTTTCTCCAAGTGCCAAGCCAAAAAAGAACCCAATTTGTATGCACATATTTTCCAGGTGCGTCCTCAAAAGTTGAAGCACACTATTTCATCTTGCTATTTTTCAAAAAGAATATTAGTACAGCAGTCATCCTTGAAAGAAAACATCGCGTCTCAGTGATTTATTTTGATTGAACCGTTGATGTGAATGCAAATGCACATGATTCATTTTGCAAGTTTTGAAGAAAAAATATCAATAAAACCCCACAGCCATCCTTCTCAAAAGGAAACAGCATGTGTCAGTGATTTATTTTGATAGAATTGTTGATGTGCAATGTGTAGCCATGCAGTGAAGGTAAGATTGGATTCATGCACAATTTTCTTGAAGGTGACGAGGGAGCGGGGGTGGGGGTTGGATGTTCTGCAAAGCTTTATAATATGAACAGATGAATAAATACATTGAACTCCATGTTCAATGGTCAGGTTGTGACACCTCTGAACTGAAAGCAGCAGCACTGGAAAGACCAAGCGTGGGAAAGATGGCTGTGATTGGAGCGGTACCAGTGATTCAAGCGGGGTACAATTTGAGGAAGAGGGAAAATGTCCATAGTGTTATTCACACTACACTACAGGGGTCTCTTACTTAAAGATACTGGACACTATTGGCAAATGTCTAAGACCAGTCTTCTCACTTGGTGTATCTCAACAAGTGCCTAAAATAACAAACCTGTGAAAATTTGAGCTCAATTGGTAGTCGGAGTTGCGAGATAACTATGAAAGAAAAAAACACCCTTGACATACGAAGTTGTGTGCTTTCAGATTCTTGATTTCGAGACCTCAAGTTTTAAACTTGAGGTCTCGAAATCAAATTCGTGGAAAATTACCTCTTTCTCGAAAACTATGTTACTTCAGAGGGAGCCGTTTCTCACAATGTTTTATACCACCAACCTCTCCCCATTACTCAATACCAAATGAGGTTTTATGCTAATAATTATTTTGAGTAATTACCAATAGTGTCCACTGCCTTTAATTTAAGCATGTTTGTAAAATGTAGCAATGTTTGACAAGATTTTGCCTGAAAACTTGGACGTAGAAAAAGTTTGAGGTAATAAAATGAAAGGATTCATTAGCAGTATCCTGTCCTGGCCTAATTATGCCCCCTAAGCAGTGTTAAGAAAAATAGATAAAGAAATGTAATGCTTAGGTGGTTTTTTTCCCACAGAACTCTGGAAAGTACTGAGTAGGCCCCTATATACATGTAATGCTTACTAACACACATCGGTGTGTAAGGGACCGAAAACCAAAAAGGCAAATAGGCCCTAGTCTTTTTCCCTGATGCAATTTTAACATCTAATGTTTATTTGAAAATTTTTAGACAGGCAGGAAGAAAACCCCAATGGGGAAAACCCTTGATCCAGTAAAAAGTTGGAACCCAATCCTCAATAGAAACTCCAGTCCGAAATACCTGATTTGAACTTGAGACCACAGACGTGACTGACTAGTGAAACAAGAAGCCACTAAGCCTACCTGGGGTGGATTTCACAAAGGTAGCCCTAACTTAGGACTAGTCCTAGGCAATGCTAAGAGATAGGACCAGTCCTAAGTTAGGACCAGTAACTCATCCTAACTTAGGACCAGTCCTATCTCTTAGCAATGCCTAGGACTAGTCCTAAGTTAGGACTACCTTTGTGAAATCCACCCCAGATCCCCAAAACGGACTACTTGGCACACCTGGCTTGCTAAGCTGTCTGACAAATAAAACAAACAAACATACAAACAAGCAGACAAAATTTACTTTGGTATTGAAATATTGCAGGATCATAGGATTTGCACTTCCTCAATCCCTGCCTGGGGACGTGTACACATCAAACCCTTGTCTGTTATTGTACATATTGTCGGTACATACATTTACCTGACATGTCTGATGGATACTTACTGGGCCCAATTTTGTGGCTCTGCTAATTAAATCGCCAAATTCTGCCCTTACTATCACCATTCTCCACTTGCATGGCAAGCTCCAAATTTCTGTACTACATGTAGCCTCGTTTACAAGCGTAGATTGCCAAGCAACATGGAGTACGCTCGTGCACAAGCCAAAATGCCTGGCCTGAAATACGCTTGCTGTATAAGCACAGATTTCCATGCTTATGATTCTTTGCTTATGGTAAGCAGAGCCATGAAATTTAGCCATGTGACATTTTACGCACGTACACTGTACATGTACATGGGCAGGTAGCCAATTCAAAGGTAACAGAGTGTTACTTTGGAACATGTCCTGAAGCAAGACATCTTTTAATCCAGTAGTGATCAGGCTGATTGGAAACACTGTACCAGTGAGGGTAGAGATTAATTGAATTGAGTTGAATTGAATAGTTTATATTCTGCCAAACAGACTGATTCCAAGCTTTATTACCCAGAGGGAGGAAGAACTACAATATAATGTGATTGAGTTTCTACAGACATGGTGTACAAGGGGTGATAGACCTTCTGGTTGCAACTTAAGGGCAATATAGTTTCTTGAGGTTGATGACCAGGGGTGCCAAAAGTATGTTTGTCATGTTTGTGTGTTGGCATTTCTGTGTAAATGTGCACATCAGGTCTTGAATAAGAAGAAGATCATGACATCTACAGTACACTTAAGGCCCGTCCCACTGCAGCGATAACGAGAACGATAATGATAACGACACAAAGATAACGCATTCCATTGGTTGAATGAGCATGTGCGTATTCTGCATGGAGCAATTGAACCAATAGAATGCGTTCTCTTTGCGTCGTGATCGTTATCGCTGCAGTGTGACTCGGCCTTAAGGCTATGGCCTCTTTTTCCCTCTGGACTGCCTTCCTTTTTCCCTGGGCTTTGCCTTGATGCCCCCATTCACAAAACTGTTAAGCACTCACCGTGATTCACAGAAACTCGGCCATGAGCCATGGCCCAAAAAACAGCTACTGTATGGTATGCCGGAATCTCTGAACGCAAATAACAAATGATAAACAATTGTCACAATTGTACAACAACAGCACAAACATGACAAAAGTCTGGAAACACTTGGAAAGAGGATTTTACATGTTACAAGGTACTTAAATGTTTTCAAGAACGTCCTGGTGTGACTCCTTGTATTGGCGAAACAAAGTGTATCACGATCTACGTGCCTGCCTCATAAATACACATTGGAATGTCAGGGTGGATAACAAATGTCAGCTCAGTGTCCGGCTGTCAGTAATTTTTTAATTTTTTATTTGAAGTGGTTTGAAGCTGTTCAGAGAGTTATAAAACATCGGCAGTACATGTACTTGTAGTTCTGTCCCTTGCGGATAAAGATGTCATCCGTAGTGAAGTGGTTAAAGGAACACGTTGCCTTGGATCGGACGAGTTGGTCTATAAAAAGCGTTTATAACCGTTTTTTTTATAAAATGCATATGGTTCGAAAGATGTTTTAAAAGTAGAATACAATGATCCACACAAATTTGCCTTGAAATTGCGTGGTTTTCCTTCTACTGTGTGAACTAACACGGTCGGCCATTTATGGGAGTCAAAAATCTGACTCCCAAAATGGCCGACCGTGTTAGTCGACAAAGTAAAAGGAAAACCGTGTAATTTCGAGGCATGTTTGTGTGGATCATTGTATTCTACTTTTACAACATCTTTCTACCCATATGCATTTTATTACAAACGCTTTTAAAAGACCAACTCGACCAATCCAAGGCAACGTGTTCCTTTAACAAAGTGTACAATGTAAGTCTCTGCTCTTTTATTGAGTGTTCTACATACTAGTAATGTACACTGTACTTTTGTCATTGCAGCTTCTTCACAGCAATATAGATGCCATTGAGAAGAAGTTTTCAGGATCCATGGGCCAGCTGACGATCAAGTGCAAGAACTTCATGATTATTCAGTTGGATATCAATGGCATGGAAGAATGCCTCAACATTGCCAGCTCTATTGAGATGCTGTCAAACTTAGGTGAGAAATAGAAAGGTCTTCACTCAGGAGAACATTCTGAGTGTAAAGTGGCCTGCAACAATCCATTATTTAACCTATTTGTTGTTTATTTTTTCATGAAACATCTTTAAAAAGGCCTGGAATTTCTTTTTTGAGAGCATGTCTTTTTTTTCACTCTGTAAAGGGCTTTTCAGATATAGGAAAATCTTAAAATGGTCTCTGGGATGCCCTTGGTTACGATAAAACGTTTTTTGAACTGTGCATTATACCCAGGACATTTTATCTATTTTGAATGGTCAAAAAGAGATCAAATGGCCACATTTAAACGTACGATATAAACATGCTGAGAGCGCGCAAGCTTACGCGAGGCACTTATGTAAATGTAATGTAGTCAATACATGTACTCAATGTAAAAAAAATTTCAGCGGATTTCAAACAATATATACAATGTACAAGCTGTTAAAATTTGATTGGTTGGCTATTAAAAGCTTTAGTATACTGTATACAGTATGTACGTATTGTGTATCTCTTTAGGATTAGGTTGGCTTAGTGATTTACTGCCTTTTACCTCTCTGTCATGTCTGGTGAATCTTGCCTCAGGTACCTCTGGCATGTTGATTGCCTTTTCAGTTCCTACCTGACTACGTAGGTTTTCCCCTATTTGTGGTTTTCCTCCCACGTCTTCAGTAATTCATCCTGTTATTGGCGCTTGCGCTAGGGTTGGAACAGGAGGAACAACAGCAACAAATATATTAAAGGGAAGGTACACGTTTGGTAATTACTCAAAACAAATATTAACTTCAAAACTGACTTGATAACGAGCATTGGAGAGAGTTGTTGATAGTATAAACCATTGTGGGAAACGACTCCCTCTAAAGTAATGTAGTTTTTGAGAAAGAGGTAATTTCTCACTACAGTATTAAAAGACTTCTAGCTAGAAGTCTTTTATTCCTATCTAAAAGCACACAAATTCATCCAACAAGGGTGTTTTTTCTTTCATCATTTTCTCGCAACTTCAATGATCAATTGAGCCCAAGTTATCACAGGCTTGTTATTTCATGGTTATGATGGGATACACCAAGTGAGAACACTGGTCTTTGACAATTACCAAACAAGTACCTTCCCTTTAAGTGTTGGCTTATGTTGAAATTGTAACAATCATTGTTACACCTGAACCATTACAACTTGCATCTTCAAAGATGTAGATTTTTTGTTTTTAATTGGATTCCATTTCCCCTAAATTTCTGTCTTGACATTTTCTAATTTTGTCCCCTAAAATAAAATGATAGTTTTGCTTCTCCTATCGGTGGCAAGCGTGCCATGTGGGGGTGTTTAAACGACCGATAGAGACATAGCTAGAGCTTTTAAAGGGAAACGTTGCCTTGGGTTCAGCGTGTTGGTCTATGAAAAGCGTTTGAAACAGTTTGTTATGAAATGCATAGAATAAAAGGAGTGGGGACTCGTTCTTAAATGTCAGTTTAAAACCTTGATGGGCCGTGGCCTGTGCGTGTCCATTACCCTGTCAGTTTTAAACTGCCGTTTAAGAAATTGTTGACACTCTGTTATTCCCTTTACAGTTTTATTTAATAATGGCCTGATATTTCATCCCTAGCGGAGTCATTCTCAAAGACTAAACGATTCGTACGGAAAGCCTTCAAGATGTTGAAAAGGCGGGAAGTGCAAAAGCAAGCAAGGAAGAGGGGCACAAAGGATGGCCAGTACAATGGTGATTTGTTTCCATTCCATGAAAGCTCCAGGTTAAATCTATTTATGAATATTGGATGCATGGATAACTAGAAATGTTGAATGATTGATCATAACTTCAATAACCTATCTTTCTGAAAAAAATGCCTTACTAAGCGCCTTGAGTACCTTGCTGGTACACATGAACATGTAGATACAGGCTCTTATGACTTCAGTACTATTCTTATTGATTATTGTGGCGCGTGTAAGACTCGTATGGTGTTCAGAGTTGTACATAATAGCGAGACCATTTTAAGTGGTGGGCTCTAAATCAAAATTGTTGTCGAAGTCCACATGAATGAATGAGTGGAGTGCAATGGTTCTTGGCTATGATTCAATGGCACCCACAATGGCCTCTAGAGGTCTCAGTCTTGGCCAAAATGCAAGGGCCACCCATTCACAACATGACAATTAGCATTCCCTGTCCTCTTCCCCTGTGACAACAAACATTCTCTCCTCGCCCTCCCCCCGGCCAATGTTAATGGGAGCGAAACTGCCCCAATGAGAGCCAACATTGAAAGGGAGCACAGGGGCTGTGGTGCATGGCCCAACGAGATATGGCCAAGATTGTAGGTGCAACAGAACTGTTTAATTTTAGGCTTTTTGTGGAGTATTTTGAGGCACTAATTAGGGTTGCTTGGGACAATTGTTCATATTGTGAAGCCATCTCATCGCTGATGAAGGAAGCTTCTGTCTCTAAACTGTTCAGGTTTTGGGGCCATGCAATAAGTGGAATGGCCTTTTGACTGTGTTCTTTCTCTGTGATATTTGAGACTTCTTATCGACAACTATGTCTTACATGTATGTATTGGACAATATTTGGATTAATTCTGGGAGAAGTCTGTGCTTGGCAAAATTTTGCTCAAAGTGCTTGGCAGAAATTCTGAGTTCTGGGCGGGCCCGCCCAGCGCCGCCCACCATGGCATCAATGCAGCTGGTGTTGCCATAATTTTGTGTGCAAATTACCCAAGTTTCACAAGTTCAGTGGATTTTCATGAGCTGATGCCCAGCTGCATGCCTAAGTTTCTTTCTCCTCAGGAGACACAATCTGTCCCCTCATAAGCCAAACTACTGTGCACTAGCTTCTTGTGATAGCATGGATAGTGTCCTCTTTTCAATCAACCTCCTCCGCAGCCAATGTAATTGTTCATGCCACATGTACATTGTACATGTATAGGACAGAATCCCCTGAGGCAGATTTCTAGCACATTGGCAGTATTCCGGAGCCAGCAGCAATTGTTAAAAAAAATTCTGATTTTCATTTTGTGAATAGCCAGCCAGTTACGTCTCTGCATTTATTTTTGTCCTGATGCACTTGACACAGATGGCACAACAGTGCATTGTCATCTACAGCTGTGTCGCCGTATTGCAGTCTGTAGAGGGTTGAGCCATATTGACTTTATCTCAACTAGACACGACATCTATCATTCCATGTGGATGGGAAGGTTTTAATCAAATCTACTGATTAATGGTGAAGTTTGCTGGCAGGTTATTTATTCAGCTTTGCTATTCACTGTATGCTTCATGACATGTCGAAAGTCCAAACGAGGCCATTACAAATCTCTAATCTAATTTGATTTTGTTTAATTGACGTGCGGTTTGTCCGTGACATACAGTTCATGTACACTCTGTGCAGAATGTTTGCAAACATTTAACATTATACCTAGACTGGCATCTGAGTCCCCTAAATCTTAACGAGAATTTAATAAGATATTAAGTTGAGGAAGGGCCAGATCTACAATGTACATATGGCCCAGTCTCATGGCTTTGGTTGCCATAAGCAACACATCCATGCTCATAGACATGATAGAAGCAGGAAATTCTGTACTTACGTCAAATATGTTTTAAAGGTTAGCAGGGAATTTACAAGGTGGTGTGGTGCAATTTGGAGCCAACCTTACCTGGGCACAATTTCATAGAAATAGCTGCTTGTTGTACTCTAAAATACCCTGAGGCATTATTTGCTTACAGGTACTAGTGCTGAAAGATGCCGTTTACACAGTAAGGGGAAAATGGTGATCGTAAGTGCAGATTTCCGCAGTAAGCGGATGAGCCATGGAACTAGGCCATGACTTTACTCTCCATGACGGGATATACATGTACACTGCATCAAGACCAGGTTCAAGTATTTTTAGCACATACTTTACATAGACTTTAATCCTACAACGGAACAAGTCCTATGGAACAAATATTTGTCTAGTATTATTCAACATTTTAAAAGATTTACAATGTAAGGCATTCGTTTCCAAACTCATCTCATTGCGTGTAGTAGCCGAGCGATCAAGGACACTGGACTCAATCTCTGGTGTTTCTGATCAGCAGAGTATGTCTTGCCACTTGTGTCCTTAAGCCGCAAGACACTTAACCATTATTGCTTGGTCCTTTGGATGGGCTGGATGAAAGCTGCAGTGCCCGTATGTTGTGTAATGCTTGCGTGTAAAAGAACCCAAAGGTACTTAATGTTAAGAAGGGAATTGCCCCTGCTGTGTTTATATGGTTGAATGGTTGGCTGGTTTACCGTCAAGCACCTTGTAAACCGTTACATGGTGCTACTGTCGGTAAATACATAAATCGGGTCTTATTATTTGAACATGATATGCCTTGAGAATCCTAAGGTGTTATAAAGTGCTATTATAAGAACTGTGTTTTACTGTTTTCATTTATGTTGTTTTAATCCTGCGTGAAATTGGACTCGTTTTGAGTCCAACATGCTTAATTCAAGCTGAAATGTTGTTAACTCGGGCTGAATAACATGTATGAAATAATATGCACTTGCCTCCATTTTAGTAAGCAACTCTTTTGATTCAACAATAGCTCAGTGCACACCATGATCATATCATAAATTTAATTCATAACAAAACAGTTAGTTGCTGAAACATGTGAAATGGCATCAATGCATATTTTATGCTCCAACAATACAATCTCTTGAGTTCCCAATCTTTCACCTTTTACCTTCAAAATCTTCAGTTGTGAGTCTTTCAAAATGAAAACCTTGATAACATGTAAAATAATCATAATAATTATTCTGTGATTTCATAGAGTCTGTGACTCTGACGTATCCCTTCTTCTACCGTCCGATGGCTGACGTCCTTGAGGATGGTTGGCAAGCATTCCTACCTGAGACAGAGTTTGCCAGAATGAACACAGACGACTGGAGACTCTCATTTGTTAACAAGAATTTCCAGGTGAGATTTTATCCAAGTCTCTAACCACACATTAAAATGGTCCATTGTATTCAATACCCTTCCACTACCCTACCAGTTTAGACTTTGTCAACATCCATGTCATTTTTGTGTAAGAATCAGCAACGGGGGTCGATCGAGCAGTGAACATTTAAAACTTTTCATCTGCTTGTTAAACCATGCCAAGTAATAGTGTTTGAAAATGACAACATAATGCCTTTACAGAACATGAATCTATGTAACCATGGTAAAACAAACATTTTATGGCACGCTGCGTTGGGGGTCCATGGGCTTTGTGCACCCTCTGGGGAAAATGGCCCCCTCTTGTTTCCTGCAGGTGCCATTTGCCCTCTCTGGTGAACAAAACACCATGGATTCCCGTCACAGCCTGCAACAATTGTATAATGTATTTCCGACATGAATGTTTTGTGTTTATGATGTCAGCCAATCATTGTCAGTTTTGTCTTTTTCTGAAAGGTGTGCCCTACTTACCCACAAGCAGTGGTAGTACCCAAAAACATAGATGATGACTGTATTATGCAGGCCGCTGCATTCCGCCAAGGGGGGAGGTTCCCGGTTCTCAGCTATTTACATGCAGCAAACGGGGTGAGTTTAATTTTAACTTGATAATGTCCTGGCGTTTCAACTTTAGCAGAGTCTTTCTTAAAGGCTGAATGACAAGGCAACACCCACATGCATGTACATTTACTTAAAGGATCTGTATATACGTTTATGTCTATAAAAAATTATAAGAAGTACAGCAGCTTTGCATAGTCTATGCATTTTTAGAAATATTTCACTTTGAAGGATCACTTTTTTATACCTAAAAACTTAAAAAATTATAAGAAGCATTATCTGCGGTAATGCTGCTAAGATTGTGTGTTCCTACATGTATTAGGAGTATTGTTCCTGCGTAGACATTATTCACTCCAGATTTTCTGTGACATCTCAAAAAACAGGACCACCTTTTTAAATGAAGTTTTCATGGGATAGTTTGATTGTAAACACACTACATGTACGTATCTATATTTAGGATTCGAATCAACAAGCTCGAAATTAACATGAAGGAGGTCGTTGGTTCGAATCCCACCATAGTCAATTCTTTGTTCAGGAGGTCGTTGGTTCGAATCCCACTCTAGTCAATTCTTTGTTCAACCCCAAAAATCATTTAAAAATTTACCCAGTCAGTTTCCCTTGTGGTTCACATTGATATCTATATTTAAATAGGATTGAAACATTCAAAGGGTTCCAAAAGCCAAAGGTATACAGACCCTTTAAAAGTGTAGTGTAGTGTCACAGAAGCAGTCGGGTGGAGAGGGGATGACGTGAGTGGTTCATTAACAATTGAGGTACTTGTTTCTTTCAGACTGTGATACTTCGGAGTGGACAGCCTCTACCAGGCCCGAATGGTAAGAGATGCAAGGAGGATGAGAGTCTGCTAAACTCAACGCTAGGTATCGGCAAGAGAGGTTACATCATTGATACAAGGTCATACAATTCAGCCGTCAACTCAAGATCAAAAGGTGAAAGGGCAGGGCCTAAGACTGACACAAAGTTATGTATGGACACTAGTAACAGGGATGTGTTGAAATGTAACCACACTGCTTAATTTTATGGATGGGTCCGTATGGAACAAGTAAAACCAGGTTAATGGATTATTGCAGTACCTGCTGCTAAAATTTAGGACTCCCTATAGCTACTGGGCAATCCTGTTGGTCTAGTTGGTATGACACTGCTCTAGAATTGTAAAGGTCGTGGGTTTGAATCCCAACCGAGTAATATGCCATCTTCAATACAAGGTCATACAATTCGGAGTTTAACTCCGGATCATAAGGAGAAAGGGCAGGGCCAATGGACAGATACTAAAGACTGACACAAAGTAATGTATGGACACAACTAACAGGGGTATATATATATATGTTTTCTTCAGGCAGGCATGATATTGTTCCTACTTAAGTCTGATTTCTAATTTTGTTTCGCTTTGAAAAATCTGAAAAATGGTGATTAAATAGTCTGGACAATATATTGAACCATACACCATATTACCATAATGAACAAGTACGTTGACCCTTGTGCTAAAAACACATTTTCCTACTTTTCGTAAGGACCACGTACCATGCCTGTTAATAATGTAAAACATAATCATTCTTAATATCATGGATGGGTTTGTATGGAGCGAGTAAATCCAGTTTATAAACGCTTAAACACAATTACACATATACCTTTCACCTGTAGTCATGCAATTTCTTTTATACATAAATTTTCTTATAAAAAGGCTTCCCTGGAGCCTCATTACAAAATACAGTGTAGTGCACTTCATTTTGTTGTAACATCCTGTCCTGCACTATTGATGTTGTATGCAAATATTTTACCCTGGCATAGTTGGGTTTGTGTGTACGTTGCGGATGGTTTAATTGAGACTCGATTTTAGTGCAGCTTCAAAGAAGGGTGCCATGTTTGTGTGATTTCTAACTTCGACCTGTGGTGAAGATTAAATTTTGAGAAGTAATTTTGCTTTCCACGTAGTAAACAGACAGCGGGAAAGTTTTTATCTGAACTAGGTTGTCCTACATTTACCCAACCTACTTCGCAGTAGTAGATAAATAGCAGGCTGAACAAGTTTGTATCTGCACTAGGTAAATGTAGTCTCTAACATGTCTAAAGTTTAACTACCCAATCTACATGTACACCGCAGTAGAAAAAAGAAAAACAGCAGGTCAAGTTCTTCATTTATAACAACATGAACAATTTGTTCTGCCTACATTGTAAGCCGCTCTATGAAGTTGGGCCGTGGTATAACCTAGCACATGTAGCATGATGGATTCATCACCATAAAGCAACACTGACCCTTCTTCGCTTTCGTCGAAGAAGCCTTAACATCAGAATAAATGGTGTTATAAAGGTAGAAGTACAGTAGGCTTCATCGCAAAATATCAAAGCTATGTGAAAAGAAAAGTGTTTATTTCTTTCTTAAGGAACTTGCAACTACATGCAAGTTATATCAGGTGTTTACCTTCAGAGATTCTTTCTTTTCTTTATTCCTTTAGACTAATAGGTGAGCAAACGTGATGTACAGGAAAAGGCAGAAGTCACTCGTCTAAAGGGCCAAGTTATGCACCATGGCATCATCATGTCCCCGTTCACAGACCGCTGGTTCTTTTGTTTGCGGTCAGCGATCAAGCGAATTCCCGCTGTGAATGTCATGTTGAAAGGATTATAAGCAGTCCAGAAATGCAGTTCTACAGTTCTAAGACGTCACAAAATGATGTTGTTTTTCATTTCCCCCTAAAAAGCATGCCTTTCACATCTCCTCAACATTTCGTTCTTTCTGAGTGTGTGCTCTTATAAACACAGTTTTTCATTTTCCGTTTTGATTTAATTTGCTGTACCGTGTTTCCCTCCCTCGTTTTTTGATTTTCGTTTAGATTTTTATTTGATTCTCTTCCCACCAGGTGGGGGCTTTGAGACCGAGGCCCACTACCCCCAATGGAGGAGGGTGCACAAACCTTTAGATAGATTCAGCAGCCTGCAGGAGAGCCTTACCAAATTAATGGAGGGTAGGTGCATACTAAGGCCCTGTAAGGCTGCTCTAGTCTCATACACAGTGTATGTTAAAGGGGTTGGGTACTTTTTGTACGACACAAACGTCCACAAACTACACGGTTTGAAGATTATGGTGGTAGAACTCATCCCTTAGAGTTAAAATTTTACTTGCTGAGGTGTACAAATGCATTTACCAGTACCGGTATTGCATTTGTAAATACCAACCAAAAAAGATGTGGAAACCCTTTTCCTAGAACACCAAACATTCTCTTTTTGTTGCCATATTCAAAACTTTTCTTAAATCCTTTTTTTCAAAGTCTTACTATACATCACTATGAGCAGCGACTATTGCATTTGTGCCTTGTTATGTCTGTATGAGTGCATGTTTTATCTGTCTTCAACTCTTGTGGAACATGTCACAAACATGTACAAAATCTGTAAGGTTGCATCTTGTACCAAGTTCTCAGTCTTACTATTGCCAAAATCTTGTCACATTTTGTATTTAATACGGTGATGACATTAATGCATGTACTGTATAGGGCCTGAGAATTCATGGTGGCAGCAGGCAGTTTCCTACATTTCATTGGTAATTGCCTTGGTGCCCCTATACATGTTCTACTCATAGGTGCCCCTTATCAATAAAAAAAAACTGCCTTGCCCCTACATGAACAGTCTCAGGTCTGTGGTATACTGTTCAAAAGAACAAAAAGGCTAAAAGAAGAGTTTAAAATAGAATGAGCTGATTGCAAACAACTACTGTACCAACCAAAAGCACCTATGGTGTAATTGCAAAAAACAGTGAATGGCCTGATGTTTTGACCCTAACAGAGTCTTTCTTAAAGGCTAAATGACAACACAACAAACTTATGAACAGGTATTTAAGTGAAACAAAAATACCTTTGACCTTCGAGAAAGACTCTTCTAGGGTTGAAACATCAAGCCATTAACTAATTTTTACACCTACATGTATATGTAGAAGCTGTTTACCTTTTACAGCTCTGTATTCTAGATTTGTGTATGATACTCTACCGGGTTTCATTTGCAGCATGTAACAAAAATACCAACTCAATGGACAAGTGGCTGGGGCACCTAGGTGCATCAAGCTGGCTCAGTAACGTCAAGGAAGTCCTGACGACAGCATGCCTTGTAGCTCAGTGTGTGGACAGGGAGAGTAAGTTAACATCTTCTGCATCAGTCTTGATACTAATAATAATCGGCTTTTATCGCTTAATATACACCTGAAGGGCGTCTCAAAGCACTTCCAACATTAAGTACACCTGGTCACTGGGCCATGATTAATTCCTTAAATCCTCTCAGCTCCCTTGGGAGTATACAGCCTGTGCTGCCGAATATGTAGCGCACTAGGCTAAATCAGTCACAAGAACCATCTCTGCCCTCACAGGATACCCATTTAACCTTGGGTGGAGAGAAGCAATTGTAGTTAAGTGTCTTTCTAAAGGACACAAGTGTCAGGACTGGGATTCGAACCCACACTCTGCTGAACAGAAACACCAGAGCTTGGTCATGACACTTGACATCATCACCAAGATTCAAGAATATTAGGGCCCACTTTCTTGGCCCTGCTTACTGCTATATTCTGCCCTTACGAACAACATTCTCCACTTACTCTCCAAGTGCGGAATATCTGCACTAGCTTTGTAACCAAAGCATGGCTTGTTAAGTGGAGAATGCTCGCGCACAAGCGTGACAAGTGAAATTCCCTGCTGCTATGAAATACGCTTTGATGTAAGCGCGGAATCCCATGCTTCCATAAGCCTCAATTCTTTGCTTATGGTTAGCAAAGCCATAGAATTGGGCCCAGTTCTATGTATACATTTTTGTTAAACATACAGATTGTTTGCTGAACAGAAAAAATCCTATAGTGCTACAGTTTATCTAAGTCCTGCATGGCAAAATCGTACCCACAAACTTTGAATGAGTATAAGACATATTTTAACTGTTTCAACCAAGCTTTCCCAGTGACAAGAGACCAAAGCACTGGATTTATTATTCAAATAATGAATGTTTATACGTGCATTGGTGAAATTGTTTTCATGAGGTAACCTTGAGACATGTTGGAAACTTTTTTTTTGACAGATTCGTCAGTGTTAGTGCATGGTTCAGAGGGACTAGATGCCACACTACAGATTACATCATTAGCACAGATTATACTTAATCCTGACTGTCGGACGGTTAGAGGGTAAGTCATACAAGTACAATCATGGTATTAATAATAATAACTAGTTCTTAAATAGTGCATTTACATATGTTAAACAATCAATACCATTTTTGCAGATGTTAGTTGTATTTTTGCCCTAGCAGAAAAATGTAGTGTGAATAGGGTCTCTATTGCGAAAAGGGTCTCTATTGTGACCTCGCTTGTTGGAAACTTTCTTTACACGTGTTTAATTTTAGGCCTATAATGCCCATGTGGGTCCAAAAGGAACAGTTAAACAAAAGTACTGTTCAGTCAAATTCACTTATGTAAGAAGAGCTTACATGAAACGTTTTGGGATTCATTTTGCCCACAAACACTATCCCAATATCTAGAATTTGACATTGACCTGATACATAACTCTATGATCACAAAACAAAATCTAACATGAAGGGAAACGGTTATTGTGTCTGGCACTTGAAAACCTCTCTATTACAAGGGGTAAGGTTAACCCTTTCTGTGATGGAAAGCTTGATTGTCTATTTTGTCCTGCTTTATAGGTTTGAGGCACTGGTTGAACGTGAGTGGGTTCAGTCCGGTCACCCATTCGCCAGTCGATGTGCAAAGTCTGCCTACGCTGGTAGCAAACACAAACACACTGGGCCTGTATTCCTTCTCTTCTTAGACTGTGTGGGACAGGTGAGTCTTTACAACCACAACCCTTCAAACTAAGTGATTCTATGAATAACTAGTTCTTACATGTATACAATGTAAACAATGTTTTACAATAACCAATGCGCTTTATAGTGGTGCCCTGGTCACTGATGGCCAATAACGTTTCTTTAATCTTTCTCAGCTCCCTGGGTAGTGTAATAATAATACACGGTTTTTATATAGCGCTTTTTCACGGGGTGTCTCAAAGCGCTTCCGACACTATTACCCCTGGTCACTGGGCCTTAAATCATTCCTTAAACCATCTCAGCTCCCTGGGGAGTATACAGCCTGTGCGACAATTATATGCGCTACATGGCTAAACCAATCACAAGAACCATCTCTGCCCTCACAGGTACCCATTTACCCCTGGGTGGAGAGAAGCAATTATAGTTAAGTGTACTGCTGCACAAGTGTCACGACCTGGATTTGAACCCACACTCTGTTGAACAGAAGCATCAGAGCTTGAGTTCGGTGCTCTTATCCACTCGGCCAAGACACCCCATATACAGCCCTGAGCTGCCAGGGCTGACAAAGTCTTTTTATACACAATAGCAATACCCTTTTCATGTACCCATTTATACCCTTATGCATATTCTACATTCAGGGCAGATAAAGAGAGATGGCTAAGGTGCAGCAGCTCACTCCTTCCTCCCTCACTTTTTTCAAACCACAATTTGAGGTATCGCCCAACTAAGCCGGATCAAAGTGAGGGCTACACTTACCTGATTTGAGCTGTTGACCCAGATCAAACTGCCACCAGGGGCATGTTGCCACCTACTCCTGGTGCTGTAACAGGTTAACCCCTTCAATGTTCATAAGGATGTAGGCATCGGTGTCATCTACAATGAGCCTGACTGAAAGCAGAATGCACTAGGAGAGGGCTACTGCCACCAAGGGCACGTTGTCACCTACTCCTGGGGCTGTAACAGGTTAACCCCTTCACAGTTCATAAGGATGTAGGCATGGGTGTCATCTACAATGAGCCTGACTGAAAGCAGAATGCACTAGGAGAGGGCTACTGCCACCAAGGGCACGTTGTCACCTACTCCTGGGGCTGTAACAGGTTAACCCCTTCACAGTTCATAAGGATGTAGGCATGGGTGTCATCTACAATGAGCCTGACTGAAAGCAGAATGCACTAGGAGAGGGCTACTGCCACCAAGGGCACGTTGTCACCTACTCCTGGGGCTGTAACAGGTTAACCCCTTCACAGTTCATAAGGATGTAGGCATCGGTGTCATCTACAATGAGCCTGACTGAAAGCAGAATGCACTAGGAGAGGGCTACTGCCACCAAGGGCACGTTGTCACCTACTCCTGGGGCTGTAACAGGTTAACCCCTTCACAGTTCATAAGGATGTAGGCATGGGTGTCATCTACAATGAGCCTGACTGAAAGCAGAATGCACTAGGAGAGGGCTGCTGCCACCAAGGGCACGTTGTCACCTACTCCTGGGGCTGTAACAGGTTAACCCCTTCACAGTTCATAAGGATGTAGGCATGGGTGTCATCCAGTAGGAGCCTGGCTGAAAGCAGAATGCACTACCTTGCCAATATCTTAACGTCATTTGCGTCTTAAATGAACATTTAAAATGTCTGTCTTTCCACAACCTTTTGTCATTAACTCATTTTGCACACGTCCATACTGTCTAGAGTTTTATTTTCAAATTTTTTCGTTTGTCAGATTCTGCAGCAGTACCAGTGCTCCTTTGAATTCAATGAGAAGTTTCTGATTCTACTCTTTGAGAATTCCTATGCGTCACAGTTTGGTAAGAGACTGTCCCCTTTCTATTGTTTAAAAGGAAATGTATTCCTTTGGTTTTTGGAGCCCTTTGACTGTTTTATTCCACTATAAATGTAGTATACAATAAAACAAACCCATGCAAGTTAAAAATGGTTCAAACGGTGGAAGCGCTTTTGAGATATTGTAGAAATTCTCAAGCGGTTTAGTCAACACGGGAAGAAAAATCCGTAGCTGGAATACACAATTTGAAAAACACTTCTGACAGCAACATTTCTCAAATTCAAGTGAAACGCTTCTAAATTTTCTCACTCAAACTGATACATGTACATGGATGGGGTGTCATGGCTGGGCTATGATATTATCAGGGTGCGAGTTTGGGTCATGGTCGTGATGCTTGTGTCCTTAAGAAGACACTTAACCATAATTGCTTTGTCCTTCAAATGGTATTAAAAGCCACAGGTTTTTTGTTTTTGTGTAATACACATTATACATGTATGTATACATTTATGCTTTATTGTGTTTTATCCCTCAAAATATATTTCTGTCAAACATGTGGACTATGGCCTATAACCCCTTGTTGTTTTTTTGTCATTTGTAGGAACATTCCTGTGCAATAATGAACATGATAGACAGGCTCTGAAACTTTCCACCAAGACACAATCCTTATGGTAAGTAAACATGTTTCTGCTGCATGATCCACAGTTTTATTTTTCAAATTGACTGGAGGATAAAAACAGGATGTTCACATCGCTGACATATGTACATGCATTAGGCTTTAATGACAGATAGATTGTGCAACTTTTTGACCAACACTGGCTTCATATTGTGCCACAGCACATGAGTATCTTGTAGACCATTTCATCATGCTATGTAAAGGAACAGGTCTCATACTTCAAAATCAAGACCTAGGTATTATTATTATCGTTAGTATTATTATTATCCCCAGCCGTGACACTTGTGTCCTTAAAGGAACACGTTGCCTTGGATCGGACGAGTTGGTCTATAAAAAAGCGTTTGTAAACGTTTGTTATAAAATGCATATGGTTGGAAAGATGTTTTAAAAGTAGAATACAATAATCCACACAAGTTTGCCTCAAAATTGCGCGGTTTACATTTTACTGTGCGAACTAACACGGTCGGCCATTTATGGGAGTCAAAAATTTGACTCCCATAAATGGCCGACTGAGTTAGTCGACGAGGCAAAAGGAAAACCGTGCAATTTCGAGGCATGTTTGTGTGGATCATTGTATTCTACTTTTACAGAATCTTGCCAACCATATGCATTTTATAACAAACGCTTTTCAAAGACCAACTCGACTGATCCAAGGCAACGTGTTCCTTTAAGCAAGACACTTCTCCATTGCTTCGTCCTTCGGATGGGACGTTAAGCCGTTGGTACCATGTGTTATGTAACGCATGTAAAAGAACCCAGTGCACTTATCGAAAAGAGAATGGGCAGCAAATTGCACCACAGCACCTTGTAAAAACATTACATGGTGCTATCATAATTAGGTCTCATAATTCAAACGTAGTCCCACAATCTGGCAGGAAATACTGTATGTTACAGCGCCAGGAGCATCACTGAACATGTGCGCTTTATAAGAAGCCACAATAACTATTATTTTATCATTATTTATTATTTAACTTTACCCTCTTGTTTGAATTTTTTTCCACAAGGACGTATGTCAACAGACCAAAGATACTAGAAACCTATATCAACCCTCTGTACCAGCCAAACTCCACAGTCATATGGCCTTCAGTAGCTCCCCAAAGCTTGGTAAGTCAGTCTCATGACATTTCTTTCACTATTCACTTGTATTTTTGATGACCAATTGAATTTAAATGTTCACAGATTTGTTGTTTTATGCATATGTTGGGATACACCAAGTGAGAATACTGGCAGTCTTTTACATTTACCAAAGGTGTCCAGCCGTCGATTTCACAAAGGGTTTAGGACTCGTCTTATCTCGAGTTAGGACGAGTAACTCGTCCTAACTTAAGATTAATCTTAAGGTCTGCATGCTACAGTGCAGGTTTGGGACTCGTCCTAAGTCCTAAGATTAGTCTTTAAGTTTGGAAGAGTTTTGTAAAATCGACGGCAGTGCCTCAAGAAACACTTTCGAACTATACAAAATGAAGTGTCTAAAAATTAATGTATGATGGTATGCTTATTATTGGCTAGATGCTTTGGTGTGGCTTGTATCTAAGATGGGACATGGATAAGACAGTCAATGACTCAACTGATGCAGAGATCCGTAAGATTCAACAGAATGACAAGCGCCTCAAGATAAAAGCCATGCAACTCAGAAAGTAAGTTTCGTTTACCTGTCTGTGATTTTTTCTATTCCAATGTGATGTTACTTTTATAACAACCCTTTGCCCCTTGTGAGTTACTGTTTACTCCCTGAGTTTATTTTGCCTTTGTGGGAATTGTTTGCTGTTTGTGTTTTGTTTGCCTCTAGTTATTGTCATTTGCCCCCTGTGAGTTCATTTTCCCTTATAAGTTTATCTTTGCCATAATGGGTTCTATTTATCTAAGTTGAGTTCCTTTAGCTTACTGTGAGTTTCTTTTGACTCTGAGTTTCTTTCTGTGAGTGCTCCTTAAGTCTTTGTGAGTTTTGTATGCATGCCCCTACCATGATCTAGATTGCCCGATACATGAAGCTAGAAGCAGTTCAAATCCTATATTGTAGTAGCAGGTACAGGTTCAAACTACCTGTAGCTACTTGGCAATCTTGGAGGTTTAGTTAGTAAGCAGCTGGGCCCAATTTCATAGAGCTGCTAAGCACAAACATTTGCTTAGCATGAAATGTCTTCCTTGATAAAAACAGGATTGCCAACCAAGTTTCCATTTGTTACATATTGATTGCTACTGGTATTCAGCTGTCGATTGCTTATCCTGAAAATTCACGTAGAAATTTGGTTGGTAACCCTGTTTTTATTTTGGAAGAAATGTCATGCTGAGCAAATTTTTGTGCTCAGCAGCTCTGTGAAATTGGGCCCTGCTCCAACTAAATAGTACCGTTAGATTACTTTACATTCGGATTATATTTAATGGGGTTTTTCAAATGTTCAACTGTATCTTGATTTGTCCATACAGGCAGCTTGCTGAGTTACAGAAGGAAGCTCTGGAGAAGGGCCTGATTGGTGAATAGCTTTTACATCAACCCTCTTCAACTCAATCATCAAATGACAGTATAATTACGCAAACAAAAAGCCAAGCAGATTGGATCTGTTCACCTGAAAATAATAGAGATGGCAGTGCAATTTAATTGTGTGTAAAGCATCTAATGAAACAAGAATTGTTCATACTAATGTATAACGTTCTTTGGAAGCCCTGTAAAGTCACAAAAAGTATATTGTGTTTAGTACTCTAAATCAGCTTGATCATCAAATAGAAGCATGGTACATCTGCCAGTTGTAAAACAGCTTGCTTTTATCACTGAAAGTGAATTTGCCCATCAAAAAGCAGTTGCTTCTACATACCACTGATAAACCTGGAGGTTTATTTTCGCAAAAACAGGAACAATGCCATGTTTTTTTGTACTTAACACAAACAAAGATTTATTTGATTCCACAAATAGGGAGACAAATATTATTAGCGCTAGATAGATCAGTTGGTAGAGCGCTGGCATGTTAATCTGGAGGTTCAAATCCTGCTCTAGTCAATATGTCTATGTTCAACACAAAATGAAAAACTATCATATGTGTTCAGAGAATCTGAACAATACTTTATGGTGGTGAAAGTAAAATTCCATAAAGATTTCTTTGAGTTTTTTTTTTTCAATGGAATTTGCTGTCCCTGTTATGAAGAGGGCAGCTTAAGTACGAGGTATTGTTTGGTCTAGCCGTTTTTACAATCATCCAAACTTCTGTCCAATCACTTTTTATGCATAGGACAGCTATAGTCATTGAGCTATAATTGAACTATATTTGAACCCTCTGTAGGAGTACTTCTAGGTCAATCTTGCTTTTTGCAGATTTGGGTTGATGTAAAGAATGAATAAGACTTCTGAGCTTCCTGAAGAAACTGCAGGGCATTTGTGTAGCCAGGCCAAGAAAATTTGCCATTTTTTGTTTGAGAATCAATTGGCAGTTTAATTTTTGAAGAAAGCAAATTGTGTATATGTATACAGTAAGATATTTATATATTTAGAAATATGAATATGTTTTATAAAAGTATCAGTTGTTTGTAAATACATCGAATTTGAGAAAGTGAAATGCCTATTTAAGGTTTCCATACAGTTTGGCTAAAATATATGTTGATTTTTGTTGGAAGAGTTAAGAATTGCTCCTTGGAGCCAGCAGACCTGATTCTTCTGGAGGCAACCAAAGCAATTGCCTCCATGCCCCCTGGTCATTGCCTTGGTGCCCCTGAAATGCTCCAGTAGAAATTTACAATTTTCTGATAGGGTGCCCTTTACCAATGAGAACATGCCTTGGTGCCCTTGCCCTTTCAAAAACGAAGTATACGGGCCTGAGCCAGGATGTAAGATTGCAAACAATGGGGACTGGTTCCTATAATAATGTTTGAGGGGCACATTGGAATAAAAAACTGCAGCAGGTTAATGACTCGCTGGAAATTTTAGTCAGGAAACCTCACAATTTCGACAGGCTCCCATGAATGGCTATTTCCAATGAGCAACCTCCTTTTTGACCTTTAAGTGAGGGCATCCCACTGCCGTGATGTCATGCGCTTAAAGGCAGTGGACATTATTGGTAATTGTCAAAGACTAGCCTTCACAGTTGGTTTATCTCAACATATGCATAAAATAACAAACCTGTGAAAATTTGAGCTCAATCGGTCATCGAAGTTGCGAGATAATAATGAAATAAAATAACCCTTGTCACACAAAGTTGTTTGCGTTTAGATGGTTGATTTCGAGACCTCAAGTTCTAAATCTGAGGTCTCGAAATCAAGTTCGAGGAAAATTACTTCTTTCTCAAAAACTATGGCACTTCAGAGGGAGCCGTTTCTCACAGTGTTTTATACCATCAACCTCTCCCCATTACTAGTCACCAAGAAAAGTTTTATGACAATAATTATTTTGAGTAATTACCAATAGTGTCCACTGTCTTTAAGGTCAATATACATGTAAATATCTTGATACAATTGACAGACGTTTTAGCCTTATGTGTGTGTTGACTTTAAATGTAACGATGATGCCTTTACCAATATGATCAATGATGGGATGTGAATTGGAGATGGGTTTGAATACCATTCCAATTATTGAGGGTTTGTGTGGTATTGATGTACAAATCTATAAATTAATTATGGATTGTTAAATAATAATAATAATAGTAACATCAAAGACTTGTAATGCGCTAACTGCTGGGTGTTCAAGGCCAAGTAAAACCAAACACAAACGAAAGTAAATAGACACAACTAAATTAGTCCTTGTAATTTTGTGACATAGGATAAGTTTTGAGAAGAAGTTTGAATTTTGTGGTGAAAGACGAAATGGTAAGCTCCAAATTTCTGGAAGCAACAATTCCTTGCAGACCTGTGTAATACACTTGTATGTAAAAGATGGATGCCAGGGTTGCATTGAGACACTGATAATTTCTTACAACTTGTTGTTGCTAAAACCAACTTAATTAGTAAGAACTAAGAAAGTACACGTGTTGAGCTGCTGTTTATACATACATTTTCTGTGTGACACTTTTGGCGTACAGTATAAGCAGACTAAGAAAATTGAAACCAGGGCCAGAGCTGTTCTGCTTAAAGCACAACAAGTACTTATAAGTATAAGCACAGATCTGTGACTGGTTTCCATCTCAATTTTGCCTTGCAGAAAAATTGTCAGGCAACGTTTGCAATAAAGCAGCTCCTCTGAAATTGGAACAAGGCTTTCTAGTAACAATGGCTGATTTTAGCACTTTTTTGAAGGTCTCTCTGTCTTCAAACAGACAGGCCCTTAAAATCAAAATTGATAGAAATACAGAAAAAGAGAATCAGAAAAAGAGAATCAAACCCATTTGTCAGAATTTCAATTTTTTTTTGCTGGATTCAAAATCCTTGATAAATCCTTATTGATTTGAATCACTACAGTTGCAAATGAACTTGTTCACAGATGGAGCTGTTACAATCAAAATCACGCCAACATGTTTAAAAGTGTTTACATTTTGAAAATTTGCATGAATACTATTTGTAAGTAAGCTAGTACATAACTGATGCTGTACTGTTGTAAATGCTAATGTCTAATAAATGAATCAAATTCAATTTTGTATTTAAGAACAATGTCTGTTTCGATAGATACTTTAAAAATGCTTCTTCGAGTATTCGAGAGTTCAATCAACAAAATCAATCCCTGACCTCCCTTTCTCTGCAGTCGTCCAGCAGTTCGTTGACTGGCCTGAAATGAGTCAGAAAAACTGGAACCAGTGTCTCTTCTTTGATTGGCGCAAAAAGTAGTAGACAAATCTTGTTCAGTGAGACATTTTGGCGGATTTGACCAGAAAGTTTTGATTTTGATTTTTAATCACAAAAGCAAGGTGAAAAAAGTTGTTGCAGTGATATCGGTTTCTCCCTCTAGAGAAGTCCAATTAACACAATTTCAACTGTTTCTTTAAATCGATTCCCAAGTACCATCAACACAATTGGAACTGTTCCTTTAAATTGATCCCAAGTCCCATCAACACAATTTCAACTGTTCCTTTAAATTGATCCCAAGTACCATCAACACAATTGGAACTGTTCCTTTTAATAAATTCCACGCTATATTTTTAGTAGTCCCAACAACACTATTGGGGAACCCATCCCTTCAATCTAATGTGTTAGCACTAAATAAACTTGTTAAAGATAATAGTGTCAAACTAATTTGTATGTCAACGTCCCCCCTCCCCCGCCCTCCTGAAAGGTGCTTTGTCACAATGTTTATTCGGGAAATATTCCTCCGCTCGCTAGATTTGACTGTTGAAATAATAAGTTTTTCGGCATTAAATATGGGAATCAGCCAATAATAGTTAAACTATTTGACAGAAATGTATTTTTTAAGGTGAAAATTTAGCTTTGAAAATACTTTAAAATCACAAAAATAGGAACTTGATGATCTCGGCGTAAGTGTTTTGAGGTGTTATGCGGTCGTTTCCAAAAGATGGCGCAGAATCTTTTACACACGTGTGGCTAATTGTAGAGCCCAGTCGACAAAAAAACATGCACAAATCACACTTTTTAATCCACATGGACAAGTCGGCACAAACTACAAGTATCGCAGAACATTATGGTATGTTGTCCTTTTATTTATTTTATCGTTGTTGTAAATTCTGTTCTTAAGCGTAGTTTTTCTTCCAAATTAAAAGACACATTTTTTCACCCACCCATTCGCATTGCATTCTGGGTTGATGGAGAGCGGTGGCCATTTGATTTTTTACGAGCTGTCAAAAAAATAACCAGCACGACAAGCGTTGTTTACGCACCACGAACACTTCCTTGTTTTGGTTGTTTCCACCGCTTATTGTTGAGTAAACGTAGGTGTTTAGTGTCTGTAAATTTTAGCTGAACCTTTCATGTGGTATGTTAAAGCCAAATATTCATGACAAAAACTAAAGCTTTGTTTCATTTTATTTTTATTCACTGATTTAATTACAAAAGTAAAACACATTTTTACTTTACTTATTTTTATTTATTTAGTATCATTTTTATTATTTTATTTTTTGGGGTGGGCTGGGGTTGATAGCCATGTAAAAATACTTGTTTAAATTTACCTAAGGCTTTTTAGCCTTGTCCTAGGCTCTTTACGCTAGTTGCGATAACGTAACCTTCCTCCCGACGGCTGCCCAGGCCGGAGGGTTACGAGTCTCTTTCGAGCGGAAACGGTTGATCTGGTCCAACACCGACAATTTTGACAGCTAGTCACCAGATTTGCCCCATTTTTACCACTTTCAAAAATCATGACACAAATTCTGAGGGTACAAACTTAATCCGCAATGTCTAATGCAGCCTGCCATAATACTCAAAACAAAACACCATTGAGGAAATATTTCGAAAAAAAATGGACAAAAACTTACCAGAACCGGAGCGAAATTCACAGGTTCAAATGTCGAACCTGCGTGGGGCGGAGCTTTGGCTCTACATATGTGACGTGTAGTTCGTGGCAATGTGTATGCGTATGCGTATGTTATCCTTTCGCTCCGGTTCTGGTAAGTTTTTGCCCATTTTTTTTCGAAATATTTCCTTAATGGTGTTTTGTTTTGAGTATTATGGCAGGCTGCATTAGACATTGCGGATTAAGTTCGTACCCTCAGAATTTGTGTCATGATTTTCGAAAGTGGTAAAAATGGGGCAAATCTGGTGACTAGCTGTCAAAATTGTACGTGTTGGACCGGATCAACCGTTTCCGCTCGAAAGAGACTCGTAACCTTCCGGCCTGGGCGGCCGTCGAAAGGAGGGTTACGTTATCGCAACTACTTTACGCAAGCACCGGCCCGCTCTGAATTCATGAACTGCGGATACATGTAGATAATTTGCTGCACTGCATGTATTTGATACCGTGGGGTGGAAGCTTCGCTTGCATGGTTTTTTGAGGTTTCAATCTTATGACGGCTTCGTTTGTAGAACGAAAAACCATGCTGCGACGGCCCAAATCAAATACTGTTATGAAGGGTGCAGTATAGTATCTATGCAGTTCATGAGTTTGGAACGTGCCGATTGTTGCGTAAATTTACCTTGTGCTAATTAGCCTTTGACTTAACATGAATGAAAATATGAATGGTTTTAAATAAAAATCAATGTTTTGTATTAAGCATAAATGTTGCAAAATGTGCATCGCAAATGGATCGCAAAATTTGCGATGCACCTTTTAAAATTGCATAGCAAATCATCCAAATTGCATCGCAAATTGCGATGCGATACAGGGGAAATCGTTCACTGGTTCTTAAAATAAAAAGTTGCATCCCCACTATGTGTTGGCCTACGGTGGTTGAGCGTGAACACCAGTTCAATGGCAATATCACTAATCAGTCAGGTTATAACATCTGATAACTAAAAAAAAATTATTTTTCATATTTTTTATGGAGAAAAGTTTTGTTAGGAAGTGTTGTAATAAAATAGCCAAATATTTTGTTATTGTTATTGTTATTGTCACCCTTGGTGATACTGAATTTCAGCCCCTCGTTACTCGAAAATGAAGTAACAATAAGACAGAAACGATAATATTTTGCTTGTAAAGCATTGTTTGCTTTTTTGGTTCCAATCTTAAATACAAGCACCACCAGCCATACGTAACATGTACACATATTTGTTTAGGTTACACTTAAATTTGTCTGTTTACTTAAAAGCACAATTGGCAGATATCACAAAACTCTTTTTTTGGGGGGGGGCTGGGAGGAGGGGCCCAGGAGCCGCTCAAGCTAAACACAGCGTTTTTGTCATAGGTGCTCACACATTACAATGTACAGGGCTGGTGATAACATGATTACCATCATTTTTACTTGGCAAGTTGACTTCCAAACCGTGAGGATGGCAGACAGTAGCTGTGTGCTGTGGTGCATTGCAAGGGGCCATTACAAGTAGCTGCTTATTTTACTCGCAAGACAGATCTGTGAAGTAGATTCTGGTAACTTGTATTTAATTTACAGTCTTTTTCTGCTCATTAGATAAATCCATCAGCAATGAAACAGAAACCCGAGCTGTTCCTTAGTGGCGACCCCTCTGTAATCATGGAGCTGTGTCACCCTCTGCAGAATATCTGAACTGACAAAGAGTCAACCAACCGACCCGCCATCCAAGCCCCAAGCATGAATGTTGGCATTCTCAAAGATTCAAAGGTATGATAACATTGTTGCCCCTTACCCATTCAAACATGAAGCATCCCATGTCGCTGTTGCAGGCGACACGCTCACTCATATTTTTGATGAAGCAATTACACTGTAGTATCTTGGTCAAGGACACAAGTGTACAGTCTGTCCACCTCTGCTACACCTGTAGGTCAGCATGAGCTGTTTTTAGGGGAACAAAAGGGTAACGACAAGTTCTTAAACGGCCATTTAAAACCGGCAAAGCTGTGCCTCGTGATAAAGGCCCGAGCCGAATCACACGGCATATAGGCCCTGCAAGGTTTTAAATGGCAGTTTATAAAAGAACGAATCACTACTCATTCATTCCTATTCATAAATGCCTTTTTGGTTAAAAGGTGTAATAAAGTAAGAAACTCTGTAAAACTTGTACGTTTTCGGACAAGCTTGAGCTCTGTACGTACGTGTGTTGCACTATTATGACTGAGATGACAGTTTTCGAATCCGTTCGTGCGTGTAGTCTTGGTGCAAGACGTTTCTCTTTTCTTTTTCTTTTTTTTCACACTAAGTGCTGCAAACTCATCGACAGCGCCCAAACGAGAAACGATTTGCATCAAAACTAGCGCATGCTGGTCATTATCAACCACGACTGCCCCACGTGCTCTCCACCAATAGGAGAAGCGAAACTATCTGAGTTGTTTATGAATGACTATAACCCTGCATACATTTTATTGTTCTTATTTCATTTCTGTTCAAACAGGGTCTGACAAAACAGAATCTTGAGATGATGCTAAGAGGCACCCTGATGAACTCAAACCACTGGGTCATCCTTTGCAGGTGAACCCCTTGGAGAGAAGCAAACCCTCAAGAGTCAACCAACCGTCTTGCTCAATCCTTCTCCAGAGACACCCCTATACCTCCTAAGGGTCAACTGATCCTCCGCCAAAGCCAAAAGCATGAACGTTGGCAATCTCAAAGATCTGAAGGTATGATAAACGTTGTTTCCCCCTTTCCATTCAAACATAGTCTACCGCTCTCCCACATTTTTACCAACCACCACCAAGCAATAAAAATTTGCCTGCGGGGTATATTTTGGCCAGCGACCCAGATCTGTTAGGGGAAACTGAGCATGTATCAATTTGGTTTGTATTGATGTAATTGAGCAATGCATACTTGTTTTTGCTGCAACTTATTATCAGTTTGAATGGTATACCTATTGCATTACAGCTAGGGAAAAAACTCACTGATGATCAAGTGCCACAGCTGGGACTCGAATTACCCACATTCTGATGATCAAAAACACCATAGCTAATAAGTCAAGTGTTGTCAACTGCTTGACCATGACATGCCACTTTTGATCACTGTCAATACAAACTGTGATCAAACCCTCCCCTCAAACTGAGATTGAGGGTGCTTACAAATGTATGAGGTGCATTTTCACGGACATAAAAAACTGTTTTGGTTGAACTTGTTTTTGGTTGATCACTGGCCAATAACCAAAACAGTAGTTATGACTGCCAAACGCAGTTATCGTGTGGCAAAGACTGTAACCCTGCATGTATTTTTTTTTTTTTCTTTGTCAAACAGGATCCATGTATGACAAAACAGAATCCTGAGATGATGCTGCGAGGCACCCTGTGATGAACTCAAACCACTGGGTCATCCTTTGCAGTTGAACCCCTTGGAGAAGCAAACCCTCAAGAGTCCACCAACCGTCTTGCTCAATCCTTCTCCAGAGACACCCCTACTCCGCCCAAGAGTCCACCAACCGTCTTCTTTAAGCCTTCTGGAGAGACATCCTCCTAGAAGACGGAGACCCAAACTACACCTGGAAGAGTAGACTACATGGATCTAATACAATCAAAGGTATGATGAACTGATGAATTAAAGACTGATGATATTTTACTGATGACAAGCTGTGATTCTCTTGGCTTTTCCTGATTTCAAGATCTTCTCAAAGCCACCTTGAGGCAAAATTTGTAAATAAAAGTTTACCGGTCATCAAAGGAAGAAAAACAAAATATTTAAGCATTACAACTCTTTTTCTTTTCTTTTATCCTCCAGAGATCAACTAATCCAGACAGAGAGTGTCGGATCTCCATTCAAGTTCCAGTCCATCACCAGTGGAGATGCAGTGTTGGTCAACAGTGTTTGTAGCTTTGAATTTATAACTACTTGTATCTGGGATGGATCTGAAGGTTAAATGTATTTTTAACAAGATAATGAAGGCTTTTCTTAAGGAGCGTCATTGTCTGCAAGATTGATATGTGCACATCCTGAGTGGCGTGAGTCATACACACTTTCCTTGTGTGGTGACCCACCTATATTTTCCTTGTATGGTGAATCATTCGTACTTTCCTTGTGTGGTGATCTACCTATATTTTCCCATGGTGAATCTTTCATACTTTCCTTGTGTGGTGGTCTACCTATATTTACCCATGGTGAACCGTTCATACTTTCCTTGTGTGGTGATCTACTTATACTTTCCTTGCATGGTGAATCATTCATACTTTCCTTGTGTGGTGATCTACCTATATTTCCCTTGTATGGTGAATCATTCATACTTTCCTTTTGTGATGATCTACCTATATTTACCCATGGTGAATCAATCATACTTTCCTTGTGTGGTGACCCACCTATATTTTCTTTGTATGGTGAATCATTCATACTTTCCTTGATTGGTGATCTACCTATATTTACCCATGGTGAATCACTCATACTGTTCTTGTGTGGTGAATCATCCAAATCAAAGTTCCAAGTTGAAATGTACTACCCTTAGCTTTATGTAGGAATGTTTTTTCTCACTATTCTAGCTCATTCATTTAGGCTATTCAATTTAGATGTGCTGATGTATGGAGTTGACAAACTTGGTTGCCATATAGTGGAGCCGGATGGGACTTTTTTCCCCAGAGGGTATTAGATAGGCGGGGTTTTCGCCCATCTCATACATCAGCAGTTAGCAGCCATGCAACTTTTCAGCCTATTAGCTGACTTTTTTTGGTTTTGGTTTTCTCAGCCATTGAAAATTAAAAAACGCAGTACAAAAACTTGCTGTGCCTGTTTCTGGAAATACAAATTTTGTTGTCAAAATACAGAGTTGCATGTGTGAAGTAGGTGACAGTGTCTAAATAGTTTCATTTTGTGTCAAAGAAGAACTAAAAACAGTACAAAATCTTGCTGTTTCTGGAAATACAATTTTTGTTTTTTGGCCAAAATACAAAGTACAGACTCCATGTCTGAAATAGGTGGCACTTTAGTGTCTTAATAGGTTTGCTAGGTGTCAAAGAAAATTTGACATTTCATCCTAGGGGTATTTAGTTAAAAATGTTGTCAATGATAATTCATTTCAGGTGTATTCCAATAAACTGGAGATTCACAATACTAAAATGATGAATCACCAATGCTTCCCCTTTGTCATGTTTGTGTGCGAAGTTATCAACACTTTCACATAATATGTAATGAATTATCAATGCTTTCCTTTTGTGATGAGTTATCAACACTTTCACATGTGTGATAAATTATCAATGCTTTCCTTTTGTGATGAGTTATCAACACTTTCACATGTGTGATAAATTATCAATGCTTTCCTTTTGTGATGAGTTATCAACACTTTCACTTGTGTGATAAATTATCAATGCTTTCCTTTCATAATGAGTTATCAACACTTTTACATGTGTGATAAATTATCAATGCTTCCCTTTTGTGATGAGTTATCAACACTTTCACTTGTGTGATAAATTATCAATGCTTTCCTTTTATGATGAGTTATCAACACTTTCACATGTGTGATAAATTATCAATGCTTCCCTTTTGTGATGAGTTATCAACACTTTCACATGTGTGATAAATTATCAATGCTTCCCTTTTGTGATGAGTGTTCAACACTTGTAAATGTGATAAATTATCAAAGCTTTCCTTTTATGATGAGTTATCAACACTTTTACATGTGTGATGAATTATCAATGAGTCCCTTCCGTGGTGAAATATCAACACTTGACTGTGTGGGTGAACTACCGATAGCTCCCTCACAGTAAGATACCAACACTTCCACTTGTGTTGTATATTATTGATACCCTTCTGAATGGGGATCTACCCATATATCCCTTGAGTATAATATAATGTTAACACTCAAACTTCACTTGAATCATACACACATTCCCTTGTGTGGAAAATCACTCATACCTCCTTTAGTGTGGTGATCGACCCATACTTCAAAGTGTTGCTGCGCTTTGAAATCTCCTCTTGTTGTCAAAGTAGTCAGTGTCAATTAAAGTATGTACAATCTTAGGAGTCAAAGTATAAAATTAGTCTAGTTAGTTATACATGTAGTTCATGTTTCAGGGTGTGCCAATAATCTTGTGTGGTTAACTACTCACACTTTCCTTTGTGTGGTGATTATCCTATTCGTTACACTGTGGTAAATGACACTTCCCCTTGTGTTGTGAGTTACATTTTATCTGTGTGGTGAACTATCCATACTACCCCTTGTATGGTGACAATAACCACTTGGACTTGTGTTTAGATTTACCCACACTTCTCCCTGTGTGGTGAATCACTAAAATATTCCCCTTGTGTCCCAAGATCCATCCCATTATCCGCACAAAGGTGTATGATTCCAATAAAGGCATGCATTCAAAGTTAATCAAAATTCTTAGAATATCAAAGAAAAATTTCCCCTTGCAGATAATCGGGGACTCTGATTGTCTTCTTGGGAAACAGTTTTACCAGTTGGAGAGCACTCTAAATGAAACTGTTGCGAGACAATTGAACATTTTTTTGCATAATTTTTGGATGATCATATAATTGATACCTACCCTTGCGGATAATCAGGGCACTCTGATTGTCTTCTTGGGAAACAGTTTTACCAGTTGGAGAGCACTCTGATTGAAACTGTTGCGAGACAATTGAACAATTTTTTGCATAATTTTTGGATGATCATATAATTGATACCTACCCTTGCGGATAATCAGGGCACTCTGATTGTCTACTAGGGAAACAGTTTTACCAGTCAGAGAGCACTCTGATTGAAACTGTTCAATTTTTTGCTGAAATTTAAGATGCTAAGAATCATATGTCTTTGTGTAATTAATTTAATGTAACTAGTTTTAATGTACGAGTTGCTCCTACCAAAGAATGAGACCATGAAAAATAGTGTTTTAATTAAAATAATGATTTTTCTCGCGAGCAAAGTCCTTATTTCAAACATAAAAACGCAATTAGTAAAATCTCAGTATCTTGCAATATGTCGACTCTTCTATCCAAAAAAAGGACTGATCAAACTTATTTTTTTGTGTTTTTTTTTTGTTAAATCTCAGTAAGTGTTTTCAAAAAGTGTGGATTTGATTTTTCTTATGAGATAAGTTATTAACGTTTGTCAGAAATTGAGCAAAATTATGGAAATCTCAGTATCTTGCAGAGATATAGAAATTTCTATCAAATCCAATGATAAAATTCCCTAACTTGTACTTTGTTTCATTTGGGTTTTAACTCTTAAAGATATTGAGAATATTTTTCAGAGTTCAAGGTAAAACCACAGAAATACCTATTTGACTCATTGTGTAGGAGCAGCTCATTCTGATTAGTTTTTCATGTATGTAATTAGGGCCTCATCCAAACCCTCTGAAAAACTCGCAGAGTTGTGCAAACACCTGTGCCTGTTGGTGGACCCCCTCGGCTGCCTGGAACAAGTGTTGGTCCTGCTGGCCTGGGTGCAATGGGAGGTATGTTCTCTGTTCACTGAAATTCAATTTGATGCACCACTAGTGTTTTGTTTCACTGGTGTAATACCTTACAAATTTGATGAGCTAGAGCGAAGCAGTTTTTGGATGCATACATACTAGCGCATTTCGAGCTGGAAAGTAGTGGTTGGTCCCTAAAATGTTTGGTTCGGTAAGATCTCTCAAGACGTCGGGATGAGGGCCCCTTATCATTTAGCCTTTTGTTGGTCACGTCACTCTTTTGTTCTCTAGTAAACAGGTTTGTGCTGGGGATCTTAATAGATCAACAAAGGTACCAAAAGATGTCTTCGCTTGAGCCAATGGAATCTGGACTTGGTGGATGGTGAGGACTTCTGATCAGTTGATGATATGATGGCTGGAGAAACGTGTTCTGCTTGGTCATGCCACTTCACAACAAAATATCTAGTAAGAACACCGTTTTTATTGCCTTTTGATACAAAAGATGACATTGGATTCCTATTATACAGATTGGTTGGTTTTTAGAAGAGGTCAAGGTTTGCATATTCTCTACACTTTCATTGTGTTTGGAATTACCCATACTTGCCCTGGTATTGCATATTCTCTTAACTTTCAAATAAATTTTGAATTACCCATACTTCCCCTGGTGTTGCGTATTTTCTACACTTTCACATGTGTTTTGAATTACCCATACTTCCCCTGCCTTTGCGTATTCTCTTCACTTTCGCTTGTGTTTTGAATTACCCATAATTCCCCTGCGGTTGCGTATTCTCTTCACTTTCGCTTGTGTTTTGAATTACCCATAATTCCCCTGCGGTTGCGCATTCTCTTCACTTTCACTTGTGTTTTGAATTACCCATGCTTCCCCCTGGTTATGCGTATTCACTACACTTTCACCTGTGTTTAGATTTACCCATAATTCCACCTGCTGTTGCGTATTTTCTACACTTTCACTCGTGTATTGAATTACCCATAATTCCCCCTGCTGTTGTGTATTCTCTACACTTTCACTTGTGTTTTGAATTACCCAAAGTTCCCCTGGTTATGGTATTCTCTTCAATTTCACATGTGTTTTGAATTACCCATAATTCCCCTGCCGTGGCATATTCTCTTCACTTTCACCTGTGTTTTGAATTAACCCATAATTCCCCCTGCTGCCCTGCTGTTGCGTATTCTCTACACTTTCACCTGTGTTTTGAATTACCCATAATTCCCCCTGCTGTTGCGTATTCTCTTCACTTTCACCTGTGTTTTGAATTACCCATAATTCCCCTTGCTGTTACATATATTCTCTACACTTTTACTTGTGTTTTGAATTACCCATAATTCCCCCCTGCTGTTGCGTATTCTCTTCAATTTCACATGTGTTTTGAATTACCAATACTTCCCGCTGGTTATGCGAATTCTGTTCACTTACACTTGTGTTTAGAATTACCCATAATTCCCTCTGCTGTTGCGTATTCTCTGCACTTTCACCTGTGTTTTGAATTATCAATAATTCCCCCTGCTGTTGCTTATATTCTCTACACTTTCACTTGTGTTTTGAATTACCCATAGTTCCCCCTGCTGTTGCGTATATTCTCTACACTTTCACTAGTGTTTTGAATTACCCATAATTCCCCCTGCTGTTGCGTATTCTCTACACTTTTACTTGTGTTTTAAATTACCCACAATTCCCCTGTTGTTGCATATATTCTCTACACTTTCACTTGTGTTTTGAATTACCCATAATTCCCCCTGCTGTTGCGTATTCTCTACACTTTCACTAGTGCTTTGAATTACCCATAATTCCCCTGCTGTGGCGTATTCTCTACACTTTCACTGTTGTACTTGTGTTTTGAATTACCCATACTTCCCCTGGTCATGCGTATTCTCTTCAATTTCACATGTGTTTTGAATTACCAATACTTCCCCCTGGTTATGCGAATTCTGTTCACTTACACTTGTGTTTAGAATTACCCATAATTCCCTCTGCTGTTGCGTATTCTCTACACTTTCACCTGTGTTTTGAATTACCCATAATTCCCCCTGCTGTTACATATATTCTCTACACTTTCACTTGTGTTTTGAATTACCCATAATTCCCCCTGCTGTTGCGTATTCTTTACAATTTCACTTGTGTTTTGAATTACCAATACTTCCCCCTGGTTATGCGAATTCTGTTCACTTTCACTTGTGTTTAGAATTACCCATAATTCCTACTGCTGTTGCATATTCTCTGCACTTTCACCTGTGTTTTGAATTATCAATAATTCCCCCTGCTGTTGCGTATTCTCTACACTTTCACTTTGTGTTTTGAATTACCAATACTTCCCCCTGGTTATGCGAATTCTGTTCACTTACACTTGTGTTTAGAATTACCCATAATTCCTACTGCTGTTGCATATTCTCTGCACTTTCACCTGTGTTTTGAATTATCAATAATTCCCCCTGCTGTTGCGTATTCTCTACACTTTCACTTGTGTTTTGAATTACCCATAGTTCCCCCTGCTGTTGCGTATTCTCTACACTTTCACTAGTGTTTTGAATTACCCATAATTCCCCCTGCTGTTGTGTATTTTCTACACTTTCACTTTTTTTTAAAATTACCCACAATGCCCCTGTTGTTGCATATTCTCTACACTTTCACTTGTGTTTTGAATTACCCATAATTCCCCTGCTGTTGCGTATTCTCTACACTTTCACTAGTGTTTTGAATTACCCATAATTCCCCTGCTGTTGCGTATTCTCTACACTTTCACTAGTGTTTTGAATTACCCATAATTCCCCTGCTGTTGCGTATATTCTTTACACTTTCACCTGTGTTTTGAATTATCCATAATTCCCCTGCTGTGGCGTATTCTCTACACTTTCACTGTTGTACTTGTGTTTTTAATTACCCATAATTCCCCCTGCTGTTGCGTAAATTCTCTACACTTTCATTTGTGTTTTGAATTACCCATAATTCCCCCTGCTGTTGCGTATTATCTACACTTTCACTAGTGTTTTGAATTACATATAACTCCCCCTGCTGTTGCGTATATTCTCTACACTTTCACTTGAGTTTTGAATTACCCATAATTCCCCCTGCTGTTGCGTATTCTCTACACTTTCACTAGTGTTTTGAATTACCCATAATTCCCCCTGCTGTTGCGTATCCTCTACACTTTCACTTGTGTTTTGAATTACCCATAATTCCCCCTGCTGTTGCGTAATCTCTACACTTTCACTTGTGTTTTGAGTTACCCATAATTCCCCCTGCTGTTGCGTATTCTCTACACTTTCACTTGTGTTTTGAATTACCTAAATCTTCCCCTGCTGTTGCGTATTCTCTACACTTTCACTTTGTGTTTTGAATTACCAATACTTCCCCCTGGTTATGCGAATTCTGTTCACTTTCACTTGTGTTTAGAATTACCCATAATTCCCCCTGCTGTTGCGTATTCTCTACACTTTCACTTGTGTTTTGAATTACCCATAATTCCCCCTGCTGTTACGTATATTCTCTACACTTTCACTTGTGTTTTGAATTACCCATAATTCCCCCTGCTGTTGCGTATTCTCTACACTTTCACTTGTGTTTTGAATTACCCATAACTCCCCCTGCTGTTGCGTATATTCTCTTCACTTTCACTTGTGTTTTGAATTACCCATAATTCCCCCTGCTGTTGCGTAATCTCTACACTTTCACTTTTGTTTTGAGTTACCCATAATTCCCCCTGCTGTTGCGTATTCTCTACACTTTAACTTGTGTTTTGAATTACCTAAATCTTCCCCTGCTGTTGCGTATTCTCTACACTTTCACTTTGTGTTTTGAATTACCAATACTTCCCGCTGGTTATGCGAATTCTGTTCACTTTCACTTGTGTTTAGAATTACCCATAATTCCCCCTGCTGTTGCGTATTCTCTACACTTTCACTGTTGTACTTGTGTTTTGAATTACCCATAACTTCCCCTGCTGTTGCGTATTCTCTACACTTTCACTTGTGTTTTGAATTACCCATAATTCCCCCTGCTGTTGCGTAATCTCTACACTTTCACTTGTGTTTTGAATTACCCATAACTTCCCCTGCTGTTGCGTATTCTCTACACTTTCACTTTGTGTTTTGAATTACCAATACTTCCCCCTGGTTATGCGAATTCTGTTCACTTTCACTTGTGTTTAGATTTACCCTTAATTCCCCCTGCTGTTGCGTATATTCTCTACACTTTCACTTGTGTTTTGAATAACCCATAATTCCCCCTGCTGTTGCGTATTCTCTACACTTTCACCGTTGTACTTGTGTTTTGAATTACCCATAATTCCCCCTGCTGTTGCGTATATTCTCTACACTTTCACTTGTGTTTTGAATTACCCATAATTCCCCCTGCTGTTGCGTATTCTCTACACTTTCACTTGTGTTTTGAATTACCCATAATTCCCCCTGCTGTTGCGTATATTCTCTACACTTTCACTTGTGTTTTGAATTACCCATAATTCCCCCTGCTGTTGCGTATTCTCTACACTTTCACTTGTGTTTTGAATTACCCATAATTCCCCCTGCTGTTGTGATATTCTCTACACTTTCACTTGTGTTTTGAATAACCCATAATTCCCCCTGCTGTTGCGTATTCTCTACACTTTCACCGTTGTACTTGTGTTTTGAATTACCCATAATTCCCCCTGCTGTTGCGTATATTCTCTACACTTTCACTTGTGTTTTGAATTACCCATAATTCCCCCTGCTGTTGCGTATTCTCTACACTTTCACTTGTGTTTTGAATTACCCATACTTCCCCTGGTGTTGCGTATTCTGTACACTTTCCCATGTGTTTTGAAATAACCATGCCCTGCGGTGTTGGTGTTTCCTATAACAAGACATGTTTTGTGGCGACCCATACCTTCTTCGAGTGGTCAATTTATCACGATTAATCTTAGCCCTGTTGAAGTATTTGGTCAATGTCTGTGTTCGTAGAGTATGGTAGACTTAATACTGATCCAATGTCATCTCCAGTATCATTTATTGGCAAACGTGCAGTGAGAAAACATCACTACTTATCATGCTCAAATTTGTGACGTTTGCGTTAATACGTCAGCCCTTTTTCAGAAGGCTTTCAGTTACTTGCTTCACACACAATTGGTAACAAAATGGCTGCCCATTACAGAACTTGTTTCTCCGACCAGCACATCATCATCTGGATAGAAGTTGTCATCATCTGCCGAGTTAGGATCCCATTGGAACAAGCTTTGACACCTCTTGGCACCACCAGTGCAGCTTGGTTGCGAAACCACAATCGGTGAAATCCTAAGCACTCTTGAGGGCACCATTTCATTTAAGCAAGCAACAACTACTTTCTGCTCAGCACTTCTGCGCCTAAAACAAAGCGACAAATTGCGTCTAGCTCGTTAGATTTGTAAGACAGTACACCATTGTTACAAACCACTAGTAGCGCATCTAATTGAACTTCACTGAACAGAGAACATATCCACCATTGCACTTTGGCCTTTGGATCATCACAAGTTCCAGGTGGCCGAGGGGGTCCACCGACAAGCACAGGTGTTTGCACGACTCTGCTTTTTTTTTGGCCAAAATTTTCAATAAAAAACTAAACAGAACTCTCCTTGTAACTTGTGTTTTATTTGCATCAACCCTCCCCCCCCCCCCAATTCAAATAAGCCCATCTTATCTCGATGGAACCCACCCCAACTATAAGGAGCAATGTTGGGCCCCCTACAGTGTGGGGGTGGGTTCCATCGGGTTAAGATGGACCCTCAGGCCACCATGTTTAACTACAATGCAATTGGGTATGTATTAAGTCGCTTTTAGCTAAGTATTTTTGCGCATATGAAATTAGCTGTTAAAATAACACACACCCATTGCTGCACTGTGTTCAAATATGGCAGCCAAGTAGACGACTCAAGTAATAAAGAGATATTAGTCTTCAACTTCAGGGCAACCAAAAAATAATTTGATTCACCCCTAAAAATAAGCCTTTATTTGCGTACACACAAAACCAAACTTGAAATGTTTAAATAACCTTTGTACACCTGTTCAGGCAAAAATTTATGAAGCCATAAGGCTATAGCCTTGCATTCATTTTAGGCAAAATTTGATAGAACTACCCATTGCACCTATTTTTAGGCAAAATTTGATAAAGCCACACTTTCAGACAAAATTTGATAAAACCACAAGGTCTTGCACTCATTTTTAGGCAAAATTTGATAAAACCATAAGGCTATAGCCTTGCACCCATTTTTAGACAAAATTTGATAAAACCATAAGGCTATATAGCCTTGCACCCATTTTTAGACAAAATTTGATAAAACCACACTTTCAGACAAAATTTGATAAAACCACAAGGCCTTGCACCCATTTTTAGGCAAAATTTGATAAAACCATAAGTCTACAGCCTTGCACCCATTTTTAGACAAAATTTGATAAAACCATAAGGCTATAGCCTTGCACCCATTTATAGGCAAAATTTGATAAAATCACCCATTTTAAGGCAAAATTTAATAAAACTATAAGGCTATAGCCTTGCACCCATTTTTAGGCAAAATTTGATAAAACCATAAGGCTATATTTAGCCTTACACACATTTTCAAGCAAACTTTGTTAAAGCCACATTTTAGGGCATAACTTGATAAAACTGCATTTTCAGGCAAAATATGATAAAGCCACATTTTCAGGCAAAATGTTAAAAAACCATAAGGTTATATATAACCTTGCACACATTTTCAGGCAAAATTTTGAAAGCCACATTTTCAGGCAAAATATGATAAAAGCCTTGTCCACATTTTCAGGCAAAATTTGATAAAACCATATGGCATAACGCAATCGTTTTAATTACAAAATATTTCAATCAACATTTCTACAAACATTACAGAGGCATTATCTACTTATAAATTCATATTTCCCTACTGTCAGGTACAAAAACACTTATCTACTGGCATGTCAAGCGAACACCCTCGGGGTGTTAACTCTGACACAATGAATACTAATGGGGTGGGAAAAGTCCAGATCGAGGTTATTGTATACACAACTGATAAAGTAAAACATAACAGTTATGCAAAACATAAACATGATTCATTACATTCCGAGGTGATCCATCAATAGTAATATCTAAACCGACCCATAATCTTGTAATTAAGTACACCATTGCAAGCAACATATTTTAGTCACAAATTTGGTCTATTCATCCTGGTTAGGTTTGTTCAATTAGCAGGGCTACCAACGTGCAGGTCCCAGGATACCGGCCCCACGCGCTTTTCGAGATCATCGGGGCCATTGCACCGCTCTCCCGAGCGGGTCCGGTCCGCCACCCCAGGGTTACCCAGGGCAGTCCCCTACCTTACTAAGGCGGTCCGCTAGCCGAAAAGACTAGGGACTACTTCCGTTGGTCAACCATTTGTGATAACATTGGCCCTCCTAAGGAAAGGAGCCCGAATGCACCTTTAAGATCAACCACCCAGCGGCCCGAGCCGGAAGTAGGACCCCACATGCCACGTGCATGTGTCCAGGTCCCTTTAATCTGTCGAGTTGACGCACCACTAAGTTAGCGCAAACAAACGCGAATGTGCTTGTTATTTGCAATGGTGCATGTAGTTACAAGATTTTAGGTCTATTTGGTTATTACTACTGATGAATCACCTGAGAATCAAATGAAAAATGTAATGTTTTTCATTACTGCAATACTTAACTTCATCGGTTGTATATAAATTAACCCCTAATCTAGTAATTTTGGTCCAAAATAAGTATACTTTGTGTCTATCTTAACAGCCCACTAGATACCAATTAGAAAAACACAACAAATAAAACTATCTACGTAAAGTCAGACAGAGAGTAACCATCTGTTTAGCTAAACAGAGTGTGTGCAATCTGACAAATGCAGACAGAGAGAGAGCCTAGTGCACAAAAATGGACAGAAAAGTGCCCTCTGACACAAATTTTGACAGAAAGTGTGCCCTCCACTCAAAGTCGATAAGAGTGCACGAAGTCAGAAAGAAAGTGTGCCCTCAGCACTAAGTCGACCAGAGAGTGTGGCCTTTGCACAAAGTTGGGCAGAGAATGTGCCTTTAGCACAAAGTCGGACAGAGAATGTGCCCGTTGCACAAAGTTGGGTAGAGTGTGCCCTGTGCACCAAGTTTGGCAGAGAATGTGCCAACTGCACAAAAGTGAGGCAGAGAGTTTGTCCGCTGCACAACATCGTTTAGAGAGTGTGCCCCTCTGCACAAATTTGGCAGAAAGTTTGCCCTCTTCACAAAGTAAAGGCAGAGACTTTCCCCTTTGCACAAAGGCAAGCAGAGAATTTGCCCCCTGCACAAAGTCTGGCAGAGAGTTTACCCTCTGCACAAAGCTTGACAGAGAGTGTGCAATCTGCACAATGTCTGGCAGAGTGTGCCAACTGCACAAAGGTCATGCAGAGAGTATGCCCTTTGCACAATGTTGGGCAGAGAGTTTGCCCTTTAAACAAAGTCGGCCTAGAGAGTGCCGATTGCAAAAAAGGGCGGCAGAAAGAGTCCATACAGCACAAATTCAGGCAGAGACTGTGCCCTTTGAACAAAGTTCGGCAGAGAGTTTGCCCCTTGCACAAAGTTGGGCAGAGAGTGTGCCCTCTGCACAAAAGTTGGCAAAGAGTGTGGCAACTGCACATTGTTGTGCAGAGAGTGTACCCTTTGCACAAAGTTGGGCAAAGAGTTTGCCCTTCGGACAAGGTCCGCCCAGCATGTGCCGACTGCAAAAAGTGTGGCAGAAAGAGTGCTTACAGCACAAAGTTGGGCAGAGAGTTTGCTTTCTGCACAAAGCTTGACAGAGAGTGTGCCCTCTGCACAAGTCGTGCAGAGAGTGTGCCAACCGCACATTGTCGGGCAGAGAGTGTGCCCTTTCCACAAAGTTGGGCACAGTGTTTGGCCTACAAAGCTCGACAGAGAGTTTGCTTCCTGCACAAAGTTGGGCAGTGAGTTTGCCCTCTGCACAAAGTTCGACAGAGAGTTTGCTTCCTGCACAAAGTTGGGCAGAGAGTTTGCCCTCTACACAAAGCTCAACTGAGGGTGTTCCCATCGCATAAAGTCGGAAAGATACCGTGACCCCTGTACAAAGTCGGGCAGACTGTGTGCCCTCTGCACAAAGTGGGGTGGAGAGTTTGCCCTTTCCAGAAAGTCGGCCAAAAGTGTGCGGCCTGCAAAGCGTGTAGCAGAATGAGTCCCTACAGCCGCAGTAAGGGGAGACTGTGCCCTTGTAGAGAGTTGGCCCCCTGAACAAAGTCAGGCAAAGACTGAACCCTCTGCACAAAACCTTGGCACAAAAGTCGAGCAGAGTGTGTGCTCTCTGCACAAAGTCTTGCAGAGAGTTTGCCAATTGCACAAAGTCAGGCAGAGTGTGCTCCCTCTGCACAAACGTCGTGCAGACAGTGTGCCAACTGCACAATGTCAGGCACAGAGTGTGCCCTTTGCACAGAGTCGGGCAGAGTGCCCCCTTTGCACAAAGTCGGACAGAGAGTTTTTCGTTTACACAAAATTGGGCAGAGACTGTGCCCTTTGCACAGAGTCGGACAGAGAGTGCCCCCTTTGCACAAAGTCGGGCAGAGAGTGTGCCATTTGCACAAAATTGGGCAGAGACTGTGCCCTTTGCACCAAGTTGGGCAGAGAGTTTGGCCTGAGCACAAAGTCGAGAAGAGAGTGTGCCCTTTGCACAAAGTAGGACAGAAAGAGTGCCCTCTGCACTAAGTCAGGCAGAGAGCACAATGTTGGGCAGAGAATGTTCCCTTTGCACAAAATTGGGCAGAGAGTGTTCCGTTTGCATAAAGTCAGGCAAAGAGTTTGCCCTTCGAACAAAGTCGGCCCAGCGTGTGCCGACTGCAAAAAGTGGGGCAGAAATAGACTTTGCCCTGAGCACAAAGTCGAGCGAGCAGAGAGTGTGCCCTTTGCACGAAGTAGGGCAGAAAGAGTGCCCCCTACACAAAGCTTGACACAGAGTGTGCCCTCTGCACAAAAGTCGTGTAGAGAGTGTGCCAACTGCACAATGTCGGGCAGAGAGTGTGCCCTTTGCACAATGTCGGACAGAGAGTGTGTCTCTACACAAAGCTCAACTGAGGGTGTTCCCATCGCATAAAGTCGGAAAGATACCGTGACCCCTGTACAAAGTCGGGCAGACTGTGTGCCCTCTGCACAAAGTGGGGTGGAGAGTTTGCCCTTTCCAGAAAGTCGGCCAAAAGTGTGCGGCCTGCAAAGCGTGTAGCAGAATGAGTCCCTACAGCCGCAGTAAGGGGAGACTGTGCCCTTGTAGAGAGTTGGCCCCCTGAACAAAGTCAGGCAAAGACTGAACCCTCTGCACAAAACCTTGGCACAAAAGTCGAGCAGAGTGTGTGCTCTCTGCACAAAGTCTTGCAGAGAGTTTGCCAATTGCACAAAGTCAGGCAGAGTGTGCTCCCTCTGCACAAACGTCGTGCAGACAGTGTGCCAACTGCACAATGTCAGGCACAGAGTGTGCCCTTTGCACAGAGTCGGGCAGAGTGCCCCCTTTGCACAAAGTCGGACAGAGAGTTTTTCGTTTACACAAAATTGGGCAGAGACTGTGCCCTTTGCACAGAGTCGGACAGAGAGTGCCCCCTTTGAACAAAGTCGGGCAGAGAGTGTGCCATTTGCACAAAATTGGGCAGAGACTGTGCCCTTTGCACCAAGTTGGGCAGAGAGTTTGGCCTGAGCACAAAGTCGAGAAGAGAGTGTGCCCTTTGCACAAAGTAGGACAGAAAGAGTGCCCTCTGCACTAAGTCAGGCAGAGAGCACAATGTTGGGCAGAGAAAGTTCCCTTTGCACAAAATTGGGCAGAGAGTGTTCCGTTTGCATAAAGTCAGGCAAAGAGTTTGCCCTTCGAACAAAGTCGGCCCAGCGTGTGCCGACTGCAAAAAGTGGGGCAGAAATAGACTTTGCCCTGAGCACAAAGTCGAGCGAGCAGAGAGTGTGCCCTTTGCACGAAGTAGGGCAGAAAGAGTGCCCCCTACACAAAGCTTGACACAGAGTGTGCCCTCTGCACAAAAGTCGTGTAGAGAGTGTGCCAACTGCACAATGTCGGGCAGAGAGTGTGCCCTTTGCACAATGTCGGACAGAGAGTGTGTCTTTGCACAAAGTTAGGCAGAGAGTGTGCTCTGCACAAAGTCTTGCAGAAAGTTTGCCAATTGCACAAACCCAGCCAGAAAGTGTGCCCTTTGCAAGGAGTCGGGCAGAGAGTGTGCCGTTTGCACAAAATTGGGCAGAGACTGTGCCCTTTGCACCAAGTCGAGCGAAGAGTTCACCTTTGCACAAAGTCTGGCAGAGACTTTGCCCTGAGCACAAAGTTGAGCAGAGAGTGGGGCAGAAAGAGTGCTTACAGAACACAGTTGGGCAGAGACTGTGCCCTTTGCACACACTGTGCCCTTTGCCCAGAGTCGAGCAGAGAGTGCCCCCTCTGCACTAAGTTGGGCAGAGAGTTTGCTTTCTGCACAAAGCTTGACAGAGAGTGTGCCCTCTGCACAAACGTTGTGAAGAGAGTGTGCCCTCTGCACAAAAGTCATCCAGAGAGTTTGCCGTTTGCACAAAGTCGGCACAGAGCGTGCCGACTGCAAAAAGTGGGGCAGACAGAGTGCTCCTGCACAAAGCTGGGCAGAGTTTGCCCTCTGCACAAAGCTTGACAGAGAGTGTGACCTCTGCACAAAATAGGGCAGAGACTGTGCCGTTTGCACAAACTCGGGCAGAGACTGTGCCCTGAGCACAAAGTCGAGAAGAGAGTGTGCCCTTTGCACAAAGTAGGACAGAAAGAGTGCCCGTGGAACTAAGTCAGGCAGAGAGCACAATGTTGGGCAGAGAATGTTCCCTTTGTACAAAACTGGGCAGAGAGTGTTTCGGACAAAGTCGGCCCAGCGTGTGCCGACTGCAAAAAGTGGGGCAGAAAGAGTGCTTACAACACAAAGTTGGGTAGAAACTGTGCCCTTTGCCCAGAGTCGGGCAGAGAGTGCCCCCTTTGCACAAAGTTTGGCAGAGAGTTTGCTTTCTGCACAAAGCTTGACGGAGAGTGTGCCCTCTGCACAAAAGTCATCCAGAGAGTGTGCCGTTTGAACAAAGTCGGCCCGGAGTGTGCCGACTGCAAAAAGTGGGGCAGACAGAGTGCTCCTGAACAAAGCTGGGCACAGTTTGCCCCCTGCACAAAGCTTGACAGAGAGTGTGCCCTCTGCACAAAAGTCATGCAGAGAGTGTGCCCTTTGCACAAAGTCGGGCAGTAAGTGTGCCCTTTGCACAAAGTTGGGCAGAGAGTTTCCCCCTGTACAAAGCTGGGCAGAGTTTTCCCCCTGCACAAAGCTCGACAGAGAGTCGCTCTCTGCACAAAAGTCGTGCAGAGTGTGCAAACTGCACAATGTCGGGCAGAGAGTGTGCCCTTTGCACAAAGTCGGGCAGTGAGTGTACCCTTTGCATAAAGTTGGGCAGAGAGTGTGCCCCCTGTACAAAGCTGGGCAGAGTTTGCCCCCTGCACAAAGCTCGACAGAGAGTGCGCCCTCTGCACAAAAGTCGTGCAGAGAGTGTGCCAACTGCAACAAGAGAGTGCACCGTTTGCACAAAAGTCGGTCAGTGAGTGCGCCCTTCGCACAAAGTCGGGCAGATACTGTGCCCCCTGTACAAAGTCGAGCAGAGCGATGCCCTATGCACAAAGTTGGGTAGAGAGTTTGCCCCTTGCGCAAAGCCGGCCTGGAGTGTACCGAATGCATAAAGTGTAGCAGAAAGAGTGCATACAGCACAAAGTAAGACAGAGACTGTGCCCTCTGCACAAAACCACTGCACAAAAGTCGTGCAGAGAGTGTGCCAACTGCACAATGTCGGGCAGAGACTGTGCCCTGTGCACAGAGTCTTGCAGAGTGTGTGCCAATAGCACGAAGGCAGGCAGAGAGTGTGCCCAATGCACAAAGTTGTAGATACTGTGCCCCCTGTACAAAGATGGGCAGACTGTGCTCCCTCTGCATAAAGTGGGATAAAGAGTTTGCCCTTTGCACAAAGTCGGCCTAGAGTGTGCCGCTTGCAAAACGTGTAGCAGAATTAGTCCCTACAGCCACAGTAAGGGGGAGACTGGCCCTTCGCAGAAAAGCGGAGCAGAGAGTTGGCCCCCTGCACTAAGTCCTGCAAAGACTGAGCCCTCTTCACAAAATGTTGGCACAAAAGAGTGTGCCAACTGCACAATGTCGGGCACAGACTGCCCTTTGCACAATGTCGGACACAGAGTTTGCTCCACAAAGTTGGGCAGAGAGTTTGCTTTGTGCACAAAGCTTCACAGAGAGTATTCCCTCTGCACCAAACGTTGTGAAGAGAGTGTGCCGACTGCACAAAGTCGGGCAGAGAGTTCACCCTCTGCACAAAGTCTGGCAGAGACTTTGCCCTGAGCACCAAGTTGGGCCGAGAGTGTGCCCTTTGCACAAAGTCGGGAAGAGAGTGTGCCGTTTGCACAAAGTCGGGCAGAGAGTTTGTCCTTTGCACAAAGTCGGCCCAGAGTGTGCCGACTGCAAAAAGTGGGGCATAAAGAGTGCTTACAACACAAAGTCGGGCAGAGATTTGTCCTTTGCACAAAGTCGGCCCAGAGTGTGCCGACTGCAAAAAGTGGGGCAGAAAGAGTGCTTACAACACAAAGTCGGGCAGAGATTTTGCCTTTACACAGAGTCGGGCAGAGAGTGTGCCCTTTGCACAAAGTTGGGCAGAGTTTACTTTCTGCAAAAAGCTTGACAGAAAGTGTGCCCTCTGCAAAAAAGTCGTGCAGAGAGTGTGCCCTTCACACAAAGTCGGGCAGATACTGTGCCCCCCTGTACAACGCCGGGCGTGCCCTTTGAACAAAGTGGGGTAGAGAGTTTGCCCCTGCACAAAGTCTGGCAATGACTGTGCCCTCTGCACAAAACCTCCGCACACAAGTCGTGCAAAGAGTGTGCCAACTGCTCAAAGAAAAACGGAAAGAGTGCTCTCTGCACAAAGTCGGGCAGAGAGTGTGCCCTTTGCAAAGAGTCAGGCCGAGAGTGTGCCCTCTGACAAAGTCAGGCAGAGTGTGCCCTTCGCACATAGTCGGGCAGATACTGTGCCCCCCTGTACAAAGTCGGGCAGAGAGTGTGCCCTCTGCACAAAGTGGGGTAGAGAGTTTGCCCCTGCACAAAGTCTGGCAAAGATTGTGCCCTCTGCACAAAGTCGTGCAGAGAGTGTGCCAACTGCTCAAAGAAAAACAGAAAGAATGCCCTCTACACAAAGTCGGGCAGAGTCTGCACAAAGTTTGCCAGAAAGTCTACCCTCTGAATAAAGTTTGGTAAAGAGTATGCCCTTTGCACAAAATTGGGCTTAGAATGGGCCCTTTGCACATAAATGGGCAGAGTGTGCCTTCTGAACAGAGTCGGCAAGAGCGTGAGCCATTTGTGCAGCTGGACAGAGAAAGTGCCCTATGAACAAAAAAGACAGACAGTGATGAGCCCTCTGTGCACTCGGATAGAGAGTGTGCCCTTTGTACACACAGCTGGACAGAAGGTTTGGCCTAAATTAAGTAAACATTGTGTCTAACATCTAAACTTTACAGTTTTCCTACAGCAGTCCACTACTGACCATTTAAGAAAAGCATGAAATATCAAACTAAGATAATATCTACAATAAACGTCTTACTAACAACAACTGAGTTGTTAATTCATGATCCATATGAACTGCTATGATGTGTTGACGATACGGATGTTTTCCTCTTTTTCCTTTAGATGCTGCAGCCTTCAAGATGTTAGTAGGGGCGACTCCCTCCTAACTTGGTTTCAGGAACTACTGGCAAGAAAAGAAAGAGTTAACACATAATTTATATGCAATTGCAAGCAAACAATTTTTCTTTTCAAAATTTATTATAGAGGTAATCAAAGGCAGTGGACACTATTGGTAATTACTCAAAATAACTATTAGCATAAAAACCTATCGGTTACGAGGAATGGGGAGCCGTTGTTAATATATAAACATTGTGAGTAATGGCTCCCTCTGAAAGAAGTAATTTTTCCTCGAATTTGATTTCGAGACCTCAGATTTTAGAATTTTGAGGTCTTGACATCAAGCATCTGAAAGCACACAACTTTGTGTGATGAGAGTGTTTTGTCTTTCATTATTATCTCGCAACTTTGATGGCCGATTGAGCTAAAATATTTCACAGGTTTGTTGTTATATACATATGTTGAGATACAGCAAGTGAGAAGACTGGTCTTTGACAATTACCAATAGTGTCCAATGTCTTTAAGACCTCCACCCCAGTAATATAAGGGTTATTTTCAGTGTGATAAGTGATGTTTTCCTGATTCAGTTTCCTATACTAGTCCACTGTTTATAGAAGTTCAACAAATACTTTGCTTTTCTCCTTTCTATTATGTTCATAGGGGAGGTTAATGGGGTCGTATGAATAAAAAGTAGTAATTGCTGACAAGTACTAACAAAAAGTAGAAGCATTCAGTAAACGCATCTTCTACATAAACTACCCCCCCCCCCAATTTATACTCTTTCTGCATTACATTTTTAAAAGGAGATTTACTCATTGTCAAAGTGAGTTGGGTAAAAGGCTGGAAAAGATGAGTGGGGAAGGATAGGCAAGGATGAGAAGGCAGAGGGGATATATAGTTACATTGATTGTTGCACCTTTTGAAAGCTAAATACACAAAGTGTGCTTTTAAGGAAATTACCTTTTACTGGAGAGTGAAGCTCCTGTATCAGAGGCTGGTCTTAGACGTCTACTTGTTGATGGGGTTGATGTCAATGAAGATCCCAAAGCCTGACTGCAACACAAACATTTTTCACAATTTGCATTATTTAGATTACAGTTAGATACACAAGGTTTTTTTTCTATAAATTTATTTTCTGTTTTTGTTATCCCAAATAGATGAAGACAAGTCGGTGAAAACAACAATGTTTGTCTGTCCTCATGCAGGTTAGCAATATACATTACTGGTTAAGCAAGCAACAGCAAATCAGGGGTATGCCAAATGCTTGGAACAGTTCTCTTGAGTTCTATTGATTAGTACTCAGATACTAACATTTATAGAACATGATATAACCATTGTATAAATTAACAAGACTAAAAATTTGTTGTGCTTAACAAAGAACAGCCTTAGAGACTTTCCCACAATCTTGAAACCCCTAAAAAATAGTAACACCTCAAGTCAGCTCTCCATTTAAAGAAAAACTTTGACAAGCCTTTATGAATTTTATGTCATATTTTCACTAGAAATTTAGCAGTTTCACACAAACATGTTTAGTTATTGTCATAAGCCGGCAGGTCTATCAAAGAAGCAAGTTTGCCTAGCTCTCAGCACTCTCAGTGTTTCTACAACACTTTATAGTGACTAAATTGAGCCCTATGAATGTGGTTCTCCAGTTTAATTGGTCATGTCACGTTGTCTATAGTTACTTCTCAAGAGCTGTGAGTATTGAAATTGAAATAAAAAGCTTAGCTTTTACCTCGCCATGATCATGACAAATTGCATCCTCTCCCCGTCTTGGACCCCCATCTTTACAAAGGCGGCACTCTCCTTTATACACTGCAGCCTTCAATATGTCAGCAGAGTTGACTCCTTCCACAGTTGATTTCCAGAACTGTTCCCGTCATGGCTCTGAAAGGTCAAGAAAATGGTATCCAAGCCATCAATTCCAATGTTGCAAAAACTCTTGCAGTGGTGATTTAAAACTGGAAAGGACCCCTCCAATTGATATCCCTTTAACGTTAAAGACACTGCAGCCTGATTTCACGAAACGCTATTAATTAATCCTATCTCGAGTTAGGACAAGTAACTCGTCCTAACTAAGGATTATTATTAAGGTCTGCATGCTACAGTGCAGGGTTGGGACTCATCCTAAGTCCTAAGATTAACCGTAAGTTAGAAATTGTTTGGCGAAATCGATGCCTGGACACTATTGGTAATTGTCCAAGACCAGTCTTCTCACGAGATGTATCTTTACATTACATAAACCAGTGAAAATTTGGGCTAAATCGGTCTTCGAAGTTGCGAGATAATATTGAAAGAAAAAAACACCCTTGTAACACAAAGTTGCGTGTTTTCAGATGCTTAATTTCGAGACCTTATGTCATAAATCTGAGGTCTCGAAATCAAATTGTTGAACCAGGTAAGGTTTTATGCTAATAATTATTTTGAGCAATTACCAAAAGTGTCCCCTGCCTTTAATACAGTGTGAAAAATCATCATTGTTTTTCTAATTGATTTTCAGACCATTGCTTTTCTTGTCCTTTAGTTTTGGTAAAGGTCAGAAGTAGCCCTCTGTGAGAAAGTTAAGCAAGTGATTTTTAAGCTACTAACTTCGTTCCGTTGAAGCATTTGGATCGAATATTTTTAGCTGACCAGTAAATTAGTGTGACAAAGACCATGCGGGCTAAACATAGTCAACAAAATAATGTTCTTGTTTTTTTTTTTATAATAAAAACCAATCCACTGAAAAATGATCGAATTGATTGATATTCCTTTTGAAAGTTTGAAAGGGCGTGGGCATTTGGTTGACAACGGGGGTTCAGTGACAATAAATGAATTTGGTTGTAATCTTACCATGGTTAACATACAAGTAAAGCTCCAACCTCCAATATCCAAGTCTGGAACTACTTGTTGATGGGTAGATCTCTCAGTGTTTAGCAGATTCAAGTCTCACTGCAAAACAAACTGGAAAATTTGCAACACTGAAACATTTTATATTTTTAATAGAATTTTGAAATAATTACCAGTAATTATCAAAGTAATTTTCTAATCTTTCAATAAAAAAAAATTCCCCAAATGGTATAGTTTGAGGAAATCATGCACAGCAGGAATATTTTTTATTGAGGGAATCAATGTGTGGTGAAGAGGTTTTCAACTAGTGGTTTAACCCAAACGATGCCTAGTACTTGATATTTTTACCTAGACGAAGTCGCGTGATGTGGCACAACTTTCCTGGCCGTTGCTCTCGACCAATAGGAATGAAGAAACTGTCTTATAATCAGAGGTGCAAGCTTGCGTGTCACGCCAATGTTTCAACACTTTTTACTGGTCATAAACAAAGCTTTATACACATCCACTTGACACGCTCTCCACCAATAGGAATAGCGAAACTGTCTGAGGTATTTATGAATGTTGATTAAAAAATCACTCTTTCAGGGTTTTTCAATTGCCTCAAACAGTTCTTTTGAGAATTGGTGCTGAAAACCACTTCATTTATAAGCAAACTCTCAGGTAGTAGCATGCACAATCTTAAGAGCAAAAGCCTGAGAATATTTCTGATATTTGTTTAACATGGAACAAAATCTTTTAAATCCTGCAGGAAAAATGCAACCCAGCCTGTCAAACTCTAACACGTTTGTCAAACATACAAGTTGTTTTTGGTTTTGGCAAATTAACAGGAAACTGCCAAAATAGGGCTGGATGATGGTAGAGCCCTAGCATGTTAATCTGGAGGTCATTGGTTCAATTCCCACGTTATACTAACTTGCATTTCTTTGTGTCTTTGTTCAACCTCAAAACAAATAAATGAAAACATAAACATTGAAAGCAGCAATATAATGCTTGGAGGAACTCAATCACACCCATATTATTGCAACTAGTTTTAACTCACTTTGATCATGTCTCATCACATCCTCTCCCTGTCTCAGACCTCATCAAGTTTCTGTATTCAATTAGTTAAGACATCTCGACTGCGAGGGCCGACTTCCAAGATCATCCTTATCAGCTGGAAGTGAAAGGGAAACAATAAGGCATCAATAAGGCAGCTTCCCTTGAGAAGAAACTAGGATAAATAAATAACACTTGTTGAATATCGATACTTACATGTAGAGAGTACAGATTAGCATCAACACTCCCCTTTATCACCCCCCCCCCCCCGCCCCCCCCCCCCCCCCCCCCTCCTCGAGGCAAATTTAACAACAACTATCGGTGCGGTACCTGCCGCTGAAATATAGGATTTGAACTGATTAAGACACTGTTCTAAAATTGCAAAGGTTATGGGTTCGGATCCCACACGAGTAAAACGTCTGTGATTTTTTTCACAGAACTAGGGAAAGTACTGAGTATACAGGGCTGACACACAAAGGTGTGAGGATAAAACCAAAGTTAATGTTCTTTATTGCAAATTTTTAAAACTATTAAACAATCCCCTTACTTTGCTCATTGACTTTAATTTAAAGACACTGGACACTATTGGTAATTGTCAAAGACCAGTCTTCTCACTTGGTGTATCTTGATTAACATATGTATAAAATAACAAACCTGAAAATTTGAGCTCAATTATCACACGATTGTGTGCGTTTAGATGGTTGATTTTGAGACGCCAAATTCTAACTCTAACATGTCGTTCTCTGAAACTATGTCACTTCATCAGAGGGAGCCATTTCTCACAATGTTTTACACCATCAACGTCTCCCCATTACTCTTCACCAAGTAAGTTTTATGCTAATAATTATTTTGAGTGATTACCAATAGTGTCTACTGCCTTTAAGAGATTGTCTTACCTGTATAGACCGTTTATCCAGATTATATCTCAGTCAAACAACAGATTCAAGAAGAAAAGCAGTCATCGTGAAAGTCTGGACTCCATGAAGAAGCCAAGATCCCTGCCTAAAGCCGCTGGTGCTCATTTCCTAGTAGGACATTTCAACTGTATTGATGGTTCGTCTACTTCACCTTGCCAAGACAAAGTCGTATTGGATATACTCAACAGCCATCTGAAAGATAAAAACTCCACCTTTTCAAACAGACATTAAATAATGCAAGAGTATGATAGTCTATATTTTCTCACAGTTGTTGTGTTTGAATACCTAAGTATAGTACTTTTTGAACTGCTTTGACTATATAAAATGAACAGCAATTTTTGAAGTCTTCTGATACTTCTTATCATAAATACATACAAACAAATTGCCAAATTATCATTAAATTTGTCAGTCAGAAAACAACTAGTGATAGTTTATATTTTCTCACAGATTTTTCTGAGACCCAAATTTTGAACTTGTCTACTGAAATGTTGCACCTTTTAGACTAGTACAACCAAAATGAACAGTACTTTTCGAAATCTTCACATGCTAACTTCTCAACTTTAAAGGCAGTGGACACTGGATTTAAGCATCTGAAAGCACTCAACATCATGTGACAAAGGTGTTTCTTCTTTCATTATAGTCTCGCAATTTCGACAACCAATTGAGCTAAAATTTTCACAGGTTTGTTATTTTATGTATATATTGAGATATACCAAGTGAGAAGACTGGTCTTTGACAATTACTAATAATATTGTCCAGTGTCTTTAATAGTGCGATGGCAAACAAAATAATCTCTGCAGGTTTAATCAGTGAGCTTCCAGAATGAAACTAAACAGGTTTGCTTCTTGATGATGAACAATGCTGTCATTGGAGGTATGGAATCTACCTTGGGATCAAACTCAGATTGGTAAGTTGGTATTCTCACAGCCATTTGATGGTGTCATCATCGAGGTCTACATGGCTTTGGTGTTGACAGGGAGAGCTGAATATAGGGCAGGAGTTGATTATGTGTTTACTGGGCACCACACTTGCATACTGTCCGAGGGCACCGAGCTTATCAAAACATTTTCTCCACCAGCTAGAACAAACCTGTGTTGTAATAACATGAAATGGATGGTAAATTGTCAGTTATTTAAAACGATATACACAAAATTAAACATGCACGTTTGACATTGAGTTTTGATAAGGGAATAAACGGGTAGCCTCGAGTTCTTAAACGGCCATTTAAAACCGGCAGGGTAGTTGCCGTGTGATAAAGGCATGAGTCAAAGGAAGCCAGCCGGTTATGAACAGCTCCAGCTGGTCCTTATCAACCATTTAAACACCCCCAACGTGACGTGCTCTCCACCAATAGGAGTAGAGAAACTGTCTGGGGTATTTATGAATGAGGGTTTATATCCAGTCCATCTACTTTTCTCACTGGTTTATCTGATTTAGAATCTTCTTTGCTATAATGATGGTTTTTAAGCCAACACATGATTATGTTTTGTCGGCAAGGTGATTACTGCACCAAAATCAGTTTTAGGGTATTGACAAAATAGGAAACTGCCAACATAGGGCTGGATGTTGGTAGAGCGCTGGCATGTTAATCTGGAGGTCATTGGTTTAATTGGCCACCTTATAGTAATTTGGTTTTCTTTGTTTCTTTGTTCAACCTCAATATTTCATTATCTCGCAACTTCGACGACCAATTGAGCTCAAGTTTTGCTATTTTATGCATATACAGTGTATGTTGAGATACACTAAGTGAGAAGACTGGTGTTTGACTAAATTACCAATAGTGTCCAGGGTCTTTAAGAGATTGTCTTACCTGTAAGGACTATTTATCCAAATTATATCTCAGTCAAACCAGAAGGCAGTCATCGTGAAAGTCTGGACTCCTTGAAGAAGCCAAGATCCCTGTCTAATGCTGCTGGTGGTCATTTCCTATCTAGTAGGACATTTCAACCGTATAGATGGTTCCTCTGCTTCACCTTGCCAAGACAAAGACATATTGGATATCCCGGGCAGCCATCTGAAAGATAAAAACTCTACCTTTTCAAACGGAAAGTAATTAATGACAGATGTACTCAATCTGATCTTAAACCTGGCAAATTATCATTAAATTGGTCAGTTAGACAAGAAGTATTGATAGTCTATATTTTCTCACAGTTTTTGTGTTTGAATTTCAAAATGTTGTTCTTTTTGAACTGCTTTGACCAAAATGAACAACAGCAATTTTTGCAGTCTTCTGATACTTCTTATTAAAAAATACATACAAACAAATTGCCAAATTATCATTGAATTTGTCAGTCAGAAAACAACTAGTGATAGTTTATATTTTCTCACAGATTTGTCAAAGACAAACATTTTGCATTTGTCTACTGAAATGTTACCTTTTGGACTACTTTGAACAAAACAGACAACAGTACTTTTTGAAATTGCCACATGCTAATTTCTCAACTTTGATAGCCTGATGGCAAAAAAAATAATCTCTGGAGGTTGGCATTGGTTGTATGGAAACAAAATGTACCTTATAGGATTTGAGGCATTGCATGGTGAGGTATCAATATATATTTGGTTTGTGGTAACACCATGTGTGTATCTACTTGCCAGGTAGAGTTTGTTCTTAGAGGACTGTCTTGCCTAACATGTACCTTGGGATCAAAGTCAGATTGGTAGGTTGGTATTCTCACAGCCATTTGATGGTGTCGTCATCAAGGACTATCCGGTGTTGTTGTGACAGGAAGAGCTGAATTTAGGGCAGGAGTTGATCAGATGTTAACTGGGCACCACACTCGAATACTGTCCGAGGGCTCCAAGCTTATCTTCTGCAGGGCGGAACGATTTCTCCACTAGCCAGAACAATCCTGTAATGTAACGTTAAATGGATAAGTATGCATAAATTTAAACATGCAAGTTTTACAGTGAGTTTTGATGAGGGTTTATATCCCGTCCTGCAACTGATCTCACTGGTTTGTCTGATTTAGAATCTTCTTGGCTATGAAATGATGTTTTTAGGCTCATATTGCACTAAAGTGGTTAGCCACCCCATGATTATACTTGGTCGACTTAAGTCACTACATTAGCCCCCTCCTAGGCCGATGATTGTTAATCAGAGGTCGATGATGAAAACAAAAGAATATAAGATGAAGTTCAGCCGAAATCTAAAAACTTGACGTAGCTTGACGGCCAGTGAAAAGGTCTCTTGGAGCGTTTTATGCCAGTCTTTCTATCCGGTGTTGGTTGCTGTAAGTTTGTGTGGTTGTGATGGCACAGGCAGTGGAGGAGGAGGAGGGGGGCGTCTTATGGAATGACAGTCAACGGTGCAACAAAAGCTCCTTTAAACGATCAATGCTGACACTGTCCTGTTCACCAATGATGGTTTTGAGGTGTCGGACTTAGGGGTGTCGGACATACAAAGAAAATGTACGTCCGACACTAGGATTTTGTACAAATATTAAGAAGATTTTTTCAAAGAAATAACTCCATTGAGATAGAGGTGCTTTGTAATTTTAATTTGAAAGATTTCTGCCCATGGTTGAAGAAATGAGGTAAAACAAATCACTATTTTAGTGTCGTAGGTACATTATTTTTGAGCAAATTTCAATTTTTTTCAAGAATTTTTTTTCAGTTGAAAATAACACTTCAGCTGCTGTATATTTTTAGTAACAAATTATATGATAATAAAATTCACACAACTAGCTACAAAATGATGTCTCATTTGTCACATTTGTGCCATTTTGAAATTTAGGTTTACATTTCAGCAAACAAATCTGCTGGGGTTTTTTTTGGGGGGGAGGATTTTTTTTTGGGGGGGGTTATAACTATTGAATAAAAACAAAAATGGAAAACAACAATTAAGGCGGAAAGTTTTTATTTAAACACGTAAGTTGTTCAAGTTTCTCACAGCTTTATCATCATTCCATCATATAAAAAAGGCCCTTGCAGCATGTTTAGCCAACCATGCTAAATACGAGGGTTACATAATTTGTTTTAGAAACTGTGTCCAGAAGATATAGGCACATGGCTTCTTTAGGCCTCTGTAATTTGTTTCCCAGAATGCTCAGCTGAAAGCTGAGTCACAATTGTATATTTGATCATTGTGTTCAAATTGTGTGTAGAAGAAATGTTTGTTAGAACTTTTGAAGCGCCCCAAAAAAATATTTATGGCCCTGACAGTAGGACTCATTTTTAAATGTATATTGGTGGAGTTGAAGGCAAGTTGATGGCACCAAACCAGTTGACGGCGATTTGACGGCAAGTAGTAGAACCCATCACTGGAAATGTGACAGCCCTTTTTCTAATTTGCGCAAGCTGCAATTTTTTATGGCGCAAACTTCGTTTACAATTTTTTGTGTCACGCAATTGACTTGCGCAAATTAAAAAAGGGTCATATTCAAAGATTGCACCCGACATAAGGCCAATTGCGGCACTATACTCAATGCCATGCGCAAATAAGCCCACACTATCAATTTGTACATGATGATCACATCGCCAGTGCAGAACTTTGACTTATTTTCAGAAATAATTTCTTCCATGGATATATTTGTTAGCTGTGTATTTGGTAGCTCATTGAAAGTGTAGTAAGGGACACACTTAAGAATAATATGAACAGGATTTCAGTTCAATTTTTGTTCCCAGTGTAAAGAAGCTTTATACCCAGGACATTCCCCAGTGCAGTTACAGTGGCACTGACTGACATCCTACATGTAGTTTATTAGTAACTAACCGGGCTAGTAAACCACATGTGCACAGAAACTACATAGAAAATCTGGCATTCAGAAAGGCCTTAAATTTAACTTGGAAGCCAAAAGATCATTTGTATCCTCCTCTTACCCGTTTGGGAAAAAAAAATAATGATGCCATTTCAACTGATGCCCTAATTACCTTCATTTGTTTATAAGAAGTATGCAAACATTGTATGTTAAAACTTGATGGACACTGAAATTTTCAACACACACACCGATCTTCCATGACTTCAACTGGTCCCATTTGTTTTGAGTTTTTCCTGTTTCCAAGGCAAACAAGAAAGTATGGTATTCCCGGTGAAGCCATACCTGGAAGAAACATCTGCAGTGACTACAGAAGTGTTCTGTGAGACTCTGTGTAGGACTTGATATTTTGTATAACATTTTAAAAATTTCCGTGGTAATTTGCAAAAATATTTAGCTCAAATAAAAAGTGTGAATAATTATTGGCTTTAAATCTGATTTTATATTGTTTTTTTTAAATATTTTTTTTATTATATATTTATAATAAAGCATATAAATAAACAGTGATAATTGAATCACCAAGCCGATGATTAAATTTTAATATTAATAATTGATATGAGGGTTAAAAAAACAAATCTCTTGAAAATTATATAACTTATAACTTAAGGCACATGGATTCTTTAAAGCATCTGGCAAGTAGATACACACATGGTGTTACCGCAAACCAAACATATATTCTTTAAAGCAATCGCACAACATCCGTAAACAGTATTGTCCAAAGGCCCATACTTCATGTATCACAACTTATAATATGAAATAACAAACCTGTGAAAATTTAGGCTCAATCGGTCATCGGAGTCGGGACAAAATAACGGGAAAATCCACCCTTGTTTCTGCGTGTTTTGCCGTGTCATGACATGTGTTTAAAATAAATCTGTTATTCTCGTTATCGAGAATTGATAATTGTTTTAATGTTTCTCAAAATGTAAAGCATGTCATTGAATAATATTTCAAGGGACGTCTTTCACCTTTTCATTCTGTAAACCCTGAAAGTCATTTGTAAATCTGTTCAGGAAGTGTCCAATGGCTCTAATTTAATAAGCTTCTATATTTTTTTTCCAGAATGCTCAGCAGAATGTCCAGTCACATGATTTGATCATCATGAATTAAGAATGAAATAGGGAAAAGTTTCCGTATGGCGCCACCACTTTTTCATTCGATATGATATAATATAGTATCTAATTTACCTCAATGAGATATCCCTTTTTGTAAAAATGAGTGAAAAAGTGGTGGCGCCATACGGAAAGTTACCCTGAAATAGAATAGTGTTTGATGACATTTTTTCGGTGGGCAATAATTTTTATATGGCCTCCAGCCATCAACACTTTAACATAATTTATTTTTGTACCCTTGTATTGTAGAAATGCCTAAAATACCAAACTTTTTGCATATACAAGTGGAACTAACCAGTGGAGCCTTAACGTGGACGCCTTGAAAACAGGACCTCCTACGATATAATATTTACAAATAATCGAATTTCACATTACCTCTCCACGGGTCTGACTTGAAAAGGACGCTCATTGAGTCATAGTCGGTAAATATAAAGAACTTCTGTGGTGTGGTAATGATGATTGCGCCCATGGAAGTTTACATGCCATTCCTACTCCTGCCGATAGGTGGCGCACTCATGAGACATTTCAGCTCAATATGTGTGCTTTCAAATTTTGCGCGGTCGTGAAAAACACAAACCACAACAAATTTCACAAACGCTCATTCTTAATCGTATTTAAAATGTCCACACAGATACTACTGACTCACCCTGGTAATTTTTGATGGTTCAAGTCATGAAGTCGTCCGTTAAAACTGGAAAACGGAAAAGAAATCGTCTCACAGGAAAAACGAGGTCTTCAAACGTGGTAAATTTTTTCTTGCAATATGGCGGCCAGCTGCTGGTGCCCGGCATATATAGGATTATCATGCGTTGTACACAGTTTGCACTGGTAGCCTGTTTCCCAGTTGCTGGTGCCCGGCGTATGAGATAAGCATGTGTTGTATGTACACAGTTTGCACTGGTAGCCTGTTTCACGTGACGGCAGTATTTTTTGCCGCGGATACAATTATATCAAATAAAACTAAAGAAATAAAATGAAAAAAAAAACACTGTACGATGCTTTTTAAAAATTTTGTATGACTGGGTTTTTTTAAAAACCCAGTCATTTTTTTAACCCAGTCATTTTTTTAAAACAACTTAAAAGTTGTTTTAAACAAAAAATATACGGAAGCTTATTGGAAATTTAGTGAGCGAGAGAAATAAATCACTGAATTGAGTTGGCCCTACATGTCATGAGAATTGACACGATTACAAGTCATAATAATTTATGACTTCTCATAAATAATAATTGCCACATGTCATTGTTGACCTATGCTAATTAATACTATTAGATGAAAAATATACATCATAGTTATTTAGCTTAGCCATGGTTCATGCTAAGTCGGTATTTTATGACATAGGCCCCTATCTCAAAATATCGACTTCGTAGAAAATAATAAAGCCTCAGGGGGAGGAGCAAATAGGGCCGAATAAAAAACTCTTAACAAAATGAATTTTTTACAAACGTCTTGCTGTCCATCAGTATATTAATTTAATTTTGAGACTTTACATTGCAAAGTCTATAAGGCCTAAGTTAAAAAAGTAAGTCCTAATTATGGATAAGAATACATTTTTGTGCAGTCAGCGGAATTGCTTGCATAAAATAATCATGCTACTCTTTGTACTAAATTATTTTCAGCCCTTGGTCCAAGTCCCTCAACAAATTTTCTGGCAAAACTGTTACTAACACACTCCAAAATTCCGAAAGAACTGAATAATAAAAAGCACATGGGGGATCTCTAATAATACAATCAAATATGTATACCATTGCAGTGAATTATGGTTAAGTTCTCGCACAGAATCCACAATGGAAGTTCCTCATGGATTCACAATTTATTTGAAGTTCCTTTTGGAATCCTCTTTTGAAGTTCATCATGGAAGTTCCTCGTAGAACCCCCACATGGTAATCCCCATCAGAAGCTCGATATCATGGGTTACCCATTAAAAAATTCTCATGAAATCCTCATTAGAAATCCCCCTTTAATCCCAAATCAAAATTCCTCATGGAATCCCAAATTGAAGTTCCAAATAGAATCCCAAATGGAAGTTCCAAATAGAATCCCAAATGGAAGTTGCTCATGGAATCCCCATTTTATATTCATCATGGAATCCCCATTTTTATTCACCATAGAATCCCCATGGAAGTTCATCATAGAATCCCAAATTGAAAGTCTTCATGGAATCCCTATGAATACTCTTTTAAAATTCTCACATGGAATCCCCACTGGAAGTTCCTAATGAACTCTACATTGAAGTTCATCATGGAAACCAAAATGGAGGTTACTCATGGGATCTTCATAATAAGTTCCTCATAAACTCCAATATGGAAGTTCCTCGTGAACTCCCATTCCCATGCAATGGAAGTTCTCTCATAGAATCCCCAATGGAAGTTCCTCATGGAATCCAAATTGGAAATTCTCTCATGAATTCCCATTGGAAGTTCTGATTGGAATAAGCATATCTCTGGAACGCCGTTATTAATTATCCCATTGTTTCACTACTGTAACGGTAAATCCATTGACTACTAAGAAATTTACACTATTGTTTAAGAATTTTCTTAAATATAGTTATCATGCATGCATTGGTTGCGGTTTTTGTTAAAGACACTGGACACTGTTGGTAGTTGTCAAAGGCTAGTCTTCACATTGTTGGTGTATCTCAACATTTGAGCTCATTTGAAAAATTTGAGCTCAATCGGTCGTCGAGGTTGCGAGATGTTAATGAAAGAAAAACACCCTTTTCGCACTATGGTCACACGAAGTTGTGCTTTCAGATGCTTGGTTTCGAGACCTCATATTCTCAATCTGGGGTTTCGAAATAAAATTCGTGGAAATTTTTTTCTTTCTCAAAAACTTCGTCACTTCAGAGGGAGTTGCTTCTCACAATGTTTTATACTACCAATCCCTCCCCATTCTCGTAATCATCAAATTAAGGTTTTATGGTAATAATTATTTTTGGTAATTACCAATAGTGTCCAATGCCTTGAACTCATCCGGTATAGTGTACCTTTATGCACGTTGTCTTCTTCTGTATTTAAAGCATAGTGCAATTTGGACCACTATCTAAATAATGGACTAAATGCATCACCATAATGTAAATTTCCAACCATCCATCCAATAGTTAACATTCACTTGGCACAAAAAGGGAAATAATGTATCCTTAGCTATTGGCTTTTACACAGGGAAAACTCTATTTGCAGATGTAATGAAAACAGTCAGTAACTATTGCAAGTACTTTAACCTATTATTACTTTATAATCATGCATGGCTCCACTGCCGGCATGAAAAAAATTGAACCTCTGTGTATTTTAGTGTTCAAATGCATTTTCGGTGACATAATCGGATAGTTCAGAGAAGGTAATATAAGTCTAAGAAACATTCTCACATACAGTCTTAAAATAAAAACTTGTTCAATGCATCTCCTATGAGCTTCTGTAATATGCTGGAGCCACCAAGAGCAAGTTCGAGTGCCCACATTTTAGTCGACTATTGACCAGCAGCTTGCAGTGATGCACTCACTCGAATAACTCGTTTGGAAGCCTAAGTCAACCATCGGTGTACTCAACTCTCCATTGCCTTCTGCCTTTTCGCTATAACTAAAGGCCCGGTCACACAGGCCCCGATAACGAGAACGAAAACGATAACGATAAAAATGCACGCCCTCGATTGGTTGAATGACGTGGGCGTTTTCTGCAAGGAGCCATTCAACCAATCGCGAGCGTGCATTTTTATCGTTATCGTTTTCGTTCTCGTTATCGGGGCCTGTGTGACCGGGCCTTAAGGTTGTGTTTGATTTAATTTCCCTGAGTCGACCCCAGTCTTCCCCGGAACATTCGAATAGCGTCGACGTCATTCCAGGGGCTCATCCGGGGCAGCCCCCTGTGGCGGGAAGTGGGTCACTTGGGGCTGGCCCTAGGTGCATGACGTCACCACGAGAGGATGAGTGATCGTTCGATTAGCTCATGTCAGGGAATCACCCGAGTGAGCACCACCGGGTCGACACGGGGAAGCTTTACGAACGTACCCATAGGTCACTCAGTTTCACCTCTGCCCTTTACACTTATTGGCATGGAACAGACTATTGGGACCACGGAAGAAACCATGGTCCCGATGCGGCTTCCAAATGGTCGTCCACAGTAGTCAACAAATGGTCGACCAGCCCGGGTTCGAGTCAGTTAATCCATGCTCGAACTTGCTCAAAGTTACAACCATGCTCGAACTTGCTAAAAGTTACAACGAACTAATCTCCTTACATGCACCATTCAAGCGCCTTATCTTACTGTACTTTTAAAGGTCGGTGTGATTTTTGAGTACTATATATATGAATGAAAGAAGATGCAAGAAACTATCGAGGTATTGTATATTTTATAATGCTGATAAATAATATTGCAAAATAACAACCGTTTTAAATAGGCTCGCCAGATGCGCCAACCTCCACCCGACTCAAGGCAAAAGCATTTGCAAAAAGTTTAGCTTTCGACTTCTATGGCGTCAAGTCTCCTTATACTGTTATAGACGTCGAGCTTTCCATTGCGCTTGGTTCAGAATTCGAGGAGCGCCTGTAACACAGTTAAACGAAACACAGAGCTGTTTTATTTGTTCATATATATTGCACTTGTGAGGGCGCACGTGGTTTCCTTCCTTCCAGGGCTGTCAAGAGATCCTTACGTAACAAATCCAGTTGTTCGGTCAAGTTTTCAACCTTGTTCTCAACACACGCAAGGTGGAAACTCATGGACTTTACAGCTGTTTCCTGTAGGTGGACATCTGAGAGGTTTGTCGTGGGTGGGGCCACAGCTGTGGGGGTTCGAGGCTCCTTGCGAAGTTGTTCCATCAGTTCAAATCTCAAGCTGGAAATATCATTCTTGATCTCGTCCAGTTCACCTGAAGGGTAAAAAGAAGTTTACATGAAATGTGAGAAACACTTCTAAAATTGGCACCTCAATTCAAGAACTTAAAGGAACACGTTGCATTGGATCGGTCGAGTTGGTCCTTGAAAAGCGTCCTGTAACAGTTTTGTTTTAACCGGTATGGTTAGAAAGATGTTGTAAAAGTAAAATACAATGATCTACACAAATATCCCTCAAAATTGCGTGGTTTTCTTTTTACCTCGTCCAGTAACACGGTCGGCCATTTATGGGAGTCAATTTTTTGACTCCCATAAATGGCCGACCGTGTTAGTTCGCGACGTATAATGAAAACCGTGCAATTTTGAGTGATACTTGTGTGGATAATTATATTCTACTTTGTAAACATCTTTCTAACCATATGCATTTCATAACAAACGGTTTCAAACGCTTTTTATAGACCAACTCGTCCGATCCAAGGCAACGTGTTCCTTTAACACTACACTTACACCCTTTTCCTTTAAACCACACGATGAAGAAGTTTAGGTAAATATTGAGTGAAACAATGCACAATACAGCATATCCAAATATTTCTGACTGTTGTTCCACTAAACAAGGGAAATGTCAGAATGTGAACGTGGAAATACCGACAAAAGGACGAGCTAATGAACAATTTTACGTTTGCTTAAAATTTTGAATTCTGGCTCTTCTATAAGCTTTAAATATCTACAAAAAATATTCCTGTCAGCCGAGATAAAGGGTTCTTTCAAAGTTGACATTTAAGTGTATGCTATTTGAATGGTGTTAAAAGTTTTTACCTTCATTGACTTCATCATTTTCTTTCTCCCGTTGCAACTTAAACAGGTACCTCTTGACCACGCCCTTCATGATGCTCTGGCAACAATTAAACAAGAAACGGAACGGTGAGCTAAAGGCAGTGGACACTATTGACAATTACTCAAAATAATTATTAGCATGAAACCTCACTTGGTAACGAGTAATGGGGAGAGGTTGCTATTATAAAACATTGTGAGAAACAGCTCCCTCTGAAGTGACGTCCTTTTCGAGAAAGAAGTAATTTTCTACGAATTTTATTTCGAGACCTCAGATTTAGAAATTAAGGTCTCGCATCTGAAAGCACACAACTTCGTATGGTAAGGTACTTTTTTCTTTCATTATTATCTCGCAACTTCGACGACCAATTGAGCTCAAATTTGTACAGGTTTGTTATTTTATGCATATGTTGAGATACACCAAGTGAAAATACTGGTCTTTGACAATTACCAATAGTTTCCAGGGTCTTTAAAGGGGGTGTAAACAATACATTTGGTAATCATTCTTAAATGAATGGCGATAACAACTTTTGCTTAGAAGCCTATATAGCTACAGCTTGATAGTATAAAGTATTTTGAGAAGCATTTCACAATGGGGTTACGTGAAAAGATATCAGTTGTTATGCCCACAAATCTTTATCTGAGAAGCGTTACTGTCACTAATGCTTCTCAGATTATGTATTGGTAGAGGGGGCATGATTTGATGTTTTATGATGCCTCTCATTATAACAGAATACGTTTTTTTGCTCAGGATGCGAAGGTTTTGTCGTCGGTTCTTTAGGCTTCAGGCGAAAATTACATTATATTCAAACATTTAAATTCCTACCTCGTGTATACTTTCATTTCGTCGCAACTCAGAGTGATTCATGATGTTAAAAACTCCATTTCTCTGAAACAAATAAAATGCGAGAACGTGTTAAAACACTATAACAGCGATGTTTGGAGGGTTATTAAACTCACAGCTGAAAGCTGGGAAGTTATAGAAAGATGGCGTTGATTTTTGTTTTAATACGAAATTGTAATATAGAAGTAAAACGAGATTCCTTGCCCCTAATATCCCCAAATAAATAAGTACATAAATAAGGAAACAACACCCCCCCCCCCCAAAAAAAAAAAGTAAAACCCAAAACAAACACAAACGAACAAACAAACAACAACCTAGAAACAAAGACCCCCCCCCCCCCCCATAAAGTAAAACAAAAAAGTAAATCAGCAAATAAATAAACGGCACGTTAATCCGGAGGTCGTTGGTTCGAATCCCACTCTAGTCAATTCTTTGTTCAACCCCAAAAATCATAAATAAATAAATAAACAAACAAAACAATACATTACAAAGTGTCATACAACAAAATTAGTGAATTCTGGAATCTCTGCTCTCAAAGGAAACTTGAATGTATATTATACAAATTATTTAAGTATTATCCTATACTCACTCTGTCGTTCATTGGCATTTGCGCTCTAGGAGTTCTTCCTGATTCTTTCCTCTTTTTGAATTCAGTGAACTGACGACGTAACCATTTGTAGACGTAAAAACAACTCTTTGGGCTGGGCACAAGATTGAAAGGGTTCGGTAAAGTGGCGCCTTTTTCGAAGTAGGAAAGCCAAAGCTGCGATCTTGCGAACTTCCACTCCACATCTTGGTCACTCTATAACAAAAATTTAAAATATTTAGGATATTTAAAGACATTGGACACTGGTAATTACTAAACAAATAATTGTTAGCATAAAAAGTTACTGATGTTCCGATTGTCTCTTTTAACAATCAGCATTCTATTTTATTTTATTTTTTCTTTGTGAGAAAACTTTTCCTTTCCCACTTTGGCACAGCTATTCATGGAGGTTACATCAACGTGAGTAGTCTTGGTGCAAGACGTTTCTCGTTTCCTTTCACGCACAGCGCGGCCAACTCACCAACATCGCCCGCATCAACCGCCCGTAATACACACAATGTTTTAAAAAGCCAGTGGACACTATTGGTATATGTCAATTCTCTTGGTGTATCTCAATATATGCATAAAATAACAAACCTGTTAAAATTTCAGCTCGATTGGTAGTCGGAGTTGCGAGATAACTATGAAAGAAAAAACACTCTTGTCACACGCAGTTGTGTGCTTTCAGATGCTTGATTTCGAGACCTCAAATTCTAAACTTGAGGTCTCGAAATCAAGTTCGTGGAAAATTACTTCTTTCTCGAAAACTACTTCACTTCAGAGGGAGCCGTTTCTCACAATGTTTTATACTATCAACCTCTCCCCATTACTTGTTACCAAGTGAGGTTTTATGCTAATAATTATTTTGAGTAATTACCAATAGTGTCCACTGCCTTTAAAACTCTAGTTTATATTTCAGACAGAAATATAAAATGAAACAAAGTATACATCAGATGAAATATCAACCAGTTAATAATATTTACCTTCTTACCTCTATTTCTTGAAATGAGTTGCTCATCATAGCAATCAGCATATTGAGCATGACTAATCCCATCACGACGAAATACACCATGAATAAGATATGACCGACAAATGACGTCAACTGATGACCACTCCCAGCCCCATATAGCTCACTGTTTGGGATAGTTGGATCGTCTGGTTGAGCCAGGCCGAATAGGGCCCAAAATAACGTCATGAAGGTGAAGCCAAATCTAGGGGAGTAAAATATACAGTAGTATTTCAATTCAATTCAATTCAAAATTAATATTCCCAGACTGTCAAAAACACATTATTACAAAATGCATGAAATAGGGAACCCCAGGGAGTAACAGTTACAGAAAATGAACAGTACATGTACATGTACATGGAGGCCGATTTGGTAATACGAGGCGTGTACTGTAATAATCAGCCTGTGGCCAGACATAGACAACATAAACGGACAAACAGAGGACGTACGAATAGGAACAAAACAACTTACAAACAACAAAAACGCTCATAACTAAAATGAAAATATGATGTAAATATGAACAGAACAAAATATGATGACAGAATTTAATACTTCAAGGTATGGATTACAAAATTTGTTGAGCTTGTGACTTTTCGTTAAGAATGTTGTTGCTTCTCTGCACCCAGGAGTGTGTTTTTAAAAAGGACAACAAAGACTGATTTGTTAGCTGTATGGGTGCTGATGGTGGTCGCCTGGGATGCATATTCAATGAGTTTGGATAGTGCCTAACAAACAGAATGTGTGAGGATTGGGGAACTCTGTCAGGCTTAATATTACCTAATTAATATTTACTTGCCAGGTACAGACTGAATAAGATTCAAGTCTCTTTGAGTGTCCACACAACATAAGTAAAATGAGATGCACCAGGGTGCTGACTTTCAAACCGATAAGGGATCGCTCGTTTCAGACAGGCGAGCCAGAGTCGTGCCGAAACACATATATAGCGACTCTTTGTCGACTCAAATACATTTTTGATTCAGACAGGCGAACTTAACATAACATTAAATTTGTTCGCCTCATGACAAGATCGACGTCTGAAACCAAAGCGCTACCGTTCTGAACGACTGCAACAGTCGATCTTTCGACTTCTAGTGAGTCCAGTTGCTCCCAACTGTTTCAGACTTTTCAGGTACTTAATACAGAATTTTGTTCGGAGCGAATCTGGAGCGACTGTCTGAAATGGATGTATGACTACGGGTGTTAGTGCATGGTTTATGATACATACGTGCCAAATCCGTAGCCAGCCTTTTGTGTCCCACAATCCGTTGTAGACTCTGGGTCATAAGACCAATACAAATTGTACAACGAGCAGAAGAATGCCAGAAACACCACGCAGAAGACTACACCAAACCGTACTATATCACCCAGCATCCGACCTAGAGAGATCTGCAGTGGTCCTAGAAACTCACTCACTGGCAGGACGTAAGACATACGACTGAAACTTAAGACATTTGCAACAGCAAATAGAGCCTCTGATAGTAAGATCGGGTCATCGTCCTTCCAAACATGGCGGTCTGCAGAAATAGCACAAACGTGTAAAGATTAATTGTGATATGAAGCTTCAGTGAACCAATTAATGGACAAACAAAAATAATGAAGTCTACTTTTATTACAGACAAGCTTGCCCGAAACTAGACTGGTCCTCTGTGTTTAGAAACCAGTGATTTCATTGGATAAACTGATTTCGTTGGACAAACGGCCAGTGACGTATATAAGCTTTCAAAATCTGTGTTTTGATTGGTTCAAAGTGATGTTTGGCAGCTGCCCTCTATGTGAAATGAATGTATAGGTGAAAGGCGATTACGGACAGCGATTGACGTAGGCGATTGACGTAGGCTAAAGGCAAATCTCTTGCGTAATTCACGATCCTCGAAGTGTGACATCAGATGTTCAGGTTAACCCGAAACACCATCCCTATAATGGGAGACTGTGGGGCACGCTAGGTGGCAGCAGACTTAAACAGTAAATCCCTTAGCCTTTGAAGAAATGAGCGCATGCCCATAAATTTAAATAAATTTAAACTAACGTGTGACATGTCGGCTGCTATGCAGCCTTACAAGTATTTCATTGTCGGCCATATTGGCAGTTATGGCTACGGCTTTGGTATGTATGTTTCAATGCAGACATGTGAAGATCAAGCCATAGTCAAAGCTGCAGCCGCAAACTCGGAGACATGGCCTAAAAAGAGGCTAACCCTATTAATCCCTTTATCGTTTTATGCTCCTTCCTCTTTTGGAACAAATAAACACTCAACGGATCACATCGGGAGACTGGTTGTGTCTAATATACTTTGTTGGTTAAGTTAACGTCTTACCTCCTTGTATAAAATAGAACATCTGCACAGCGAGTGAGTCGTTGGTAGTCACCAGACTACATGCACTTTTATTGCTGATGAAAAAGTTGATGGCGACACTGGTTGTGCTATAACTGCATATTTTTAGAGCAAATGACGACATGTAGAAGTTCAACATAGCAATGTCTAACCAGTTCCACACGGATGCTAAATATCGACGATGGCCCTCCTCCCATATTTGTTTAATCTCCGCCCAGAAAGTACCTGGGATTTGAATAATAAAAAAAAAAGGAAATCAATTTCAGATTGTCAGTATAGATGTATGTTGGCTATATACATGTACCGACTTCTTGCAAAAAGTCAAAGTCATTCTTTGGTTCTTGTTTTTCAGAGCATATTTGAAATTATTTTTAGGCTATGTATCTTTTAGTTTTCTTCTTTAGTTTCTATTGGGGGAGGGGGTAAAAGAGCACTGAAGAAATTATATTTGAAATTACTTTAGGTAGGTATCTGTTTTCTTCTTCTTAGTTTCTCTTGGGGTGGGTGGGGAGGTGGATAACTCCCAATTTGATACAAGGACTCTGCGTCAATCAAGGAAACAGAACAAATGCCTGCTTATGAAACGTGACCCCCGATCATCGGCATCCAAAAGCATACACCCCAACCGTGAAATTACTGAGATTGCTCCAACCAAATTCCATTACACAATTTACATAATTTAAATTTCTGTTCACTCCAAACTCTCCTTTTCTGGCTGATTGCGACTCGGCACAGTACGTGATGTGAGTGGAAAACCAGATCGGGATTTGCCCCCTCCCCCATTTGCCTCCCCCTCCCCATCTCGATCACTGAGAACAAACCACATCCCTAGACATACCCCCATACCGACCCCACCCAACCCAGGATAGTTGTTGATTCACCTCGTATATCGCCATGTATAGTTTATATTGGGGGTGGCGCGTATAAACTCCCAAATATTTTTCTACAAGTGACTCAACATCCGATCATTGATATTCTGACCGTGAATGTGCTGAGCCAAAATAAGCGAAGCACATATACCCTATGTAGTCCAAATCCACCATGTAGTCCAGGGTACGCTTCTGAATACGTTTAATCGCCTGTTATCCGTTGTAACACAGTATCTAGATACTGGATATTATGCGAAGACGATTCACAGATGCTAATTTATGTCCCAAGACTTCTTATTGGTGACCTTGGCATAAGAAGTATTCAATAAGTGGAAGTATAAACCAACAGTTGAGTTTGTAACCTAATAAATTAACTGTCTAGCTATCGTATTACAATACCCAAAGGTTGTAGAAATACGGGGATGTCTGCATTGTAGCGAAGAGCCAGGGGATAAAACCTTTTGCCAATTTGCTCCGCTGCTCAATAAATAAACTGCAATTCCCATAAGTACCTGATTAAGTGCACGGTTTTATGATAACAATAAACCGTTCAAACTGGAAAGACTTTCACGGTCTACTAAAAATGGTTCGTTTACTATTTATTGAATGGGGAAACTAATTTTAGTTGACTATACTGCAAGTATTTATAACTTGTCTTGACCCTAAGTCGAGTTGTCTGGCGGTTGAAAGAACAGTCCGTCGAGTTGTCCGAACGGTCGAGTTGCCTCAACCGTCGAGTTGTCCAAACGGTCGAGTTGTCCGACGGACGAGTTGTCTGAACACCCATTTGTTTACAACACGTATTTAAGGTAATATAAGGTAATATTGTGTCTGGGTATAATGAAAGATATTCTATAATTTTATGTAAATACTCACCTACTACAAACAAAATGATGAAAAACTCAAACACATTAAAAGATGAGGTTCGTAAGCTGAACAGATTATCGTTAATTTCCGAATAGTTGAATAAAGGAAAACACGTAGAGTTGTATCTTAATATGGCTTTACTGAAGTCCAGATAATCTGGACTCTGGTACGATTGCAGGTCGACTAAGGTAGATCCAAGAAAGATGAAGAGCAGAAAGACAATGTAGCTTGCTGTGTGTGTGATGAACTTCACCAGAGGGGTGCTGATAATGCGACTTAACTGTTCCAAAACAAATAAAAATAATAATAATATGTATTAATATAACACCTTTAAACAGTTGCTTGGGCGAACATTCACATTCGTGATTTTTGCTGAATTTGAAATGTTTTCAATCAATAAGGAAATCGAGTCATATGAGTATAAATAGATTGCAATTGTGTAGGGTGAAGCTAAATCAGAGACTCCGAATTGACTCATGTTTTGACCTCAGACTTTTTTTAAGAAGTGGGATTGCATAACATGTTCTTCCTTTCTAGTTTATCTTCAATCGCCTACCACGTACTTCTTGTTTTTAAGGTTCCTTTGAGGTTCCTGGGTTCACTAGTTTTGTGCAATATTCAAATAACTGTATTTTGATTGGCTTTGTAGGAAAAAAGTATTGGGGTTTAAGGAAGATTTGAAGGGATTTGCTTGGCTTCCTACCTTTTTTGTAAGAAGCGAGGATGCGTGATCTTCTGGTTGATCTTCGAAAATGTAATGTATTTTCTATAGTTTTTGTACATATTATTTACATTTGATGTCCTTTAATGTGCAATTTTTATGACGTTTTTGTCCTTGTGCCCTTTTGTGCCTTTGTTATTGTTATTGTCTGGATCGCCTTTAGATAGTGATTATTTTCGCTTTTTGGTTATCCGCAGGCTTGTTCTCTGTGTAGTCTTATTTGAATTGCCTATTATTTGTTTGTGCTGTTTGCCTGGATATAAATAAATGAATTAATAAATAAATAAACTTATGAATGAGTGTAGCTGCCCTTACCTTACAGTTAGGGGCTACCCAGTAGACAACAGCCAAGAATGGCAAACACAATGGAATGAGTAGAGTGAATAGAATCTTATACATGAATCCACTCTGCCTCCAGCCTGGGAAACCATCATACCACATCGTAGCGAGCTGATGCTGACAGTTGGGATGAGCAACAAACTGAAATCAAAAATACAAAGGTCACTTTGTTATAAATACAATGCCAAATTAATTAGGATACACTGTACACAATTGAATAATGTTGTCTAATGGGGACCAGAAGGAATCATTGATGATGAGCTTAAAGATGTCATGGAGGAGGCTAAGAAACTTAAGATCATCCTCAATCATGCCTCTCCAGAAGCTTGTATTATAGCGCAGCCATCTTGAGTTACCATGGCTATGTCATTGGGCAGTACAGGGCCCAATTTCATAGCGCTGCTAAGCACAAAAATTTGCTTAGCATGAAATTTTTGCCTTCATAAAAACAGGATTTCTAACCAAATTTTAGGATAAGCAAAAAACAGCTGAATACCAGTAACAGGCAATTTGTATCAAATGGAAGTTTCGTTGATAATCCTGTTTTTATCAAGGAAGAAATTTCATGCTAAGCAAATTTTAGTGCTTAGCAGCTCTATGAAATTGGGCCAGGTGTGCACTGGAGTACAACGGGCTCGATTGTGTAGTAAGGTGCAAGTCTAGACGTTGATAGAGAAGCTAAAATTGGGATGGTGAACAGTTGTCATGATCAACAGCACGATTTAAATTTAGTCATGTGGTGACAGCACGCTTCGTATGTATCAGACACAGAACAACTACACACGAACAAGAAAAGGGAAGCGAGCAACACATTCATATGCGCTTTGATGTGCTTTAATTCTATTTCATTAAGTGTAAGTAAAAGATATAATAACCAACTTAACAATGGTCGAAGTGTAGTCTTGAATGTCAATAAATAAAACAGGATGGCTGAATCGAATTAAATGAGAACAACGAAATGCGCGAAACGAAACTGAAGGCAATAACAGCTATGCAACAACAACAGAAATGCGTGCATTTGAATGCGTGTTAACGAAGGCGGAAGTTTTGATAAAAAAATTGGCCGGAAAGACCAAGCTAATTCTTAATAAATGCGGATTTCCTGTAGAAATAATTTCCCATTTGACTCTGTAATGTTTTATCGTATGTTTAATGATACATTTATTTACAGAAACCCCAAAATGCATCGGTCATAAACCAATCCTCCTATCTGTGACTTTGAAAACAAAATAATACATTTTATTACAATAACAACCAATGATAAGAATTTCAGTATACGTGATAAATTATATCTTAACGTAAGACAGGTAGATAGTGGTGTTGTTTTTTTCGGTCAATGTCGGCAAATTAGCAGCCAATTTAATTTTCAACAAATTTAAAGTGTTTGTTGGTTGCACAAATTCCAGAAATCACTGCACAAAAAGTGAATTTAATCGACTAAACACACGCCTAAAAAATCCCCTGCAAATCTGAATGCTGAATTGTTAAGTTGTTATTTTTGAATGATTATTTTGTTTAATAGAATGACGCAAAAGTACATTAAATTGACTAATCGTAAAACTAAAGCGAATATCCTTTTTCAGTAGCATTCGATTTCGCGCGAAATTGAGTGGTTAAATTGGCTGCTCATAATTGCCGAAATGGAAATAGAAAACCTATTACAATGGTGTAGAATTATACTATTTTAAGCAATTATACAATTTTAAGCAATTGACTAATAAGTGGTTAAAGGAACACGTTGCCTTGGATCGGATGAGTTGGTCTTTGAAAAGCGTTTGTAACCGTTTTTTTATAATATGCATATTGGTAGAAAGATGTTGTAAAAGTAGAATACAATGATCCACATACACATGCCTCGAAATTGCACGGTTTTCCTTTTACCTCGTCGACTAACACAGTCGGCCATTTATGGGAGTCAAATTTTTGACTCCCATAAATGGCCGACCGTGTTAGTTCGCACAGTAAAAGGAAAACCACGCAATTTCGAGGCAAACTTGTGTGGCTCATTGTATTCTACTTTTAAAACATCTTTCCAATCATATGCATTTTATAAAAAAAACGGTTACAAACGCTTTTTATAGACCAACTCGTCCGATCCAAGGCAACGTGTTCCTTTAAGTGGCCATTTCTAGAAGGTTAATCCGAATGAAGGCTGGTAAGTTTCCAGGAGGCCAGACATGTCATACCCCCCCCCCCCCTCCAATTTTATGTTATATATATAAGAAACGGCAAAGCTAACAGCCGTACAATAAATCAACGAGCTGATTTTGATTTTGTGTTTTAACTTTATAACCCATTTCTCATTTAATGACCCTAATTTTGATCATAACAATGAAATTACCATTAGCGACCTTATAGTCCTGAGTAGACAAAATGTTGTTATCAACGACTCACGCGACGAGGGTGAGGCATGGTTTGTATTAAAAAAGACATCATACCGGGGAATTCATTGTTTTATGACTTGATATTCTGACGTGGTCGCTCAGCAGAACTCCGTGTCAGTCTGGCCACTTCGTAGACTGGTCCCCTGTCTTTATCGAACCAGTGATTTCATTGAATGCAGTGATTTAAGCTTTACAAATCTGTGTTTTGATTGGTCTGATGTTACGTGGGTGCAGCTGACAAACATCACTTCGGACCAATTAAAACACGGGAAGCTTACTTTCGGTCGTCTACTGCATGCAGTGACGTGCATGTATAGTGTTGGTATTGAATTTGTCTGCCTATCACTATTTGAAATGAATGTAGGTGACAGGTGGGCGGGGGTTGACGTATGCTATAGAGGTGTGACGTCAGATGTTCAGGCTATAAACCACTTAGTAGTTGGTGTTGGTGCTAACCTCTGGCTGAGCGTAGTCATATGGGTTGTCAGCAGTAACTTCTACACCTGGTATGTAGTAGGTATGTTGAATGTCAGTTGTTTCTGAGCTTGGTGTTGGTTCAACGTGCATACTGACTTGGTGATTCATTCTTTGCTCCTTGAGACCATCTGGCCAAGCGTAGTCATAGTCTGGGCTGTCTGTCTCCACTTCAACTGGTTGGTAGTAGGCATCTTGTGTGTCATTTGTATCCATAGTTGGTTCCATATTGACTCTGTTTTTGTCCTCATTTGGTTGTAGCTCTATGGGGCACGCTTTGGCTACAATGGTTTCCTTCTCCTTGGTATTCTTAAGATGTCGATGTTTGGTGAGGAGGAAGATGTTGATGATGAGCGAGACAATGAAGAGGATGAGACTGGTGAGGAAGGCTACAAGCCAAGGTGTACCGACCACGTTAGTTGGTTGGAGTGACGGTTCACAGGTCATGTTGCGATGAGAGTCCATTGAAGTGGGTTCCTCTGATGGTATCAGTTCTTGTGGAGTTGTCATGGGAACGACGCTTATTGGTCCCATCTTACAGGACCTTTCCATTCCTGTGAATGGTGTTAAGTTTGAGTACGGGGCAATGTTACAGTTATAAGTACCACCATCCCTAGCTGCAGTAAAATTCACCTGTAATGAGCTCGTCTGTTCTTTACTGTCTCTACAGTAAGTCCATTCATAGTCGACACTACTCGTAAGAATCTGCACCTGTACTGGTGGATTTCCTACCTCAGTAGTGCATTTCACGGTAAATGCCGTTCCTTCTTGTACAGTGAAAGGACCATCAGGGTTGCATTTAGGGTACATGGCAGATGGGAAGTAAAGCACCGTAAAAGTGATCCCAGTGTGTGACTCATCCAATATAGTGCTAGTAAGGTAGTCCCTCAATCGGCAACCGTATGTCACTCCTGTGTCCTCTTTGGTAGCATTAAAAACAAGTGTTTCAAACTTATTTGAAGATCTTATTAGCGTGTATCTCGAATCCAAACTCATTCCATTCAATCAATCAATCAATCAAACGTAATTTGTATAGCGCCTAAATCAAAAGTTTGCTCAAAGGCGCTGAGGCACAGAAGAAATAACAAGTCATTGATGATAGGCCTCCTGAAACAAGTGGGCTTTCAGAAGTGCCTTGAATGTGTTGAGTGATGTTGTGTCCCTGATGTGATTGGGAAGTTTATTCCAGAGTTTGGGTCCATACACCGAGAAGGCTCTATCGGCAAAAGTGATGTGACTTGTTCTTGGAACTACAAAGTATGGTGAACAGGAGCTGTTTGACCGAAGGAGTCTCCGTTCAGCACCAACTTGCAGAATGTCTATGATGTAATGAGGGGCTTGTTGATGTAAGGCCTTGAACATGAGAACGATGACCTTGAAGTCGATCCTTTGTTGGATGGGGAGCCAGTGAAGTGTGATGAGTTCCGGGGTGATAGAGTCAAACTTGCGTTTCTTTGTGATGAGTCTGGCAGCTGTTCGTTGCACGTTATTTAGCCTTCTTTTGAGTTTTTGGGTGATTCCAATCAGAAGACTGTTGCAATAGTCGAGTCTTGAAGTGACCAAAGTGTGCACTGCAAGCTTGGTTGCGTCGACAGTCAGTAGTCTGCGGGCCCTGCCGATGTTAGTGAGGTAGAAGTTGGCAGTCTTGATGATGCTTGAAACTTGCCCGGACATAGTCATTGCAGGGTCAAACATGACTCCAAGATTTCTGACTGGCTTGGTTTCGACTAAGACATCAACTCCTGCAACTTTAACTGATTGAAGATGAAACTTGGCGAGTTGTGCTCTGAAACCAATCGCTATTACCTCGGTCTTGACAGCGTTGAGTTTGAGAAAATTAGTTGACATCCAGGCCTGTACCTCAGTTATGCAGTCTTCGACTTTTGATACATTTTGAAGGACTTCAGAAGACTTGACAGGGCAGATAGATGTGTAAATCTGAGTGTCGTCTGCGTACATGTGTAGTTCCAAGCCATGTTTACGAATGATCTGTCCGAGAGGAAGAGTATATATCAGAAACAGCAGGGGGCCAAGGACTGAACCTTGTGGAACACCAGACAGCAGCTCACGAGGTTGAGAGAAATGGTTGTTGATATGGAGACGTTGCGTTCGTCCAGACAGGTATGATGCGAACCACTTCAATGGAATATCCTGCACTCCCAGCAGTTCTTCCATCCGAGCTAGTAACACTTTGTGGTCGATCGTGTCAAAAGCGGCACTGAGGTCAAGCAGAACTAAAATGGTGATACCTTGCTTTTCCATGGTCCACATGATGTCGTTGTGAACCCGAAGGAGTGCTGTTTCGGTGCTGTGAAAGCGCTTGTATGCAGACTGCATGGGCTCATGAAGATGGTGATCACTCATGTAGTTGGTCAGCTGTCTAGCGACAACTCGTTCAAGTACTTTGGATATGAAGGTCAGGTTGCTGACAGGGCGGTAATTCTTTAGAGTATTGGCATCCAAACTTGGTTTCTTCAGCAACGGTGTGATAACTGCAGATTTAAGACAAGATGGAACTACACCTGATTTGAGGGATGCGTTCACAATACTACTGATGGTAGGTAGAAGAGTGACCAGAAACTGCTTAACCAGCCAAGACGGTATTGGGTCTAGGCTATTGATACCTCCTGACCCTCCATAATAACTAACCTCGTCCACTCAATATAAAAACTGTACCTCGAGCGGATAGCTAGACATCGTAACCTCACGACGTTACCCGCTAGTACCTGATCACCCTCTGCTGGTGTCACTCTACGGATTGTCACAAACTGTGCATTGAGTTTGGTATCCAGAGTACACATCAGCAACAGATGAACTAACCAATATCCTCGACCCATCATTGTTGAAGTACTCCTTGCAACAAAGTTAAAGACGAAGAGGAGCGTGTACAGCGATGAACAGCAAGTTGTAAAAACAAGTTGTAAAAATGAAGGTCTCTATACCAAACCTTGTTATTACAACACAGAACTTCCTCAAAATGATGGACCTATTGTTGCAAGACAATTCCGTTTAACGTATTGCAGCAATTGTGGTTATGTGTGGTTGAGTCAATAATAAGCTGATGAATTCAATAGCTCCATTGATAGTATGCAAATTTAATATATATGGCTATAAATACATTCGTAATACGCCTCTCTTAATATTTATGCATGACGTCATAATTCTTACCCAAAATGAGGCTATGGGCGCAAGTCCCCCATCACTTGCAGTGGCTGCGCCCATCGCCTCGTTTTGGGCTAGCATTGTGACGTACCTAATGCATAAATATTAAGAGAGGCGTATAGACTGGACCCTTCCCATGAAATATGCTAATTACATTTACGCATGCGTACAGGCCCTATTGGTTGGCAAACGCCATAGAGTTGTGCACTAAGCAGACGCGCAATCGCGTCTGCGTCACGCAGCCATTAGCCATAGACCTTTTCGCAAATGCTGGGGCGCGCGCGTAAAGCTTGGAATTAGATGCATTGTGGTCTAGCTGGTAGCAAAATTTGATTCATATCTATCCCACAATGCACCTCACTCAATAGTCTGCGCTTGCGCATTGGTATTTGCGATAAGATCTATGTACAAAACAGCGCGATTTTCCCTCATTTTGCCAACCAAAATGTTAGTGCGCACGCGCTGTGTGCAATTTACATATTTCATGGGAAGGGTCTATTACATTGAACTTCCTTGTATACTTTTAGCATGGATTGATGATAGTGACGCGACGTGGTTTCATAGGCTTTGTATAAGTATCAAGTGATTTGTAACTTCAGGGGACATTGTTATAAGTGGGTATTGACTGCCTTGGTACTTCAGCTATCGTTATACCGAGGCGTATGTACAATTATTTATTGGCGCTGACACAGTTTCATTATTTCAGGCCTAAAGTAAAGCTGAAGTACCTGTAGACCAATTTCATTTAGCAAAATTTTTTGGGAACGATAGATTTAGGCAGTATTTTCTTATTTAGTTTGTTACCTTATTTATTTAGTTTTTTACTTCAGCATGATTTCTTTTTATGGTAGATAAATAAGTGTACTTTTTCAACTTTAGGTCAGTTTCAGGAACGCTATAGGTGGAAGCAGACTAACCAGGGAAATCCAGAAATGTGCTCATGCTAATTACGGAAAACAATGGCCCTTTTCGAAACCACGGCTTCGGCTTAGGATCGGCCCAGGCTAACTTGGCCCCGCGGTTGTTTTGACAACTGCGTGTACATTTGCGTATCACTCAGGGCTCCAGACAAGAGGACGGAGCCTGAAGCCGAATCCATAGCCGAAGCCGTGGTTTTAAAAAGGGCCATACGAACTTTACCAATTGTCTGCTGCCACCTAGCGTTTCCAAGTCTCACGATGCCTTTTGATGTATACTTACTTGTTTCTGGTGATATCTAATAGCAATGCGTAGTCGAGCCATCTCGTTTGGGCTTTTATCTTCATTCTCCGTCTCTTCAAATTCTCCATATATCTGCTCTTCACTATCAGCTGCATGGAACCCTTCCATTGTATTCCCCCTCTGGCTGAGAATGGTACGGACCTCTTCTGAATTCTGACACATGTCCAGGAGATCCGAGGCGTACTTCTTGCACTGTTTGGCTAAGTCCCTATACTCGATCTACGGGGGGGGGGGAAACAATTAAAGCAAAATTAGGAGATATTAACCACTTTAAAGGGGCTGTCTGGTCGTGATCAAATCATGTATGTGGCTGTGCAATGAACTGTGGCTGTACGATGAACTCTCACCAACTGTGTAACTATTGGGTGAGAGTATCATAAATTCATGTACAGCCACATGTCTTGTTGTTCATGACGATACACAGCCCCTTTAACGGTAACATAATAAACCGTTAGGCTGAAACACTTCATTATCATAATGTGTATTTTCATGCAAACTTGAGTCAGTACCTTTTTGAGTACTTGACTCCCCATGCATGATGTGTGCATAATTGGTAGTGATCAATTTCAAAGCTCATTGTATTTAAAGATCGTACCTGTATAAGATCACGAGATATATTTCTGTCTGGAAAACAGTTGAATTGAGGAAACTATTTGAAGACTCTATGAATCACCTTCTTTATTTGATTGCCGTGATCGAAATAACAGACAAGACACTCCTGAGAATGACCAACAAACTAAACAAATCACTTCATAGGCGATAAAGCTTGTAGAGTTATTCCTTGTAAGACACAAAAAGTAGGAGTAACAGTCGCACTATTATCAACAGCTACTAACCTTGAGCGGAATGTTTTTAACGGAAATGCCATTTTAATTAGTGTTCCATATGTGCCACTCCTTTGAAAAAAAAAAAACAATTCCATCGCGTTTGAGAATTCCGTCGCGTCTGAGAATTTTCCGTCGCGTTTTAGAATTTTCCGTTGCGTTTGAGAATTTTCCGTTTCGTCAGAGAATTTTCCGTCGCGTCTGAGAATTTTCCGTCGCGTTTTAGAATTTGCCGTTGCGTTTGAGAATTTTCCAATGCGTCAGAGAATTTTCCGTTGCGTTTGAGAATTTTCCGTTTCGTCAGAGAATTTTCCTTTGCGTCAGAGAATTTTCCTTTGCGTCAGAAAATTTTCCGTCGCGTCAGAGAATTTTCCGTCGCGTCAGAGAATTTTCCGTCGCGTTAGAGAGTACTGACAGTTACCAAATGTATCCAATACCTCTAGCGATGCCAATGACATGATAGGGATTGTCACGTGATTCAATTTTCAGCAACCCAATCAAAGCAGTCTCCAATAACAGAATTACATATTTTTACAATTCAATTAAAAAGTAATTTCCTGTGTAGTGCGGTGCATTGGTAGAAATCATGTAATTTGTGCTATCGAGCTGTCCTTTTCATTCAAGTTTTCTACCTCGTTGGACAATTTTTAGGGCACACTTTGAATTTTAATATTACCTAGACGAGACCGCGGGCAGTTCGGGATCGAAATTCAGCCGTTTTAAATGTGTAGCTTCGTGGACGCAAGGTTTAAAATGTGTAGCTACGTGGACCTAATAACTTTGAAATGTTTAGCTTTTAAATGTGTAGCTCTGTGGACCCAAGTTTCAAATGTGTAGCTATGTGGACCTCTGTTTTAAATGTTTAGCTTTGTGTGGACCTTAATTTTAAATGTACTCCTCTGTGGACCTAGGTTTTAAAGGTGTAGCTCTGTGGACCCAATTTTTAAATGTGTAGGTCTGTGGACATATGTTTTAAATGTGTAACTGGGGGCAATGTTTAACATTATCTGACCACATACATTAATTCTTAAGTTTGGTGTATTTTGTCAAGTTGTCGCTATTTTCCCCAAGTTGGCGAATTTCTCACGATATAAGGAAAATGGAAATCGGTTTGTGTAAACAACTATCATAAATTGGTATTTTGTTAAAAGGTTTCCGGACCTTATTAATACATAGTTTTGTGATATAGTATGACCGGCGATTCACTAGATTAAAAATGCATTTTCTTGTATTTATCAGAGACGAGTCATTCGTTCGCCACTTATATATAACATACAGGCCAAGGGTCACTTTTGTGTTTGTTGTATTATACATACATGTTTTTGGATCATGGTTATGTCGACCAGGGACAGAATTCTTCAAATACGTTTCTTTGGGACTTAAACAACCCACCCCTTTTTCCAAACCGGTCAAGAAAAAACTCTGCATTTCAAATGAGAACATTTCATTATCACGAGCATGTTTTTTTTCAAATACAGGAGGGGAGTAGCACACACATCGATGAAGCAATTACAAACTTGACATCTAAAGAGATACAGCAACCTGAACAACTTCCCTGAGAGAAAGCTGAAGCAGTTTGTCTTTTGTATGGATTGCATACCAGTTAGTGGGGGGGGGGGGGGTCGTCAGTAGTTGAAACTTTTGATAAGTTCTTAAAATCCGTTTTTTAGTGTGGGTCAGTCTGAAAAACCAACAACTTTGGAGATCCTTGCTGCAATGAAATCCGGTTATCCAACTGATATCAAACATAATTCACAAATCTAATTTGAAGTGGCATTCCCTTGGATACAGCATACAGTTTTGCTTAAAATAAATAATTTGTAGGAGAAAGGTAGTGCATCAGTTAATTCAAAAGCATTTAACAAATTGTTTGTGGCAATATCTTTTTTTTTAAACAAGTTATTTGAAATAAAGCTAGTGTCGTAACTAGACTGTCCATCTAGGAAACAAACAAATTGTTTTGTTTCAAAATTAAATCTCTCAAATGTGCCTAGAGGCTGTAAACAACTGGTTAACAACCACTCGAATCTTCTTAGAATATTTGAATGAAATTGCAGATTTAACCCTTGAGTGATAAACATGTAGCTACAAAATAGAACTTTTCTATATGGACAACATAGGTCAAATGTATGTCGAGGTTTATTGTCGAAACTATGTGTATTATTTAAATTGTATATTTGAAAATAAAAATTTGAAGGCAAATATTTTAAAACTGTTGTTTTTACTTTGTTTTGTTTTTCCTGCTGGTTCAGAAATCGTGTTTAATGTTTTAATCCCAAGGTAAATTAGAAATGAATCCGAAAAGATTGCTAGCATCTAGGTTTAAATCATTCAACGGGTGAAGGTTAAATCTGTAAAGATTTGAAAAAATAAATCCACTGGTATTGATTAAATTAATCCTCCAAAGACTAATTGTTTTAATCTTTTGAAAGATTAATTTTAAATCCACGCTGATTGGTCCCTAACGACAATCCTTGAAAGATTTAAAATTTAATCCTGTGGATTTAAATTTAAATCCTTGTAATTTAGAGTGTAGCATTCATGTAAACAGCGCTGGACACGATGTCAAATACATGCGGGTATGACTTTTGCTTTTTCATGAAGAATATAACCTTGACCAAGGCTTTGGAGCTTTGTTTTCAATTATGTTTTATAACAAAAGATTCCCCTTTGCGCCGGCTAAACGCCCGAGCTATGCTAGTGCATGTCTAGTCTGTGTGCACATGCATGATAATGGCATTACCAGAAAAGTGGGGAACGCAGTAGAACAAAGGAACACAAAAGAGACAATGATGACCTCACATTGGAATCCTTTGTAGATTTGTGTCCTCACAATTTGTCGTGTTAAAGGAACACGTTGCCTTGGATCGGTCGAGTTGGTCTTTGAAAAGCGTTTGTAACCGTTGGTTATAAAATGCATGATGAGAAAATATTTTAAAAGTAGAATCCACACAAGTATCACTCGAAATTGCGTGGTTTTCCTTTTACCTCAACGACTAACACGGTTGGCCATTTATGAGAGTCAAATTTTTGACTCCCATAAATGGCCGACCGTGTTAGTACGCAAAGTAAAAGGAAAACTACGCAATTTCGAGGCAAATTTGTGTGGATCATTGTATTCTACTTTTAAATCATCTTTTTAACCATATGCATTTTATAGCAAACGGTTACAAACGCTTTTCAATGACCAACTCGACCGATCCAAGGCAACGTAGAGGGACAAAGGAAAGTCCACACATTGATAGCAAAACACCCAAAACAACTGATTTTGGCTACTGCTTATATTGTCACTTCGTATAAAACCTTTTTGGCTGGTAACCGTACACTGGTGAGCATTGTTAATTGTATTTATCTCTATGGGGAAGTCTGACGCTGGCTGTCTTGCAAGTTGTCCGTGGGTGCGTTCGATTAGCTTCCCTGGGTCGACTCCGGTCTGCCCCCGGTAAATTTGAATAGATTTGACGTCACAGGGGCTCACCCGGGTCAACCCCAAGTGCCCTGCGTGTGAAACAGGTCATTTGGGGCTGGCCAAGAGGTGCATGACGTCACCTCGAGAGGGTGAGTGATCGATTAGCTCTTGTCAGGGGCTCACCCGAGTTAGCACCGCAGGGTCGACCTATTGAACGCACCATGTTTAACTTTGGTCGTATGTACGCCTTTATACTATCGAATATTATACGAATCACATGTTACTGTAATAGGTTTGGGAAAACGTGGTTTGCCGATGTGAGCAAATGTTAAATAAACATGGTGTGATTTAATAGGCCTACTTATTACGGGCACTACGTCATTACCTTGAACTCTTTCTCGATTCTAGACAGCTGCATCAACTCCTGGCTGAGTAAGAACGCAGTTAGGATAGGGTCCTGGCTCGTCAGTGAGATGTAGGCCGGACTAGCTAAGGCACGGTAAGCATGAATACCAGCTAGGGAATGTTTGAGCGGGTCAAAGAGCCGTTTGTTATGGCATGATGTACACTCGCACAGACTATGGTGGGGTTTCTTCACACTGTCCCCTCGTCGCAGTAGTAATCGTATAATGTCAATCTCATTACAATGGGCAGCCAGCATGATAGGGCTGATATCCTGATCAAACTTAGAGTTACTCTTCGGCTGGAAGTAATTTGTCAAACTTCCAAGACGGAACTTATCTTTACTCTTCTGGAACATGGGATGAGTAAGGAGTGTCTGTGTGATTCGCAGGTACCCCTTACTAATGGCTAACATTAGAGACTCGTTGATGCTTTGTATTGGTAGCTGCCGCCCACCGACATGTATAAGATGCTCAACGATATCAAAGTGTTCACTGTCCGTGGCAATCTCCAGGCAGGTGCGGTCTTTGTAGTCCGTGCATTTGAGCAAACGGCCGGCGATGTCGGCCTGGTCGAGCATGGTTCGAGTGGTGGGCAGATCACCAAACTCCACGGCTTGAAGAAATCGCACCTCATCCTTTTCCAGTACGTCATGTTGGTTTGTGCCCAATGAGGCAAGCACTGAATCGTAAGCCCGTCGTCTCATTGTGTGGAGTCCTTGTGGTGCACGGTTAGTACCGTTACGGTTGTCTTTGCCCTGTCGCTTGGCCCTAGAGTAAAAACAGAAGAAGAAACCGAACATGAATGAATAACCAAACTATCACAATAATCAATGATGGGTAAATACAGACATAACCCATTTTGAGGATAGTTGTCACACCCCTGCTGCACTAGTCCGTTTGGGTAATTGCCATATACCGATTCCAAACAGTGCACTCTTATAGTGGGTGCTTTCGTTTAGCTTCCCTGGGTCTCCCCCGCGGTGCTCACTCGGGTAAGCCCCGGACAAGAGCTAAACGAACGACCACTCACCGCTCTCGTAGTGACGTCATGCACCTGGGGCCAGCCCAAAGTGACCCACTCCACAAGCAGGGCACCTGCGGCTGACCCGGGTGAGCCCATTGAATGACGTCAAAGCTATTCGAACGGACCAGGGGAAGACCGGGATCGACCCAGGGAAGGTAAACGAACGCACCCATGGTGTCAACCATACTTCAAAAATGCCGAGTGTCCGATTTTTTTTTTGTCTCCTGACCATGACTAATAGAGCAAGCTAGTCGAAACGTTGAGACCAGTTAAGAACTCACTCCGCGGTAGTGAAGTTAATAACGATCTAAGTGACTAAGCTAAAGTAGTAGTCCCGGCCGGTTGTTTACCTTCCACCCAGGCCCCTGGTAGGAGTTTAACAGCGGGACAGTTCTTTTCAGAACTGAGAAGTCTCCCGAAAATGTACTCCGAGGTAGTAAAATATATAGCAGGACAGTTTTCTAATGAACAACATTTACCTGGCAAGTCGACACACACATGGTGTTACCGCAAACCAAATAATGTTGATACCTCACCATGCAAAGCCTCAAAACCATTGATTTTTGTGAACACATATCATTACAAAGACAAAGTTGATTGATTAATATTACCCAAAGGGTCCTGGGATAGGATATATTCCTATCATACGCAAGATTGAAGCGTGTAAACGAGATGGCATTATTCAGTCATGCTTGCTGCACTTCCACGACGAAGAACCGTTCAATCTCAAACAAAAATTTGCTGAATATCCAACACCATAATGGCTGGGGCATGTCGGGCACGTTGAAAGGCCAAAGTACTTTCAAACACTTGTAACTAGAGTATAGCCAAATTCAATTCTGATCAACAGTTAATGAGGTGCTAGGCTTGGTGAAGTACACCATAGAATGAACACACCATGTCAACCAAAGGCGATATTTTCACCCATAATTATTGAGCTGAGATGATGCAGCTTTTACAGGCAGAACAGCTTTTGGTTTGGTGGGACCTAGGTCCTAGCACAATCCGGTTGATTTTACGACGTATGCGTTTTCACATACCAAATAACTCATTCAAATGCAGAGTGGATAACTACCAGCAGAATAAACGTGACAAAGCCCTGAGCCCAAATTTCACAGAGCTGCTAAGCACAACAATTTGCTAAGCATGAAATGTCTTTCTTGATAAAAACATGATTAACAGCCAAGTTTCACGTGATTTTCAGATAAGCAAACAACAGCTGAATACCAACAAGCAGTATGCAACAAACTGAAATTTTGTTGGCAATCCAGTTTTTATCAGGGAAGAAATTTCATGCTAAGCAAATGTTTGTGCTTAGCAGCTCGATGAAGTTGGGTCCTGATGGTAGCATTTTGTTGGTTACTTCGTCACAGTATAGGACCAATTTAGAGTGCTAACTAAATAAGGTATTTAGAGGCGCTGGACACCTTTGGTATTTGTTTAAAGGAACACGTTGCCTTGGATCGGACGAGTTGGTCAAAACAAAAGCGTTTGTAACCGTTTTTTATAAAATGCATATGGTTGGAAAGATGTTTTAAAAGTAGAATACAATGATCCACACAAGTTTGCCTCGAAATTGCGTGGTTTTCCTTCTACTGTGCGAACTAACATGGTCGGCCATTTATGGGAGTCAAAATTTTGACCCCCATAAATGACCGACGTGTTAGTCGACGAGGTAAAAGGAAAACTACGCAATTTCGAGGCATGTTTGTGTGGATCATTGTATTCTACTTTTACAACATCTTTCTACCCATATGCATTTTATAAAAAACGGTTACAAACGCTTTTCAAAAACCAACTCGAACGATACAAGGCAACGTGTTCCTTTAAGACCAGGAGACTTGTATCCCAACATAAATATGCATTATAAACGGCTTCACCTGAAGTATTTTGATTATTTCAGTGAGACAGTTCCTCTTTCCCTCAAACTACGTTACCTCACAGGGATCCATTTATCACAATGTTTTATACTTTTATCAACAACTCTCCGTTGCTCGAATTTTTTTGAGTAATCAACTATAGTGTCCAGTGCCTTTAATAAAGGGTTTGGATACCGTGTATATGTCAAGTTTTTGGACATGACATGCATCCCCACTCTTCGTAATTGAAGATGTGTAATTATAATCTACGTGTAAAAGTTTTAGCTTCATTAGTCATGAAGTTTTTCAAGAGAAAAAAAGTGAAAATCACAGAGACTTTTCAGGAAAGTCGCGTGTACGTTGTTCATGCCAAAATAGTGTTCGTCTCCTGAATCAAAAAATATTTTCGTGAAATTGTTTTACTGATTTCTCAAAAACTTCAGCACCTAAATACGTACTATTTTCGGGGAAGCTTTCTACCATCACTACTTTAAAATCGTTTAAGTTTAATGTAAATCTGGTGACACGGTGTCTTGTGTCATACAAGAAGTACACAACCCCTTTATAAGTGCTGCTATGCCTTCCTTATGTTTTGGGTGATGGAGAGGCAATTCATTATACGAAGATTTGTGATATAAGGATGCAGGAAAGAAGAAACGTGACAGGTGCTATGTTAGCCTCGTAAGAACAATGAGTTTTTCATCATTAACCTATAACCTTAAAGGCAGTGGACACTATTGGTAATTACTCAAAATAATATCATCACAAAACCTTTCTTGATTACAAGTAATGGGGAGAGGTTGATAGTATAAAACATTTTGACAAACAGCTCCCTCTGAAGTGACGTAGTTTTCGAGAAAGAAGTAATTTTCCACGAATTTGATTTCGAGACCTCAAGTTAAGAACTTGAGGTCTCCAAATCAAGCATCAGAAAGCACACAACTTCGCGTGACAAAGATGTTTTTTCTTTCATTATTATCTCGCAACCTCGGCGACAGATTGAGCTCAAATTTTCACATGTTTGTTATTTTATGCATATGTTGAGATACACCAACTGTGAAGACTAGTCTTTGACAATTACCAATAGTGCCCACTGCCTTTAAAAGGTCTGTTTACGTTTGTCTCTTGGAACCCTCCGAATGTTTCAATCCTAATGTGGATACAATCAATTTAAACATGAATAATGGTCAGGTCGCGTTTTTGAGATATCGCAAAAAACCGTAGTGAATAAGACTACGCCGGAAGAAGAACCCCCAACAAAATACACATAATCTGAGAAGCGTTACCCGTAACGATATGTATACTTAAAGGCAGTGGACACTATTGGTAATTACTCAAAATAGTTATTGTCATTAAACGTCACTTGGTAACGAGTAATGGGGAGAGGCTGATAATATATAAAACATTGTGAGAAATGGCTCCCTCTGAAGTGACGTAGTTTTCGAGAAGAAAGTAATTTTCTACAAATTTGATTTCGAGACCTTAAATTTAGAATTTGAGGTCTCGAAATGAAAGCACACAACTTCGTGTAACCATGGTGCAACAAGGGTGATTTTTCTTTCATTAATATCTTGCAACTCCGACGACCGATTGAGCTCACATTTTCACAGGTTTGTTATTTTATGCATATGTTGCGATACGCCAACTGTGAAGACTAGTCTTTGACAATTAGCAATAGTGTCCAGTGTCTTTAATTTCTTTGGGGGGAGGTGATATTTGTATATTTCCTGGAAGTGGTGACTGTTGAGCTATGAGTCGTGAAAAAAATAAAAGGAAACTAATTAGTTTGTTTTCAAAATATGGTATTAAAGACTCATTCATTCATTCATTCATCAAAGATGAATGTCCACGGAGGTTTTCTAACAATATTGACTTGACTTATACTTCTGAATACATTGCATTGTATTACTTGAAAAGCCCGCTTTTACTGTATAAATTCAGTGTAATGGATGTAATGCAATGCAATTTTATTAAACTTTATTCAATTCAATGCAACTCTATTTCATTCAATTCCATTCTCGTTCTAATGCAATGAATAATGTTAATACACATCAAGTAGTCGTTGAACTTTAACTAACCTTCTCTGGACAGGTGATTTCAAAGTAAACACAATACTTCATGGATTTATTGTAAAGCCTGAATGTCATGACTTCTCTAAAGTCTCCGTTTACGATCATCGCTGTCACTATTTTGATGAGATCGTAAACCGCAAATCCATCGCGATCGCGACGTCGTTACTTTTGCGATTTACTCAAGTCACCACAGTTGCGATGATATGAAAAATACGTTTTGTTCCAGGCTAACCCGCCAGCGAAATTTCTAATCATTGCATGGGAAATATTTGTTGCTGCAGTTCGATTAAAAAACCGTTGCAGTTTAGGTCAGTCAGGTTCATGCTGGTGCATCAAAAAGTATTATCAGGATGACCGTATTCATGTTCAATATCTAGGCCGTTCACATGAAATCAAGTTCAACTTGTAACGTTGAGTAACGTTGATATTGATGAAAATCTTACGTAAAATCGTACGGTATGAGAACGAGAGTTTTTCATTCTGACAATGTAAATATCTGGCACTAACGACGAACCGTTTGGCATAGTCCTAATGAATTGTCATCATTACAATTATCATAACATTATTCTCTTTAATTTAGTAAGCTAACCAGCACACACTAAAAACGTCATTAATGTCAGTCTTTTAAAATTGTCTCTTTGGAGTCTCTATGGTTCTGAAAAGAACGGGTGGTTCCCAACTCAACGATTCGATCAGTATAGGCTATGTTCTGATCGTCTGCAGGAAGAAAGTTAAGTGGACATCTCTACATGGTCTCTAAATCTTCAGCTCAATTGATTGCCAATTTAGCATGACGCAATAGAACTCCTAATAAGTTTACATGATTGTAGTGCTGTAACAATTCGCATGCCTCCAAGTGGAACTAATTTACGCTTTTATATGAAGAAGTAAACCACGATTAACACAAATGCACGAAAGTGAAATGAGCTGCCTTTCGCTAAAATGAAAAGAGAAACATATTATTAAAATTTCTTGACACCCAAGAGAGTTTAAACAAAAGCTCTCTTCCCACAACACTACAATTAACCTGTGTACACCAACTTACCTTCATTTTATCAATCAGATATAGCCTTTTCTCCAGAAGACGATCAGAGCATACTGATCGAAACGTCGAGTTGAAACCAATGGTTCTTTCCACAACGGAACTCATTTAATAGAGATACCATAACATGGTGTTACCGCAGACCTTACTATATCGTATTTCCGAAGTTGCAAATCCTACCAACCATTATTATAAGTCAATGGTTATTAGTAACACAACTACCTTAGAAATAGACTCGATCATTTACACAATAATTTTCATACCAGCACCAGACCAGTTTAAAAATCCCATGATGATTGCTATTATATTAAATGCAACGTGACTGTTGATCAGCCACAACCTTTGAAAATATTTTTTACGGGTCGCTGGAATTAAGAACACGTCAGAATCGTACGGCTGTGAATGCCAGAACCATCGGGTGCGGGTGGTAAAGCTAACGTGGGTCTTGCAGAAGATAACAATAACAGATTATACAATAGAAATTATTTCTTAACACACTGAATTACTCGTTTTGTTATTTTTACTATTTTCATTTACGTTACGCTGCAACTCTTAACTGACTTCTGGATATTTCTTGACGAATGCTTAAATATTTTATCCATCTTAATTGATACCCTGTGTTTAATAATAAATTGAAAAAAAAATAAACAAACAGGTTTTTTATAATGAATCCAATTTATTTGATTCAGACTCTGCCCCTTTTGTCACAGAGTGCACACCGTGGTTAACACATCAACCACTCATAACGGCATAATGATACTGGGTCAAACCACATTCGCATCGGTTAAAATGTTCTCAACCAATGTTAAACATTCACAGCGAAAACAGGGCTGTGACGTTAAATTTATACAACTTGACGTTTCGACCCTATATAACTTTATCATGGTGCAGCCACCTTGAATTTCTCCCATTGATATCAATGTTACCAAACCGAGGCTGGAAGACCAAACTAGTCTGGTTCCTAATTGCAACACGATTATTAGCATGCATTATTGTCATTCGATACGAGGAACATGGCCAAAGATGGGGGCAGCATGATTGAGGTCTATACACCAAAGTCTTTCTCGAAGGCTGAATGACAACACAACACAACACACATGAACAGGGGCCAATTTCATAGAGGTGTTTAGCACAAAAATGTGCTTAGTATGAAATTTCTTCCTTGATAAAAACAGGACTACCAACCAAATTTCCATTGGTTGCTTGTTACTGGCATTCAGCTGTTATTTGCTTATCCTGAAAATTTGGTTGGTATTCCTGTTTTTTATGAAGGCAAAAATTTCATGCTAAGCAAATTGTTGTGCTTAGCATCTCTATGAAATTGGGCACAGGTAACTAAGGCAGTGAAGTGGAAATACGTGAATCTAGAGAGATTGTCAAAAAGCACACAGAAAAATAGGAAGGGGAAATAATAACAATGGAAACAAAGGGGGTTGAGGGAAGAGGCTGGTTTGACCACATGAAAATGGAAACACAAGGACAATATCAATTGGGTAGTAGAGAGAAAAAGTAATTAATTAGTGAATGAGGCAGGCTAAACGGGGGCCGGATATCTGTGGGGAAAAGGAGACGGCAAAACAAAAGGGTTATTCGTAATTTCCTTCTTGGATATTCAGACCATGATCTGAAGGCGCCTTGTCCACAGTTTCTTCCTACTAGTTAGTTCCTACTAGTTAGTTAGTTCCTACTAGTTAATAATGCGTATACCAATATGTTATGTGTGCGTATAGTAAACTGAGTAACAGTGGGTATACACATATTATTATGTTGAATAGATGTTTACGCGATAGATTCATCTATAGAAATCTAACATGAGAATAACATAGCCCAGCTGACGTAGCTTCACATTAAAAAAAGACATATCAAGTATTCAAACATCTAATGGATTTTTCAGAAGCTAAATTAATTTTGTATCACAGAAAAGATTTGGATTGAATGTAAAATGTTGATTTTGCGTAACACATAAATGAATTTGAGCCAAGCAATGGCAAATGGGATGTTTGTTTTGCAAAACGTAATACAATTTGCTCAGAGTGGTTGCTTATTTAATTTAAACGAACAGACAAAAATGTGAACCACGATACGTCATTTTGTTTAACTAGCCAGGAGAACGTCCAATGTAACTGTTCACATCTTACGAAGCTCATACACATTATAGCCCGGACACTAGGAAAGCTCATGGAAATAACTGCTTGGGTTGATTGGATAGATATATATTAAAATATCTATCCATGTGTTAAGTAATCATCAGATTGGTCATTACAGGTGTAGTACACATGACGGAACCCATATAAACCGTCTCTGTTAGGGGATTGGTGCTGGTATAAAACGTATACCATTGCCCTACCAGATTTAATGTAGGCTTATTGCATTTATTTATATGTTTACCAAGCCTTAGCTGTCACAACTAAACGCACAGAGTGACAGCATACCAGCTCTAGATATCCCTGACCCTCGCCTCTTATCCATGATCACCATTATACCGGTGTAATAAAAAAAACATTGTCATTGGCATGGAGCTACAGAAATGACGTCATCATTGCTATTTGTGTACGCTCGTGCGCTTTTATTGATGTATTTTCCCGATCAATGACAGGATAGATGAACAATCTTGCATCTTACATTTTGCACTGTCCAAGGCATCTATACAAACAATTGTATTGATATGTATATGAGTTTGTTTAAGTATACGGAGTATGCAGTGCTAACACACATCGGTGAAAGGGTAAAAACAAAATGAATTCTCGTTTTTCATATTTTTTTGAAATTCGTTCAGAGAATAAATTATTTAAAACAAGTGCTCAACGAAACTCAAGCCATACAACTACAATATTTATAGTTCTTTTTGTGTACAAATCTAATGACAGATGTATGCATCCACTTGTATACACTATCATCAGGCAGACTAAGTGCTAAACGACATAGTTCATTAGTTTTTACGTCAAGTATGAAGTGCCGCACCATTAGGCCAACCAGTTAATCCGATAAAAGCTCCTTGCCTTTTATAATTGTAAATATTTAGGAGAATGATATCTCAGACTAACGGGATATGATAACATTCACTCAGCCTACATTATGTTGAACTAATTTCCTCATTAAAGGAACTGGACAACTTTTGTAAATTGTTAAAAACATTACATTTGGGGTTTTTTCATTGCCTTTTCTATTGTGTTATAATTTTGTTAATTGTCTCGTTTTGGTGTTTGTCATTGTTTGTTTTTGTCGTTCTTATTGTACAATGTAAAACACTATAGCTATGCACCAAATAAAAAACCTGTGAAAATTTTAACTCAAATGATCGTCGAAGTTGCAAAGAGAATAATAAAAGAAAAAACACCATTGTCAAACTAAGTTGTGCGCTTTCAAAATTTTTGAATTCGAGACCTCAGGTGAAGACTCGAAATCATTTCAAATATTTAAGTGAGAAATTACTCCAGACCTTTTTCAAAAAAATTACGTTACTTCAGAGGGAGCCGTTTCTGACAATATTGTATACTATCAACAGCTGTCCATTCAGGTTTTATGTTAACAATTATTTTGAGTTGTAGAAACAGTGTCCAGTGCCTTTAACAATGAAAGCCCATGTCACGAGACGTGATGGATGAGGACATTTTACGCGCGGCCCGTAATCAGTGTAATTGTAGGCCGTGTGTCATATCGGCATACTACATTGGGCGTGATATTGGCACTCTCGACCGGATCCATGCAGTGAAGCGAATGTAAACTGACAATGCATGGGCTAGATTGCCAAAGCACAGTGGTTTGTGTACTCTATCATGAATTTGAATCAGCATCTTTGTACCACACAATGTTAAATATTGTTTTGTTTACTCCTTGGGCAAGAGTATTGTAGGGTTTTTTTATGTGTTTTTTTTTAGAGAAAATTAAAAAACATGAAAAATTTACAAAAGATGAAGGACTGCAGTGGGGTGTTAGATCTTTATATAAATATGAAATTAAGGGATCCGAAAAATGTTAGAAATGCACTAGCCAGCTACAGAACTTAGCCTAAAAAAATCAGTAAACAAACCGTGAAGTCATCAGTACAGGGGTCAACTATAGTTGTCAAGAATAAAGTGTTTGTGATTTCGTATGGAGGGGCTTCAGACACCCCTCTGCCCGACACCTCACACCCCTATGTTCTGACACCCCTATGTATCGACACTCCTATACCCGACACGCCTATGTTCCGACACCCTAGGTATCGACACTCATATGCTCCGACACACATGTTTCGAACCAAATAATATGTACGTATGCAATTATTAACATATTTTATGTCTCCTTGTGTACCTTACCAAATTGCCTAGCTCAAAATGTGACACCATGTACCCTTTTGCGCTGATCATGACACATCACACGATCACATCCTTTTTGCTCCAGAGATAAACATTAAAAACAACTATATACTGCCACACACTTATGTGGCAATGTTACACCTTTCTCAGCTGTTGATACTTTAAAACACTGTGAGAAGTTGTTTTCGAAGGAGTACTTTCTCACTAAAATAAATTGAATTGAATTCGAGACCTATAAGCTGAGGTCTCGAATTCAAGGCATCTGAAAGCAAACAACCTGTGCAACAAGGGTGTTTTTTCTTCCATCGACGACCAATTGAATACAAAAAAATCACAGGTTTGTATTTTTATGTTGAGATACACCAAATGAGAGTACTGGTCTTTTACAATTACCAAAGGGGTCCAGTGCCTTTAAGCGCTTGTTTCAGAACTGACAAATACTGCATACAGGATAAGCTGTTAAACAAGATCTTTCGATCATCCGATCTCATACACAGAGCCACTCATTTTCCTGTGAATGCACTTAGAGTGACATACATCGGTATAGTAATACTTTACATCCCAAAAGCTATATCACAACCTTCACTATACTCATAAATCCATACACTAATCCTTTTTCTGAGGAAAATACTTGTAATTCTTACCCGGATTCTTGTCCTGATGGTCCGCTCTCATCCATCTCCGAATAGCATTTTAAATTTATCGAATTCCTCTCATACAAGGTTCTCTTACAAATGATCCGTCACAAATTGAAAGCTATTGATTTTATTAAAGGAAAATGGGCAGCGTATCAAGGGGTGTGTATGTAAATGTTATATCACAGTCCCATACAAAATGAGAGTAGTATATCATTTAGAACTGATAAATGCAATTAAGGAAAGTGGTAAATTAACTATTCAAGGGCACTAAGTGGTGAGAGTGTAGAGGGAAAACAGTCGCCTCTATTGAAAAATATTGTCATAAGACCATAATGACCTGAAATGACGCATGTGGGCTATTGTCTTGAACAGATAAGGCATTTTGCATGCATATTGAACAAACATTGAATTTGAGGGGTCTGAAGGAGACATTGTCTGTTTTGATGATTCACTTAATTAAAAAATATTCATTTCAAATTCAAACCGAGTTCAGTATTTAGGTTACAAGATAAACAGGTTGTCGCAACAATCAGCAGAGTGGTAGAGTGTTCAACCTGTGAGAATTGTACTATACTTTTTGTACGCTTCGTAACGCATTCAGTTTTCGTTAATTTTCAAAGGAAGAACATTCATTGTTAGTTAACACATAATTTGAAATGTGTCAAAAAATCTGTTTTTCTAGTATCATGATTATTGTGTAAAGTGCAACGCTTGTATCAATCCTGGTGCCGTGGGCCTATATGCATTATCTATATGCATTATCTCATTTCTGGGTTATAACCTGGAATCTTTGCCAAAATGACCCAGAAATGGTTCAAAGTTAGACTTTGCAAATTCCGAGTTAAAATCACATTTTGTTTACCTGACCCGGAAATGGGCTAGGTCTATACCTTCGACTCTGAATCTGGGTTAATTCGGTCCCTGGCTTTTCAGAATGCCGTATTTCCGGAAACGCTGTTTCTATGGTGGCGTAAAGAAGACAAGGGGGGACACTCAATGATGCAACAAATCGACCAGGTGTTTGTTTTGTTTAGGGGTTGTTGTTGGTTTTTTGGGGGGGGGAGGGGGGGGGGGGCTAGGGGGCCTTTTGATGTTATTTTTAAGAGCGGCTTGTTGTGAGTCATGGGTATTATGTTTTTCTCCAAATAGTGCTAGATTCTCAAAGTCAAAATGGAGACGGAAGAACATCTCCTCGGATTAGAAACGCGTTTATTAAAATTTGTCGATTGTATCAGTCAAAATAACCAACCTTAACGAGTGGGAGCACCCAAAACCTGACGTAGAGGGCGCTTGATTTATCAAAAGAATTAGTTAGAGGAACTGACTAAAAGTTGATTGAATCGGAAAAATAAGGAGTGCGTGTTTTTAAATACGTGTCACAGATGGACCCCTTTACCAACCTCACACCTGCTATGCTCTCTGCTGCTTTCCATGATGGCCTGAAATATACACCAGGACGCGAAAATTGACGCTCAAAACAGCGCAACCATGGACAAGTTCGATCAGCGACCATTTTTATCAACCACTGGTGGTGTCAATGTTCCATGGTTACCAATGCATGAAATAAAACCTGGTTACTCAACCAAACCCGCACAATGGTTGATATACTCAACTAAAAGTCCCTCGCTCAAACTTGCACCTAGTGTACAGTGATGATGACGTCGGTTGATATATCTTGTTGGTGAATATGAAGCGCAAAATAAACACACTGGCTCAAGTTTTCAGAATACACTCGACTGTACTTGGCACGCACTTGCGCTATTTATGACAACAATACGTCAATGCTATGTAATATCACATGGTTACAGACATTATAACATTACAGAAACACTTACAATCACAGAAGTACATCAATTTCTATAACCCAACCTACAAATTTATTGCCATCGTGGAAAGTCAATTGTATGAAATAAATACAGTTACCATAACAACGGGGTGATTCTCTTACCCATCCGTGGAGTAATTGTAAATACATGCCGGGTATATCCCACGTGGATACAAAACGTCTAATTGTATACTCTCTTTTGTAAAAGAGTGAACATTTCTCTCTCTTCTCCGAGTGGTGTCAGTTTCGCTTTGTTGAGAGTAAAAGACAATCTGTGTCACTCTTTTTTTAGTGAAATTGAAACAAACTTCACTCTAAATCAAGGTGAAAATACCTGTATTAATAATAATAATAATAATAATAATAATAATAATGATAATGATAATGATAATGATAATGATAATGATAATGATAATGATAATGATAATGATAATGATAATGATAATGATAATGATAATGATAATGATAATGATAATGATAATGATAATGATAATGATAATGATAATGATAATGATAATGATAATGATAATGATAATGATAATGATAATGATAATGATAATGATAATGATAATGATAATGATAATGATAATGATAATGATAATGATAATGATAATGATAATGATAATGATAATGATAATGATAATGATAATGATAATGATAATGATAATGATAATGATAATGATAATGATAATGATAATGATAATGATAATGATAATGATAATGATAATGATAATGATAATGATAATGATAATGATAATGATAATGATAATGATAATGATAATGATAATGATAATGATAATGATAATGATAATGATAATGATAATGATAATGATAATAATGATGATATGATAATGATAATGATAATAATAATAATAATAATAATAATAATAATAATAATAATAATAATAATAATAATAATAATAATAATAATAATAATAATAATAATAATAATAATAATAATAATAATAATAATAATAATAATAATAATAATAATAATAATAATAATAATAATAATAATAATAATAATAATAATAATAATAATAATAATAATAATAATAATAATAATAATAATAATAATAATAGTAATAATAATAATAATAATAATAATAATAATAATAATAATAAACGAGATTTATAAAGCGCATTTCACTCTAAAAAGGGTGGTCCGCCATATGGCTCTTTGCAAGAGTCGATTGGTGGACAAAACGACTGGTTTTTTTTTCACTGGTGTACATTAAGAGAGTAGTGAATTATTGTTGAATTTGTCGAAAATTTGATTATTGGTGAATTCACGACATCTCCGTTAGTGAGCAATAAAACTTTAACACAGTTTAAAAAAAACCTGTTTCAGACAGTTTGGTCTCGACGTTTCGAACACTATACTCTGCTTGTCTTCTCTGGTCTAGACGTTTCGAAAAGTATACTCTACTCGCCTTCTCCTGAAGACGAGCAGAGTATACTGTTCGAAACGTCGAAACCAAACCGGCTCTTTTTAAAGCCACCACTCCTTCAAAAGAGATTTTACTCATGATGGTACCCGCAAGTTTACTATTCATGTCAGATTCCACATTCCTTACATGAAGGTTGTGCCTACGAGAGAGTTTCTACAATTACGGTAGACTCCAACCATAGATTCAACAGATCGACTGGGCCGTATGGTAATTGTCCTTCTAACATAACGCATGGTCCAAAGGAGGGCTTTTGTTCATCGACGAACTCAAATAAATAACAAAGATACACATGTTGAGTGTTTTAAGGCAAAGTTTACCTCGTTTTTTTTAACCGTGTTTGGTTGTTTTAAAGGGTTAATGTGGAATGAAACTTAGGCTACAACTGTAAATTTCAAAAAGTGAGCGCGTTTTTGAGGTATCGCAGAAATGTATGTTTATACGTCGGAAGATTAATACCTTTAAGAATTACCTCGGTCAAATTCGGCAAATGAGCAGTCAGTTTCATTTTCGTGCGTTCGAATTAATTTGTTTTGCCTTTCCAGTTGTTACTGCGTTTCAAATTCAGAATTCAGCCATTCAATTTCGTTTTGAGTCGAGTCAAATTCCTTTAGCACTAGTGTTCAATTTAGCTTGTCGTCACTCTTTCTCGTGACACACACGCCCGCAAAGAAGCGTCTGCGAATTTGAATGCTGCTTTGATGAATTGTTAAATTGAATGATTATTTTGTTAAATCGAACGACGCAACATTACATATTACTAATCATAAAACGAAATCGAATGACCCTTTTTAGAAGCATTCGATTTCGCGCGAAATAGAATAGCTTGATGGTTAAATTGGCTGCTCATTCGCCGAAATTGGCCGAGAAAACCTATAGTTACATAAGTGTTTTGCGGTAAAACTTGTCAAATTAAAAATTTGGGGCTAACAAACTGATATCTTGTTACAAACAAATTTACTTCGGTGTGAAACATTTCTAAAAAATGAAAGCTGCAGATTTTAACCAAACATTCCCCCTTCCCTACATTATATACATCATCATTGGACGATATGGAAAGGGCCTACGTTTAAATTCACTACTACATTGAACACACCCAGTTTTCCAGAAACAACAAATAACATTTAATGATTTGGCCGGGGTTTTGTTCACGTTCGTATGTGACTGTGTCAATAAGAACAATTAACTATGAACCGTGTATATTGGCAACTTTCCCTTATGCATTGTACATAATGCGGTCGGCTATTATACTTCCCAGGTTGGTCGTGTAAACCAAGGCTATGAAAACAAACATTTCAGGATCATTTCAAAATGATGCATTTGGGAGCTCTTTATTATGATACGGATTCCGTAAAGGAATCAATTGTGATTTCGTTCCCTCAAATAATTGTTTCGATCGATCGAAATAATGTTTATTAGCTCCCTAAAAATATATTTTCCATCGATACATTTTCCAACCAGTCACGGGAGCTCGTGACATTTTCTCAGCTAAACTATCACAGAAAAAAAAGTAAACTTAACTCTCAGCTATTTTGGGAGGTATTTCCAAGATGCTCTAAATGATGGGCCCAATTTCACAAAGTGGTTAATAGTAAACAAAGAATACTGCTACGAGAAAAAAGTCAGTGGGATGGGGCACAATTTGCAACAATACATCGCCATTTAGGCCGGTAACCAGTTTTTGTGAAGCAAGATGTACTTGTGCCTGTTATGTTAAATGAAACTAAACCCTTTCTGGTAACCTGTGTCATGGTTCCAATGGATGGTGGTTATAGCAAGAGATAATTACTTCTGTTGATTTTGGGTTTGACTTGGAAATTCGGATGGTCACTCTAAATAAGCCAGCTTCTGTGATCATATTGCTCTGTGTGTAACGCAATCATATGTCATAAGAGAATTTCCAATTCACTGAGATAAAAATAATAAGGTAAAATGAACGCGCACCAAATCCATTTCCCCCCATCAAACGTAAATCGTTATTTTGTGTTTGCTCTAAACCGAAGCTACTTAATTAGACGAGATGAAATGACAGGCCGGTGTGTGTATTAGAAATGCAACTAATGGTTCGATGAAGGCCAGTTTATAGGCCTTTAACCCCCCCCCCCCCGCGCTTCTCCCCCCTCTCTCCCTATCTCTTCCAACACTACCTAGACACGATACCGAGTATTAATATGTTAATTCTTAGCTCCTAAAATGAGCTTACAACAACACAGACGAGTCTATATACCACTGATCTCTATATACTGACAGTATAGGTCAGTGGTCTATACAGAGGACTGCATACAATTCCTCAATTTAAAGGATGTGGATGAACAGGTTTTAGTTTAAAATACATACAAATGATATGGTCATTTAGAACTGCAATGTTTAAATATTTCGATTCGATATTTTGCTCTCAAAATATAGTTGTAGTTGGAAGGGTGGGTCCAAAGAAATAGCTGGCAATGGGAAAAATCAAATTTCGACATTTCTCTTTATTGTGGGAATACATACGCCTCTATTAATGTTCATGCATGACGTAATAATTCTTACTCTAGGCATGGGTGCACGCTCGCCACTACTTGCAGTGCTGCGTTTTGGATTATGACGTACTCATGCATAAGAGAGGCGTAGACCTATAATTCCTCTGCACTATTTGAAGGGCGTGTGGATGAATATTTTATTTAGTATAAAGGGCTAAAGAGAACATGGTGATGTTAGGGGCCATTCAGAATTTGTCAATATGTAAAGTCTAAAACAATTTTGACATTGTGGGTGCCAATAGCTGGCAATCAAACGGTTGTTTTAGAAGTGGGAGGGTCACTCTAAACTATAGCACCAATTCGCAATGAGATGTATATTAATAAACGAAAAAGAAGACAACCATATTCAGTGAGTCACGATCGTCAATTTCATTGCTCGATAAACTAAAACGTAACAGTTTGGTAATTGGTAATAGTCAAAGACCAGTCTTCTCACTTGATGTATCTCAACATATGCACAAAATAAAAATTCTTTGCAAATCTGAATTCAATTGGTCGTACATATTGCAAGATAATAATGGTAGAACAAAACAGTCTTGTCACACGAAGAGGGAGCCGTTCTCACAATGTTTTCCCCACTATCAACAGCTCTCCATTGCTCGTTACCAAGTATGTCTTTATGCTAACAATTATTTTTAATAATTTATACCAATAGTGTCCAGTGCCTTTATGCCAGGAAATGCCGCTCTTAACCTCTGAGGTTGGGAGCTTTGCTCCACACTATCTGGTATAGTTGAGGCATTACTGTGGACCCTTCAGTGTATAGATTATATTGATTCGAAACCATTCAGTATTTAAAAATCAAAATTTGGGTTTGATGTGCGGAGCAAAACAATTTCATGAAAATACAAAATCGATCTCACCACCCCCCCCCCCCCCCCACCTTGACGAGACTTTTCTGAACGTCCCCTTCATGTTGACTGCTGAGAAGGTTGGCATTATTTGACTCCTGTACAAATCTGATGACATTTTCTAAACAAATTAAATTGGGTTAGTTTCTATGCTAAACTATTTTTTAGTAATTACCAACATAATTGTCCAGTGCCTTTTTAAACCATCTTTATATAACGGATTTGAAGTATTTTTTAAAACACACTGTATGTTATGTTGGGTTAACTTACCTAGTGGCAACATGGGCCGGCATCCGCGCTGCAAACGGCATCTTGATGTTTAACTCTCAAAATAAATGCATGTAGACTCCTCAAACATTGCTCCTTTCCCAGTCAAAGTCCTTGAGAAAACTGCAGAATACATCATCGGTGGTTTTACACGTATTTCTGTAGGGAACCATCAGTGTGTTGAATTTAATATCAGATTTTTATTATTTGGAGTTTAAAGTTTCAATCAAACAACGATTTGAAAATCTGACAAGTATTTTTCACTCGAAGTGTTGCAAATTATGTCTCCGTTTACTGCAATATATTCCTTGACAGTGATGCTATGATCCTTTCATCTGGAAAGTATATTTGCTGAACACCAATAAAGACGTGATCTCTTACGATTGCTTGCTCAATCGTTCGGCAGAAAGCATCTTTAAAACAGGCTGTCTATAATGATGACTGACATTGTAGCTAATTGGTAGCAATTATAATCCAGTATTGATCATACATTCTTGACAGTGTCACTTCAAACACGGACATCTTCCGCGGTTTCCTTATTAAAAGCAGGACACACTCCGGAGCAGTGAAGGTTGAGCGAGATGCCCTCGGTATCCAACGGTTGCTTAGAAACAGACGCCTATATACGTGACACTGCCAACGGTTTTTTCTGTATGCACTCAGACGAACGTCTGTAGGTTTTTAATGGTGACAACCTGCAAGCTAAAAGCGACCACCGATGTACCTTTTCGCCTCAAATAAAGTCATGGCTTTCGCTCTAACCGGTACCAATAAGATTCAGAAGTCATTTTAGTAGCCTTCTAACGAAAGCAGCGTATGGAAGAGAAAATAATGAAAGCTCTGTGGAGTGTCGTGTACAAAACGCTATCATGCAAGCATCAGATATCAAATTGATGGTATCAATGTTTATATATGGAAACCCCTCAAGTCAATGACATATCACCACTTTATCAAACTCTGTGTCGTCATGACTAAGATGCATTTATTGATGATGACTGCGTGTGTTGACTGGCCATCTTCATTAACCAGTGTGTATAAAAGCACTTAAAATTTCCACTGTCAAACGTCAACAAGTACCGGACACGCCCATCAACCATTCCATCATCAACTCACGCAGGTATACGGCTTGCATCATCACTTATCAAAGATGCGGTACGTTGTCATGGTAACCTGTATATCTAGAGGGGAAATTGTGATGTTGGTTTGTACTGAGCATTTGTATTAAAACCTGTGCGATGTGAAGAGGCATAATGCGTTGAAAGGCAATTAAGTGCTTGAAACAAAATGTGCATAAACAGTAGAGACGCTAATTTCTAGGGATCTCGTATGCCAGTCCAGTATTAACCTCATCTGGATCCAAAACCCATAGGTTCCGATTTGTGGAGCATGTCCATTCCAATCCAAGTTGACAACCTTATGTGATTCCTCGGACCCACGACCCCTTCTTCGGACCAATGACCCCCCTTTTCCCCCGGATCCATAACCAGCTGAAGCCTTTTCATTATGCATCTGAAAGTACACACATTAGTTTGTGCAACATGTGTGTTTTTCTGTTATTATTCTTTTGCAAATTAGGAGACCAGTTGAGCCCAAATTTGCACAGATTTGTTATTTTATGCGAATGTTGGGATACACCAAGTAAAAATACTGGTCTTTGACAATTACCAAACGTGTCCAGTGCCTTCAAACCTTTACAGCGTCCTTCGCACCAGTTGCCATGGAGGCAATTTGTTTTTGTCATTTCGCTACCAGATAACGTGTGCACCCCAATAAAGCCTTCCAAGAAATGTCTAATTGCACCAATAAGGCATTAAATTAAATCTTCATTGAATAGTTATTATCTGTCTCGTGGAAGGCTGACTACGGCGTTTACTGTCTTCATGCTAAAAGGTCATTCAGAATAGATCATTTTAAAATTTCGACTTTTTTTTTTTTCTTTCTTTTTTTTTTCTTTTTTTTCCCTCAAAATTTTGGTGGGTGGATGTGCCAAAATAATTAACTAAAAATCGCAATGCAATTTTTGTTTTTTAAAATACATAACATTTAAATGTCAAACAAGAAAAGACAATTAATTACCAAGCTGGCAAACACAAGATGGCAAGATTCATTCCTAACTAAAAATGACTACAGAGTTGTTGGTTTGAGCCATGGAAATGGGGGCGCTTCACGAAAGGGCCAACCCCAGACAAAAATTTTAGGGTGGGCATAATATGTCAAAGATGGCGCATGCGAGCGCATATAGTGCGCGAAACCTTTGTGCCGACGGGGTCCGGGCCCGCTCAAGAGCCCCGGGTGCACTCTAGATACTCTGTGGAGCTGTGGAATGTTGGCCTTTTGGATTTGTGCAAAACTTAAATTTGCATTACAAAACAGTGCAGTATCAGATTTCTTTTAAACGCACGTGTATAAGGACAAGAAAGTCGATTGTCTGGTTACATCACCAAAGTAATACAGATTTGGTATGTTCAGAATAATTGTTCCCTTCCCCCCCCCCCCCCCAATTAAACTTAGAGCACTATAATGAGCGGTTTGAGCGTCTCCGATCACACAGAGATTTTTCTAGAAGTCTTACATTTCTTAGTAGATAATGAATCTCAGAGCGATCTGACAAAAAAACTATGATCATGCAAAGGTTTTACCAGCAGCTTCAGAAAACTATTGTTCCTTTATACATAGTCTCACTTGCACGTTTTTATTAAATGGGTTTGAACATTGTTTGTCTCCGATCACGCTAAATTCAACCATTAATAGCTTCAAAAGCCCCACATTTCTTTACAGAAATAATCCCGGAGCAATATGTACCATACTCCGAAGACGTTGTCAAAAAATAAAAACTGTCCATTGCAAAAGTGCAACACAGAAGCGCCCTCTATCGATGGAATAGTCGCAATGAATAGTGTAGAGTGCATGTACATTATGTACATGGACACTGCTATGTATGGTTTTACCAAATTAATTCCCCAGCCCTGAAAAAAAAATAAACAAAAAAGCAAAGAAAATATATAAATAAAGAAAGACTGAAATAAACTTTAAAATAAAATGACCTAAAATAAACTACAACACACAAATATTATAATAAATAAATAAATAAAATAAATAAATAAATACACAACAAATATAAAACATTTAAAAAATAAAATTTACAAAATAAATAAAGTATGATCACAAAATACAGCAGAAACACTGATTTACTTGAGTATAAGTTTTCGGCAGGGATTTGAACTGATCTGCCACATGCAATGTTGCTGCCCCGCTCAGAACCCTCCCCGCACCCCTATTGTCACCCTCAGGAGATTGAACGACTCGCAAATGAATGGTTGTGAAGTGACTTCAAAAGCTGTCAATTTTTACTTACTCAAAAGCACTGATAAAGATGACCATCCAACTCTTCCGGGTATCAGGCACTCGGGCGATGGCCAAACATGTCAGTAGAACCAACTTACTGCAAACCACACAAATTGCTGCTATGAATTGTCCGGAATTTCAATCTATTTTCCACAGATAGATGATGCTTAAAATCATTCCAAAGGACTCGAAGCAAAGTCTGGTGGTACACAGTTTTACAGTCAATAAGGGTTTTCCTAAATGAAGCCTGAATAAAGTTATCAAGCATGTCAAGTCGAAGGTATAAGCAAAGAACCGATAGTACACCCTTACGTAGTCGAAGCTCCAAAAACAAAATGGTTGCCCATGAAAAAAAACTGAAGCGCATAATAAAAGTAAATTTCTGTTGCATGTTGCCTGTATTTACAATGTACATGCATAGGGTTCCAGACGAGAGGAAAGAGCCTGAAGCCTAATTCAAAGCCGAAGCCGTGGTTTTAAAAAAGGCCTATGCTTCTCATGCTCAAAATTTCACGGACAACATTTCCGCGACCGTACAACATTAAACTCCTTCCGCGCACCGTTGAATGTAGTGCGCGTTTGCTGTGTAAACGTTGAAAATCGAAGGCCAAACACACTGAAGTTTTCCCAAGTTTTCATCATGTTGATGTTTTTGAAGAAACAAATCATCACTTTTGTTAAAAATGTAAATTTGTTTACATTTTCTAACAAGTAAACGCCACGCGTAGAAATATAATCATGAGTAAACGGTCCACCAAGGCAAATTGTTTGTTTTTTACTTGGCGTAATTAACACATGTATAACGGAAGTAATTACCTTGCGACTCGTATGTATTCCGTTGTCTCAATTTACGGCAATTTTTCACAATTTTGCCAAAGTTTGTCAAACCATGGACTAAAGTTGACGCCTTAAACTATATAGACCAACTGGAAATTGTCTGAAGCTGGAACTGGACGAGTAAAAAGGCTGATTTTCGGAAGTGAAAACGCTGCATTATCTCACCCTTTTTCCCGCATGCTGTCCGCCAATCGCCCCGTGCAAAAGCCAGCAACCGCCGCGCGTGAGCATGACGTCTTGCTGGTGTTCGAGACGGTGAGACCGTACAACTGCGGGCAAAGACTTTGACTATTGGCATGCTTGACGGCCAATGTTGTACTAGCACTCAAAGTGTGTGCATCAATACAGTTTTTTCTTCAAGCAGAATGAGGAATATTGTCGTCTTTGTGGACTTCTCTTGACATTTTTTTCTCCTAGCAGAATCAGGAATATTGTCGTCCTGAAACGTTGTGTCGGAGCTCAAGACAAGGTCAAACCTGACCAGGAGGGGTGAGTCAGTGAGTCAACACAAACAAAAACACACCAGGGATCTCAGTAGGGCAGTCAACTCTCATGAATATAGAGAGATACTGTTTCAATTTATTTTTTTACTGCAAATCTTAGAGGACAAACAAAATGTTTAGCTCTGTGTTGAAAACCCTTAGTTTTGTCAACACACATGAAACACTTTTTAAAGTATGTGTACATTGTAGTTTTTGTACACAGATTCACAAGCAAACTCTTCTCAAACCATATTTGTCATTCATGCTCAAGTTTCTGCTTGTGAAACAAGATACTTGTTTACCAAATAAATAGTTTCTCAAAAATAAAGGCACCAATCGGAAGTTGTCAGTGACGATGCAAATGATTGGTACTCGGTTGCAAAGTCACCACATGAAATGCCAAGTTAAACTTATCTTAGGTAAAATTTGAAAGCAATAAAGCAATGAGACAGGTTCAAAGTATTTTTAACAGATAATTAATAAAGGGTGAAAAGTTTTTAAAAGGGAATCAAATTATTATTGTAAACCTCATTATAAACAAAATATGTTGTGAAAAATGTGTTGATCTTTTAATACCAGGATGACAATGCTATGATGTATTTTTGCCAACAAAAATGTGTGTAATAATAAGCTTTAGAAAAACTTTGGTCTCCTTGGAATTAAAAAAGAATACGTGTAGCCATAAATATAGCCTGAATTGGAATGTGGTATCACTATCTCAGCTATTGCTGAACTCGCAGTGCACACACCTGTTCACTCATGAACTGAACAATGATGCGGATAAGTCGTGACCTGTTGTATGCCTGTTGTATAGCTTCCCAGCAAACAAAAACTTCTCTCGGAACTGATGTCATTCATTGCATCAACAAAAGAAACAGTAATACAATTTTCAAAGGAGTTGGAAAAAGAAGAAAACTACATTGATCTTCAACGCGCCTAAAGGGATTATAGGGTCTATGAATTGCATAACTTTAAATGACTGCGGGAAGAAAACTGGAACATTTCAGTTTGTTTATACGCAATGGCAATGCGATGCAAAGGCAAAACTCAACACCAGCATTACTGACCCAAACAATCCACCAAACGAACATTTCATTATGTACACAGACTTTAGGATACAAATAAATGCTGCTGAGGGTAGTTTTAAAAACTGAAAAATAGTCTCTTTTTTTTAATTAGAGAAAGTAGCTACAGGAAGGAAACAAGGTATTGGGTGCTTAGCCCAATCAGCTTTTTTTGTGTTTTTTTCCTTTCAATATTTGTAACAAAGTGAGTGACAACTTGATACGACACGAGTATATACTGAGTGATTGATGAAGCTAAAATTACTGAACCGGTTGATTGAACGAATTTTGAAAATTGTGATCGAAATAGCCAATTAACACTTTGAAAGGGTACTTTCTACAAAAATTAAACTAAACTAAAACATTACAAACATCAAACCTTGCTAATTTCAGTCAAACAGACAACAACGTCTTACGTCAACACGTGACATCTTAGTACGCGTTTATGCACTGCAAACTGGAATTAAAAACATTATGTCATCGCATGTGCTTCAATGAGTGTCCTAAGTTGGAAAGTTTAGCATTTTGCAGCCAAATTGTGTAATTTGTTGCTTTGTTTTATTATGTTGTTTGTGAAATAGTCATATAGAGTGGTTCCACAAAGTATTTATTTTAAGTTTCATAAGTGTAATAATAAATAAGTAAGTATATAGAAAACTGTTTTTTAATACGTAACGTGTGTTCACCAAATTGTCGAAATATACTAACAAAACAATTTATTCCAATAGTAAAGCTTGTTTTGGGGGCTGCGTGCACCTCATTGTGCTATTAATTTGTGCTTTGTTAAAAATCATGTCGTACTAATGGTATCATTGAGGGGTTCACATGCGTATTGTGAATTTCATGAGGGTGAAACAAAATGAGTTTCATTTCAGGAAATAGTTGTCTTTAATTCATGGCATCCAAGAAGTCGCAGCGCCTACTGAAAGTTGCTAAATTTCGAGTAAATCTGCCTCTGGAGAATGAGGCTATTCGCGCGTCGCACGCTTACACTCTACCGGAATTCCATCCACAGTAGCGAGGAACTTGAACTGCATCGAATTCAAGGAATAAGCATTAAATGTTTGAGCTATCTTATCCGTGAGTGACAACTTGATACGACACGAGTACTGAATGATTGATGAAGCTGAATTAACGGATGAATGAAGTAATTGAATGAATTTTAAAAATGTGGTCGAAAAAGTCAACTAACACATTGAAAGGGTACTTGCTTCATTAATTAAACTAAACCAACATAATAAAAGGAGCCGGCATCACGAATAATTCTACCTCCTATGTGACGTGGACTCCGCTCCAAGTCCATGCATCGGTAAAATTTGCTCCCATATTGGTGCCCCCCCCCCCCCCCCCTCGCGACTTGCGGATAAAGACTGGGGGCCAGTCTATGTACAGTCTCGCCGCGCCAAGAGAGGGCGCACACCGAAAACGTGCGGTACGTGACTGTGTGTGGAGGATGGAGTGAGCACTTTTTAGGTAACCGATCTATTCTAAAAATCCGTCAAAGTTCAATTCTCACTCACTCAGTACCTCTGAGCTCTGAGCATAGAGTAAGGGCAGATGCTCTGACTTTCCCAGTCTCATTTCGTCTCATGCTCTCACAGCACTAGTTTTCAGAGCAGATCTCCTGCAGTCGTCACCAGGGTTATACGTGAGTTACGGTATTTACTTTGCTTTGCTTTGTAACAAAAACTCTTTACTTTTATTATTCATGTTATTTTTGTTGGATTGTAAATAAATGTAGGCCTATCGTATCGGATATTGTAACGTGTTACAATACAATACAAAATAATAATATTATTATGTATTGTAATAATATTATTATGTATTGTAACACGTTATAATTATTAACAATTAATAAGGTTGCCTTCCTCAGGCACAAAGATTGTCTACTTTTATCTAGAAATCCTGAGATATCTTGCAATGGCAATGTGATTATTCTCCGATTATTTTTATGGATTGATTTATTTTGTCAAGCTATCTTTATTATGAGAATCATGATCTTTCTTCATTCATGATTCATGACATTTTTGCACTGGAGTGAATTCTGGATAGTGTGTCATTTGTGTTCCTTTTCCATGACATGATGCAGTGATTTGTTTTAAGAGCTTGTTTAAAAACCTTTAAAAAACACTTTAAACTTTAGACAACCCCTTAATCATTCATGCATCTGTTGTTTTCCTATTTATTCAGAAATCTGACTCCACTCATCATGTCATCTACTACTAAACACACTCTATCAAACTCCATGGAGGAACCCAGCACAAAACGACCTAAGGTCTCTGATGATAAGGGCCATGTATCAGCACCATTACAAGAGTTGTTTCAACAGGCAAAGGGCTTTGCCTGCACACTAATGGACCAGCAGTTTGCTAAGTGTATGGATCGTATCGACCCACTGAGACATCTGAGGGAAGAGTTTGACATACCAAAGATGAGCACCATCCCAACAGGTATGGATATATTATAACTAGTTTTTATCAGGCATGATATAGTTTTCTACTTTAGTCTGATTTCACATTTTGTTGCCTTGGGAAAAATCAGACAATTTGTGATTAAAAAGCCTGAAATGTCCAGTAGTGTACATGTAGGTCAGCCCTTGTTCTCAATAAAATATTCCAGCTTTTTCCCCATTGAACAAACAGGCCTGTATGCTTCTTTTTTTTAAAGGGCAAGGGCACCAAGGCATTTTCTTCTTTTTGGGGCATGCAATCGCCCACATTACCTCCATGAAGTATCAGGCCTGAACAAACAGATGCTTGTTTTTCAAAGTGCATGTTCACAATAACGTCTCAATGCGCTTTACAGTGGCCAATGACATTCCTTTAATCTTTCTCAGCTCCCTTGAGAGTATAATGCCCTGAGCTGCCGCGGCGCTCCAGTGGCTTTTCGTGCACAATGTCAATCTCTGGAAGTTACCCCTTTGTACTAATGGTTGAAGAGAAGCAACTTTCCCTTTGACCTCCAATGAAAGGCATCATTGACAACAAGTTTGCCAGCAATTGTTTATCTGTTTGTCTTGTTTACAGTGGACGAATCTCTAGTCAACATGGCGGATGATGGTATCTACATGTGTGGAAACTCACTTGGTCTGAAACTACGATCACTCAAGGGACTCATAGATGAAGAACTGGACAAATGGGCTAACATGTAAGACCTCAAACTTACCAACAGTCGTCTCTTTTTTTTAAACAAAAATCTTATTAAAATTATTATTTTGGCACCCCCGAACAAAGATATTGACAAAATAGGGACACTGCCAATATAGGGCTAGATAGCTCAGTAGAGCGCCGGCACGTTAATCCGGAGGTCGTTGGTTCGAATCCCACTCTAGTCAATTCTTTGTTCAACCCCAAAAATCATTTCAAAATTTACCCAGTCAGTTTCCCTTGTGGTTTATATTGATATCTATAACTATTATGCTACATGTATGTATTGGGCATGACTTTGCAGTATTCTAATAGGTTATTGGTAGTGTTGTTGAGTTTGGTATTCTACAATATCGTAGTGCTCAGCCCAAAATAATTTTGATTTTGTCATTATTTTTCTTTTCATATTTCAGGGGTGTTCTTGGTCATATGTCAGGTCGTATGCCGTGGGCCATGTCAGATGAACTCATACAGGCTAAAATGGCAAAGGTCGTAGGTATGTTAAAATGGGCATGAAACTTTCCAACCAGTTGGTGTTTTTGTTTTTTCTTAATTCTTTTTTAACCACTTTGGTTTGGTATTCCGACAAAAAATTCTGTGCTTCTGTAAAAGGACAACAATGTTCTCATAAAAACCACTGTGGATGTGGTTTTATCGTTCTCTTGTGAGAAAATCTGAGTAAGTGTTAACCTTGAATGGAAAAACCATGCCCTTAAAGACACAAAGACCAGTCTTCTCACTTGGTGTATCTCAACATATTCAAAAAATAACAAACCTGTGAAAATTTGAGCTCAATTGGTCGTCGAGGTTGCGAGATAACAATGAAAGAAATAACACCCTTGTCGCACGAAGTTGTTTGCCTTCAGATGCTTGATTTCGAGAATTCAAAATCTAATTCTGAGGTCTCAAAATAAAATTTGTGGAAAATTACCTCTCTCTCTCGAAAACTACGTCACTTCCGAGGGAGCCGTTTCACACAATGTTTTGTACTATCAACAGCTCCCCATTACTCGTTACCAAGTAAGGTTTTATTCTAATAACTATTTTGAGTAATTACCAATAGTGTCCACTGCCTTTAAGCCACTGCCCAAAATCTGGCATGGTTCATTGTATGCTGGAATTTGGGAATGTTCGGACTTGTAAACAAGCTCAATGCAATGATTAACAGCTTGTCCATTCTTTTCTGCCATATTTGAATTTGGTAAAAGGGAGATGCTGAGCATATGAATCCCAGTGCCTTCTGTTCCTTGTGTAGCATGGTAGGTGTATGTTGGTGTATGTCTGTGCACACGACACAATGGAACAATTGTGGATTATCATGTCAGCAGTTCAACTGACTGCAAACAATTTAGGGCACTCCAGAATTGTTCTGGGGAGGAAACAAAACTTCCCCCATTTCAGTCAGTTGAGACAAGTTTAGCACAAGTTTATGTACACATTACACATCATCCGACTTGAAGTTCTTAGAAAATGATTTATGTAGCTGACCCCTAATTTGAACTCAGTGGTTGTCGGAGTAGCGAGATAAAAATGAAAGAAAAAACACCCTTGTCACACAAAGTTGTGTGCTTTCAGATGCTTGATTTCCAGATCTCAAAATCTAATTCTGAATCTGAGGTTTTAATCAAACTTGTGGAAAATTACTTCTTTCACAAAAACTATGTTACTTCAGCGGGAGCCGTTTCTCACAATGGTTTATATTATCAACAGCTCCCCATTACCAAGTAAGGTTTTATGCTTAAAAAAAATTGAGTAATTACCAATAGTGTCCACTGCCTTTAAAGAATCATGTATTTTGTATAGTTTGTGTTTAAATTTATTTCTCATAAATGTCCAATTATCAGTCACCTTTATTTGTCAGTTAAATGAAAATGATTTACACTTTGACATTGATTTCTTTTTTTTTGCAGGAGCAAAGGAAAATGAAGTGGCAATTATGAATGGTTTATCGGTTAATATTCACCTTTTGATGGTAAGTGTATCATGAACTCTCCCACTCTCTTCAGACTATTCAATTTATTTTAAGCAGGGAACAACTACTGCAGTGAACTGTGTCCAGTGCACTTTTATGAACCAAACCAAACAGCATCCACCATCCAAGGTCATTCCCATAAAATGAGGGCAAGTTCCTGGCATTGTTAAATTTTTGCTGGTATTTTTGGGGACTATTCTATTCATGCTAATCAATTTTTGCGAGGCATTTAATCTCTTGCACACCATTAACTTTTTCTGCAAATTTATGGTATTGTTATTATTTGCTAGTATTTTTTAGAACTTTTGTATTCAAGGATCAGTCTTTAAGCTGTTCAATTTTTGTGGGGCATTAAATTCCTGACAATGCTTTTGTTGCAAGGCTTTATGCATTATGTCGGTTTTATGGGCATACAAGCTACATAAGGTACACTGCAGGCCTGTATGCTTCATTTTGAAAGGGCAAGGGCACCAAGGCATTTTCTCCTCGGTAAAGGGCACTACACCCAATGAGGAAACTGTAGCGTTTCAAAAGCACCTTGCCAATGACTAGGGGGCATGGAGGCAATCGCCTTGTTGCCTTTGCGAAGTATCAGGCCTACATTTGTACATGTATACACTGTCTGAATGTTCACCTCAACACACAGACACATGTACATTAGTCTGTACTGCACCAAAAACTCTTTGCCAAAATTTAGAAAATGTATAGACGATAAGACCTATGTTTACATTCAAACCTCCCTCTTTTGACAAAACACTGTACATGTCATGTTTTGCCGGGCAAAAAGAGACGTAGTCTTGGTAAGATTGCGTGTACTTTCGAGCTGGCTGCGAAAACACAAGTGATGTCAGAGGTCACATCGTCATACGCACAAAGTTATATGCAGACAGTGTTTGTCTTCAATTTCCAAGCCATCAAAATGTGTAGTGCAATTTTTACTGCGCCAATCAGAACACCTGTGTGCCTTGAGAGTTCACAAATGTCTGGATAAACAAACGTCTTCTGGGCATGTGGTTTAAAGTCGTGCGCTTTTTTGGTGTAGTGAGACGTAGAATATTGCAGCTTATACATCAACATCTTAAACTTGTTGGTGCAGTCTCTTTAATTCAGTTCAAATCACATTTATTTCCATACGGTCAAAAACACAGCATTACAGAATATAAGCATACAGAGTAGTTAATGGTTTTTACAGTCAAAGAAAATCAGTATATAGGTCCATGCTGTTCAACTTACTAGGAGAATAACAGCACTTTTTAAAACTGTTCTTTACCATTATCATATTTAAATATATATTTTTGTTGAAATATTAACTTATCAATATCTTTTCTGTTTATTAATGCAGATTTCATTTTATCAGCCTACCAAAGAACGCCATAAGATCTTGATTGAAGAGCATGCATTTCCTTCAGATCATGTAAGTACCATGAGAAACTAGGGTTGTACCCGCTGCCAAAGTATAGGGTTGGAACTGCCTCTATAATAATATCAAAGTCTTATATAGTGCACGTATCTACCAAACAAGGTACTCAAGGTGCTGAGTATAATTATACAAACTTTCAGAAATATAGGTTATTACAGTGATGAATTTGAGACCCAATTAGTTATTACCTTATAAGGGTTTACAAGGTGCTACGGCGCATACAGCACCCACAGTCAGGAACACCGGGGTGAACCCCTTCTCTTTTTGATAAGTGCTTTGTGTTACACAACACATGGGACCAACAACTTTACGTCCCATCCGAAGGACAAAGCAATGGTTAAGTGTCTTGCTTAAGGACACAAGTGTCACGGCTTGGGATTCAAACCTACTCTCTGCTGATCAAAAACACCAGAGTTTGAATTCGGTGATCTTAACTGCTCGGCCACGACACTTCCACAAGCTCCAGGCCTGGAATAACACGGAGGACACAAGAGGCCACGGCCTTTGTTCCCCTGGTCTTGGCCTTGGTGCCCATTAAAAAAATTCTCACAGATTTTAAATATTTCCAATGCAAGTGACCTTTGAAAAATGAAAATGGCCTTGCCCTCTCAAAAATGAAATCCTGGTCTAAAGCCCTGTGGTTTAGTGGTAAGACTAGATCTGCTCTTGCATGGCGAATGTCTTTGGTTCAAATTTCGTCCTTTTTACAGCTTTTTTCAAGGTGCTTATAACACATAGCACTGTAGGGTAAATCCCAGTCCATACTTCCTGCAAATGCGAAGGCTATGCAAATTTGACGTGAATTTGTCGTGTGTTTTCGCAGTGATATTCGCAAGAGAGTTGAGCACAACTCAACCTCTGCAAATTATTTGTGGCAAATATGTGACGTCAACATTCATATCGCATTCGCATTCGCAGGAAGTATGAATTGGGCTTTACACAAATAATAGTCTTTGTAAGAATGAGTACTTCAGTACTTCTCCTATGCTATGATGAAAGGCAAATTGCCCTAATCAAAACTCTGCTGCTCGAGTTGTCAGCCACTCATCACCCCGGCAACATATCACCCCACTAATACTCTCTTACCTGTCTTCAATGGTTACCTGTCTATAGTGTCTTCTTTGCAATAGTATAGTCACCTATCTTTAATGGTCATCTGTCTGTAGTGGCCAGCTGCCCATAATGGCAACCCATCCATAGTGGCCAGTGTTCTGGTGGCCACCAACCCAAAGTGTCCTCTCTTTCCATAGTGGCCACCTGTTCATAGTGGCCATCTGTTATGGGCATCTGTCAGTATTGGCCACCCGTCCATAGTGGCTGCTGCCCAAAGTGGCCCCCAGTATAATAGGGCCCTATAGGTCACCTATATGTAGTGGCAACCTGCCCAAAGTGGCCAGCTACCCATAGTGACCATCACGGTAAAGTGCCCACCTATCTGTAATTGCTACCTATCCATAGGGGCCATCTATCCAAAGGGGCCACCTGCACGTACCTCATGTCCCGTAACTGGCCACTTTATCCAGCTTTTGACTGTTATTCCATTCATTCTCTTTTTCTCAACTGCAGTATATAGCAGAGTCACAGATTAGACTCAAGGGTTTTGATCCTAAGACAAGTCTAGTCATGCTCAAATCAAGAAAGGTAAGTAATCATATCGTGTTATTTGCAAATATTTTGTTGTTTATTTATCATAGAATTATGTATGATTTTTTGTTTTTAAAAATAAAACCTGATATCTTTGATTGTACCTTGTAACACAAAGATGATGTTTCATTGACTACAATCCAGAGCAATAAAAACATCCTACAAACAGGTATTTCTGCTCGACTTCCTGGCAGTTTTATTCCAGACATCAGTTCTTGACAATACACAAATCTAAACACAGAAAAACATCTCTAGGCGAGCGGGTTTTCCAATCTTACTGTGCTGGCGCCCTCTACTGGCTGATTGGCTTGAATGTTACAATATAAGGTTAAAATGTTGAAAAGAATTAGTAAATGATGGCATAAATATATGGTACGATACACAAATCTAGACACAGAAAAACATCTCTAGACGAGCAGGTTTTCCAATCTTACTGCAGGGGGCCCCACCAGCAACTAGCTCCACTGCAGAGCTGTGCTGGCGCCCTCTACTGGCTGATTGCTTACAATAAACCATTAAGTAAAAATGAAGAAAGAAAAAAATATTTATTTTCTAATAATGCTTATCTGACAAATAATCTGATCTGTATTTTTAAGTTAAGTTACAAACACAATAACTGTCTGAATATAAATAAAGTATGACTTGATGTTGCAATTAATTGCTACAATCGAAAATTCAGGATATTGTACCATAACAAAATTGAGGGACCAATCAATCAATCAATCAATCAAAGTTCATTTGTAGAGCTCCAAAATCAAGTGTTTGTTCTCAGGCGCCAGTCAAAAACCTGGCGAACCAGTAACAATAAAGCCAACTGGTCCTGCTGGCTAGTTGAAAAAAAGTTAAGGCCAACCCCTGATGCATTGTTGAATAATTTTGAACTTCGCTAGAAAACATTTCTGTTCTTATGCCCCCATGTGGTTGAGATTCATGCCTAATGCAAAATTCATGCAAAATGTGTAATTGGTTTTTCACTATTTTCTCGTGACTGAACCAGATGGTCGATCGATCTCAAACTTCTCCAGGTTTGTCAGTTTATGTATGTGGTGGATTACATTAAGTGCTTACACTGCCAGCAACTGATTTGTTAGCAAAACCAATTCTGTAATGTTCTTTTAAGGTGATCCCCTGGCTTTCGCCTTCCATGTTGTATCGTAATTTTAGGTGAGATCCCTAGCTACACAGCAGTTAACGGTTGAATGGTTTCTGACTGGCAACCCGAACAAAGATATTGACAAATTAGGGACACCGCCAAAATACAATGTAGGGCTAGATATCTCAGTTGGTAGAGTGCCAGCACATTAATTTGGAGTTCGTTGGTTTGAGTCCCACTCTAGTCAGTGTTCAACCCCAAAATCATGAACACACAATGTAAATCACTGCAGATAAGCAGGTTGCTTGCAGACTGCAGGAAATGTGTCATCACATAGTACATCATCCCAGCCTTGTGACCAAATCTTTACACAATGCTGTTCGCCATAAAGATTGTTTGGCTCCCCGCTTACCCAATAGTTGTTAATATTGGCCGGGCCGTCTACACACTCCCAATCACCTACGCAGAAGAGAACACTTTTTTAAGCATAGAACAACATTGTTTAAAGGATTTGGGTACTTTTTCAAAATGTCCATAGATTTACATTAAACTCACAGGGTTTGAAGATAATGATAGTGGAAAGCTTCCCTTCAAATATTACTTACTGAGATGTTGTAGTTTTTGAAAAATGAGTAAAACAATGTCATGAAAATACGTTTGTAAATGATTAAAATAATTTTCATGACATTGTTTTACTCATTTCCCAAAACTACAGCACCTCAGCACGTAATATTTTCAGGGAAGCTTTCTACTATCATTATCTTCAAACTGTGTAAGTTTAGTGTAAATCTTAGTTTAGACATTGTGTTCTTTGTCCTACAAAAGTGTCATAGACCCTTTAAATTATAAACCACTAACTGTAGTGAGATGTACATTACACACACAGTTTTCATGGACATGGCCAGTATAAATGCCATTTTCAGAACGTCTATTTGGTGGGGTGGGTTTGCTCCAGTGTTGCTACCAGGCCTGGAATTACACGCAGGCCACGGAGGTCATTGCCCATGTTGCCCCTGGTCTTGGCCTCGGTGCCCTTCAATAGTTTCCCATAGACTTTAAGATTTTCAAATGGAAGTGCCCTTTGCAATATGAAAATGGCCTTGCCCTTTCAACATGTTCAAAGATAGAGGTCGCTGGTTCTAGTCCCACTCTACTCAATTTTCTTTGTTCAACCCAAAATCTTTTAAAATTTACTAACTGTTTCTAGTCAAAACAAACATGTTGACAAAACTGTAGCTTACCTTCCGTCACAAGATCATTGCAGTTGATCCAAGATTCTGATTCTGTAAGATTCTGAAAGTACACTCTATCCTCTTGTGAATGTGGGGTGGCCATAACACCTCCAATCTTTTCACATTCAAGACGAGCCTGGAGCCAAGTAAATTCTTCAATAGGTTTGAAGCAGCTGAGTTCTCGCTGGCTCCATCCAGGAGGGCAGGACACATGTACCTTGGCAGGCTGAAAACATCTCCCGTTAGATGTGTGGTGCCCAAGTAGAATTTGAACCAAGAAAATTTGTACTAAACGCAGCAAACCCATAGTCACACGATATTGTATTATCCTGTAACAGCCTGATGACATGTATTTGATGTTGGTCTGTTTTAAGTCTCCTGCAATGACTTGAGCAAGCTAGTTAAAACGTTGAGACCAATTAAGAACTCACTCCACGGCCGGAAACCGAGAAGTCTACTCCACAGTAGTTTTTTCGTCTCACGAATTTCACAAAATCTTCTCCTTAGTATTAGAATGTATAGTTCTCAAAAGAACATAATTATCTTCCCAGCAAGTGGACCCTGTTTTAAGTCGAAAAAAGATTTTGCTTTCTAAGAACGGATAATCAAGAGAAATCTGACACAGAGATGAATCAATAAAATGTCATTGTGAAGGTCATGGTCTTATATAAATTAAAACCAAAGATTTTGCTGAAGAGTGGCTGCAAGTAAAGTAAGAAACCTTTGAGGCTATGCGACCACAGGTCCTAGCTCCATGATGCGACTGACAGCAACATGATGATACATAACGCCCAAGTGGAGCCTTGTCATCTCATGATTGGATTGTAGGCCTACTACAAACAGGCGATGTGCCATTACATTGCTTACGTCAACCAGGCAACTTGGTTACTTTGAACTTGCATTTTTAATAATACTAATAATAATTTTTGTTTAGTCTGATTCAAGCTCTTGCGTTTAAAGGTGTTATACTGTTAACTTTAGACCAGTGAAGAATTCCCTATAAGTCAGCCTGCAAAGAAATAGTATCCGCTGTACAACCAATCTGACGAAAAACCTTTTAGTCATCGGCATAAAGTAAACATTTTTAACTTTTCAGGAAGATCGTTAACAAATAATGTAAAATGTTGTGGATGAAAAACCATCCACAACTACTCTATGTTTTATGCCAACCTGTACATTGTAGGTCAGAGAAAAGGGACCCATTTGACATTTGACATTGTTCAATGTTTTCCGTTTAAAAAAAGGAGCTACATGTTCAACTCTTAAACAAAACCATACTTCTGTTTTTTATTACCCATGTAGTTTTCGTATGGGCGTATGGTGATGATCATATCATACTGAAAGGAATGGTCTCTTTAGGGCTAAACAATGATGATTTCATCCTTGTACCAAACTTGTACTTTGTATAATACCTTTAAAGGAACATGTTGCCTTGGATCGGACGAGTTGGTCTATGAAACGCGTTTGAAACCGTTTGTTTTGAAATGTATATGGTTAGAAAGATGTTTTAAAAGTAGAATATAGTGGTCCACACAAGTATCACTCAAAATTGCACGGGTTTCATTTTACGTCGCGAACTAACAATTTTTTTTTGACTCCCATAAATGCCCGACCGTGTTTGTCGACGAGGTAAAACGAAAACCACGCAATTCCAAGGCATATTGGTGTAGATCATTTTATTCTACTTTTAAAACATCTATCTAACCATACCGACTTTATAACAAACGGTTACAGAACTCTTTTCAAAGACCAACTCGACCGATCCAAGGCAACGTGTTCCTTTAAGGTTGTATACATACTTGTAGCACAACTCTCATAAGTTTACGGATCACTGCCCGAGTTGAATGATTTATTATTTAACTAATTCAATTATAAACTCAGCCAGTTGAGTTGAGTTGGCATGGCAGTGTTCCGGTTTTATGTTTGGCGTTGCCATGGATTCCAATGGTTGCAAAACAGCGATCGATAAAATTTTACTAGTGTTGCAAAGCTTACACATTTTAATATGGACAAAATATTTTAAGTTTGGTTTAGGAGGGAGTTTTTTTTTTGGGGGGGGTGAACCCATCTGTCTGGAGAGACAGTGGAGATTAATAATAATATTATAATAATAATAAACGTATAACGTTACTTTTCCAAAGGATACAAAGCGCCAATTATTTTTACTGCAAGGTGAGTGGGACGAAGATTTTGAAATATGAGTTCTAATCCTTAGCACACCGTGTAATGGTTTACATGGTGCACATACGATAATAGCTCTTTTGGAATACATGAAAGAGATCATTCATTTAAAACCATAGCACTGAAATAATTTAAATTTAGACATACTGTATACTATAACACCACTACAAAAAGCTTAACTAATTAAATTAGTTTAATTACTTCAATTTTGTCATAAATGTTTACTACAGACAAAAATGTTTTGTTTGAATACACTGGGTTTCACTAACCTTGCCACTTAGCATTTTGTGTACATGAATAAGGGAATCAATGTGTGGTGAAGAGGTTTCAACTAATGGTTTAATCCCAACGAGGCCTGGTTCTTGATAATTTTAACGAGACGAAGTCGAGGTAAATTATAAAGAACCAGGCCTCGGCGGGTTTAGACCACTAGTTGAAAACCGATTCAACACATTTTGATTCCAATTCATAAAAACCTTTTCGGTCAAAAACATCATCACTTTTTGGTCAAAAAGTAAAATAAATGCAAAAATTATAATTGTTAAATGATTTCTTTCAACACAACACCCCTCCAGCTACGAATGGTACAGCCCTCCGCTTCCCTCACGTAAACAACTCCTTATAAGGGAATGCTGTGGGCGTTGCGCGTATCGCGTGATGTGGCACAACTGTTCCAGCCATTGCTCTCGACCAATAGGAATGAAGAAACTGTCTTATAAGAACATGTGCAAGGTCGCGTGTCGCGCCCATAAATTAACACTTTTTACCGGTCATTAATAATAGGTTTATTCACACCCACTTGACGCACTCTCCACCAATAGGGGTCGAGAAACTGTCTGGGGTATTTATGAATAAATGTTTGAGGACCCAGTGACACATTGTTTGTATTGTTTGGACTTTGGGGTTTTTCAGCGATCTATTTGGAAAGTGGAGATTTCTCTGCTCTGTTGAAACAGATCTGCCCAATTTCATAAAACTGTTCAAGGGAAGGAACCTGTTGGTAATTGTCAAAGACCAGTCTTCTCACTTGGTGTATCCCATCATAACCATAAAATAACCAGCCTGTGAAAATTTGGGCTCAATTGGTCATCGAAGTAGCAAGAAAATAATGAAAGAAAAAATACCCTTGTTGGTCAACTTGTGTGCTTTCAGATAGGAACAAAAGACTTCTAGCTAGAAATCTTTTATTACTTTAGTGAGAAATTACCTCTTTCTCAAAAACTACATTACTTCAGAGGGAGTCGTTTTCCACAATGTTTTATATTACCAACAGCTCTCCAATGGTCATTACCAAGTCAGTTTTTAAGTTAATATTTGTTTTGAGTAATTACCAAACGTGTACCTTCCCTTTAGAGGCAGTGGACACTTGGTAATTACTCAAAACAATTATTAGCATAAAACCTTTCTTGGTGACAAGTAATGGGGAGAGGTTGGTGGTATAAAACATAGTGAGAAACAGCTTCATCTGAAGTGCCATAGTTTTGGAGAAAGAAGTAATTTTCCACGAATTTGATTTTGAGACCTCAAGTTTAGAATTTGAGGTATGAAATGAACCATCTAAACGCACACAACTTTGTGTGACAAGGGTGTTCTTTCATTATTATCTCACAACTTTGATGACCGATTGAGCTCAAATTTTCACAGGTTTGTTATTTTATGCATATGTTGAGATACACCAACTGTGAAGGCTAGTCTTTGACATTTACCAATAGTGTCCACTGCCTTTAAGCAGAAATACATGTACTGCATAGCAAATAAAAATGAGTTTGCCACCAGATGCAACAATGCAAACTTGGTTTAAATTTGGCTGGTTACCAGTTTCTGTTAAGCAAGATTCGTATGTGCTAAGCAAGTTTTATGCTTACATGCTTTGATGAAATTGTTTTCCCCTTGAAAATAAAACCCCTTAGGCCTAATTTGACAAGCTCAAAATGACTGAATGGTGTGCTTATAAAACTATGTGATAATAATAATCAATATTCTCTTTTGAGCAACATTAATGTACTTTTCCCTCAACTCTCGATCACTAGGCCTTTATTAATCCTAGGCCCAAATTCATAAAGGTTAAAGGCAATGGACACTATTGGCGATTACTCAAAATTATTGTTAGCTTAAAACTTACTTCATGTACTTGGTAACGAGCAATGGAGAGCTGTCGGAAATTTAAAATATTGTGAGAAATGGCTCCCTCTGAAGTAACAAAGTTTTTGAGATAGAAGTAATTTCTCACTAAAATATTTCAATTTAATTCGAGACCTCAACTGAGGTATCGAATTCAAGCATGTGTATAAGCACACAACTTGTGGTATAAAGTTGTTTTTTCTTCCATTATTTTTCCAAATTTTCACAGGTTTGTAATTTTATGCATACATGTATGTTGGGATACACCAAGCGAGAAGACTGGTCTTTGACAATCACCAACGGTCTTCAGTGGTTTTAGGCAGACAATTCTGCTGAGCAAATTTCTTTGCTAGGCAAGATAATCAGTGATATAGTCGTACATGTACGTATTGCAATTGTAACCTTATGGTAGTCTAGCTGGTAAGCTATTTCTTAAGCAAGATTTGTTTGTGCTTAGCAAGCTTTTTGTGCTTACAGGGTGAAATTGTGCCCAGGTGACCTCAATCTTCCAATATCCTCCTCTTCTCTTTTACTCCACACCACATTGTTGTCAATGCCTGACACAGTGAAAAGCAAATGTTATTGGTCCCAAGGCCCTCAGCCCTTCTAAATTCTTCATTAATTTTTGGTATAATGGATTTTTATGGAGGTTCAGGGTTAATGGCGGGTTGTATGTGATACTGGTAAAAGGCCTAGGAGGTTTTACATACATAATTAGAGAGGTTTCGCAAGTCTACGGATACACATACAGATACCGATATGTCAACACTTTGTGTATTCACGTGACGTGTATCCGAGACTATCGTATTTTGCACACACTTTAGCAATGGTCACAGGAGCTCATTTGCGTTGTAGAAAAACGGATACTGTTTTGCACACTTTTATTTGTCTTTTTGTCCCAGATCAAAAACATTTCCAACGGAATTGCTTTCACTGGTGTCGTGCTCGATATACATGTAGACAGAAAATTGTTAGTCATCTGCAAGCAAAACGATAAAAATGCAGTGTAACACGGGGTCTCTATCGGTCATGCTTGTCGGAAAAACACTATGATGAATGCGAACTCCCTCAAGTGACACATATTTTGTGAAACAAAATCCAAGTGGCTGACGTGAACGGAAACCTCTCTATTGTTACAATCTATGCTACTTTTTAACAGTTTAGTTTGATCAATCACTAGTGTCATTGAAGTGATTCTTGTTTGCAAGATGATGGCAGTGCTGATTCACTGATCGATGAATGTGTGTAGATCATTGGTACTTTTATGCCACTGATTGCTTACACACTGCTGGGGCCAAATTATAACATGGATAATTAATCCAGACTGAAGCCCATAGCATACCACAATTCCAACCAGCTCCATTTGTAGGCGCCATCCCATTTTCCCAATTCCTGAAGTCAACGTCAGTTGCTCCATCCTTGCACTCCCAGGTGCCTTTAAAGATAAGGACAGACATCAAAGTGGACTTAATGTCACTTTTTTCATCTTCTCATTTTTAAATAAATGGAGATTTGTAATATGCTTTGATTGCCCAACAACCCAACACATTTCAACACAATTGATGGATTGCAATAACGTCACAAATTGCCAACAATCCTTTCGTTACGGCTGACACTCTCCATTTCTGAGATAAAACATCAAAGTTGAAACTGCAAAAACTTAATGGGAAAATAGAATGAGCAGGGCCCAATTTCATGGCTCTGCTTACCGCTGAATTCTGTGCTTTCGATCACGATTCCCCGCTCACGTGCAAGCGCCGAATTTCTGCGCTATCCTTGTAAGCGTAGAATGCCTAGTAACGTGGAGTACACACGCGCAGAAGCCCAAATTCGCCGCTAACCAGTGAAATACGCTTGCCGTAAGCACAGAATTCCCTGCTTCCGTAAGCGCCGATTCTGTGCTTACGGTAAGCAGAGCCATGAAATTGGCCCTGATTGCAAACTGCCTACCAACCAAAGGGACCTATGGTTTAAATGCAAACAACAGTTAATGACCCATCGTTTCCACCATAGCTGTCGACATGCTTAAAGGCTAAAGTGGAAAACTAAATGTTAAAAACAATCAAATACGGGAAACATTTGCCATTCAGAGTGGATTAGGGGGTATGTTGGTCATGTTAAATCCAGCGATTAAGTTTGTCTGGGTTTTAGATAGTGTTTTTTCTGAAACTGTGCATTCTATACAGTATCCCAAGATCAGGCAAGATCGGGGTTGCTGGAATACACACTGTGGTTGAATAATAAAGTAACGTTGAAAAACACATTTGAAGTTTATTGAATAACACCAACACATTAAACTTGCGTTACGGTCGTTACATTAACAGGCCTGTATGCTTCGCTTTTGTAAAAAGGCAAGGGCACCAAGGCATTTTCTCCTTGGTAAAGGGCACTCTATGCGAAAATTGTAAATTTCTACTGGAGCATTTCAAGGGCACCAAGGCAATGACCAGGGGGCATGGAGGCAATCGCCTTCGTTGCCTCCTTGTTGTATCAGACCTGCGGTAGTATGATTTGCCTATAAATGTACAATCAGCATCTGATATGTCCAGACACTTTTTATTTCATTGATTGCTAAATCTAAAATTAAATAATTGGCACTCACCTTCTTCTTGAATATCAGTGCAGTCAATCCAAATATAACCATCTGTGATGGTCCAGAGGTGGCCGTGCTCCTCCAGAGAAATTGGGGTGGTCATCACGCCCCCAATCTCAATGCATTTATTTTTTGCATTAGCCCATTGAAGGGGCTCATCAATAACCTTGTAGCAGTGATTTTCCCACTTGCTCCATCCTGCTGGACAAGTTTCCTTTGTAGCTCTACGGAAACATCTCCCGCTAGCTTTGTAATAATCAGGCATTAGATAAACAAAGATGAGTAAAAGCTTCACCACTTTCAAGTTTAGTGACGCCATGGCTTTGTGTATTATAAATATTTGGTTTCACTGTGTAACCGTTACTGCAATTTTGTTCTGGATGTGTTACCCGACTCGACGATCAAAGTGTTTGCAAGTATGTAGGTATTCAAGTTCCATGTATTTGAGGTAGTGTATACCAGAGGTGTGCGCATGTAGGTCGTGAACGCACATTATTTGTTCAAATATCTTGTCTTTTGTGTTGAACATGGAGGTTTGAGCTAATCCTTTTGCTGTTGTAGGTCATCCCAGCAACAGTAATTAGCTGTTTTGCTTCGCAGAGCGAAAAAGCTCTTGTTTTCGTTAAAGTGTTTTTAGCTGTTTCATAGCGTTTATTTAAAAACATAAAAAAATTATTATTATTATTATTATTATTATTATTATTATTATGTTTTTTTTTTTTTCAGACTTCCGGAAGTCATTTAAATAACGCATGATTCGTTCTAAATTGTATAGTTCTAAAAGAGCAATTTGCAAGGAAACTTTCAATGATGAAAATAACGCTTAGTGTGTTTTATGTAAGCGCCGCTTTGCATAGTTCCTGATACGTTGTTACATGTAGGTCATCTAAGAAACAGTAATTAGCTGTTTTGCTTCGCAGAGCAGAACGATCTTGTTTTTGTTTGAACAACCCCTCCACTTCACTGGACTCATTTAAGACTGCCCTCAAAACCCACTTGTTTTGATCCATCTAAGCTTGATTACAGTCTCGGCTATTTCATCTCACATGTCGTTTGTTATCGTACACTTACTTTGTTATGGTCATTATGTAGTGTTTTTAATTACTTTTACGTTTCAGCGCTTAGAAACCCTGTATTAAGAGCTACCTAAATGTGTGTTATTATTAACTGAACTTAAAGACACTGGACACCTTTGGTAATTGTCAAAGACCAGTCTTCTTACTCATCACAGTCTTCTCACTCATCACTTGCTGTATCTCAACTAACGCACAAAATTACAAACCTGTGAAAATTTGAACTCAATTGGTCGTTGAAACTGCGAGATAATAATGGAAGAAAAAATACCTTTGTCACACGAAGTTTTGTGCTTACACACAGATGCTTGATTTCGAAACCTCAAAATCTAATTCTGAGGTCTTAAAAACAAATTCAAATATTTTAGTGGAAAATCACTTCTTTCTTGAAAACTACGTCAGAGAGAGCCGTTTCTCAAGATGTTTTATGCTATTAACAGCTCCCCATTGATCGTTAACAAGTAAGTCTTTATGCTAACAATTATTTTATGTACATGTAATTACCAATAGTGTCCGTGCCTTTAAAAGATCTCAAACTTCTACAGGTTTTTCAGTTTATGTATGTGGTGGATTACATAAAGTGCTTACACTGCCAGCAACTGTTTTGTTAGGAATAAATGTTTTACATTATTGGTTGATTTATACAGGATGAACAGGCAGTGCACATGTCTGATGTGATAGATACAATAGAGCGTGAAGGAGACAGTATAGCTGTCATTCTACTACCAGGCGTGCAGTATTACACCGGACAAGTATTTGACATGGAGGCAATAACCAAGGCTGGACATGAAAAGGTAAAGAAAAATGTCAAACTTAGTTTAAAGATGAGTGTAAGCTTGTATTTTGTTGTGCTATTACACTTCCACCACTCCAGTAGCCGATTTCACAAAACTTTATGCAACTGCGTGAGTCCTCTTGTGCAATGTTTATGAAGCAACTTGCGCCGTAAACATTGCGCAAGTGGACTTACACAGTTGCGTACAATTTCGTGAAATCGGCTGCTGGCTCACATGCCATCCCAGTTACACAATGCTCACCCAGACACCAGTGTCCAGACTGGCTGTCTGGGAGTTGTCAAGTTTTAGTATACACATATTGACTGGCAACGAGGTAACTAGTATATGTCTATTCCCACGAGGGACTTTGAGTGACCAGAGGAGCGACCTATTTCCCCAAGGCCGAGAGCCGATGGAAATAGGCCCCTCTTCTGGTCACTCACAAGCCCGAGGGGGAATAGACAGACACTAGTTACAGAATTATACCAGTCAATATGTGTTTTATAACACAGCTCGGTCTTAAAATGTCAAATAAGAACAGAAAAAGGAATTTTGTAGTTTGTTCATGTTTCAAGTCAAGAGAGGACGCTGTTACCGCAGGCACTATTTGCAAAGACTAGTGCCCGCTCTGGTACTTTCCCCGCAAAATACGCGCGCGCGATCACTAGCCTATATTAGTTCATCCCATGTGACCGTGTTTCAGCCAACCAGAATACTGAAAAAGCAAGAGGTGTGTTATAATGGTTTTTAATGACCTCTCACCACACCCATCCTCACTAGTAGCTAACTTCGCTGCTAATTTGTAGCTAACAGCAAAAATTTGTTGCCGTGTGAATGCAAAAATAGTAAACTTTGTTGCTAACTTCGCTGCTAACTTTCCTGCTAACTCCAAAAATTAGCATCAAAATATTTAGCAACAAAGTTAGCAGTGAAGTGGCTACTTGTGTTAACATGCACACTGACCATCCTTTTTTTTTTCATTTCTAACACATAACTAACAAACAGAATAGTTTTTTTCTAAATGAAAGTTACCTACTTGTTTTGTGTTTTGGTTTTTTTAGGGGGGGTTGTTCATTGGCTGGTAATAATCTGATTCCGTGACTGTTTGCTCAACTTTGTATTTTACAGGGTTGTATCGTCGGCTTTGACCTGGCCCACGCAGTAGGAAACATTGAACTCCAACTACATGACTGGGATGTAGACTTTGCTTCATGGTGCACGTACAAAGTGAGAACAAGTACAATATTCATATGTATAATTCAGGTTTATTAAAGGCAGTGGACACTATTGGTAATTACTCAAAATAAATATTGGCAGAAAACCTTACTTGTTTATTTGGTTTGCGGTAACACCATGTGTGTATCTACTTGCCAGGTAGAGTTGTTCTTAGAGAACTGTCTTGCTTTATTCTACTGCCGCGGAGTAGACAATCAGAGGTTCAGGGGACTCCTCAGTTCTGAAAAGAACTGTCCTGCTTTTTAACTATTACTTTTTAACCTACTTGGTTAGGAGTAATGGGGGAGAGGTTTGATAGTATAACACATTGTGAGAAACGGCTCCCTCTGAAGTATCGTAGTTTTCAAGAAAGAAGTATTTTTCCACGAATTTGATTTTAGACATCAAATTAAGAACTTGAGGTCTCAAAATCAATCATCTGAAAGCACACAACTTCTTGTGACAAGGGTGTCTTTTTCTTTCATTATTATCTCGCAACTTCGATGACCAATTGAGCTCAAATTTTCACAGGCTTGTTATTTTATGCATATGTTGAGATACTGAAAATACAGTGTCCAGTGTCTTTAAACAAACAAACCACACAATAAACATACAAACAAACTTAAACCTCATGGCCAAGGGAGTGAATAACATTTAAAATTCAGAAAAAAGTGAAATATTACAATTTTTAGTATCTATTAAATTGGTGCTAAAATAGAGGATACAAACTGCCTCTAGCTACCGGGCAACCTTGGTGGTCTAGTTGGTAGGACATACTGCTATAGATTGACAAAGGTCGTAATATGCCTTCGATTTTTTTTCACAGGAGTCAGGAAAATTACTGAGTATACAGTGCTTACACACATAGGTGCATGGGTAAAACCAAATAGTGTTCTTCATCCCTGATGCAAATTTAACTTCTGTTAAAATGTTGTTGTGAAACAGATTTATATTTTTTTAAATGAAAGGACAGAGCTGCCTAAAAACCAACAGTTATTTAATAGATGTTATTCCAGTGCAACCATGTTTTTTAATTTTTTTGGGGTATTTTGTCTGTTTTATTACAAGTATTTGAATGGTGGTGCTGGGGCCTTAGCAGGTGCTTTCCTTCATAACAAGCATGCTGCAAATACACGCCCAAGGTAAGCCTACTCACCTTTATTTTGGATAATTATTTTGTATGTTGTTGACTCCCATGTTTAACGCACAAACTTTAAAGTTCAACATATCTCGGAAACTTTTCATTGGTTACATATCACCTTTATTTTATATAATTATTTTGTATGTTGTTGACCCCCATGTTGAACGCACAAACTTTAAAGTTCAAAATTTCTTGGAAACCTTTGATCTGAATTATTTATTTCTCTTGAGACATTAATTTGTTTTTCAGTGCGTAATGTGAAGCCATTTAAAGGAACACGTTGCCTTGGATCGGACGAGTTGGTCTACACAAAGCGTTTGTAACCGTTTTTTTATAAAATGCATATGGTTGGAAAGATGTTTTAAAAGTAGAATACAATGATCCACACAAGTTTGCCTTGAAATTGCGTGGTTTTCCTTTACTGTGCGAACTAACACGGTCGGCCATTTATGGGAGTCAAAAATTTGACTCCCATTAATGGGCAACCGTTTTAGTCGAGGAGGTAAAAAGAAAACCGTGCAAATTCGAGGCATGTTTTTGTGGATCATTGTATTCTACTTTTACAGCATCTTTCTACTCATATGCATTTTATAAAAAAATGATAACAAACGCTTTTCGAAGACCAACTCGTCCGATCCAAGGCAACGTGTTCCTTTAACATTGTAAGTGGAAATTTGATGGATAAGGTGGTCAAAACAAAAAACTATTCTGAATTGCCCCTTACTCAATACAGTCAGTCCTTGTGGTTCATAAGATCTTGATAAAGAATTATTGAGCAAAGCTTCTTATTAGTGTGAATTTCTTCAGGCTCACAGGTTGGTGGGGCCACCAGATGAACACACGGTTTGACATGAGTAATGGTGAGTACAACAATTGTTTACCTGTTTTCACATTTATACTTCTTGGGGTGGATTTCACAAAGACAGTCCTAACTTAGGACTAGTCCTAGGCAATGCTAAGAGATAGGACCAGTCCTAACTTAGGACCAGTCCTATCTCTTAGCATTGCCTAGGACTAGTCCTAAGTTAGGACTACCTTTGTGAAATCCACCCTTGATAATTTAAAGGCACTGCAGCCGATTTCACAAAACGCTAGGATTAATCTTATCTCGAGTTAGGACCAGTAACCCGCTCTAATTTAGGATGGGTTCAATGTGTCCTACGTCTTGAGATACGGAACTTAACTCATCCTCAGTGCTAAGATGAATCCTAAGTTGGGAAGAGTTTGGTGAAATCGATGGCTCGGCTCAAAGCAAATACTAGCATAAAATCTTACTTGGTAATAAGCAACAGAGAGCTGTTGTTAATGTAAAACATTGTGAGAAACTACTCTCCCTGAAGTAATGTGGTTTTTGAGAAAAACGTAAGTTTTTCACAAAAATATCTGAATTTGAAACACTTTTAGGTCTTTTTCAAGTATCAGAAAGCACACAAGTTTTGGCAATTTTTGCCATTTCGATGAGCTAAGGTTTCACAGATTTGTTATTTTATGCATATTTTGTCAGATTTTAATGAAGGACACGCAGCAGAATCAGAATCTCACAGTGCATCAGACAGACAATAAAGCTAACATGTACACATGGTAGGCAAATACTGTTTGGTTCGATCATTAAAAAGCACAAACGAGTAATTTTTCCACTGTGCGGTCATCACTTGTGCGCCCTCTAGTTTTTATATATTACTCTATGGATTTGACCAATATTAATTCTACTATTGCTTACAGAGATGGATCTAGCACCAGGCATAGCTGGCTACAGAATCTCCAATCCTGGATTCCTTTCTGTCATTCCAGTCAAGGCTAGCCTAGAGGTAGATTTCTTTCTAATCAACATTCACATTTTAACTTGTGGACATCCTTCTATTGATGTATAATGTTTTTTAAATTTGTTGTATAGACTTGTAAAAAATATAGAATTTTAATATATGGCCAGGGATATGAGAACTGAAGGCCTTCTGGCTGCAGTCACTCACTCACTCAGTCAACCCACGTTTTGAAGTTGCTGCATGTTTGAGTCGGGCTCTGTGTCTGACACGCCACACAACTCTATCCTGCAGACAGCTGATTAGTTCCTCCCCCCCCCCCCCCCTTGTTGATTACTCCTGCATCTTTAATTAGGGTCTCGAGCATGGTCTTGGTGGGTCTTCCGGGGCCGCGCCTGCTGTGAGTGGGCTCCCACACGATGGCTTTATTGGCTGGAAGCTCTGGGTGCCGTAAACAGTGACCAGCAAGGCGCTCCTTGGTCTTCTCACTCAGTGGGGGATATTACCATAGAGCTCCAGGTTGGTGACTGATGGGATCCCTCCAGGAGACATTCTAGTAGTTGCACATCTAGCAATGCACAGAACTTGGGAAAGTACCGAGTATTCAGTGCTTTTATAAATACATATCGGTGTAAAAAGGATAAAAATATATTATATTATATACTTAGTCATCAACAGACAGAAATACTTTGTAAACAGATAAACATTTATATTGATTTTATTTATTCCAGGTTTTCTCCAAGACATCGATGGCAGCTTTGCGGAAGAAGTCTGTCCTGTTGACTGGATACTTGGAGTATCTCATTAAGCTTCACTTTAGTAGACCAAAACCATCTAAGACTCCTGATGAGAGCGGCAAGGCCACTGACGATGGCGACCAGATCTATATTGACATCATTACCCCAAGGTAAATGTGCTTATATATAAGATTTGGTTTGAGGCATTGTACGGTGAGGTAACTCCATGTGTGCATCTACTTGCCAGTTAGAGTTTGTTCTTAGAGAACTGTTTTTCTTTATACTACTACCGCGGAGTAGATTTATTCGGACGTTCTAAAAAGTTCTGAAAAGAACTGTCCTGCTTTTTAGCTACTACCCGGGCGGAAGGTATAGAAAATTGGCTTGAACTACTATTTTAGCTTATAGGATCAGAATTAACTGCACTACCGCGGAGTCAGTTCTTGAATTGGTCTCAACGTTTCGGCAAACTTTTCGTCAGAGGTGGTCGGGTTGGTGTAGTGGTATCGTTCCTCCCCTTCCATCTCTAAGATCCCAGTTCTAGGCTGACAAAAGCGATTACCTCCATGCCTCCTGGTCATTGCCTTGGTGCCCTTGAAATTCTACATTAAAAATTTACAATTTCCTTTTAGGTGCCCTTTACAAAGAACAAAATGCCTTGGTGCTTTTGCCCTTTCTAAAGCGAACATACGGGCCTGCGGTTGAAATCATGCGGTTGATTGGGTTTCATCCCTTTCTGTCTGAATGAGTTTTCCCTGGAATAAGGCTCTGGGAATTTACTCCTTATTCTAAAACTGAAACTTCCTTCCTTGTGGTCTCTCCATTGGATTCTTGGCTAGTATAGAGATTAAGAAACTTTTCTGCGGTTCCGTGGCTTCATTCAGAATAAATGAAATGAAATGAAGTCTGTAGTCTTTCTGCAGTGTTCTGGGCAAAGGGACTTGTTCAGGGCAGGTCTAAAGGTCTTCCTTGTCAAGTTTAGGTCATGTTGGAATGGGAAGGTACAGCTGTTGCGAAAATTATTATGTAGAAATTTGGCTATAGCTGTATTCGCCAATTCGGCAGGGCCCTAGACTTCTGGGTATGTCGCAAGTGTTTAAGGGCAACTCTCAAGAATTATGTTTCATGGTAATTCACAAGTATTTCTGGGCAAATACTTTATAGCAAGTCTCGGTCTTTCATGAGGGCAAGTTCATGTCTTTAAAGGCATCACTGTTAACACTGTAATCGCTGTTAACATAAAAACTTACTTGTTAACGATCAATAGAGAGCTGTACATGTAGGCTGCTTCTGAAGTAACGTAGTTATCAAGAAAGAACTGATTTTCCAGAATTTGATTTCGAGACCTCAGAAATTGATTTAGAGGTCTCGAAATCAAGCATCTGAAAGCACTCAGCTTCGTGTTTATTCTTCCACTATTATCTCTCAACTTGGACGACCAATTGAGTTCAAACCTTCACAGGTTTGTTATTTTGTGCATATGTTGAGATACAACAAGTGAGTAGACTGGTCTTTGACAATTACCAAAGGTGTCCAGTGCCTTTTTTTCCGAGAGCCAAATATGCCTTTACTAAAGACTATTCCTCATGTTGGTGGCCCTTGTACATGCACTTTAAGAATCTATTGTCCTGTTACAGAATTTGAACTGGCCTTTCAAAACTAAATTAACTAAATATTCAACAAGAATGATCCTTTAACGGATAAAATTACTAAAATTCTTTTTTTAATTGTGTTGTTATATAGCAATGTAGCAGAGAGAGGTTGTCAGTTGTCTTTGTTATTTAACACCAATGTGGATGAAATATTGACCCAGTTGATGAAGAGAGGTACCCTGGTGAGTAGAAGTGTTCAACTTGTAGTCATGGAAAGGTTGCGGTAACACCATGTAATGACCATCTCTAATCGAGTTGGGGTGGTTCTGAAAAGAACTTTTGGTTTCAACTCCACGTTTTGATCAGTATGCCAGAAAGTTTTCTCCAGAAGACGATTAGAGCCACCCCAACTTATTTAGAGTTAGTCATTACATGGTGTTACCGCAAACTTTTCCATATCGTATATTTCCAGCATGCAAAGTGTCAAATCCTACTTGACTTTTAGTTACATTAGAATACCAGCCTGGAAAAAGCCCTAACGCTCCCAACCAACCCTAGGGGTGGTTTTCACAAAGAGTTAAGACTAGTCTCGAGTTAGGACGAGGCTAACTTTAGGATCTCCTAAGTTAGGACTGGTCATAACTCTTTGTGAAATCGACCCCTGACCTCGTAACCCTAACTCTTACCCTAACCCTAACCCTCTCCACCACACCCTAACCTCAACTCTCCCCACTACACCCACATCTTTGTGGGGTCATGGAGGGCACATCGCTTTGATGACAGTTTTTCTGAACTTTTGCCCCTGCTAACAAAGAGTTGTGTCCAAAGTTTCAATATAAAATAAATAAATAACACTTCTCTTAAAGGGTCTGGGTACTTTTTGTACATGTTGTAGGACACAAAACACAATGTTTACAGATTTACATTTACCTTACACGGTTTAAAGATAATGATGGTAGAAAGCTTCCCTTAAAATATTACTTACTGAGGTGCTGTAATTTTGGAGAATGTAAATGAGTAAAACAAGTAACGAAAATTATCTTGGCATGTAGAACGTGTTTTCGTGACACTGTTTAATCGTGTCTCAAAAACTACAGTAATATTTTAAGGGAAGCCTTCTAGAATCATTATCATCAAACTGTGTAAGTTTAATGTAAATCAAAACAGAATTTACTGATAATTTCATTTTCCTTCCAGTGTGATGAAAGAAAACCCAACGTCATCCGCATTGCTCCTACCCCACTTTATTCAAAGTTCGAAGATGTCTGGCGTTTTGTTCAAATACTCCGAGAAATTGTCAAGTGTATGCGATTGCAAAAGATGGCTCGCAGTTCAGATGAGCTGGATTGAACTGGATTAAAAAGTACTGTAATCAAAATACATTGCTATATTTTTTATGTGCACGTTTTTATTAGATTAGTTTAATTTTGAGTCTGAATCTCCTTTCACTTGGAATCTTCTTTCGCTTTGGTTTGTTGAAGTCTAAGTCACATGATTGACGTCTTAAAGGATTTGGGTACTTTTACAAAATTTCCATAGATTTACATTAAACTTACAGGGTTTGAAGATAATGATAGTGGAAAGCTTCCCTTCAAATATTACTTACTGAGGTGCTGTAGTTTTTGAGAAATGAGTAAAACAATGTAATGAAAATACGTTTGTAAATGCTTCAAGTAATTTTCGTCTTATGAGACAAAAATTATTTTCATGACATGTAGTACTCATTTCCCAAAAATTACAGCACCTCAGCATGTAATATTTTCAGGGAAGCTTTCTACTATCATTATCTTCAAACTGTGTTAGTTTAGTGTAAATCTGTGGACATTGTGATTTTTGTCCTACAAAAAGTACATACACCCTTAGACTAGTCGTGAGTTACTTGGTTCAAGTCTCAGTCAAAATCACAAATCATGTTGGTCCTGATGGGAGACAAAGCCACCTGTCACTTTGGTCCTGGTGGAAGTGTAAGTCAAGAGCCACTTAGTTTGAGTCTGAGTCAAAGTCATGAGTCAACTAGGTTCATGTCCAATAGTGACAAGTCACTTGGGTCATGTTGGAGTCTAAGTCATGAGTCGCTTGGGTCCACTTGAAGACCAAGACACCAGCCACTTTGTTCAAGTCACTTGGGTCTTGGTGGAAGTCCATGTCACAAGTCACTTGGTTCAAGTCTGAGTCCAAGTCACAAGTCTCTTGGGGTTGGGGAGAGATAGATACGTATACGTTTATTTAATGTTGCAAAAAGCATACATAGTGTTTAATACAGAGTGCTAAAATATGGTCAAAATGATAGTAAATATAAAAGTGATGCAACATTTAGGTCCGGGGAGAAGCACAGCTTTTGTTCCCCAGCCTATGAACGGACAGACAAAAAAAAGACATACATTGTACATTAAAGTACAGGACAAGACGGGACCAAACAAAGTCATGAGTCACTTGGTTCACTTGTGACGATGGTGACAAGTGTATTCTTCAATTATTTAAGTACTAGTTTTCTTCTTTAGAATTGTTGGAAATAGTTTAGGGTTTTTACAATGATATATTTTTGTATACACTTTTACAAATTATTTGATGATGTGAAAATAATGAATTTTAATCACTCAACAATGCTGTGTTAAATCATTTGTATTTAACCACAAAATGCTTCCAATTGTGGCTCAAACGAATCATTATTTCCACAAATAAAGTAGAGCTATGTTTTAATTATGAGACCCAACGCCTTGGTGGTTTTAACAGGGCAAATTGGCTCAATCTGCAACTAACCAGAAACACCCATTATTTTGAGTAATTACCAATAGTTTCCACTGCCTTTAAAGTTTTACAATGTTAAATTTGCATCGGGATAAAGAATATTAATTTGGTTTTTACCCATATACATTGATGTGTGTTAGCACTGTATACTCAGTACTTACCCGAGTTCTGTGAACAAAATCAAAGGCATATTATTTGGGTGGGATTCGAACCCACAAAGTTTATTGTTTACTTCTATAATGTGAAGTCTGAATGGTAGTAAAGTATGATTACATTTTAATGCCAACATGTGTAACTGTTGGTTTTTTATTTGGTAGGGGTAGGTTTGTGAAACAAATCTCTCTTTATGAGGTGTATATTCAACCAAAATGCTATAAAGCATACAGAGTGCAGATAACATTGGTAATGTCAAAGACCTGTATCCTCACTTGGTGTATACAAACAAATGCATAATGAACAAATCTGTGAAAACTGGTCATCGAAGTTGCAAGAGAATAATAAAGGAAAAAACACCCTTGTTTCACAAACTTGTTTGCTTTCAGATGCTACAGAAAAGGCTACATTTATAGTGGAGGGTGCTATTTATTCAAGAATTATTATGCAGAAAAAAGGAATAGTCTTGCAGCCGTTGTTGCATTTTTTCATCAGACATGTTTGTCAGTTATGCTAGTAAGCTTCCTGCCTCTGTTCTTGTATATATTTTATGAGCCGTAAAATGTGTTTAGGGCAATCCTTTTTAAAAGTGTGTGGTTCCCATTTCTTAATTTACCTATTTGTAGTTCATTAGTCAAACAGAGTGCAGGGGAAAGTCATTTGGTACTGTTTGAAATGTCTAATTAAATGATATGTATGAAGCCTAAAGGTGGTCTTTATACTTAAAGATTTGGTCATTGATTGTTTTTTGTCAGCGTAATATTGATTTATTGGCACAATTATCAAGAAAGATGAAAGTTTCAGTTGAAATACAGTGCCTTCTTATTGAACTGTCACAATTCTTCCTTTAAGTCATATATTTAGTCCTTTATCATGCTGCCTCCATCTTGGTCATGTACCTAGTATCGAATAACAATAATGAATGCTAATAATCGTTTTGCAAATAAGGACCAGACTATTTTGTTCTTCCAGCCTCAGTTTGGTATAAAGGTCTATTGTGAGGTGACAGTGGGTACTAACCACTAGTTGTATTGAGCATGCCCTACCCTATGAGCGCAAAGAGGTTTCAATGTTGGAAGGGTCCATTATCTTTCTCAGGCTGCACCCTACAACAATATGGGGAGGCCATTTCAATGTCAAACTGATAGAAATTTATAACTTGAGATAGGGTCACTTGTAAATAAATAAAACAATTATTTACTCAGAAACGTTATACAATAATATTAATTAATGTGCCTACTCTTCCATCAAGCCCCCCCCCCCCCGCCCCCCTCACCCTCCCCCCCCCTATTACCCTTCCCCAGCCCCTGCGGCTGCCCATGAAAAGGCGTATAAATTATTGGTTCATACTTTGCTCTCATATAATGTTTTAATAGTTGTGAAGGTTTTTGAACTATGTAACATTCATTTTTCTGTTTTGGTTATTGTTTTGCATGTTTTAGTAATATTTTGCCATTGATATTGAGGAACATCAGCTTCTGATCGCCAATTATCAATTTTCAATAAAAAACAATATTTTATTCCTGGGATTTTAAATAGCGCCCTCTGTTGATAAATGTTTTAGCTGGTTCCTGCTTGTAGGCACAAATAGCGGGTACCGACGGTTGTCTGTGGATCGTCCACGTTTACACAAAATAGCGGCGTGTCCCACAACAGGTGGATTGATTTAACTTGTTTAGAAATTCTACAATTTAGGAACAGTAGGTAAGTATTTCTGTCAGATATTGCAGTGCTTGTCAAATACTCATTTGAGTGTATTTTTAGTTTAATAAAAGATAATATTTAATAATGAATTTGTCGTGTTTGTAGAACAAATTTCTTCGCATTTCTTTTCGGCCGACACTGACCTGACAGTCACAGTGGCAGTGCAGAGTGCAGACCCGCAGTGCATTATATTAAAAAGACAACCCGACCTGTTTTCTCTCTTTCCCTACCCATCCCACTTTTCGGTCTTTCCGGCCACTTTACCTAGCTGGTGTCACTAGACATGCTAGAGTTGAGTCAAGCATTCATTGCAGATTTCTACTTCCATGATTACATGGATGTAGTAAATATAATTCAGTAAGTTCGCTCTTAAGTCTTGGATTGTTGGACAGTGCTAGTCTGTTTATTTTTATTTTATCATTGGGAATGATCTCAACCTTTTCTTGATTTTCATCTGGCTGGGTGAACTTTACTTGAACTTACTTGAATTAAACCCACCGATGCCATCACACATCATGGGAGGAGACGGTGGTCCTGCCCTGCTGGATAACTTTCCGTATGGCGCTACCACTTTTTCACTCATTTACAAAAAGGGATATCTCATTGAGGTAATGGGTACTATAAAAGGAATTCCTATAAAAGCCCCCCCCCCCAACATTCTTAAAGCCATTGGACTCTTTCTGTACAGAAAAAAAAAAAAAAAGTTCACAGATTTACAAATAATTTACAGGGTTTACAGAAGGTATATGGTGAAAGACTTCTCTTGAAATATTAGTCCATGAAATGCTTTACTTTTTGAGAAAACTGTAAAACAATATAATTTCTCGTTAGCGAGAATTACGGATTTATTTTAAATACATGTCATGACACGCGCGAAAACAAGAGTGGGTTTTCCCGTTATTTTCTCCAGACTCCGATGACCGATTGAGCCTAAATTTTCACAGGTTTGTTGTTTTATATATAAGTTGTGATACACGAAGTGTGGGACATGGACAATACTGTTTACCGAAAGTGTATAATGGCTTTAAGGAATTTGTCCTCATGTCCCTTGAAAGTGTTCATACTTTCTTTGTAGCTGCAATTGCTTCTCTTCTTGAGTTTGAGAATACATTCCAAAAGTCAAAACACCCAAACCAACAAAATTGACTTGAACTTCCTGAGGTTGAGGCTTGATCTTGATTTGTACTGTTTCAGTCTCAGTAAACATGGTAAATGAAAACTGGCTGCATCCTGCCACAACTTCTTCACTGTTTGTTTAACAACAGGATTATCTCACTTGAGTGTATTAGGACTGTTTTGTAACTGAATCACATTCAGATTCAGTTAAAAATGAAAATAATGGTTGCATTTAAAAACAAATTATCTTTCAAAATTATACTTTTTTGTTTACACTGTTTCTTTGAAATTCCTGTGCAACTTAATTTCGCTTTGATTTGTATTTCGCTTGACTTCGTCACTAAGAGGGTTAGTGGTGAGGTTTCCTTTCCATGGAAGTCAGGACTACATCCCATCACTTATACATTTTTATGTAAGTTGTAAGTTGCAAATTTATCTTAATTGCTAAAGAGTGCTTCCCTGTTGAAAATGCTGTATATTTGTTTTGCAGGATAAGCAGCCATGAAGTCCACCACAGCTTACAAGGCTCCATCATGGCTGGGGCGTATGTCCCTAGAGAAACAAGAAACCCTGCTCAAGTTCTGCATACTGACTTTCTGTATGATCCTCTGTGAGTACATTCATTCATTCATTCATTCAATATTGGTTTATTTCTATGGTGACCTGAGGTCGAATTACAGGAAAATATACAAAGATTAAAATTAGAAAAAAAATCACACTATTACAAATTAAAAAAAATAATTGGTTATGGAGAGACAAATATTTACAATGTAAAAAACAAACTGTTTTAAAAGTTGCAAAACAGTAACCTGGATAAAAATATACAATTGCATGAATCTCGACATGGTCAATTGAAGTATTACACTGTGGAATATCTATGGACTGTCCGTGTGCGCCAATGGCAGCACTATATTTTGAACACGACATGAAAAAAACATTGTCTTGTTAACTTTTTATGTGATTTAGAAGTCTTTTTCAACGATATTACAGGACAGCATGACATAACCATGTGAAACGATTAATATATCTAACAAAACGCATACTGAATACTGAAAACAGCACATACAATAGGCGAGTGTAAGTGTGATAGTCGCCGAAACTACACCAGGAAAAATAACCCATGACACCCACAGCAAATGCTGTAGTGCTTTTTGCTTTTGCTGCAGTGCCCTTTGCAAAGTTCCAATACAAACTAGAAGTGCCTGATTTGTACGATAAGTGTTCATTTTAAACATTTACCTGTTACATGCTTTTTGCCTGCAGCTTTCTCAACTCGTCTTTTCTCCGTGCTGCGCTTTGAAAGTGTCATCCATGAGTTTGATCCTTACTTCAACTATCGGACAACAAGATTCTTAGCGGAGGAAGGTTTCTACAAGTTTCACAACTGGTTTGATGATCGGGCATGGTACCCTCTTGGGCGTATCATTGGGGGAACCATCTACCCAGGTATGAAACATTTGATTGGCCTAGTGCAGGGTTGGAGTCAACTATACATGTATATTCATATGATTACAATTCAAAATATCAGTTCCAATCTCAGTTAACCCTCCTACTGTTTGACCATTCAACATCATTCAAACTAGGCCATCCTGCATTATACTGATCCACAAAACACACAAAATCCGTCATAAACTACTTGCAAACCCATTGCAAGCTTATTATGCCTGGGGTATTAGTTTATCATCAATACCTTTTACCAGTTTATTTGAGTTTGGGTTTAAATGTAGAGAGCTTTGTAATTATAATCAAGCCTTGTTGGATTTTTTTTTATGGCACAACAGACCCTTTGCAGTGCACGTGCACACGCCTCTGCTTTCTGCCATTTTGTGTGTCAAAAACGTGCACAAAATGATAGTACATGTGTTAACGCACATCCAAACAATGCGCATCTACCATTTCTTCCTTTTGCATGGTGTGTCGGAGTCTGTTCTTTTTTTGCCTGCTTGACGCCCAAAATGGCAGACAGGAGTTGCCTGTGTTTGTATGTGCGCTGCTGTTGTACATAGGGTCTATTGCAATAGTAGCATCATGCTTATAAATCGTCTTTGTCTGTACATTCCTGTTCAGGTTTAATGGTGACCTCTGCAATCATCTACCATGCAATGAACTTCCTGCATCTGTCCATTGATGTCAGGAATGTCTGTGTGTTCCTGGCTCCCCTCTTCTCATCACTGACTACCTTAGTGACCTACCATCTCGCTAAGCAGCTTAAGGTAAGTAGGATTTGAAACTTTGCATGGTGGAAATATGAACAGATGATGTGACCTGTGACATCACATGTTTACAAAAGAGCCACTGAGCCTGGACTTCCTGCAAGCTCAATTTGTACACACCTTAATGGAAGAAAACATGAAATCTTATTTTATGGAGATTGCACTGTCTAATTTTTATCAACTTTTGCTATGATGAAAGGGGTCACATCTCAGAACTTGTCCAGCTTTTACTTTCATAACTCTTGGTTTTATGTGGAAATTATGACACACAATGTCAACTTTCCCATATGACCAGTGTAGTGTTTTGCCTGCCAGGATACTCAAAGAATGTACAAGGTCACACTTATTGTAAACAAAGTTCATGTGGTCGTTCGAAAGGTTAATGGTAATCTCTAAATGAGATGGGGTGGTTCTGAAGAGATTATCATTACATGGTGTAACCGCAAACCTTTCTATATCAACTTAGGGGAATCAATAGATACAGTAGCATCACATATTGGGTCAAGGCTGTATTGTATTCCTTAAGATCAAGACTAGTCCGGAATTTTGCAAACAACCTATAGGCTGATAGGTAATCAATCGATTCAGCAGTGATTTTGAAAGGTACACTGTAGGGTGCCGGACCTGAAGCCTGAAAACCGGGCTTTCGAGATCGGCCCACTGTATTTAGGCTGGTAACCCATTCTAGCTTGGCATGATGTTTCTATGATGAGGGCCATATCTCAATGGTAGCCTTGCATCAAGGCCTTTGTCGCTTAAACAGCTGCGAAGCCACTGGAACCGGAGACCACACATGCCATGGCGAAGTATCAAGGTTCTTTTTCAACATGTCTGGAATTTAAAATGTTTGTTTTTATTTCTTATATTCCTTGTTGTTGCTGAGCGCCATGATCTAGATAGAATGGCGCTATACAAATCTGGTTATTATTTTGTTATTGTTATGGTGCAATGCCTCAAATTGGATATAGAATTACCTTGTTATCAAGGGCTTAATTATGGTGGTTGTTTGTATTTTTTTAGGACACTGGAGCTGGATTAGTAGCCGCAGCAATGATCTCCATTGTGCCTGGTTATATCTCCCGTTCAGTGGCTGGTTCCTATGACAATGAGGGTATAGCCATCTTCTGTATGCTGCTGACTTACACTCTGTGGATCAAATCTGTCAAGACAGGATCCATGTTTTGGGCAGCTCTCTGCGCTCTTGCCTACTTCTACATGGTTAGTATGTTACAACAATAGAGTAAAGCCTGGTTCATACAAGTTTTGAAGTCGCAGGACATTTTTTCGCAGTGAACTTTTTGCAGGAGTTCAGCACATTTCAACTCATGTGAACTATTCATTGTGAATTTGTGACGTCAAAATTCGCATTCGCAGGAAGTATGAACCGGGCTTCCATTTATTAGTGTCACATTTGTATGATGACAGCATTCAATTCAACATACTGGGCGTATGACCAATAAATTCTTGAATGGACATGCACCAGTATACCTTGCATCTTGTTTCACTTTTCACAGTCAAACTGGGGCTGCACTTCTCTCAGTATCTTGCTGAAATTAAACCAAGCAGCAGATCTCTCCAATCTGCTGCCTACAAATCCTTTCCTTTAGCCACTCCAGGACTGTGGAATAACCTCCCCATCACCAAACTCACATCAATTTTTCTGTTTATTTTAAAGAATTAAAGCACTTAAACATGATCTTTTTCCTTAATAATTGCTTTCTGTAAATTCTTTTTGTTCATTTGTTGTATTATTTGTTTCAAAGTGGGGTAATTTTGCTGGAAGTTTATACCCAAAGGAGAGGGTTAATCAAGAGAATATTGACGAGGAATTTGTTTTTCTTCCTGGTTAGGTTTCGTCCTGGGGTGGATACGTGTTCCTCATCAATCTGATCCCAATGCATGTACTGGCCTTGATGGTTACCGGTCGATTCAGCCATCGCATCTATGTTGTCTACAACACTGTCTACTGCCTGGGGACCATCCTCTCTATGCAGATATCATTTGTTGGATTTCAACCTGTGCAGTCAAGTGAACACATGGCTGTAAGTAAACTTAGTGATTTGGGGTTGAACAAGGGCGATCATCCACTGTCATTTACTGTGGTTTGAAATACCAGATACCATTTATAGCAGCCTGCAATATGTGTAGTTTGGTGAAAGCATCTACAAAGTACACGTGTGTACGAAGTTGGTTCTGTGGGCAGTTGTGGTTTCAAACACTTGGTCAACTCCCTGTAATAATGTGTTTGGTTTGAGGTAACACCATACGTGTATATCTACTTGCTTGGTAGATTATGTTCTTTTGAGAGACAAAGTTCGATGATGATGACTAGAGCAAGCTTGCCGAAACAATGAGACCAATTAAGATCTCACTCGGTGGTAGTGAAGTTAGTTAAGATTCCCTCGATCCACTGAACGAAGGTAGTAGTCCCGGCAAAATTCCTACCTTTTGCCCAGGTAGAAGTTAAAGAGCAGGACAGTTCTTTTTCAGTCCTGAGAGAAGTCTCAGAAAATTGACTCCGTGGTAGTAGAGAAGTCTCCCGAATACCGATAAATCAACTCCGCAGTAGTATAATGCGTGGCAAGACAAGTTCTTAAAAGAACAAAATCTACCCAGTAGGTAGATTACACAATGTGTAAACGCAAACAAACACATGGTGTACATACACATGGTGTTACCGCAAACCAAATGTATAAATTGATACCTCGCCATACAATTCCTCAAATTCCATATATTGCTGTAATGCTACCAAATGTAGGTAGTGTAATGTGTTATCTATTCCCTCTTGCATTTAGGCCCTGGGTGTGTTTGGACTGTGTCAGATTCTGACCTTCGTGGAGTATGTACGATCTCGTCTCAGCCAGCATTACTTTGATGTCCTGTTCCGTAGTGTTATGCTCATTGTTGGTGTGACTGTAGGAGCTGTTGGGGCTGTTCTCATGGCAACAGGAAGTATCCTTTTGCACAGAGATTTTAGAGTCTTAGAGCTTCCAACAAAAATTAAGGATTTTGTTTTTCTTAACCAATTCTTTGTATCGCTCTTTTTTATTTTACACAATTTAAAGTCACTTTACCTTATTTTGTAGTTATTTATAACATTCCTACCGCATGTCACCTAAGCCTGTTTCACTTGAGATCTCTAAACGATGTATGTTTGCAACTTAATCGCATAGCTGTATTTAAAATCTCAAATTTGTGTCATTTGAAATGGTTAGTTTGCTGCGTGGACATACATGTATACGCTCCAGATTTTTGGGCGAAATCTTAAATATGCACCATGCACCAAAAAAAATTAAATGGAATTTTCACATGCTAGTTTTATTGTATTGTAAAACAATCAAACGTTTCAAAACACCAAAGGTACACATTGCCTTTTAAAATCAAATTATAGTTCTGTCACCATACTCAGGAAGGACCTGAGATGGTTTTAAGAATGTTTTAGCCTAACAGACAGGAATGGAAGTATTGAGTGTTTAGATATTTTGATGCTTGATTGAAAGCAAGCCAGTAATCCATCTTGAATACATGTATTACAAAGTTACTTTCCTGAGCCATTGCTCTTGCAGAGATCTCACCATGGACTGGTCGTTTCTATTCCCTGTTGGATCCTTCATATGCTAAGAATAACATCCCAATCATTGCATCCGTCTCTGAGCATCAGCCTACTACATGGAGTTCATTCTACTTTGATCTACAGATGCATGTTTTCATGTTCCCTGGTGAGTATTTCAAACCAAACTTTTCAGGGTTTTCCTTTGAAATTTTCCTGTGAAATTGTAGTGCCACCTGTAGATTTATACTTTGTGAAACATTACACATGATTTGTAATTATTGACAAACAAAAATTGTTTTATTACTATAGTTACAGAATTCAATATAGAATTTGATATAGCATTTACACACAAAACTTCTATAGCAGGGTTTGCCCTTTAACTTTTTAAGTGACTTTTTAGCTTGTCATTAAAAGGCACTGGACACTATTGATAATTACTCAAAATAATTGTTAGCATAAAAACTTACTTGATAACGAGTAATGGGGGGCTGTTGATAGTATAAAACATTGTGAGAAGCGGCCCCCTCTGAAGTAATATAGTTATTGAGAAAGAAGTAATTTTCCATTAAAATATTTTAATTTGATTTCGAGACCTCAGATTTAGATTTGGAGGTCCCGAAATCAAACATCTGAAAGCACACAACTTCGTGTGACAAGGGTGTTTTTTCTTCCATTATTATCTCGCAACTTCAACGACCAGTTGAGTTCAAATTTTCACAGGTTTGTTATTTTGTGAATATGTTGAGATACACCAAGTAACAAGACTGGTCTTTGACGATTACCAATAGTGTCCAGTGTCTTTAACTGGCCCTTCAGGTTTGTCACTACGCCTTATTTAATATGTACAGCATGTATAGAGCGCTTAATACTTATGTTTTCAAAAGCCATAACCAGACTATTCAGATTAACAAACAGATGGGTTTCAAGTAATGTTTTAAAAGTGTCCAATGTAGGTGCCGCTTGAATGTGGATGAGTAGCTTGTTTCAAAGTGTTGGAGCTATGACTGAGAAAGCATGATCGCCAGAGTGTGTCATGATGCGGGGTCCCGGGGAAAGCTGGAAATGAGCGATGGAAAAAGAGTGAAGTTGTCGGGTAGCTAATGATAGTGAAGATGAACAAAGGGCTACTAGGTCTTGGAGATATACTTGGGCCAAATTATGACGAACTATATACACAAATAGCTTGCTCCCTTGATGGTTATGATCCATGTGATAAACCATGTGTATTTCCTGTTTTCATTAGTTGGTATGTACTACTGCTTCTCTAAGCTGACTGACGCTAACATCTTCATCATACTGTATGGAGTTACTAGTCTCTACTTCTCGGTAAGATTTATTTCATGGTGTCTGTTGGTTCAAAAAATTGTAGTAATAAAATTTGGTAGTTAAAAGAACAGATTTGAAGCTTTGCATGAAAGTATGGCTTTTCTTAGCCGAGTGGTTAAGCGTACTGGTCTTAAGCTGTGGTGTTTCTGATCAACAGAGTGTGGGCTTGAGGGAAGGTATACAATTGAAATTACTTTTAACAGTAAATGGCAATAAAATATTTTGGTAGAAAGCCTACAGCAGCTTTCAATAGTGAAAAGCATCTTGCGAATTATTTCACTTTGAAGTAATGTTGTTTTGTAAAAAGATAATAAATGACTTCTGACTGGCACCTCCTGCATAGGGCTAGATCGTCAGCTTAGTTTGTAGAGCGCCAGCATGTTTCCGCAGGTCGTTGGTTCAAATCCTGCTCTAGTCAGTTCTGCTGTAGTTTCTTTGTTCAACCCCAGATTATTGAAGACTTCCCCTATCAGTTTCCCTTGTGGTTTATTATTTGATATCTGAAATGAAATGATAAAATTTCAAAACCAACTATTAACCTCTCCTGACAATGACTAGAGTAAGCTAGTCGAAATGTTGAGACCAATTCTAGAACTCACTCCGCGGTTGTGAAGTTAATTATGATCCCCCATTCCTGTTATAAGCTAAAGTAGTAGTTCCGGCCAATTTTTTATACCTTCCGCCTGGATAGTAGTTAAAAAGCGAGACAGTTCTTTTCAGAACTGAGAAGTCTCCTGAACATCCGATAAATCTACTCCGCGGTAGTAGAATAAAAAAAGACAGTTCTCTAAGAACAAACTCTACCTGGCAAGTAGTTACACACACTGTATTACCGCAAACCAAGTATAGGTTGATACCTCACCATGCAATGCCTCAAATCCTATAAACTGTAAACCTGATATGAATATTAATCCGCTCTATTGATGATGCGTAGGGTGTGATGGTACGTCTGATGTTGGTCCTAGCTCCAGTCATGTGTATCCTGTCAGGCATTGGCATCTCCTCCATCTTGACCACCTACGTCAAGAATCTAGACATCAACAAGAGCGATAAGAAGTCCAAGAAAGCAGAAGCATCCAACTACCCCATCAAGAACGAGGTTAGTCATACAGTCAATATATTTGATTCATAGTGGGATTTTTTGCAGTTAAAAACCAGAAAACCATTCAAAATGCTCACTGAGTAACCTGGCTAGTTTATTGTTTCCCTATTCTGTTAAGTCACTGCCTGAAGAGAAAATTTATAAGCCAACTGGAAGTCAATACAAATGACAAAACGTTTAAAAAAAACGGCATGATTTTCTTCCTATTTTAGTCGGTTTTCCAAATTTGCTTTTACACAAATAAATTAGAAAAATTACCTACTACCTTCTTTATGCACCATTTATTTTGCTGATAAATTTATATGTGCATGCTAATTCGGTAATTGTTTCCTCCCCACCCCCCCCCCCCCCCCAAATAACAAAAAAACCTGCAATAGCCTTCTCAAGAGTCCTATTTCCCATTCTGAAAACTGTGGCCGTGTAGTCTTTAACTTATTAAGGGATACATTTAAACCAGCGACAGGTCGTCGCAGGTAATCCTGGGTTAGGATTCATAACTTATCCTACTTGATTTTTCTTTACAGGTTGCGACGGCTGTGGTTCTAATGATGACAATGTTCTTAATCACCTACACCTTCCATTGTACTTGGGTAACATCTGAAGCGTACTCCTCTCCATCCATCGTCCTATCAGCCAGGGCCGGAGACGGAGGCAGGATCATCTTTGATGACTTCCGTGAGGCTTACTACTGGCTCAGACACAACACTGAAGAGGTGACCACTCAATTAAAGTAGTTTCGATGTTATTCTTGCGTTTGTATCACAGACATTAGACCCTTCCCATGAAATATGTAAATTGCACAAAGCGCGTGCGCACTAACGTTTTGGTTGGCAAATTGAGGGAACATCGCGTGTTTTGTACACGGGTTAATGGGTGCGTCGCACAGACGTGATTTCACGTCTGCTTAGTGCACAGCTCTATGGCGTTTGACAACAAACAGGGTCTGTACATATGCCGGAATGTAAATAGCATATTTCATGGGAAGGGTCCATTAATGTAAACTGCACCCATTCACAGATGTAACTGCGATGCAGTGTTAAAAAAAATCCCACTGAGAAAAGTCAAGTAGTGCCACTCGTCAGAATGAAACTATCACTGGTTCAGACAGTAATCTCTTAGCAGTTCTAAAGGTGCATTCTGCTGCTGGGGAATGTGTCCCACACCTTTGGAACCGTCTCCCTCATGAAATAAAATCAGCTGGGTTACTTGAAGTAAACACCATGTGAATATCTCTTTTTCAGTATCGAAACAGTGAGTAGTTAACCACAGATTCTTTTCAGAATCAACTCTACTCAAAAAGGGTTATTCACATGCTGTTACTGCAAGCCTCTTTAAGATAAATTTGCCTATTTGTATCTTGTACCTTTCTCTAATTGTTCATTTTATTGTTTCTTTTATGCGCTTAGACCCTTTTGCATTAGGCGCTTTACAAATGTCTTATTATTATGATATCGTGAAGAATAGAACATGTACATGTATAACCACATGAATTATATTGATGTGAATTTGATGGTTATTGCAGGACGCCAAAGTGATGTCATGGTGGGATTATGGGTATCAGATAACGGCCATGGCTAACAGAACCATCCTAGTGGATAACAACACTTGGAACAATACGCATATATCACGTGTTGGACAGGTAAATTACACATTTGCAATTTTCTTCATCTACATTGTATGTTGGGCTGTGTCCGAATTAGCGGCTACATCTACATGTATGGCTGAAGCTATATTTTGGTGCCATCAAGTGTTGGAAGTATTGGACACCCATTAGTCATAGCTGTAGCTGTAGCAGCCAATTCAATTTTACTGACGACAGCCAATAAATGATAAACTTTTTGTTATTGCTCTGGTATTTCAATGTATAATAACTGTCCGAGACAGTCACAAGTTCCTACGTTGCATTTCTGATTGCGTTTTTGATAAGTGCTTATTTGTTTGTATTGTTTATATGTTTGTGTACGTCAATAAATGCGAGTAACACTCCGGGCCTGTAGCACTTTCACAGTGCCATGACAAGGTCTGATTTTCAACCTCGCTATAGTAACTTCAGTCATATCTTAACTTGGTTCTTGCGTCATGCAAAGAATTGTAAAAATTGTCTGATATATTCCACAATTAACAGTCTGTTTGATAGAAAATGACTTCGTGCATTTCCTGGCCTTTCAATATGTTGATTTATTCGGTTGCAGCATAAATCGCAGACATACTATATTATAATAATTATTTGGGGGGCTTATCATCCTTATGCTTATCACTCGCAGCTAAGAGCTGAAATGAGAAGAACGCGGCAACGTGTTCGAGAAGCAGGCATGCAAGGCAGCCAAGATCGAAAGTGTTTGATATTCTGAGTTATATGATCTTTATTAGTGTAGTTTTATTGAGGTTTAAAGTATAATTTCTGAATAATTTTGTTGATGCATTTCAGGCTATGGCCTCTACAGAGGATAAAGCATATGAGATAATGAGAGAGCTTGACGTGAACTACGTGCTGGTTATATTTGGTGGCCTGACTGGTTACTCTTCAGATGGTAAGTATAGAAAGACCTTTAAGCCACACATTAGTTTATAGGGGCTAAGTTTTAAGAGAAAGCGCATTAGTTCTGCTTCTACATAGCATTGTGCATACTTATTGACCCCTTGCACGCATGACACGCATGACACGCATGACACGCATGACACGCATGACACGTACAGTGACCATGTCACGCTTGCCATTTTGGGAGTCGACAGGTTAGTGTGTGGTCCAGTGGGTATTCCGAGCCAGGATATTGTGTCCTGTAATAAGAGGGAGGTTTAGCTGCATATTTAGCGTGATTGTGAACGTCAGGAAATTGTGTCATTTCTTGCTTACGTGAAGCTAGCATCTTTCACATCAAGTACGTACGTGCGCGCAGACGTCAGATGGAGCATGCAATAAACCCAAAGCGGCGACGTCACCCAGCACGTTCACTTTTTTCTCCGGAATGTGCAACTAAGCCTTGCTAATGACTATCAATGATGGGTATTGTTTGCCGTATTTCAGATATTAACAAGTTCCTATGGATGGTGCGTATTGGTGGCAGCACAGACACAGGACGTCACATCAAAGAGACTGACTACTACACACCACAAGGAGAGTTCCGTGTCGATAGAGAAGGCTCACCCACACTGCTCAACTGCCTCATGTATAAAATGTGCTACTATCGCTTTGGAAAAGTCTACACAGAATCAGGTAGGTTTCACTCTATAATAAATAATGAGAAAATAGAATTAGCTGTTGCAAACAACTTACCAACCAAATGGACCGAGAGTATAAATGCAAAAAATAGTTAATGGCCTGACGTTTCGACCCTAGCAGAGTCTTTCTCGAAGGCTAAATGACAACACAACAAACATGAACAGGTAACTAAGTGAAACATAAGCAGTGAAGTGGAAATACATGAATGGGGTTAGAAAGCATACATAAAAAAGCAGGGGGGTAAACAATGAATAGGGGGACAAAAAAAGGGGGGGTTGAAGGGAAGGGACTGGCTTGACCACAAGCAAGAGGATGGAAACACAAAGGACAACATCAAGGGTGGTGAGGTTGGGTAAACAGTAATTTATTAGTACATGATATAATAAATAAAAGTAGCTTCTTATAAAGCGCTCATATCAGTCACTCAGTGACACTCAAGGCGCTTCAGTAATGAGTAATTGCCTGAAAGGTATTGTGGACGGTGAAACAAGAGACCTATTTCTTTACATAACACCATGGAATGGTTTACAAAATGCCATGGCGCAATATTTAGCCAATCAAACTAGGAACACCTGGAAGACCCCACAAATGCGAGTAACACTCCGGGCCTTTAGCACTTTCACAGTGCCATGACAAGGTCTGATTTTCAACCTCGCTATAGTAACTTCAGTCATATCTTAACTTAAGTACTTGCAGCATGCATAGAATTTTAGATGTTGTCTGATACATTCCACAATTGATAGAAAATGACACTCTACATTCGGGGCCATTCCCTGGCAGGCAAGGCTGTTATATGAATCAAATTTAAACTGTGTATCGTAGCTTCAACTGAAAACTCAGAACTGTAGAGAAATTACAACTGAATAAGTGTTTGAGATGTGACCATATTCTTCATATCAAAAGGTAACAAAAAATGTCAGGATGGTGTTTTTTTAGTTTGGGCTGCCTAGAAACTAGGCACGTCATCCAAACACAAACATTTATTTCACTTCGTCATTTAACAATCTTCCTCAATTTTGGATTCTCCTGCAGGTCCGGTTTGTTTATTAAATTGAAACTCATAAGTGTATAGATGCACAAGTAAGTTTCCAAAATTACAGATGTGTTGTTTTTTGTATTTCAGGCAAGCCAACAGGATACGACCGTGTCCGCAACGCAGAGATCGGCAACAAAGATTTTGAATTAGATGTTCTAGAAGAAGCCTACACTACAGAACATTGGTTGGTTCGCATCTACAAAGTCAAAGACTTACAGAACCGTGGCGCGTAATTACTCCTTGTTTTAGCCTCGCAACATAGAATAGACTAGGATTTTACACTTCTAAGTTTTTTACAATTCCAACTAACCATGCAGTGAAAACTAAAATTGTTGCTTTACACTTGAAAGTTGGTATAGACCTGTTGAATATGACATCACCGTTCAAATATCTGACCTACAAGATGGCGTCTGTGCGCGTGTGCCGTAGAAATCAAACCGGGAATGCTGCGCGCTGCGTGCTTCTTTGATGTACATGTATGCGTTTGGACGCACATACGGTTTGCCCTACAAGATGGCGACTTTCATAGCAAAAAAGGGGATATTCAATACGGTCTATACAAATTTTTGTGCCACCTCATACCACAAGTAGGCGTTAGATGTAGGCTGCTTTACTTGCATTTGAAAATAGGCAGATACTATCATGTATAACCATATCAATCTATCCTGGGCCCTATTTCTTAAAGCTATTAAGCAAAACATACTGCTTTGTGAATTTCTGTGTTAAGCATACAATAAGTGGATCACCAGTTGCAATAATGCAAACTTAATGGAGTTTTGGCTGGTAACCAGTTTCTGTTAAGCAAGATTTTTCTGTGCTTAGCAAGATTTTTTGCTTGCAGGCTTTATGAAATTTTGCTCTTTTTTTTCTCCTTTTTTTCTTCTTCGTTGGAGTGCGTCTGGATTATTTTTTTTCCAAGGTCAACACATTTTGGCTTGCAACATTGCTCAAGATATTTTGAAGATGCGCAATGATTGACATACTCATCATAAGATGCCGTAGGTGGCTCAGTCAATTGCAACAATTAGTCATTGATCTACATGATCTATTCCTAGTTATGATTAGTTTATTGGTGAAGGCTCAAAATTAAGTTGTTATTTCTGAAGTATTAAAACTACTTTGTCTTTTGATTTTGTTTTGGGGGTTTTTCCCACTTGAAGATTCATGCTTTTCATGGGGTGACGATTGCTTTTTAAAATGCAACAACCCTCAATAAATTGTACAATAATGAAATAAAAATCCATTTATGGGTGACAAATTTTATTCATTGAATCATTGAAACAATGACTAACATTAGTTCTAAAAGGGGGTAGCTTACGCGATGGGAAATAGTTTAAAGACTTGCCATGTTTAAGAACAATGGGTGCATCTGGCTAGTCTGCTGCCACCTGTTGTTCTAGAATACTCCCGTTGGTTTTGTGTTAATTTGGTCAGAAGCCATTGACTGAATTATAATGGCTTCATCGGTGGCTATTGCTGAAAAGTCCTGTGCTTCAATATTGTCATTGGAGCCATCAGCCATAGCCGTAGTACATGTAAGTCACTTGATTCAGACTTGGCTTCTGGGTCAGGTATAGACCTTATGCATTGACGTCATCCATCCGCCATCTTACGGGTAATGAAACAATCAAATCGCTAATCACCAGCCTCCGTTTGATCTCTACATGGCGACGTCATGTGCATAAGGTCTTTTATAAAACATTGATTGTAATAGCTTGTTTGTCAATAATACTTGATTACCAGCTAAATACTTGACTGGTACCCCGGAAATTTTTGATTAGAAAATAAATCATGTCAAGCAGAAGTCTCTGTGTGACAGCTATTAAAAAATATCAGCTCTGATAATGTATCTTTTATTGTTAGATTGCTTGTCGCTTTGTGATGTGCAGATTATTTAGAAAATGTGAATATGGTAATTATGTCCCCAAGTCTGTGGTTACAATCACCATGTTTCTTATTGGCCAATCCTGTGCACACGGCATATATAGCCAGCCGCTGATTTTAGGAAACGCTAGGATTAATCCCGTCTCGAGTTAGGATGAGTAACTCGTCCTAACTTAGGATGGGTTCAATGCGTCAAAATGTCTTTGGAAAGGGGATTTAACTCGTCCTAAAACCTAAGATTAATCCTAAGTTAGGAAGAGTTTGGTGAAATCACCAGCAGGGCTCAGATTTTTTGGACAAGTCTACTGTTGACTTGTGTTTCACATTTTTAACTGGACCAAATTTTTTTTCCACAAGACCGGAATCAAATTGGGTTAAAAAATTGACACACAACATTTTTAAATTCGCTTTAAACTTTTTGCATTTTTAAAAAGCACTGTGCGTTTCCACTGTTATTAAATCAGCATGATGAAGTCGATGCATAATCGGGAAGGGGAGACATCTGCATAACATTTTTAAGTGCAAAATGTTGCTGTTTTGAAGTTGTTTGTCAATACTTTTTCCTACTTAATGCACTGACCACCAAGGCTAGTAGGAACCCAACAGTCTTTGTCTAAATCAATAAATGATCCAAAAATACATTTTATTTGGGTTTATATGATTCTTGTATAAGTTTTATTTGAAATTATAATAAAATATAACTTAAAAAAAAACAAATATTTGCTTTATACATGCTAAACATATGTAGCACGTTGTGGTCAAGCGGTCCAGTTCACATTAACACAATAGTTATTAATAATAATAGTAATAATGATATGGATTTAAAATGTGCACTTCTCCAGAAAATCGTTATAGAAAGTGAAAATGATGGATATTTAAATTAAAAAAACTTGTAGTTATGCCCACAAGGTTTGCCGTATAACAACACCATGTACCTAGAAGGATTTAAAACTTTGCATAATGGAGATACAATTTACAGTAGTAAGGTTTGAAGGAATACCCTGTACATGAAAATAGTCTCTCAGTTATGGTGTTTCCAAAATAATAGAACAAGTGGTTAACAACTCAAGGCTCTGATCAGTACACTCCTATTCTCTACAGAAGGAAGACAAAGACAATCTGGAGCATATTGAATAGAAACAGATAAATCCAGGAGACAGCTTGAGGCGTACTGATCAGAAACATTGATTATTGTTATTAATGATTGGTTTATTTCACAAGTAGAAGCTTCACAGCCTTAAGGAGGCTGAATTGAGTTTTATTGAGCTGCTACACCACCAGTTCTTATCAGAACCACCCAATAGACCAATCCATTAAGCTCCGCCCCGTTCCCGTATTGACCAATCACAACGCAACATAGGTCCGACAAATAAAGTCTGACATGCGTGTGCATATGCTTGGCGAAGGTATTGGAGAGGCTCGCGTGTTCTTGCTCGTTGTGGCCGGAGCCTAATGGATCGGTCTTTTGAAATCCTAACAATCTTTTTAATTTTTATAATTTTGATTTGATTGAATCAATACATTCGTCAAGCGGTAATGGCGAACAGTGCCCATGTGGGTGTGTTATACTAGACATAGAGCGGCACATTGGTACACTACCTAATGCAAAGGTCTGACGATTGAGATGATTGGAGTTCTGGTCAGTGTTGTCTTGTATCGACTCATCTAGCGCTGGAATATTCTCACCTTGAATGGTTTCAAAGACTGGCTTCTTGGGATACATAGAATCTCCTGTAAGGATGTAAATGAAACACTAGTTAAAGATCATGTGTACTTGTGCATGCAGCCAAAACTGGTAATTGTCAGAAACCAGCCGTCGCTTTCACCAACTTCTTCCTAACTTAAGATTGATCTTAGGACCTAGGACGGGTCTCAACCCTGCATTGTAACATGCAGACCTTAAGATTAATCCTAAGTAAGGACGAGTTTTATACTCGTCCTAACCCGAGATAGGATCAATCCTAATGTTTTGTGAAATCGGCTGCTGTATCCATACTCTGGATGACCAATTATATTAAGCCTGACAAACCTGTGAAAGTTTTAAGCTGAATCAGTCATCAAAGTCACACAAAGAGTAGTGAACATCCCTGTTTTCAAAATTCAATTTCAGACTCGTATATCAAAACTAGTTGCTTTACACATTTGTTTTCACATTTAATTACACATTTCTGAGTCAAAAACAAGTTTTACTATGTCAAAAGAAGTTTACTAACATGACCATATGATACTATTTTGACATTGGACATGTTGAAAGCATTGGAAAATGTCAGCTCAAGGTCAATTCAGCTTAGGTCAAGATCTTTATTTTGACCTTTTTGGTCAAGAGGAAGTAGGTCAGTTTTGTGGCCATTTCAACCGCTTTGGGCATATATACATGTAGGTACAAGCTGTTTCTGGCTGCCTTGGGTATTTTGGCAAAAGCTGTTTTTGTGCTGCTTTGGGCATTTTGGTACTAACCGTTTCTGACCAATATGGTATTCTAAAGGGTTAAAATGTCAATCAGTTTTATCGTATACCATAAAACGGGGGTATACTTACCTGGTAAGAGTGAAACTACACCATCGTTGCAATTCATCCTCACAGGGAGATACTGTAGACACCCTAACAGCGCCCTCTGTTGACTAAAACTGAATAACTCCGAAAGTGTTTGGAAACGACATAGCCGTTGAAGCTCGTAAACCTGGGGTGGTGGTAGGAAGTATTCCTCTTCAACAAACTGCGTTAGAGATTGGCTCGGCGTTAACCACTAGAGAGAAAATATTGGTCATATTTAAGTGATAGTCTCCATATTGCGTATTACTGTAGGCTGAAGGTGAACATGTCAAAAGGGGGAGGGCGCCACCTAAAGTTGTTAGGACACAGTTCGCAGTATATGGGGGGAGGAGGGGGGACAGAATCTCTGGGGTAATTAATGTAGACTGAAGGTGGATGCTTTAAAAGAGGGAGGGCGCTATCCATAGTTGTTTATTACACAGTTCGCCGTATGGGGGGGGGGGGGTGGGGGACACAGAATCTCCAGGGGGACACAGAATCTCCTGCCACAGTTACATAGTGAGGCATGGGTTGGTTTTCTGAGATGGCATTGTGAAAAAAACTTGAAAAACTTTACAAAAATTACAGTTGATGTCTGTACCTGTGACTGAATTATCTCTTTGTTATCCATATTAGCTGCAGGCAAAGTCTCCATACAACACAAATAGAACATTGTGTCATAACGCTTCTTGGATAGATCAGATGGTGTTAGCCAATTAGACCACTCCGCCAATGACCATACATCAGGAAGACTCTTACACTCACGACATAAGTCTAAGAAGGCGCTGGCGTTTTTATGCACCCGCTGTCGCCACTCTTTGCTAACTTTTAAGTTTGCTGCCTCCGGGGTCCCAAGTAACTTGTGCTGTCCAAACTGTACTGTTGAAGGTGCCTTAGTAGTAGTAAGATGACTGAAAGGTTTTACAAGAAGTACCCCAGATTCTTCAAATGTTTCTCGTATAGCGCAGATTCTGAATGCTATGTCACTGGGTACGGGTGACTCTCTGTGCGATGCGATCATCGGCGGTCTGCTGTGTTGACTGATGTTTACCATCGGCCCAAAATCTGCAAGCGTTTTTATACCGGCTTCAGCAAACAGTTCCATCCACTTTGGGGAGAAATCCGCTTCGTCGATACCCCCACCAGGAAACACCTGAGCACCAGCACAGAATGAGCTCCGATGGGTCCTTTGTAGCATTAGTACTTTATAGTCAAATGGAGCGACATTGGGACTCTCTTGGTTGGGTTGTATTTTGGATGTCGCTGCTATCGGCATCTTAACTCGTCCATTTTGTCTTATGCTGGCAGCTAAGATGACAGTGGCTGCCTCCTTCCAGTGCTTCATGGCTCAAGACCAGTTTCACGGGAGTTGGTGACTTAAATATGATTGGAAAATTTAGTTGTCACCGTTCAGAAGCTTAGTTCAGCAGATGCTATGTTATCTGGAAAAAAAACGAACACATATTGTTGTGAAATTGACCACTCTGGAGTGCAGGCGGCTTTGAGATCTTATTGAAACCTTTAAGATACTCATGGGCCTCGAACCCGAACACTTCTTTGATTTGTCAACCATGCAGCACAGGGGCCACCAGCTGAAACTGTACAAATCAAGATCAAACTTCAACCCCAGGAAGTTCTGGTTTAGCCAGAGTCAGAGGGGTAAACTACTGCACTGGAATATCTCCCTTGACTTGAGAGGCAATTGCAGCTACAACGTTCAGCCTTTCAAGGGACATATGGATAAATACCGGAAGAACGCCGGGGGGGGGGGGGGCTATCTACATAAGCTTATTTAATAATAAGCCCCCCCCCCCCCTTCCATGCCAACCAAAAATCTCCCCATGGCCAGCCCATCCCATCCCCACAACCCCATTCGAAGCACCCACACCCCTCATCAGCCCCCTTGTTAGTTTCCCATGTATGGTGGAAAGCATCTCCGGGGATAGAGTATTTCCCATTTCCCTAATACTAATAGATCCCCCTAATATTCGCTTACCAATACAAGATTTTGTACAATGTACAATGAAATAGCAGCTCGGGTTTCTCCCACGATAAGGGAAGCCACTTTTTGACGACCGTGTGTGAAAAACAATACCTTGTAAGTTTTATCTAACAACAAGAGAGGGCGCGCTTTAAAGATGGTTGCCTCCCCCGGCTTGCTGGGCACGCCCCTCCCCCGAACTTTGGCAGTCTTAGGTGTGTACGTGCAGTCTAGCATGCATGAATGACGTCGCGTTCGCTGACGATAATCGACTTGGTTTGATGGGTGATTTCATGTGTTTGTTTTACTACTTTGCTGCCTACTTTTACTTTAAAAAAGTAGCATTGGTAGACGACTGACATCATATCAATTGTTGAGACTGTTTGAGAGATATAGACCGGCCAGAAGCTAGTTCAACTTGAACTTCAAGACTCGAGTCTTGAACTTCAAGACTCGACACTCTAACTATGGACGGGTTGGACGACACTGCCACACCCCTGCTGCCATCTGAAGACGGCTGGCAACCTCCATTATTTTCAACATCAACATGGACTTTACTCCTCTCAGCTGGAATCCTGTTTCTTGTGTAAGTGAGCTAATCATTGTCTATCAATAATGATATTGAGCACAATTGATACAGGCTAAATCAAAGAAATAATTTCAGAGACTGCTATTATAATTGTTTTTAATTTAATTTAACTCATAACGTGGTACACAGTCTTATTCAATTTAACCAATTTCTATACACAGACACAGAGATGAGAGAAAGTTATAAAATTAAAATGCATAATTCAGATTGCCACTTCATTCCTGTAATAATACTATATAGGTAGACATATATTCTGGAGTAATGTAATGATTTATTATTGACGTGACTGATTCATACCATATACAAGATTACTGTTTACTGGAGAGAGGTACCTGGATTGACCCAGTCATCTAGTGACGTATTGAGGTCACGGTATATTACTGCGCTGTGTGTATATAAAGTAGTACCTTCACAATTCCCTTTCATTCAATCATGCTCTAACATTGTATTGTCTTAATAAGGGACACGTTGCCTTGCCTCGAACGAGTTAGTCTATAAAAAGCGTTTGAAACTGTTTGTTATATAAAATGCATTAGATAATTAAGTAAAATATCAAGGCCTATTTAATGAATATATCCTCCCCTTACCAGTTTTCACGCTATTATGTCTTTTTCTTTGAATTGGGAAAAAAATAATGATGCCTTATATCAACCGATGCCCTAATTATCTTCTTTTGTTAACAGGAAGTATGCAAACATATATTAAAACTTGATGGACATTGAAATGTTCACACTACACACCATTCTTCGATGACTTCAACTGGCCCCATTTGTTTTGAGTTTTTCCTGTTTTCACAGGAAACAAAAAAGCATGGTTTCCGAGTGAAGCCATAGTCCATACAAGGAAGAAATATCTACAGTGACTACAAGTGTTCTTTCAGACTCTGTGTATGACTCTATAGCCAGCAGTTCAAAATATGTTTTAATGAAATTTTTAAATTACCAAGTGTATAAATTAACAGTGATAATTGAAACAACAAGCTGATTGTTTAAATTTTAATATTAATAATAATATTGATCGGAGGGTTTAAAGAAAAATCTCCAAAAATATTAGAAAGTGATTTAAGGCACATGGCTTCTTTAAGCGAGCTGTATTTTTTTTTCCAGAATGCTCAGCAAAATATTCAGTCACATGCCTTGATCATCATGGATTGTGAATTGAAATAGTGTTTGATGAAATATTTTCGGTGGGAAATAATTTTATATGGCCTCAACATTATGACATATTTTTGTAGAAAAACCATGCTATTTCGAGTGATACTTGTGTATCGTAGGAGGTCCTGTTTTCGAGGTGTCCCTAAAATCGTGGCAAATCATTTACCTCTCTGTGCGCGATGTAAACAGTTCCTAGATAAAAATTGTGTGGTTTTATTTGTCAAGCAAAGAGTCTCCTCTCCCTTGACCAAAACTTAGAAACACGTAAGGCTCCACTGGATAGTTGCACTTGTAAATGCAAAATGTTTGGTATTTTAGGCATTTCTACAAAAATATGTCATAATGTTGAGGCCATATAAAATTATTTCCCACCGAAAACATTCATCAAACACTATTTCAATTCACAATCCATGATGATCAAGGCATGTGACTGAATATTTTGCTGAGCATTCTGGAAAAAAAATACAGCTCGCTTAAAGAAGCCATGTGCCTTAAATCATTTTCTAATATTTTTGGAGATTTTTCTTTAAACCCTCCGATCAATATTATTATTAATATTAAAATTTAAACAATCAGCTTGTTGTTTCAATTATCACTGTTAATTTATACACTTGGTAATTTAAAAATTTCATTCAAACATATTTTGAACTGCTGGCTATAGAGTCATACACAGAGTCTGAAAGAACACTTGTAGTCACTGTAGATATTTCTTCCTTGTATGGACTATGGCTTCACTCGGAAACCATGCTTTTTTGTTTCCTGTGAAAACAGGAAAAACTCAAAACAAATGGGGCCAGTTGAAGTCATCGAAGAATGGTGTGTAGTGTGAACATTTCAATGTCCATCAAGTTTTAATATATGTTTGCATACTTCATGTTAACAAAAGAAGATAATTAGGGCATCGGTTGATATAAGGCATCATTATTTTTTTCCCAATTCAATAGGAATAGCGAAACTGTCTGAGGTATTTATGAATTGGTTTTAAAATCATCTTAGGCCAAGCATGGGCCAAGTATACACATGAAAGTAGTGTCCTCTGCAGTCATTTCTGTATTTAGGCTATTCATCATATTTGCATACTGCGCTGTTGCACAAATATTTATACTATTGTGCAATGTCAATAGAGACTGTGTGCAGAGGCTTGATTAAATCAATGTTATACTTTGTATGCTAATATAATATTGAGGACTACGCCCATTTTGTTCTTTATTTGAGTGTCTTTTATTTACAGAAAGGATTAGGCTATGGTGTCTTAAGTACATCATGTCAGAAGGGCAATAGTGTATTTTGTAGTAACATGAAAATTGATGTTTACCTCTCATTAAATTTGATGAAAATTACGTTGAAAATTCAGTACCAAAATCAAGTTACTAATATTAAATTCAAAGGTTCAGCCCCTCCCTACCTTCAGAGCATGTTGCATGCAGCATGTCAGGTCCAGGTCTGTGAGGTCATTTTGGTCAGCATGCTAGTTTATTCCCCGGACTCGCCTTGACTGTTAATGGTGATAGTGCCTTCTTAAATACTGCCCCCTGCCTCTGGAACTCTCTGCCTCAATGTCTTATTATAAGACAAGAGAGATGACATTTCTCACATCCAAAACTCTCTTTAAAACACATCTTTTCAGATAATTGGCATCTGATCCCATCTGAGAATTCTTTGATTGACCCATGGAGGATCTATTTTCTTCCTCCATGATTGACCTGGACCAGTGTCTTTGAGCTGTCAATTGAAAAGCTTACCGGAACATCGTGTCATCTTTTTTTTTAAAGTTAATTTTAAAAAGAAAGATTGTAAATTGTGTACAGCTGCATGTACATTACTTTGCAGAGTGAAGTGACATTAGTATACTTGTTTTTAACTTGTTGGCAGGTATGATTGGTGGTGTCACCAGGTTCTTGCTCGCAATGGAATACGAGGACCATGGCCCAAACCTTACATTGGAAACACAATGGATTGGGTGTTCAGTAAAACGGTAATTAATAATAATAATTAATAGCCTAATTAAAATTAATAAGCATAATAATGATAGTGGCTTCTTATAGCGCTCATATCCGTTCCACAGTTTGTGTGCATTGAATTATCGATGCAACGGTCTCCTGAATTCATGTGAAAGCAAAAAAAACACAGGCATACATGTATTCAGATGGGATTCGAACCAACAACCTTTTGTCATTCCAGAACTTTTTTACTTGAGTGAGAAATTACCTCAAAAACTAAGGGAGCCGTTTTTTTCACAATACAATGTTTTACAGCTCTCCATTGCTGGTTACCAAGTAAATTTGTATGCTAACAATTATTTTGTGTAATGCAATTAGTGTTCATTGCCTTTAAAGGCAGTGGACACTATTGGTAATTGACTAGCCTTCACAGTTGGTGTATCTCAACATATATGCATAAAATAACTAACCTGTGAAAATTTGAGCTCAACCGGTCATCGAAGTTGCGAGATAATAATGAAATAAAAAAACACCCTTGTCACACGAAGTTGTGTGTGTTAAGATGGTTGATTTCGAGACCTCAAGCTCTAAACTTGAGGTCTCGAAATCAAATTCGTGGAAAATTACTTCTTTCTCAAAAACCATGGCACTTCAGAGGGAGCCATTTCTCACATTGTTTTATACCATCAACCTCTCCCCATTACTCGTCACCAAGAAAAATTTTATGATAATAATTATTTTGATTAATTACCAATAGTGTCCACTGCCTTTAAAGTACACTTTCTAATAATAAAGGTATGAACAATAACAGACCATACGGGTGCACCTCACCATTTTTCACTTTTTGTTACAGGGACTAATCGGCTTCCATCAAACCTGTTTGGCCAAATACGGAAAGGTCGTTGGGTAAGGAGCTTTTAAAAGTATTTCTGATAAAAGTTACTTAATTTTATCTATAACAGCACATGGAGGGATGACCTGTATGTATACAGGGTTGTAGCTAGTTCAATTTTAGTGGTGGGATATAAATCAAACTTGGTCTTTGGATGTGCACTATTAGTTTGAGCGGATCAACAAAATTAAATCATGTTTAACTATGGGGCCGTTACAAGCTTCATTGGGCTTAATGCCAGATTTCCAGAGTTTTCCTGTATGGCAGATATGGGTCCATGCAATAAGTTTAGTTGGCATTTTTACTACACTGTTCTTTTTCTATGACATTTGATACTCACTTTGTCTCAGATGCACAGTGGACAATATTTTTGGGCAATAACAGGCCAGTATGGTGGTCTAGTGGAAGATATCTGCTCTGCAAAAGGTTGTGGGTTCGAATCCCCCCAGAGTGATTTGCCTGTGGATTTGGTTGTTAACACATTTAGGAAAGTATGAGTATATGGTGCTTAAAGGCAGTGGACACTATTGGTAATTACTCAAAATAATTTGTTAGCTCAAAAACTTACCTGGTAACAAGCAATGGGGGAAGGTTGGTAGTAAAAAACATTGTGAGAAACAGCTCCCTCTGAAGTAACCTAGTTTTCGAGAAAGAAGTAATTTTTCATGAATTTGATTTCGAAACCTCAGAGGTCTCGAAATCTAAAAGCAACTGAAAGCACACAATTTCGTGTGACAAGGGTGTTTTTTTCTTTCACTAATATCTCACAAATTTTCACAGGTTTGTATTTTGTGCATATGTTGAGATACACCAAGTGAGAAGACTGGTCTTTGACAATTACCAATAATGTCCATTGTCTTTAAAGGCAGTGGACATTATTGGTAATTGTCAAAGACTATCCTTCACTAGTTGGTGTATTTCAACAAATGCATAAAATAACGAACCTGTGAAAATTTGAGCTCAATTGGTCATCAAAGTTGCGAGATAATAATGAAAGAAAAATAACCCTTGTCACACGAAGTTGTGTGCTTTTTAGATGGCTGATTTCGAGACCTCAAGTTCTAAATCTGAGGTCTCAAAATCAAATGTGTGGAAAATTACTTCTTTCTCAAAAACTATGGCACTTCAGAGGGAGCCGTTTCTCACAATGTTTTATACCATCAACCTCTCCCCATTACTCGTCACCAAGTACATGTAATGGTGTCCACTGCCTTTAACACACAAAGGTGTATTCTTCCCGAAATAGTATGTGGAAAACCAAAATAACTACACAGATGTAATAATAACACTTTCCTAAATCCTGTTGGACAACAACATCCACAGGAATCACTTCAATAAGATTGTCACCCAGGACCTTTGGCAAACCAAAGCAGGTTTCTAACCACTAGACCACTGAGCTAACCTAATGGCTACATGCTAGTGGTAATTTGCATCCTATTTTAACAGCAGGTACCGCTGATGCGAATAAATACACAATTTTAAAGATATTAACTTGGTTGACATGGTTCACCCCTAAATCAAAACTTGTATTTGTATTATTTTTGGTTTTTCCCCTTACACTGATGTGTTTTAGCACTGTATACTCAGTACTTTCCCGAGTCCTGTGAAAAAATATCACAGGCATGTCACTCGGTTGGGATTCGAACCCACGACCCTTGCAATTCTAGAGCAGTGTCTTACCAACTAGACTACCGAAGTTGCCCGGTAGCTAGAGGCAGTTTGAATCCTATGTTTTGGCAGTGGGTACCGCAACAATTATAAGAGATGTTAAATTTGCATCGGGGAAAAAAGAATATTAGTTTTGGTTTTTACCCATACTTGTAGTTGTGTTATGAATTCGTTTTGTGTAGTATCTACTTTGGAAGAAATCCAACAATGATGGTGGCAGATGTCGATTTGGTGAGAAGAATTTGCATCAAGGATTTCTCCTCCTTTGTCAATCGAAAGGTAAATAATTTCAGTGTTAATTTCACTCATGTACAAATTTTCTCTGAGCACGTTTTGAACTTGCGACCTCCAGATGAATGTTCTTATAGGCTCTGCCAGAACTGAGCTACATGTATTAGCCCTATGTGGAGGTTGTTCTCTTTTTGTCCAAATCTTTGATCAGGGGTGCCAGTCAGAAGTCATTTAACATTGAACAATAATAATAATAATAATAATAATCAGATTTGTATAGTGCCATTCCATCTAGATCATGGCGCTCAGCAACAACAGGCAATGAAAAACAAATACAATTCAGTTGCGATCAATAAGAGTAACTGGGAACAGGTGGGTTTTTAAGTGGTTTTTGAATGACGAAACAGTGTCCAGTGTTCTGATGCGAGATTGTATACTGTTGTGGATCACATCCAAGTTTACGGTACAACCTTTAGTCAGTAATGGAAATGGAGATCAGTAAAAGAATGAAAAGGTGAAACAGCATCAAGCACACACCGGTCCCACTGGTTTGGTACTCAAAAGGGACAGGTAATTCCTCATGGCTTTGAAATGTGGTAAATTTGTACAGATATCTGGTTTGATGATACTACAGAAAACTAAACTACTAAACTATAACTATTAATTTGAAAAGCTCTTCCAAAGCTCTTCCAATCCGCCGGGGTATAGCTCAGTGGTAGAATATTCGGCTGCAGATCGAGAGGTCTCGGTTCAAATCCAGGTGCCCCCTATTCATTTTTGCCCTTCGGTTGGGACGTAAAGCCGTTGGTCCCATGTGAAACCCATGTAAAAGAACCCAGTACACTTATCGAAAAGAGAAGGGGTTTGCCCCAGTCTTTCTGGCTGTGGCTGCTGTTTGTGCCGTAGCACCTTGTAAACCTTTATAAGGTGCTACAAAAATTTGTCTCAGAGTTCATCACTGCAATAACCTATCTTTCTGAAAGTTTGTATATACTAAGCGCCTTGAGTACCTTGTTTGGTAGATCACATGCGCTATATAAGATATTGATATTATAACTGTTCATCCTTATACTTTAGCCATCTCCACTTGAGAACAAACCGTTCCATTTAGCATTGTCTGTACTGAGAGATGATCATTGGAAAGATGTCCGTGGTATTCTCAGCCCAACATTCAGTGGATCCAAAATGAAAGTGGTGAGTAAAGCTTTGTTCCAAACACCCATGGTAGGCCTATTTGGTAGACTGTGACTGTTCGTTCTGTGAACTGTGCTGCGAGCGTTCGGTCGGCTTTCTATACTTTTAAAACACCTAATTGTAGCGCAAGTACCCTCAAATATGCCGGGTGTCGCGTCCTGCGATCTTACAGACAAGTAAGCAGATTACAAGTCATGCAATTCAGAACTGAGAAGTCTCCTGAATAATCGGATAAATCTACTCTGTTGTAGGAGAATATATAGCAAGACAGTTCTCTCAAGAACAAACTCTACCTGGCAAGAAGGTACACACATGGTGTTACCGCAAACCAAATATATATACTGCAAACCAAATATATATTAATGTTAACTGATTATTAAGTCTGCTTTCTTGATTTGAATTGAACCAGATGGCTCCCCAGATCAATAACTGCTTGGATGCGATGGTAAGAAAGGTCAACAAGCACCATGAGGAGGGCAAAAGCATCCAGTGCAAAGAGTAAGTGTTTCTCAACCTTCAGCTCCCCCCCCCCCTGAACCCATCACTGTCCTTACACCACAAAGAGCTAAAGATTTATCTTATTTAACAATGTTAATTGCTGAGAGTGTGTCAAATACAAATCACTATAGCTCATCAACAAAACATGCACTTTTAAAAAGAGTTTGAGTACTTTTTCACATAAAACCCCAATTTCAACAGATTTACGTTCAACTTTCATGGTTTGAGGATGATTGTAGAAAGCTTTCCCTAAAGAGTAACTTGCCGAGGTGCTTTAGTTTTTTTCGAAATGAGTAAAACAATGCCAGAAAGAGACACAACTTATTTAATCATGCAACTTTCCTGAAAATATTGCTCTGTGATTTTTCACAAAATTTGAAGACTAATGAAGCTAAGATTGCAACAGGTTATATTACATACATGTTCATTTACAGTGAGTATAGGAATCCATGTCATTGCCATACATTTGATCTACATGTACAAAAAGCACCAAAACCCTTACATATAATCATTTACAAAGTAATGATTAATAATAATATTTTGAGTTTATTTAGCGCTTTTTCACTCCCGGACGAGTGTCTCAAAGCGCTTCAAATTATTACCCGTGGTCACTGGGCCTTTATTCACTCCTTAAACCATCTCAGCTCCCTGGGGAGTATACAGCCTGGTGCTAAATCAATCGGCTAAATCAATCACAAGAACCACCTCTGCCCTCGCAGGTACCCATTTACCCCTGGGTGGAGAGGGTGGAGAGAAGCAATAATAGTTAAGTGTCTTGCTCAGGGACACAAGTGTCACTACCGGGATTCGAACCCACACACTGCTACACAGAATCACCAGAGCTTGAATTCGGTGCTCTAACCGCTCGGCCACGACTCCCTATAATTATCCTTTTAAACTGGATGCTTGTTTTGATGCAGTATCTATGGAGGATTTTTGATTGACGGCATCGGGTGTTGCGCCTTTGGACTCGACATAAACTCCCAAGAGAATGATGATGACACATTTCTCCAAAATGCCAAAGAAATGTTCAAAGTTAAATTCAATTTCGCAATTCTGGTAGTTAGTAAGTAATATCAGAGTTTCTTAATGTCTTTATCTTAGATAGGAATCTATATTCAGACATGTGAAACCTTAAAGGAACACGCTGCAGCCTTGAATCAGTCGAGTTGGTCTTTGAAAAGCGTTTGAAGCGGTTTGAAATGCAAATGGTTAGATAGAAAATTTAAAAGTAGAATATAATGATCCACACAAACATGCCTCGGAATTGCATGTTTTTGCCTTTTTCTGTCGCGAAAAAACACGGTCTGCCTTTTTGTGGAGTAAAAATGTTGACTCCATAAAATGGACGACAATGTTAGTTCGCGACGTAAAAAGAATACTTGTGTGGATAATTATAATCTCATCATCATCATGTCGAGCGCCATCTAGAAGCTCGAGCCTGCCCAGTGATTTTTCTCCAGATGTTCCGGTCCAGCATGCAGGAGCGAAGTTCCTCAGCGCTGGTCAAGCCGGTTTCTCGTTTTAGTGTGTCAACAAAGGAGAGACATTTTCTCCCACGCGAGGCCTTGCCTTGGGTGGGCTCCCATAGGATGGTTGGGCAAGCGGCAAGCTCCGAGTGGCGGACACAGTGCCCAGCGAGCTTGAGTCGGCGTTCACGGGTCTTCTCTGTGGCCTTTGGCCAGCCAGCATACAGGTTGGAGTTTCTCATGTGGTCCTGCCAGGGGATGTTTAGGGCCATACGCAGCATCCTGGTGTAGCAACCATCCAGAGACTTCTCCATACTGGTGGTGAGGGTCCAGGTCTCAGCTCCGTATAGAAGCACCGACTCCACTGTTGCGACAAATAGTGATCTTTTCAACCGGGCACTCAGCGTTGATGACCACACCTTTTTTCATGCTGTGAAGCACGGATCACGCCTGTCCTTTTCGTATCTTCAGGTCTTTTTCACTGGAGTTGATCCAGGATCCAAGGTATTTGAAGTCAGATTCAAAACGAAGAGTTGTGCCGTCCCTCGTGTGGACAGGAGGGTCACTGATGTTGTAAGCTATCACCTTGGTCTTTTTTGTGTTCAGCTGTAGGCCAATTTTCAGGCACTCCTCCTCAACTGACAGTAACAGGTCCTGGGCTTGCTCAATCGTGTTTGACACCAATGCGATATCATTCGCAAAATCCAGGTCAGTGACTGTCACAGGAGGCACACGTCGGCTCTTGCGGGGAACTAAGGTGAAACCCAGCTCTTCTTATCTACCGCCAATTGCCTTTCTCAGGGCATGGTCAAGGACAATGATGAAGAGGAAGGGGGCCAAGGTGTCACCCTGGAGTACCCCAGCTCGGATGTCGAAGAAATCGGTGACCCCATCTGGTGAAGTGACCTTTGCTCTGGTGTTTGCGTATGTTGACCCGATCACTTCAACTAGCCTGTTTGGGATCCCATAGGCAGTGAGGATGCTCATCATCTTGTCCCGGTGGATTGTGTCAAACGCCTTACGGAAGTCGATAAAGGTGATGACTGCAGGAAGATGTTTGTGTCTGACTCCTTCAACGATTCTCCTCAGCGCGATGATGTGCCCCACCGTTGACCTCTCTTGCCGGAACCCATTCTGCTCTGCCCTTAGGAGCGGGTCTAGCACTGGCCGTATCCCGTTAAGTAACATGCGGTTAAAGGTTTTGGAGACAGAAGAGGTGAGACTTATTCCTCGGTAGTTGTCCGTGCAAGTGAGGTCACTAGACTTTGGAACCGGGATGATATTGATTGTGCTCCACTGATCTGGTGCTTCTCCCTTCTCATATGCACAGTTGATGAAATCAACGTAATGTCGTTGATGGGGACATGCTTTAGGACTTCTGGGACAACACCATCCTCCCCGCAGGCTTTTCCACTCTTGAGACTGCTCAGTGCTTTGGCATACTCTTCCTGGCTGAAGGGACTATCCTCTATGTCAAGATCAATGAACACTTGTTCTACCTCCTCCTGAGCTTCAAGCACTGCTGGCGCGTCTCCAAGTAGGTTTTTGAAGTGACGATACCATGCGTCTACCCGTTGCTCATCTGTGTCTCCCTTGATCTGAGGGGGCTTGGATGCCTTTTTACCAGTGATCTCGTTGATCAGTTTCCAGCTCAATGCATGTTTTTGTTTAACGTGAGCCTGTTCCACTTCACTGATTTTCTGGAATAGTACCTCCTCCTCTGTAAGGTCGTAGGTTTCAGCTAAAGCCTTTTTCTTGCTAGCACATTGTTCTTGTTTGTTGCAGCTGTAATCTGCTACTAGTGAATTATCGGCTACTTGCATCTCCTCTCTTGCTATGACGACACGAGGATCCCTTGAGGCTTTTGCCCTCTTTTTCACCTTAGGAACCTTGTCCATGCAGATCTCTGCAGCCTCTTTATTTGCTTCAATGAATTTGCCGTAGCGGCAGGTTGCAGATTCTTCATCCTCAGTCAGTACCTGGAACTGATTGTGGACTTCAATGGCGTACCTCTCCTGTAGATTACTGTCGGAGTTTCCCCCAATCATACTGAACCCTTCCAGTGGCTGCCTTACGTGGAGATCTAAGACTAAGGCGCACCTTTGTCACCACAACTCTATGGTCTGAACCAACTGTAGAGAAAGTATTGTGGGCACAAGAGTCAAGTACGCTGTTCCTCCATTTACGTCTGGTAAGGATGAAGTCAATCTGGGCCTTTGAACCTGTTGGAGACAACCATGTCCAGAGCCTTCCCTTACGCTTTTCAAACTGGGTGTTATTGGCGAGAAGAGGGTAGTCCTCAATCAGCTCTATCAGAAGCTTATCATTGTCATTGGCAACTTGATGGTAGGTGAAAGGAGCATCCCCCAGTCCCAGACGGGCATTGAAGTCACCAAGGATGGCAAGAAAGTGATGCTGAAAGTGATGCTGAGGGACAGCCTCAACTGCTTGTCTCAGAGCATTATTAATTATAATCTACGTTAATAATATCTTTCTTAAACCATATGCATTTCATAACAAACGGTTTCAAGTGCTTTTCAACGACCAACTTGTCCGATCTAAGGCACAGGTTGCTTTCGGGTTGACATAAATGTATGGTTTTTTTTTTTTACTCTTAAACCCTACTTTGGAGACAGCATGAACCAATTAAGCTCTAACTTGTGAATTGACCAATGGGTGTTTTTCATAACGGCAGATACATACATGTACATGATGCACCCTTCATTCAAATCTTGAACAGTGTATCTTCGTTGTTTAAACAAACATTAAAGTTCTAATTTATTTGTTTTTCCTCTCTAGTCTTTGCGTCTTTCCTAACGCCCATTCTGAACTACTTCAACATAAGCAGCTTCAGTCGTAAAGCAATGGACTACTTTGAGAACTTAATAGATCAGGCTATAGAGCTACGCAAAACTGGAAACAAGAAGGTAAAGGGTGGGAGTACAGAATCAGGGCCCTTTCTTAAACCCCGGCTTGGGCTCCGTCTTCGGCTTTGGCTTCGCGTGCTGGCTATGCACTGGAGATGCTGAGAGTATGACCCGGTTTTCAGGCTTGTACATTCATTTTGGAGCAGCATGTATTTTGCATGCGTTGGTGGTTCAAACATCAGAAGGCCCCAAACGCAGGAAGTCCTCTCTAAGTGGAATTTTGGAAAAAGTATTTTCTTGATTGGTTTAAGTTTCCAGACTTAAATCGGTTATCGGATTTCATGACTCATGGGGGAGTGATATATATTTTCCCCAACAATAAACGGAGTAAATACATATTTTGGGTGATTTTTTATTATCTTTATGGGGAGGAAAAATTTGTGTCTTATTTCAAAAGAATGTCTCAAGACTATGGGACTGGTAAAAAATGGCTCATGACTTGGACTGGGACCAAATGAATCATGACTTGGACTGGGCTAAAATTACTCGGGACGTGGACTGGGCCAATTGACTTTGGACTTGGACCAGGCCCAAATGACTCGGGGACTTGTACTGAGCATGATTCATGACAATGACTGGGACCAAATGACTCATGACTTGGAATGGGTCCAAATAACTCATGAATTGGACTGGGACCAAAATTACTCATGACTTGGACAGGGACCAAGTGACTCATAACTTGGACTGGGCCCAAATGACTCATGACTTAGACTGGGCCCGTGACTCATGACTTTGACTGGTACCAAATGACTCGTGACTTGGACTGGGCCCAAATGACTCATGACTTAGACTGGGCCCGTGACTCATGACTTTGACTGGTACCAAATGACTCATGACTTGGACAGGGACCAAGTGACTCATGACTTGGACTGGGCCCGTGACTCATGACTTTGACTGGTACCAAATGACTCGTGACTTGGACAGGGACCAAGTGACTCATGACTTGGACTGGGCCCAAATGACTCATGACTTAGACTGGGCCCGTGACTCATGACTTTGACTGGTACCAAATGACTCGTGACTTGGACTGGGCCCAAATGACTCATGACTTTGACTGGCATAACTGGGCCCATGTGACTCATGACTTGGACTGGGCCCAAATGACCCAGGGACTTGGACTGGGCCCATGACTCATTACTTTTACTGGGACCAAGTGAGTCATGACTTGGACTGGGCCAAAATTACTCAATACTTTATCTGCTGCTGTGCAATTGGACATGGTTATTGTGAAATGCGCTATGTAAGAATTTGTTATTACTATTATTATTAAATTTCTTGTATTTTTTATATGAATAAAGCAATTCACTTCAATTCAATTCAAAGACTTGGACTAGGCCAAAATGACTCAGGACTTGAACTGGGACCAAATGACTCAGTAATACATAGATGTTTGAACTAAACTTTAAGAATAAGATCATACCAGCTTGGATTACATTCATGGATGACTTTCTGATGTTTCACCCTGGTCGTATAACCCTTCCATCAGAGTGTGGACTTCCTGCAGCTCATGCTGGATGCTGAGGAATTATCTGAGGCTGATAAAGCTCAGTCTACTGAAGAGGAAAAACAGGAGCATGCGCATCGTGAGACAGCAGGAAAAAGGGCCCTGACACCAGATGAGATCAAGTCTCAGGTAATGTTTACACTTGTCTTAAAGACACTGGACACTATTGGTAATTGTCAAAGACCAGTCTCCTCACTGCATCTCAATATATGCACAAAATAACAAACTTGCGAAAATTTGAAGTTAATTGGTCGTCAAAGTTGCGAGATAATAATGGACGAAAAATCACCCTTGTCACACGAAGTTGTGTGCTTATGCTTGATTGCGGGACCTCAAAATCTAATTCTGAGGTCTTGAAATCAAATTCATGGAAAATTACTTCAGAGGGAGCCTTTTCTCACAATGTTATATACTATCAACAGCTCTCTATTGCTTGTTACCAAGTAAGCTTTTATGCTAACAATTATTTTAAGTAATTACCAATAGTGTCCGCTGCCTTTAATCTTGGACCATTGGATGAAAAGTCTTTGTCTCAGGTAATGTTTACACTTGTCTTAAAGACACTGGACACTATTGGTAATTGTCAAAGACCAGTCTCCTCACTGTATCTCAATATATGCACAAAATAACAAACTTGTGAAAATTTGAAGTTAATTGGTCGTCAAAGTTGCGAGATAATAATGGACGAAAAAACACCCTTGTCACACGAAGTTGTGTGCTTACTTATGCTTGATTGCGGGACCTCAAAATCTAATTCTGAGGTCTTGAAATCAAATTCATGGAAAATTACTTCAGAGGGAGCCTTTTCTCACAATGTTATATACTATCAACAGCTCTCTATTGCTTGTTACCAAGTAAGCTTTTATGCTAACAATTATTTTAAGTAATTACCAATAGTGTCCGCTGCCTTTAATCTTGGACCATTGGATGAAAAGTCTTTAAAGGGACACGTTGTCTTGGATCGGGCGAGTTGGTCTATGAAAAGCTTTTGAAAACCGTTTGTTATGAAACGCATGTAGTTAGAAGATGTTTTAAAACAAGGATAGAATATTCCAAACAAATATGCCTAGGAACTGCATGGTTTTTCTTTTACATCGAGAACTAACACTGCATGCCATTTATTAGAGTCGAGTATTGACTCCACAAATTAGCGGACCGTGTTAGCTCTCAAAGTAATAGGAAGTACTTGGTAGTTTGGCTGGTAACCTTATTCTGGTAAGCGTAATTTGGTTATGCTCAGCTACTTTTTGTGCTCAAGCAGCTGTATGAAAATGGGACCTGATCTTGAACTTGATGCTCTAAACCATTTAAACTACCATTCGGCCATGACACCTTTTAATTGTTGTTACAATTATCCCGTGTAGGGTATGCTATTCTTCTTAGCTGGTTTTGAGACATCCAGCACAGCACTTAGTCTTGCCTCTTACCTCTTGGCGACCAACTCTGAAGTCCAAGACAGGTTGATTGCTGAGATTGATGAGATTGCTCCAAGAGCTGAAGACCTGACCTACGAGGTCATCACCGAGTTGACTTACCTAGACTGGGTCGTTTGTGAGACTCTGCGTGTCTATCCCCCTACCGTAGTGTAAGTCCTGTAGTATACAAATATTGACTGCTTCGAGTGCTATGGTTAAAACTATGACTCCCGAGGTGATCCCCGTAGCGTTCTGTTTTCCCGAGGCGAAGCCGAGGGAAAATAGAACGCTCCGGGGATCACCGAGGGAGTCATAGTTTTTAACCATTGCACGAGTAAAAGCAGTCAATATTTGTTTTATAACACCCCAAACATTTCTAAATACTGTACTATTATTATTAAGTTACAGACCTGAATGCTACAATCCACGGACGACGCGAATACAGATTGCAAACACTTTTGCTGAATGTGTTGCATGTCGTGTCGTGCAATCCGAAATGGTTACAGACTATTAATTTAGCATCCTCGTACACGCAACGGACGTCTGGGTACTGCACGCCGTGTGCGAGTCTGTCGGACTAGCGCACGGCGCCATGTGCTAGTCTTCGGACTAGCGCATGGCAAACCGTTGTGTAGCAAAACTAAGACATGTCATGTGATGCGCTCTAAACCAATGAGCAGGCAGAATCTTTGCAAGGGTTGTTATAATAGCCCTTAGTTTCTTTGATATTTAAATAAGCGAGTTATTTCTTTGGAGCATCACCAAGTAAGTATGTGATCAACTATGACTGTAGGGCTACACTAAATAGGCTGGCTGAACCTTTTATCTTTCTCTCAGTTTACATCTAGCAGCCAGCAGCACCATAGCTGTACTTTTAAGGTTTTATGAGTATTCCAGCAAGTTAAAGATGCTGTGTCAGATTTTTGGCCGATTTGACCCAAACATTTTTATTTGAAATTCAATAGGTATTTTGATGGGGGTCGAGAAAGTTACAAGCTTTCATTTGAGCCATGGCTCGAAAAAGTCCGCCAATTATTAGTAGCAGTGAAATAAAGTGCTCAAAACTAGTTTTTGTCGGGATCCCGACAATATATCACGTGACCAATTCTTATGTGTTTTATAACAAACATTTAAAATTTTTGTCATGGTTCCTGACCATTAAAAGTAAAAGTTAAACTTTTTTTCGTCAGAGCGGGTGATACTCTTTGAAATACCATTCACTCAAAAAATCTATTTTTTAATGTTTGGGGCCAAAAGTCTGACATAGCATAGGTTCCCGACCGTCGGGATCACGTCGTACAAGTTGAAATTGTTCTACTCTTGCGACTGTTATTTTTTTTCGAGCGGCGACTGTTTCAGATTGTCTTAAAATCATCGCAGTTAGGCTCAGGTCGCAGTGTGATCCTGAAAAGTTAGTTGCCGACTTTTTTTTTTTTTTGACGCAAGGTTGACCTGAGGCCAGCTTTACTCTAGTTAGCATGGAACATGCTGTTGAGACCAGTGAAGAAACCATGATCTTGTGTGGCTGGTTCCAAATGGTCGACCACAGTATAGTCAACCTATGATTGACCAGCCTGGGTTCGAGTCAAAATAGTCAACCTTTAGTTAACCATGATGCACTCTGGAACTTGCTCATAGGAGTTGGAGCTCATTGAGCGATAAATTCCAAACTGGACATAAGTTTTATTTATCAAATTATGACATTTCAGATAGAAATATTTATGTTTTCTTCTATTACTGTCATTAGACCATGTAAGTTTGATGTAAATCTGTGATCTTTAGACGAGTTAATTTCTGACCAATTCTCTTCCTTTAATTACAGTTCTGCTCGTGAGGCAGGTGAAGATGTTAAATATGATGGCTTCACAATTCCGAAGGGAACTGATGTTTTCTTTTCCATCTGGTTAATCCATAACGATCCTGAGATCTGGGAAGAGCCAGAAAAATTCAACCCTGACAGGTAAGCTTCTATCATTTGCTAACTGTGTATTTTGTGGCTCGTCATGGCATTATAAGAGCACCGACAAGCTCTGGTGTATCTGATCAGCAGAGTGCGGGAACGAGTCCCAGCTGTGACACCTGTGTCCTCAAGCAAGACACTCAACCATGTTGCTTCGTCTTTCGGATGGGGCGAAAGCCAAGTAAAAGAACCCAGTGCACTTTTCGAAAAGAAAAGGGGTTCACCCTGGTTTGATTGGCTGCATATTGTAAACCATTACATGGTGCTATTTTAAAGGAGTAGATCTCTTTTGTAAATCAAACGTAGTCCCTCATTTTGCAGAAAAATACTGAATTTTAAAGCGCCCAAAGCGTCACTGATGATTGCTGGGTATGGGCACTATTAAAAATGTATTATTAATTTTAAGTTGATAAGGCTACATTAGTTGATAAATGATAGCAATCCATGTTGTGTTATTGCTTAAAATAATGGGATTTCAACCCACTAGACTTGTTCTTTCAGGCATATTCATAGTTATTCACAATACATCTGAAGACATGATCAAAGTCTACACTGCATCAAAATTTCATGATCCATTGCTATGCTCATTTTGATTCTCAGGGAGTCTAGCGCCACCACTTTTTCACTCATTTTTACAAAAAGGGATATTTCAATGAGGTAAACAAAATTAGATGCTATATTATTTCACAGCGAATGAAAAAGTCGTGGTGCCTTTATGAAAACTTTTCCCTTCTAGGCGCTCTGTACATGAGTCACTTGTTTTGTCTAGCCTTGTACAAGTATTTTTTTTTTCTCAGCTGGCTCGTGAATCATTGTTTGTATTTCAATTTCAGGTTTTCTCCTGAGAATCGTGAGAATCGCCACCCATGTGCTTGGTTGCCATTTGGTGTGGGGCCACGTAACTGTGTTGCGATGAGGTTTGCTCTGCTGCAGGTAAGATATTGTAAAGTACCGCATTGGGTCCTTAAAGCCAAACGCAGGCAGAACAACAAAAATGAACCCAAATTCCATTCTATATGAAACACACTGATTTATTCAAGGTGCGTTCGATTAGCTTCCCCTGGTCAACCCAGTCTGCCCCCGGTACATTCGAAAAGCTTTGACGTCATTCCAGGGGGCTCAACCAAGTCAGCCCCCAGTGCCCTGCTTGTTGAACCCAACTGGCATCCTTACAGTGCACCAAGCATAATTAACCTATATTAATTTTGGTTTTTACCCATACACCGATGTGTGTTGCACTGTATACATGGTATACTCAGTACTTTCCCCGAGTCCTGTGAAAAATATCACAGGCATGTTACTTGGTGTATGGGTAAAATCCAAAGTTAATATTCTTTATCCCTGATGCAAATTTAACATCTATTATATCGTTGCGGCATATTAGCTCAAGCTCAGTCTCACCCAAACTTTAGTTCGTTACACTATACACAAAGAGCAAAGACTGAGTAGGTAGAATTTGTTCTTCAAGGTGGCACTTGTTTCATTCATTTCTTGGGTATTGTTGTTGACAAATCAGAAATAAATGGGAATTTTTCTTACAACAAAAGCATTATCTATTGCAACAATAAATTAAACTTTATTGTGATATACCATCGTCATCATTTTTATGTCTTGCTGTGAATTTCTTTCTTTGTATTTCTAGGTGAAGATGGGTTTGGTGCGCATGTTGCAGAATTTCCGCCTTGAGACATGTTCTGAAACTGAGGTATGAAAAAAATCATTGCTTTGATTAGTGATGAATATCTGGGCCAAATTACATAAAGCGGAAAAATACTACTAAGCAAGTTTCTATGGCTATGCTAAGCACAAAAAATGTGTGGGCACCAATCACACCTTTAGTGATTGTCAAAGGCCAGTATTCTCACATATGCATAAAATAACAAATTTGTGATCATTTGGACTCAATTGTTCATTGAATATGCAGAGAATAATGAAAAAAAAACAACCTTGTTGCACAAATTTGTCAAATTTGTGTGCTTTCAGATGCCTAAAAAGGGTTGCAGACCTGAAGTCTTTTTTTATTTGAATGAGAAATTACCTCTTTCTCAAAAACTACATTAATTCAGAAGGAGCAGTTTCTCCAAATGTTTTACACAATCAATAGCTGTTTTTTTAGCCAACAATTATTATGAGTAACTACCAACAGGTGAGGTCCTTTATCACACGGCCGAAACCCTGCGAAAGACGATCAAGACCGTGAAGGTTTAAAGGGAGGGTACACGTTTGGTAAATGTCAAAGACCAGTCTTCTCACTTGGTGGATCCCATCATAACCATAAAATAACAAGCCTGTGAAAATTTGGGCTCATTTGGTCATCGAAGTTGCGACAAAATGATGAGAGAAAGAACACCCTCATTGGACAAATTTGTGTGCTTATATAGGAACTTTATTATTTTAGTGAGAAATTACCTCTTTCACAAAAACTACATTACTTCAGAGGGAGCCGTTTCCCAGAATGCTTTATATTATCAACAGCTCTCCACGGCTTGTTACCAAGTCAGTTTTTAAGTTAATATTTGTTTTGAGTAATTACCAAACGTGTACCTTCCCTTAAAAAGAACATTCAAGACCTCGTACAGCTCTTTTATTCCTTACATCTACATCTACGCTGGTACTCAGCAAAGTCCACTTCTGGATGTGAAAGCTGAGGTGAAGACTAGGTGTGCATGAAAAAGGTGGAATGTTGTTCTTAGAAAATAAGTGCAAGTAAAAACAACACTAGTATACACATATTGACTGGCAATGAGGTAACTAGTATACGTCTATTCCCACGAGGGACTTTGAGTGACCAGAGGAGCGACCTATTTCCCAAGGCCGAAGGCCAAGGGAAATAGGCCCCTCTTCTGGTCACTCACAGGCCCGAGGGGGAATAGACGTATACTAGTTACCGAATTATGCCAGTCACAATGTGTGTTATAACACAGCTCGGTCTTTAATGTCAAATAAGAACAGAAAAAGGATTTTGTAGTTGTTGTTCACGGTTCAAGTCAAGAGAGGGCGCTGTTACCGTTGGCACAATATTCAAAGACTATTGCCCGCTGTGGTACTATTCCTGCAAAACACTCACGCGCGATCACTAGCCTATATTAGTTCATCCCACGTGACCATGTTTTCAGCCAACCAGAATACAGAACAAGCAAGAGGTGTGTTATAATTGAAACTAATGGGTGTAGATGTGTCACCTGAAGACAGTCACCGATAGAGCAGTGATGACGTCTTGTTATTAGCTGTCGCCCACTTGATGTAAACATTTATACTCTTTTTTCCTTGCTGCAGATTCCTCCTGTACTTGGCAAGTTTGGATTCCTGTCTCCTCCTAATGGTGTGAAGTTGACTGCAGTCCCACGCACTTAAAGACAAGAACCATGCACCAGACTATTGTGGCTCCTATATTTTGATTTAAATCATTAGTTTACATATCCATTGGAGCACACATTTTATTACAAATTGATGTTTTAACTCTACGAGCAGCTGAAAATAACCGTGTAATGCGCAGGGTGTGATGGTCTATCCAATATGGTTTGATATCACACTGTTGTTGATATGCATCGACCAATCAGAATTTAGGACTCAAGTTTGCATGAAGATAGTATATAAATATTGGCTGCTTCAAGTGCTATGGTTAAAACTACAACTCCCGAGGTGATCTCTGGATTGTCTATCTTCGCAGCCAAGGGAAAATGGAACAAATTATTAGTCTATCCAATTTGTATACAAATGCTAAGTTTCCTTTGAATGAAATTTGAGATTTACAAATGATCGCAGCTATTAATGGCAGTGGACACTATTGGTAATAACTCAAAATAATTATTAGCATAAATCCTTTCTTGGTGACAAGTAATGGGGAGAGGTTGATGGTATAAAACATTGTGATAAATGGCACCTTCTGAAGTGGCATAGTTTTCGAGAAAGAAGTAATTTTCCACGAATTCGATTTCGAGACCTCAGATTTAGATCTTCAGGTCTCGAAATCAAAACAATCTGAACGCACACACGTCCATGTGACAAGGGTGTCTTTTTCTTTCATTTATATCTTGCAAGTTCGATGACCGATTGGGCTTAAATTTTCACAGGTTCTTTATTTTATGCATATGTTGAGATACACCAACTGTGAAGGCTAGTCTTAATTACCAATAGTGTCCACTGCCTTAAAAATAAGCAGTAATGATTTCGCTTTAAGCTGATCTAGTACAGCTGGACAATGCAACTTATCTGAATTTCCTTAATTCACGTTTTCTCAACAACAGTTATTTTTTTTATATCACAGGATAATTATACTTAAATTTGTGTTTTCTATGAAGCCTTTAAATTAATGTAATCATACTTTTATTGTGAATATCAAAGGATTAGCCGGGCCTGAGAACTTGTAGTTTAAAAACTATTTTTAATGAATATATGAATTTGGTAAACTGTTTATGAAAATGTTTACAACCTTTGCAGATTAAATGCTTATTAACTTAGGCTGATAATACAGTGTACTCATACCATGGAGCTATAAAAAGGAGCTCCATGCTCATACCATGTGACTATTTGATGGTCCATTACTTGCAGTGTTAATTTATGCACATTTGCATGCAGATGCCATTTATAAATAGTTAAAAAGAAAAACACAAGTTAAGCTAGTATAATCAAACTCGTCGAAAGAATGGCATTTATAAATAGTTAAAAAATTTAATAGTTAACTATTTGGGAAGCGTGCTTGAATGTCCCAACTACTGGATCAAAAAGATGAATGATCGTATTTGGAAATTTTTTTGGAGTGGGAAAATGGAGAAACTCAAGAGAAATGCCATCATAGGTCCCCCAGAATTGGGGGGAATGGGCCTTTTGGATATTGAGAGTAAATTAATGAGTCTTAAGCTTCAATGGTTAGTTCGGTACCCATCCTCTGAAGGTAAATGGAAAATGTATTTTGATTACTGGTTGAAATGTGCCGGAGCAGACGATCATTTAGAATGGTACATATTTGCTAACATTCGTAAGAATCTTCAAATCACCCCGTTTTACCATGAACTTATCGTTGCTTTTAAGTACACAGGAGGGAAGCTATTATGCAATTTTACCAGCATTTGGGAAGCCATGGAAGTTCCACTGTGGAATAATGTCAAGGTTACTAGGGATGAATCACTTTTAAAGAGCCCTCTTCTAAAATCTGTGGGTTGTTTTAATGTGGGTGATGTTGTCAGACACGGAGAACTATTTTCCTTTCAAGATATTGCCAGAGCATGTCAAATTAAACATATTAATGCTGGTAGAATTTTGAAGAGAATTGAAAAACACATAGATTATACGTTAATCAATGAGAAAAGAGAAGGACCGGCGGTGCACACAAGTAACTGGCTTGCCATTTGTGATCATCAAAGCAAAACTGTTCCTATTTGTGAAACTAATGTGAAGTCTAATTATATGAACTGCATAATGTGTAAATTTGTTTCTCCCAAGGTGCAAGTTAAATGGAAACACATTTTTCACCTAGGACAAGACTTACCTTGGGCTTCAGTTTGGATGAATAATTGGAAAAATGGGTTAATGGATCCGGATGACAAACAGTTTATGTACAAACTTAGACATAGAATTCTACCAACTAAAGACGTTTTGCTGAAAATAGGTGTCGTTAAAGAACTAACATGCCCGCTTTGTAACGTTAACAATGAAACTCACGAACATATCTTTATTTATTGTACCCACACGTGGGAGGCTTGGATCTTTGTGGAAAGACTGCTCAGAAAATTACTGGTAACAAACACTATTACTTGAATGACTCTAATAGAATTCTTGGTTATAATTTAGAACCAGTTCAGGCTATTGTCGTAGCTAAACTGCTCAGACTGATCTGGAATATAAGATGCAAAAAGGTGTTCAACAGTTATTCCAGACCAGCAGAAATTGACATAATCATTCAGTTAAAAAAATCATTGAAATACTTTCTCCGTATGGAAAAGACCAGATTGAGCCCAGAATCTTTTGAAACTATTTACACTAGAAATAATGCGGTGTTTCACTGTTAATGATGATGTCAATTTCAATTACTAATTGCTTTTCTCACCAAAGGCCGTCACCGTGTTCCTTTTTATGACCTTTTTGTTTATTTATTTTTGTTTTATTAACCTTGATTGTCTAAAATAATTTCTACCCATTGTTTTTCTCGATCACCGTGATTAGGTCACGCTAAAATGTATATATAAATATTTATGTCTCTTGTTCTTGTTTGTATGTTATCAATTTTAATTTCTATGTATTACAACCTGTAGCTCATTTAATCTGTTATATAATAGCAGTATGTATTGGAGCTTGTTGTATTGATGTGTGCTATTGCTGATAATTGCTGTTGAATAAACGGAGTAGTATAACTCCACATCAAGAGAAAAAAAAGAAAAAAAACAAACACTAGTTAAGCTAGTTTAGTCAAACTCGTCGAAAGAATGAATTCCATCATTACCACAATATTTTAAAGTTCAATAAGTTAAATCAGGTGAAAGCAAATTATGTTTTATCCCATAACTTTTATCGGTGAAAGTTGTGTATCGGTACATATTGTAGCAACCTTTTGCAACACCACCCACATGGCAGTGCACTTGCGCAGAATAAAAATGGTGGAGGCTTTTTTGGTGATTGGTAAATGTATGAAGGGCAGAGCTTAATGGAGTTATCAATTTCAATTCAGCAGGTTTTTTTCTCATTAGTTTTAAACAACTTTTATGCCCTATACAATTATTGCTTTTGTTTATCAAATTCTTTGAAAGATCACAGGTTGTTGTTACAGTAGCGTAGACCTTATGTATACTTTATGATGATAAATTTGTAACAAAACAAATCACAAACTACATAAACGTAAATTCCTGGCTTTATTTAGAGAACATTAAGAATGTCCCCCCCCCCCCTCCCCAGTGGGTGGATGGGTAAAAATACCATAATAAATCGAACGTTATGGTATACAAGCCCCACTCTCTATTGACGTCTCCAGGTATCATTCAACATTATAGTGCTGGCCAAGGGTGTATTTACTGGTAACCTCTCCCCTCAAATATTCATTCATTTTAACTATTGTATTTTTAAGGTAGATGTCTCCTAGATGTATTTGTAATATTCATTCATTTTAACTATTGTATTTTGCAGGTAGTTGTCTCTTAGATGTTTTTTTTTAATATTCATTCATTAGGTGTTCGGGCCAACAGCCCGGAACACCTCTTATTTTAATTGTATTTTGCAGATAGCTGTCTCTTAGATGTATTTTTAACATCCATTCATCTTAATTTTATTTTTAAGGTAGATGTCTCTTAGATGTATTTGTAATACTCATTCATTTTAATTATTGTATTTTGCAGGTGTCTCTTAGATGCATTTTTATCATCCATTCATTTTAATTGTATTTTGCAGGTAGTTGTCTCTAAGATGTATTTGTATCATTCATTCATTTTAACTATTGTATTTTGCAGGTAGTTGTCTCTTAGATGCATTTTTAAAACTTTGTTTCTAGTACTTGTAGGCCTACTTAAACAGGCTTAGAGTTTTTTGTTTTTAGTTTTGACATACTTGTTTCTCATATTTTGTCTTTCTTTTGGTCTTTTATGTGTCTCCAAAAAATCTTTTTACAGTCAAGAAAAATTAAATAATTTATTTAAAATTATCTTCCTTTTTGCGTAGTTTCTCCTGATGTGCACAGTCCACACGTTGACCACAGCTACTGCAAACAAGCAGATGATATCGCTCCACCTAAGCTGCATGAGAATTCACACGAAAGCAAGGCTCTTCGCAGAGAGAGGGTACGGACCACCAGGCTGAAAAAGAAAGTGCAGCATCTTCAGACAGTGATAAGCAACATGACGTCTGGTGCACAAACCGTCAAGCAGGTCATCAATAGAGCAACCAAGTACCTGAATGAGCCAGTGTTGTCATTCTTTGCATCACAGCTCCGAAATTCATCTAGACGCACTAAGGCTAGGGGTAGGCGATGGTCATATACTGATAAAGTCATTGCATTGTCTCTCTATCACCAAGGTCCTCGTGCCTATCAACATAGCTCTAGAATATTTACCTTGCCTTCAGTTTCATCTCTTCGAAAGTGGCTACAGAGTATAGAAGTCCATCCTGGCTTCAATGAAAACATCTTTGAGGTTATGAAGCACAAAGTCTCCTCGATGAAAGAGCGAGACAAATACTGTGTAGTCACTTTCGATGAGATGAGCATCCGTGCTGGTCTAACATATGATATAAGCAATGACAGGGTTGAAGGTTTTGAGGATTTTGGTGAAGTTGGCAGAACCAACAATGTAGCTAATCATGCACTAGTTTTCCTTGTTAGGGGCATGCTTTCCCATTGGAAGCAACCTGTTGGATACTTCCTTTCAAAGGATGCTTCATCAGCTGGCACACAGGCTAAACTGTTGAAGTCTTGTTTGGCCAAATTGAAGGAAATTGGTTTGTACCCAAAGTTAGTTGTTTGTGATCAAGGATCAAACAACGTCAAAACCTTCAGACTGTTGGGCGTTTCAACAGAGAAGCCATTTTTCATGTCAGATGGTGAGAAGGTATTTTGCATGTATGACCCACCTCACCTTCTAAAAAACACACGATCGAACATGTTAAAGTATGAAGTAAGATTTGATGCTACAGATGGGAAACAAAAACGTGCTAAATGGTCCTATCTTCAACAGTTCTTTGAATACGATTCCGCCCTACCAATTCGTATGGCTCCAAAGTTGACAAGGGGGCATTTTGAGTTAACTAGCTTCAGTAAAATGAGGGTGAAAACAGCAGCCCAAGTTCAGAGTCACACTGTTGCTGCAGGCATCTACACTTACACATCAGTGGGGAAAATGCCTGCTGAAGCTGCTTACACAGCAGAGTTTGTACAAAGGATTGATAAGCTCTTTGATTCTTTCAACTGCAGAAGTTTTTAAGGAGAAGAAGAAAATTCAAAGACCCCTCTCTAAGAATTCTGAGCACCTTCAATTTTACAATGAGTGCATTCCATGGCTCAAGAGTATTCATTATGTAGGGTCTAGAAACATACTGTGCATTGGGCATAGCCTGTGTGACTCAACTGTGGGAAGAAATGAAATCCAAAAGTGAAGTAAAATTTCTTCTCACAGGAAGGTTCAACCAGGATGTTGTGGAAAATACCTTTTCCACAATCAGGCGTAAGGGTGGTTTTAGGGACAACCCTTCAGCCTCTGAGTTCAGATACGCTTTGAGAATGGTCATGGTGGCTGAACTCATCAAGCCAGCCCTTGGTGCCAATTGTGCACCTGACTCCGATTCACATCTGTTGAGTTTGAAATGCTTAAGTAGTTCAAAGAAAACTAGAACAAAGGGTAAATCAACCAACGTGTCTTGCAACTTTCAGTATGTACCTGTAACTCAAAGTGCCCTGAACATATTTGAGCAGAATACCATTTCTTACATTGCTGGGTACCTATGTAGGAAAGTTATGACAAGGCACGAAATTCAATCTCCTTGCGATACTTGTAGAGCAGCACTTCTGTCTCCTGACACATATCTGACTGAATCATCCCAACTGTTCATTCATAACAAGGCATATAACACAACACAATCTGACTTCGGTGCACTAAAGCTCCCCACAACTTCTTTTGTTCACTTCTGTGCTCTGTGCGAACGAATATTCAGAGCCGAGTTTGATAGACAAGGCATGACTCAAAACAAGATCAGTAGTGTCATAAAGAATGCCATTTGCAAGCGAAGTGAGTACACAGAGCTTGGGGTGTGTTCTGAAGGTATGCGAGCTCGGATAGTGGCAATCTTTGTAAGTATGCGCATCCAATATGCACTCAAATTCAAAAACAGAGAGCTCAAAGATATGTCTCTAAAGAGAAAAGACAGGAAAGCACAAAAAGTAATGCACAAGTAAAGGCAACGAACACCAAGGTTGAAACTTACAACAACATACTATAAATTCTTAGTTTACCGGTGAAACATGATAATAATTTTGTAACTGATACTAACTACAGGTTCTGTAAAAAATCGTCTCAAGTAAAATTATTTGTTTGATTGAGCTTGTAAAATGCAGTGCAGTGTCAAGGAGAAAGTTTCATTTGAAAGGTCAAATTCAATGCTGTTTTCATTGAATATTATTTAAATAAATTCTGCGATCAAGCAAACTGAGTCATTTGTCGAGCGCCAACCCAGGTAGACTTTTTTTTTTTTTTTTTTTTTTTTTTTTTATCCATTTGAAAAGAGCATAAAATCTTTGCTTTATAAAGACGCTGGACACTATTGGTAATTGTCAAAGACCAGTCTTCTCACTTGCTGTATCTCAACATATACATAACAAACCTGTGAAAATTTGAGCTCAATTGGTCGTCGAAGTTGCGAGATAATAATGAAAGTAAAAACAACCCTGTCACACGAAGTAGTGTGCTTTCAGATGCAAGTTGATTTCAAGACCTCATCTAATTCTGAGGTCTCGAAATCAAATTTGTGGAAAATTACTTTTTTCTCGAAAACTACTCCACTTCAGAGGGAGCCGTTTCTCACAGTGTTTTACACTATCAACCTCTCCCCATTACGCGTTACCAAGTAAAGTTTTATGCTATAAATATTTTGAGTAATTACCAATAGTGTCCACTAAAAGCCATGGATGTTGATACCACCTTGTTCAAAAGTTGTGAGTATAAACACCATGACCGGCACGACGAGCAGATTTTTTTATAAACCAGAACTAATATTCATAAATACCCCAGACTTTTTCTTTACTCCTATTGGTGGATAGCGCAGCACGTCGGGGTGTTTAAACAGTTGATAATGAGCAGTGTTTATAACCGGCTCGCTTCCATGTGTCAGGTGCGCAAGATTATCCCGCAGAATGCAATTCATAGCTACTAGTAACAGTGCATAATCTATTTCTAAGCGCGTGTGCATAATCTATTTCTATGGATAATGATAAAGAGTATGTTGTTGCAGATTGTTTACAAGAATAAAGTTGTTGAGGATTGTTCATTAAGGATTAAATTATTGAGGATTGTTCATTAAGGATTAAATTGTTGAGGATTGTTCATTAAGGATTAAATTGTTGAGGATTGTTCATTAAGGATTAAATTGTTGAGGATTGTTCATTAAGGATTAAATTGTTGAGGATTGTTCATTAAGGATTAAATTGTTGAGGATTGTTCATTAAGGATTAAATTGTTGAGGATTATTCATTAAGGATTAAATTGTTGAGGATTGTTCATTAAGGATTAAATTGTTGAGGATTGTTCATTAAGGATTCAATTGTTGAGGATTGTTCATTAAGGATTAAGTTGTTGAGGATTGTTCATTAAGGATTAAATTGTTGAGGATTGTTCATTAAGGATTAAATTGTTGAGGATTGTTCATTAAGGATTAAATTGTTAAGGATTGTTCATTAAGGATTAAATTGTTGAGGATTGTTCATTAAGGATTAAATTGTTGAGGATTGTTCATTAAGGATTAAATTGTTGAGGATTGTTCATTAAGGATTAAATTGTTGAGGATTGTTCATTAAGGATTAAATTGTTGAGGATTGTTCATTAAGGATTCAATGGTTGAGGATTGTTAAAAATAAACTGTTGCGGATTGTTAGATTGGATACAAAATTGTTGCGGATTGATAAAAGATAAATTTTAAGACTTTATTAATTTGTCTAACCAGGTGATAATTTATTTTAAATACGCTGGGTACTCAGTTTCTGTCGGTACTGTACTTGCTGTTTGCTTTGTCCTCCGTCTATTTGTACAAGCGTCTTAATTCACTTTTATTAACATGCACGAGCATTGAGACCTTTTAATATATTTTGTTCATTAGTGGCTTGAGTTTACCACGGACCTCCATGGTTCACTTAAAATTTGTCTCTGTCTCAATGCAAGTGCATTTCATTAGGAACCATACTTTGTAATCTCTGCTAATTAATGTGGATCCCACAGAGAGTGTCATATTTGTTTAACCTTATATTATTCTTAACTGTAAAGATGTATTCTAAAATAAATGAACCCTAAATCTTGAAAACATCATAATAAATGTGTATTGCACACCTCTGTTAAACACCAAAATACATTTTGTTCTCTGATGCCTTTATGTTTTGTTATCGATTTGTATGTCCTTCATTTTTATCGAGACTCTAGTCTTATCTTAGTCCTTGTTGTGACAACTGACAACAATTTTGTAAATAAAATAGTTGCAGGCAGGCTTGTCATTGTATTATAATTGTTTAAACCATGGATGGAGCTATCAAAGGATAATCATAGTCATGTATGTAACTGTGAAGTTCCAAAATTTCTTCTAAAAGCATAATATAAAATGCCGATATAAAATGGCGATATTATTATAATCTTGGCAGCCATTAATGGATCCGAAAAGTTGACATTTACCTTAAAAAACAATCTTCATTTGTACTTCTTGGCCATCTGATGTGAAAAAAAAGAGTGAGATCAGATGATCGTGCACATGCACCCAGTCACTCTTCGCGTTTGTTTACATCAACATCCGGGACATTTCACATGTCTCAACCTTGCCAGAATGGCGTCCGCTGGCCCCTTGCACTGCGTCTGCGTTGAGTTATCTATCTTGCGCCGCTAGGCGGCGCTATACGATCTTTGGTACGTGCAGACGACGTCGCGTTCGCTGACGATAATCGACTTGGTTTGATGGGTGATGTCATGTGTTTGTTTTACTACTTTGCTGCCTACTTAACTTTAAAAAGGTAGCATTGGTTTACGGCTGACATCATATCAATTGTTGAGACTGTTTGAGAGATATAGACCGGCCAGAAGCTAGTTCAAGACTCGACACTCTAACTATGGACGGGTTGGACGACACTGCCACACCGCTGCTGCCATCTGAAGACGGCTGGCAACCTCCATTATTTTCAACATCAACATGGACTTTACTCCTCTCAGCTGGAATCCTGTTTCTTGTGTAAGTGAGCGAAACATTGTCTATCAACAATGATATTGAGCACAATTTATACAGGCTAAATCAAAGAAATAATTTCAGAGACTGCTATTATTATAATTGTTTTTAATTTAATTTAACTCATGACATAACGTGGTACACAGTCTTATTCAATTCATTCAATTTCTATACACAGACACAGAGATGAGAGAAAGTTATAAAATTAAAATGCATAATTCAGATTGCCACTTCATTCCCTTTCATTCAATCATGCTCTAACATTGTATTGTCTTAATAAGGGACACGTTGCCTTGCCTCGAACGAGTTAGTCTATAAAAAGTGTTTGAAACTGTTTGTTATATAAAATGCATTAGATAATTTAAAAGTAAAATATCAAGGCCTATTTAATGAATATATCCTCCCCTTACCAGTTTTCACGCTATTATGCCTTTTTCTTTGAATTGGGAAAAAAATAATGATGCCATGTATCAACCGATGCCCTAATTACCTTCTTTTGTTAACATGAAGTATGCAAGCATATATTAAAACTTGATGGACATTGAAATGTTCACACTACACACCATTCTTCGATGACTTCAACTGGCCCCATTTGTTTTGAGTTTTTCCTGTTTTCACAGGAAACAAAAAAGCATGGTTTCCGAGTGAAGCCATAGTCTTACCATACAAGGAAGAAATATCTACAGTGACTACAAGTGTTCTTTCAGACTCTGTGTATGACTCTATAGCCAGCAGTTCAAAATATGTTTTAATGAAATTTTTAAATTACCAAGTGTATAAATTAACAGTGATAATTGAAACAACAAGCTGATTGTTTAAATTTTAATATTAATTAAAGAAAAATCTCCAAAAATATTAGAAAATGATTTAAGGCACATGGCTTCTTTAAGCGAGCTGTATTTTTTTTTCCAGAATGCTCAGCAAAATATTCAGTCACATGATTTGATCATCATGGATTGTAAATTGAAATAGTGTTTGATGAAATATTTTCGGTGGGAAATAATTTTATATGGCCTCAACATTATGACATATTTTTGTAGAAATGCCTAAAATACCAAACATTTTGCATAAACAAGTGCAAATATCCAGTGGAGCCTTACGTGTTTCTAAGTTTTGGTCAAGGGAGAGGAGACTCTTTGCTTGACAAATAAAACCACACAATTTTTATCTAGGAAGTGTTTACATCGCGCACAGAGAGGTAAACGATTTGCCACGATTTTAGGGACACCTCGAAAACAGGACCTCCTACGATACACAAGTATCACTCGAAATAGCATGGTTTTTCTTTTACCTCGTTGACTAACACTGTTGGCCATAATTATTGGAATAAAATTACTGTACTTGATGAATCAATGTGTGGTGAAGAGGTTTTCAACTAATGTAGTGGTTTTTTAATCCCAACGAGGCCTGGTTCTTGATAATTTTACCGAGACAAAGTCGAGGTAAATTATCAAGAACCAGGCCTCGGCAGGTTTAAAACCACTTGAAAACCGATTCAACACACTTTGATTCCCATTCATAAATACCTTTACGGTAAAAAAACATCAACACTATGGTCAAAAAGTAAAATAAATGCAAAAATTAGGCCTATATGTTCAATGATTTCTTTAAACCCAAGTCAAGGTCCTCGGGTAAACAACACCTTATAAGGGAATTCTGTGCGCGTCGTGCGTATCGCGTGATGTGGCACACTGTCTCGGCCGTTGCTCTCAACCAATAGGAATGAAGGAACTGTCTTATAAGCACAGGTGCAAACTCGCGTGTCACGCCCATGTTTCAACACTTTTTACTGGTCATAAACAAAGGTTTATACACACCCACGTGACGCGCTCTCCACCAGTAGGAATAGCGAAACTGTCTGAGGTATTTATGAATTAGTTTTAAAATCATCTTAGGCCAAGCATGGGCCAAGTATAGCCCATGGTTTGCGTTTTTATCAGTAGAAATAGAGAAAATCCTTGTGAAGTGGGCTCACACATGAAAGTAGTGTCCTCTGCAGTCATTTCTATATTTAGGCTATTCATCATATTTGCATGCTGTGCTGTTGCACAACTATTTATAATATTGTGCAATGTCAATAGAGACTGTGTGCAGAGGCTTGATTAAATCAATGTTATTCTTTGTATGCTAATGATATGTAGAGGACTCCACAGGTGGTTGCATTCTGATAGGCCAGCTATTGATCCATGTTTACTTGGTAGATGATGGTAGATGATGTCATTTTACAGTTCTTTTCCAAATCTTTTTTTTTTTTTGAAGTTGGAATCAATAGTAATGTCTGTTTATAAATTGGAACTTTTATGTAGAAAATATTTGTATTAATTACAAATTTTGTATCAATTCGTACATTAAAATACTGCATAATGGGACTACAATCTGTTTACCATTGCTTAGGACTACCTTTGTGAAATCCACCCCAAGTACATATATGCATTTAAAAGAAAATTATGTTAAAAGGCAGGGGTGGATTTCACACAGGTAGTCCTAACTTAGGACTAGTCCTAGGCAATGCTAAGAGATAGGACCAGTCCTAAGTTAGGATGAGTTACTGGTCCTAACTTAGGACCAGTCCTATCTCTTAGCATTGCCTAGGACTAGTCCTAAGTTAGGAAAACCTTTGTGAAATCGACCCCAGGACACTTTTGGTAATCACTGTGAAGATAAAAACTTACTTACGTTAAAGGCAGTGGACACTATTGGTAATTACTCAAAATAATTATTAGCTTACTTGGTAACGAGTAACGGGTAGAGGTTGATAGTGAGAAACGGCTCCCTCTGAAGTAATGTAGTTTTCGAGAAAGAAGTAATTTTCCACGAATTTGATTTCGAGACCTTAAGTTTAGAATTTGAGGTCTCGAAATCAAGCATTAAAACCCTAACAGACCAAACCCTTCGGAAACAAACTGCCCAAATCCTTCAATATTCTTCAGTTTGAAGTTGTCGTATACCTAAAGTGTCCAAGTCCTTCAATATCCTTCTCCTTATTGTAAATGAACATATTATCCCAAATCCTTCTAAATCCTTTTTTGTTTATGATTTAGTTTAGGAGCTCTGTTAGGGCCCTTGGTGTATTATATTTGATATTTGCGCCATTTTGAATAGGTTCTTTTTGTTCTTTTGTTGAGAAATTCCAAAGATTCCAATGGCATGAATGGTGTGTTTACAAAGCCTGTGTGGTATACAATAAACTATGCCTGTGAACCCTAAAAAAACAGCTAACAAAGAAAATTTCAGTTGCCAAACAAAAAAATATGTCTCCACCGGTAAGAGCCCAAAACCTTCACAATCCTATTTTGGCCAAGCTACATGAGACCTGATACCTTCAAAATCCTCCTTTGTAAAAACAGCCCAATAGCCCAAGTCCTTCTTAATCTCATCCTCATACAAACTCATAGTGTCCCAAAGCCTTCTAAATCCTCCTGTGCTGCAGATCACTAAAAACCCAACCCCTTCTTTGTCATACACTACAGCAATGAGGATATTAACACTTTTTAGAGTTGGGCCCTAGCAAACAACTTGGTGTGACAAGGGTGTTTTTTCTTTCATAGTTATCTCGCAACTCTGACGACCAATCGAGCTCAAATTTTCACAGGTTTGTTTTTTATGCATGCTGAGATACACCAAGTGAGGAGACTGGTCTTTGACATTTACCAATAGTGTCCAGTGTCTTTAACAATCAATGGGGAGCTGTTGATAGTATAAAACAGTGTGAGTAATTACTGATCCCTCTGAAGTAACACAGTTTTCATTCAAGAAAAAAGTAATTTACATGACAGGATGGAATTTTAGTGCAACTGGACAAGAGTTCATTGTAATTTCATCGTCTTGGGTAATTATTCAGATAATGCGTAGTTGATGGAGAGAAAAAAAACATTTGTTTAAAACTTTTGTACCTTCCTGTTCAAAAACCATTATAATAGAAGATTATTTTAGGAGGATTGTTTCATAAGTATTTTGAAAATTTAACATATGGATCATTTTTTTAAGATTTCAGGTCCAATCTTAACATTTACACAAATTGACAAATCTCCGTCCCTTATTCCTTAACTTTGCCGCCCATCACACGCCCATTTTGTTCTTTATTTGAGTGTCTTTTATTTACAGAACGGATTAGGCTATGGTGTCTTAAGTACATCATGTCAGAAGGGCAATAGTGTATTTTGTAGTAACATGAAAATTGATGTTTACCTCTCATTAAATTTGATGAAAATTACGTTGAAAATTCAGTACCAAAATCAAGTTACTAATATTAAATTCAAAGGTTCAGCCCCTCCCTACCTTCAGAGCATGTTGCATGCAGCATGTCAGGTCCAGGTCTGTGAGGTCACGTTGGTCAGCATGCTATTTTATTCCCCGGACTCGCCTTGACTGTTAATGGTGATAGTGCCTTCTCAAATACTGCCCCCTGCCTCTGGAACTCTCTGCCTCAATGTCTTATTATAAGACAAGAGAGATGACATTTCTCACATCCAAAACTCTCTTTAAAACACATCTTTTCAGATAATTGGCATCTGATCCCATCTGAGAATTCTTTGATTGACCCATGGAGGATCTATTTTCTTCCTCCATGATTGACCTGGACCAGTGTCTTTGAGCTGTCAATTGAAAAGCTTACCGGAACATCGTGTCATCTTTGTTTTAAAGTTAATTTTAAAAAGAAAGATTGTAAATTGTGTACAGCTGCATGTACATTACTTTGCAGAGTGAAGTGGCATTAGTTATACTGTAGATACTTGTTTCTAACTTGTTGGCAGGTATGATTGGTGGTGTCACCAGGTTCTTGCTCGCAATGGAATACGAGGACCATGGCCCAAACCTTACATTGGCAACACAATGGATTGGATGTTCAATAAAACGGTAATTAATAATAATAATAAATAGCCTAATTATAATTAATAAGCATAATAATGATAGTGGCTTCTTATAGCGCTCATGTCCGTTCCACAGTTTGTGTGCATTGAATTATCGATGCAACGGTCTCCTGAATTCATGTGAAAGCAAAAAAAACCACAGGCATACATGTATTCAGATGGGATTCGAACCAACAACCTTTTGTCATTCCAGAACTTTTTTACTTGAGTGAGAAATTACCTTAAAAACTAAGGGAGCCGTTTTTTCACAATACAATGTTTTACAGCTCTCCATTGCTGGTTACCAAGTAAATTTGTATGCTAACAATTATTTTGTGTAAAGGCAGTGGACACTATTGGTAATTGACTAGCCTTCACAGTTGGTGTATCTCAACATATATGCATAAAATAACTAACCTGTGAAAATTTGAGCTCAACCGGTCATCGAAGTTGCGAGATAATAATGAAATAAAAAAACACCCTTGTCACACGAAGTTGTGTGTGTTAAGATGGTTGATTTTGAGACCTCAAGCTCTAAACTTGAGGTCTCGAAATCAAATTCGTGGAAAATTACTTCTTTCTCAAAAACCATGGCACTTCAGAGGGAGCCATTTCTCACATTGTTTTATACCATCAACCTCTCCCCATTACTCGTCGCCAAGAAAAGTTTTATGATAATAATTATTTTGAGTAATTACCAATAGTGTCCACTGCCTTTAAAGTACACTTTCTAATAATAAAGGTATGAATAATTAGCATACCATACGGGTGCACCTCACCATTTTTCACTTTTTGTTACAGGGAATAGTCGGCTTCCATCAAACCTGTTTGGCCAAATACGGAAAGGTCGTTGGGTAAGGAGCTTTTAAAAGTATTTCTGATAAAAGTTACATAATTTTATCTATAACAGCACATGGAGGGATGACCTGTATGTATTCAGGGTTGTAGCTAGTTCAATTTTAGTGGTGGGATATAAATCAAACTTGGTCTTTGGACATGTGCACTATTAGTTTGAGCGGATCAACAAAATAAATCATGTTTAATTATGGGGCCGTTACAAGCTTCATTGGGCTTAATGCCAGATTTCCAGAGTTTTCCGGTATGGCAGATATGGGTCCATGCAATAAGTTTAGTTGGCATTTTTACTACACTGTTCTTTTTCTATGACATTTGATACTCACTTTGTCTCAGATGCACAGTGGACAATATTTTTGGGCAATAACAGGCCAGTATGGTGGTCTAGTGGAAGATATCTGCTCTACAAAAGGTTGTGGGTTCGAATCCCCCCAGAGTGATTTGCCTGTGGATTTGGTTGTTAACACATTTAGGAAAGTATGAGTATATGGTGCTTAAAGGCAGTGGACACTATTGGTAATTACTCAAAATAATTTTTAGCTCAAAAACTTACCTGGTAACAAGCAATGGGGGAAGGTTGGTAGTATAAAACATTGTGAGAAACGGCTCCCTCTGAAGTAACCTAGTTTTCGAGAAATAAGTAATTTTTCATGAATTTGATTTCGAGACTTCAGATTTAGAACTTGAGGTCTCGAAATATGTTGAGATACACCAAGTGAGAAGACTGGTCTTTGACAATTACAAATAGTGTCCATTGTCTTTAACACACAATGGTGTGTTCTTCCCGAAATAGTATGAGGGAAACCCCAAAAAATATCACAGGCATGTTACTCGGTTGGGATTCGAACCCACGACCCTTGCAATTCTAGAGCAGTGTCTTACCAACTAGACTACCGAGGTTGCCCGGTAGCTAGAGGCAGTTTGAATCCTATGTTTTGGCAGTGGGTACCGCAACAATTATAAGAGATGTTAAATTTGCACTGGGAAAAAAGAATATTAGTTTTGGTTTTTACCCATACTTGTAGTTGTGTTATGAATTCGTTTTGTGTAGTTTCTACTTTGGAAGAAATCCAACAATTATGGTCGCAGATGTCGATTTGGTGAGAAGAATTTGCATCAAGGATTTCTCCTCCTTTGTCAATCGAAAGGTAAATAATTTCAGTGTTAATTTCACTCATGGACAAATTTTCTCTGAGCACGTTTTGAACTTGCGACCTCCAGATGAATGTTCTTATAGGCTCTTCCAGAACTGAGCTATTAGCCCTATGTGGAGGTTGTTCTCTTTTTGTCCAAATCTTTGATCAGGGGTGCCAGTCAGAAGTCATTTAACATTGAACAATAATAATAATAATAACCAGATTTGTATAGTGCCATTCCATCTAGATCATGGCGCTCAGCAACAACAGGCAATGAAAAACAAATACAATTCAGTTGCGATCAATAAGAGTAACTGGGAACAGGTGGGTTTTTAAGTGGTTTTTGAATGACGAAACAGTGTCCAGTGTTCTGATGCGAGATTGTATACTGTTGTGGATCACATCCAAGTTTACGGTACAACCTTTAGTCAGTAATGGAAATGGAGATCAGTAAAAGAGTGAAAAGGTGAAACAGCATCAAGCACACACCGGTCCTGCTGGTTTGGTACTCAAAAGGGACAGGTAATTCCTCATGGCTTTGAAATGTGGTAAATTTGTACAGATATCTGGTTTGATGATACTACAGAAAACTAAACTACTAAACTATAACTATTAATTTGAAAAGCTCTTCCAAAGCTCTTCCAATCCGCCGGGGTATAGCTCAGTGGTAGAATATTCGGCTGCAGATCGAGAGGTCTCGGTTCAAATCCGGGTGCCCCCTATTCGTTTTTGCCCTTCGGTTGGGACATAAAGCCGTTGGTTCCATGTGAAACGCATGTAAAAAAAAAAAACAGTACACTTATCGAAAAGAGAAGGGGTTTGCCCCGGTGTTCCTGGCTGTGGCTGCTGTTTGTGCCGTAGCACCTTTATAAGGTGCTACATAAATTGGTCTCAGAGTTCATCACTGCAATAACCTTTCTGAAAGTTTGTGTATATATATACTAAGCGCCTTGAATACCTTGTTGGGTAGATACGTGCGCTATATAAGATATTATCTTCAAGTACGCGCTCATCCTCCAATCAGGTTCAAAGAATGAAGTGGTGATAAAAACCTATATTGCTTAGCTATTATCACTACCTGTGTCTTGTGTGTTCTATGCCAAGTTTGCTTGAAGATAAATACATTATCACATGCGCGCTCGTGGAAGTACGAAAAATATAGCGCGTCTTCGGCCTCGTTAGATATGGGACGCAGAAGCGCTATATTTTTCCGTATTCCACTCGCGCTTGTGTGATAACTTATATTGATATTATTACTATTCATCCTTATACTTTAGCCATCTCCACTTGAGAACAAACCGTTCCATTTAGCATTGTCTGTACTGAGAGATGATCATTGGAAAGATGTCCGTGGTATTCTCAGCCCAACATTCAGTGGATCCAAAATGAAAGTGGTGAGTAAAGCTTTGTTCCAAATACCCATGTAGGCCTATTTGGTAGACCGTGACTGTTCGTTTTGTGTACTGTGTCGCCAGCGTTCGGTCGGCTTTCTATACTTTAAGAACACCTAAAGGTAGCGCAAGTACCCTCAAATATGCCAGATGTCGTATCCTGCGATCTTACAGACAAAAGCAGATTACAAGTCATGCAATTTAGAACTGAGAAGTCTCCTGAACAATCGGATAAATCTACTCCATTGTAGGAGAATATATAGCAAGACAGCTCTCTCAAGAACAAACTCTACCTGGCAAGAAGATACACACATGGTGTTCCTGCAAACCAAATATATATACTGCAAACCAAATATATATTAATGTTAACTCTTTATTAAGTCTGCTTTCTTGATTGAATTGAACCAGATGGCTCCCCTTATCAATAACTGCTTGGACACGATGGTAAGAAAGGTCAACAAGCACCATGAGGAGGGCAAAAGCATCCAGTGCAAAGAGTAAGTGTTTCTCAACCTTCAGCTCCCAACCCCCCCCCCCCCCCCCCCCCATAACCCATCACTGTCGTTACACCACAAAGAGCTAAAGATTATCTTGTTTAAACATTGTTAATTGCTGAGAGTGTGTCAAATACAAATTCCTATAGCTCATAAACAAAACATGCACTTTTAAAAATAGTTTGAGTACTTTTTGACACAAAAAACAATTTCAACAGATACATTCAACTTACATGGTTTGAGGATGATTGTAGAAAGCTGTCTCTAAAATGTTACTTGCTGAGGTGCTTTATAGGTTTTTTTTTAAATGAGTAAAACATTGCCACAAAAAGACACAACTTATTTGATCATGCAACTTAGCTGAAAATATTGCTCTGTGTTATTTTTTTTTAAACTTGAAGACTAATGAAGCTTAGATGCAATATTACATGCATGTTCATTCTCAGTGAGTATAGGAATCCATGTCATTGCCATACATTTGATCTACATGTACAAAAAGCACCAAAACCCTTACATATAATCATTTACAAAGTAGTGATTATTATGCCTTTAAAGACAGTGGACACTATTGGTAATTGTCAAAGACTAGCCTTCACAGCTGGTGTATCTCAACATATGCAGAAAAAAAAACAAACCTGTGAAAATTTGAGCTCAATTGGTCGTTGAAGTTGCGAGATAATAATGAAAGAAAAAAACTCCCTTGTCACACGAAGTTGTGTGCGTTTAGATGGTTGATTTGGAGACCTCAAGTTCTAAATCTGAGGTCTCGAAATCAAATTCGTGGACAATTACTTCTTTCTGGAAAACTATGGCACTTCAGAGGGAACCGTTTCTCACACTCTTTTATACCATCAACTTCTCCCCATTAATTGTCACCGAGAAAGGTTTTATTCTAATAATTATTTTGAGTAATTACCAATAGTGTCCACTGCCTTTAAACTGGATGCTTGTTTTGATGCAGTATCTATGGAGGATTTTTGATTGACGGCATCGGGTGTTGCGCCTTTGGACTCGACCTAAACTCCCAAGAGAATGATGATGACACATTCCTCCAAAATGCCAAAGATATCTTCAAATTTAAATTCAATTTTGCAGTTCTGGTACTTAGTAAGTAATATCAGAGCTTCTTAATGTCTTTATCTTAGATAGGAATCTATATTCAGACATGTGAAACCTTAAAGGAACACATTGCAGCCTTGAATCAGTCAAGTTGGTTGTCTGAAAAGCGTTTGAAGCTGTTTGTAATGAAATGCAAATGGTTAGATAGAGAATTTAAAAGTAGATTATAATGATCCACACAAACATGCCTCGAAATTGCATGTTTTTCCTTTTTCTGTCGCCCCAAAAAAAACGGTCGGCCTTTTTGTGGAGTCAAAATTTTGACTCCATAAAATGGCCGACCATGTTAGTTCGCGACGTAAAAAGAATACTTGTGTGGATCATTCAATTCTACGTTAATAGTATCTTTCTAACCATATGCATTTCATAACAAGCGGTTTCAAACGCTTTTCACCGACCAACTTGACCAATCTAAGGCAACGTGTTCCTTTCAGGTTGACATAAATGTATGCGTTTTTTTTTTTACTCTCGAGCCCTACTTTGGAGACAGCATAAACCAATTAAAGCCATTATACACTTTCGGTACAGAAAACAAAACAAAAAGTTCACAGATTTACAAATAATTTACAGAAGGTAATGTTTACAGAAGGTAATGGTGAAAGACTTCTCTTGAAATATTGTTCCATGAAATGTTTTACTTTTTGAGAAAACATTAAAACAATTTCAATTCTCTATAGCGAGAATTACGGATTTATTTTAAACACATGTCATGACACTTCGAAACACGCGGAAACAAGAGTGGGTTTTCCCGTTATTTTCTCCCGACTCCGATGACCGATTAAGCCTAAATTTTCACAGGTTTGTTATTTTATATTTAAGTTGTGATACACGAAGTGTGGGACTTAGACAATACTGTTTACTGAAAGTGTATAATGGCTTTAGCTCTAACCTGTGAATTGACCAATGGGTGTTTTTCATAACGGCACATACATACGTGTACATGTAGCACCCTTCATTCAAATCTTGAACAGTGTATCTTCGTGGTTTAAACAAACATTCATAAATACCTCAGACAATTTTGTTATTCCTATTGGTGGAGAGCGCGTCATGTTAGGGTGTTTAAACCGTTGATAATGACCAGTGTTTATAACCGGTTGTCCGCGCTAGTCTTAATGCAAGACATTTCTTGTTTACGGGCGGTGCAGGTGCTGTCGATGATTTGGCCGCGCTGTGTTTGAAAGGAAAACCAGCTAATATGCACCAAGACTAAATGCGCATGCGCACGAACGGAACCAGAAAACACGCGCGTGTACGGACATCGTATATGCCATTCAACTCGTACACTGAACATACCATGGAGGTGGAAACATACAGAGCTCAAGCACTCAGAAACTGATAAGTTTTACAGTGTTTCTTACTTTATTACGCCCTCTAACCAAAAAGTATTTATAAATGGGAATCAAAGTGTGTTGAATCGGTTTTTAAATAGTGGTTTAAACCTGCCGAGGCCTGGTTCTTGATAATTTACCTCGACTTCGTCTCGGTAAAATTATCAAGAACCATGCCTCGTTGGGATTAAACCACTTGTTGAAAACCTCTTCACCACACATTGATTCCCTTATTCAAGTTCTAATTTATTTGTTTTTCCTCTCTAGTTTTTGCGTCTTTCCTTTCGCCCATTCTGAACTACTTCAACATCAGCAGCTTCAGTCGTAAAACAATGGACTACTTTGAGAACATAATGGATCAGGCTATAGAGCTACGGAAAACTGGAAACAAGAAGGTAAAGGGTGGGGGTATAGAATCAGGGGCCTTTCTTAAACCCCGGCTTGGGCTCCGTCTTCGGCTTGGGTTCTGTCTTTGGCTTGGGCTCAGAGTGCTGCGTGCACTGGAGATGCTGAGATTTTTTTTTATGCAATTCGCCAGACACACAAGGCCTGAAGGCCACTTCAAGGTGTGGGCTACAATTATTTTTTTCCAGAGGCCATTGCCACCTACTCCTAGGGCTGACACAGAGTTACCCCTTTTGCAGTCCATACGTACGGATGTAGGCTTGGGTATCATTCGTCCGAAGCCTGGCCGGTAGAGCAGAGAGCACTACCTCCCCAATTTTAAGTGGCGTGTGTTAGGACCGGGATTCAAACCCACACTCTGCTGTTCAAACACCAGAGCTTGAATCCGGTGCTCTTAACCACTCAGCCATGACACGCCTGAACCGGCTTTCAGGCCTGTACATTCATTGTAGAGAAGCATGTATTTTGCATGCGTTGGTGGTTCAAACATCAGACAGGGCTGGAGCCGGAACCCAAGCCGAGGTTTGAGAAAGGCCCCAAATATCTCTGAAACGCCGGAAGTCCTCTCTAAATGAAATTTTGAAAACTCGTGGACTATTTTCTTGTTTGGTTTAAGTTTTGATTTTTGGGGTTGAACAAAGAATTGACTAGAGTCGGATTCGAACCAACGACCTCCGGATTAACGTGCCGGCGCTCTACCAACTGAGCTATCTAGCCCTATATTGGCGGTGTCCCTATTTTGTCAATATCTTTGTTTGGGAGTGCCAGTCAGAAGCAATACAACCGTTAACTGCCGTGTAGCCAGGGATCACACCTAAATTATAATACAACTTTGTGATTTATATTGATATCTGAAACAAAAAGTTGCATCCCCTTAAGGTGATCCCCTGGCTGCTGCTTCCCAGCACGTTAATCCGGAGGCCTTGGTTCGAATCCCACTCTAGTCAATTCTTTATTCAAAATTTACCCAGTCAGTTTCCCTTGTGGTTTGTATTGATATCAGTTTCCATACTTGACTTGAGCTTCGTTAGCCAAATTCTTGCTCTGTTGATTTAGAATTGGCTATCATGACTATAAGGAGGGAGTCATATATATTTTCCCCTACAATAAATAAATGGAGTAAATTTTTGTGTCATAAATGGAGTAAAAATTTGTGTCATATTTCAAGCGAAATGTCTCATGACGATGGGACTGGGCCAGGACTTGGACTTGATCCAAATGACTTGGGACCTGGGGCCGATGTCACAAAGATCTAAGACTGCAAACCAATCATAGTTGCTATTAAGTTAAGTGTGATGTCACAATACAATTAACTATTGTAACATTGATATTTTGTCTTGCGATGAATTTTGTTGCTTTGTGAAATCGACCCCCCGGACTGTGCCCAAAATGGCTGGCGACCTTGACTTGGCCCAACTGACCTAGGACTTTGACATGTTCTTGGCCCAAATGACTCATAACTTTGACATGTTGGACTGGGACCAAAACGACTCGGTAATAATAGTAAAAGTGTAAAAATTTAGAATAAGATCATACCAGCTTAGATTACATTTATAGATGACTTACTGATGTTTCTCTCTGGTCGTATTATCCTTCCCTCAGAGTGTTGACTTCCTGCAGCTCATGCTGGATGCTGAGGAATTATCTGAGGCTGATAAAGCTCAGTCTACTGAGGAGGAAAAACAGGAGCATGCACATCGTGAGAAAGCAGGAAAAAGGGCCCTGACACCAGACGAGATCAAATCTCAGGTAATGTTTACCAATGTCTTAAAGACACTGGACACTATTGGTATTTGTCAAAGACCAGTCTCCTAAATATATCTCAACATATGCACAAAATAACAAACCTGTGAAAATTTGAAGTTAATTTGTTGTCAAAGTTGCGAGATACTAATGGATGAAAAAAACACCCTTGTCACACAAAGTTTTGTGCTTTCTAATGCTTGATTTCGGAACCTCAAAATCTAATTCTGAGGTCTCAAAATCAAGTTCATGGAAAATTACTTCTTTCTCGAAAAGTATGTTACCTCAGAGGGAGCAGTTTCTTACAATGTTTTATACTATCAACAGCTCTCCATAGCTTGTTACCAAGTAGGTGTTTATGCTAACAGTTATTTTGAGTGTTTACCAATTGTGTCAAGTGCCTTCAATCTTGACCATTTTATGAAAAGTCTTTAAAGGGACACGTTATCTCTGATCGGGTGAGTTGGTCTATGAAAAGTGTTTGAAAATCGTTTGTTATGAAATGCATGTAGTTAGAAAGACGTTTTAAAGGTAGGATAAAATATTCCAAACAAATATGCCTAGGAACTGCATGGTTTTTCTTTTACATCGTGAACTAACATGGCAGGCCATTAAGTAGAGTCAAGTTTTGACTCGACAAAGTAGCGGGCCGTGTTAGCTCTCAAAAGTAATAGGAAGTACTTGGTAGTTTAGCTGTTAACCTTATTCTGGTAAGAGTAATTTTGTTATGCTTAGCTACTTTTTGTGCTTAAAGGCACTGCCGTCGATTTCACAAAACTCTTCCTAACTTAGGATTAATCTTATGACTTAGGACGAGTCCCAGCCCTGCACTGTAGCATGCAGACCTTAAGATTAATCCTAAGTTAGGATGAGTAACTCGTCCTAACTCGAGATAAGACGAGTCCTAACTCTTTGTGAAATCGACGGCTGGACACTATTACTCAAAATAGTTGTTAGCATAAAAACTTACTTGGTAACGAGTAATGGAGAGCTGTTGACAGTATAAAACATTGTTAAAACGGCTCCTTCTGAGGTAGTTTTTTTTGAAAAAAGTAACTTCTCACTGAAATGTTTGAATTGAACTCGAGACCTCAGCTGAGGTCTCGAAATTAAGCATCTGAAAGCACACAACTTGTGCGACAATGGTGTTTTTTCTTTCATTATTATCTTGCAACTTCGACAACCAATTGAGTTCAAATATTTTTACAGGTTTGTTTATACATGTTATATGTTGAGATACACCAAGTGAGAAGACTGGTCTTTGACAATTACGAAAGGTGTCTAGTGTCTTTGCAGCTCTTTGAAATAGGACCCTGATCTTGAAGTTGAAGCTCTCAACCATGTAAACCATTCGGCCACTACACCCTTTAATTGTTGTTATAATTATCCCGTGTAGGGTTTGATATTCTTCTTAGCTGGTTTTGAGACATCCAGCACAACTCTTAGTCTTGCCTCTTACCTCTTGGCGACCAACTCTGAAGTCCAAGACAGGCTGATTGCTGAGATTGATGAGATTGCTCCACGAGCTGAAGACTTGACTTACGAGGCCATCACCAAGTTGACTTACCTAGACTGGTTCATTTGTGAAACCCTGCGTGTCTATCCCCCTGCCGTAGTGTAAGTCCTGTAGTAGCCCTTAGTTTCTGTGATATTTAAATCAGCGAGTTATTTCTTTGGAGCATCATCAAGTGTGTGATCAACCATGACTGTAGGGCTACACTAAATAGGCTGGCTGAACCTTTTATCTTTCTCTCAGTTTACATCTAGCAGCCAGCAGCACCATAGCTGTACTTTTAAGATTTTATGAGTATTCCAGCAAGTTAAAGATGCTGTGTCAGATTTTTAGCCGATTTGACCCAAACATTTTGATTTAAAATTCAATAGGTATTTTGATGGGGGTCGAGAAAGTTACAAGCTTTCATTTGAGCCATTGCTCGAAAAAGTCCGCCAATTATTAGTAGCAGTGAAATAAAGTGCTCAAAATTAGTTTTTGTCGGGATCCCGACAATATATCACATGACCAATTCTTATGTGTTTTATAACAAACGTTTTAAATTTTTGTCATGGTTCCTGACCATTAAAAGTAAAAGTTAAACTTTTTTTCGTCAGAGCGGGTGATACTCTTTGAAGTACCATTCACTCAAAAAATCTATTTTTTAATGTTTGGGGCCAAAAGTCTGACATAGCATAGGTTCCCGACCGTCGGGATCACGTCGTACAAGTTGAAATTGTTCTACTCTTGCGACTGTTATTTTTTTTCGAGCGGCGACTGTTTCAGATTGTCTTAAAATCATCGCAGTTAGGCTCAGGTCGCAGTGTGATCCTGAAAAGTTAGTTGCCGACTTTTTTTTTTTTTGACGCAAGGTTGACCTGAGGCCAGCTTTACTCTAGTTAGCATGGAACATGCTGTTGAGTGTTGAGACCAGTGAAGAAACCATGATCTTGTGTGGCTGGTTCCAAATGGTCGACCACAGTATAGTCAACCTATGATTGACCAGCCTGGGTTCGAGTCAAAATAGTCAACCTTTAGTTAACCATGATGCACACTGGAACTTGCTCATAGGAGTTGGAGCTCATTGAGCGATAAATTCCAAACTGGACATAAGTTTTATTTATCAAATTATGACATTTCAGATAGAAATATTTATGTTTTCTTCTATTACTATCATTAGACCATGTAAGTTTGATGTAAATCTGTGATCTTTAGACGAGTTAATTTCTGACCAATTCTCTTCCTTTAATTACAGTTCTGCTCGTGAGGCAGGTGAAGATGTTAAATATGATGGCTTCACAATTCCGAAGGGAACTGATGTTTTCTTTTCCATCTGGTTAATCCATAACGATCCTGAGATCTGGGAAGAGCCAGAAAAATTCAACCCTGACAGGTAAGCTTCTATCATTTGCTAACTGTGTATTTTGTGGCTCGTCATGGCATTATAAGAGCACCGACAAGCTCTGGTGTATCTGATCAGCAGAGTGCGGGAACGAGTCCCAGCCGTGACACCTGTGTCCTCAAGCAAGACACTTAACCATGTTGCTTCGTCTTTCGGATGGGACGAAAGCCAAGTAAAAGAACCCAGTGCACTTTTCGAAAAGAAAAGGGGTTCACCCTGGTTTGATTGGCTGCATATTGTAAACCATTACATGGTGCTATTTTAAAGGAGTAGATCTCTTTTGTAAATCAAACGTAGTCCCTCATTTTGCAGAAAAATACTGAATTTTAAAGCGCCCAAAGCGTCACTGATGATTGCTGGGTGTGGGCACTATTAAAAATTTATTATTAATTTTAAGTTGATAAGGCTACATTAGTTGATAAATGATAGCAATCCATGTTGTGTTATTGCTTAAAATAATGGGATTTCAACCCACTAGACTTGTTCTTTCAGGCATATTCATAGTTATTCACAATACATCTGAAGACATGATCAAAGTCTCCACTGCATCAAAATTTCATGCTCCATTGCTATGCTCATTTTGATTCTCAGGGAGTCTAGCGCCACCACTTTTTCACTCATTTTTACAAAAAGGGATATTTCAATGAGGTAAACAAAATTAGATGCTATATTATTTCATAGCGAATGAAAAAGTCGTGGTGCCTTCATGAAAACTTTTTCCTTCTAGGCGCTCTGTACATGAGTCACTTGTTTTGTCTAGCCTTGTACAAGTATTTTTTTTTTCTCAGCTGGCTCGTGAATCATTGTTTGTATTTCAATTTCAGGTTTTCTCCTGAGAATCGTGAGAATCGCCACCCCTGTGCTTGGTTGCCATTTGGTGTGGGGCCACGTAACTGTGTTGGGATGAGATTCGCTCTGCTGCAGGTAAGATATTGTAAAGTACTGTCAATGGGTCCTTAAAGCCAAATGCAGGCAGAAAAACAAAAATGAACCCACATTCCATTCTATATGAAACACACTGATTTATTCAAGGTGCGTTCGATTAGCTTCCCTGGGTCAACCCAGTCTGCCCGCGGGGTCGACCTGGGCAAGCTAATAGAACGCACCCTCATTCGTCGACAACAACTTCGTCAATGCTCACTCACTGAACTCGGCATTTTTGTCTGTCTAATAACACAGAACTCATCTTTTCCTTCCTCCATGATCAACTCCACAACTGAACAATAATCACTACAATCTTATCTTACACAGAAATAGCGTGAACCTAACTGGCATCCTTCCAGTGCACCAAGCATAATTAACCTATATTAATTTTGGTTTTTACCCATACACCGATGTGTGTTAGCACTGTATACTCAGTACTTTTCCCGAGTCCTGTGAAAAATATCACAGGCATGTTACTTGGTGTATGGGTAAAAACCAAAGTTAATATTCTTTATCCCCGATGCAAATTTAACATCTATTATATCGTTGCGGCATATTAGCTCAAGCTCAGTCTCACCCAAACTTTAGTTCGTTACAATATACACAAAGAGCAAAGACCGAGTGGGTAGAATTTGTTCTTCAAGGTGGCACTTGTTTCATTCATTTCTTGGGTATTGTTGTTGACAAATCAGAAATAAATGTGAATTTTTCTTACAACAAAAGCATTATCTATTGCAACAATAAATTAAACTTTATAGTGATATACCATCGTCATCATTTTTATGTCTTGCTGTGAATTTCTTTTTTTGTATTTCTAGGTGAAGATGGGTTTGGTGCGCATGTTGCAGAATTTCCGCCTTGAGACATGTTCTGAAACTGAGGTATGGAAAAAATCATTGCTTTGATTAGTTATGAATATCTGGGCCAAATTACATAAAGCGGAAAAATACTACTTAGCAAGTTTCTATGGCTATGCTAAGCACAAAAAATGTGTGGGCACCAATCACACCTTTAGTGATTGTCAAAGGCCAGTATTCTCACATATGCATAAAATAACAAATTTGTGATCATTTGGACTCAATTGTTCATCAAAGATGCAGAGAATAATGAAAGAAAAACAACCTTGTTGCACAAATTTGTCAAATTTGTGTGCTTTCAGATGTCTAAAAAGGGTTGCAGACCTGAAGTCTTTTTTTATTTGAATGAGAAATTACCTCTTTCTCAAAAACTGCAATACTTCAGAAGGAGCAGTTTCTCCAAATGTTTTATACTATCAATAGCTCTCCATTGCTAGATACCGGTAAGTTTTTAAGCCAACAATTATTATGAGTAACTACCAACAGGTGAGGTCCTTTATCACACGGCCGAAACCCTGCGAAAGAACGTTCAAGACCGTGAAGGTTTAAAGGGAGGGTACACGTTTGGTCAAAGACCAGTCTTCTCACTTGGTGGATCCCATCATAACCATAAAATAACAAGCCTGTGAAAATTTTGGGCTCAATCGGTCGTCGAAGTTGCGACAAAATGATGAGAGAAAGAACACCCTCATTGGACAAATTTGTGTGCTTATATAGGAACTTTATTATTTTAGTGAGAAATTACCTCTTTCACAAAAACTACATTACTTCAGAGGGAGTCGTTTCCCACAATGCTATATTATCAACAGCTCTCCACGGCTTGTTACCAAGTCAGTTTTTAAGTTAATATTTGTTTTGAGTAATTACCAAACGTGTACCTTCCCTTAAAAAGAACATTCAAGACCTCATACAGCTCTTTTATTCCTTACATCTACATCTACGCTGGTACTCAGCAAAGTCCACTTCTGGATGTGAAAGCTGAGGTGAAGACTAGGTGTGCATGAAACAGGTGGAATGTTGTGCTTAGAAAATAAGTGCAAGTAAAAACAACACTAGTATACACATATTGACTGGCAACGAGGTAACTAGTATACGTCTATTCCCACGAGCGACTTTGAGTGACCAGAGGAGCAACATATTTCCCTCGGCCTTCGGCCTTGGGAAATAGGCCCCTCTTCTGGTCACTCACAGGCCCGAGGGGGAATAGATGTATACTAGTTACCGAATTATGCCAGTCAATATGTGTTTAATAACACAGCTCGGTCTTTAATGTCAAATAAGAACAGAAAAAGGATTTTGTAGTTGTTGTTCACGGTTCAAGTCAAGAGAGGGCGCTGTTATCGTGGGCACTATATTCAAAGACTATTGCCCGCTCTGGTACTATTCCTGCAAAACACTCGCGCGCGATCACTAGCCTATATTAGTTCATCCCACGTGACCGTGTTTTCAGCCAACCAGAATACAGAACAAGCAAGAGGTGTGTTATAATTGAAACTCATGGGTGTAGATGTGTGACCTGAAGACAGTCACCGATAGAGCAGTGATGACGTCTTGTTATTAGCTGTCGCCCACTTGATGTAAACATTTATACTCTTTTTTCCTTGCTGCAGATTCCTCCTGTACTTGGCAAGTTTGGATTCCTGTCTCCTCCTAATGGTGTGAAGTTGACTGCAGTCCCACGCTCTTAAAGACAAGAACCATGCACCAGACTATTGTGGCTCCTATATTTTGATTTAAATCATTAGTTTACATATCCATTGGAGCACACATTTTATTACAAATTGATGTTTTAACTCTACGAGCAGCTGAAAATACTCAAGAGTTAGAACAGTGCAATGCGCAGGGTGTGATGGTCTATCCAATATGGTTTTATATCACACTGTTGTTGATATGCATCGACCAATCAGAATTTAGGACTCAAGTTTGCTTGAAGATAGTATACAAATATTGACTGCTTCGAGTGCTATGGTTAAAACTTCTATCTTCCCGAGGCGCAGCCAAGGGAAAATGGAACAAATTATTAGTCTATCCAATTTGTATACAAATGCTAAGTTTCCTTTGAATGAAGTTTGAGATTTACATATGTGTAAATATCAAATGATCGCAGCTATTAAAGGCAGTGGACTCTATTGGTAATAACTAAAAATAATTATTAGCATATAACCTTTCTTGGTGACGAGTAATTGGAGAGGTTGATGGTTTAAAACATTGTGATAAACGGCACCCTCTGAAGTGCCATAGTTTTCGAGAATGAAGTAATTTTCCACGAATTTGATTTCGAGACCTCGGATTTAGAACTTGAGGTCTCGAAATCAACCATCTAAATGCACACTAAAATTCACGTTTTCTCAACAACAGTTATATTTTTTATATCACAGGATAATTATAGTTAAATTTGTGTTTTCTATGAAGCCTTAAAATTAATGTAATCATACTTTTATTGTGAATATCAAAGGATTAGACGGGCCTGAGAATTTGTAGTTTAAAAACTATTTTTGATGAATATATGAATTTGGTAAACTGTTTATGAAAATGTTTACAACCTTTGCAGATTAAATACTTATTAACTTAGGCTAAAAATACAATGTATTCATACCATGGAGCTATAAAAAGGAGCTCCATGCTCGTACCATGTGACTATTTGATGGTCCATTACTTGCAGTGTTAATTTATGCACATTTACATGCAGATGCCATTTATAAATAGTTAAAAAGAAAAACACTAGTTAAGCTAGTTTAGTCAAACTCGCCGAAAGAATGAATTCCATCATTACCACAATATTTTAAAGTTCAATAAGTTAAATCAGGTGAAAGCAAATTATGTTTTATCCCATAACTTATATTGGTGAAAGTTGTGTATCGGTACATATTGTAGCAACCTTCTGTCAACACCACCCACATGGCAGTGCACTTGATGTATCTGCGCAGAATAAAAATGGTGGAGTCTTTTTTTGTGATTGGTAAATGTATGAAGGGCAGAGCTTAATGGAGTTATCAATTTCAATTCAGCAGGTTTTTTCTCATTAGTTTTAAACAACTTTTATGGCCTATACAATTATTGCTTTTGTTTATCAAATTCTTTGAAAGATCACAGTATTTTGTTACAGTAGCGTAGACCTGATGTATATTTTATGATGATTGTAATAAAACAAATCACAAACTACATAAACGTAAATTCCTGGCTTTATTTAGAGGAAATTAAGAATACCCCCCCCCCCCCCCCTCCCCAATGGGTGGATGGGTAAAAATACCATAATAAATCGAACATTATGGTATATAAACCATGAACATGCAATAAATATCTACAATTAATGGTTTGTAAACCATGAAAATCGAGGCATTTAAAAAATATGGTTTGTAAACCATGATTGAAGCATCGAAATCATGGTTTACGAAATTGCTGTCATAATGAGTGGTTGAATGAAAGGTTTGTTCATTTTGGGTTTTTTTTTTTAGTGTCAACCTCGGAGAGAAACACAAATCCCTTCTTTCAGAAAAAAATCAGGACATAATTTGAGATTTTAAGACCAAAATAAAGTGACATATAATGCGATAAGCTACCTTCTAATTCTGCAAAAAAAAATCAAAGGCATTTCCAATTGATCATCTTACTCTATTGTTTATTTACGTTGTGCCATATATTTTAATAAAATAAAACAAAACTTGATTTTTTTACTTTATTAATTTGTATTGGGGTAGGCCTATTGAAACTTCCACTTCCGATAAAAGACTGACCAATGAAAACAACTGTTCTGAAATCGATGATCACGTGACTCCACCACAATGCACAGCTCTTCAAAGACAAAATGGACGGCGTCAACACGTCTCGAAAGATGGTACTTTAGTGTCCAACAAATTTAAGATTTTACGGGATTTCCAAAGACACGACTACCATAAAAGTGTAATGGTGAGTTACTTGATTGTGATAATGATAATTTTGACTGGTGTTATGGGATACTATAGTCAGAAAATTGTCCACAATCAAAACCTAATTGATTTCTGTTTTATTTGATTTGATCATCTATCCAAACTTGTTTACAATTACACTTGCACTTAATCGTGTGTTGAAAGTTTTGGGTTTACATTGCGACGGGATAGTCCGCCATTTTCAGTGCTAATGCATGCGAGACTGTAGAGCGATGTCATGTTTTTATTACTGATATTGGTTGGTATTTTATTGAATATTCAGAAGCTAGTACATGGCGTGCAAAATAAATCAAAATCTCATTTAATTAATATTAAATTAAACAAATTTAATTACATTGTGGTCCTAAGACACCCTACTACTAAGTACACCCTTCTAGATTAGAATCCGAAGATTCAGACCAGCATTGTTTGGTTTCAGGAGATAATAGACGAATCAGTCAAATGTAGACATGTTATACTTGGACAATGGACACATTACACTTACAGACTATACATGTAACATAGCCTACTCCACAATTAAGCTGTGACAAAGTGACAATAATTATCCTCCTGCCAAACTTTCAGCCAATTAATTGCAAGAACAATCCTTATTGGCCAACCATGTAAACCAAACCAACACAAACCTATGTAAGCAACGCTCCCATTGGTTGCTGAATACCCAACACAACCATACATAACAACACACACACACACAACACACCATCATGTTAATGCAAGCAATAGGGAAAAACCTAGACTGAATACCAAGTCTCCCCCAAACTCATGAGAGCTAACACCAATAGGGAGCATGCAATATGTATAAAGAATGCCATCGCTTACACGATAAAATGAATTATTTTTTTTTACGTTTATCAGAATTTATTATAGTCCGCAATCAAAAAAACAATTTTTCTTTTCATTTTCACTTAAAATTTAATTGTTTTCCCTCGTATTGGCATGTCATAGAATCCCTATGGCCACATCAGGTTATCTATCTAGAAACTGAAGGAGAATGAAACTCGATCTGGCAGATTTGAGATTATTTTAAATGACGTAATTGGCTTAAGCTGCAATGTTTTTTATTTTTCTGCTCAAATTGGCTAAATTATTGGACTTGCCACTGGCGATTTATTCAGTTTTAAGCCCAAATTTGAAAACAACTGCTGGACTTATGATTTTTTTTTTACTTTAGGCCAAAATTGTCCACAACTACAATTTTATTTTTTGCCCAACTGGCTAAAACTGCTGGACTTACCCCTTGCGATTGTTTTTACTGCTTCGCTTACCCATTGTGATCCATCAAAATGTTGCAATTTTAGACCATAACATAAACTGCTAGACTTTCCTCTTGCAATTATTCTTAATTTAAGGCCCAAATTCAATAAAACTGCTGGACTTACCCGCGTGAATTTACTTTTACTTTAAGCCCAAATTGGCTACAACTGGTGGACTAACCATTGTGATTTTTTATTTTAGATGCAGACTTATTTTGTCCTTCAAAATGCTTTACTTTGTAGTGTGTTTGTCCACCATCGTCATGAAGATGTCAAGAGATCACCATTAACAAAGCTCATAATGATCTGAATAAGATGTAGGCCTATAACTAAGAAGGTAAAGTTATAATTCTTAACAACAGTTTTTGTTGGCCTTTGAAGGATGTGTTGGCAAATGGAACTCCACATCAAAAAGAGCTAGCGCCCAGATTAATTACATCTAGCTAAAAAGGCTTCAATGCAATGTATTTTACTAAAATAATTAATGGCTCAAGTATGAAAACACTGCCCTACTTGCACCCTGATATTTTTATTTTATATGGTCCCATATTTGATAAAACTGCTGTTACCCCCATGTGATTTTTCCAATATTAGGCCCAAATTCGATTAAAACTGCTGGACCTGCCCTTTATTTTTATTTTAGATGCACACTTATTGTTGTCCTTTAAAATGTTGTTCTTTGTAGTGTTTGTCCGCCACCATCATGAAGATGTCAGGTGATCACCATTAACAAAGTTCATAATGATCTGAATATGATGTAGGCGTATAACTTAAAAGGTACATTCATAATTCATAATGTAGCTAAAATTGAACTTCCCCCCCCCCCACTTGTGGTTCTTTCGATTTTAGGCCTAAATTCAAGGAAACTGTTGAACTTATCCCCCACTTGTGATTCTTTCAATTTTAGGCGTAAATTCAATAAAGCTGTTGAACTTACCCCCCCCCCCCCACTTGTGATTCTTTCAATTTTAGGCCTAAATTTAATAAAACTGTTGAACTTTCCCCCCCCCCCCCACTTGTGATTTTTTTTATTTTAGGCCCAAATTCAATAGAACTGTTGGACTTACCCCCCCCCCCCCCCGTTTTTTTTTCGATTTTAGGCCTAAATTCAAGGAAACTGTTGAACTTATCCCCCCCCCCCTCCCACTTGTGATTCTTTCGATTTTGGGCCCAAATTCAAGAAAACTAGGCCCAAATTCAAAACGATTGGACTTGCCCCTTGTGATTTTTTTTATTTTAGGCCCAAATACAATAGAACTGTTCAACTTAGCCCCCCCCCCCCGTGATTACCCCCCCCCCCCTTGTTTTTTTTCGATTTTAGGCCCAAATTCAAGAAAACTAGGCTCAAATTCAAGAAAACTGTTGGACTTACCCCTTTTGATTTTTACGATTTTAGGCCCAAATTCAAGAAAACTTGTCCCAAATTCAATAAAACGGCTAGACTTGCCCCTTGTGATTTTTTTTTATTTTAGGCCCAAATTCAATAAAACTGTTGCACTTAAGTACCCCCTCCCCAATGTGATTTTTTCGATTTTAGGCCTAAATTCAAGAAAACTGTTGAACTTATCCCCCCCCCCTCCCACTTGTGATTCTTTCGATTTTGGGCCCAAATTCAAGAAAACTAGGCCCAAATTCAAAACGATTGGACTTGCCCCTTGTGATTTTTTTATTTTAGGCCCAAATACAATAGAACTGTTCAACTTACCCCCCCCCCCCCCCCCCCCCGTGATTACCCCCCCCCCCTTGTTTTTTTTTCGATTTTAGGCCCAAATTCAAGAAAACTAGGCTCAAATTCAAGAAAACTGTTGGACTTACCCCTTTTGATTTTTACGATTTTAGGCCCAAATTCAAGAAAACTTGTCCCAAATTCAATAAAACGGCTAGACTTGCCCCTTGTGATTTTTTTTTATTTTAGGCCCAAATTCAATAAAACTGTTGCACTTAAGTACCCCCTCCCCAATGTGATTTTTTCGATTTTAGGCCTAAATTCAAGAAAACTAGTCCCAAATTCAATGAAACGGCTGGACTTACCCCTTGTGATTTTTACGATTTTAGGCCCAAATTTGATAAAACTGTTAGACTTACCCCCCCCCCCCACCCCCCTTGTGATTTTTTTTTATTTTAGGCCTAAATTCAAGGAAACTGTTGAATTCCCCCCCCCCACTTGTGATTCTTTCACTTTTAGGCCTAAATTCAGTAACACTGTTGAACTTCCCCCCCCCCCCCCCACTTGTGATTCTTTTGATTTTGGGCCCAAATTCAAGAAAACTAGTCCCAAATTCAATAAAACGGCTAGACTTGCCCCTTGTGATTTTTTTAATTTTAGGCCCAAATTCAATAAAACTGTTGGACTTAAGTTACCCCCTCCCATGTGATTTTTTCGGTTTTAGGCCTAAATTCAAGAAAACTAGTCCCAAATTCAATAAAACGGCTGGACTTGCCTCATGTGTTTTTTTACGATTTTAGGCCCAAATTTGAAAAAACGGCTGGACTTACCCCTTGTGATTTTTACAATTTTAGGCCCAAATTCGATAAAACTGTTAGACTTACCCCCTGTGATTTTTTCAAATATAGGCCCAAATCTGATAAAACTGCTGGACGTAACCCTTGTGAATTTTTTGATTTTAGGCCCAAATTGGATAAAACTGCTGGACTTACCTCCCCCCTTGTGATTTATTTATTTATTTTAGGCCCAAATTCAATAAAACTGCTGGACTTACCCCTTGTGTTTTTTTTTTCAAGTTAAGGCCCAAAGTCAAGAAAACTAGGCCCAAATTTAATAAAACCGCTGGACTTACCCCTTGTGATTTTTTTTTATTTTGGGCCCAAATTTAATCAAACTGCTGGACTTACCCCTTGTAATTTTTTCGATTTAAGGCCCAAATTTGATAAAACTGTGGGACTTACCTACCCCTTGTGATTTTTTCAATGTTAGGCCCATTTTCGATAACACTGCTGTCACACTGATTTTTTTTTCTCGCTTTTAGGCCCAAATTCAACAAAACAGCTGACTTTCAATTTTAGGTCCACATTTGAGAAAACTGCTGGACATACCACTTGTAATTTTTGTAATTTGAGATGCAAATTTTTTAAAATTTTTTTCTTTGTAGTGTTTGTAAGCCACAGTCATGAAGATGTCAAGAGAGCACCAGTAACAAGCTCATAATGATCTGAATATGAAGTAGGCCTATAACTCAAAAGGTAATTACTAATTCATACCAATTATTTTTGTTGGCCTTTGTTATAAGAGTGAGGTCTGATTTATATGAACATTGCACCCACAAAATGGGTTGTTTGATGCAGCATGGTGCTGCCAGTCTTGATATTACAGGACTTCTTCTTATTTTGTTTTTTATTTTTATTTATTTATTTATTTATTTATTTTTTATTTTTTTATTTATTTATTTATTTATTTATTTATTTATTTATTTATTTATTTTTTTTTTTTTTTTTTGGGGGGGGGGTTTCTGTATCAACGAAAACCTCTTTAGGTCAGTATTCAACCCAAAATATCCTGCCCAATCAAGGGATTGCCTACGAAAATATAACTGCCCAATAAAACCTTAACTTGACAAAGGGAGAAAATTATTAAGGCACTGACCATGAATCGCAGAACCTCTGCCGTTATCCACAGCCAATAAATAATCTGCCAGGGTATAATGTAGGAATCCCAGAATACTTTCATTTCTATTTAGCCAAATACAATGATAAACTATTGTGGCAGTCTCTCTTGTCTCTCTTGCCACACATAACAAACGGACAACAAAAGTTCTGGAACTGGGGATAAGGCAAAATGGGTGAATTGTTTCTGCTACTTTTCTGCCCTACTGTTGTTATGGGTAAAACAAAGCGTATCACCTTAGGTGCATGCCTGTGCAAGATACACGAAGAAATATCTTGGTGGTTATTCACATGACCATAAGCATTTGGTTCTTGTGATTGATTAGCTTAGTGCAGGGGTTGGTGTTGGGGCTGGTATCCTGGGACCTGCAAGTTGGTAGCCCTGCTAATTGAACAAACCTCACAAGGATGAATAGGCCAAATCTCAAACTGAATTATGCTTGCAATGGTGTACCTAATAACAAGATTGCACTAGAATCATACTCTGTTCAATCAGATTGTTAAAACAAGACTGATTCAAGAATAATTGTTTTTTCTTTTACGTAGGAACCAACTGCGAGGTGGTATAAACAACTGCATCTTCCAAGGAACCATGTCATCCATGAAGCAGCACCTAAGTCAACAGTGTCAGTTTGTAAGCAAGGCCTGAATGAATGAAGCAAGGCCTGAATGAATGAAGCAAGGCCTGAATGAAAGAACCCAGGAAGATTCAAGCTCCACTGAATGGAGCGCTGACACCTGTTGCAGCCTTGGAATTTTCAACATATGAACATGAACATGAACACAACTGATGTTTGTACCAAATTTGTTATCAAATTTTGCTTGAAATTTCAACAAGGCTACGGTATATAAAATAATGCTTGGTAAATATTGAATTTATCTGCCCAAAAATGCAACATGGCGTATTTAACAAAAAGCATTGCAAATTTATCCTTTTTTGCTCAAGTTTTTGCACAGTGTTGCCCAAAATTTCAACAAAGCTTTATTTAGCCTTGCGTATTTTTAAAATTTTGCTTGAATTTTGCCCAAGGCTGCCTTACGTATTTATCAAATTTTGCTCAATTTTGCTCAAATTATGCCCAAAAGTGCAACAAGGCTTATATATAGCCTTGCATAGTCCAATTTTGCCTGAAAATTCAACAAGGCTTTGTTTTGCTAAATTTTTGCCCAAAAGTGCAACAGGGCTATAGCCTTGCGTATTTATCCAATTTTGCCTGAAAATTCAACAAGGCTTTATTTTGCTCAAATCTTGCTCGAAAAAATCAACTAGGCTATATATAGCATTGCATATTTATCCATGTTTAGCCTGAAAATTCAACATAGCTTCATTTTACTCAATTTTTGCACAAAAGTGCAACAAGGCTTATAAAAGCCTTGCGTATTTATCACATTTTGCCTGAAAATGCAACAAGGCTTTATTTTGCTCAAATTTTGCCCAAAAGTGCAACAAGGCTATTGCCTTGCGTATTTATCAAATTTTGCCTGAAAATGCAAAGAGGCTTTATTTTGCTCAAATCTTGCCCAAAAGTGCAACAAGGCTATAGCCTTGCGTTTTTATCAAATTTTGCCTGAATATGCAACAAGGCTTTATTTTGCTCAAATTTTTCCCAAAAGTGCAACAAGGCTATAGCCTTGCGTTTTTATCAAATTTTGCCTGAAAATGCAAAAAGGCTTTATTTTGCTCAAATCTTGCCCAAAAGTGCAACAAGGCTATAGCCTTGCGTTTTTATCAAATTTTGCCTGAATATGCAACAAGGCTTTATTTTGCTCAAATTTTGCCCAAAAGTGCAACAAGGCTATAGCCTTGTGTTTTTATCAAATTTTGCCTGAAAATGCAAAGAGGCTTTATTTTGCTCAAATCTTGCCCAAAAGTGCAACAAGGCTATAGCCTTGCGTTTTTATCAAATTTTGCCTTAAAAAATGCAACAAGGCTTTATTTTGCTCAAATTTTTCCCAAAAGTGCAACAAGGCTATAGCCTTGCGTTTTTATCAAATTTTGCCTGAATATGCAACAAGGCTTTATTTTGCTCAAATTTTGCCCAAAAGTGCAACAAGGCTATAGCCTTGCGTTTTTATCAAATTTTGCCTGAATATGCAACAAGGCTTTATTTTGCTCAAATTTTGCCCAAAAGTGCAACAAGGCTATAGCCTTGTGTTTTTATCAAATTTTGCCTGAAAATGCAAAGAGGCTTTATTTTGCTCAAATCTTGCCCAAAAGTGCAACAAGGCTATAGCCTTGCGTTTTTATCAAATTTTGCCTTAAAAAATGCAACAAGGCTTTATTTTGCTCAAATTTTTCCCAAAAGTGCAACAAGGCTATAGCCTTGCGTTTTTATCAAATTTTGCCTGAATATGCAACAAGGCTTTATTTTGCTCAAATTTTGCCCAAAAGTGCAACAAGGCTATAGCCTTGCGTTTTCATCAAATTTTGCCTGAAAATGCAAAAAGGCTTTATTTTGCTCAAATTTTGCCCAAAAGTGCAACAAGGCTATGGCCTTGTGTTTTTATCAAATTTTGCCTTAAAAAATGCAACAAGGCTTTATTTTGCCCAAAAGTGCAACAAGGCTATAGCCTTGCGTTTTTATCAAATTTTGCCTGAAAATGCAAAAAGGCTTTATTTTGCTCAAATTTTGCCCAAAAGTGCAACAAGGCTATAGCCTTGCGTTTTTATCAAATTTTGCCTTAAAAAATGCAACAAGGCTTTATTTTGCTCAAATTTTGCCCAAAAGTGCAACAAGGCTATAGCCTTGCGTTTTTATCAAATTTTGCCTGAATATGCAAAAAGGCTTTATTTTGCTCAAATTTTGCCCAAAAGTGCAACAAGGCTATAGCCTTGCGTTTTTATCAAATTTTGCCTGAATATGCAAAAAGGCTTTATTTTGCTCAAATTTTGCCCAAAAGTGCAACAAGGCTATAGCCTTGCGTTTTTATCAAATTTTGCCTTAAAAAATGCAACAAGGCTTTATTTTGCTCAAATTTTTCCCAAAAGTGCAACAAGGCTATAGCCTTGCGTTTTTATCAAATTTTGCCTGAATATGCAACAAGGCTTTATTTTGCTCAAATTTTGCCCAAAAGTGCAACAAGGCTATAGCCTTGCGTTTTTATCAAATTTTGCCTGAAAATGCAAAAAGGCTTTATTTTGCTCAAATTTTGCCCAAAAGTGCAACAAGGCTATGGCCTTGTGTTTTTATCAAATTTTGCCTTAAAAAATGCAACAAGGCTTTATTTTGCCCAAAAGTGCAACAAGGCTATATATAGCCTTGCGTTTTTATCAAATTTTGCCTGAAAATGCAAAAAGGCTTTATTTTGCTCAAATTTTGCCCAAAAGTGCAACAAGGCTATAGCCTTGCGTTTTTATCAAATTTTGCCTTAAAAAATGCAACAAGGCTTTATTTTGCTCAAATTTTGCCCAAAAGTGCAACAAGGCTATAGCCTTGCGTTTTTATCAAATTTTGCCTGAATATGCAAAAAGGCTTTATTTTGCTCAAATTTTGCCCAAAAGTGCAACAAGGCTATAGCCTTGCGTTTTTATCAAATTTTGCCTGAATATGCAACAAGGCTTTATTTTGCTCAAATTTTGCCCAAAAGTGCAACAAGGCTATAGCCTTGTGTTTTTATCAAATTTTGCCTGAAAATGCAAAGAGGCTTTATTTTGCTCAAATCTTGCCCAAAAGTGCAACAAGGCTATAGCCTTGCGTTTTTATCAAATTTTGCCTTAAAAAATGCAACAAGGCTTTATTTTGCTCAAATTTTTCCCAAAAGTGCAACAAGGCTATATAGCCTTGCGTTTTTATCAAATTTTGCCTGAATATGCAACAAGGCTTTATTTTGCTCAAATTTTGCCCAAAAGTGCAACAAGGCTATAGCCTTGCGTTTTCATCAAATTTTGCCTGAAAATGCAAAAAGGCTTTATTTTGCTCAAATTTTGCCCAAAAGTGCAACAAGGCTATGGCCTTGTGTTTTTATCAAATTTTGCCTTAAAAAATGCAACAAGGCTTTATTTTGCCCAAAAGTGCAACAAGGCTATAGCCTTGCGTTTTTATCAAATTTTGCCTGAAAATGCAAAAAGGCTTTATTTTGCTCAAATTTTGCCCAAAAGTGCAACAAGGCTATAGCCTTGCGTTTTTATCAAATTTTGCCTTAAAAAATGCAACAAGGCTTTATTTTGCTCAAATTTTGCCCAAAAGTGCAACAAGGCTATAGCCTTGCGTTTTTATCAAATTTTGCCTGAATATGCAAAAAGGCTTTATTTTGCTCAAATTTTGCCCAAAAGTGCAACAAGGCTATAGCCTTGCGTTTTTATCAAATTTTGCCTGAATATGCAACAAGGCTTTATTTTGCTCAAATTTTGCCCAAAAGTGCAACAAGGCTATAGCCTTGTGTTTTTATCAAATTTTGCCTGAAAATGCAAAGAGGCTTTATTTTGCTCAAATCTTGCCCAAAAGTGCAACAAGGCTATAGCCTTGCGTTTTTATCAAATTTTGCCTTAAAAAATGCAACAAGGCTTTATTTTGCTCAAATTTTTCCCAAAAGTGCAACAAGGCTATAGCCTTGCGTTTTTATCAAATTTTGCCTGAATATGCAACAAGGCTTTATTTTGCTCAAATTTTGCCCAAAAGTGCAACAAGGCTATAGCCTTGCGTTTTCATCAAATTTTGCCTGAAAATGCAAAAAGGCTTTATTTTGCTCAAATTTTGCCCAAAAGTGCAACAAGGCTATAGCCTTGCGTTTTTATCAAATTTTGCCTTAAAAAATGCAACAAGGCTTTATTTTGCTCAAATTTTGCCCAAAAGTGCAACAAGGCTATAGCCTTGCGTTTTTATCAAATTTTGCCTGAATATGCAAAAAGGCTTTATTTTGCTCAAATTTTGCCCAAAAGTGCAACAAGGCTATAGCCTTGCGTTTTTATCAAATTTTGCCTGAATATGCAACAAGGCTTTATTTTGCCCAAAAGTGCAACAAGGCTATAGCCTTGCGTTTTTATCAAATTTTGCCTGAAAATGCAAAAAGGCTTTATTTTGCTCAAATTTTGCCCAAAAGTGCAACAAGGCTATAGCCTTGCGTTTTTATCAAATTTTGCCTTAAAAAATGCAACAAGGCTTTATTTTGCTCAAATTTTGCCCAAAAGTGCAACAAGGCTATAGCCTTGCGTTTTTATCAAATTTTGCCTGAATATGCAAAAAGGCTTTATTTTGCTCAAATTTTGCCCAAAAGTGCAACAAGGCTAAAGCCTTGCGTTTTTATCAAATTTTGCCTGAATATGCAAAAAGGCTTTATTTTGCTCAAATTTGGCCCAAAAGTGCAACAAGGCTATAGCCTTGCGTTTTTATCAAATTTTGCCTTAAAAAATGCAACAAGGCTTTATTTTGCTCAAATTTTTCCCAAAAGTGCAACAAGGCTATAGCCTTGCGTTTTTATCAAATTTTGCCTGAATATGCAACAAGGCTTTATTTTGCTCAAATTTTGCCCAAAAGTGCAACAAGGCTATAGCCTTGCGTTTTTATCAAATTTTGCCTGAAAATGCAAAAAGGCTTTATTTTGCTCAAATTTTGCCCAAAAGTGCAACAAGGCTATGGCCTTGTGTTTTTATCAAATTTTGCCTTAAAAAATGCAACAAGGCTTTATTTTGCTCAAATTTTTCCCAAAAGTGCAACAAGGCTATAGCCTTGCGTTTTTATCAAATTTTGCCTGAATATGCAAAAAGGCTTTATTTTGCTCAAATTTTGCCCAAAAGTGCAACAAGGCTATAGCCTTGCGTTTTTATCAAATTTTGCCTGAAAATGCAAAAAGGCTTTATTTTGCTCAAATTTTGCCCAAAAGTGCAACAAGGCTATAGCCTTGCGTTTTTATCAAATTTTGCCTTAAAAAATGCAACAAGGCTTTATTTTGCTCAAATTTTGCCCAAAAGTGCAACAAGGCTATAGCCTTGCGTTTTTATCAAATTTTGCCTGAATATGCAAAAAGGCTTTATTTTGCTCAAATTTTGCCCAAAAGTGCAACAAGGCTATAGCCTTGCGTTTTTATCAAATTTCGCCTGAAAATGCAAAAAGGCTTTATTTTGCTCAAATTTTGCCCAAAAGTGCAACAAGGCTATAGCCTTGTGTTTTTATCAAATTTTGCCTTAAAAAATGCAACAAGGCTTTTTTTTGCCCAAAATGCAACAAGGCTATAGCCTTGCGTTTTTATCAAATTTTGCCTGAAAATGCAAAAAGGCTTTATTTTGCTCAAATTTTGCCCAAAAGTGCAACAAGGATAGCCTTGCGTTTTTATCAAATTTTGCCTGAATATGCAAAAAGGCTTTATTTTGCTCAAATTTTGCCCAAAAGTGCAACAAGGCTATAGCCTTGTGTTTTTATCAAATTTTGCCTGAAAATTCATTAAGGCTTTATTTTGCTCAAATTTTGCCCAAAAGTGCAACAAGGCTATAGCCTTGCGTTTTTATCAAATTTTGCCTGAAACTCAACAAGGCCTTATTTTGCTCAAATCTTGCTCGAAAAATCAACAAGGCCTTGCATACTTATCAAATTTTGCACAAATTTTGCCTGGTGTCTTTATTAAATTGTGAGTGTTATTTTATATGTACAAGAATAAATGCTTATGCTGTTTATGGGCAAGTCAACCATAAGTTGATTTGTCTGAACTCGGAACTGTTGTCTCATTATTTGACTCGTCTACTTGGCCGCCATGTTTTCCCACAATGCAATAAATTGGGTGTGTATTACTTTTATATGAGTTCCCTTGCGCAAAATGACTTGCTAAAAGCGACTTTTATACGCACCCAACTGTATTGTGGGTAAAAATGACAGCCTGAGGGTCCCACCGGGATAAGGTGGGCCCTCAATATTTAATTTGGGGGGGGGGGGTAGGGTTAAGGCAAATAAAACACAAGTTACAAGGAGAGTCGTGTCCAATTTTTTATTGAAAAATTTGGCCAAAAAAAAAGCAGAGTCGTGCAAACACCTGTGCCTGTCGGTGGACCCCCTCGGCCACCTGGAACTTGTGACGGCCTAAAGGCTTTAAGTGCAATGGTTGATATGTTCTCTGTTCAGTGAAGTTCAATTAGATGTACAACTAGTTTCTACTTCAATGTTGTAATGTCTCACAAAACATAAACGAGCTAGACGCAATTTTGCGCTGTTTATTAACCGCAAGCGTTGAGCAGAAGGTAGTTGTTGCTTGCTTAAATGAACCGGTGCCCTCAAGGGCCTAAGATTTCACCGATTGTTGTCTTGCAACCAAGCTGCACTGGTGGTGCCAAGAGATGTCGACGCTTGTTCCAATGGGATCCTAACTCGGCAGATGATGACGACTTCTATCTGGATGATGATGTGCTGGTCAGATAAACAAGTTCTGCAATGGCCACTAATTTCCCCCTTGCTTTTCATGGGGCTGCAATTTGGACACTCGGATGTAGTCGACTAACAAAATGACTACAAGTGAACTTATTATTGACCAACTTTGACTTGAAACAAAGTTGACGAGTGGGTAAATCACATAACTTGTACCAAAAGCTTCAAGTAAAATGCTAATTGTATTGACGCTAACGTCGCAAATTTATAAACCGTTTTAGTTGGATGAATAGTGACAATTTCTCACTATTTGTTTGCCGATAAATGATAACAAAGATGACATTGGATTTATATAACTTCTACCTTCCAAAAGAAGACTGACCTTGACCATAACAACTAATTTTTTCAAAACGGCTAAGATAAATTAAGACCAGCACTTGTATGGGTAATTCAACTTGTATGGGTAACACAGGTGAAAGTGAAGAGAATACGCCACACCAGGGGAATCATTGGTAATTCAAAACACAGGTGAAAGTGTAGAGAATACGCAACACCAGGGGAATTATGGGTAATTCAAAACACATGTGAAAGTGAAGAGAATGTATGCAACACCAGGGGAATTATGGGTAATTCAAAACACTGGTGAAAGTAAGGAGAATATACGCAACACCAGGGGAAGTATGGGTAATTCAAAACAAAGGTGAAAGTGAAGAGAATATATGCAACACCAGGGGAATTATGGGTAATTCAAAACACAGGTGAAAGTGAAGAGAATACGCCACATCAGGGGAAGTATGGGTAATTCAAAACACAGGTGAAAGTGTAGAGAATATATGCAACACCAGGGGAATTATGGGTAATTCAAAACACAGGTGAAAGTGAAGAGAATATACACACCACCAGGGGAATTATGGGTAATTCAAAACACTGGTGAAAGTGTAGAGAATATACGGCAGACCAGGGGAATTATGGGGAATTCAAAACACTGATGAATGTGTAGAGAATATACGCAACACCAGGGGAATTATGGGTAATTCAAAACACACGTGAAGGTGAAGAGAATATATGCAACACCAGGGGAATTATGGGTAATTCAAAACACAGGTGAAAGTGTAGAGAATATATGCAACACCAGGGGAATTATGGGTAATTCAAAACACAGGTGAAAGTGAAGAGAATATACACACCACCAGGGGAATTATGGGTAATTCAAAACACTGGTGAAAGTGTAGAGAATATACGGCAGACCAGGGGAATTATGGGGAATTCAAAACACTGATGAGTGTGTAGAGAATATACGCAACACCAGGGGAATTATGGGTAATTCAAAACACACGTGAAAGTGAAGAGAATATATGCAACACCAGGGGAATTATGGGTAATTCAAAACACAGGTGAAAGTGTAGAGAATATATGCAACACCAGGGGAATTATGGGTAATTCAAAACACAGGTGAAAGTGAAGAGAATATACACACCACCAGGGGAATTATGGGTAATTCAAAACACTGGTGAAAGTGTAGAGAATATACGGCAGACCAGGGGAATTATGGGGAATTCAAAACACTGATGAATGTGTAGAGAATATACGCAACACCAGGGGAATTATGGGTAATTCAAAACACAGGTGAAAGTGAAGAGAATATATGCAACACCAGGGGAATTATGGGTAATTCAAAACACAGGTGAAAGTGTAGAGAATATATGCAACACCAGGGGAATTATGGTTAATTCAAAACACAGGTGAAAGTGAAGAGAATATACGCAACACCAGGGGAAGTATGGACAATTCAAAACACAGGTGAAAGTGTAGAGAATACGCAACACCAGGGGAATTATGGGTAATTCAAAACACTGGTGAGAGTGAAGAAAACAGCAAGACCAGGGGAACTATGGGTATATAGTTCAAAACACAGGTGAAAGTGTAAAGAATAGGCAACACCAGGGGAAGTATGGGTTTTTCAAAATTATGGGTAATTCAAAACACACTGGTGAAAATGTAGAAAATACGTAAGACCAGTGGAATTATGGGTAATTCAAAATGCTGGTGAAAGTGTAGAGAATAAGCAACACCAGGGGAAGCATGGGTAATTCAAAACACAGGTGAAAGTGTAGAGAATATACGCAACACCAGGGGAATTATGGGTAATTCAAAACACAGGTGAAAGTGTAGAGAATACACAAAACCAGGGGAAGTTTGGTAATTCAAAACACAGTTAAAATTATTTAACCGTAAATTTGTTGATAAAACTTCATAAATTGCTAACTTAACCTTTAAATGATAAATTTGACCTTTTTTTGCATATATTGGAATTTAGGCTAACCAGTGTTCGACTCCTTGACATAAAAATGGAGATTGAGTTTACAACTGGTAAACAACTAAGCTCTTACAGATTGAATGTTGGCAGTGCGCCTTGTACAGGGATGTGGAATGGCCAAACAGAAACAATTGATGGTTGTAAAAGTTAACATGCCATGTGGCATGTATTTGTTTAGATCTCAAAGGTTTATGTTTAGACAAAAGGTTTAGCAGGATGTATTGACTAAAGTGGGACTATATGCTCTTTGAGGTTTATGAGAAAAAAAAACTTGTATAACAACTTTTGACTTGTTTAAATAAAAAAAAATGCTTTTTCTATTCAAGCAAGCTGAAGCTTACTTCTAACTGATCTGTTTTAAACACCAAATTCTCACATAATATTTAATGTTCACAGCGCAAGTGTTCAGTTTGACTGCAATTCAATTTCATATTTTAGTATATTTGTGTTTGCAGCTTTGATGTATATTGATGTTTACAGCTTTTAAGAAAGGTTTAATTTTGTATGATCAACCTTCTGTATATATAGGTGCTGCTGTTTCTAATAAGTTTGACATAATACAAAAAAGTTAAAATTCAGAATTTTCTGTCTGTGTTGCTTTGAAAAGTCTATATAGTCTGATTAAAAAATATAAATAAACACAGCGTAATTTCACTTCAAAAGTTATGCTTCAAGCGTTTAGTTCTATAGCAATTAGTGGGAATGTCCCAAGATTTTAGAGAAGTTTACATTTTTGTTTACACTTTCTGTTAGGATGATACTTTGAAAATTGGATGGCTTTGAAAATTTAAAATGTGATCTCCTGCAGTGATTTGCCCTCGACCATGACCAGACCCTAAGAACCTTGACAAGACCTGACCTTTGACCTCTTCTAAAACCAACCAATACAAAACAACTATAAGTTATAGGAATCCAATGTCATCTTTGGTATCAAAAGGCAACAAAAATGGTGTTCTTACTAGATATTTTGTATGTGAAGTGGCATGACCAAGCAGAACAGTTTCTCCAGCCCTCATATCATCAACTGAATAGAAGTCCTCATCATCCACCAAGTCCAGATTCCATTGGCTCAAACAAAGACATCTCTTGGCACCTTTGATGATCATGAAAGATCCCCAGTACGAACCTGTTTACTCAAAAACAAAAGAGTGACGTGACCAACAAAAGGCTAAATTATAAGGGGCCCTCATCCCGACGTCTTGAGAGATCTTGCCGACCAGAACTTTTTAGGGACCAACCACTAGCTTCCAGCTCGGGCCCTAGTATGAACGCATGCTTCCACAAATGCTCGCTCTAGCTCGTCAATTTTGTAAGGCATTACACCAGTGAAGGAGAACACTAGTGGTGCATCAAATTGAATTTCAGTGAACAGAGAACATACCTTCCATTGCACCAAGGCCAGCAGGACCAACACTTGTTCCAGGCAGCCGAGGGGGTCCACCAACAGGCACAGGTGTTTGCACAACTCTGCGAGTTTTTCAGAGGGTTTGGATGAGGCCCTAACATACATAAAAATGTGTTGCTCCTACACAATGAGTCCATGTTTTAAATCTTGCAAATTTCGTAAAAAAAAAAAATAATAATATTGGAGAGAAAAATGAAGAAACTGTATAAATAAATTGTTCTATTTTCCAAGCTCTAAAATATATTTCAAAGTTTGATAAACGAAAGCAATTAATTTTAGAATTAATTTTGATAGAAATTTCCATATCTCTGCAAGATACTGAGATTTCCATAGTTTTGTATTTATGTTTGGTCAATGAAACAAAGTTGATGGCTTCCCTCGCAAGAAAAGTCATTACTTTTTGAAAATTTTAATGAGATTTCCATAGTTTTGTTGTTATGTTTGGTCAATGAAACAAAGTTAATGGCTTCCCTCGCAAGAAAAGTCATTACTTTTTGGGCAGTTTTACTCTTTTGAACAGTCTCATTGCGTGGTAGGAGCAACTCATACATTTAATTTAAATAATACGTATTTAGAAATTATTTTAGTCATAGTGTTAGTTACTCACTATCGGAGGAAATGTGAGCAACTCGGGAGAGTGTCAGTTACTCGCTACACAAAGGAAGTGTGACCAACTCAGAGTAACACAAAGGAAAGTGTCAGATACTCATTACACAAAGGAAGTGTGAGCAACTCAGAGTAACACAAGGGAGAGTGTCAGATACTCATTACACAAAGGAAGTGTGAGCAACTCAGAGTAACACAAGGGAGTTTCAGATACTCATTACACAAAGGAAGTGTGAGCAACTCAGTAACACAAGGGAGAGTGTCAGATACTCATTACACAAAGGAAGTGTGAGCAACTCAGAGTAACACAAGGGAGCGTGTCAGATACTCCTTACACAAAGGAAGTGTGAGCAACTCAGAGTAACACGGGAGAGTGTCAGATACTCATTACACAAAGGAAGTATGAATAACTCAGAGTAACACAAACAGTGTGAGTAACTCAGAGTAACACAAGGGAGAGTGTCAGCTACTCATTACACAAAGGAAGTGTGAGCAACTCAGAGTAATACAAGGGAGAGTGTCAGTTACTCGCTACACAAAGGAAGTGTGAGCAACTCAGAGTAACACAAGGGAAAGTGTCAGATACTCGTTACACAAAGGAAGTATGAATAACTCAGAGTAACACAAATAGTGTGAGTAACTCAGAGTAACACAAGGGAGAATGTCAGATACTCATTACACAAAGTGTGAGCAACTCAGAGTAACACAAGGGAGCGTGTCAGATACTCATTACACAAAGGAAGTGTGAGTAACTCAGAGTAACACAAGGGAGAGTGTCAGATACTCATTACACAAAGGAAGTGTGCACACACTGAAACATTGACTAATTTACAAAAAAAATTCAACTAACTAATAAATAAACATGAACTATTAAGTCAAATTTTGTTTGACTTCTAAGAATTTAGACACTTTAAAATGTCTCCTATTTCAGGCATGCAACTCTGTATTTCCAGAAACTCAGGCACAGCAAGGTATTTTACTGTGGATTTTTGTTTTTCAATGGTTAAAAAACCAAAACCATAAAAATCAGATGTTGCATGGCTGCTAACTGCTGATGTATGAGATGGGCGAAAACCCCGCCTATCTAATACCCTCTGGGGAAAAAAGTCCCATCCGGCTCCACTATATGGCAACCAAGTGTGTCAAACTCCATACATCAGCACACGCCTAACTGGAATGACCTAGTTGAATTAGATAGAATAGTGAGAATAACATTTCTTTGACATGGTTCAAGTTCCCAGTTTGATGATTGACCAAACAAGGGAAGTATGGATCAATACACAGAGGGAAGTGTGAGTGACTCGCCACACGCACAAAAAGTGTGAGCAATTCACCACACAACCATAAAAGTGTGAGCAATTCACCACACAACCATAAAAGTGTGAGCAATTCACCACACAACCATAAAAGTGTGAGCAATTCACCACACAACAAAAGTGTCCGTGATTCACCACACAGCAAAAAGTGTCAGCAAATCACCAAACAACAAAAGTGTGAGCGATTCACCACACAACAAAAAGTGTGAGCGCTTCACCACACAACAAAAGTGTGAGCAATTCACCACACGACCTTAAGTGTAAGCAATTCACCACACAACAAAAGTGTCAGCGATTCACCACACACAAAAAGTGTGAGAAATTCACCACACAGCAAAAGTGTGAGCAATTCTTCACACAACAAAAGTGTGAGCAATTCACCACACGACCTTAAGTGTAAGCAATTCACCACACAACAAAAGTGTCAGCGATTCACCACACACAAAAAGTGTGAGAAATTCATCACACAGCAAAAGTGTGAGCAATTCTCCACACAACCTTAAGTGTGAGCAATTCACCACACAACAAAAGTGTAGCGATTCACCACACAACAAAAAGTGTTAGCAATTCACCACACAACAAAAAGAGTGAGCAATTCACCACACAACAAAAAGTGTCAGTGATTCACCACACAACAAAAAGTGTCAGTGATTCACCCCACAACAAAAAATGTTAGCAATTCACCACTCAACAAAAAGTGTGAGCGATGCACCACACAACAAAAAGTGCGAGCAATTCACCACACAACCAAAAGTGTGAGTGATTTACCACACAACAAAAAGTGTCAGTGATTCACCACACAACAAAAAGTATCAGCAAATCACCACACGACAAAAAGTGTGAGCAATTCACCACAAAACAAAAGTGTCAGCGATTCACCACACACAAAAAGTGTGAGAAATTCCCCACACAGCAAGTGTGAGCAATTCACCACACCACATTAAGTGTGAGCAATTCACCACACAACAAAAGTGTCAATGTGTCACCACACAGCAAAAAGTGTCAGCAAATCACCAAACAACGAAAAGTGTTAGCAATTCACCACACAACAAAAAGAGTGAGCAATTCACCACACAACAAAAAGTGTCAGTGATTCACCACACAACAAAAAGTGTCAGTGATTCACCCCACAACAAAAAATGTGAGCAATTCACCACTCAACAAAAAGTGTGAGCGCTTCACCACACAATGAAAAGTGTCAGCAATTCACCACACAACTGAAAGTGTCAGTGATTCACCACAGAACAAAAAGTGTCAGTGCTTCACCACACAATAAAAAGTGTCACTGATTCACCACACAACAAAAAGTGTCAGCAAATCACCACACAACAAAAAGTGTGAGCAATTCACCACTCAACAAAAAGTGCGAGCAATTCACCACACAACCAAAAGTGTGAGTGATTTACCACACAACAAAAAGTGTCAGTGATTCCCCACACAACGAAAAAGTGTCAGCAATTCACCACACAACAAAAAGTGTGAGTGATTCACCACACAACAAAAAGTGTCAGTGATTCACCACACAACAAAAGTGTGAGCAATTCACCACACAACAAAAAGTGTCAGCGATTCACCACACAATCTAAAGTGTCAGTGATTCACCACACGACAAAAAGTGTGTGCAATTCATCACACAACAAAAAGTGTCAGCAATTCACCACACAACAAAGTGCAGTGATTCACCACACAGGGAAATGTTTGAATGATTCACCACACAATAAAGAAAGTTACGACTCACCACACAACTATTTCTAAGTTAATCCCTATAATATACGAATAATTACAAATTACAAAAAGGTTGTGCATCTCTACCGATGATGGACGATGACTCCTTGTGAGATCCGACACTCTCTGTCTGGATTTTGATCTGTAGAAGGTGTAAAAAAAGAACAAGAAAAAAATTAAAATCTTTGAAGATATAGAAATCACAACTAAATACGAAAACGCAAACTGTTTGACCCATTTGTGTTCATGATTAAACACACCATATTAAGGGGTAATTCCAGCAGTTTTTAGGCCTAAACTTAAAACAATCACAAGGCCTTGAAACAAACAATGACATCCACAGCAGTTAATTGCTATGGCGCCCTGTGCTTTTGTTTAGGTGCCCCGTGTAAGGTCCACTTAATACAAACTTACATTTTCCTCATAGAAGTGCCCCTTTAGAAGCGTAGTTCAAGGCCTGAAGCTGCCATGTATTTAAAACACTTCTCATGGGTCTTTTTTAATCATGTATCGTACCTTTAGATGTTAGATGTTAGATGTCATAGTTGAGTGCTGTTGACTCTGCAAGGCTTCAACATTGATAGATCAAGACATCTCTGCTCAGTGTGATGGACAGCCACCATGAGTGAAGATTGGACACTTTGTCTGCATTGATTCATCTGTAGAAGTTGACAAAACATGAAGGAATGAGAACAAATTTACACATATACTGAGTAAACTACTGATGGCGTCATGCAGAATTTCTTAGTGGCTGGTTCAATATTCAATACAGCAAGGCCCAATTCATGGCTCTGCTTATTGTAAACAAAAGAGGCAATTCGGAATACCTCGATAGCACTTGTTTTCGTATAGTCAGCAAGCATTCAAAAAACACTTCTCATGACTCAATGTCCATCATGAATTGTACCTTTAGGTGTGAGATGTTATAGTTGAGTGCTGTCCACTCTGCGATGCTTCAACATTGAGAGATTGTGACATCTCTGCTCAGTGTGATGGACAGCCACCATGATTGAAGATCGGATTTAGTTCATCTGTAGAAATTGACAAAACATAAAGGAATGAGTACAAGTTTTTTAGTCATATTTACAGAGTAAACTACTAATGAAGTCACCCAGAATTTCCAAATAGACGCTGGTTAATATTCAATACAGCATGGCCAAGATTCTTGGCTCTGCTTAAAGACAGTGGACACTATTGGTAATTGTCAAAGACTAGCCTTCACAGTTGGTGTGACTCAACATATGCATAAAATAACAAACCTGTGAACATTTGAGCTCAATCGGTAGGCAAAGTTGCAAGATAATAATGTAAGAAAAAACTCCCTTGTCACACGAAGTTGTGTGCTTTCAGATGCTTGATTTTGAAACCTCAAATTCTTCTTTCTCGAAAACTACATTACTTAGAGGGAGCTGTTTCTCACAATGTTTTTTACTATCAACCTTTCCCCATAACTCCTTACCAAGTAAGGTTTTGTGCTAATAATTATTTTGAGCAATTACCAATAGTGTCCACTGCCTTTAACGAAAGAATCAGCGTTTACCGAAGCAGGGAACTTTGGCTTGGGTGCGTGCCTAGGCACTCTACACTTACACAGCTAGTGCAGAAGATCAACACTTGCCATGCAAGCAGAGAATGGTGACCGTAAGCATGGAATTCAGCGGTGAGCAGAGCCATAACAAAATGGGCCCTGGCCTAAAACTTCATTCTTGGCGGGCAGAGTGATGTTCTTCTGGTAGGCGGCACTCTATAAGGAAAAGGTAAATTTGTATTGCAACTTTGCAAAAGGCATCCCTATCAAAGCTACAGGTACCACACAAATTGCTTTGGTGGGTCCAGTCAATTATTTTGAGAACCGACACAGGAATATTATTGTGAATCATACCTGTAAATCAGGACGCTGAGCAGATTAGTCTGTGAGGCTTCAACACTGACAGATTTAGACATCTCTTTTAAGTGTGATGGAAAGCCACGGAGATTGATGATACGTCTGGAATACTCAATCTGCAGAAAGAAGAAATGAAATGAACAAAATATTAAGGGTTGCCACTGTGAATGATTGAAGACTAGACCCCCCCCCCCCGATATTTTCTTGCCCATTTTGATTAAATTGCTTGGCATTTTTTCAATTTTAAACTTTTTGCCCAAAATGGCTAAAAGTTCTGGACTTACCCCTTGTGATTTTTTCAATTTTAGGCACAAAACAGCTTAAAATGCAGGACCTTCCCCTTATGATTTTGTTTAATTTTAGGCCCAAAATGGCACAAAACGCTGGGCTTACCCCCTTGTGATTTTCATTAATGTTTGGCACAAAATGGCTAAAAATGCTGGCCTTAGCCCTTGGGATTTTTTCAGCCTTTGGCCAAAATGCTGGACTACCCCCTTGTGATTTATTTCAATTTTAGGCCCAAAATGGCACAAAACGCTGGACATTACCCTTTGTGATAATTTAAACTTTTTGCCCAAAATGGTAAAAAAATGCTGGACGTACCCCTTGGGATTTTTTTAAAGGAACACGTTGCCTTGGATCGGTCGAGTTGGTCTTTGAAAAGCGTTTGTAACCGTTTTTTATAAAATGCATATGGGTAGAAAGATGTTGTAAAAGTAGAATACAATGATCCACACAAACATGCCTCGAAATTGCGTGGTTTTCCTTTTACCTCGTCGACTAACACGTCGGCCATTTATGGGGGTCAAAATTTTGACTCCCATAAATGGCCGACCATGTTAGTTCGCACAGTAGAAGGAAAACCACGCAATTTCGAGGCAAACTTGTGTGGATCATTGTATTCTACTTTTAAAACATCTTTCCAACCATATGCATTTTATAAAAAACGGTTACAAACGCTTTTGTTTTGACCAACTCGTCCGATCCAAGGCAACGTGTTCCTTTAATTTAAGGCCCAAAATGGCTTAAGGCTGCTGGACTTTAGGCCCGAAAAGCTAAAAATGCTGGTAACCCTTTGTATTTATTCAATTTAGGCCATAAATTGCTACAAATGCTGGACTTACCCCCTTGTGATTTTTTAAGATTTAGGCACACACTGGCTTAAAATGCTGGACTTACCCTTGTGATTTGTTTTAATTTTAGTCCAAAAATCGCTAAGGATGCTGGACTTTTTACCCCTTGTGATTTGTTTTAATTTTATTTCCAAAATGGCCAGTGAACTAGACCCGAGTGTCAAGACCGGGGCCCAATTTAATGCGGCTTAATGGTCGTTTTGTGCAGGCGCACCCAACAAAGTTTTCATTGGATAACTTTTCGTATGGCCCACCACTTTTTCGCTCATTTTTATACACACAGGGATATCTCATTGAGGTAAATGAGATACTATTTTGGATAACTTTCCGTATGGCGCCACCACTTTTTCACTCATTTTTACAAAAAGGGATATATCAATCAGGTAAATTAGATACTATATTATTTTATTTCGAATGAAAAAGTGGTGGCGCCATACGGAAACTTTTCCACTATTTTATTTCATATCGAATGAAAAAGTGGTGGCGCCATGCGGAATTTATTCCTTTTCATTTCATAGCCGCATAAATAAGCAAGGTTATTTACTTTAAACCGGTGCCATGGCCGTCAGGAAATTTGAGGCCTGTGTTTACATCGCGCAAAGAGAGGTAAAAGATGAGCTTTGATTTTTAGGGACACCTTGTAAAAAGATCATCTCCTGCAATGGCATCATTGTTTTTTTTCCCAATTCAAACTCAAAGAAAAAGACAAGCTTGAAAACAGGACAGGGGAGGATATATTTGCTAGAAGCAGACGACACCCAGGTAGTTTCCACGACTACTTGTCGTTGTTCTCGACTCTTGGCCCGTCCCTTCCCCCGACGCCCCCCCCCCCCCCCCCTCCCCCAACCATAGCAGCCATGTTTCAAGAAAAATCACTCATGACTGTGATGGTGTTCGAACTTTTCTTGTTGAAAAAACACAGCGAAATTTACATTTCTAGGTTCTCTCGTTACAACAACAGTTTCTATGAGTGTGGATTGTAAAAATTGAAATACTCACGTGGTAATTCGGTGCGAATTTACTCCTTTTCGGATCAGTTTTCTTTCTCCACATGTGCGGCAAACAGCAAGCATTGCCCGTCTCCATTTTGGATTTAAAGCACACGACCCCAAAACCAAGCAGCCCGCCTGCACAAGGAGCGCATGCGCGTTGTGCTTATTACGGGTGACAGTACTATTAACCAATCCCACAAAGTGTACAGGTGTATGGGGGAGTCTTATTTTGAAGCGGTGGGTGTAAGTTTTCCAAGTGAGGAACTTCTTACTCTCTGCTTTACTTTTACTAAGCACAGGAAAAACTGCTTAACAGAAACCGTCTACAACCTGGCTACATTGTTTGTGGCTGGTGTCCCCACTAAATTTTTGCTAAGCAACATTTGTCGAGTGGAATTTTCTGCTTGTAGTTTTATGATTGGGCCCATCTTGAAAAATCAGTCTGCAATAGATTGGGGAACAGTAAAAGAAACACACATCTTGAAACTCTGGGCCTGCCCTGTATCCACGACTCTCTTCCACTGGCATTTCAAACCAAGTAGGCCTAAGTGCAAGTGCATCATACAATACAAGCATTGTGAATGTCCACCCCCCCCCCCCCCCGCCCCCCTCCTTCAGTTGACCAGTCAATATTCTTTTAGTCGCCATTCGTGGCAATGGCAGCTTCGCTATTCTAGTTTGTTTACGTACTAATTATGGACATCAAAATATTTTTAAGAATTGTGAGTTTTATAGGGCATTTCATATGCCTCCAAGTCAGTTTCAATTGTTGTCCTTAAGTCAGTTTCAATTGTTGTCCTGTTTACAGTTAAGTGGTAGAGTGATGCATTTAGGTTACCTTCAGGATACCAGTGATGGACAACAGTCACAAGTGATAATGAGTAGCTTCAATTTGCTCTTTTCAGGCCTCACTTCAAATTAATAGCCGCGACCTTCTCAACTTTCATTTCCCACTCCGTAACGGTCTAATTTGGATTGACAGTGGCTATCCATAACGTAGCTTATTTAAATTAAAGTATCCTATGCAAGGAATTGTTCTTTCCATGGGTCAATATTTGTCTTTGCTGTAGTGAAGGTGATTGCAATTTCAGTCTGATAATACATCTCATAAGTTACAGGAAAGGTCTGCAAGCATCTGCGAATGCCTTATTTCAACAAATATTGTGTAAAGTGTGTGTAAAGTGTAAAATTGTGTAAAATTATGTCTTTTCCAAAAAAAAAGTACAATGATATATTAAACAGGTTTGAGAAAACTATAGCATTTCTGTTTCTTGCTGATGTGCCCAAGTAGATGAAAGCAATTATTCTCAACAGTTAAGACCAGCTACTGAACTAATTGTCCAGATGGTTGCAGCATATGAAGGAAGCTCTTTGATAAAACAATACACAGCCCCCCCCCCAAAAAAAAAAAAAAAGAAAAAGATATAGGCCTACATGTACAAAACAGTTGCTGTAAAAAATATTTGCATCTGAAGCGCAAATGTAAAAGAATACCACCACTAAATATACCTTTTGACTTGACACCTATCAGTTTGAACATGGTTTGAATTTGCATTGAGGCAAGTAATTTGCTCCCTAGAAATAAGCTGTTAAACAGATGAATGGTTAAAAGTTGAAGCAATGTTTATCAGCAAGCTCCATCAGGTAACCAGGGTAACAAACCTGTAGCAGTATCGATGCTGTTGGAATCACCTAACAATTGGTTCAATGATGAATTCATCACCATGGCAACGTTTATTAAGCCAATAAATTACTTCGAGTGCCAATGGACCAGTGATAATTTACAAGGTTCTGGTCTTTATTTGAAATCCTTTCAAATTGATTTTGTCATCAAGAGAGAGAGAGAAGGGACGTGGTGGAACTTGAATACTGAAGAGGGGAGTGCAAATACTGGAAAAGGGGTATCATTTTAACTCACTTCAGTGGGGCATGTTAATCGGCAGTCAAGTGAAATAGCCACGATCCAATTGCAGCCAAATGCCTTCTCCTCAAGTATTTATGTCATCCATGCGCTACATACTTTGGTTGCCATCGATACCAACATTAGTGTTCTTGCTGATGGGGAGTGCAAATATTGGTTTGCGATAACACCAAGTGTGTATCTACTTGCCAGGTAGATTTTGATCTTTAGAGAACTGGCCTGCTCTATATTCTACTACCCAGAGTGGATTTTCGGAATTTAGGTTCTGAAACTCAACTATCCTGCTTGTTAACTACTACAGGAGGAGTGTAGGAAATCCGCTGGGACTACTACACTTTAGCTTCAGTGTTGCGAAGTGTCTTCTTAAACGGTCTCAACATTTCGACCAGCTTGCTCATCGTCAGGTTGAAGAAATGTGAGAGAAGTGGGCCTATTTACATTATTGTACATTGAAGAAATACGCAGCATAGAGAGATCATTGAAGAAGTCGTTACCAGACTTCTAACGTGTCAAGTTCAGTTATTTGGTGAACGTACAACACAAGCAGTAAATTGAACTTGAAGAATAGCTGTAATCAAAAATGGAAATTAATATCACAAACAGCTTGGATGAACAAGATGACAGCACACCTATACCAATCACTGTATTGCGTACACTGAGCATTCTTCTAGAGTCCTCTTTAGTAGTGGGCAGTAATGCCATCAATTTGATCATCTTGCCACGCGTTAACTGTTTTGAGGAAGTGACTGTGTTTCTGCTAAGGTCCTTGGCAGTGACGGATCTTATGATTGGAATACTCGTTGGGTTTGCCGTCTTGCCAGCCATCATAGATTACTGGCCATATGGAGATGGTTTCTGTAAATTCATCGGAAGTTTGGGCACTTTTTTGTCTACTGCATCCTCACTGACATTGATGTGCATTAGTTTGGATCGATACTTGGCCATTACCAAACCATTACGATATATCAGTATTGTAACTGTATCTCGTGCTCGCTTTGCTGTGTTAACTGTATGGATAACTTGCATCATCTTCATAGTGTTACTTGCGTTAGCAACATGGCCACCATTTCAGATCATCACTTATGATGCTGTATTGTGTACCTGCATCGTGTCATTTTTTGATGGGAAGGTTTTAACTCAAGCATTAAGTGCAGCTGCTGTTTGTGTATTGGTTCCAAGTATTGTAATTAGCGTTACCAATGCAAGACTTTTGATGATATCTATAGGTCACGCAAAGCGTATCCATGCTCTGCCAGGGCGTCCCGGGGACGTGGACAACACCAGGGTATATCATTATCAGAAATTAAAGCAGTCAAAACAACATTGACAATCACAGGCATCTATTTCATGGCTTGGACACCATTTCTGATTGCTCAACTCTATCGTGCATTTTCCTCAGCGCCTGCGGCAGAGTGGATTCAGTTTGTAACTGGGTCACTAGTCATAAGTAACAGCTGGTGGAATGTCTTCATTTACTGCTTCATGAACAAAACTTTTAAGGAGAAATTGAATGAAGTGATTCTTTGGAAATGTAAATGCACAAAGACAGAGGTTCATTCCCATAAATCCAGCGCCACACTGACTGATTAAGATTCCATTGAAACTATCACCTAAGAGATTATTCATATAGGGGATCATTCGCCTCTCTTAATATTTATGTATGACGTCATAATTCTTACCCAAAATGAGGCTATGGGCGCACGTCCCCCACCACTTGCCATGCCGTGATTGTGCCCATCGCCTCGTTTGAGTTAGGTACCTCATGCATAAATATTAAGAGAGGCGTAGTGGGGATATGTTGCGATGTATATCGTGATATATATCGTGACATGTATCGCGATAAGTAATGCGATATGTATCGCAATATAATATCGTGATATGTATTGCGATAAGTAGTGGAGAGTAGACAATTCAGATCTTACAGCTTAAAAAGATTTTAATAATTTTGGTGTTTTCATTCTTTAATATTCTTCAACAATTTCATTGTTTTTAAAAATTAACAGATTGCTAGTGAATGGTGTACAAACATGTACAACCTGATAACGTTTTAGATTTTTTACAAAACAGTGCCATTTTCTATTAATCAAAACTGAAACAAAAATGTGGAAAGATCTTCTGGAGCTTGGGGTAGTTTGGACCCAAATTATGTTGAAATGACCCCAGAAACTCTTGTGAAATGGATAACTATCTGTTTCTGTTAGTTCAAGTTTCAATGTCAATTTACACAAAAATTGATGGACAATATCCCAACCCTATAGTCTTGGTTCAAGATGTTCTTATAAGGTTACTGCAGGTTACTGAACAGTACAGTAAATACAGTTGATAGCAGTACCTTGCTCAATCACAATAGTTTATTCATAAGTCACAACACTATCTTGCACCAAGACTACTAACCCTCCTACTGTTTGACCATTCAACATCATCCATGTGGTTTTGAACGATATTTAAACTATGCAAGCCTGCTATATGATGTTGTGTAGTGATTGCATCAATACACTTTTAACAAATACTGCTGTGCAGCCGTGTTCAATTTCGTCACCATACATTCAGCACCTGGATGGTTAAAAATGGTTTGGTCAACTTACTTATAAAAAATTATACACCAATTGTCTATACCCTCATAGTATCACGAGGAACATTAACTTTCTTACACACATACCAGGGCCCAATGGCTCTGCTGACTTGCAGAATTTTACAATGAGGGCAGGATTCTGTGAGTCAAAGCAGAGCCATGAAATTGCCTCCCCTTAATCAAACTGCGCATAATATATTTTCATTTCCCCAAAAAAATTAAAGGATGTGAAATGGTAGTCTGGTTCCTTGCTCCAACCATCTGGGAACGTTTTATGGAACTTTTCTAAGCCTACATAAAAAAACAACCTTAACAAGAAACTCCCCCCCCCCCCCCCCAAAAAAAAGGGTTCGATTGGCTTTTTTTTCAAAACGCCTGGTGTCCAATTTTCATGGCTTTCTTATTAAACCTGCTTCATAATTTGCACTGGAAAAAAATCTTAAATGTAAATTGTAAAAATTGTATAGCCTGACATTATAAAAAGAGAAGAGTTTCAAACAGACTATTCCTGCAGCTTGTTTCTACTGCCTACATGTAAATAAATAATGGCTGACACTCCTCAGTCAACATGTTTGAGTGTGGACAGGTCTGTGTGCCAACTCATTGTTTGAAAATTAACCTGATTGCTTTTACTACCAAAGCTTGACTAATGACTGCAGCTCAACGCATAATACATATGCAGCCTTCAAAATGTCTACACAACAGAAGTCTGCCCATAAACTACACTGATGTGATGGATGATTTTATGAAATCCCTTCACCTAAAAATACATAATAAACAAGTTTGAAACAAAACAAAACAAAAGATGGCTTTTCAACAAGGTGTACTTATTCACATCAAAACCCATTTTTATTTAATAAAACATTTGTAGATTGTAAAAGGTTTGCTCTCTTTGAAATTGTGGATGTGACACGTCTCCGGTCAAAATTAAGACACTATAATAAATTACTGGAACTTTGTCCCAACAAAACTGGAATTGTTTCTGAATAAGCACTAAATTGTTTTTATTTAGAAGCATTTCCTTATTCAAATAAAACTTCCAATTAATTTCTGATGTAGAGCATTTGTCTGCTTCATATTTTTGTTGAGTAAACTTTGGCAGCCAATTGAAAACCAAGTTTGTGATAGCTAGTTTTCCATTGGGTGAAGTTTGGTGAATTATAAAACAAATTGTGATATCATGAAAGAAATTACTATGAAAATGTTGCCAACTCATCTCCAGATAAATGCTAGACCATAGTTAAATAAAGATAAGTACATCTTTAAAAAACAACTTGTGTGCAACTGGTTCAAGTTTAAAACAAATTGAGTTCCATCGGAGAGATGACAGCACTTTCATAGGAAACATTTCCAACAAAGACTGGTACCAGCACCAACTTCAAACCTCAATAATATTTCCACTGTATCATGATCAAAATGCCTCAACTTCACTCATGAGTCTGAGTCAAACACAATGTCTTGCAATTAATTCCCGTAGGTAGATACACATCAGTGATTTAAAAAAAAAAAAAAAAAAAAATATTCAAAACAAAGAACAAAAAAAACCAACCATGAGGATTGACAATCTTCACACCACAAGGAAAGAGAGCTCACTGTGGGTTTTTATAAAATAGCTGCTTGCATCAAGGCGCTTGATTCTACCGTCTGAAATAAACACAGAAATATCATATATGAATAATTATGCCACCCATCATTTGTCTTACACAAAGTGCGAGTTTTTAGAGGCCATATTTTGGGGAACTAAAAAGAGTGGCGATGAGGTCTTAACCGGCTATTTAAAATCGCCAGAGTCAGAGACGTGTGATAATGGACCTTGTCTTCAGCTCATTCCTTTATTGCACGTTGACGACCCTGCAAGGTTTTAAGCGACTGGTTAAAAGCCAAGTCACACTGCAGCAATAACGAAAACGATAACAATCATAAGGCAAAGAGAACGCATTCTATTGGTTGAAATGCTCCACGCAGAATACGCCAACGCTCATTCAACCAATCGAGGGCGTGCATTATTAACATTTTCATTATCAAGGCCTGTGTGACCAGCCCTTAAGACATTGTCACTACTATTTATTACCATTAATATGCCCTTTTACTTAACAGTGAAATTTTAAAAAATCTTTTTAATATTGGGAGGACTTTTTAAATTCCTGTCACTTGATCACCTCAACCAATCAGAATGGATGGAATTGCCCATTTCAGATGCTCTACACAATTACTTATTGTAATAGGAAGGTATATTGGAGTCAATTTTCACCTTGAAGTTGAAACAAAAATCCATTTACTGCTAGATTGACCATTATACAACGACCTTAGGACTATTATAATGTTAGTCTACGTAAAGCAATAAAATGACTTTGAAATCCTTGGTGGGGAAGATTAATTTAGATTTGTGATGAACCATCCTGATGAAGCTGTTATTAATTGCGCTGCCAAGTACGTCTTTTTATTTACTGTTTTAAAAGGAAATCAAACTGCGTGATAAGGTTCAATCAATGGTTGTTTTTATTTCAAGTTAACACTGCTAGCTTTCCATACGACTTATTCACTATTTGTTTGCTTTTGATCATACTAGAGGGTAATGAGGTTTGTTCCAGTTTCGGAGAAAAAATATAATAAGTTTTTTAATTCTTTTTTAATGAATATTTATTAAAGGCACTGGACACTATTGATATACTCAAAATAGTTGTTAGCATAAAAACTTACATGGTAACAAGCAATGGAGAGATGTTAATAGTTTAAAACATTGTGAGAAATGGCTCCCTCTGAAGTCAATAGTTTTCAAGAATGAAGTAATTTTCTACTAAAATATTTAAATTTGATTTTGAGACCTCAGAATCAGATTTTGAGGTCCCAAAATCAAGCATCTGAAAGCACACAACTTCGTGTGACAAGGGTGTTTTTTCTTACTATATTATCTCGCAACTTCGGTGACCAATTGAGTTCAAATGTTCACAGGTTTGTAATTTTGTGCATATGTTGAGATACACCAAGTGAGAAGACTGGTCATTGACAATTACCAAAGGTGTACGGTGTCTTTAAGTAATTTTTCTAAGCTTGTTGTATAGTGATTACTGAAACCTATAGAATACGACTGAATTTACAATCCCTTTTAATCCCAATTAATAATGGCCTCTCGTGGCCTTACTACTTACTTCTTCTGTGCAATGCTGCTAAGCAAACTGTTACCAGTCAAGAAAGTGAAGATTCCTAAGATTCCAAGATACTGTAGAGTCTGGAACATGTTCAGATAGACCCAGTAACAGTAGAACAGTCCCAGGATGCCTGCAATGTCAAATAACCAGAGTACAAACAATATATCATTTTATCTTCCAGTACGCGCTAATCCACCAGGGGTCGATTTCAAAAAGAGTTAGGACTAGTCTTACCTTAGGACTAGTTATGGGAGATAACTACAAACGTATGGCTAGTGCTAAGTTAGGACGAGTAACTCACCTAAGTTTGAGATAAGACTAGTTATAACTCTTTGTGAAATCCACCCAAGTTTTGATAGTGAAAAGGGCCAACTCAGAGCCGCTACACAGGATGGTGGCCGCCATGTCTTCATGCAGAAGCTTGACGATGTTAAAAAACTTAAAACATACAATTGTGCAGAGTTATCAAAAGGTGGCCAGCGCTCTGCTGCATCCTTGAGTGAGTGAGAAAGTAATTGCAAACTACTTCAAAATGTGTTTTTGCTTTGGGAGTCTGACCATTAACTTTGGGGTTCCCTAATGCTGGCATGATAAGAATTCATTGACTGTGCCCCTTCAAGAGCGAGGTTAAAGGCAGTGGACACTATTGGTAATTACTCAAAATAATTATTAGCATAAAACCTTACTTAGTATTGAGTAATGGAGAGAGGTTGATAGTATAAAACATTGTGAGGAACGGCTCCCTCTGAAGTAATGTAGTTTTTGAGAAAGAATTAATTTTCCATGAATTTGATTTTGAGACCTCAGAATTAGATTTTGAGGTCTTCAAATCAAGCATCTGAAAACAAACAACTTCGTGTAACAAGGGTGTTTTTTCTTTAATTATTATCTAGCAACTTCGGAGACCAATTGAGCTCAAATCTTCACAGGTTTGTTATTTTATGCATATGTTGGAATACACAAAGTGAGAAGACTGGTCTTTGTCATTTACCAGTAGTGTACAGTGTCTATTAAAGCATGCAAATGTATTCTTTAAATTTATAACAGTTTTACCTGCTAGACCTAGATGAAAGCCAACTGCACCGATGGAGAAAGTAAATCCCTTCAAATTTGCACCGAGCTTGATCCACTAAAAAACAAACAAGATAAAACCATCAATTAAATGGAGAACCATCACATTTCAAAGAGATTCATTTACATGGTAAAACAATACATTTTAAACCTTCCTACGGGTACAATGTAATTCCAGCCTTCAGAGTTTCCAAATCCTATTCACGTACATTGTGTTAAAGCCATTGGACCCTTTCGATACAGAATTTTTTTTTTTAAGTTCACAGATTTACTAATAACTTACAGGGGTTACAGAAGGTAGTGGTGAAAGACTTCTCTTGAAATATTAGTCCATGAAATGATTTACTTTTTGAGAAAACAGTAAAACAATATCAATTCTCGATAGGGAGAATTACGGATTTATTTAGTAACTCATGTCATGACACGGCGAAACGTGAGGAAACAGGGGCGGGGTTTTACGGTAATTTCTCCAGACTCCGATGACCGATTGGGCCTAAATTTTCACAGGTTTGTCATTTTATATATAAGTTGTGATACACAAAGTGTGGGCCTTGGACAATACTACCGAAAGTGTCCAATGGCTTTAATGCAAACCTTACTTCATGGTTTTCCCACCATAGCTTGGCCTGCTTCAAACTAATAACCTTGTAAGTGTTAGTCCTGCAGTCTAATCACTTGACTCAGGTCCTATCCGAATTGGCGGCTTCGGCTACGGCCGGATCGCCTCGGCGTCATGCATTGAAGTATAGGACGCCCTTAGCAACACCCCTGGCAACGGTCGTAGCCGCAGCCGTAGCCACCAATTCGGACAGGACCTTAAATTCATTTATCTTTGGTTTTGAAAGCCATACTCTGCAATCTTGGGTGTGCCATCAGGTTCTTTCTTCACTTTCTTGAATTTGATCATGAATTTGTTTATATAATATACATATATATATATATATATATATTACAAGAGGAAACAAACCTAACATTACTTTTATTGTTCCTCATTTTTTGTAAAAATTGTAATGTGTGTAGCATAAGGTATTTTTAGGTTGTCTTTTGTGTAGCATAAGATTTTTAATGTGTTTTAACAGCGCATTGATGCCGATGCTTATGCGCTTTATAAATGGTTATTATTATTATACATAACAATCAAAAACTTTTTTTGCTGATTCATGTTAGTGGGGTTGGGGTAAAAAAAACAAAAAAAAACAAGATTTTTGGTTAAAAGTGGAGAACTCACATCCCTGAGTTATATAAGCAAGACGTCTTACCATAATGACTAGTACAATGAGAGGTACAATGCAGAGTACAGTGAATGTAGTAGACACTACAGTAGGAGGACGCTTCTCTGGTACTCTGAACATGTGCTGAATCTCAGGTAACTCATCATAACGAGCTTGAGGTGCTGGCTTGGTGTCTTCCTGCTCGGGGAACTTAAGGGTCACATCAGCCTGTTCAAGAACATACCAAACATTAATTACTACAATTTTTACAACTCCAAATTTAGATCTTAAAACACATCAAGAAATAGAGAGGTAAAAACAAGAAAACCAAGATTACCGACTGAATTTTCTTGTTCTTACAGAAAAGTGGGTTTTAGTTTTTAAAATCACTGCCATGACTGTGGTCTGTCTTTATCAGAATCGGCTTGGGTTTTAATCATAGTCGTTCCTCAGCCTCCCCGACAACTGCCGAACCCCCCCCCCCCAAAAAAAAAAAAAAAAGGAGGGGGGTAAGTATTTGAAAAAAATTAAACAACAAAATTAAAAATAAATGGAAAGTACTTATGAGATATGGGTTAAACACCTTCACAAAAACATTTGTCTCGGCAAATGAAACTTATTTTAGTATCATATACAAGTATAACGATTTAAAGGACTCTCCCAAAAACAATGCTCTGTATTTTCATTTTTCTCCCTCAAAAACTTGACAACTAACAACACCCCGACTAATGAAGCTGAAACTCCTACAGGTAAATTATATCACATACATCATTCACAGTAAGTAGGGATTCATGTCATGGCCATAAACTTTATATAAAAAGGTATCAAAACCCTTTTTATACATCCTATTCAATAGGAGACTTTCGGGGATGATAGAGGACAGCAGACTTACCGGGTAAAAGCCAATATTCTCAGAATTATGTGCATGTTCAGAACTACGTAAACAATGGAAGTTTACCCGGTAAGTCTGCTGCCACCTAGCGTTGGAAACTCTACCATTCTTGGGTTAAAGCGGATATTTTTCTTACCAAGTTCCATGAGAAGGGATTCATGACTATAGCATCACCAATAATGAGATCCAGGGTGTATTTGCCTGATTGCTGATTGAAGTATTCACGGCCACTCTCAGCTACGTCTAGGTTGAATTTATACATCATAGATGCATCATCCTCAGCAGTAAAGATCACTTCCTGCTTGGTCTTCACGTTGGATAGACGGACAAACGCCTGAATACAAATCAACATTAACACATGATTGTTACCACTGAACACTAATGGCAATTATTCAAAATAATTGTTAGCATCCAATCTTAGTTGGTAACAAGGAATGGAGAGCTGTTGATAGTATAAAACATTGTGAGAAACGGATCCCTCTGAAGTAACGTTTATGAGAAAGAGGTAACTATTCACTCAAATATTTAAAGACTATAGGCCTGAAGCCTTTTATTAGGCATCTGAATACACACAAATTTGAGCAAGAAGCGTGTTTTTTTCTTTCATTATTCTCTGGCAAATTCAATGTCCAATTGTTCTGAAACTTATATTATCCATCATTATTCAGTTTTGAAAAGTTGTGTTCATTAAGACTGAAGCCTTTTATTACGCATCTGAAAGCACACACATTTGGGCCACAAGAGTTTTTTTTCTTCACTATTCTCTTGCAACTTCCGACAAACAATTTGCTCTAAAATTTATATTACCCATCATTATTGAGTTTGGGAGAGTTGTGCTCAAAAAGACGTCACCCTGATACTGGTTGATACTGTTCAACCAATAATTAGAACAAGCAGCCTACAAGTGGTCTAGCGACTAAGATATCTGCTCTAGAACGTGTGGGGTGTGGGTTCAATTCCCACCAGAGTAGTATGGCTGCAGATTTGTTTTTCTGCTTACAACACATTGCTGTATAGAATCTTTGTTCCCCACGCAATGTTGACATCTTACAATACAAACCTACCTGATGCACGGTGAGTGGTTGATTGGCCTTATCCTTGAGGTTGAACTTCAGCACAACACTCTGGTGATGGTCAGCTTCAAGACCCTTGTCTACTTTCCTGGGATGGACAACTCTGCACACATCAATACATCATCAAGTTAAATCAAAATTTTGAAACTTAGATAATAGTAAAATTTTATATTTTGGGTGCATTCGTTTAGCTTCCCTGGGTCGACCCCAGTGTGTGGCGTTTTTTTTTCCAAAGACGAACGTGTGCAGATAGTTACCCACGTTCATCCTGGAAAAAAAAAACCACCACACAAGTAACAATCTCTCTGAGTTATGGTGGTTTAATGCAAACATCTCCAAGTCAACTCGGCTATCTTTTCAACAGGAGCATAATCCATAGACCTTATGCACATGACGTCATTTCAATACGGCGCCCTCGCCTTGAGGTCAAAAGCAGGTTGTTCATTGGCCTATCTATGTGCGTTTCGATTGTTTCGTCACTGTTAGGCCTCAAAGATGGCGGCTAGATGACGTCAATGCATAAAGGAGCGTCTCAAAAGTCGGGCACGTTCCTAGCGCATAAGAACGTTCCTGCGGGCATATGCCCGCAGGATCGCAACATCATGACAAAGTATCCGCGGAACATTCCAAAAGACCAGTCCTGTGGAACGGACAAAGAACGTTCCTACCGTTCCGACTTTTGAGACGCTCCCTAAGGTCTATTGGTGTTAACCCAAAACTGGATTTTATTGCCACCATGCAGAGCTTGTTAACAGTATAATTTGTTATACCTTACCCACACCCAAACCCTCAAGACACGGCACTGAATAGGCACAGCACAGTGTTTCTCCTAATCAATGTTGACCTCTTGCATGCATGTCACACGCGGCGACGGTGCCACGCTCACCATTTTGGTGGTCAATAGGTTTACGATTAAACGCTGCGTTGCCTAAAATGTGCACTTCACTGAATAACGCACAGTGACATTGACCACCAAAACGGCGTGTCAAAGATTATTCTGATGGTGAATTGGGTCAATATATCTTCCTGCTTAGTTACGTACTTGACAGTTTTGGCTGTAATAGATTGATCCTTATCAATGATAGAGATCTCCATGTTATCAACAGTGACCTCCGTGGTGACCTTGACTAGAACAGCGCCATCGCTCAGTCCAATCAGAGCAGGGTTCTCAGTCGTTGGCTTAGCTGAGAGTGCCACCTTGTAGAAGGCTGGTGCAGGCTTGGACTCTATTAGATTCAACACATACTCAGTTCTGCAAATACAACGTGATACAGTTATAAGCAAAGTAAATAACACTGCAATAGTTTATCAACAATCAATATTTTATTTCACTTAAAGACACTGGACATTATCGGTAATGGTCAAAGACTAGTCTTCACAGTTTGTGTATTTCAACATATGCATAAAATAACAAACCTGTGAAAATTTAAGCTCAATCGATCATCAAAGTTGTGAGATAACAATGAAAAGAAAAAACACCCCTGTCACACGAAGTTGTGTGCTTTCAGATGCTTGATTTGGAGATCTCAAGTTCTAAATCTAAGGTCTCGAAATCAAATTCGTGGAAAATTACTTCTTTCTTGAAAACCACATTACTTCAATGGGAGCAGAATCTCACAATGTTTTATACTATCAACCTCTCCCCATTACTTGTTACAAAGTAAGGTTTTACGCTAATAATTATTTTGAGTAATTACCAATAGTGTCCACTGCCTTTAATACTAAATATGCTATGCTTAGTGTAGCTCAGCTTCTCTTAGTGATAAGGCAGCTCTATGAAAATTGGGTCTGGTCTACACAGTAGTGCTGGGAAAAAGAAAAATTTCGAGCATGATTTCTAGTTCCTTTTGTCTCTTTTTGTATGGGTGAAAAGAAACATAGCATGGTAGGAGAATGCCTGTTGAGGCTACACAGTGGAATGTCAAAGCGGATGTCCGCATCAAACGTTCAATTCCCTCTAAAAAAAGAGGGCACTCCAAAGATCTTTGGGGCGCTAAAAAATGTCCCTCGGAGGCAAGTCAAGAAAAATTTGCCATGAATACGAAGTATCTGAAGTAAGTGGTCAACAGTTTGATGAAACTCGGCCATGAGATCTACCAGGCGTAGATATACCAGGTCTTTACACTATTATTTAGTAAAGCCTGGTTCATAATTTTGACGTCACAAATTCGCAACAAACAATTCACAACAGTTGAGCTGTGCTCAACTTTTGCGAATCATTCGCAGCAAACACAGCCAGCCCCGTGACGTCAACATTCGCTTCGCATTCACAGGAAGTATGAACCAGGCTCCACTCAATTACACCATTGACATGGGCTGTAACTTACGGATTGGTAGTACCAAGGAATATAGCATCTTTGATGATTGTCTTGCCACCTTCTTTAAGGCTTACAGATGTAGCCTTCACTGTCATCTTACCAACACTGCCTGCCATCAGGTTAGATACTTGCACCTGTAGTACAGATCAACATTGTTCTCTGATCAATTAATATCTCATTCAAACCAAAATGAACTGGCACAGAATTTGATCAAGTTTTTTTACCATTTAACTTATAATTCAAGTGCAATTGAGTCTTTTGGGGTAATCCCAAGGTAATTTCCACTCTATAAAGACTTTGAAGTAGCCTGATGACAGCTACATTACGTTGTGTTGGCTGCAGACTATAAATACAATTAAATTTGTGTGTAAAAATTCACATTCATTTTGGCTTTACCCATATACGCCTCTCTTAATATTTATGCGTGAGGCACGTCACAATGCTAACGCAAAATGAGGCGATAGGCGCAGCCACTGCAAGTGATGGGGACGTGCGCACATAGCCTCATTCAGGGTACGAATTATGACGCCATGCATAAATATTAAGGGAGGCGTATACACCGATGTGTGTTGGCACAAGTGTATAGTCCGTACTATCCAGAGTTCTTTGAAAAAAAAACCAGAGGGGATATTACTCAGGAATTCGAACCCAAGACCTTTGCACTTCTTAGCAAATCTATTGATCTTTAACATTTATTAAAAATTCACAGGTGAAATTTTGTACATGCCTCAATGGATGTGTACAAACGCAGGGGTTTTTGGGTGTATACATGTCAATAAGCCCTTTTGAGGTATGGTGGACGTGATGAGGTGTCCTGTTTGGTTTGAGTACCCAAACCTTATAGTGTTGTAGCATTGTGTCCGCCATATCTCAAAAAGGCTTATTAGGAGTGCTGTTCGGGGCAAACTTCAAAGGATCATGGTGACCTGTTATTGTACTCAACCCAAGGAATGACTTAACTATCTCAAAGGAGGGGTTCTTGTAACGGATAACATGTAGTATGACCGGATTTGACCAAAGGTTACTAATTTTAGAAAAAGAAAAAAAGGAAAAAGTGCCTACCGCTACTGCTATCTTGAGCAACGCAGGAGCAAACATGAATTTTTGATAAGTTCTTTCATGTGATGGCTTTGAAACCTTTTACTTAATTAACATCTATGGTCTAAAGTAAATGGTGTTTGAAGCTTTGCTTGGTGTGGAGATTAAAGGTAACTGTAAATATAAATATAAATAGTAAACTTGCCAGTACAACCATGAGTAGAATCTCTTTTGAGGGAGTGTTGGCTCTGAAAAGAGCCTGTTTGGTCTTGACGTTTCAAACAGTATACTCTGCTCGTCTTCAGGAGAATGAGCATTTTTTATAGTTACTCTTAATGGTCTAAAGGTTTAAAACAAATTATTACCTTGACATTTGGGTCAGCAGTGGACACAGCCATGGAACCCATCCTTGTGAAGGCAACAGGTACTTGGAACTACACAGAGAAAAGACAACATAGTTAGCTTGATACATTCAGTACCAATGGACCCTTCCCATGAAATATGCTTATTACATTCATGCATGCGTACAGACCCGATTGGTTGGAAAACACCATAGGGTTGTGCACTTAGCAGAGGCACAATCCAACTGAGTCACACAGCCATTAGCCGTATACAATACAGCGCGACATTCCCTCATTTTGCCAATCAAAATGTTAGTCCGATACTCCCTCATTTTGCAAATCAAAATGTGAGTGCGTACACGCTGTTTGCAATTTACATATTTCATGGGACGGGTCTATTGCAGTCAAATTGCACTGTAAACGGCCAGAGAAGCAAGATAGACCGATCCATTAAGATCCGCCCCATTGCGTATTGACCAACCACAACCCATTGCACAACCAAAAGTCTGACAATATAAGGTCCGACATGCGTGCGCGTATGCTTGGCGCGCGCAACAGAGTTGTGCAAAATGGCATTGGAGAGGCTCACGTGTTTTTGCTCACACGTGCGCCTTGGGCAGAGTATAATGGACCGGTGTTTTGGGTACTTGATAAACTTATTAACTTATAGACTTACCTTATTATTTGTTAGTGCTTTGACTCCCAAGGCAACACTGTAAGCATTCATGACATTCTGTGTTGATTTACGACTCAAGACAAAGTTGCCAAACATTACTGCTTGATCCTGTAAAACCAAACACACTATAAATTTAACATGGCCAAGTATTTGATAATACAGCACACTTGTGGGCATGGTGGGCCCAGAGTTACAACACTGGTGTTAGCCTAAATATAATAAAGCCCTGTTCTCATTTGACTTTATTTTGTTTAAAGCACCGCAACTTTTCTGTAGAATGATCAAATTAAATCCAATGGGGACGCATGGTAAACTGCCCTCCCTGTAAACTTACTGAAATCATGATGTTTAACTACCAAACCGAAATAGGTCGCAAAAGACTTCAGTGCAGCCATGTTAACTTAACAGGGTGGCTAAAGGAACAGCTCCGCGCTGTAAACCTACCGCAACCCTGCTGTAAAACGCTCTGCAAACGCAGCGGAATATAAGTCCAGATGGGAATGTACGGTAGATTTACACCAAAGCCAGTCAAGAAAACGTTCAATGGGAACCTAGCCTAACAGTAAAACATGGAATCTTGTCATACCTCTGTAATAAGTGGTTTCTTGTTGACCTTTGCAGAGAGTTTGTAAGCTCCATCTAAAAACAGTCCACTTTGGAATAGATTTTCAAACTGAAAAAAAAAATAAAGATGACAACATCAGTAGATAATTTTGCATTTGTGGTTATATAATGCCAAACAATGAGGACTTCTGTGCAAAAAGTTAAAGATAAGGAAAAACAATACCACAGTAAAACTTGTAAAACCGTACAAAATAAAGGCATGTCAACAAATGTTGGTAAACATATTTTCACAGACTGGCAAATATGAATAATCCTACATTTGTGTATAATACTTTTACGTGTTTTACCTGCAAATACTGATCATCCACTTCATCAGCTTGAGCCACGATATCTTCAATCAATTCAAAATATTTGTCCACGTTAGTTTCTGAAGAGAGCTGTGCTGCAACATGAAGGGCATAGCTTGAGCTGTGTGTGGAAAAACAAATCATAATCAAACGCAGCACTTTTGAGTGTGATTGTTCGAATCCCTGGAGTGTGGGTTCACCGGAGTGTGGGTTTGAGATCCCGGTCGTGACACTTGTGTCCTTGAGCAAGACACTTTTCTATAATTGCTTCTCTTCACCCAGGGGTATAAATGGGTACCTGCGAGGATAGAGGTTGATATTGTGTATGAACAAGCCACAATCGCCTTACAGGCAGCTCAGGGCTGTATACTCCCCAGGGAGCTGAGAAACATTAAAGGGATGTTATTGGCCCTATGACCAGGGCACTAATGTAAAGCACATTGATACGGTTATTGTGAAATGCACTATATAAGAATTTGTTATTATTGATTGTGAAATCATCAGGTCGTATATGCTCTCTGGTGCATTCTTGGTAATTTCACAGACATTTTTTACTTTCGAACAACTTTCATCTGAATTTTTTTTAAAGTGACATTATGGCAGCAGGTACCGCAACGATACCTGACAAAATTCATGAAAGTTTACATTGTTGCAACTGGTGCCACACTCATTAAGAATATCAAAGTCTTATATAGCGCACGTATCTACCAAACAAGGTACTCAAGGCGATTAGTATATACATTTAACAAAGAATGGGTTATTGAAATTATGAATTCTGAGACCAAGTCATGTAGCATCTTATAAGGGTTTACAAGGTGCTACGGCGTATACAGCAGCCACAGCCAGGAACACCGGGGCGAACCCCTTCTCTTTTCGATAAGTGCACTTGGTTCTTCTACATGCAATACACAACACAAGGGACCAACGGCTGTACGTCCCATTAGGGCTAAGCAATGTTTATGTGTCTTGCTTAAGGACACAAGTGTCAGGGCTGGGGATTCCAACCCACACTCTGCTGATCAGAAACACCAGAGTTTGAATTCGGTGCTCTGAACCGAAAGAAATTTGCTAAGCAGTATTTCCTGCTAAATTGCTCAATGAAATTGGGCCCTGTAAGCTTGTTGAAAATAAAAAGATTGCCACTTACCTCAATACGCTGTCATCCTTCTTCAGGGCAGCATCCAAGGATTTCAGAACATCAGCTGAATTGACTACAACACAAAATGTAAAAACACATTAATATTGAAGTTTTCTTCATTCAAACTTTTGTATGGAAATCAAAGCATAATAACCAGGCATGTGAGTAACATTTCCATGAAAAAAAAGAGGACAAGAGAAAACCAGGGAAGAAAAAAGGAGGAAAATATAATATTTCTATACATTTGTACACAGAAAGTGAAGAAAAAAAGAGGAAACTAAAAATTCAAAAAGAGGAAATCAGCTGAAAAGAGGAAGTCTCACATGCCCGAATAATACTCCTATCTGCATTCAGGATCATATGAGAAAATTTAATATTAAATATTTGTGTTCTTGAAAATTCAAAGCGGACAAAAACATTCTTCAGAAATGGAAAAAGTGGATATATATATTTGTACAAAGAAGTTGATCAACTTTACTTGTTCAAACGCTTAAAGTATCGTTTAGCAATATTTTAAGATATTTTCATTACGATACAAACTAAGAGACAATGACCGATGATACTTACACTGAATGCCTAGAGTAGATAGTGCAGATACGGCATAATACAGGGTTGTCATATCAACACTATCATTGATGGCTGCCAGTACAGACTGCTCACTCACCACAACCTATGGACAACAAACAAGAAATTCAGTTGAACAAACAAAAATTGACCTGAACCTGCCACCTGCGGATTAAAGGCACTGGACAATTACTCAAAATAACTGTTGCCACAAAAACATTCTTGGTAACGAGCAATAGAGAGGTTGATAGTATAAAACATTGTGAGAAACAGCTCCCTCTGAAGGGATGTAGTTTTTGAGAAAGAAGTAATTTCTCACAGAAGTATTTGAATTGATTTTGAGACCTCACGCAGCGTTCCTGGTTTGATTTATACGGCAAATGCACGCGCACACACATGCACAAGCTCACAGAAGCCATGTTGTGAGTGCAGATATTTGAGCAGTGAAGTCATATTCAATACGGTCTATTGACGCAGAACCTGAACAAACCACTCGATGGCTTAGGAATGCCATTTGGATCAGACACAGTGGGAGAACGTTCTCAACAAAAGTAACTGTAAGTATAAATATGGATAGTAACTTTGCTATTACAACCATGAGTAAAATCTGTTTTGAAGGAGTGTTGGCTCTAAATGGCTCTAAAATGCAGTATACTCCGCTCGTCTTCAGGAGATTTCTCCTGAAGCAAGCAGAGTATACTGTTCGAAAGACAAGTAGAGTACAGTATACTGTTTGAAACGTCGAGACCAAACCGGCTCTTTTCAGATCCACCACTCATGTAAAAGAGATTTAACTCTATCTTGTACCCGAAAGTCTATCCATATTTATATTTATAGTTACTCTTATTCTCCACACCATAAAAAGCTTCAAACACCACTTGCTTTCAACAAAGAAGACATGACATACAAGCTCCCGAAAACTAGTCTTAACCACGCCTACAACGCCCTCTATGACCACAAAGAAATGGTATAAAAGGCAGTTGTAGTACACAAGCGCACAAACCCCAGCTAACCTGTGGAATATGCTTGACGTTAGCTCCGAACTCCCTGCTTCCGTAAACACCAATTTATTGTATACGGTAAGCAGTCATGGAATTGGGACCAAGTTTAAATTGGACATAATTGTTTGCTTACCTTGCAATTTCCAAGAGCTTTTGCTGCTGTTGTTGCTTGGTAGATGGACTCCACACTACCTAGGTCCACCTTGCTGTTTAACAAACTACAAGCCTCCTACAGAAAAATACAAGGAAAAATGTGTCATTATTTAGATCATTTGATACAATAAAGTAATGGGGCGACACACAAATCATTGTTACTATTTTTGCTCATGTTTTTTATCCTGCATTTTAATGTTTTTTTTTGCCTGTACAGCACCTTGACACAGTGTTAAAGGGCTTTATAGATGCATTTAAGTTTAGTTAAGTTTAAGCAACATCCAACTTGTGGAGCAAAAAATAGTAAAAAATACTAATAATAACAACAATAATAGTGGCTTCTACACAACCTTAGTTAGTAATATATGAAGGGAAGCTTTCCACTATCGTTATCTTCAAACCCTTTAAGCTTAATGTATATCTGTGGACATTTTGAAAAAGTACCCGAATCCTTTGACCGTTCGGCCATGACCACACCACAATGAATGTCTTTGAAACAACAAACCTTTGCATTTGGAACAGGTGCATTGAAGAGCTTCAAGCCCAGGATTGAGTAGTGGGCACTGGCAAGATCAGTGAAGGGTTGTGTCTGGGCCAGGACAGCCTTCAGTTTGGCCTGATCATCGAGTGATAGGACAGTAATGGGGCTCAATGCTTGCCCTAACACTCCACACAGCATCAACACTAACAGAGTAGCACCTGTTTGGATTAGACATCAAGCTGGTTAGTTTATTGAAACTTTGCATGGTGGAAATACGATATGGAAAGGTTTGTGGTAACACCATGTAACGACTATCTCTAATGATTGGGGTGGTTCTGAAAAGAACTGTTGGTTTCAACTCAATATTTTAGATCAGTATGCTCTGATCGTCTTCTGGAGAAGTATGCTCTGAGCGTCTTCTGGAGAAAATCATGAGAAGATCAGAAGACGATCAGAGCATACTGATCGAAACGTCGAGTTGAAACCAATGGTTCTTCTCAGAACCACCCCAACTCATTAGAGATAGTCATTACATGGTGTTACCGCAAACCTTTCCATATTACATGCATAATTACTCTAGCTGCATGTAGGATTTAAATCTTGGCATAGGGAAAATAATAACTAACAGAGATTTGCGGTAACACCTAGTGAATATCTTTTTGAGTAGTGTTGGTTCTAAAACCAGTTCATTACCGGTTATCACACTATTCAATTCACCTGTAATGGTGTTCCCCGAACCTCGATTAGTTATAAACCCGTCAGGCGCCCTTTGTGATGTCATAGTCATAGCGCAAGCGTCCAGCAACTTTGCACGTACAGTGCAAGCAAAGAACAATGCACGGGATCACCACGGGAAATAACGGAGGCACGACGAAGGTGGGTTAGAGTGAATGTGGTACAGGGAGAGAAGGGCACACAGTCAGTGGTACACGTCTGTGTGAAGGGGGAGGGGCACAGGGGAAGGGCAAAAGATGGCGGAAACCATTTTAAAGGGCTGGGAAGTACTACAGAAAGGGAAAAGAAAGTTAGGGACTAATGACAACATGGGACAGGAAAATAATAAACTGAACAGGGAAAAAAATCAAAGAAACAAGGAAAGAACTATATCAGGACCCACGCGAAACAGAAAAACATGAGCTACGGGCCAGCAAACAGTGTAAGCAATACTACTGGACTAGTTCGGAGTAAAAAAAAATACCTCTTTTTTTTCATTAAAAAAAAAAGTTGCAACTTTTGAATGAAATGAATGTTATTTTTTAGATACATACGGATACGACTCTTCTACACGTAATTAACGATCGCCTTATATTCAAATATTCTCTTAAAGTGCATTTAATATTTGTCGTTGTAGTGTGGTTATCGTCAGGGGTCGTGAGTTTGTCTGTCCCGTTTTGTTGGTTTTGTTTGTTTGTTAGTAAACAAGTCTGCAAAGTACAGATAGAAAGATAGATAATTAATTAAAAATTAAAGAAAACAACTTAACAAGGAATGACTAACTTAAGAAGACCAAAATAAGACTAAGAGTAAGACTAGAATGGTCACCAAATGACCCACATCAAGATGTGAATCAAAATAGATTTATCACTCGGTCCGGTGTCAACAATGCTACAGTTACAACCCCGTTACAATGTACCGCACAAAACACGTTACACGTGGCACACACACACAGGCAGACTTCCATCCGTCGTCGCGTCAAACGCAATGGTATTGTTTTTACCAATAGATACAAAACTATAACATCAGAAACATTACAGTTGAAACTGCACATTTTATATCATTCTGGCAACACAGTGACATACATACATAACGTTATTTTGGGCACAAATCGCCCTTAAACTTGTAAAATTATTACCTCTTTCCATCGTGAAATGAAGCACAATCCGACGCCAACCAATCAAGAAAGGACGGGTGGTGTAAATTCAATGTCAACTGAGGGCGCTGTTAGCATTTTACGGGTTCGCTCTGCAGGGAAAAGGGGCGGGGTTACATTATAAAAACATATCCAGGGTCTACTGCATGCATCAAAGGCACTTATTATGACTGGATGTTTTGGGGCAAAATATAAGGCATAACAATTTACCTCGTAACAAGCAACGGGGAACTGTTGATAGTATAACACATTGTGAGAAACGACTATTTCTGAAGTAACGTAGTTTTTTTTAGAAGAGGCATTTACTAAAAGTTTAAAAGAACTCACTCAGCTGAAGCCTTACTTCTGATGAAAGAACACCAACAAAATGAAAGTTCCCTGTCCGGGTCAGAAAACCTTATAACTAGCCGGGATACAGAATCCCCTAGGACGAAGGAGGCGGGGGACAAGAAACTCCCCCCGGGGGGCGGGACACCAAATTTCCCGTGACACCGGAACAGGTTGTGCATGCAGAGTATGCAGAGCTAGAGGGCATGGCAGGACAATAGTTTTCTGACGATGAGGATGAGTCAAAAAAAGGGCCATGCACAGAGGATAATTTGGGACTCTTTGAGTCAAGTCTAGCTCTTTGCGAGGCGGGGCACTATTTTCCCCACTTTATCCTAGGTTCTGGTTGGTTGTGTGTGGTATTAATCCATTGGTCAAAAACAAAATAGAACCTTTGGCATGGCCGCGGCCGCCAGACTTTGGACATTGATGATGTCATCAACAAACAATGTAAACGTGCGCGCGTGTCGCGCGCGTTGTGCGCGACTCATGAGCCAAGATAGTTTCTTTTTTTGTGTAACGTCATAATGCATGGGGGGGGGGAACAAAAGAAAATTTGACTTTGGTGACACCATTCTAAAGCATTATGACGTCACACAAATTGTTGAGCCCCTCACAACAACGGAACAGCCTATATCTACCAATGTCAATAGAAAAACTTTGTCATTTTGTGTTCTGCAAAATTTCTTCTGAGTGCAATTTTTTGAGCGGTGAGTTTTTATCTCTCAAATAATGCGATTCAAGGCGAAAAAACAACCCACTGTAACATCTGTGGAAGAGTTGGAAGAAGGCCCCATCAAACCATCTTGTGGTTTCTTTCGACTGTGGAAAACGCTCTTCTGGAAGCACAGGCCACGTGTGGACCCGGCCGTAACACCTACGGTTGTTGAGAGTCTGGTGGCCCGTCGACTGCCCAAGGAGCGTGGGAGTAGATCAACTGGCATGGGTGAGTCCGGAGCTGGGGACTACCTTGTCGATGTCACCGACCACCATTCGAGATTCTTGGTGGATAGGATCATTGACAGGACCAATGTAACAGTTGATGAGGAAATAGATCTGCTGCTGGATAGACCAAGCACTCCAGATCTATGCCTGAGCGGGAGAACCATCAACCCCCGCTTAGTGGATAAGATGTTGTTGTTCATACCAGACAGTGCCAAGGAGATCTCACAGACGCCGAGTTTAGAAAGCCGTCATGGCCTACTCAGCGACGTGGAAGAACTTTCCTGGCATAATATGAACAACATCATCTCTGATGAACGTCTCAACAAGACCGAGACACGACCTGCTGTCCCTGAACAGGCCGAGTTCATAGTGTACGATCCACCCATGGATCGTCCCTTCGAGGAGGACGAAGACCACTCCTCTGTGGACTTGAGCTGCCACTTCAGAGACAGCGACTCTGATGCTATCTCTTGGGAATCCTCATCACCGAAACCCGACGGGACAACCTGGCGACGCCCCCATCGTGCTGAGACGCTGCACGATTGGGATTCGATCAGCCATTAGTATCAGATCACGACTGGACTATGATTTCGTCTTCTCTTATTATGGTCAGTTCTTATGTCATCCGTGGACCAAGTTCGACCCCAGCCATTATTTGGCGACTCTGGTTGAGCCCCATTTCTCCACAAGGAAGCCCAGCTTGATTTCATCGAGCAAGACGGCAAACCAAGACCTGACCATTTTGAAGAAGACATAATCTATGTTTCTAGCTCTGATGACCTCAGCAGCCGTTTTCTCTAAAGCAAACTTCGACGATGTGACCATTCAATAACCGTTGAACATGCTTTAGAAAACCTTAATTATAACATCTAAGTGTAGAGGTTTTCAGAACTAGATCGGTCGTTTAAATTTTTGTAAAAAATAATGAGTTGAAATCATTTTTCCTTTTCAAGCGTGAGTATTTTGTAGAGAGGTGGGTTCGAACCCAGCCATTGTAGGCGATTTTGAACGTTCCCACCTCTTCTTCCAGTACTCACTGCTACTTGTCATTATTTGCTTTAGAACAACTGAATTAAATGATTTAAAGTTAAGGAGACTTGATTTCTTTTCAAAAACCACTCTGTTTCTATTGTTTTAAGAATGGATCAATAAAAACAAATTAACAGTGATGTTTTAAACTGTTCGCTTGTTGTGTGAGTTACTTCAGTAGACGTTTGTGTTAGTGATACTCTTTCAAACTAACCTATAGTTCGTCACAACGACATTAACGCCATTGCATACCATGAGAGGCCTTAGAAAAAGAGGCATAAATAATGTGAAACACCATGTGGACCTACACACGTCCACACAGTGTAGAAGAAAAGAATTTCCGAAATGAAATTCCACAGATTGGCCGTAACTCAAGCTGTATCCGCATGGAGTCTACCACTAAAATTATGTTTAAACAGATTTGATGTAAATACAAAAAAACTGTAAAAGAATTGGGTTTCGCCATATTGTCTGGGCTGTGTGATGTCATCTATTCTCGAGTGTAATCCCATTACTGCTCCACACGGGGACTTTTGCCTGCTGCGTCTCCGCCCTGAGCCGGTACGTCCCTCCTCAGTCAACCTGGTCAGCCCAACCTCCGCCGGGCTAACCATGTCGGTGCCGAGCTTAACGTGGACACCCGATCGTCATAGACGAAGGTCACACAGGGCTCCCGAACTCAAGCGATCCAACCAACCCCGGCTTCCAAGGTAACTGGATTACAGGCGCACGCCACAACACCCAGCCGAAAGTTACTGGACATCTTTACCTTTTAAGCTTTTTAAAAATTATCTTATGGATAAAACCAAAAAGACAACCGTCGTGGACAGGATTCGAACCTGCGCGGGTAACCCCATTGGATTTCGAGTCCAACGCCTTAACCACTCGGCCACCACGACACATGATCTTAAACATCAATTGACTTTTCGAAAGATAAACATCCATACTTTAATTGTGCCCAAAGCTCTAGAGCAGGGTCCTTTAACCAGATTATTTTCCCTGTTCATCCGGTATACTTTTAGACAATAATCTTCATACTTTCTCAACTCCATGGGGAAGCATACAATCCAAATTAGCTTAAATTAGCGCTTAGGGTTTCATCTAACAAAATACTGTCTCAACGCTCTTAGTTTCACATTAGTGTACACCTGAGTTAAGAGAAGCAATTATGGTTAAGTGCATTGCTCATCAGGGCCTTGCTTGCGCGAACACACGGGACATAGCTGTTTTTGCTGCCGTTGTCCCAACAAGCAGACACTGTAGTTAGAACTTCTACTGCCTATAACTTAGCGCCGTTGACAAAACCCATTATAGACACTTTCTTTATTAGGGTGCAGCTAATTCCCATTTATTCTTTATTCAGAAAAACATGTAAAATACAGATAAATGTCTTAGACAAATCTTGATTAACATGGACCTTTAATAATCCTTTTGGGTACAAGATTCAAGCCTTTGACAATGTTTCTCCTTATTCCCATTCGATGTTGAATCAGGTTGCCTCGCTACAGCCTTTGACTGAATATCACTAAGTACACGTAAAAACAAACGCATTTCTTGGTTACAAACAAACCTGGGTATAAGTTGTCCCAACACCCACTCGAATTCACAATGTGATACCTTTAGTAATAACTCAAAAACAATTAATAGCCTTAACAACTTACTTGGTAAAAAGCACTTCAGCTATTGATAATGTATAACATTTTCAGGAAAAAAAACCCAAAGAAATGTAGTTTTAGAGGGAGGGACTTCAACAAATTCAATCTGTGAAATATTTCCGCATGAAAGGTGGACATAGCCCCTTCAGAATTTTGTCAGTACACTCTATCTAAATCATGCATTTTAGTTTTAGTGTGTATGTATTTATATAGGATTAAAGGCAGTGGACACTATTGGTAATTACTCAAAGTAATTATTAGCATAAAACCTTTCTTGGTGACGAGTAATGGGGAGAGGTTGATGGTATAAAATATTGTGAGAAACGGCTCCCTATGAAGTGCCATAGTTTTCGAGAAAGAAGTAATTTTCCATGAATTTGATTTCAAGACCTCAGATTTAGAAACTGAGGTCTCGAAATCAACCATCTAAACGCACACAAACTCGTGTGACATGGGTGTTTTTTTTCTCATTATTATCTTGCAAGTTCGATGACCGATTGAGCTCAAATTTTCACAGGATGCATATGTTGAGATACACCAACTGTGAAGGCTAGTCTTTGACAATTACCAAAGGTGTCCATTGCCTTTAAAACAACCGAACGGCTAAAAAAAAACAGGTATACTTTTGCCTTTAAGAAAGAACACTGTAGCTACTGCCTATACTCGAGTACTGGCATTTAAAAATATTATATGGTATAAAAATATAATTATTTAAAAAGCGCATGAATATTTAACACAAACTCTTGTTACACCTAAAATATCAAAAAACCTGTTGCAAAAACCCTACACGAAAACACAAACACGTGGTTTCTTTTGAAAGACAAGATGCATGCTAAGCTTGCAAATAGTTGGACACAAGCAAGAGATAACAAAGTGTTGAAATTCTACATACAAAACCTCAAAACCTTTAACTCAAGGTACGTATTACGGCTTGCATTTTACTGTGCACTGCAGACCCAAAGTCACTAGTTTTAGTGTTGGGCCAGTGAAGTTTTTTTTAACCAAATTGAATGAATTATAAAATCGCTCTGTATAATATCTTCCACACAAATGGCAAAATATTGTGACTTTGAGTGGGATAAAATAACTTTCAATTCTATTGAGTAATGAAGTGTAGATGTCTTGTTGGTACTGTCTAGTCCTTGGTCTCTTTTTTTACCATTTTCGTTTGTCTTCTGTCCGTGGTTTTCTTGTGTGTTTAATTATGTTGGTTGCTTTTTCTGTGATTTTTTATATTTGTTTTATTTTTTTGCATAAGGAAATAAAAAATATAAATAAAAAAAATGTGTAAGGAGAAGTGAGATGTATCCTTTTTTTCTCGTTTTGAATCGGTCTTGTAAAAACAAGTCTGGTAAACCAAATATTTTTTCCAGCAGTTTTGTGGATTTCAAAACCGAATTCGAGCCCAGTAAAAACAAAGGGCTTTGTTTATGTCATCACTCAAACGATTGTTTTAAATACAAAACTCAAAACTTTGTTATTGTTTGAAAACATTTTAAATGAAATGTGGCAAAAAAAAAAACACTTGTTGCCGTTTTTGTTCTTAAGATCGTTTTTAAGTACAAACCAACAAAAATCTTTGAATTACATTTAATATAACAAGAGTTTATAGAATGGTTTTCTGTTTGATTGAAGTATGGTTTTCAGCATAAAAGAATTACACGATTAACCAATCTTTTTGTTGGTCTGCATTTTAAGGGAATATTTCAAACTGGACTTTTACCAACATATCAACTTTAACAGCATATCAAACGGATAAATCAATAAAAAAAGGGATGCTCAAGCTTTTTACTTCTTGAATAGTATATATGCATATATAGTTTTTATTATTTACTCAAAAATTATAAATTCTGTGTATTAAGGCCAATATTTTAAAATGTAAACAAAAAATGCCATTCTTAGCAGAAATTGTAATACATTGTAACAAGTTCAGCCACAATAAACATGGTCTAAAGGTATTATGCAAGATTGGTCATTTGATTTTAGTCTGAGCTGTTTTAGGAAAATGTGTGTTAATGCTGAAAATTGTGCACGGATGCAGCCTCACCTTCTACCCATACCCATGGTATGCCCATCGTGCTCTTGTAATTTTCCGTCACCCCTGAACAAAGATATTGACAAAATAGGGACACCGCCAACATAGGGCTAGATAGCTCAGTTGGTAGAGCGCCGGCACGTTAATCCGGTCATTGGTTCGAATCCCACTCTAGTCAATTCTTTGTTCAACCCCTAAAATCTTTTAATTTTCATGATACAAAACCTTTGCTGGGGAGAGAAAGCCAAAAGTTGTGTCTTCTGAGTATATAATCACTAGATATATTTTTATTTTTACAGATCAGCTGTATTGCCAAGTGATTGCCAAAACCACAAAGCAAAAGCATGCATTCACCAATTACTCTTGGCCAGACACAGACAGGTCAAACTGTGTCGTGTTTTGACTGAAACTAGTTGGAGAGTTGGTTGTAGATGAAGTATTCAGCTCCACACCCTGTGTATACGGCATGATGGTACAGGTCAGCTGTATTGCCGAGTGACTGCCATAACCACAAAGCAAGAGCCTGCCTTTACCAATTACTCTTGGCCAGACACAGACAGGTCAAACTGTGTCGTGTTTTGACTGTAAGTGGATGGAGTATTCAGCTCCACACCCTGCGTATCACCACCACCACCGATTACAGGCAGACGGTAGATTCTGCCGCAGCAGATACGTCGCCAGAAGGGTTCCATGGCAGTGCGTACCTCCTTTCTTCTGACGCAGAACATGATGCAAATTACAACACCCTAGGCAAAGGAAGCGGGGAGAGAAGACCATTGGTACTGAGTATCTGTCACAGGTATTTCTAAATCCATCTGTTCAAGCTGATTATATCCGTTTTGCTCTTTTGCTACATTTATACAACAGATTGCTTACCAGCAATGGGAGACTTTTGGGACGCTTGGTGGCAGCAGACTTACCAGGTAAAATCCATTGTTCTTGGTAATGTGTGCGTGCTCAGAGCTACGTAAACAATGGAAATTTACCTGGTAAGTCTGCTGCCACCTAGCGTTCAAAAGTCTCCCATTCTCCAGTTTTTTATCCTCGTTACCAATGAAATGATCTGACAAGTACTTAAGGATGAGTGAGTAAAATGACACAAACAATTATTCTAGACTCTTACATGTGCGCTGACATAATCATCAATAACGAATTGTAGTGTTGAATCAGAGTATAACAATAACCTGCTTTTAGAATACAGTGCCCCTGACAGTTAAATGGCCAAAATCAGTTCAGTGTATAGCACTCACCTTGAAATGGTCATCTAGCCTTGTGTAGTAAGGTAATATCTCATAACAAAAACACCAACAAACCTAAGTAGTCTTTCTAATTCCAAAGGTTTCTCTGTGACAGTTAAATAAATAGCAAGTTCTCAAAAAAAATCTACACAGCAAAGATAGACACATGATGTAACTGCTAACTTAATACATTACTGTGGAAGTAATGAAAACAAATTGAAAAAAGGACATGTCTGGATTTTTTTACCTGCAATGAGTTGGTCAGGCAGAAGATGAGCTGGAAGGCAAACGTAGCGTCCCCGATGGCTAGGAATCCAAAGACCCAAGTCAAGCCCATCAGAGTCGAGATACAGATGGCATTCTGGAGACGTTTGGAGATCTGCTGAGAGCGTGATTCTTCCTCTACCTTAAGGAGGCTCCGCATGACCAAGATGAAGGTGATGATGTTGTGGAGGAGAATCAGGCCAATTGGAGCAAGGAGGGTAAGGTACATTGGCACATCAGGGAGGATGAAACAACTGATGATGAAAGTAAGCACAAACCAAGAAGAGATGTTTGAGAAAAACGTTTGTTTTTTTAAATTAACTGAGCAAAAGTACCAATTTTGTCATACATAACTCTACTTTTTATATCATCTGCTAAACAGCACTATTGCATATCACAAAAGCATTACAACTGGAGTTTGTCAAAAAAGAAGAACGTTCCAGAAGAGCAAGACATTACTGTATTTTCTTAGTTTTCAGATATCAAGTACTTAACCACAAGGGTACTTTGCACTATTAACTTATACTACTGCTATAGTTTGTTGTATGGTGTTGATAATTTGTTCTACACTTTTGTATACGCTTATTTGCTACCGTTTTTGTTATTTTCTGGATTATGGATAGCTCAGGTGGGCGCTCGGCCAACCAGACAGGCCCGCACTGCCCATCGTATTGCAAGAGCCGATGCCCAAAGAGCCGTTCGCGCCTGTGCTCGTCAGTACTGGGATTCCATCTGCCTGGATATTCAAACTGCGAGGGACCGCGGTGACACCAGAGGGATGTACGCAGGAATTAAGAGGGCTACAGGACCAACTACTCAGTCCAGTGGAGTACTCAAACAGAAGGATGGTACCGTAATCAAAGACAAATCCAACAAACTGAATCGCTGGATTGAGCACTACAGTGAGCTCTTCACAGGGCAGAGTCGGGTCTCATCCGATACAATCGCCTCTCTCCCTAATGCACCACCAAAGATTGACCTGGATATCAAAACTGATCTAGAAGAGGTGACACCTGCCATCAAACGGATGCCACTTGGTAAAGCTGCTGGTACAGATGCCATTTCTGCAGAACTTCTGAAAGCTGGCATTGAACACTTAGCTGAGAAACTACACCACCTTGTTTACCTTTGCTGGTCTGTCAAAAGTGTACCTCAGGAGTTCAAGAATGCACAAATAACAACATTGTACAAGCAAAAAGGAGATCAAGGAGACTGTAATAATTACAGAGGTATCTCTCTACTGAGTGTCCCTGGGAAACTGCTAGCTCGGCTGATTCTTGTCAGGTTCTTGCAGAGGAGATCTACCCAGAAGCTCAATGCGGCTTCAGAGCAGGTCGATCAACAACAGACATGATATTCTCCGTGAGGCAACTGCAGGAAAAAGCTCGTGAACAGCAACAGCCACTGCACTTACCTTTTGTGGATCTAACAAAGGCATTTGATCTTGTCGATCGCCAATCTATTTGTTGTCCTTCAGAAGGCAGGCTGCCCACCAACTCTACTGTCTTTGATAAGATCTTTTCATGAGGGAATGCAGGGTTGTGTCCAGTATGATGGCGACCTATCTGACACATTTCCGATCAACAGATGAGTCAAGCAGGGGTGCGTATTGGCTCTGATGCTGTTTGGTGTATACTTCTCCTTCATGTTTCAGAGGGCCTTCCACAATCTACCTGCCTCTACTGGAGTATCACTTCTTACAAGGGATGACGGTAATTGCTTCAGTGTATCTCGCTTCAAAGCAAAAACCAGAGTGCAACAGTTCGTCACTAGAGAACTACTTTATGCTGATGATGCAGAACTATGTGCAAACAGTACCAGACAACTTCAGGAGCTGCTTGATGGGTTCTCAAGGTCCTGTGCAGACTTTGGATTAACCATCAGCCTGAAGAAGACTGTGACCCTGCCCTCTGAGCTACCTGACAACCACCAGTTCACTGTCAATGACACTACACTGGACCGAGTTAACAGGTTCGCATACCTCGGCTCTGCAATCACCTCCAACTCTACTCTTGACCCGGAAATCTCTGTTCGGCTTGGAAGGGCTGCTTCTACATTTGGATGCCTTTCTAAGCGTGTATGGAATAACCCACAACTTTCCATCTGCACCAAAGTCCGCATCTATGATGCCTGTGTGCTTAGTGTACTGCTTTACGGTGCTGAAACCTGGCTGACGTACAGAAGACAAGAAAGTAGACTAAGTGCATTCCACACAAGATGTCTCCGTTCCCTTCTGGGAGTCATCAGGAAGGACAAACTACCAAATGAGGAACTGTTTAGGATTACCAAGTCTCAGCCATTGTCATCAAGGCTAAAGTTCATCTGTCTCCGCTGGGCTGGTCATGTGACCCGTATGGAATCGCATCGAATCCCCTGCTCCATACTTTATGGAGTACTCGAAAATGGAGACCGACCCATCGAACGTCCAAAACTACGCATCAAAGATGTCTTGAATAGAGATTTGGTATACTTCAACATCCCCACCAGGTCATGGCCTCAGTTGGCGAGCTACCGCTCCAACTAGAGGTCTATGCTGTATGATGGGATGAGACATGATCACCAACAAACTGACAACAAGATGAGGAGAGGAAGATGTCACTGATGGATGCATCTAAACTTGACATTGTCGTCCGCGACAGACGTCTGCCACTCTACAGGTGGGCGTGAGCACTTTAATTCAGAGGTCATTGGTTCAAGCCCTACTTCAGTACTTTTTTTCTTTGCTCAACCCCAAACTAGTTTTCTAAATTACGAGTGGAAAACCCCTAACTAAAACTATCACTTCAGTTTCAAAAGAACATTGAATTCTTCAATGTTAAGTGAGGTGCCAAGCACATCTCTGGCAGCACATTTGTGACTACTAAAGCAATTGTAAAATGAGAATGAGAAAACAAACTATGTTAGTACTTGGAGAGGAGAGCTACTTTATGAGCTCATTTAAATAAACCCACAGATGATTAAGATTTAATTGACTGGCTTAAACCATTCCAAAGATGCTGCCCAAAGAAATGAAGTAAACTTGGTAGTTACTCCAAAATGTAATGACCATAAGAGCTTGATTTGTAACAACAAACAATGTAGGGCGACTCACTAGTGTTCACTGCCATAATTTCTTGAAGCCCATGCTAACGATATTGCCACAAGTATCGCAGGAGTCCCTGAGGAGAAATTAAAGCAACAATTGAAAACTTCTTTCTCAACCAAGGTTCCTTGTGGCAAACCCCTATTGGACCCACATGGGAAACATATGGGCTATCTGGGCCGGGTCCAACCCAACTGGTACCCGAAAGGTGGCCCTTATGGGTGTGGGTCATGGGGAATATTCCCATATGAGGCCATATGGCCAAAACATGCAGTGGTGAAAATTTCGAGAACATATGGACAATCCCATGTGGATATCATATTATGGGAAAAATGTGGGCAATCCCATATGGGCAGAGTATACAGTGGCCAATATGAATATCATATGGGAAAACATGGGCAATACTATATGGGAAGAGAATGCAGTGTCCCAATATGGGGAAAATGTGGGCAATCCCATATGGGCAGAGTATACAGTGGCCAATATGAATATCATATGGGAAAACATGGGCAGTACTATATGGACAGAATGCATTGTCCCAATATGGGGAAAATGTGGGCAATCCCATATGGGCAGAGTATACAGTGGCCAATATGAATATCATATGGGAAAACATGGGCAATACTATATGGGAAGAGAATGCAGTGTCCCAATATGGGGAAAATGTGGGCAATCCCATATAGGCAGAGTATACAGTGGCCAATATGAATATCATATAGGAAAACATGGGCAGTACTATATGGACAGAGAATGCAGTGTCCCAATATGGGGAAAATGTGGGGAATCGCAGGTAGAATATGCAGTGGCCCATACAAGGTGAAGTTACTTCACTGAATTTTCAAGAAAACAGAATACTTACCCCAAGCAATGAGACAAGCTTTGAGCATATACTTTAGGATGGCTCCAGGGAAGACTTTGACAGTGCTGACATACATGTGCCTGGCCTCCACAGCCATCCACATCATTGTGGTCAGGACCAAGTAGTGAAGCAATGCTGCTACAAAAGCACAAGCACCTACCGAACCCTGTCAACAAAATTAGGCAAGAAAGAGTAAGGATCAAATAGTTTTTAGCTCAACACAGGCTTTGAACTACACAGTAGCCTCTGCCTCTTGTTCCCCTGGTCTTGATCTTTCCCTTGGAGCCCTTTCAAATAATAATAATAATAATAATGACGATGAGGATGAGGATGAGGATGAGGATGAGGATGAGGATGAGGATGAGGATGAGGATGAGGATGAGGATGAGGATGAGGATGAGGATGAGGATGAGGATGAGGATGAGGATGAGGATGAGGATGAGGATGAGGATGAGGATGAGGATGAGGATGAGGATGAGGATGAGGATGAGGATGAGGATGAGGATGATGATGATGATGATGATGATGATGATGATGATGATGATGATGATGATGATGATGATGATGATGATGATGATGATGATGATGATGATGATGATGATGATGATGATGATGATGATGATGATGATGATGATGATGATAACAATATTTATACAGCGCCTTTTCCAAAGGATACAAAGCGCTAGGGAGATTGCAACCAAAAACCAAAATAAGAATAATGATAAAAAGCCAAAATACGTAAAGCTTCAGAATGAAAAAACATTAGATGATTAAACGATTAAACGATTAAACAGATGTGTTTTTAAGAGTCCTTTAAATGTTTCCCATAGGCTTCAAGATCTTCCAATGGAGGTACCCCTTTCAAAATGATACCGCCATTGCCATCCAAAAATGAAATGTCAGACCTGTATAGAATGCCAGCAAAACGATCTGAGACAACTTCATCAATAGCACTTTACTATACTAAAAATACAACCTTTGACCCATTAACCCAGACATACGTGTCAAATGTTACTGACTTACATGAAACTTTGTGTCCAAGTTTAAAGTTTACTCACAGTACTGACTATTACTAGTGCACTTTTGAGTGCCAACGATGCAGTCATCCAGAGTGAGTGGTTGGGAATTTTTTTTTAGCATAAATGACATTATTAGTAAAGAGTGCTATTTAAAAGGGAGACTGTCACATCTGGGCTAGACAACTCAGGTGGTAGAGTGTAGGCACAATAAACCGGAGGTCGTTGGTTCAAATTCCGCTCTAGTTTTTCTTTGTTCAGTCCCTAGCTTTATAAACTAAAATGGACAAAAGCAAACATACTGCAACCCAACATAAAACAAATCAATTGGGGTTTGTTAACTTTAAAAATAAATTGTGTATTTAAAAAAAAAAATTGTGGCTTGTTTAAAATTTGCTATTGTGTACTATCCGTGGTGTACTTACCCTAGCACTGTCAATTCCAACAAGGAATACAATGTACAACAGCAACAAGGACGCACAGAAGTTGATGAAAATCAGACGGGATTTGCCAGACCGCAATTCCCTAAATTAAAAACGTTCTAATAATTACTTTTTATATTATAAAAATTACACTGAAAAGAAATCTGGATTGAAGGAAAAGAAATACGATTAACACTTGACTATTCGAGACACTTAAAGGGGAGGTATACAATTGGTAATCAGTCACAGCAGGGTTTGATGGTATAAAGCATTTTGAGAACTATCTCACTTCGAAGTAAAAGGTAACTGTTTTAACGCCCTCCTAATTAATCCTTCAATGGATAATTCCTTCTGCCTTTGTGTCTGTATTTTGCCAATGAGCTAGATAAATCATTTGGTGGAGCTCCGGAACGTTCATATGGGGGTAGTAGGTTTAAGTCCTGTTCAACCGCAAAATACATTCACCCAGATTTTTTCTCTTTTGTTTAATTCTTGAACAAGGATAACGATACTTCAAAGCTTAGTTCTTGCAACCATGATCTGATCACTAAAATAAAACCCAATATCTCTAGTATTGCACCTTCAAATTAAGAACTATTAATCAAGTAAACAAATATATAATAATGAAAGACATCTTACTTTATTGAGAGGTATATGATCAAAGTTACACCCAGAGCAATGATGGACAAGATAACACCAATCTGGCTGATGACATCAAGCGCTTGCACAAATTTAATGTCTGTGATTTTTTGTCCCTTCACATCCTGAAAATTAAATTTAAATAAATAAAACATACATACTAAAACAACTATGTAACCGACATTGCTTTGTATGTCTGGTTTATTTTTGCCGGATTGAACAAAGAAAAGTTTACCAGAGAAGCAAGAAGGGCTGTGGTGTTATATTTTAGACCAGAAGGCAAACTGACTGAGGTGATCCCTCCCCAGTTGAATCAAAAATTAATTGGGTTTGATCCTTGGCTATACAGATTGACAGCCTAGACCAGACCTGGCCAGCGAATCTTCCCCAGATGAATCAAAAATTAATTGGGTTTGATCCTTGGCTATACAGATTGAACCCCTAGACCAGACCTGGCCAGCGAATCTTCCCCAGTTGAATCAAAAATTAATTGGGTTTGATCCTTGGCTATACAGATTGACAGCCTAGACCAGACCTGGCCAGCGAATCTTCCCCAGTTGAATCAAATATTAATTGTGTTTGATCCTTGGCTATACAGAATGACAGTTTAGACCAGACCTGGCAAGCGAAAGAGAGGGCAGCAAAAGAGAAGGTGTAGAGATGACATCAGCACAACAGTGGTTGGAGAGAGAGAGGCGATTGGAAGTTATATTTAGAGGGCTTTGTCCAACAGCTGGACGACCTGAAATCCTTGATGGTGATCATATCTTGAAATTTGTCCTCATACACGTGCCCAATAAGAAGGAGAAACATACAAGAGCACACTATTTATGTTTGTTTAAAAGGAGAGTACTTTCAGAATTGCGTACCACAAGAATTGCGAAGTTGGTGGCATGGTCGCAGTTACAGGATACTGTATTGTCCGTTTGTCTTGCAAGAATACACCCAGCTGTTGACCAATCACCAACTCCATCTGCCTTGGTGAAGTCCCAGAACACGCATTTAAAACTCGTATTAGCATGACTTGTTGCATTGTTCGGCACCTGGAAGTAGATGAAAAAAAGTAGAATGAAAAAAAAAAAAAGACCAGTTTTTCAAAATATTCTTAACCCATAATGTGATTTTCTGTAGAATAAACAAAGGCTGTTAGTGCCTTACTACGGGAAAACCCACAGATGAACAAGAAGTAAGTGCTCTTCTTTATACTCTTTACACCGAACCCAGGGCCCGATTGCTAAACCACCAGATTGCTAAACCACCCCCCCCCCTATTGTACTGCAGCAGTAAGTCCTACATGCTTGAGCAGGAATAGTATTTATTAGGCCTGGGCGAATTATTCAAATATCCGGTTCATAGCGAATAGGTTTTCCTATCCGTAACCGCGAATGCCTTTTTTTTCTTAACCGGATATCCGCAATGGGCGCGAATACCTATTTATAAACCGGATAGTTCTGTAATTACAACCAAGTAACGGGATATTCTTTATTATCCGAATATCCGTGGACGTCGGGCGACAACTGATAGGAGTGTTTTGTCTGAATCCTTATAAAACTTCTATTAAGACAGCATAAAACAGCATAAATTAAGTATTTAACTATGCTCACCTCCATGAATGACATTTCTGACGTAATTTGTTCAAAGATTACGAAAGTTTTCCTTCACGTAGAGTCAATCACGATGAAAAGAAAAAGCAAATTGCCATCTTTAAATTAGATCCGGTTATTTTTATGAATGAACCGAGTGACACTGTCTAAAACTAATATCAATCCGCCCATAAGATCTCATTCACAAACGAACAGCGCCCTCTAGCGGCAAAACTAATATTTTAATTTTTTTTTTTTTTTTTTAATAGAGCCCTCTAGCGGAAAAAAATTATTCAAATATCCGGTTAATTTCGGATAGTTGGCCAGTGGTATCAGAATACCAAAATTTCACTATTCACCCAGCACTAGTATTTATGCACTTTGACAAACATGGGTTAACAAATACAATTCAAACTTGTATCGTGAAAACATAGGATTCAAACTGCCTCTAGCCAACGGACTAGCTAGGTGGTCTAAGCAACAAGACAATCTGCTCCAAAATGGTAAAGGTCGGGGGTTCAAGTATATTGAAAGTAATGACCGACGTGTGTTACATCTGTATGTAGGTACTAAATAAACAGTAAAACATAATCGTGTCAGGAATACATAAATAAGTTGTACCTGCAGCTCAATCACCAGCGGTTCAGTAAGATTCACTAAGTCAAGTCCTTCTATTGTCAGAGAGACAACAGGTCCAGCTACTTCGATACTAGAGTTACCTCGGATCAAGGAGGATTGGAACAAGTCATGACCAGCGTACACGATGAAACTGGCTTGCAGTTGGCTAGAGTTATCACCTGTTGTACCAGAGAAGAAAAAGAATTTAGGCGAGAAGTTCTCCAAGACAGGAGCTATGTCCTCAAGACCAAAGCAGGTCCATTAGCCTTTTTGAGATGGAGGACACTATATGAGTGCACTGTTTGGTTTGGGTAAACACAGACAAATTTACCCAAACCTAATAGTGCTGTAGTATTGTGGCCAGCATTCTTCAAAATGGCTTATGGCCTTACATAGAATGATTAACTCTAACCGAAGTTTCTGCAAGCGCACACCGTCCTGCGGAGTCAAATCGTTGAAGAATACACACAAGCATGCAGAACTGTTTGAGAGTTCATAATTTCCATGCCTGCTTTAAGCATGACGACCAGTGTTGTAGCCACGGTGGGCAGTGCTGGGCGTGCCTGCCCAGGACTCACAATTTTTGCCCAGGTGAGCAAAGTACAATGTGCCGCCCAGCACAGATTTCAAAATATTGTCCTCTTTGCATTGATCTGAGACACAGCTAATGATAACGAGTATCAAATGTCACAAAGAAAGAACACAGTCAAAAGGCCATTCAACTTATTGCATGGCCCCATAACACGAACACTTTGGGAACCTGGCCCCACTTCAGCAATAATGGCCCACAATTAAACATGAGTAATTTTGTTGATCCCCTTGCCCTCGGTAGACTTCCAACAAAATTTGATTTATTGTCCACCACTAAAATTGGTCTAGCTACAACCCTGTCCTGATGACGACACAGCATGGCCTCAACTGCAAAATGCTAATCCAAACATCAAAGAACCTAAAGAATAATTATGTCCAAGCCGGGGGTGAGATTCTGAAAACATGAACAAGACTGCATTTTTTTTTGCCTTTTTCGATGATCATGTCCCCTTATTTTCTTCTGGAGATTGCATATTCAAGTCGTGCTTAAGTCAACTTTTCTATGTTCAAATCAAAATTATTTAAAACTTACCCAGTCAGTGTTCCTTGGGGTTTAACACAAATCACACTCAAATAGATTTAAAATGAATAAACGTACCAGTTACAGATTGTAATATTTCTCCAATATTTGGAGGCAGCTTGACGGATGCGACGACCTCAATATCCTCAGGTATATCACTGGTGCTGTTAAATGTCTTCACTTCTGTTCCTTCAAGAGAGCCGCTAGCGCTCTCCTCCGACCCAACTGACACAAAGCTGTATCCACCATTGGCCTCCATAAGGTCTAGACTAACTCCTTCAACATGGAGGCTCGGTTGCTGTATGCTAACCATGCCCTCCTGCTGGAGAGTAGAACTGATCTGAGCCTCAACTGACTGGACGATCCCTGATGAGCTGACTCCGTTGTTGTTAGTGAGATCATCGTTGGTGTTCTGATTCATAAGGATGTTATTGACTGTTTCAACTACAGCGTCTGTGACCTGTCGGGTAATAAGAGCAATAACACTATTAAAGACAATAGACACTAATGGTAATTGTCATAGACCAGTCTTCTCACTTGGTGTATCTGAACATATACATGAAAAAAAAAAACTGTGAAAATTTGAGCTCAATCGGTCGTCCAAGTTGACAGATAATAATGGAAGAAGAAACACACTGGTCATACGAAGTCGTGCTTTCAGATGCTTGATTTCGGGACCTCAAATTCTAAATCTGAGGTCTCGAAATCAAATTCGCAGAAAATTACTTCTTTCTCGAAAACTACGTCACTTCAGAGGGAGCTGTTTCTCACAATGTTTTATTCTATCAACCTCTCCCTATTACTCGTTACCAAGTGAGGTTTTATGCAAATAATTATTTTGAGTAATTACCACTAGTATCCACTGCCTTTAACAAACACTATTTCAAGTCCCAATACCTTTATGTTTTATAAAAAAAAACAATAATGGCAAAAAATTTCTAAAGAAATCCATAGTTGCCACTAACCAAAATCTAATTAAAAAAATCCCATCTGGATCCGGGTGTAAGTTTCCGCCGGCAATGTGCCGGAATCCCACCGACATGACTGAGATTTTGGTTGTGAATGATCCAACCTGGAATCCTGGTTCTCCCGAATTGCCATAGCCGGGGTCCTGGTAAGAACCTGGAATCCAGGTGGAATTTCTCTATACCGGGGTGATTCAAGAGAGATCCAGGTGGAATCGCAGTTATATTTGTTAAAACAGTAGGAAATCTTAAAGCGCAGAAGGGCTCAACTTCATTTTGTACCCTTTCTCATATAGATTTTCGTTTGGATGTTTTATAGACTAATCATTTAAATTGATGAGCATTCAGGTTTATAAAAGTTCTGAATAATTTGCTAAACTCTACCTCAGGGTCACCTGATCCAGCATCCGCAATATTCATTAGGATGTTAGCCACATCTTCAATCTCTACCTCTACGTCACTGGTGGCGCTAGTGTCTTGTGTCTGATTGGCGATGAAAATAGCGACTTCCTCAGCATTACCTTCAGTCACCTCAACCTGTGCATTAAAGAATTAATTATTGGTTGAACAAAGAAAAATTGAGTACAAGAAATATGGGTTCAAAGCTGCCAAGATATGCATCTTGCAATCAGAGATACTTTGTACAACAATCAAGGAGATATTTACAATAACATTCAATATATTGGAGATTTTTTTTCCTGTATCTGGGGTCGATTTCGCAAAGAGTTAAGACTAGTCCTAACTTCCTAACTTAGGACTAGTCCTAGGAGATATTAAAAACGTATGGCTAGTGCTTATTTAGGACAAGTAACTCATCCTAACTAGAGATAAGACTAGGTGTTATGTCTTGCGTTTATCTTGTTTTGTCTGCCCTGCACTCTACCATAGCCAACTTTGTGGTTGGCCATGATAAATGACCTGGGCTTAAGTGTGCTTTCTTTGTTTAATATTGATTTGCTCAAAAAAGATTGATTTACCACCTGAACTCTTTGTGAAGTCGACCCCAGGATGCTTAACAAATGTTCATCAGAACATGGACAATTTAATCCATTGGGTGCCATAGTGATGAAACGTGCACGCATGAAACTCAAGCATTGGTTGAGAGTCAAGCGCAGCGCGTGCACTTCGCCATTTTTTGTCATCTAAGATGGGGGGCATAGATTTGCAGACAAATAAAAAGGCATTAACCTGATCAGCCACATCTCCAACGGTGGGTTGGAAGGCTTCACCGCAGCCAAGAAGCGTGTAGCTTGCATCCCACTCAAAGTAAAGAGGTGGGTCAACTACCAGACAGTCTCGTACGGCTATTGGCTCACCAGCTGAACATGGAAAATATTCAAAATAAACCCTTTGGATTAAAGACACTGGGGTGGATTTCACAAAGGTAGTCCTAACTTAGGACTAGTCCTAGGCAATGCTAAGAGATAGGACCAGTCCTAAGTTAGGATGAGTTACTGGTCCTAACTTAGGACTGGTCCTATCTCTTAGCATTGCCAAGGACTAGTCCTAAGTTAGGACTACCTTTGTGAAATCCACCCCTGGACACTATTGGTAATATTGTCAAAGACCGGTCTTCTCACTTGGTGTGTCTCAACATATGCATAAAATAACAAACTTGTGAAAATTTTAGCTCAATTGGTCGTCAAAGTTGTGAGATATTAATGAAAGAAAAAACACCCTTGTCACATGAGGTTGTGTGCTTTCAGATGCTTGATTTCCAAATCTAATTCTGAGGTCTTGAAATCAAATTCGTGGAAAATTACTTATTTTTCAAAAACTACATGTCTTCAGAGGGAGCCGTTTCTCACAATGTTTTATACTATCAACAGCTCCTCACTATAACACCAAGTGAGGTTTTATGCTAATAATTATTTTGCCTTTAAATCAATGTACGTATCTTGGAGTAACTTTTTAGATTGTTATAAACCTTACATAAACCTATAAGTGAACTTCTTGTAGGTGAAAATTATCAATACAATTTGGATAATTATGTGTTTTGTTGTTGTTGATGTTGTTGCTGTTGTTGCTGCTGCTACTGATGTTGCTGTTGCTATTAATGTCTTCGACTGGTTCAAGGCAGGGTATACTTTTGGTCTTTGTCAAAGACCAGTATCCTCATTTGGTGTATCCCAACACCCCAACACAAGCATACACAAGCAAACTTGTAAAAACTTGGGTTCAATTGGTCAGCTATTGTTGCAAGAAAATAATGGAAGAAAATTACATTTGTTGCATAGAATTTTGTGCTTTAAGATGCACAAAGCCTTTCTAAAATTTGATCAACAGCTCTTCAGTGCTCTGTACCATGTAAGTTGTTATGGTCTTTTATTTTTAGAGGTATGCCCCCCCCCCCCTTAACTGTTGTTTCCCAAAGGTCACACATGGAAATACACTGTTTGGCTTTCAAGGAATAACTCTTTGGTGCATTTACCCTGTTTTATGTTGATGTCAGTATCAATCCATCAACTTGATTAATTGATTGATTGATTGATTGATTGATTGATTGATTGATTGATTGATTGATTGATTGATTGACTGATTGACTGATTGATTGATTGATTGATTGATTGATTGATTGATCGATTGATTGATTGATTGATTGATTGATTGATTGATAGATTGATTGATTGATTGATTGACTTTTTTTATTTTTTTTCAAAGCAAACACTTTATTCATACACAAAATATACAGAACTTACAAAAACATAGAAAACTAAAAAGTTACATCAGTAATAGACATGAAAAACTGTTACAAAAAAACAGGTCAGTAGCTGAGATTTGAAACAACATCCAAAATTAACACTTAAGCAAATACATCAGCATGGCAGGGCATTGATTGATTGATTGATTGATTGATTCATTCATTGATTGATTATTAGATGACTTACCATTGATTGTACTTAGTGTACATCTCTCAAAGGACTGTGCAGTTTGTCCTGCCACGGTGGGTTGCCATTTAATAGTACGGTTAAGAGTTGAATCATGTGTAATGTCAACGTCACACTGACCTGTAAATGGGCAGAAACAATTAAGAGTATAATTGTAGTGTTTACTATTAATTGTACAGAGGCTCCAATGCCGCATCAGTAGGCTAACTCTGTAATTATGAGGTTTACATTAAAGGAATCACGAGTACGAGTGGCCCAAAGACATAAAAAAATAGTATTAATATTATCATTCGGGCAATCTCGGTGGTCTAGTTGGCATGACACTGCTCTAGAATTGCAAAGGTCGTGGGTTCAAATCCCACCCCAGTAATATGGCTTTTTTTTACTACAGTGCTAACACACATCAGTGGTTATGGGTAAAAAAAACAAATGAATATTCTTTATCCCCGATGCAAATTCAATATCTATTAAATATTATTATTGTTATTATTTATTATTTATTTTTTTATTTATTTATTTATTTCCAGGCAAACAGAACATACAAAGAATAGGCAATAAAAATATGACTACACAGAGAACAAGCCTGCGGATAACCAAAAAACGAAAATAATTACTATCTAAAGGCGATCCAGACAATAAAAATAACAAAGGCACAAAAGGGCACAAGGACAAAAACGTCATAAAAATTGCACATCAAATACCATATCAAATATAAATATATAGAAAAACTATAGAAAATACATTCATTTATTTATTATTAGGGGGAGGGGGTCTCATTACACTACAGAAGGAATCAGAAACTTGTACTCACCTCCAACAGATACGAAGAAAGAACACTCCAATACAACATTGTACTTTGCTTCAAAATGCTGTGTGTAGTTCACTTCATGAGTTCCAATAAGGAATACATCTGTGCCAGGCAGGGAAGTTGAGGAGAAATTTGTCGGGCCGTCCCAACCGGTTATAACTGGTTCATTCCAGTCCACACTAGATCTTGTGTCGCCAGGTGAAGCTAGGACACTCAAGTTCATTGAGCAGACGATATCAACCACTAAAATTTGAAAAACATACATTTTTCAAACACAAGTATAACCATACCGTTACACTTTGTTTACAAAAATTCTTCTTAACATGTATCCAGCCGTCATCTAAGCGAAATTTCCCGGATGTACTTATTTACATTCTATATAGTTATTTATTTATTTATTTCTTCTTAAAACTAATTGGCCCATTCAGTGGTAACCACTTGTCTCCCATGTGTACCAGCTTGTACAAAGATACAATAAAATGTAAACAGTCAAATAGAATACAAAAATCACAATTACAGCCAATGCAGGATGGTGAAGAGGACACAAGAAAAAAAGCTCAGTTTTAGATTTAGGAGGAAAATCACTGATGATGGAGAAACACCCATGCAAACAAACAACAAACAATATAAAGAAACTGTGTTTATCACCTGTAACCTTGAGAGTGAAAGAGCACTCGACCCTATTCCTTGTTCCATCCGTGGCATTGTACATCACTTTGGTAATACCGACACCAAAGAGTCCAGAGCCAGACTGGTGACACTCGTTGTAACCAGTCGATGAGCAACCAAAGCTTACAGTGGTAGGGCCGGAGTTGTCTGTGAACATCGGTGGAGTCCAGCTATGGGCTACTTGGCTTGAAGGCGTGGTGACAGGGATCGAGGTCTCATCCGGACAACCAGTAACCATTGGTGGCTCAATATCTGATTGGGGGAAAAACATTGTTGTTGTGGAATCTTCATACAAAGTGAATGTGTAGTAGTGCTGGGCGAATAGTGAAATTTTGATATTCGGATACCGCTGGCCAACTATCCGAAATTAACCGGATATTCAAATAGTTTTTTCGCCGCTAGAGGGCGCTATTAAAAAATAAAATAAAAAATAAAATAAAAATATATATTTTTTGCCGCTAGAGGGCGCTGTTCGTTTGTGAATGAGATCTTTTGGGCGGATTGATATTAGTTTTAGACAGTGTCACTCGGTTCATTCATAAAAATAACCGGATCTTATTTAAAGATGGCGATTTGCTTTTTCTTGTGATCGTGATTGACTCTACATGTTCGTGAAGGAAAACTTTCGAAATCTTTGAACAAACTACGTCAGAAATGTCATTGTTTTAGCTCTTCACGGAGGTGAGCATAATTAAATACTTAATTTATGCTGTTTTATGCTGTCTTAATAGAAGTTTCATAAGGATTCAGACAAAACATTCCTATCAGTTGTCGCCCGACGTCCGCGAATATTCGGATAAAAAAGAATATCCTGTTACTTGGTTGTAATTACAGAACTATCCGGTTTATAAATAAGTATTCGCGCCCTATGCGGATATCCGGTTAAGAAAAAAAAGGCATTCGCGGTTACGGATAGGAAAACCTATTCGCCATTAACCGGATATTTGAATAATTCGCCCAGGCCTAATGTGTAGCCTGAACATCTGGGCCCAATTTCATGGCTCTGGTTACCGCCAAATTCCCTGCTTAGGTGGTGCAAGCGCCGAACTTCTGCGCTAGCCTTGTAAGCTTAGAATCCCTAGTAACGTGGAATACGCACGCGCAGAAGCCAAAATTCGCTGCTAACCCATGAAATACACTTGCTGTAAGCACAGAATTCCCTGCTTCCGTAAGCGCCGTTTCTGTGCTTAGGGTAAGCAGAGCCATGAAATTGGGCCCTGATTTCACACTTTGAGGCTTGTGAATTACGCTTGATACCAGCCATGAGTACCTGGCAGGATCCTGCCAGATGTACCTTTCACATCGCATCCCATTCACACCGACAGAGATACAAGTCTATACACATATGTACCCACACTACATTGTTAATAATTTATCTTTACACCTATTATGCACATGTGCAGCAGACGGTTGAAAGTACAGTTGACTACTGGTGAAGCTGACCAAAAACCTTTACTTCAAAGCAGACCAACCATAACACAGAAATTGAAAGGAAGTTTATCCACTTGTGACACCGAGAAAATGTGACACAGAGAGTTCTTTATCAAGTCTGGAAACAACATTGTGATGATATAATGTGTTTTATTTTCCAACAGTGGAAACCGCGCGCAGCCAGCGCTGTACAAAACTATCTCTATAAAAACTACTCCTTACAGAATGGTGTCTTATGAACAACTGAATTAAGATTATGAAAAAAGACCCACAGGAACCAGTGTACTGCATTCCTGGGCTATGACTAAGCTAATGAATAAACATGAAACAACTATCTGAAGAACAGAAGAACTTTCCCACAGATTCAATATACAGTGTACTGGACGAAGTAAATATATATAATAGAGTAAAACCATGGAGATCACCTCTTTGTTAAAATCAAAGGAAATTAACCAATTAAGCAGAGAAAACAAAACCATGACAGGTTTCACCTGTCACACACTGAAATCATTAAACAAGTGATTAACCTACACATACAAAAATACAGTATAGCTACATGTATCCAATGTGTTGGAATAGCAAGGGATCAGCTCACTTACCTGTGGCACAAGTATCTCCTTCAAACCCACGGGGACATGTACATGAGAATCTATTCACTTCATCTACACAGGTTGCTCCATTCATACAGGGGCTTGATAGGCATTCATCAATATCTGTAAAGTCACATGCAAGATTGTCAAAAGAAGATGCAATACAATCTTGGCAGCTATATAGTACACATAGCAATGATCAACCATAGTGGCCTTCACTGTGCAATTTTCACTCATTTCGGATCGCCTTTAGATAGTGATTATTTTCGCTTTTTGGTTATCCGCAGGCTTGTTCTCTGTGTAGTCTTATTTTTTATTGCCTTTTCTTTGTAGCATAAAACCTTACTTGGTAACGTACTGTTTGCCTGGAAATAAACTGTTTGCCTGGAAACAGTTTGCCTGGAAACTGTTTGCCTGGAAATAAATAAATAAATAAATCCAGGTCGTTATAATCCAGAAATGCCTTATCCTCATTTTTCCTCTCTTCTATTTGTGAGTGCTAGCACATTTTTTTTTCAAGGGGGGGGGGTGGGGGGGCAATGGAAGTTTGCGGGGAAGGGAGCACGTGCCCTAAAGCACCCACATGGCTACGCCCCGTCTCGGAAGGTAAAACTGTGTCATATAATGATTCGTCATATTTCTTCTATTGCTTTGGTGATCATTAAAAATCACTCCATTCAACGCCACTGTTGGACCCCGCCACTCTTCCCAAAAAATAAATGAATCAACTGCATGCGCTTTATTACACATACCATGATCACATCTAGATCCGGTGTAGCCAGCGAGGCATGTACAGGTGAAGCTGTTCACTCCATCTACACATGTTCCCCCATTCAGGCAGGAAGTAGGAGAGCAGTCAACTGCATCTGAAAAATTACATGAATTGAAAAGTATAATGCATATCAAAACAACATGTGTTTTGAAGTGATTGTTACACTACAGCGCTATGTGTCGACGTGCACTTTCTTCACTAAATATTCTGAAAAGTCCACAATGTAACCACCAGAACACGAGTTCGATGCTCTTACCCATTACACACTATTTTTTATATTAAATTTGGTAAGTGAGAATTTCAGACTTGTTTATAAACCGTTTTTATTCTTTTTATAAAATACAATCGTATTGGGACTTAAAATTTTGTTCATCAATTTTTTTTAATACTTTGCTTTATAATGCATTTGAAATAAATGTTGAAGGTAGTGGACACTATTGGTAATTACTCAAAATAATTATTAGCATAAACCTCACTTGGTGACGAGTAATGGGGAGAGGTTGATAGTATAAAACATTGTGAGAAACAGCTCCCTCTGAAGTGAAATAGTTTTCGAGAGAGAAGTAATTTTCCACGAATTAGATTTTGAGACCTCAGATTTAGAGTTTGAGGTCTCGAAATCAAGCATCTGAAAGCACACAACCTTGTATGACCAGGGCGTTTATTTTTCATTATTATCTCGCAACTTCGATGACCGATTGAGCTCAAATTTTCACAGGTTTGTTATTGTATGCATATGTTGAGATACACCAAGTGAGAAGACTGGTATTTGACAATTACCAATAGTGTACAGTGTCTGTAAGACTTCTAGTAATTGGGAAAAAAACTTACTTATATCACATGTGAGTCCTATCCAACCAGAACTACATGAACAGGAATAAGCATTCACTGCATCCACACAGTTTCCTCCATTCAAACAAGGATTCGAGGCACATTCATTGATGTCTGTATACAAATCAAAAACAACTCAAAATTATCAATCTTAATAAAAAGGTGTTATGCAGAATTAGTAAGGATAAAAACATCTTTGTTTCATGTTAGTCTGAAAGCTTACTGAGGACCATTTGTACTGTTAATTACTTCCTTCAGAAATGAAGTCATATTTTAGAAAACTGTATCTCAAAGACCTAAAAAAAACAGATGAGCTGATTTAGGTTTATAATAGATGTTAAATTTGCATCGGGGATAAAGAATATTAATTGTGGTTTTTACCCATACACCGATGTGTGTTAGCACTGTATACTCAGTACTTTCCAGAGTCCTTTGAAAAAATATCACAGGAATGTTACTCGGGTGGGATTCGAACCCACGACCCTTGCAATTCTAGAGCAGTGTCTTACCAACTAGACTACAGTGGTTGCCCGGTAGCTAGAGGCAGTTTGAATCCTATTTTTTGGCAGCGGGTACCACAACGATAGTAGATGTTAAATTTGCATCGGGGATAAAGAATATTCACTTTGGTTTTTACCCATACACCGATGTGTGTTAGCACTGTATACTCAGTACTTTCCAAATTAATAATAATAAAACTTATAAGCGCTGGTTTCTAGAAAACTATTCACTTCGCTAAAGGACCAATTGGGAACGCAAGGGTACAATTAAGGGTAAAGTTGACTGAAGGGGTAGTTTTGAAATTAGATTTGAATGAAGAAATGTCAGGTTGACATCTAAGGGTGAGAGGCAAGCCGTTCCACAGGCGGGTGGCTGCAACTGAGGAACTTCTATCCCCATACGCTTTCAACGGCGGAACAGCAAGCAAATTGGCATCACTGGACCTTACATAGTTTATGCACAAGTGCTTGTACAGCAAATACTTGTGCGACAAAAGCATGCTGAAAATTGTGTCTGGATTTTCAGTATTTCATCCCGACTCAAAAAAAAAGCGATTCAGCCAAAATTTGCACAGGTTTATAAAGGCTATATAAATGGTTTATCACACAAAAAATGCACACCATATTTGTTGTACAAATGTGTGATACCTTCAAAAACATAAATAAATGTGTTGATATCAGTCACAATCATGAACATGAACTTTAACTTTCAGACAGATGCAAAAAACTGTTGACCAAACTTACTTATTTCACAATTACTTCCAGTCCAGCCAGGACTACATGTACAGGAGAATGAGTTCAATGCATCCACACAGGTTCCTCCATTCAAACAAGGATTCGAAACACACTCATCTTTTAACAAATCAAAAACAAACCTAACTTACAATGGGATCTTTTAGATTCAAACAAATCCATACACTTCAAACAGACACAACAATTAGTTAGAGATGTGTGTTTGTTTTGAAACGAAACACAAATTGTTCCTTTTAAAACTCCACATTTAAAGCCATTGGACCCTTCCAGTAAACAGTATTGTCCAAGGCCAACACTTCGTGTATCACAACTTATATATAAAATAACACACCTGTGAAAATTTAAGCTCAATCGATCATCGGAGTCGGGAGAAAATAACGGGAAAACCCACCCTTGTATCCGCGCGTTTCGCCGTGTCATGACATGTGTTTAACATAAATCCGTTATTCTCGCTATCGAGAATTGATATTGTTTTACTGTTTTCTCAAAAAGTAAAGCATTTCATGGAATAATATTTCAAGAGAAGTCTTTCACCACTACCTTCTGTAAACCCTGTAAGTTATTTGTAAATCTGTGAACTTTTTTTTTTTCCGGTACCGAAAGGGTCCAATGGCTTTAAGGTAATTTTTCCTGTCTATTTCACTCTTTAGTTTTATCTCCTCAATTTCCTAAGTAAATACTTACTGAATTCGGCGGTCTTCGCGGTAATTCTCACAGAGTCCTCTCCCATCAGCAGAACTAAATCTTCCTCATTGAATGCAGTTACAATAAGGCTGTAATTTGTGAAGGGATTCAGTCCAGACACCAGCAGGGAGAGAGGCGCTGGATTACCAGGACCTGGAGCTACAGATTCGGTGTGAAAAGTGAAAAAGTTATTCTCTGTAAGAGCATTCAAGAAACAAAGTCATCTTAGGATAGACTAATTTTTTTCTTCTTAGAACCAGATGGCCCAATTTAATAGAGATACTTCAACAAATATTGCAAACATTGCTTTCCAGTTTTCTGCTTAGTTGATAAATAAGCAGGATACCAGTCACAAAATGTACACGTGGAATTGTATTTTGGCTGGTAACCTTAATTTACAGTACCTGCTGCTAAAAAAATAGGATTCGAACTGCCTCTAGCCACCGGGCAATCTCGGTGGTCTAGTTGGCAAGACACTGCTCTAGAATTGCAAAAGTTGTAGATTTGAATCCCACCTGAGATGCCTGTGATTTTTTTCACTGAACTCGGGTAAGCACTGAGTATACAGCTGTGCGAACACACATCTGTATTTATGGGGAAAAACCAAAATTGTAACCTTACTTCATCAGTGGCATAATTTTATTGTGCTTAATTAATGCAGCTCTATGAAATCAAGCCCTGACAGTGATCAGAACAATTGTCCAGCAAGGACTTATGACTTACTCTGGTAGGTTTCTACTACTCCTTCAACTGATACACGATAGAATGCTATAGTTCCTCTCTTCATTTCAGGCTCTTCCCACGCTACAGTCAGGCTCTCAGAAGTGACTGCCGTTACTTCAGGGTTTAGAGGCGCACTGGGGGCTGCAAATTAAATATAAACAAAAACGGGTAAGTGAATATTTCTTGACATGTACATCAAATTATTTTCTGTCTGATCAACCGTGTGGAAAGTAACCCTCGAACACAATACCAAAGTAAAACACAGTTTTTTATATATGTTTTTATTATGCAAGTCGCCAGACACACAAGGCCGGAAGGCAACTTTAAGGTGTGGGCTACAATTATTTTATTCCAGAGGCCGTTGCTACCTACTCCTAGAGCTTAAACAGAGTTACCCCTTTTACAGTCCATACGGATGTAGGCTTGGGTATCATCAGTCCAAAGCCTGGCCAGTAGAGCAGAAAGCACCACCTCCCCAATTTTATGTAGCAAGTGTCACGACCGGGATTCGAACCCACACTTTGCTGATCAAACACCAGAGCTTGAATCCAGTGCTCTTATCCGCTCGACCATGACACGCCAAAGTACTTTTGTTTAGATTTAATTATAAGAGGTTAATCATTTTGATTATGTGTGTTCTTACCAGCTTGCTTGGTAGTAACCGAGGTGATTAGCACAGAAGGTATTCCATATCCAACTCTGTTCCTACAAGTAACCTGTATTGAGTATAAAGTGTAGGCTTCCAATCCAGTTATTTGATGCGACTGAGACTGTTGGGAAGGACCTGGTGTAGATTCCATCCATATGCCTCTTGGATCTTCTCTATACTCCACTGTACATGTGAATGGTAGATTACCATCGTATGTTACTATCCAAGTCACATCAAGTGCCTCGGAGCTCACTGGAGTGGCAGCCACTAGGCCTACCTCTGGAACCTCTGGAAATGACAACATAGGAGCGATCAGAACAAAAATCAACATCAAGTTTGATAAAATAATGTTAAACCTTTTTAATACATTCCTGAAACTGCATTCTTCTAAATGTACCACGAGAACAACTGTCATGTGACAGAATTGACTAAAAAATCCGATCATAGATACTGGATACTGTTTTGTAAGTAAAATAAAGCAATGATATTATCTCAAAATCATGTCAAGAGAGTTCTGGTCTTGCTTTTTTGGTTGTTTTTGCAGATGTTTGCATCATCCTTATCTCTTGACCAAATTCAAATGACGTTATCCTTACAATGGTGCGCCAATCACCCAATCACCAATAATTTTACTTGCCGGTAGATAAATTGTTTTCATTGTGTAAATATTTGTATTGTATCTTCTTACAGTTTTTTAATTTTACATTCAAATCTACTCTATTTTTATAATCTCTTATTGTATATTTGCTGGTGTTTGATGTTTGAATGTATTTTTATATTGTAAACCTAAACACAATTCAGCCTTTTGGCTGCTACGTTTGATTTTTAATAAACCAATAATAATAACAATATGGCACTATGTAAGGCAGTGTCCCACAGAGTTGTTACACACAGTCTAGGTGGGAATTTAAGGTGACTTGACGTTAGCATGTCAACTTACATACTCACTACCTTATGAAGACCATGAGAACAAAACAAAAGCAGGGAAAGAAAAGGTCTCCATGGGAGAAGTCTTAAAGGAACACGTTGCCTTGAACACCCAGCAGGGTGGATACGTGCGCATTACAAGTCTTATTATTATTATCGGTCGAGTTGGTCTTTGAAAAGCGTTTTGTAACCGTTTGTTATAAAGTGCATATGGGTAGAAAGATGTTTTAAAAGTAGAATACAATGATCTGCACAAATATGCCTTGAAATTGCGTGGTTTTCTTTTACCTCGTTGACTAACACGGTCGGCCATTTATGGGAGTCAAATTTTTGACTCCCATAAATGGCCAACTGTGTTAAATCGCGACGTAAAAGGAAAACCGTGCAATTGTGAGTGATACTTCTGTGGATCATTATACTCTACTTTTAAAACATCTTTCTAACCATATGCATTTCATAACAAACGGTTTCAAACGCTTTTTATAGACCAACTCGTCCAATCCAAGGCAACGTGTTCCTTTAAGATTTGGGTGCTCCGTGTTCCTTTAAGATTTGGGTGCTCCGCAAGGAAATGTTGTATACATATGAGAGAAGGTTTTTACAGGGGAAGGCAAAAAGAAAAGATGTCTGAACAATACTAACAAGACAATGGCACAGTCATCCCATGTGATGTGTAAAGAAGTGGGCGATATATACGGACAAGTGTTTGTAGGGTGAAAGAAAGGTAAATTATACATGCATGAATCATTTCCGGGGTTGGTGTCCATTGGCAAATCCGCATCCAGAGATACAGCCTACTTAAACTTTGATGGATTCAACATTCTTCTGAAAATACTATAAGTCGACAAGTAGAGCCAGTATTCGGCTGAAACTTTCACATGTGACTTTTATTGATGTCTTTAAAATGTTGACAAAACCAATCTATGCTCCTAACTATGACGGTCACAACACACAGCTTCGAATTAGTCAAATTGATCATTAATGTATTGTCAGTCAATCAATAAATTCATTAATAAAATTTGATCGATAATTGTCCTTACCTAGGACGACAACTTCTGCAAACTTTTGGTCCACTTCATCTGTTAAATCGTTTTGAGTCTCACACTTGTAATTTCTGTTGTCAGTTCTGGTTAGATTCTTGACAGATAAAGAACTGGTAAGTCGCCCCTGGTCTACGTCAGTCGAGCTTGAAACTGAGTATTTCATATCATCGTTTACGATCTCCACTGAGTCAGGATCATACCAGGTGATAGTTGGAGCAGGATCTGCATACACTATGCAGTCAACTACAACGGTTTCTCCCAAGCCAGCTTCTACCTTTTCAGTTATCGAAATGATTCGTCCAGGTGCTACAAAAGATGAACAAGGAAACTTTCAAAATCAACAGTCATTCTGAGAAAAGATTGTTCATACTTTGAGTGTTGCTGTGCAGAAAACGATTTGAGGCCAATATGTTAAAGGCAGTGGACACTATTGGTCATTAATCAAAATAATTGTTAGCATAAAACCTCACTTGGTAAAGAGTAATGGAGAGATGTTGATAGTATAAAACATTGTTAGAAACGGCTCCCTCTGAAGTAACATAGTTTTCGAGAAAGCAGTAATTTTCCACGAATCTGAAAGCACACAACTTCGTGTGACACAGATGTTTTTTCTTTTATTATTATCTCGCAACGTCGACGACCAATTGAGCTCAAATTTTCAGTTTGGATGCATATGTTGAGATACACCAGGTGAGAAGACTGGTCTTTGACAATTACCAATAGTGTCCAGTGTCTTTAAGCTCAAAATTAACAACTGCAACTAACCTGGCAAGGTTGCCCTTGGCCTGGAGCATTAGATCGCTATATCGCTTTATCAAAGATTGCAAACATTTATAGATCTCTTACTTACCAAGAACATTTAAGGTGACATCTCCTTGTTTCGTCAAAGGTATTCCATTAATCCTGGTTGTAGCTGTGCATCTATATGTAGCACTGTCAGCCAGAGAGATGTTGTATAGAGTCCGCTCATATCTGCCTTCAGAGGGATTGCTAAATGTTGTGCCCGGTATCTGTGCGCCATCTTCAAAAGTGATATCAACTGGCCCATCAAGATCCCTTGAATGGAGGTTGACGGAACAGATTAATGCTACGTTGTCTACTCCTTGTGTGTCCAGGACGGGGTATGGGTCCGGTGTCAACATTACATTGAGATCACCTGTTCCGTACAAACAAAGTAATCACACAGTATGATGAAAAGTAGACTGGTATTAATTGCATGTATGCTTCAATTGTGCATAACCTTTGTAATCAGTTTACATCAAATATGAAGCTACCTACATGTATCTGACTTAAGGGTCACTGAATAGCAGCATTTCTTTTAAAACAAAATGCATATGAAGAACATCATATTGACACTTGGGAAACACACACACACAATACCAAAAGAAATCAACAAATGATGCTTATTTTTTTAAGAGATTATTTTATTGTTCTACATCACTACGTCTACCTAAGTTATAAATAACTTACGTTTATCACAAGCCTTGCCGGAAAACTCTTGATTACAGCTGCATCTACCGTTAACATTGTTACACACGACATCATTTAGTGCAGGTACTGGTGCTACACACGTACAAACCTCATTACATGCTAATCCATAGTAACCCTGATTGCAGACTGTGAAAGTTACAAAAATAAGTAGTTTAGCTTTTACACCTTACGTAGGTATTTAGTGACTGGGGGAGCTAAGTCTTGATTCCAGATTTACCAATCATCATTTCATAAAGGTTCTTAAGACTCACCCTGGAATGGCGCCTTGTCAATTTTAATTTTTATTTTATGAAGCCCTCTAGGCCAAGATGTTTGTGGTGCATGCATAATTGAGAAACAATGTTTACTTCAGAGAATGCTTTGCAAAGCAAATTGCTTCAATTTTTGGGCACTTGTTGAAACTGATGCACATACAATCGGGTCGATTTTGCAATATTTACACATTAAAACAACACAGGTTTAATTGTTCGACACAACTGATTACTAAGCATTCAATTTCCTGTCATGTTCATGCTATACCTCACTTAAAAAAGTAAACACCCATAATCAGATACTTAAGAATACTGAATACCTTGACAAGAAACGTCTCCAGTTCCAAAGAAGCCATGTTTACATGTACAGATAAAACCTCCAAGTACAGATCTACAATCAGCATTCATGACACAGTTGTGCATCACTGTAACATCTGTACATTCATCAATATCTGTCAATGATAATCATCCACTTCCAATTAACAGAATATAAACCATCTTTAATCAGTCATGATCTATAAAATACAGATTCACTTGAATCAAACTTAAAGACACTGGACACTACTGGTAATTGTCAAAGACCAGTCTTCTCACTTGCTGTATCTCAACATATCCATAAAAAAAAAAAACTGTGAAAATTTGAGCTCAATTGGTCACCACAGTTGCGAGATAATAATGATAGAAAAAACACCCTTGTCACACGAAGTTGTGTGGTTTCAGATGATTTATTTCGAGACCTCAAATTCTAAATCTATAGTCTCAAAATCAAATTCGTGGAAAATTACTTCTTTCTCGAAAACTACGTCACTTCAGAGGGAGCCGTTTCTCACAATGTTTTATACCATCAACCTCTCCCCATTACTCGTCACCAAGAAAGGTTTTATGCTAATAATTATTTTGAGTAATTACCAATAGTGTCCAAGTCTGCCTTTAACAGAATATATTCACATCTTTAATCACTCATCGATCTACGTATGATTCACTTGAATCAAACTTATCTCTTATTTTGTGATTATAGTCTTTCAAGAACAAAAAGCATTGTTGGACGACGGTAACAGATTAAATGGGTCAGGGCCGAGAAACATGAAAAGTGAAGTATACCTGGATAAACACACATCACATTGTATCATTCCAAAAGTTGGCCATTCCAGCACCCTGTATATGATATTATAAATGGGCCTGGGTATATGAGCAGAGCATGGGTATGAGGTTTTTACTGCGCTGGTACTAGGTAAATTGATTTACATTCTTCCTACTATGTGCCGGTGGGAATAGTGAAGCAAAATTTTTGTAAAAAAAAAGGCAATGACATTGTTCTTTACCTTTGCCACTGTGTTGTATGCTCTCATTGCACACAATTCACTCATGTTATGTTTGATTCCTCCTGCAATTTTTTTACCATGGTACAACAAAACAATGGTTGCATGCTATGATGGGGACCTTTGGTTTTGTCCACCCTCAGGGGCAAGACACCCTTGGCTTCGCCTTGGTGCCATTTGCCCTCTCGGGTGTACAAAACGCCATGGACCCCGTCTAAGTGTGCAACAATTGTATAGTGGCAAGATCCAGACAAGGCTAGGTTTGTAAAGTGTCATATAGATAGGTATTGCTGCGCACTCATTGAAAAAAACAAATAAGTATGGCAACCAACGGTAGAGTTATATATAAGAGCTAGAGGGCGCACTGGTGATGCTGCGTGCACAATCGCAACAGGACCGCAAGGAGACACGTGCGCCATTTTGTGAAGTTCGTTGTACGCGCGATAGATACGAAGTACAAGTTGGTGTGTGTTTTATGATAACGCTATGCAATGTTGTTTTGTCAATTCAGAAAATGGCCGCACACCAGGCCGTGTATCTAAGCTAAGTCTAACATAGCGCACAGATCTACCACACAAGGTACTCAAGGTGCTGAGTATATACAAACTTTCAGAAAGAGGTTATTGCAGTGATGAATTTTGAGACCGAATTAGTTAGCACCTTATAAGGGTTTACAAGGTGCTACAGCGCATACAGCAGCCACAGCCAGGAACACCGGGGCGAACCCCTTCTCTTTTCGATAAGTGCACTGGGTTCTTTTACATGCAATACGCAACACATGGGACCAACGGCTTTACGTCCCATCCGAAGGACGAAGCAATGGTTAAGTGTCTTGCTTAAGGACACAAGTGTCAAAGCTGGGGATTCGAACCCACACTCTGCTGATCAGAAACACCAGAGTTTGACTTCGGTGATCTTAACCGCTCGGCCACAACACTTCACTTCCAAATAACTCTATGTAACCAACAGAGGGCCTACTCTAACAAACTCGGGACTAACCTTCACAGGTGACCCCATCAGCAGCAAATCTGTAGCCTGCAATACACTCACATCTGTATCCTCCGTCCATATTCTCATTAACACAGTTGGCATAGACATCACACTGGTACATGTTTGTTGCACACTCGTCCAGATCTGCAATGTTAATGATATTATTATTAATATTATTATAATGGTTTAATAAGAAAACTGCTCATGGCAGCCTACTGGCTGAATTACAAACAATACATTAAAATTAAAATAACACAATCAGTTTATTTAAAGTAAACCGTTAAAAATTAAACAGAGAGGCCTTTAGGAAATCAAGAAATGCGCAAAGCACATATAAATATTGCACAGAAAGAAGAACACTGACCATGGAGGACATGAAAAATCACATCAACATCCTAAAATGCACACAAAAACACACAAAGTTACAAGGATGGAGGGAGTGAACTTAGAGACCTATTGATTAGTCTGTTGAAGCATAGAGCAAGGACCAGGAAGTAGGGGACTATTACTGGTTATTAAAGAGAGAAGTTTTACATAAAACTTCATGGAGAATTCTTTTAGATTCAAGATTCATAGAACCGTTCTTTAAATTTATTTGAGTTGTGCATGTATGATTTTAATGCAAAATGGGTACAAAGCTTGATTCTTCTGGTCTGTAATGATTCCAGACCCAAAGTAGCTAGTATGCTAAGAGAACGGATTTATGGAAATAGTAACATCAAAATGAACGGTTTCTACTCCCAGTGTTACAAAGGAATAGAACAATTTGAAACAAAGTCAAGTGTTCATGTAATTCTGCTTGGTTGGGACAAGGTACATTGAATCCGACTGTGTTCGTTCCTACAGACTCACCTACAATGGAGAGACTGTAAACACTTCTTCTATCCGCGATGGAATCAGATGGTCGAGGCTGGATTTTGGTGAAACAGGTGTAGTCACCGCTATCTCTTGGATGTACATCCATTACTGTCTTTCTATAGACACGTTGATTGGAATCAAGTGTGGTTGGGTATTCATTCCCATCTGGGTATCTTATTAATACAGAGCCAACCAGGTCCGCTGGTAATACATTCACAGTGCAAATGATTTCCACATCATCGATGGCTTGAGTGTCAAGAACAGGTCCGGTCAAACCATCAGCTCGTGTCAATGACATCCGAAAGTCATCTGAAAATCAATCATTCGTTTAAAGGATTTGGGTACTTTTTGTAACACAAAACATAGTGGCCACTGATTTACATTTAACTTACTCAGTTTGAAGATAATGACGGTAAAAAGCTTCCCTTGAAATATTACCTGTTTGGGCGCTTTAGTTTTCGAGAAATGAGCAAAACAAGTCACAAAAATAATTTTTGTCTCAGTGAGATGAAAATTATTTTAGCATGTATAAAAAACGTATAAAATATCATAACTGGTTAATACATTTTACATGCTAAAACCGAGACTAAAATTATTGTGTTTTGTGTTAAAAAAAGTACCTAGACCCTTTAACGCTACATTTTTGTTTTTTATTTGTTTAAACGCACTGGTTTATACTGCAAGGCGACACATTATAAATAACCCCTCCAAAACCCAAAGAACCTATACCCATATTGGTTATTTGCCGCAGTGATTGTCACATCGATGTGTAACACATTTGAAATACCAAAATGACAATTTCAATGATAGCCTTGGTTGCATTCAAGTCTACATAGAATGCTTAGCGGCAGGATGTGATGTACACAACGATCAGTGGAGAAAATAAAATTTCAAACCAATCAAGGAATCTCTTGTTTCTTCAATTTAACCCACAGAGTCAAGTCGTATTACACCCGGTTCAGACAGGCACTCCAGAGTCGCGCCGAACCAAATAGATTAGGAGCGACTCTGGGTCGACCCAATTAAATTATGGTTTCAAACAGGCAAACTTAACATATTATTTATATTATGTTCCGCTCATGACATCAAGTGGCTCATTACTGTTTCAGACGTCTAGCTTTTCATGCGCTTAATTCAATAATTTGGTTCGGTGCGACTCTCAAACGCCTGTCTGAAAGGGGTGCTACAAACAAACCTATGTTTACCTTTGTCACATACAGCGTCACTGAAACCAGGTATAGGATCACATGTACATTGACCAGTCACTGTGTTACATGTACCACGAGATACACAAGAACATTCCAAGGCACAATTCAGTCCATATTTCCCATCAACACATTCTGCAAGGCGTCAACAAAATAACTCATGTTTAAATCTGTAAATCATACTTAATTATAGGTAGTATGTTCTATTGTGCGTACAGGTAAGAAATATTAGAATATTTAAAATATTCATCCAATCAAGCTTGAAAACAGAAACAAAGTCTAACGAAATTGAATTTGAGTGGTATTCAAATTCAGTAGACTTGTCCCTCCATGTCATTGCCAAAATATAATGAAACCTATTGATAAACAGTCCGAAAAGAATAAGCAATATTATTCAGCTACTTCAAAACTGACATCTGGTCATGCAATGAGAGGCACATAAATAAACAGTGAACAGCGTTTGTGGGGAGGATGACGATAGCTGGTTCTGAGTCATAAGCGAGAAACATCCATCTTCATAAATTTCTTTGACAACCTTTCAAACTCTACTAGACATCTTTATACATCCTCTTGTAACAATCTACTTATATAGTACTTTTTTATTAAGTTAAGAGTTGAGAGTTGACTCTACCTGTACATGTGACTCCATCTCCAGTGTAGCCAGCTCTACATGTGCACCTATGGCTGCCTGGTGTGTTGGTGCAGTCAGCATTCACGTGACAGACACTTAGATAATTTCCACACTCGTTATAATCTATTACAAATTTAAATATCATATTTCTGTCAAGCTCTAATACTCTTACAAATGTTTACTGTCACAATTGAATTATGTGTGAACATTTGGTATAATTCAACAGACCCAACATTATGCTTAAAAAAATGTGGAAATGTTAAATATTATTAGAGATTTACATACAAGTTGAAAAGAAAGATTTAAAAAAAATGAAGACAAGATCTGGTTGGAAACAAAACAGATGATATCAGAGGTGATCAAACCATAAGAAGTACATGTATATTAGGGGGTGTAATGACAGGGAGATCAATTCAATTCAACAACATTCATTTCCATTTCACATAATACACTAATGATACTGAATATTCAACAGTAGGAAAAGGGTACATTTAGTGAAATGGAGGCAACAGACAGACAAAAGCATTTACAGACGCACGGACAGAAAGACAAGAGGACAAAAACACAGTACTACATGTAGAAGAGATGAAGAGATTAATTGTAGTCACACCTCAAACAAATATCCGTCATAGAAACAAAAATATAACTCAAATTTTAACCTGTTACTGTGACTTCAAAAGTGCAGTGTGGTGTTGCCCGGTTTCCAGCTGCATCAGTAGCTGTACATATGACATCTCGAGTACCAATCATAAAGTAACTGCGGGACTGTGGTGTACATACAATAGTTGGAGCAACACCAGTATTATCACTAGCTGATGGATTAGTCCAAGTCACCATTCTGAATGCCATCCCAGCTCCTGCAACTTCATCTATATCTGACGGACAAGTTCCAGCTTGAAATTGTGGCGGCTCGATATCTAAACAGATGATTAAATTTAATTTGGCAATAATTAACTTTGGAACTTCCCACAACAAAACCAAAATTAATTTATTATTGACAATTCAATCGAGTTGTAGCTCCATAAGTTGGCTAGCAAGCACTAATGTCATTGTGTTGAAAACGTGTTCTACCTGTACACGTTCTTCCATCTCCCATGTAGCCAGCTTTACATGCGCAACTATAACTGCCTGCTGTGTTGGTGCAAACTGCATTCCTGTCACATGTATTTGGACCTTCAGTACACTCATCAAGATCTAATAAATAAATGATAAATCATAATAACTATATTATTAAATGTATTTAATGGCTACTGCTGTCTTTGTCACTTTATAAGATTTATGGATGGTGGAAGAGTTGCTGGATGAAGAGTTAGGTTGATGTTGTTTCCTACTTAAATATGATGTTTAGTTGAAGATTGAGAAGTTTATAATAATCTTGCCCAGGCAGAAGTTTTATGAAACAATTTAGTTGTCTTTCCAGCTTATATTTATGTTCAGAAAAAGATTCATGACGACAGCACACTGCCAATGGTGTGTGTTCTTTTCTTGTCTAATCCAAGTTTTGTGTTTAAAAAAGTCCAGATTATTGAATTCTTACCAAGCAATTATGAACACAAGAAATACAGCAAATGCAAAGATATTTGCGATGTGCGATGTCCCTTCTTGGCCACCACAGTTTTGGGTAAGCTCAACGCCAGTAGTTGTTATAGCGCCCTCTTGCGAGGGGTTTGTCTTTGTTTACATCGCCATCTTTGTTGTTGCGATCTTCTCCGTCTATAATAAAAGTCCTTGGATAAGCATTCTAATTGGTATTCTGCTGTGGCTACTTTGTGGTGTTGCATCCTCCTCCCACCTTGGCGTGGTGGCAGCGTTCTGAAACGTCCCTCGCTTCCATAAAGGTGAAAGAAAGTGCAGTTTTCTCGACGCCGTTCCAACGCAAACGGATCTCCGGTTCGTCACAACGTGGTCTTTCAGTTCACTATACAGGTGAGCGGCAGTGCAGTCAAGATACATTTGACTAATCGTACCATACATTTTGCTTTGCCTTTTAGCCATTATTCTCACCGCCTTACTTACTATGGCTACCACACATCGGGCACCAAAACAGTGGTGCTTGAATAAAATTGAAACTGTGAACTCTTTCGAAAATTGGCGTCAGAATTTGCACTACACTCTCTCCCTCGACCAGAATTTTGCTCCGTTTCTACTCGATGGCTCACAGTGGGAGAAAAAGGCCAAAACTTCTCCCCTCCGTGGATTCACTGATGATGCCGATGACATCCCCTTGCCCCAACGTAAAACAGCTCAACAGAAAGTCAACATGCTTGAGCTTATGCTGGGCCAGACTGCAAATTATTGCCCTGTTATCTCACGTAACACCATTATCAAATCGTCCACATCAATCTGTAATATCTGGCAAGTGATTCGCCTCCATTATGGCTTCCAGTCTACTGGCGCACACTTACTCGATTTTGCTGACATCCACCTCCAACCGGATGAACGCCCAGAGGACTTATACCAGCGCCTCATGGCATTTGTTGAGGATAATTTGCTCCAGTGCAATGGAGGAATCTCCCACCATGGGGAAGAAGTCACTGAAGATGAGGAGCTCTCCCCTTCCCTTGAGAATTTTGTTGTCCTCACTTGGCTCCGCCTTATCCACACCAACTTACCAAAATTTGTCAAACAACGGTACGGGACGGAATTACGGTCACGCACCCTAGCTTCAATCAAACCGGAAATTTCCCAGGCCTTGGACTCACTGCTAGATGAAGTGCATAACAGTGACGATGCTAAGGCCATGCGAGCCTTCACCACTCGCCCACTGAACACACCTCGTACTGCTTCTTTTACCTCTGCCCCCAGCGGCCGGTTCCCCCCCAACTCAAAGCCCCGTCCTGCACGTCCCCAGAAGACATGCCCTCTCTGCAAGCAAGTCGGTCGCAGTGACACCCGCCACTTCCTCAGCGAATGCACATACTTACCAGAACATGACCGTAAGTACATCGTGAGAGCCCGACAAGTTGCGGACATATTTGATGACCAGCCCTTAGATATTGAGTCGGATCATGATGGGGATTCATGCACCTCGATCCCATCTCCCCATGTTGAGGCCCCTGCGTCATTCCGAGTGCAGATCAACCAATCCCCCTACATGGACATGTTTTATGGCCATCATACCACCCGTGTCACCATTGATAGCGGCGCCACGGGCAATATGATTCGTGCATCCACAGCAAAGCGCCTGGGTGCCCATATTACCGAGAGCTCCCAATCTGCTCACCAGGCTGATGGTTCTTCACCACTCACCATCACTGGTGAAACTCGACTCAGACTCACTCGCGACAACCATACCTTCATGTTCGAGGCTTGGTTGTTGATAACCTTGATGTTGACATCCTTGCCGGCACGCCATTCATGTCTGTGAATGATATCGCAATCCGCCCTGCCAAACGTCTCATCACCCTTGGCGATGGATCCGCAATAACATATGGCTCGCCCAAGGGGCCCTCGACAAGCAATGCCGTACGACGTGCACACGTTTTGCGCGCACCCACCTCTTCCACCACGGTTTGGCCGGGGGAGTTCATTGAGCTAACCCTACCAAAAGACATATCAAATGATGAACTTTTTGCTCTTGAGCCTCGCACGGACACAGCCAGGGCAAGACCCGATCAGTCATCGCGGCTGTGGCCTCCCCCCGACATCTTCACTTCTGTCGCTGGAAGAATCCGCATCCTCAACTCGTCAACAGAACCGCAAGTTCTCAAACGCAATGAGCACTTCTGCCAAGTTTGCCCCGTCTTCACCCCTTCCCCGTCACCCGATGTAGTACAACAAAGTGTGCCCTCTCACGTCACTTCGAAGGCCCGCCCTGCCATCGCTCAACTCCATTCACACTCCGCCAGCTTGGACCCCGACCACAATTTGCCTGACGACACCAGAGCACTGTTCTCATCTCTTATGGCTGAATTTGATGAAGTCTTTGATACCGAATACAAAGGGTACAATGGTGCCTCCGGCCCCTTCGAGGCCGTCGTCAACATGGGTCCCGTGCAACCTCCACAGCGCAAAGGCCGCCTGCCCCAGTATGCACGTGATAAATTGTTGGAGCTACAGCAGAAGTTCGACGAGCTTGAAAAAAAAGGTGTCTTTGCTCGCCCCGAGGACATCGGCATCTCTGTGGAATACCTCAACCCTTCATTCCTCGTCAAGAAGTCCAATGGCGGTTTTTGATTGGTCACGGCCTTTGCTGACGTTGGCCGTTATAGTAAGCCACAGCCGTCTCTCATGCCTGACGTCAATTCCACCTTACGCCTGATTGCACAGTGGAAGTACATCATTGCCACAGACCTCACCAATGCCTTCTATCAGATCCCCCTTTCAAAAGCCTCCATGAAGTATTGCGGAGTCGCCACTCCCTTCCGCGGCATCCGTGTCTACACCAGATCAGCCATGGGCATGCCAGGCTCCGAGACAGCCCTTGAAGAGCTCATGTGCCGCGTACTCGGTGATCTTCTCAAGGACGGTGTTGTCGGCAAAATTGCTGATGACCTCTATTGTGGCGGAAACACACTAGACAGTCTTCTCACCAACTGGAGGCGTGTGCTTCATATCCTTTATACCAATGGCCTACGATTGTCTGCTAAAAAGACAGTGATTTGTCCGGCCACCACCACTATCCTCGGATGGATCTGGTCTTCAGGCACCCTTCATGCCAGCCCTCACCGTATCGCCACCCTATCAACATGCGCAATCCCGGAGAGAGTATCCGCACTGCGTTCCTTCATCGGTGCCTACAAAGTACTCGCGCGGGTGCTCCCAAACTGTGCCTCAATCCTTTCCCCATTGGATACTGTCATAGCAGGACGCCAGTCCTCCGATTCTATTGTGTGGTCCGACGAATCTCGTTCTGCTTTCAAGAATGCACAGTCAGCTCTGTCGGCGTCTCGCACAATCACGCTTCCTCGCCCTACTGACCAGTTATGGATTGTTACTGACGGTGCAGTTAAGAACCATGGCATTGGCGCCACTCTGTACGTTACCCGCCAAAACAAGCTGTGCCTCGCTGGTTTCTTCAGCGCCAAACTCCGCGGCCGCCAACCCACGTGGCTGCCCTGTGAAGTTGAAGCCCTTTCCATTGCTGCATCGACCAAGCACTTCAGCCCTTATCTCATCCAGTCGACTTGCAATGCTGCCATCCTCACCGACAGCAAACCTTGTGTACAGGCTTACGAGAAGTTATGCCGCGGTGAGTTTTCCTCGAGTCCCCGCGTCTCCACATTCCTCTCTACTGTCAGCCGGTACCAAGCGACTGTACGCCACCTCGCTGGCTCTGCCAACATTCCGTCTGACTTTGCTAGCCGTAACGCCCCAGCCTGCTTGAGCCCTCCTTGTCAGATTTGCTCATTTGTCCAACAAGCTGAGGAGTCTGTTGTATTGCGCGTATCGGCACAGGATATTCTCACAGGTAAAGTGAAGTTGCCGTTCACGAGCCGGGCTGCCTGGTCTGCAATCCAATCTGAATGTCCTGATCTACGCCGCACCCGGGCACACCTGGTGCAGGGGACTTGCCCCTCAAAAAAGGTCACTAATGCTAAAGATGTCAAGCGCTATCTTCAGGTTGCATCCCTGGCCAAGGACGGTCTGATCGTCGTTCGTCGCGATGTTCCACTCGCTCCAACTCGTGAATGCATCGTTGTGCCTCGTCAAATTTTAGATGGCCTACTCACAGCGCAGCACATTCAACTCGACCATCCATCTAGCCACCAGCTCAAGTCAATCGTTCATCGTTACTTCTTTGCTCTCGACATGGACAAGTCGATTGACACAGTTACAACCGGATGCCACCAGTGCGCTGCACTTCGCACTGTCCCATCTACCAATCCACCTCCAGTCTTCGTCCGACCCCCCAGATGCTCTTGGGTTCTCCTTCGCTGCCGATGTAGTTAAGCGTAATCGCCAGCTCATCCTCGTGCTCCGGGAAACTGCCACTTCATTCACCACATCTTGCCTCATCGAAGATGAGCGCCGCAACACTCTGCGGGATGCACTGATTTGTCTCTGCATAGGCCTTAGGCCGCTCGATGGCCCCATGGCAGTTATTCGCACTGATCCAGCGCCTGGCTTCAAATCACTCAGCAATGACGAGCTCCTCCGACGTCACAGGCTGTCCATCGAACTTGGGCGGGTGAAAAACCTCAACAAAAACCCTGTGGCGGAAAAGGCTGTCCGTGAACTTATCGATGAGTTGCTCCGTCAGGACCCCATGGGTGGTGCCATCTCTCCTGTGACCCTTTCTGTTGCTACCTCATGCCTCAATTCACGCATTCGTTCCCGTGGACTCTCAGCCCGTGAAATGTGGTACCAGCGTGACCAGTTCACTAACCACCAAATACCCTTCTCCGATCAACATCTTATTTTGGAGCAGCAGCGTCTTCGCACAGCCAATCACCCTCATAGTGAACATGCTAAGGCCCCTGGTAAGATGCCCCCCCTCGAAACTGCTGTCGAGATTGGCGACCTTGTGTACCTCCATGCTGACCGCAACAAGACACGCAGTCGCAATCGCTACCTAGTTGTCTCCATCGAAGGCGTTTGGTGTAACGTTCGGAAGTTTGTGGGCAACCAACTCAGGAGTACTTCTTATCGCGTGAACTGCTCGGAGTGCTATAAGGTGCCCGCTTCGTCCCACGTTGTCCCTCCCCCATCCTGCAGCCCAGACGCCGAGGATGACACTGAGGACCATGACCCCGTCCCGACACCTAGTCCTCCCGATCCTCCGGACATTCCCAGCAAGCTTTCAACACCTGCTCCGACCGCTCTTGAGGAACCCTGGTCTGTGCCTTATCCACCTGAGGCCCATCTTGAATCGCCCCAACCACCGCCAGTAGTTGTTTCACAGGACACACCCTCCCTTGGACCACGACGCTCTTCGCGCTTGCTTCGTCCTCCCAAGTACCTTGATGACTATGTTACGGACTAATCACCTCGTTCTCCTGTTGGATTGTGTTTTGGCTCGTTTTGTTGTATGTTTATATGGGGCAGAATAATCCCCAGGGCCAGAGGGTAGTCCATCCCTATGACGGCTCTATGTTCCCTTTTGCGGTTGCGTTCCTCGTATCCTGTTTGTGGCTTGACATCCGTCCATTGTTTCTGTGGACCTCAGACATTTTTAACTGTTGACTTTTTATCATGTAGTGTTCTCTGTTTAAGGGATTTCATTCCCCTCTTTCATTTGTTTAAGCGAAAGAAAAGTAGTCGCGCCAGTAGTTGTTATAGCGCCCTCTTGCGAGGGGTTTGTCTTTGTTTACATCGCCATCTTTGTTGTTGCGATCTTCTCCGTCTATAATAAAAGTCCTTGGATAAGCATTCTAATTGGTATTCTGCTGTGGCTACTTTGTGGTGTTGCATCCTCCTCCCACCTTGGCGCAAAATGATATGAAAGTCACACAAATAAGTAATACTGAATTGGCTCTCTTGCAGCTATCTTGCGAGAGAGAGGGCAAGCACTCCCTTTACAAGGGATGCAACTAGCTGAGAGCAGCCCTCATGGGTCTTGGGAAGCCCAGTCGTGAAATAGTTGTGAGAGAGCCCTTTCGCTATCACTCCGAATGTCTTTGCAACAGAGTCTCCTTCGAGCACTAATCAGCCTAGTTTCACAGAACTAAACTAACTTAATAAACAATTGAACTAGATCTGGACTTGTTACAGCTGTACTAATGGTATGTTACTGTTGAACATTTAACTCATACACAAATGTATCCTCAATGTTAAAAAAAAAACATATAAATTAACACAGCTGGTTATACAGGGGAACATTTGCACAAACGCCAAAAAAAAAACTTTGTCAGGGCCAACCATGGATATTCGTGTATTGGTATCAATAAATGGTATTCGTGTATAAAATAGGCCAGTTTTGTCAGTGAGATCTTTAATATTCCAGCCGTCTCTCTCTTACAATTAAAAAGAGGGATTTAGGGTTGAAGTATGCCATATTTTAGTGTTTTTTTTTTAAAGCTGATTTTATATTTTGTTTCAATGGGAAAAGGGAAGGAAAGAGCCATTCTTACCTGAACATCGTGGAGTAATGTAGCCTGTCCGACAGCTGCATTGGTTAGGAGCAATGCACGTCCCTCCATTAAGACATGAAGGATTACACACAGCTGTAAATCATAAAGAAAACATCGGAGGCATTTTAGTCCCTTGAAATTTTCTATAGAACAAATTTTTGATGGAGCGCAGAATAATTTCGTTGGAAAGAAGTGATAATTGGTATCCCCCTGGATTTCGAAATACACGTCTTCCACTGAACCTGGTAAGCTGTCTCATACTTATTATCACAATCAAAGAAATTAGCCTTACTTCAACTTCAACTCTGTATATTCTGGCAACTAATAATTGCTTCCAATTCTGGGTAGGTCTGAATGGACATGCAGCCTTTCTCTTAAAGTTGTTGTGTTCTCATTGTACAACTTCGCGATCTCCCCCATCACAGCCCAACTTCACGCCATGAACAACACAAAATCAACGGCGCGTGAGCTCGTTCAAACCTCCAGTAATTTACGTAGTCTAACCATACTCTCAAAAGAAACTTTTTTGTAGTAGAATACTGGGAACATCAAACAGCTTATGTGATTTAAATCAATGTCACATTATCCAACTTTATAAAAAGGGCTCTGTTTTTAGTTAAATGTGTTATTTATTGAAAATACAGCCAATTACAGTCCATCGGTACGAGTCTTCCCATGTTTTTACTGTGTAGCTGTGTTTTTCTATACCCACTATAGGTCATGTAATCACGTGTAAACATTGGCAGCGCAAGCGATCTTTTGTCAAAGACCAGTCTTATCACTTGGTGTATCTCAACATATGCAAACAATAACAAACCTGTGAAAATTTGAACTTAATTGGTCGTCAAAGTTGCGAGATAATAATGGAAGAAAAAAACACACCTTTGTCGCAAAAAGTTGTGTGCTATCAGATGCTTGATTTCGGGACCTCAGTATCTAATTCCGAAGTCTCAAAATCAAATTTGTGGAAAATTACTTCTTTCACACAATGTCAGTATAAAGCACTTTTCAGTCTCAAATATCCAACTATCGATTGACAAAACTAACTTACGATTACATCTGGGTGGTACGTAGCCTCCATTGCAGTTGTCGCAGTAATTGGGACGGACACAGGTACCTCCATGTAGACAATTCGTACTCCCGAAACACAGGGCTTTGTTCAAAGATAAAGAGTTATAGAGTATGGGTGCATTACTTAATTTGAAAAATATGTCCGAGTCCCCCACACTCGTAAACGGTAGAGGACACTTTCTTTTTAGCGACCCGTTGGTTTTTTTGGCAGCAACTCAGGACTCAATACTAAAGTGTTACGATGTTTGCATGACCCAAAAACCTCATACCAAGACCCAAACACTTTCAGAGGGAGCCATTTCTCACAATGTTTTATACCATCAACCTCTCCCCATTACTCGTCACCAAGTAAGGTTTTATGCCAATAATTATTTTGAGTAATTACCAATAGTGTCCACTGCCTTTAAGATAAGAGTTACAAACGTTTAATCTTGCAGTCTGGTTTTAATAACTTGTCTAGATTTGATGTACTTAGATTTGATGTAAATCCTATGACCTTATTGACAATGCTTCCTGTTAAAACATGTCAAACTGGACCTTCTGGAGAAACGTGGCATGATGCAGCTGTGTGGATGGTCCAGTCATAACAAGAATGAAAAGGTTCTAAACATTACAAAAATTGATCTATTAAAGCTGAATCCTACACAATACTTACGACCACATCTTGGGGGGTCCGTAACCTACATTACAACCGCTGCAATAGTCGGTCCTTTCACAGGTCCCTCCGTTAGGGCAATCCAATTCGCCAAAACATTTTGCTGCATCAAAAGAAAACAACTTGAAACAAGTTATGAATGAATTGTATCTCTAAACTTTACCCATTCAGTTTCCTTGGTGGTTTTTATTATATTATATATTATTTGTCATTAAAGAAAATACAAGAACATGTTTCAAAAATTGTTTGTAAACATATCCACAGGTGTTAAGTTTGATTTATTTTAAGTCTCTCATCAGTCTGTTTTGTGGTAGAATAACGTGTTGAAGAATTAGTCTTTAAAAAGCTTCAAAAAATTTTCAAGCAAACAGGGATTCCCCCCCCCCATTTTCTTTTGTCCAGAATCCTCAGCAAAATATTCAGTCACATGATTTGATCATCATGAATTGTGAATTGAAATAGTCTTTGATGAAACTTTTTCGGTGGGCAAATATTTTTATATGGCCTCAACATTACGAAATATTTTTGTACCTTGTAGAAATGCCTAAAATACCAAACTTTTTGCATTTTACAAGTGCAAATAACCAGTGGAGCCTTACGTGTTTCTAAGTTTTGGTCAAGGGAGAGGAGACTCTTTCAAAGAGTCTTTGCTTGGCAAATAAAACTTTTCCCAATTTTTATCTAGGGACTGTTCACATCGCGCACAGAGGTAAAAGATTTGCCACGATTTTAGGGACACCAAATAATAACTGGAACATTAATTGGCATGTACACTTTGAGAGCAACTGGATAATTATTAGGCCCTATTACATAGCAGAAATACAGCACTTGTAACCCCCAAAAATAATTAACAATTTGATAATTTAAAGTACTCAGCTCACGAACTTCTACGACGGTAAAACTACTCCATCAGCAGTACCATTATCGTAACTGGTAAAATAACAAACTTTCCCATGCAGACCAGCATGTGACTTTAGTGCGTTAAGCCCCAAAGAAATTTCTCCCAATATCCCATCTTTAGAGATAACATAATAATACATAGTCCTACTCACTTTTATTCTGCACGCACGGACGGGAATTAACTGATAAAAGCAAAAGTGATATAGATTTCAAGATTACCGGCGGAGTTAGAATCATTTGGTAAAAGCCTGCCAATAGAGGGCACCATCTACTTTTTCACTTCACTCACTCACGCCCCCCCCCCCCCCCCCCGCGATGACTTGTGGACAGAGGGGGAGGTGTCATGTGTTTCGGTAGTCACGACTGAGCCACTTGCCCGCCCATCCGCCATTCGATCCGCCCTTTTTGGTCGGGTTTACTTTCGTATGTTGTACTAAGCATGGTTCTCCGGATCGGTTCATTCATTGCCGCGCAGGGTCGAAGAGGCTGGGTGCAGGACAAAACCGAAACAAATTTGCATTGAATAAAGTAGGTCACCGTTCTGTATAATGTGAAATCGAGCCCAGCCTCTACTTACATTCTGGTCAGTGTATGAGTGGTGGAGACAGGCCACCTGTTGCTTGGTGAAGGAGGTCGCCATGGGATCACTTTAGGTTGAAAGTGGGTTGCGACCTCGTACTTCCAATAAATCTAAAAAGAGGCCGACGCTCTCACCCCCCCCCCCCCGAAAAAAGCGGTGGTAAAAAAAAGTAGATATATAGATTTGTGGCACACAGCATGTTCCGAAAACTCGCTTTATTTACTGCTACAACAACGCTATGTATCGTGGGACGTGACGCTCCATAAATCGCAATCAATAAGTCAAGGGTCCAAGATTCTAAAATCGTAGCGTTATTGGAAACAAGGCAACAAATAATTCAACAAAGCAAAGCTGTTTACTTTCTTCTTTTTCCAGTCGGATAAACTCTGATATTGGCTTAGACTATTCAAGCCTTTTTAGTCGGATATCTCCTATACCCATGATTATTGTTGAGGAGGATATTATACCAGCCTCTTACGAGCCATTGGTCGAGTATAGCTCGGCGCGGCTATTGACGGTGACTATGGATTTGTTCGTGGAGGTACCTGATTTGTTGAGAAGGGAACAATAATACCACTAATGCCAAACTCATCAGGTTATAAAAATGTTTTTGTCTGATTTGCTCTTTGACAAAGACCTCCTGATTGGTATGCAATGTGGAGACACTTATTATCCGCGAGCACGTGAATTATATCGCGGATACCACATATTTATGCGGATAATAAGTTTACTTTGTATTCCTCCATCGGGATAGATTGACATGGTCTCATACGCCTCTTTATGTTTATATCCTTTATATAATAATGAACTTCATACTTCAATCTTTAGCATAATAATACCCAAAAAGGTAAATACACAAATGAACAACTATCTTGTGACAACCAATTACACCCCGAACACTACCATTTTTCTTACACTAATCAACAGTTTACAAAAAGAACGAAATGAAGAGGAAAAAAAAACCCAGTAAAACAATATGGGCCTACAACACTACATCCACAACTAAACTTTAACATCGATACCAAGAAACATACATTATACCAATAGTTCGCTTCCTTATGGGGAATTACCAAACTATACACCAAAACATCAACAAACAAACAAGGAATTAGTCACACTTAAAAGAAGTTTAAAGGGCATGGACAAAAAGAAACAAATGGCAAAACACAGATATTAAAAAAAAATGGAGACATGCAAATAAAAGGAGAAAGGAGAAAAAAAACAAAGACTCAAAGAAAAAACAATCCAAATAATAAAAGTATAGAATATTATAAATGTTATGAATCTTTGGAGCTTAAGATCCTCATTCATTTTAAATACAATTCCCAATCCAACTATACAAAGTGGTTATAACATCTGTCTCTCCGAATACGCCTCTCTTAATATGTATGCATATTGGTACGTCGTCAACCCAAAACGGAGCTATGGGCGCAGCCACTGCAAGTAGTGGCGGACGTGCGCCATAGCCGATCATTTTGGGGTAGAATTATGATGTCATGCATAAATATTCAGAGAGGCGTATAACACCCACATTATATTGCAAAACATTTGTGTAAAGGCGTCATCATCTAGCGGGGTGCCGCGCGAAGCGCGGCATCCCGCTAGTTAGAATCGTTTGGTAAAAGCCTGCCAGTAGAGGGCGCCATCTACTTTTTCAATTCACTCACTCACGCCCCCGCGCCCCCCCCCCCCCCCCCCCCCCCCCCCGCGATGACTTGTGGACAGCGAGGGGGAGGTGTCATGTGTTTCGGTAGTCACGACTGAGCCACTTCAATGCAAAGCCTACGAAGACACTGGCAAGGCTATGTAAAAGTGGTCTGTAATTTGGTTGGTCAATAATTCTTTTGTTTCTGCAGATCGGCGGAGAGTGTACGGTACAGGAAGAAACTAAGGAACAGATTGCCTTTGGGGTGTACCACTGCTCTTTGCGCAATACTCACGTGGACATTGTGAAGGGTAATGGTTGCCACTTAGGCACTCGCTGCAGTCTTCACATTGACGGCATCTTGATCCACTGGGACAGCTTCCGCTGCCACATGTTCCCGATGGATGTGAACTTGATGTTGAACAGCACGATCTCTTACGCACAACGTTTCTACCACAAAATAATTGATGACAATGTATGGGCAGTTTAATGAAAGAAAACGTACGCTAGGCCTATATACACAAACTTTTTTTTACGGAAGTTACTTGTTTACGGAAATTTTACAAAAAGTCAAAGCGCTGTGCGAGAAACATGTTTAAAGACAACTCCTGTGAATTGCAATAGTATATGAGCATTCCTGACGATGGGGATAGAGTTCCACTGTTTCCACTAGAAAAGGATCCATCCTCCGAGAGATTTTGAACCAATTAGGGAAAACACAGAAGAAGTTTATTACCGGAAGATCGGAGTCCATATCTAACCACATGACATCAACTATTTGTAATATTTTCTGGATCAAAACCCTAAGTGACCTTTTTTAACATAAAAATTATTGTAGGTTCGCAAGAAATTGAAACCACTTTAAGGCGACATCCCCAGAGAAGGACTCGGCCAACGGTGTGTTTTCATCAGATAAACACACGGCTAGTTGCCTGAAGAAAAACGTATTCTAAAAAACCACTGTGTGGGATTGTGTAAGTCCACATGATGTCGTCTCTACCTCATTTTGGACCTCGTTTGTTCGCTCAGGGGCCGGTTTCACAAAGATCTAAAATTAATCGTGACTGCAAATCAATCGTAGTTGCTTAGTAAAGTGTGATGTCACAATACAAATCACTATGGTGATACTGAAAATTGGTCTTGTGATGAACTTTAATGCTTTGTGAAATCGGCCCCTGGTCAACACTTCAAAGTTTCAATTTTGTGATGTACTCGTTTTCGAACAAATAGAGTACTCATGACTCAGTGAGTGGAGTTGCACCCTACATTGTTTTAACATGAAATATTATTGTAGAAAATGGATTATAAACGGGGGAAAGCCAACAATGTCGCTCTACTAAACCAGACACACATGCGCGCACCAACCCCAACCATGACACGCTTCGTCTAAATCTTTGGTTTGACCTAGAAAAATTGCAACATCCATTTTTTTTGCAAAAGTTTCTTGAAGACTTCAGAAACAACATATCATAAAAAAGTAGAAAAAAGGAAGCAGGAAAAATAATATGCATAATTTGCATAAATTAAAAGTTGTCGGTTTCGCCTGTGTTTTTAGTAATGTTTTCTGTTAAATGTTACATTAATATATAATTATAATGTATATAATTACACGCCCTGGTAGTAGTGAAAGGGTATAATATTGTCCACCAAATTTACATGCAAGTGTCTCTTATGACCATCCTGTTTTAGATTACGATAAAAGTGACGTACCGTATAATTCAAAGCACAACAAATTAATGCAATAGTGACTGCCCTTTTAACGTTTTACGCCTTCGACCGGTCACAAGATGTTAGGGAGGTTCCAAACTAATTTACAAAGTTATTATCTCTTACTAGCATGGTCATGCGGGTTCCAGTATATTTTAATTAAATTTAGTTAACGTGTAGCGTGTTACAAATTCAATGCATTATTAAGATCTGGGCCGGGCACCATAAGGCAGGAGATGTTGAGAAGGTTCAAAAGTTTACAACATTGGTACGCGTATAGCCCGGTCATGGGGGTCCCAGTATTTGGGAAATATGCAGTGATTATTTATGCATGTAAAAATGATGTGTTATTAATGATTATATATACATTTCTTCTACTGACAGGGTAAGGAAAAAAACATATTAGTAAAAAATAAGGCAAACGAGGCCGTTCTGAATTAAAGTTTATGCAAAATATGCATAATTATTTCCCCAACCTTCTTTTCCCATTTTTGTATACTTCGTTTGGGAGGGTTTCAGAGACACATGTATGCAAATTTGGCGTGATAACTATATAATTTGACTACTATCATGTCATGCGTATTCTAGAGGGAAAAGGGGCAAAACGAACATTTCTAGTTTATGCAAATTAATATGCATATTTCCCCCTATTTTTTTTCTCTACTTTTTTGGTATGTTGTTCGGGAGGGTTTCAAGAGACATTTGCCGAAAACAAAATTGCTATTGCGGTTTTATCTAGGTCAAGCGATTTTTGTGCATAGATTGACTAGACTACAAGGAGAAGTTATAATCTCTATAAGTGCATCAATAACTGGATCAATGTATAATCGATGATCGGCACTAATGCGAAGATAAAATACATGAAATCGTACCTGTATCTAGTACAAGTATCCCAAAATCCGAGCCATCCACAATCAATAGTATATCTTTCTTGGACATTGTACTGGCAAGGTGATGACCTAAATACACGGATAACAAAAAATATGACAATATGATCTCATACCTTCGTTTACCTTAAAGACAGGTGATGGACACTATTGGTAAGTGTCAAAGACCAGTCCTATCACTTGGTGTATCTAAACATAATGCATAAAATAACAAACCTGTGAAAATTTGAGCTCAATTGGTCGTCGAAGTTGCGAGATATGAATGAAATAAAAAACTCCCTTGTCACGCGAAGTTGTGTGCTTTCAGATGCTTGATTTCAAGACCTCAAATTCTAAACTTGAGGTCTCGAAATCAAATTCGTGGAAAATTACTTCTGTCTCGAAAACTACGTCACTTCAGAGGGAGCCGTTTCTCACAATGTTTTATACTATCAACAGCTCTCCGTTACTTGTAACCAAGTAAGTTTTTATGCTAAAACATATTTCGAGTAATTACCAATAGTGTCTATTGCCTTTAATAATAATAAATAATAATAATAAGACTTGTAATGCGCACGTATCCACCCTGCTGTGTGTTCAAAGCGCAGTAAAAACCAACAACAAACAAAACAAAACAAAGAAAAACAGACACAACAAAATTAGTCCTTGAAAACCTGTGACATAAGATAACCCAATAGCAACTGCACATATTGTATACAATGGTCATTTACTCACTGATGGAATCCTATATAATATACTTGGAAACCACTCTCAACAAACATCTCGGTATATTTTTTTATATGTGAACATGCTTGTATTGCAAGTTATATTACTCGTTACCAAGTGAGGTTTTATGCTGATAATTATTTTGAGTAATTACCAATAGTGTCCACTGCCTTTAAGTAGTTTTTCGTTATCTTAAATAATATTATAATTTTTTGTAATTAATCAGCCATCAAGGTTGGTGTTTGCAAAAACACACAATCTGTTAAATAATAACTTCCAATATTCATATACACATGGTTCTCTGACATAATGGCGTTGTTTCCTACTGACTGTCTCATCGCCGTCTCAATATAGGTTTTCCCGGTACCGCAAATTTCAGCACAAAACATTCGATTCCATAAACACCCATTCAAATTCACTTAAACTAGGATTTCTTATTTATCTGTTCACGACTTCGACAGAAGTTAATTACAGAACTATTAATTAATGTCCGAGACCTCATTGCTCCATCCAGGGACCATGCCAGGGACCGATATCAAACCGGGGTAGGAAGACCAAGAACACGGCCGAGACTGGGGTCGATTTCACAAAAATAGTCCCAACTTTAAGGACAAGGCCTATATAGGACTATTTAGGAGTTATTAAAAACTTAAGGCTAGTCCTTAGTTGGGACGAGTAGGATGAGTAACTATAGTCCCAGCTAGTTTAAAGAATGTTGGTTAAATCCACCAGAGACAAGGAAGTCCGGTCTCAACATTTATACTAGGCTATAAAAACGAAACTTCATGTAAGAATACTCAACTGTGAAAGGGCAAAACTGGTCGCCATCAGGAGTGCCACACAGGCGTAGAAGTTATCCATCGTGCTCGACAGGCAGCAGTAGTTACATCTGTAGAGACAACATCGTAGAAGTAGCTGAAATAAACATTACAACATCAAGAGTTTTTTTTAAAACAAATCACGTCGTGGTTCGGTTTTTTTTTTCTTGGAACATCAGAAGTCAAACTTTTAGCTCTATCTCTGATGAGAGTGTAAATGAAACTTATACCACTGTGCTGTTGTGGCTGTACTTCCTCTACAGTTTGTTTTTTTCCAACTATTATTGTTGTTGAGGTTCGTATTATTATGCAAACAATACAAGTATTTGAATGTTAGCCAGGGAAAAAGTACTTCCGTCAATTTTGTGAGCTCTTGTACAGGTACCTGGGAAAAGTGTACGTGTAAAAATGGTAAAAGCTACTAAGTCCCATTCAAGAACATTCATCCACTAATATTCCCGGGTAAATATTCAACTGTTATTCAAAAGTTATATTTCTATTGTATTTTTCATCTGATGCGAAACGAGCAAAATGCACCATTCTTCCCACGCAAGAAGCCCGATATAAAGGTCCCATTAGCCAGCCTTATATAGTTCGGATTGTTGGCACTTTTCTGCATAATGCAGTCTCAAAGCGATTTCAACAAAGTAATCCATGTTGGTGACGGAAAACTATTGAAAACGTGAACGACGTCATCTCCATATAAGGTGACCTGTTAGCATTTTTAGGTTCCCATTTCCGACCCTATACTTTTGGCTTCGGACCAAGATAAAAACACATAGAAAGAGTGATGTTGACTTTTGTTGATACCATATGTGTAGCATTGGTGGAGATGCGAAGCGAAGCGATTCTACCAGGAAACACAATTGCAACTCAATGGTTACCGGTGAAATGCCATTCACTTGAATACTAACTTGGTAACCATCTGTCGAGTTTTGGTTGTAGCATCCCTAAAGACAGATTTAGTATGTCTATGTCGTAGTCACAATTCAATCAATTTATTTAAATTGTATTTATTTCATCAAAGATTACAAGTATATAAGGAGCATAGGTTAACAAAAACAATATTTCAATCCTTGAAATATTATTTATTCCCCTGAAATCATTCTGTTACATTGTGAAGCACCATTGGTACCAACTAACAAAATCCTATGATTCACAGCACGCCACTTACGCCCTACATGTGGGCGTCAATCTGGGGGGGGGGGGACAATTTTGTGTTTTTCTTCGACTCGAATTATTATGACTCGACGTAGCTGGATCACTGCATTAAGTTGATAGGGGTGTTTTTGCAGAATTTGTGTATGATATGCCAAAAATGCAATTATTTTTTTAAGACTACATAACATTATCACACAAAATATTGGTAAAGGTTGTAAAATGATGTATACATGAGATCTTGACAAATCAAGTTTTTGTGCCATGATGAATTTTCTGATCATGATAGTGAATAATTATTCTTTTTAGCTGCAAAAACGTTACCCTCCTCCCGATGGCTGACGGTCTCTCGGGAGGAGGCTTACGTTATTGCAATCTGTATTTCTTGATGATGTTTGTAAAACATTCTACTTTGAATGTAGTTTAATTGATTTCAATGAAATTTATTTTATTCTTTATAACTGTAAGGTTTTTTTAAAACTTAAACCTCCTGCTTGTAGATTTTTGTCCCCTGCAGTACAGTAGGCCTACCCAAACAAGGGACGTATGTTTACATGTGTATGTGCGTGTCGTGTGTGAATGCTCGCTAAAAAAATCGCACGCAGTAAAGGTGACAGACGGCCGGCGCCCTTAACAAGGGACCCGCGTTTGCAGCGCTCGTGTGAAAGGGGCTATAGTAGTCATAACATTTACGGCGGGGGGGGGGGGGGGGGGGTCCGGGGAAATTTGAGGCCGTGTAGACGCTCACTGGTGCAAATATAGTGAGTCTGAGGGGTGTTGGAATTAAAGGCCGATTTCAAGCTATGTTGCACAATTTTATCCATGAAGCTCTCCAACTACATGTTCAATTATGGCTCCCCCAACTACACGTTCAATAATTGCTCACCCACGCGTGAGTTGCACGGGTTTTTTTTTGTGTTTTTTTTACTTTCACCCATCTCGCTAATGTGTGTACTTTTTAGTATTTCGAAAAAGTCAAGAGATGGTTACCTTGTGTCGGGGTGGCCGAGTGGACTCGAAATCCAATGGAGTTACACCCGAGCAGGTTCGAATCCTATCCACGACGGTAGTCATTTTGTATTCATCGTCTGTAGAGTAAAGAGATGATAAAGTAAAAATGTCCAGTAACTCTCGGCTGGGCGTTGTGGCGTGCGCCTGTAATCCAGTTACCTTGGAAGCCGGGGTTGGTTGGATCGCTTGAGTTCGGGAGCCCTGTGTGACCTTCGTCTATGACGATCGGGTGTCCACGTTAAGCTCAGCACCGACATGGTTAGCTCGACGGAGGTTGGGCTGACCAGGTTGACTGAGGAGGGACGTACCGGCTCAGGGCGGAGACGCAGCAGGCAAAAGTCCCCGTGTGGAGCAGTAATGGAATTGCACTCGAGAATAGATGACGTCACACAGCCCAGACAATATGGCGAAACCCAATTCTTTTTTGCCATCAGGTCATTTCTAATATGATCGGTGCTAACAATGGCTCGCGTACAGACTTCTTGTGTGACACTTAATTTTTATTGCGGGGGCTGTGAAAGAAAGAAAAAGAGGCGACTCAGTTTACAGTTTTGTTTACATTACCATGCACTTAGCCTACAATGTCATTTGGTGTAAATGACAAGCTGCTTGGAAAATGAGTTTCGTTCAGAGTAAAAGGTGCACTGTTGGGCGCATGGCCTTTTTCAAAATTCGCGCGGTGTGCCATTTTTTACGTAGAAAACTTGTTGTCCTTGATTCAAAAATTTGCTCAGGACAGCACGGGCCGGATTTAAAACACCACTTTTGTTTATGTTCATATTGATGGTTAATGGTCAGGGTCAGTGTTGAACTAACGATAAGGGTATGAATTGACATAGGGTTAGAATTAGCGTTAGGATTTGGGATTATGATTTTACATTGCAATAAGCGTCAGGTTCAAACCCAGGTTAGCTGTTAGATGGGCACAGTTAGAGTGAAAGTAAAGGGTTGTTATGGTCAAGGTAAACTCAGGGTCAGGTCTTAGATCTTAAATTAACTATCTTGCAGATGCGTCGTGCAGACCAACTCTCGTTATGATAGGACTATCAAACATTCCAAACCGGCATCACGTAAACCTACGACACACATAGGTAGATAAATCACGCATGCTTTGCCCATCACATTAGACTTGTGGACAAGTCGTTAGATTTCTGTACGACTGTCTCCGCGATTCCCGCGACACTGGCGATGTTCTCGAGAGACTACTGGCTCCGGTGAGACTACTGCTCCCGCGCGGTGCAGTCTACGGGGGGGGGGGGGGGGGGGGGGTAGTCGTCAGCCAGCAGCTTCGCGTGAGAGAGAAGTCAACAATCTCGCGAGAGCAGTGTTAATCGCGGATACCTGATCATTACGCCCACCACCACGACTCGACTAAACGACTTGATCACAAGTCTTTCATCACATTGATACACAGTGCCAAGCATTCAACAAAATAATAGTCTATTTATGTTAAGTGTTGCATGAAACGCTGTTGGCTATGTACTTCATGTATGGTGATCGTTTGTAACAGCCGTTGGGGTTACTGATTAAACCATTGCAATAAACAGCAGGGTTGGTATTCACTGTACAAACATTATGTGAATGTCCAATATCCAATATCAAACTAACTTAACTGTTGAGTTTGAATGGCTGTTGAATTTGAGTATTGACATGTCACCTTCCTAACTGCTTAACCTCTGTAAACAACCCAGGACTTGGTAGTTGCAACAACATAAACATTTTTTTGAGTAATAATTACTAATAGTGTCCAGTGCCTTTAAAGACCCTGGACACTATTGGTAATTGTCAAAGACCAGTCTTCTCACTTGGTGTGTCTCAACATATGCATAAAATAACAAACCTGTGACAATTTTAACTCAATCGGTCATCGAAATTGCGAAAGAAAAAATACCCATGTCACACGAAGTTGTGTGCGTTTAGATAGTTGATTTCGAGACCTCGTTCTAAGCTTGAGGTCTCGAAATCAAATTCTTGGAAAATTACTTCTTTCTCGAAAACTATGGCACTTCAGAGGGAGCCATTTCTCACAATGTTTTATATCATCAACCCCCCCCCCCCCCCATTACTCATCACCATAAAAGGTTTTACACTAATAATTATTTTGAGTAATTACCAATAGTGTTCACTGCCTTTAAAGAACAAAAACGCTTGACAGATTCCTGTCAGTAAATGAGAAACTCATGTAATCATAACCAGTACACGCATGACAGAGTATATTGGACTGGAACTTTTGTTTAAACACAAGTGTTGTGTACGATATACAAACTGTAATTATATGAAATTAATATAGATGGCTTCACTGAATTCAAACCACGGTCAAAGGTCACAACTTGACGCGTGTTTAGTGGAAGCGTGTCGTTACAAACGGTTTTCAATTTCAGAACATATCACGTTCCATTGAACATGTCTCATTATATCAGCTTCTATCGTCGTCTGGTGACTGCTCATTAATCCGCAGGCGTTTTCATTCCAAAAGTCAAGACACATGTATTACTGGCGTACGACACAACTTCGACGACCAATGTTGAGTCCTAATTTTCACAGTTTTTTTTATGCATTGTGTTGAGATACACCGAGAAGACGGGTTTTTGACAATTACCAAAGTTGTCCAGTGTCTTTAAAGGGTCTTTACTATGAACATTAAAGGCATTAAAAACGTACGTGGTAAGAAGTACATAAGCTTTTGATAATGCATTTTAAGAAACATAAAAAGATATCAGTTATCCCCCAAAAATTGAATACCGCGCTTACCGCGCGCGTCTTAAGTTGTGCATACTTGTACAAAGATTATTCTTCATGTGTGCACAATACACAGGTTAAATGACCTACTTGAGCAAAAATGGCAAGTCGTGATATTTGCTGAATTTCATTTGAAATGTTTTCAATCAATAAGGAAATCGAGTCATATGACTATAAATGGATTTTAATTGTGTAAACAACAAAACACAATAATTTCGAATACCCTTATCCAGTGCTTTTTTGAAAGATTCGCGAAAAACTCTGCTTGCGTCATCACACATGTTACGTCAAAGTTACGAAGGCCCATTAGCGCCAGTAAAATATAAGTTTCAAATCCGTTATTACGGATTCGCAATCCGTTATTACGGATTAGTAATCCGTTATTACGGATTAGTAATCCGTTATTACGGATTAGTAATCCGTTATTACGGATTTGTAATACGAAATTACGGATTCCCTCGAGGATCTACCGAGGGCGCTATGTGCTGGTTACTCAGCCTAGAGTACAGTGGTTTGATTGACAAGAGCTATCGTCTGGCGTCCGCCATTTTGTGGAGTCAAAGATTTGACACCACCAAATGACGAACAGTTTTACTTCACGTAGTATAGAGAAAATCACACAAATGGCATTGTGTGCGGTCATTACATTATACTTTAAAAACATCTTTCCAACCACTTAAATTTACTTCATAAGAAGTACTTTTTGTCGCCCAAATCGCCAAATCTAGGGCAATGTGTACTGTTGTTAGGGACCGATTTCTACAACGTTACATGTTAAATATTAAATGTTCAACAAAAATAATAATGAAACAACTGTTTAAGACTTCATCATGGTTTGTTGGACTTGAAATCATAATTTTTCTGTTAAGCAAAGTACGGAAACTAACGGGCGTTTTCGGAAATTTAAAGGGTATGCATGGATACATGTAGATATATCATGACAAAAAATGCGTTACGCTGGATACTCGACTTGATGTTAAAACTACTCAGATACAATCAATGTCAATTTTGCCAACCAAGTGATGTTTAGTTTGATTTTGGGGGCTTGTATGATGCAACCAGTTTTCCTACGAAGTTGTCCTTTTAATTATTTCCCTCTGGGGACTACTGTCTTCTAATCATTGTTCTTAGGACAGTTATATAAACGAAGACCTTCTGTGAAGCCTCTTCATTACACTAAACTCCGTCGGGATCTAAGATTCCTAAATAAAAGACGGCGGACAATTCCCTGTCCAAATCGCGAATCCGTAATAACGGATTATTACGAATCCGTAATAACGGATTATTACGAATCCGTAATAATGGATTACTAATCCGTAATAACGGATTGCTAATCCGTAATAACGGATTGCTAATCCGTAATAACGGATTGCTAATCCGTAATAACGGATTGCGAATCCGTAATAACGGCTTTGAAATTTATTTTTTACTGGCGCTAATGGGCTTCCGTACAAAGTTGCAGGGAGCTCCAGTTTGTATAGCCGCTTTGCTGCAGCATGGAGGTATAACAAAGCAGCTCCCAAGCATGACGTCAAAGCATTGTCATTTTGAATCACGCCGTCAACGGCAGAAGTGTTTTTAGTTTTTCAAAACCTTAAAGTTGGGGTCTGATTTTTTATTCGATAATTACGAAAACTTCAGAAGTGTACAAAATATCAAAATTACGTTTAAATGGTAAAAAACACGTTAAAAACAGGATTAAATAGCATTCCCGTCAACAACAAATTCGCTCAAGTACCCGTTTAATGTATACAACTATACATGATGAAAACAGTCGAACGGTTCCCAAAACAAAATATATTTATTGCCTTTTAACCAGCATTTATATCGGCATAATCATGTCAATGCGATAATACAGGTCTTTTGGAAGTGCATTTCGTATAGAAATGATACTCTTTGCAAAGTTGATCTAGCGTACGTAACAAGAGCCTTGATCTAAGCATGCAGACTACTACTCAACGAATTGATAAGAAGCTTAGCTATCAGGTGTCATCAACTTCACACATTATTTGTTGCTGCACACACTATATTTGTCTATGTATCTTATAGGCCTACCTTTTGACTGATATATCACACATGATATCACCTTCGTCGTAAACTCACTTCAGCAACAACTGCAGACAGTAATCATGGTTTCAATATCAATGGCCACCACTTCTCTGCCTCCCGGCCTCGCTTTGGTTTCACTGAATGGCAAAACAATATGGCATTATGGTTAACAAAGGTCAATAAACTTTTAGTATTACCCATGCCGTATGGGGGGATACTGTCCTACATTCATACGTAATTAGAACAATACAATAATGATTAAAAAAAAATTCTACTTGGAGGGCGACCACGCGTGATGATTATTTCTCTATGTATTGCAATTTACCTCTATTATTCGCCATCTATTACATGGTTTGCAATCTAAATAGTGTACTGAGCCATACAATGTGTACGTGCAGCATTATTAGTTTATTGATACCCGCCGTCACCAGCTTACCGTCAGTATTTTAATCAGATCAGAAGGAAAAACTGCTTAAAAAGAAAAAGATTAAACAATCGTTCCAAATAGTGAAGGTGTAATCAAGACTCACATAATACAATTTATTCAGATGTAGATTTCAAAATATCTAAATCGTGTAAATTTTTAGGGGTTTTAATGACAGATTTGTGGTTTTTTAAAGGAATATTTTCCATAAAACCCTATATATAAACCGTTTGAACTATAGGCAATTTTAAAAAGACGGTAAAACACAATTGTCTCGAACATGACAGATTTGAAGGAATAAAAAAATATTTAAAAACAACAAATCATGTGTATACATAGTTACCCATACAAGACGCCTGTTCTCAATGTCTATCTGATATTTTGTATGTACTGTAAGTAATTTATCAGATGCTAAATTTGAATCGGAGATATAAAGAATTAAAAAGAAACCAAATAGATACTTAAATTATCATGCAGTTTAATTTCCCCCAAATGATTTTTTTAAGAGGCTATAATGAGTTCTTTATGTGATTTAAATTCTGTGCAACATTGCGGTATCGTCAATATAATGGTGTTGTCGCTTAATTGTTCTATTTAAAGGCACTGGACACTATTAGTAATTATTTAACAAATAATTGTTATCATAAAAACTTATCTTGACAACAAACAACGGAGAGCTGTTTGTAGTATAAACATTGAGAGGAACGGCTCCTTCTGAAAGTTACGTAAGATATTGAGAAAGAAGTAGTTTCAGTAATGTCTAAAATAATGAAAGTCTTCAGTCCTGAAGCCTTTTATTATGCAACAAGATTGTGTTTTTCTGTCAATATTATCGTGATGAAACTTTGAATTTAAATTTTCACAGATTTCTTTTTTATGTTTTTTGTTGGTATACAACAAGTGATAATACTGGTCTTTGACAACTACTAAACGTGTCCAGGGGTCGATTTCACAAAGAAATAGGACTAGTCCTAACAAGACTAGTCCTAGGAGATATACGAATTGCATGGATAGTCCTTAGTTAGGACGAGTAACTGGTCCTAACTCGAGATAAGACTAGCCCTAACTCTTTGTGAAATCCACCCCAGTGCCTTTAATTGTTGTTATTAACACCAATATGGTGGACGAGATGTTGTTATTCCCTTTAATAGTTTCCCGCGGTTTTCATTATGCGCCAAACGACGGGACTTGTCAGGAGGGAAGCGTTCCAACTATGTCATTATCCACACATAGAGGTCACGACCACATCACTGGTACCCACAAACAAAATCACAGATGCAAGGAGATGCTGCAGTCCACTGGGAGCAGCTAGTGATGCTGTCTGTATATAGGCGCTCAGTATTCCAGATGCGCTCTACCCATAAATCGATATTATATGCCTATTTTTGTTACTGCTGAGCGATGATTTTAGCTCATATTTAACCGCTGGATATGCTGCAGGACTGAGCACTGAATCTTTAAACGTAAGTATAATTTATTTAAGATATTCAGGGTTGTGATTGAGGTTTTTACATCAAACAGAGATGGATGCGTTTGTTCAATAATTAAGGGGGTGATCCACACTGAAGTGATTGTACGTGATTGTATACTGTATCGAATGCAATTAGCACTGGTGAATAGTAATTAATGCAATTGAATTTTTAAACTGTAACAGAAACCATTTACACGGTGTTATGAGGCCGATCATTTTGATAATGACGAAGGGTGTTTTAATTCGTATCTCTTGGGAGGTTTTAACTACCATACGGTAATATTTGTGACATTCTTAAAAAGATTAAATGATCCTTTTCCCTCGCATGGTAAGATAATCAAATATATGAATTCCGCATTGCAATATAACATACGCCTAGACGCCTGAAGGTATGGAAGTAGGGTAGATATACATTAGTCTAAATAGGCCATTATGTATAAGAGGGTCCACTCGGCTTAATGTGTGTATGCGGATAGTAGGACTATAATGTGCGGCTACCAAATAGTACTTGTCATTGTGGTATAATCGTGTTGCAAGTTTTGGGTAGTTTGTCAATCATTATGCAAATTAATGGCATTTCTTGTATATTTTGTACAATAAACGATACTTTAGATCATAACTGTCTTTATAACAAATTTAATGAAAAATACTGTATTGTCGATTTTATTCAGAGCTATGCATTGGAGTCGAAATATTATTTAAATTGTTAGTAAATGTTTAGGTCTAAACCAAAATAAGCCTCTTTCTATGAAGATTTTTATGTTTGTTTTTTTTTGGTTTTTTTCTCGTTTGAATAATTACCAATCATTGTGTGTATTTATTCCTACGTTGCTTATCCTCACGACGGGCATGTAATAATATTAATGTAATTATATATGTTGTCATAATTTATCACATCAAGAAACAAACTCTAGTGATTTTTTTTCTTTTTTCGTTGTACAATTTCGCGTTACAGCAAGATTTTATTCAAGTTTAGTGGTTGTACATAATCCGTTGCAGCATCGCATTAGTCTTGATCCATTTCAATATAGTCAGACTCTTCTTATCAAACTAACTAAGATTATCTGCATATTTACGTTATTCGGCAGAATTTTACAGAATTGAGCCAAAACAATCACACGCTTTTTAACAAGAATAAAATTAATTAAAAATGGGAAATAAAATAACCATACCAACTTACTCTGTATGAAGCACTGCAGCTATTGATAATGTTTTGAGAGAAACGATTCCCTTTAAAGGAATAATGGTTTTAGAGAGACGGATCAAAAACATTTCAGTCTGAGAAATGTTTCTGCGTGAAACGGTTCCCAAATTGTGTGTTTCATTGCGGGTTATTTTCCATGCGTATCGTGTAAGACATAACCGCCCATGATTTTCCACGATATCACAAAAAGTTAACAATTAAATTAAATTGTCACGGGTTAGCTTTTTGTATAACTACATTTTTATAGGATTAAAACAATCGAACATGATCCTAACCCCCCCCCCCTCCCCAAAATATGTAATACTTTGCCTTTAAAAACCATGTACACTATTTGTCAGATCGAGATACACACATATTCACAGATTCACACATAACTTTCATGGGTTCAAAGTTAGTAAAAGTAGAAAGGTTTCCTTAAAATACTTTAAAAAAATATGTAAAAGAGTTACTTTTTATTACGCGTGATAAGAACTCGATGTTTGAAAAACAGAAAACATTATAAGGTCTCGTTTCACTATTTGAGCTAAAACTTTCACAGATTTATTGTTTATGCATAATGTTGAATCACACAAAATGTGGACATTGATTTTGAGCTGCTGTATCACAACCAGGGGTTCACCTAAAGGTTCGGATACCAGTATAAACCAAAGGAAAACCGACTGCGGTGTAAAATTTATGCGAATGGAAAGTAAATAGTTCAGATAATTTGTTTTAAAAGGTGATGCAAAAAATGCTTACAATTGATTACATCTGTTTTTTTCTTTTACCGAAAACTAAACAAACCTTAATATTATTATTTGATACTTCTTTTTGGTAGGTTTGATTACAACAAAAACTTTAAAATTGCAAATGGTTTCAAAATTGATGACCACTTTTAACGTCACAGTGACGTCACAGTGTTGTGGCCACCGTAGACAGAGCTTTCTCTCAAATAAATAAATCTGCCTAACATAAAATAGTTGGTTAAACCCCATTGGGTATATGCCAATGCGTCTGCCTGCCATGTCTGGATATCACTATGAATAATAGCAATGTAGCGTAAAATAATTAAGTTTCGTTTTCACACCTCGAAAAGGAAGAGGGGATAAGGCTACCATCGGCAAGAGACAGTTATACTTCGCATTATGCACGCCAAATTCATGTGACAACTCTACTTCTAACAGGGCGTGTGAGTGGATATATCGAGGCAAAAGCAGCCCTTTTTATTGATGCAAATTATGCATATTATTTTTCCCCTATATAGGCCTACTTCCTTTTTCTACTTTTTTTTATTGTTTGGTGGGTTTCAAGAGACAGTTGCAACACAAAACATTTCTGTTCGATGTTGCCTATAGGTCATCAAATCACAGATTTATCAAAGACTATCTTGTCAACGTGAAATTCGTGATCAATTTACGTCTCTTTATTTTACTTTAATTTTTAGAATTGCATTAGGATCAACCGTTGGGTTTCTGAGCAAGGCACACGTCGGCGCAATGGCTTCCTATAAACAACGGCAGGCAAATATTGACAATTTCTTCAAGGGCGGTGCACAGAGATCGCGTCCCGTTATCCGCAACCAGTACTCCGGTGGTCATGGCATGCCTATGGGTGCATATAGGGGTACATCAGTATCATCCGCCCCGTACCCTAGCCGCGACGCTACCTGCAACCTCTACGTCTGTATGCGGGCAGTGTCTGTCTGTGTGTTGGTGTGCGGCGCTCTGATGCTTGCCTGTGGATTATTTCTGTACCCTGGTACCTTCCTGCTCGGGCTGTGCATACCTGGTGGAATTATGATCGTGATTGTGCTCTTAGTCTGGTGCATTATGTATGTGTGGGGAGGAACATACTGTAAGAGTGAGGGCAGCAATGATGGATGTAGGGGTACGAGTTACCGCCCGGCTGCGACCAGTGGGGACGAGGTGACAGTGGATGTACAATTGTCGCAATCTGCGCCTGGGGATGTGATGTGTTCGTATGGCCCGGATACGAGAATAACTGAGTCAAACTCGGTGGCACCACCTCCTATATATAACCCAGTGTGAGTATACAAGATTTTCAGTTTTAAAGGCACTGGACACATTTGGATAGTCATTGTCAAAGATCAGTACATTCTCACCTGGTGATATCCCAACATGCATAAAATAACAAATAATTTATGTGAACATTTGTACTCACTCAATTGGTCATCGAAGTTGCAAGAGAATAATGAGAAATAACACCATTGTTGACAAAAACCCTTGTGCTTTCAAATGCAAACTAAAAAAACTTCAGACCTGAAGACTTTATGACTGAAGTTAGAAGTTACTTCTTTCTCAAGGGAGCTGTTTCTCACCATGTTTTATACTATATAGCATTCAGCTCTCCTAAAGTAAGATTTTATGCTAATTATTTTGAGTAGTAACCAATAGTGTCCGACGCCTTTAACATAACATGTTACAGCCTCCCACTTCAATTTTCTGAACATTGTTTGCAACAATCCTTAGTCCTGATGGGAGCCACGAAACCACAATGGACCCAAACTCATAGAGCTAGTTAAGCGCAAATAAGTAAAGCTAAGCACAACACTTATGAGTACTAGACTTTGGTTGCCATCCCTATCATGTCCCGTGTATCCTGCTAATTTTTGCTTACGGCAAACTTGTGGGCAGTATTTTCTGCTTAAAGGAACACGTTGCCTTGGATCGGACGAGTTGGTCAAAACAAAAGCGTTTGTAACCGTTTATAAAATGCAAATGGTTGGAAAGATGTTTTAAAAGTAGAATACAATGATCCACACAAGTTTGCCTCGAAATTGCGTGGTTTTCCTTCTACTGTGCGAACTAACATGGTCGGCCATTTATGGGAGTCAAAATTTTGACCCCCATAAATGGCCGACGTGTTAGTCGACAAGGTAAAAGGAAAACCACGCAATTTCGAGGCATGTTTGTGTGGATCATTGTATTCTACTTTTACAACATCTTTCTACCCATATGCATTTTATAAAAAACGGTTACAAACGCTTTTCAAAGACCAACTCGACCGATCCAAGGCAACGTGTTCCTTTAAAAGCAGCTTCATGATTTTTGGCTTTGGTTATTATGAGAGTGTGTATCGTGGATCAAAACTATGGCATAAAAAAACCAAGAATTGTAAAACTACAGCTGAAAAGGTTTTGGGCTTCACCTAATTCTTTCTACAAAAAAAACTTATGAGGTGCAGCTAATTCCTTAAAATTGTAAGATTTCTTTGTTTTCTTCCGTACTAATTCTGCACCCAGGAAGATCTGACTGTGTACGTGATTATGTCATGCTACTTTAATTCTCGTCTCTTTTGGACTTCCTTGTTTTGCACAATCTGTGTCATTTAGGCTTATGGACATTGTTTTAAAATGAATTTTGAAGGTGACAGTGGGTGCTTATAGGTACACTTTATACACGCCTATAATGCTCATCATGTGAGTATTAAATAGGTATACATTTTCTAACCGGTGACCTTAGAACAAAAGAGGACAGTGGGGTTCACGGTTCGGGAAATGTCCACAGTTGGAAAACGTGCACATCTTCTAACTATTAAACTCTATTTGAACAGCCATATTATATATTTGCCATTATTATAGGAACGTGAGTGGTTCATTTCCTGTGAGTGGTAGAAACAGCACTCATTCACCATCTACTCCGCCACCACCCTACAATGAGGTCACGTTCTAAATCAGCATCAAGAAACACCTACTAGAGAATATTTCACCATGGTACCACAGTATCAGAGCGTGACATTGATAACTGACATCATGTATTTGTAAGCAACTCTTCCTTTCTGGAGAAGATCAGATATCGATGACGTCACTGTTCCCAACAGCTGCTGGTTAGGCCAATTAAAGCAATCGAATTGTGGTATTGCCACAATGGAGTGGTAACCAGTGTTCTCAAACTGGAACAGCACATACGTATCGATACGTTGTACTGGATGGATACGTGCTTAAAGTGGAGTAACCAGACTGAAATTTGGTGCGAACAAAGAAGAGATAAAAATGGCGACGCCATCCTGAGCTTGATCATCTTGAGGCATTGTTGTCGTTTGTGAACAGATTTTACGGCGCTGTTAGCTTTTATGAGATACAGTTTTTATGACGCACACAATGAGGCCTAACTGAACAGAGTAAGTTCTAATAAAGTTGTGAAGGATGCAGGGACAAATTTTAAATGTAAAATGTCGGTGTAATGTGCAATTTAACAAGCTTAGGCCTAGAAGGCTTTTCACCAAAAAGTGCATGGTTTGTTTGTTAAAGTAATAACATCATAGTTCTTATACAATTGTATGTTTATTGCATAAAGCTACTTGATAGATATAGGCATACAAACGTTTAGTAACAGTTAATGATTTGGTAAATTAGTTTAACTAAATTATACTGAAAATGGCCACCATTTTCTATTTTGCTGTCCACACATAAATGTGAGGAGAACAAAATTGAAATTATTTTGCAATCGTAGTCGAATATTTCAAGGAACATCAAACCCTTTGACCAGGGCCGGGATGTCGGTTCCCAGGGCAATAGACACGTGGCTCCCACGTGATTTTGAACAGCTCTCAGCATGCAGGAGCTCTCTGAGATTCAGTAGGATTCAGGGTTGGTACTACTTCTGCTTTGGTTGGTAAACGAACTTTCTATCGCAACTACACAGCCCGAGTTTTTGCCAACCGAGTTTGGAAAATGAAAAGCCATAAATAAAAAACAAAAACAGAAGGCCAAACCATATACTAATGTCACACATCAGCTATTAAAAAAAGTAGCGTTAATTTTGTGAAGCAGAGCAACCAATGGGAGGCATTTTATTTCATTGTAAGTCTGCAACATTCATCTGTTAACACAATTGGATATTTTGCTAACATTCGGCGGTCCATGACAACGTGCGTTTTGGTTTACCAACAATGGAAAATGTCCATACGTTATTTGACCGCCATGTTATTCTTAGACAAAAAAAAAAATCCTATCTCGAGTTAGGATGGGTTCAATGCGTCCTGACGTCCTAAGTCCTAAGATTAAAGTCAGGAAGTGCATGGTGAAATCGACGACTGATCCCCATTTTGTTAATATTACGTTCCTGTTTACAAATTCAAATTTTGTGTAATCAATTATTTTGTATAATAATGATACTCGGTTCTTATATAGCGCTTTGTCACACTCTTACACTGAATAAGAAATTGTCATTACGTGGTTTAATTTTACAGTCAATTTGTCACACCCAATCGAAAGATAAGTCAATTTGTCACGCAATCGAAAGATTAGTCAACACATAATTTTGTATAGGCTAGTCAATGATGACTAAGTAATATGCCTGTTATATCGTCTTTCAATTGGCTTAATTTTACAATTTTTTCTAAAGATACCTAGTAAAGTGCAAAATTCAAGAAAATTAATAAGTCCTACATGAAAGAGTATTAGTCTTTTAATTAGTCCTACAACTCAAATAATCAGTCTTCCCGGACACTTCTAAATTCATCACTGTTATTGATGTCCAACAACATTCAATGTTATGGTAAAAACATTCGTTGCACTAGTGAAACTGTTTTACAACAATCACAACTTCATCAAAAATAACAGATGTAGACGGTCTGTATATCATGTTTACCCTATACAATCTGGTAGGCCGCCTAGAAGCATCAGAATATCCCATATTTTAGGGCAAACCTAGCTACATTGAGACGACAAAACCTCTGAGACAACTCGACCGACCGTGACGAGTTGACTTTGACATTGAGATGTCACGTTACATGCACGTTGTCCATTCTCTCACCAAAAACTCGAAATAAAAACATGATAATTGCCGTACTTACCGGGTGTCATTCTTGGTCCTACACAGTCCCCCACTATCTATACATGTAGACACATTCAATAATCATGAATGGAACATACAAGTAAGAGTTTGTCCGTAGTTATTTGAGCCGCGAGCCACAAGACGAACTGACTGGAAAAGCGTGCGAACTTCACTAATTTAAGATTGGTCACATTTGCGCGGCGCACAGAGTGGCAAATGAACGGCCGCTTATAGGTGGGTTCGCCCCACCAATGTTATGACATCATGTACATAAAGAGTCTAAATTTATTATGAAGGAACGAATGAGAGGTTTTCACTTGGCCAGCTTGTCTTGCAAGATGGAGACTTCTCATTTTTGTCTTTATAGGGTTCAGTGTTGATCCCAGTCTTTTACGAGTATAGGCCTACAATTGGCAATAAAAGTATGCCTAGGCCATATCAATTAGTCAATTCAAAATGGTTCAGTCAACAGTTTATCAATTAGTCAAACAAAAAGTAAGTTTTTAACAACATTGTAATTAGTCATTGCAAAAGACAAGTAAGTCCGGAACGTTTAAAAAATGTCTTCAATAGTCTTTGTGATAACGTTTGACTATCTTTTGTACAAATTAACGTAGTAATTTTTTCAGTGAAGGGACGCATCAAAGCGTTTATTTCCCTGAAAAATGCGGAATTACGATTTGAAGTTTATGAGACCTATTCCTATAAAGAAACGTCGAATGGTTTACAAGGTGCTGTGGCGCAGTATTCAGCCAATCAAACCAGAAAAACTGGGGCGAACCCCGAAATTTTCGATTAAGTGCAATGGGTTATTTTACGTGCGTATACAACACACGGGACCAACGGCTTTACGTCCCATCCGAAGGACGTGGCATCATGGTAAAGAGTCTAATTGCTTAAGGACACAGGGGATGAGTTCAAAAAGAGTTAGGACTAGTCTTATCTCGAGTTAGGACCAGCTACTCGTCCTAACTTAGGACTATCCATGCAATTTGTATATCTCCTAGGACTAGTCCTAAGTATAGGACTAGTCCTAATGGACTAGTCCTAACTCTTTGTGAAATTAACCCCTGGTGTCACAACTGGGACTCGAACACACACTCTGCTGATCATCAGAAACACCAGAGTTTGAATCCGGAGCGGTTAACCTCTGTGTGGGGGCCATACGGGCCACAGTATATCACAGTATTAAATCAAGAAATCTCAAACTATATTTAACGTTCAAGTGTGCATGTATTAGTCGTAAAGGGTAGTTACGTCAACGTTAGAGTCTGTCGTAAAAGTTTACTTGGTGATCTTACTGTTCAATTTCATTGTTCTTGATGCCTTGCATAGAAATACCGCAGTTTACAAAAGCAAACTAATGTAGGGTAGGCCTAAATCGGAAATATTAGTAATAACATAATGCACAGTTGATAAGACCCGATTAAATATTGTGGCTGCTTAATTATTGTTGTAAAGTTAACATGGATGTGATCCCTGTGGCTACACAGCCGCTACGGGTTGCTGACACCACTGAATAAAAGATATTGACAAAATAGAGAGACCTCCAACAAAAAAAAGGGCTAGATAGCTTAGAGCGCCAGCACCTTAATATGGAGCTCCGGGGCTCGATTTCACACACAAAAAAACATGGTGATTCGCATTGTAACATCACACTTACCTAGCAACTAGAATTGATTTGAAGTGAAGATCAATCTTGAGTCTTTGTGAAACTGATCCCTGGTCGCAGCTCGAGTCATTTTTCATCGTTCCATCCAAAATTATTTCAAATTACCTAGTCAGATTCCCTTGTGGGTAATAATTTATTACGTTTTTTTTTATCCATTTTGTTTCCATCATAATAATTGAATCATGTGGCTCCATGAATGAATGTACTAACATCTCAGTTTGGATCATTTGTTAATAATTATACTATTTATATATCACCCGATGATATTCACATTCACACTTTGTGTGACATAATGTATAAAGTGAACTAAAAGCTTCACTCCAAAATCCACCGTTGGAGGGTAAAATGTCACAGTGTTAAATAATAGCAACACATATTTTTAAAGGTATTTAAATAACTGAATGTAGCTTATATGCCTAATAGACTTGATCTAGAACAACAGTAAAAAAACAATTTGTTAATATTTTATTTAGGAGAAAGTATATATATAACATTGGATGTATCCTCTAGTTTTCAATAAACAAACCGTAAAATAATCTTGTGGAAAACATTGCCGTTTTATTAAACACCACGAATTAAATGATTTATGTTTTGTTCAGGGATTGTGTGCAAGACATTGGTCTGATTGATACAAATAAAGCGGGATTCGAACCAACGACCTCTAGATTGATGTGCCGGTGCTCTGCCAACTGAGCTATCCATGGGCCTTTGTTTTTGATCTCCCTATTTGGCCAATATCTTTGTTCAAATATTGGCAAAGTAGGGACCGCCAACAACACAGAGCAAGATGTAGCTCAGTTTGTAGAGCACAGGTGTGGCGGTTTCAGTCTTCAGCCATGTTCAGTTTTCCGGGACCCAGTACGGCACTAACAACTGACTACTTTCGCTTGCTGTGCGCAGGCGTCGCATGACGTAATGAAACCGTATTTTGGTCATTCGGAAAACTGAACACGGCGGAAAGTTGAAACCATCACAATTCTGTCCGCCGGAGATTCGGGTGCCCATAAATTAACGTGGCCTTGAGGAGGAGGATTTAAAAGAGGGCGCTATCAGAAAAGGTTTGTATAGCCCGTCCATCTCCGAGGGGGTGGAAGGGGGGGGGAACCGAATCTCCGAGGGGGTGGAAGGGGGGAACCGAATCCCCGAGGGGGTGGAAGGGGGGGGGGAACCGAATCTCCGAGGGGTGGAAGGGGGGGGGGAACCGAATCTCCGAGGAGGTGGAAGGGGGGAACCGAATCTCCGAGGGGGTGGAAGGGGGAGACATAATCTCCTGCCACACCCGCATGTTGGTTCAAATCCCGCTCTGGTATTGTTCATCCTAAAAATTGGTTCAATATTATTCGGACAGAAGTCCCTGGTACACCGGCGGTGGCCATTGAGAGGCTGGGGAGCAAAATGTGTATGGTTGTTCTCGGCCACTGTGAGTGAATAAATCATGTCATACTCACACCAAGGATTTCGTTTTGACCAACTTCGCATTTAATGTCATTTCACCTTTTCTAAGAAACGCGTAACCTTTGAGGGGTCATAATATAAACTGTGAAAAGTTGTAAAAACTAAATGTCATAATGATGTTGTTTTTTAATTGGACACAATAAGACAGTCAGCCATTTAACCTCCTCTCACCCTTACTTAAAGATTCCAGAAAAGTGTCTTTACCCAAATAAAAACACTTTAGTTTAAAAAACAAAACAAAACAATGATATCACCAAAAGCATTCAAATTCAGAAAGAAACTAATGTTTAAATTCAACGTTTTATGCGTTAATCCAGCACTTGACTTAACAACCAATATGCATGAACTTAAAGTAGTGCACAAAATAAGTAATGTATTTACATGCCACTGAATCTTTAATTGTAATTAATACTGATTAACATAATCACATTCACTTTGAGTGACTGTCTCATCATTTCATAATTACAATTTTTTAATAAATAAAAAAAAAACAGTCTTAGAAATATACCTTTCAAATTCAAAACATAATTCGGTAAAAAATAACAAAAAACAAAACATGATAACACTTGAAAAACGTAAATATTAACACTTGAGGAAGAATAACTCAAACAAAACAAACCGATTTCTAACTGTTTGAACGTCTTTAGGTTAACAGTTGATCATATACATTTGTTCTAAACAACTAAGGCCGACCCAAACTGTATAGCACAAAAAAATGCTAAGCACAGAAAAATATTTCTAAGCAGAATAAAGTCGATAAAGTTTACATTGTTGTGACTGGTGCCCAACCCATTTTTTGCTTAGCAAAGAAATCTGCTAAGCAGTATTTTTTCTGCTGGACAGCTTTATGAGATTGGGCACTGGTTCCTTTAGAAAAGATTTAAAAAGAGGAAGAGTGATTTTGGAAGGTCATTTTATGGCACTGAAATAATAAAGGCAGTGGAATGCTTTCCGGGTGGAGTCCAATTTCATACAACCTGGGCCAAATTTCATAGAGCTGCTTTAGCTTAAAATATAGCTTATCACAACAAAATTATGCTTACCAGAATAAGGTAACCAGCCAAACTACTATGTCTTATTTACAATTTGTGACTGGTATCCTGTGCATTTCTGCTGAGCAACAAATTGTTAAGCAGTATTTTCTGCTAAAGCACCACTATGAAATTGGGCCCAGATGATAGGACCAAATGACGACCTTACTTTAACACTACAAAGCAAGGTCAGAAGGTCAGAGAATGCACTCCCCTGCAATGCTTAACTTCACCACAAAGAGGAAATTTTGTGGTTGGGCAAAAAGGTAAGATTTTGATGCTCAACATGGCATTTGCTTGAAAGAGAAACAACAAATCCTGGTGCTTTAAATGTTAGGTCATGGTTTCATTGTGCAAGCGATGCTCTCAAAGAAAAAAATATTCTGGTATTTCTGCCAATCCCTTAAGACGTAAGGTAGTTACTTTTAAAGCTACGAAACTGGGTCCAGATTGATGCAAATACTTAAGGTCTAACAATGCGCAATCCTCCTGTCCCCACAACTCTCCCTGCTGGATGGTGATTAATCAACTGTGGAACTGGAAGAGGGGCAGACATCCGCGGTGTCTGTACGTAGTTCCTTTATGTCATGGTTTCTTTGCGCAATCGGCGATCTCAAAAAAAAAAAATATCCTTGTATTTCTGCTAATCCCTTAAAGGATTTGGGTACTTTTTCAAAATGTCCATAGATTTACATTAAACTTACAGGGTTTGAAGATAACGATAGTTGAAAGCTTCCCTTCAAATATTTCGTACTGAGGTGCTGTAGTTTTTGAGAAATGAGCAAAACAATGTCATGCAAATACGTTTGTAAAGGATTAAAATAATTTTCGTCTCATGAGACGAAAATTATTTTCATGACATTGTTTTACTCATTTTCCAAAAACTCGGCACCTCAGCACGTAATATTTTCAAAGAAGCTTTCTACCATCATTATCTTCAAACTGTGTAAGTTTAGTGTAAATCTGTGGACATTGTGTTTTTTGTCCTACAAAAGTTACATAGACCCTTTAAGACATAAGGTGGTTACTTTTGAAACTACATGTACATGTATGACTTTGGGTCCAGATTGATGTAAATACTTAAGGTCTAACAATGCGTAATCCTCCTGTCCCCACTCTCCCTCCTGGCATAGGGTATGGATGATGATTGATCAACTGTGGAACTGGAAGAGGGGCAGACATCCGCGGTGCCTGTACGTACTGAATAAGTGTCTGCATAGGTTGGGAGCTTGCTGGTGGCTGCTGCATGACTTGTTGCACCTGCTGATGTAAGCTTGGATGCACTGGTTGGTTTGAAGATTGATTGATTTGTTGCTGGATGTTTGGACGAAGCTGCATTGGAACCTGTTGGGAAGGCTGTAGATAGAGATGTGGTTAGAATCAGCCAAGAAACCCATGAATCAGGGCTTATTTCATGGCTCTGCTTACCATAAGCAAAGAATCGGCACTTGCAGAAGCAGGCAATTCTGTGCTTCCATCAAGAGTATATTACTCTGGTTAGTGGGGAATTTTAGCTTGTGTGCATGCGTACTCAACATTACTACACATTCTACTCTTACACAACTTGTGCAGAAAATCAGCCCTTGCCATGCAAGCGGAGAATGGTGATCACAAGGGCAGAATTCCGTGGTAAGCAGAGCCATGAAATTGAACCCAGATCTTATCAACATTCATGATTGCAGCTGGACATAAAGGACTGTAAATGATATTGTAAGGCAGAAAGTCGCAAGAGCATGAAACGGATTTGAAACCAGCTGATTTTCATCGATACCAACATTTTGAAATTATGGATACAATGTCAGAGTTAGGTGGGGTATGATGCAGCCATGCAACCATTGTAAGGCACACACAAGAATGCAAGGAGTTTTGTACACAATGAAATGAACCAGTGCACAGCCACAACCATGGTACTTATTTTTCGTTCACCATTATGAACAGTGGAGAAGTATTCTGCGACAAACCGCTACCAATCCTCCTTTATCCCTCGTGCAATAACACACCACAATCTCAATTTCAAACGTTAGTTATTAATTATTGCCCGGTCTCCAGTATTTTTCTTATCTCAATTTGATTAACGATACTTATAAATTTATCGCCCAGTCTCCAGTATTTTTCTTATCGCTTTTTAGTGGTTTTCTTGTAATTGTATATACCTATTGTCTGTTTTGTAATGTTTTTAATGTGTCTATGTTTTTACTGTATGCCAGCATCTAAATTAACCTTTTGGGGATCTAATAAAGATTATTGTATTGTATTGTATTGTATTGTATTGTATTGTATTGTATTGTATTGTATTGTATTGTATTGTATTGTATTGAAGTATAGAGCAACTCTATGAATTTTGTATCAGGCTGTGAATCACACAAACGTCATGGCCTCCGTTGCCCCTGGTCTTGGTCTCAGTGCCCCTTCAAAAGTTTCCCGTTTACTTAAAGATTTTCCAATGGAAGTGCCCATTGCAAAATGAAAATGGCCTTGCCCTTTCAACATGTTCAAAGATGAAACTCCAGGCCTGATGACAGTACTTTTAATACTTTTAACTCTTCATTTACAAAACCTTAAAAAAATGATTTGAAGAAACTATATTAGTGGTTGATTAGACTGACAGCAAAACAAAACAATTGTACCAAAATTGTGGCTGTGCACATGAGTAAAAGAAAAACAAAAAACAGCTACAGTTGACAAGAAAGTGATGAATCCAACATGGTAAAGGAAAAACAATACAACCGAACATCATTAAAGGAACACGTTGCCTTGGATCGGACGAGCTTGTCTATAAAAAGTGTTTGTAACCTTTTGTTATAAAATGCATATGATTGGAAAGATGTTTTAAAAGTAGAATAGAATGATCGACACAAATTTGCCTCGAAATAGCGAGGTTTTCCTTTTACTTTGTGAACTAACACGGTTGGCCATTTATGAGAGTCAAAAATTTGACTCCCATAAATGGCCAACCGTGTTAGTCGACGTGGTAAAAGGAAAACTGTGCAATTTCGAGGCGTGTTTGTGTGAATCATTGTATTCTACTTTTACAACATCTGTCAAACCATATGCATTTTATAACAAATGCTTTTCAAAGACCAACTCGACTGATCCAAGGCAACGTGTTCCTTCAATGAATCTAAAGGTACAGACACGGGTGAGTGACAATGGAAAATAAAAAGTTGCTGTCAGCCAGAAAAACAAAACTTTAAAGCATAATAAAGGGTCCTTCTTTAAATGCAATCCTTGGAGAGTCTCATTGTGTCCCATTTCACCTTATTTTCAATTTGTAAGTGTATTTTTGTGTCTTTATGCTAGTTTTATGCTAATGAAAATGTCCATATTCATGAATGATGCAGTGTATGAGATAAACAGATGTCGTCGATAAAATAAAAACTACTTCATGTGCAAAACAATAACTTTGTGACTTGTACAGCTGGTATAATAATGTGCATGAACTGAGGCAGTCATTACTACATGCACACTTGGGTTTGTGATCTGTACAGCTGGTATACGTGTGCATGAAGTCATTACTTTACATGCAGACTTGGGGTTACCTGTTTAGCTACTGAACCACTCTTATTAACCTGCTGGCTTGAGATTAATCTAAGCTGCTCCGCAGCACTTTTCCCAGCAGGGGAAATAATATTGATCAAATCAGACACCACGCTGGATGTTTTAGCCGTGGTGGAAGACGAAGAAATCTGTGATAAAGAGGATTAGGGACTGTTAGATCTACTGTTAGACCCTATAGTCACTTATGTTCTTGTAATGAGTTGGGTCTGTGTGTAAGCGGGAAGAATGTGCTACAAATGGACCCAGTCTGCGTGCACATGCCCGCACCATGTATAGCACGTCCATAGTACGTCAATTCCGTTTGGAGTAGATACGTCCTTCTTGTTTTTAGAACGTTGCTACTCCGTCTAATTGCAGGAAGGGATGGTGGCCCAAGTATTTTGAGCAGGCTCAATGTTCTGGAGCACCTTCCCAGTCAAACCACTCTGAGCCTGTCCATGAAGTTTGTAAGCAGACCGTAGTTGCAACTACGTCCACTCCGTTTTCAGACTGTAGTGAGAACGAGTTTGGTGTGATGGGGGTAGAGTAGGAATGTGGGTTTGTACTAGATGTGTGTTGCTTTCCTAATGACCACTCCAGGTGGGGGCTAAACAAACAAGAGAGGATAAGACAACATACAAAGAGAAATCCAACTGAGCTAGATACATGTAGGTAGTAGGGAAGCAGGATACAGGAAAGGAGTTCTAAAATGATGCAGCATGTGGGAGTGGAGTACGTTATATTCACCATCCACATATTAACAATGAGTTAGCATCATGAGTTTAATTGTCACCGGTACTGATATAGTTTGGTGAAGTCAAATCTCAAAGTTTGAAAAGCATTTTTTTTTAACAAAAGCATAATCATTACAACACACAGAGCAAAGCCTTATTTGAATGTATATGTAGTATTTGATAACAAACAGTGTAGGAATAGACCATAGGATAATGCTTGAGGTGGGGGCAAAGCCTGAGTGCCATTCATATCCAACAAAGACGTGTACACTGAGGGCTTTATGCAACTTAACCTCCACCTGTGACGTCATGCTGTTGTTCCAACGCTCCCATTATGTGGGCGCAACAGGTCTTGAACTTCACTCTTGAAGGGGCACAGCAATTTCCCTCTGGTAAGGGACACCTCTATGAGGATAATTTTAATTTGTACAGGAACCTTGCACAGGGCACCACAGCAAGGGCAGTAAGAGCTAAGGGATGGAAGCTTACTGCAATGGCACAGTGACCCAATTCACCTAGAGAATAACGCCAGAAGTTTTGCTTGCACTATTTTATATGATTCCTGTTACTGTGCAGATGACGCATATAATTTGACTCCAAACCTGGTAGACTGTGGGCAGACCGTCAATAGTCAATGGGAAGGAGTCAATCGCAGTTTCCCAATAAAGTCACAAACACATTTGCCAATACAACAAGTTGTCAAAACTTGTGAATTTGAGAACAATTGACCGATAGACTACAGTAATAGTATGAGCGATGTTTGTATACTTACAGGCTGAGCTTTGTTTTGTAGTTGTTGTACTTGGATGACGGTATTTCCTGAGGCTCTTTGCTGGCATGAGTTACGATGTGTAGACCAATGAGACTGCTGACAGGGATAGTCACAATAACTAGTGTTCCAACAGCAGAAAAACACTGCATCTTTACCACACATTGCACACTAAGAAAGGAATAACAATCCAGTATCAATGTTACATTTGAAGCTTGATTTGGGGCATGGTGGTAACCCCCATCCCCTATATAGACCGCATTGAATAACCCCTTTGTTGCTATGAAAGTCGCCATCTTGTAGGGCTAACTGTATGCGTGTCTAAACGCGTACATCAATGAAGCACGCAGCGTTCCCGGTTTAATTTCTACAGCACATGCATGCGCACCCCCACGCACATGCTCACAGACGCCATGTTGGAGGGCAGATATTTGAGTAGTGACGTCATATTCAATACAGTCTATTGTGTCTTCATTGTGTGCTTGGAACCTCAGGAATGGTATACAATATTGCATTCAAGACTTTAGTCAAATATCTAGGAAGACCAAGATCAAAGCAAATACTGAGGCAAAAAGACTGGGCCACAGCAAAACCATTACTCTCGGATCCTTACAACAGCTGCTACACCCGACTTCTGATCATGTGTCCAAAAAGTTATGCTTGCATACAAGTCATGCGGTCATTTAAGTATGCACAAAAAAAAAACAATGACTTGAATGTTTTCAAGAGCATGTGATACAAATTTTTCTCCCTAAACCGAGTTGTGACTTTGATGCACAAATACATTACAACATGATAAAAGATGAACTAGTTTTTCTTACCCATTGTTTTGATTTTGTCTTTCTGATTTCATCTTGCTTCTCTGTCTCTAGTTTCATCTTAAGATTCTCCATGGCAACAGCAGCCTCTGCCTCCATGCACTCCTTCATCTCGGCTAAGGCAAGATCTAGTGGGAAATAAACAAATCAAACATCATTCTCAAAGCTTTGACATACATGGGTCTCATGGCCGAGCGGTAAAAAGCAAAAATTTACATCCTTCTAATGGGTATTACCGCAAACCTCTCCAGATTTCATTTTCACCATGTATAGTTCAAAATTCTACTCATTGGAAATATTTCCATGATGTCATCACAAACCATAACTTTATAGACCATTCCATTTTAGCCCTGACGTGCAAGTACTGTACGCTACCCAATGGCAAAAGTTTACTAAAAGTATGGCGGTGGAGCCACATGCAGCGTGCAGCACTAACAGTCTTTCTGTAGATTGTTTTCCCACAATGTTACGCTTTAATTTAAAACAAATGTCTACCGGAAGCTTTTGATAAAAAGAACGTTGCCTTACCCATGATCTGTTTGTATTCTGTTTTCTCCTGCTCCTGTACCCATTTAAGTCTCTGTACCTCCATCTTAAGATCCTCAATCTCACTCTTAGCATCCTTTAATAGCATCCCATCTTTCATGTCTTTAGTGAAGTCATTTAATACGCCTTCAACAGCTGTGGATACCTAAATACCAAGCAATAGGTTACCATAAATTAAAGGTAAAGTAGGTTGTCATGGCCGAGTGGTTAAGAGCATCAAATTCATGTTATGGTGGTTATTTAAGTTATCCGAGTGTTAGACTTTGTTCCAAATCTTTGATCATTGCTTTCCGTTTTCCTGATAGCCGCTACATTATTGGCTGAAACAGCAACAGCGCCCTCTTGTAATAAACCTCGCCATTTCTATTGCAAGCTAGGGCACATGATAGCTTTACATGTATAATGTGGGCATTTTTTATTGGCTGAGATGCTGAGGAATAACTGTGGGTTCGGGTCCCTGTCGTGACACTTGTGTTCTTGAGCAAGATACGTTACTATAATTGCTTCTCTTCACCCAGGGGTATAAATGTGTACATGCAAGGGTAGAGGTTGATGTGTATGAAAAAGCCTTTGGAACGATACAGTTGCCTAGGTAGTATACTTCCAAGGGACATGAGAAAGATTAAAGGAATATTATTGACCCAATGACCAGGAAACTAATGTAAAGCACATTGAGACGGTTAGTGTGAAATGCGCTATACAATAACTTGTTATTATTATTCTTATTAATAAAGTATACCTATTGTTTTTTTTTAACCATTCGATTGTCTTAATCCTTCAATAAAACTTACGTGTGAAAATGTCATTGAACAAGGTGGCGTTTTTGAGAAAATACAGAGAAATTATGTCCATACGCAGGAAGAATAACCCCCCAATACGAATACACAATCTGAGAAGCATTACTGCAGTAATGCTTCTCAAATGCAAATTTTGAAGCGTAAAAACTTATATCTTTTTACATTACTTTGAAGTGAAATGTTTCTCAAAATGCTTTATATACTCTCCAAAGCTGCTGCAGGCTTCATATCAAATTTGTGTTTATTGCTATGCCGCCATTGTTCGTCATTATATTTGGCTCAATGAGAGGCAAGTTCCAGCATTCCAAGATTTCAACGTACCGTTGCCAACTTGCGGCTGTGTCTCACGGCCGAGGTTCCGGGAATCAAGATAAATGCCTACTCATATTTCTCACACAACAACATCAAACCCAAGTTGCCAAATGTATTGTAAGTGAGAATACTATTTAGATATAAAACGATCTTTGAAAAGTTGTTAGCTAAAAGAACAAAATTGTTTATGTTACCTTTGCAATATACTTGTCATAGAAGTTGCTACATTTGTCGGTGTCGGTTTCCTTTGCAGCATCCTTGTCAGCAACAACTACAGCAGTCTTTTGGGGCAAAGTACTCTCAGCACTTTTTTGAGGTTCACTCTGTTGAGGTTCACTCTGTTGAGGTTCACTCTTTTGAGGTTCACTCTTTTGAGGTTGAACTGTTTCACTGGTTTCCCTCTTCTTTGCTTTCAATGATTCAATAATGCTTGGAAATGAGGAATGTGTCGCCTCAGGGGGCCGTTCTTGGTCCTTAGAAGGTATGAATGGTTTGGGATGTGCATTTGATGTGCTTATAACCGTTACGTCAGTCCTTATTTGTTTATCTGACGGAGGTGGGTTGGTAGTTGATGGACTGGCTTTAGGAGTCTCAGTATCATCGGTAATATTGCTATGTGGCTCTTGTTCATGTACGATCACCTCTTTTGTGGTCTGTCTCGTGTCTGGTTGATCTTTTTTTACAAAGGGATTTGAGACAAGAATAACGTCGTCCATGTCCATTGGTGCTTGATAATCATCGTGAATGTGTGCCTCACTTTGCTGCTCGCTTTTACCAGATTCTTTGGTTTTGTTTGTTGCAGAATTAAGAGACCTTTGTTCTGTATCGGTTTCATCGATAACAAGATCACCGGCATCAGAGTCGGACATTTCAGAATGGCAGCTCATAGCAAGATCAATATCGGAATCATTGGACCTCTTAGTAATTACTGTTCTAGGAGCTTTGATGGTGTCTTTCTTTGATATTCCAGGTTTTGCAATGTGTGGTGATTCCTTCACAATTCCATCCACAGAAGAATTTGATGCTTGAGTTTTTGAGCTTCTGTCATTTGTATCTGCTGTTTTATTGGAAGTATCTTTGGAGGTAGAATCAGTGGACTCTTGTGTTGCTTGGTCATTGTCTCCATTCGGTTGAGATGTTTTGCTTGATCCTTTTTCAGTTGAATTGATCTTGTTGGAAGCATTATTGTCGACCTCCATATCGGATTCCTCAGAGTGATCAGCCTCACTTGACTCTGACTCAGAGTCGGATGACTCTGAATCCGAGGCATCCTTCTCCACACTGTGTAACCTCTCAATCCCTAGGGAAGCTTTCATGGTCTCAATAGTCTTACCTAACTTGATGTGGAACTTGTCTTTGGGTGTCGTGGACTGTGAGGTACTTGGTGTATCTTCACTAGCATCTAACTTCTCTGGAGACTCTGCAATCTTACCTTTGGCAGAGCTTCGTGCAGTATTATTATCAACTATCTCATCAGTAGGTGATGCTGACTTTACTTTATTGCCCGATGATTTGTTGACTTTACTCGTCTCACCAGGTGTATCTAAGTCATCTGATGTTTCTGATTCTTCAGGAATCTCTGGATGTCTCTTGGAGTCTCTTAAAGGAGCAACTCCATCAAGGTCTGCCTCTTCCAGCTCTTCACCTCGCTTTGCTCTCAAGTTTCCCATTTTCCCCAACGATCGTGGGCTCACCTTGTTCAATTTGATGGCAAGACTCCTGCTGAACTCATTCTGTGAAGCATGGGACTTACCAAGGAGCTGAACAGAGGGCGATTGGGCTGCCATGTCAGGATCCACATCTAAGCTCTCATCACTTACTTCAAATACACCCACTGGTGCTTTACTTGGTGACGATGCTTCACTGTTATCACTCCTATCCTGATCGACATCTGGCGACATCTCTCGAGGAGGTGGACTTCTAGACAGATCGTCCGATTCGTCAGCATTGGTTCTGTTTGATGATGTGTTATCATTTGCACTACCCATTCGTTTTCGTGCAACTGTAAATACTTGTCGTTTGACTTGGCTAATAATAGTGCTGTATTTAGAGTTTGATGACATTGTTGAGTTGGTGGACCCAGAGTTATTATCCTTCTCGGCACTGTTGTTATTTTCTGATACCGTCGAAGACTTTCCATTAGCTTTATCTTGAGGTTTCCCTTTTGGCACAGCATCATTTGTGTCTTTGTCTAGTACTGTTTGAGACTCTGGTCTAACATTGAGTGAACCCTCCAAGCTTTTCTCTGCAGCTGCATTCTCCTCTTGCAACGACTCCACATCGACTGGTTCTGTCTTAATCTCTACAGCGGATGCCTTCTCCTCAGGTTTTGGACTGCTTCTATCATGCATGCCATTCAGGAATGAACCCATCGCCATTCTGCTTCCCTGCCACTTCTGTCTGTCTCCTGGGTTGATGATCAGACAGTCCAATGTACCAAACGGTGTTCGGTTGGGTGCATACTTGAAGCAATCTTTGCCGAACGTCCTCTGCAGATTCTGGATGTGGAGCTCCATCTCTGCTACTGAGCTGTTCAGACCTGTAGTCTTCTTCTTGGAATGGCAGGGAATCTCACTTGAATACATGTAGCAGCTGGAGACAGGTACCCACGCTCTGTTAGATGCAAATAGATAATGAGAGGTGAAGCATACAAGATCTGTCTGTTGCTGAATGGTCAAAGAACAGAAGTAAAGTATCGGTGTATGGGTAAAAACCAAATTAATATTCTTCATCCCGTTGCATTTTTAATATCTATTTTTTTGTTGCGGTACCCGCTGCCAAAACATAGGATTCGAACTGCCTCTAGCTACCGGCAATCTCGGTGGTCTAGTTGGTAAGACAGTGCTCTAGAATTGCAAGGGTCGTGGGTTTGAATCCCACCCGAGTAATATGCCTGTGATATTATTTCACAGGACTCGGGAAAGTACTGGGTTTACAGTGCTATTAAACACACATCGGTGTATGGGTAAAAACCAAAATTAATAGAAGTGAAGTACCCACGCTCTGTTAGATGCAAATAGATAAAGACAGGTGATTCCATAGAGTTATATATGAGAACTAGAGGGCCCACTGGCCTATATATGCGGCCCGGCATGCGCGCATGCGACCATTTTTTAAGTTGACAAAACGGCATCCTACAGCGTGTGTTTGTGCGACCATTTTGTAAGTTAACAAAACAGCATCACGTAGCGTTCAATAAACACAAATTCCAACGTGTACTTCATACTCAACGAGCGTACAGAATGGCGCGTGTGTCTCCTTGCGGTCCCATCGCTTTTGTGCAGCAGCATCACCATCACCAGTGCCCCCTCTAGTTCTTATATACAAACTATGGGTGAATCATACAAGAGTCTGTTGCTGAAGGGTCAAAGAACAGAGGTGAAAATTCCAATGTGCCCAGCCATGGGTACACTATAAAAAACAACAACAGATAAATATTGGGAACTCTTTGCAGATCTTGTATGCCACAAACTCAACAAAAGATTCCATTGCAAAAGAAGTTATATAAAACCGATTCTCAAATAGCGGATCCATGAAAATTTGTGGATGAAAAAAATATTATAAAAGGGCAGAACGAACAGGATAAGACCGTCCAAAAAAGCAAGTTTGTGAACTTCACTCTCATGTTTTGTTTTTACGCATTGAATATTGTGTGCATTGTTACATATGTGCTAGTGAAAAAACTTGTAGGTGACCCTCAAAAATAAGAGAAACATGTGTTTAGTGATGTGCATTTTTCCCATTTTTCATAACAAATGCAGTTGAATGGTTCCAAATGGTTGACTTACTCACTGAATAAAGCTAAGGAGAATAGAGGGCAGTATTTACCTATCATGCTGCCCAAAGAAGCGGACATCCAGTTGACCATCTTTCTCTCTGATGACCTTGGATGGCCAGAATGGGAAACCCTGCAGCCTTGCCCATACAAGCTTATGGGGATCTCGCTGCATACAAACAACACATTAATATAGAAAATCATTACAAGAACGATTTCAAGAATGATTTGCTTTTAGTCAGAAATACTGAATACACTGTTTCAGTTCTAAAATGTAATAACGATGTCAGCTAGACCATGGGAACTTTGTTTACAATAAGCGTGACCTTGTACATTCTTTGGCCTTTTAACCAGGCAAGATACTGCAAAGGTCATATTGAAAAAGTTACATTTTGTGTCATAATTTCCTTTTAAATCCAGATGTGTAAATTAATAGCTGAATAAGTTTTAAAATGTGCCCCCTTTCATATCAAAATTTGATAAAAATTAGACAGAGCAATCTCCTAAAAATATAGTTTATTTTTGCTTTCTTCCATTGAGCTTTGTATAAATCGTGCAAGCAGGAAGTCACACATCGTCCTTGTTTAACTGTAAAGCACTCTGAGGCTCGATAAGTCAGTCTATAAATCAATTACTATTATTACATTTTACTTACACAGACTTCACAGAACCATTTGTCTCGTTTCAGACAAGCTGACAAATAGCAATCTGGACATATCTCTATCTCCTTCACCTAAAATGAAACAAAAACACCATAGACTGTAATCACATTTCAAATTAATACATGAATATTTTTCAACAGGCTTGTGTGTTTGAACAATTTAAAAAAATTAAGAAAATTGTAAAAATATTTAAACAAAACCGTGAAAACTGTGAATCTGGTTTTACCCATAAGTAACCCAATGTTTGATTATGCATTGTCATCATTCAGCCACCATCTTAGAGATTAATCGGTGATAAAACACAAAGATTTGTACACTCCGAGCACACAACTGGCAAATGCACAACCTGACCTTTGACCTCTAGCGAGTATTCCACTCACACTTGTAACTTATAACTTAAGAAAACAACTGCAATGTGTATTAAAGTCAACTTACCTCATATTCACATATCTTGATGATCATTCGTGCACTATTTGTAAGCTTGTGATGCGCTGTTTATTAGAAAAAAATAACCAACATATTTACCTACATGTATTTCAGCTCATAAATATTTAGTTCTGTATAATTTGCATACAGCTGGTGTCAAAAGTCATGTCATGAGTATATCCAGTATTATTCAGTAATGGCAGCCCCTTTGCAAAGAGTGTGTATTTTTTGTCTACAATTCCACAAGACTAAAGCGAGTATTGTTTGAAGCTTTGCATGGTGTGGATAAATAGACAAAAAATATAAATAAAAAGTAAACTTGCGGGTACAACCATGTGTAAATCTCTTTTGTGGGAGTGTTGGCTCTGAAAAGAGCTGCTGTGGTCTTGATGTTTCGAACAAAAGTATACTCTGCTCATCTTCACTAAAGTGATCCAGAGTTTATAATTCCATGTACAGCCACATGCTAGCTATGTTTATGATGACACAGTCCCTTTAATATTAACTTACATCCATTGAACACAATGCAGTTATGTAGGATCCACTTTGCATCCAAGAGAAAGGCTTCTGTACTCCCATACATGCGCTTCTTGATGCTCTGCAAATACAACAGTATGACCTTTATTATATAATCCATAGAGCAGGCCTTAGTATAGCTTCCCAACAAACCATTATGTTGCATTACTGTAGGGAAGTACGTTGGCTCAATGGTTTCCTGCCCTGCCCTTCACCCCAGTTTGAATCCCACCTCAGATAGGAGGTTTGGTTTGTATATTGATTGGTTTAGCCCCTACATACTTGGTTATGTTTTACTCCATTTGGGTGTCTCCCATATCTAACTAAATTTGAGCATTTCTTCTCATTTCCTTTTCATTGTGTTGTTGGTGATAACTGTGCTGTTGATTGTGTTATCAAATGAACAAATAAAAAAACTAACATGTTTAAGTTCTTACGTAGACACTTATCTAAGAATCTAAACAGAAAAAGAAAATATGGAGGAAAACTCACTATAAATCAAATTCAGTTACAAAAGACCATACCAATACGAACCTAATACATTGTATGGGATTTCAAACAATTCTACAAAACCACACTTGCTTTCATTTGTTTTTGTTTTTAAATTGGTTGAAAGAAACAGATGATTTTTTCTAGCGATGGCAATTTGTTTCAGAGGCGTGGGGCAGCATGTGACAAACAAATTGTTAAGTGTCAGAACATACATTTAGGGGATCATGCATGTTTGTTATACTTCGGTAACAAACTGTGAATTTTGATTGGTCGAGAACCAATCACGTGACGTGCAACAAAAACGCATGTTACATGGCTCGATGGGCCGGGTAACATGAAAAGTGATGTACACCGGTGTACGTCACCTTGATCGTTCCCAGCATTTGTCGATTTCCAGCGCTGTGTACGGAACAACCGCGGGTTCGATGGAATTGTGTCTTGTTCGTCTGCTTATTAAACAATGAAAAGTCCGTCTTAATAATATTTGAATTTGACAACAGAACTTCATGAATAGGAATACAATTAAACAAAGGTATAACAAAACAATTGTTGCACGCTGTGACTGGGGTCCATGGGTTTTGTACACCCTCGAGGGGAAATGGCAGCCTCGGTTTCGCCTCGGGTGCCATTTCCCCCCTCAAGTGTACAAAACGCCATGGACCCCGTCACATCGTGCACTAATTGTATAATGGCAAGTCCATAGTAGGATTTAGTCAAATACTAATAATGAGTCCAACCTTCTCAAGTGTTGATAGATCCATTGGGTTGAACACAAACTCCTCATAGCCAGGGTTCTGTTGCAGGTTGACTGGCTTCAAGAAAGGCTCAGCCTGAACAAACAAAACAACAACAACAACAACAAAATCAGGGCTGTGATTGTAAACCAATGCGAGGAAAATCCTGAAGTAAATAAACAAAGTAGCTTCCTGGTCTGGACTACAGATGGCTTGAGGCGACAATCTTGTGTAGCCACTAACAGGTAGGCATTATTACAAAAGTTCTGCCAAAAGTCCATCTAAAGCTTATGCTTATGGACAATATTTTACAAAATATCATGATTCTTCCCAGCCCATTTAAGTATGATTTAATGATATCAACATCACTATACTATCATACAGTAATTCTAATAGCCAATATTTTTGCGTAAAACAACTTAAGTCCTGTGGGCACTGATCTACTTGACTATGACATGGTGCTTTTTAAACTCGTGCGAGCAATGTAATTTCTTCTTTTTGGAGATGAATAAAGTTTTCTTATGTCTTATGTCTTAAAATGCAACATCCTTTTGAATTTTCACTGATAACTCATCATGCTCATCTTGACTTGTTTTGCAGAGTCCTACTCACCCCTGAGTGTCTCATTCTCTTGAGAGCAAAGAGTAGGAGTTTAGCCAGTTGGTCTAATGTGAGCGATGCCATGGCTTTTGACTGTGAGTCAATACACTCAGCATTGGTTGCTCTCTGCAAAATAGAAGAGTGCTATTACAAAGTTGGAGTATCATACTACACAAATCTACAGTAAGTAACCACTAAACATAGTCTAACCACCAAACTATTGTTAAGACATTTAAGTCAACACGTCATCTGTGCATACTGAGGTTTTCCCTACTCCAGGTTCCAATGTGTGTGTGATTTCATCTAAACTCCTGTATTCCTTAAAAGCAATTCTTAACTTGCCGTACAAATTTGTAAGTCCTTTTGACCCAAACCATTACTTGACTAAATGAAACTAGCCTTTGCAAAAATGTAAAACCTGTAAATTGCTGCTACATGTAAGTTGTTGTGCTCTTGCAACAAGTACAGCATGCAGGTATGTGCAGGCAACAACTGCACATTATATTAAACAAGCATTAGGCCAAGTAAAATAAATAACATGTTGCTCGTCTGGACTTTTTGAAAAAGTTTGTGAGGGAGGTCCTTGTTATTTTTTATTTTCAAATTGTTGTTCTTTTTTTCAAGATGGCCACCATGTCTAAGATGGCCGCCGTATCGTATTTGAAGATGGTTTAATGGTTTTATGAGTATGTTCTGTATGTCCTCAAATTATGTGTGTGTTTTTGTGACTATTTTGATACATTGTTATTCTTTCTAAAGAGTTATTCTTGCTTTTGCTCCAAAGTTATTCTGTGTGTGTGGCATCACGCCCTGGTGCATAGAATTGTGGCATGCAAACGTGAAGGGCAAAACGTTTCAAAGTAAAAAGTTTCTCATTATGCGTTATGATAGCATTTTTTGTAGGCCTACATGTAAGAAAGACGATGAAATTGCTCAATAAAAATGAAGGGTACAATTGAAATAGCTACCAATAATATGTTAATTGATTTCAATGATTTAAAAACAATTTATTTTTTTAAATAACAAATAACAAAAAAATTGGTGCGGCCGCCAAAATCGAGGCGGGCGGGGACGAGCAACATGTTATTTATTTTACTTGGCCTTAGTTATTAAGGTTCCTGAAGTTTCGTACTACATGTTCATGCTTAAAAGCACTTACCGCACACTCAGGACAAAACCAATCCCCATATGGATCCCCTTCTAGCTTAGCACATTTAGGATGATACACCCTAGGGCATAGCTCACAGCAAATGACCGAACCTTCCTTATGACAAACCCAGCAATAAAAGTCATTCCTTGAATCCTGCCGGATGGAAACCACATAAAGAACATAGTCATTAATAATAATAATGGCTTCTTATATCGCACTCAGGTCCATCACGCAGTGACGCTCATGGCGCTCCAACATTTTTACCCCTGGTCACTGGGCCTTAAATCATTCCTTAAACCATTTCAGCTCCCTGAGGAGTATACAGCCTTGTGCAACAAATGCGCTACTCGGCTAAATCAATCACAAGAACCATCTCTGCCCTCACAGGTACCCATTTACCCCTGGGTGGAGAGAAGCAATTATAATGAAGTGTCTTGCTCAGGGACACAATCGGGATTCAAACCCACACTCTGCTGAACAGAATCACCTGAGCTTGAATTTGGTATTCTTATCCTCTTGACCATGACACCCCAAATTAAAGGCACATTACTCAAAATAAATGTTAGCATAAAACTTACTTGCTAACGAGCAACATGGAGCTGTTGATAGTATAAAACGTTGTGATAAATGGCTCCCTTTGAAGTAACATAGATTTTGAGAAAGAGGTGAGAAAGAGGTAATTTCAGGCCCGTGCACCCTTAAAAAAAAGAGAGCTGAAACCCTACATGATGTAAGAATGATCGTGTACATCAAACAAGCGGGCATCATGCATTTACCCTGGTTGAATTGGGGCACCCCATTAATCAAGCAACTAGGCATATCTCACATTATTGTAGTTGTACATTACTGTTGCCAAACTTATAGCAGGATTAAACAAATATTGAAGAAGAAAAAAAATTACGAGAAAAAAAAATATATATAAAAATATATTTTTTTAGACACCTGAAAGCACACACATTTGTGCAACAAGGGTTTTGGGTCAACATTTTTCCGAGGAGGTTTTGTGCCTATACCCAGGGGGTTTGCAAGAAAATGCATTGGGCTGAAGCATCCAAACAGCTAAACAAAGCTTCTCATACTAGTATTCTTCCTGCTCGTTTGTGTTGAAATGGGAATAGACCAAACAAAAATTTGTTTAAAAAAAAACATTTAGCTGTTTTCAACTTGATTTTGTTGCTGTCAGTTACAGTACAGGTTTCACGAATCAGTTTCCATGCTGGGCAAGAGATTGTCTATAGCTACAGTTCTTACCTGGTCTCGATTTGAGCGATTGATCTTTCTTTTCTTGCTGGATGGAGGGACGTAATCTTCCTTGTGTTTGACATTCACCTTGCTACTGTTGGGACTGGAATGGCTTAACTTCCGCTTCTGAGGCATCTTTCCATCTGTATGAAATGTAGATTTAGACTACTTATGAATACAAAAGGCCAGCATGATTCGTTTTTGAAAGGGCAAGGGCACCAAGGTGTTTTCTTCTAGGTAGGGAACGGGTGTACATGAAAAAAATGTAACTTTCTACTGGGGCATTTCAAGGGCCCCAAGCAATGACCAGGGGGCATCGAGGCAATCGCCTCTATTGCCTCCGTGAAGCATCAGGTTATGCTGAAACCGAAACAGTTTGAAAATGGGAAGATTTTTGATGTTGAGTTATTACAATGTACATACTACAAAATATACATGAAATAATAGCCAAATCTGTTTGCATAGATCGACCTAATGGTATGGCCAAACAATGGGAACAATCAAATCCCTATTATGGAAATCAAGGAGCAATGTCTAAGTTTCAATGACAACTGAAAACCAGTGATACCACACCGTCTTAAAAACTAGTCTTCTTCAAATAAGAAACAAATCTTCTTTCAGGAAAACTTTGTTTTTGTCACTCCTAAAAATCTTCGTAGAAATTCTTTCTATCGGAAGTGGCACAAGAAATGATTTCTTGAAATGAGATTGGTTTCTTATATATGTCAAAAATATCATTTTTAGCAGCGCAGTTCATTCCATAATGGAATTTCTCAGGAAGTTTAAGGAGCCCAACCTTTTAAGCTTATACTAAAGATTTGTAGCCAGTAGTTGACATCGACTAATGACCCCAAGTAGGCACTGAATGACCAATATTACCTTATGCAAAAGTTTTCGGTTGTAACATTATATAATGGTTATCTCTCAATGAGTTGGGGTGGTTCTGAAAAGAAACGTATTCTCTGATCATCTTCTGGGGGAAAGTATTACCTTTTTGTGGTGGTTTATTTGTAGCATGCTGGATCTTGTCCATGTCAATATCCGGTTCACGCTTCATCCTGTGGATATAGAAATAAACCATGGTTAGGAAGTCATCTAATGTGTAATGAAAGGTCTACAATTCATCAAAAATACAATCATATTATAGCAAAGTATCTTGAAAATAATTTATAGACTCCAAAAACTCTTACTCCCATTACTTCATTACTACATGTATCTAATTTGTCAATCTGGTTATAGCGCTTAGAAAATTCCGTAATTATCGCTCTAATGTTGTAGTTATTATTATTATTGTTGTTATTATTATTACTGGACAAGCAAAGAGCAAACCATGGGGTTTCGTTTATCTGTCTCGTTTGGATGCTTATGTTGTTAAAGCCATTGGACCCTTTCGGTTCAGAAAAAAAAAAAAGTTCACAGATTTACAAATAACTTACAGGGTTTACAGAAGGCAATGGTGAAAGACTTCTCTTGAAATATTATTCCATGAAATACTTTACTTTTTGAGAAAACAGCAAAACAATATAAATTCTCGTTAACGAGAATTACGGATTTATTTTAAACTCATGTCATCACACGGCGAAACGCGCGGAAACAAGGGTGGGTTTTTCCGTTGTTTTCTCCCGACTCCGATGACCGATTGAGCCTAAACTTTCACAGATTTGTTATTTGATATAGAAGTTGTGGTACACAAAGTGTGGGCCTTGGACAACACTGTTTACCGAAAGGGTCCAATGGCTTTAATACGCATTGTTTTATAATTTAAATGATCTTATTATTATCTTCCTTTATTTTGAGCAGGCATCCCAGCCTACAAGCTTTGCTTTAATGGGCCATGCCTCCATACAGTTTTCAGTCTTGTAAAATCCCATTGCTTGTATTTGTATATTGTGTTTGTATGGAAATAAATGTTGATTGATTTGATTTTTGAAGGATAATCTAGACCAAGACCTGATATTAAAAACAGGAAGCAGTAAAACCAGTGCTTAGCAAATTCATGTTGCTTGATAACATAGCTTCAGAATCTTTCACTTGTAAGCACTATACATTCATAAAATCCTAACACAATCACAGAAGTTGTTACCAGCAAAACATTTGAGATCATATAAATTTATAAATGTCCAAAATCTCAATGCACATTATACTCATTGCAATAAACGAACTGTAAAGCCTGGATTTACACTGTACAGAAATGTATGCAAATAACTGAAATGCATTGAATTTTACAATTTGTGACATTGAGTATGCCATTAACACAGTGCTGTATGTCATAGGGATTGTATAACGTAGAAGCAATTCACTGATTTGTAGCCAGTAATGATAGTTTTCTCTCAGTTCAATCTTCTACCTCCATGGTTCAATGATTCCATGATTGGCATGTTTAGCACAGGCATACACAATACCCCCCACCTAGCCTCCACTCCTTGTAAAGGATGACATAAACACACTTTCAAATCAAATACGTAGATGAAAAGTGTGTTCATACATACATACATACGAAAATGTTTTATACCGCCATTTCATCAAGACCACAGCGGTTTGTGATGAAACAGAGAAACAAATAAACGAAGAGACAAAATGAAAGTTAAACCAAACAGCAAAACAATCATTGTGGGAATAGGTGTGATTTCAGATGCTTCTTGAAAATATGAAGTGAATCAGCAGAGCGCAGAGATGGGGGGAGACTATTCCAAAGTTTAGGAGCGGCAAAAGAGAAGGATTTGTCAGCAGCTGAAGCAAGAGATCTGTGGGTTATTTTGTCCGTGTATAAAGCATGAAGACTAGAAGATCGTAGCTAGCCCTTTTAGTTGTAAAAGCTATAATATTCACATTCGTTTTTTGACAAATGCACTCCACACTAATCTATACATCAATGAGGGATCAGTATACATGTACATGTACAATACTTTTAGGGAAGTCAGAATTTTCTTGCCTACCAAAATTAAAAGTTCATGATGAATGTTCATGTTATATAGGCCTAGACCTGTAGGCCAGCTGTGTCCAGAACTGTTCGCACTGAGATTTTGATTACTCATAATGTCAGCAAACACCTGCTGATGGTCCATATGTACGTAGTATGCACTTATTGTACAAATGTAGTGAGAGGCCTAAAGGGCAAAGGACACTGTACATATATGTAAGTATCCCTCAAAATGACAGGCACAGGTATAGCACATGTAGGCCTATCAAAGACCAAGTACACAAATTGTGCAGTGTGACCACCATGGAGGCAGAGTGACCCCAATTAATGAACATTCAAGGTAAAAAAAAACCTAGCTGTTCAACAGACAGTGTATATAGGTACCAATGTATGCAGGTCACAAAGCCTGGTGTATGGATATGTCATGAATACAATAAAATCTAATCCGACTCACACCATAGGCCTACACAATCGGACAGTAGGGATCCAAAATGTAGGTGGTTTGTCATTCCCAACAGGTTGCTGGTGCCTGATGCATAATACACCCTTACACAAAGATATGGATTGACACGGAGACCTATAATTAACCACCTCCAGACTACCATCAAAACAGAATGTTCAAAACAACAACCTATACCCAAATCATGCTTATTTCTGAACTGGAATAGCAGAGGGAAAAAAATTAGTGCCTAGACTTCCTCATAAAGAGAGAGAATGTCGGATTAGCAAAACCACCAACCCCAAAAACTTGTCGAACGAGTTTTTATTTATTTTGCCTTGCTAAGCATATTATACATGTAGAGGAATGCTACTACAAGTTATAGCATGGAGGTAGTATGCCTGTCAAAGTGTACTGCCATGAAAGTACAATACACAATCATTCTGGTTAACTGTGTAAAAACAAGTAAGGAATAAAAATTGTATAATGGTACCGTACTCATCACTTCACGCAACCCGTGTACAATTAACACAACTTAAGTCACCAAAATGGAGACAGCAAGCCTTTTTATTGGAATCCAACATGGAGACTAAGAGTCAAGCAGTCTTCACCTCACAGCAGCCACTTGCAGCACTCCAACTTCCTGACTGTGATGGCAAATGCCCATCCATGAAAATAGATCAACTGCAGTTGTTTGCATAATGCATAAGGTCACGCCAACAACAGTGAGTGTGTGGAAGGCGAGGTTAAACCTGTCAATCATTCTCCAATCTGGTCACATGACTAGTAATCTTTTGTGTGGTTGGCTGTGACTGTAGCAGCTAAGGAAGTGGGTGAAATTCCACAGGCAGGCAATGCTCTGGCGATAGCTAGCTAGCTGCAGACAGTCAGGCACTGAATGTACACAGTATGGGAAGATATGATTGGGCATGCATGCATTGCATGTATAGCATTGACAGGCACAGTCTTCTAGAACATGCCAAGAACAAGTGTGTAAATCTGACATCTTGCAAACACTATTAATTTAGTTAGTTAATTCCTCTATGGTTAATTCCTTGCTCTATAGTTAATTACTGCATGCATACATGTATAACTTCCATCATTTACAGTTACAAACCTTGAGAACAAAGCAAGATGAAATATTTGTGTTTTTTTTACACCAGACTTCTACTCCCGGAAACCGAACACAGGCCCTAGAGTTTGTTCACAAACTCTCAATGTCTAGTTTAGTGAGTTAATTACTGCATGCATAACTTCCATCAAGTACAGTTGTGGTCAGCGAAAAAAAAACACCACTCACTGACTCTGCAGATGATGAATTTATACACGAAGCCTATCATAGGACCACAGTTCAACACCATGCATCAAAAACCAAAAAGCTTATGGATTTGTCTGCCAATTGTGCACCTTTGGACCAGTGTTACAGAATAGTACAACACATGGGCATCAATTCTGGCGTTTTTTTTCTCGGCAGAACAACGAGACATTGAAGTTTGTAAAAAAATCTTTTGATCATAGAGACAGATTGCTATAATATTATCCTTTTTCTCATTCCTGTTTTCTCTATCCAAGTGAACGGGTTGTTCTAAAACCCCCTCGACCCACGACCCCCTCGACCATCGACTTTTGTGCGATCTTTTTTTCTGTACACCGAAACTGCCACAGTTCACAACCTCAGCCAATCACGCACACAATTTTGTATGCTGACATCGACTACCATGCCTCGCATGATTGTAAATTAAGATCTTAGCCATAACTCATGTGCAACAAGGGCGAGCCCCAGTTGTGCCAACCAATGACACGTGTCACACAGAAAACAATTTTTGAAATTCAATTCAGTGAACCATCTCAGACAAAAGCAGCAGCCAACCACAACTACAGCACAAAAATTAGTACATGGGTATGCATAAACCACCAACAAATACATTGTACCTAATAAAACAACCGTACACTGTATGCCTATTGACCCATTTCACCTGACGTCATCATCAGAAATACGCCATACTGGTGGGCAATTTCACTGTGCGTTTTCATATACAACTCTATGCCGTGCGTTATGCAGTGAAGTGTGCATTTTAGGCGACGCGGCGTTAATACACGTAAACCTAACTGCCCACCAACATGGTGAGCGTGGCATCAGTCGCCGCGTGTGACGCGCGTGCAAGGGGTCAATACTCCTGTACATACATGTAGACCTAATGTACTCGAAAACAACAACAGAGTAATATTACTAGAAAAGGTATACACATGTACAGTACATGCACGTCATCATGTCCGTCCCCATGTAAAGCTGATAATAGGCATAGCAGATTTTAAGCATTAAAACAAAGTGTATTTCACATTTAAAGCAATCGCACAACATCAGCAAACAGTATTGTCGAAAGGCCCACACTTCGTGTATCACAACTTTTTAATAACTAACCTGTGAAAATTTAGGCTCAATCGGTCATCGGAGTGGGGAGAAAATGGGAAAAACCCACACTTGTTTCCTCACGTTTAGCCATGTCATGACATGTGTTTAAAATAAATCTGTTATTCTCGATTTCGAGAATTGATAATTGTTTTAATGTTTCCTCAAAAAGTAAAGCATTTCATGGAATAATATTTCAAGGGAAGTCTTTCACCATTACCTTCTGTAAACCCTGTAAGTTATTTGTAAATCTGTGAACTTTAAATTTTCGTTCTGTTCAGAAAGTGTCCAATCCGAAACTACTTGTTGCATCTACATGTAGCATCTAGGTGCACACTTCATCACCAATGGAGATTGTTGAATCACTCATCTGCTTAGAACAGTGGCATGGAGGGAGGGGGTGGGGGGTGTAGGGAATTACTTTACATACAGTGGCCCCCCCTTCCTCACAGAAACAGGTGGTCCATTTTACCCATAAAAAGTCAGCATACATTTTGTGGACACTTCAGAAGTGAATCCCAACGCTTCAGTCAGAAGTGCTAAACATACCCCAACAAATTGTCAAATTGAAACACCTCTTTGATACATTGCAGTTGCATCTGCTGGATTAAGTGTTTGATGGCAGAAAATTGTGTCCTGTAGTTAAGCCATGGATTGTGCAGTTTGAAATCAAAACATTTTATTTAAAGGCAGTGGACACTATTGGTAACTGTCAAAGACTAGCCTTCACAGTTGGTGTATCTCAACATATGCATAAATTAACTAACTTGTAAAAATTGGAGCTCAATCGGTCATCAAAGTTGCGAGATAATAATGAAAGAAGAAAACACCCTTGTCGCACGAAGTTGTGTGCTTTCAGATGCTTGATTTCGGGACCTCTGTGTAAACTTGAGGTCTCGAAATCAAATTTGTGGAAAATTACTTCTTTTTTCGAAAACTACTCCACTTCAGAGGGAGTCGTTTCTCACAATGTTTTATACTACCAACCTCTCCCCATTACTTGATACCAAGTAAGGTTTTGTGCTAATAGTTATTTTGAGTAATTACCAATAGTGTCCACTGCCTTTAATAACTTTTTCTAGTCAAGTGTTAGAAAAAAAACATGTTTGTGAACCACCATCTTTCAGAGTGCTACACTCATAAACAATTTTATACAAATAAAATAAAGCTTGAGCATAATATATTTTGTAGTGTACTGTGGGCTGGAAAGCATAGTTTGCTATCAAGATACGTGCCAGAGTAAACAACTTACCTTTAGTAGAAATTTTTACCAGCCAAAATAGTACTTTAAAGTAGTAAAAGTACTTTCTTTACAAATGGAAATTTTAACATTTTAGCAATTTTGTTCTGCTTTAAACAATCTTTCTAAAAGTTGGGCCCTGTACTAAATATTGGGATTTATTCTCTAGGTTTTGAAGGAACTCTTGGCATTTTAAGATTAGTAAATATTTGGAATTAGTAGTTGTGGACTGAAGTCATAACAACAGTAGTCTGAAGCCCGCTTCATACTTCCTGCTAATGCAAATGCGATACGAATGTTGACGTCACAAATTCGCAACAAATAATCCGCAGCAGTTGAAATGTGCTCAACTCCTACGAAACATTTGCTGCAAAAACAGCCATGTGACGTCAAAATGAACCGGGCTTTAACCTGTTTTAAATGATTATTAACAAGAATAATTCTCACCCTGCATTAGGTCTACGTTTCTTGCGTAGGGCCAAAGGAAGATCAAACTGACCCAAGCCAGATGATTTCCCAAAGTATGTCTTGTTGTGTGACAGGCCAGACCCAAGCTTCATGGCGCCCGACTGACCGACCGCTTTGCTGAAGATGGACTTCCTTGGTGATGACATGATGGGAAGATGCTTGCTGGATGGTGAGTTAGCGGAGAAGAATTTCCCAGACATGGATTGGCCAGAGGTGAATCTTGATGGTGACTTGCTCGCTCCAGTTGATCCTGGTCGGGCTTTGGGTGATGATGCCACACCCTTGGCAATGGTTGTTGTTGCCTTGGGTGTGATTGGGCTTGCTGTGCTTACTTTACTGTTCATCTTGATCAGAATGAAGGGCTAGATGAGGAGAGGACAATCACGAAGGCATCCTACATGCAAACGCGCATCTCTGGAAAACAGGAAAATTAGATTGAGAATCATTAGAGAAACATAATTATAATTAACCATTCTTATAGCGCATCACCGTAAGGTCCCTTAAGTGTTGAAGTATGAGACATAATTCATTTACGAAGCACTACACAATGTATGTAATGAATTACAAGGAGGTGTGGCACAATACACCTCTCTTAATATTCATACCATTCTAACCCAAAATGAGGCAATTGGCACACGATAGTGATGCCATGCACGAGTATTAAGAGAGGCGTACATGCTGCCAATCAAACACCGGGGCGAGCCTCTTCTCTTAACAATAAGTGCACTGGGTTCTTTTTTGTGCACTCACAACACACAGGAATGGTCCCATCCGAAGGACGAAGCAATAGGGACACGGGTGTCACAACTGTGGGACTTCAACCCACTGCCAGAGTTTGTATGCGTTTTAGACTAACTTGATGCCAACTCTGCATTCGTGGTTGCAAATTATCGTTCTTCATTGAAATCATAGCCTTATTCTTGCGAGCGCTATGACAACCTTATTAGTAATAAAAAAACACTAAGTAAATCATAATGTAATTAATACTAAATAATTAAAACCACCTAAAGTGGGATTGATGGCAGCTAGCTAGTCTGAACCCTTCCAAAATCCCATAAAAATTACGATCAATAACATTCAATGCAGCGTTCATCCATAACTTTTTAGTGACTGCCCCACATTTCACTTTAGTCTATACCAGAACAGTCCATATGTTTCATTTTATGGGAATTCTTTTCAACACTGAACTAGACAGCATAACCACTTGGGGAGAGGTTTGACTGCATGGTCCCCAGGTGTTTTAACGCTGCTGTGTATCCCATTTTTTGATAGTTTGTTTTTGGGCGAGCAATCTTGCACACAGATTTCGAGTTCTGGTGGCTGACGCCGTCATGACAATGTCGGTTGATATCTCGATCTCAGCACTGGTGTCCTTGGACAAGACACTTAGCTTTGAGCATTCTTAGACTTATGGGCAAGATGCCGAATTATGAAGAAGAATTCACGCAACTTAGGACAAGAACATTGCTACATCTACATGTGTTATTTTGTGTATGTATCGGTCCAATGTTCAGAAAGTGCCAACACTTAAAAGTTTCTAATTTACATTGTTGCATCATACTCATACTCACCATTAACCAAGGTAAAATGCATTTGGCGCCACCAAAAAGGTACGCGTTAACCATTGAGGATACCGATGCTACAATACATAGCGGCGCTAAATATACATGTGCAGCGCAATTTGTATCTGATATGTGCACAGCAAGCATTGTAAAGTGTGACGCCAATAGAAAACTTGAAATTTTTATGATTTTAGCAACATGTATTCTATCTTGAGACTTATAAACTATACACTCATAACTTAAATACTGAACCAAATACTATCATGGAGGTAACATTTTATCAATGGTGACAATTTACTAACTTAATTTACAAATTAAGACGTGAAAAATACACTATGTGATGCGAGTGTTAATGTTATACGCCTCGAGTAAAACCTTGATAAAACTTACAGCTTGAACAAAAACTCAGTTCTGTAAAATGTTTCTGAATTTACAGGCTCAAGCTTCCAGAGACCCTCCTTCACCCCACCATGCAGTCCAGAGAGAGATTAAAAACCCCAATGGCCACATTCAGCTCCAAAAGACATCATCAGCAGTGTGTGTGCACTTAACTCGTTGACAAAAGGCAGCATTTGCATGGTAGGAAGGCATGAGTGCATAAAGGGTCAAAGGTCACATATGCAAATTAAGAGGAGTGGTCTGTGAATGGCTGGTGTGTGTGTGTGTGGCCATTGAAGTACATGGCCGCTGGATGGCATTCTTTGTCTGTCAATATACACTGTGTAATTGTACACTCTACGCTGTGGCTACATTTCTATGCAAAATGTTAGTAGTTGTATGTTCTGAATCTTTTACAAGTGATATATACTTCATTACATCAGGAAGGATGAACAAAAATAACAGTTTTTATTACACATTTTGGTACCCAAGACGGTCCTTGGGGGTACGGGTGATTGTTTCATTCATTTTGTCCATTATTTGCGATTGTTTAAAAGTTTGAAAGTATTGATTGGACTAAACTTTTGTTTTGCGGAACATGGCACCGTCTTTCAAATCACAGACAAAATTCTTTTTCTGAGCATTTTTCACTGAAGCTACATGTACATGTATTTAGAATTTGCGCGCAAAACGTGGAACAGACGGATTCATCAGGAAAAAAACAAATGCAAGTGTCCAAAGTTCTCAAATGCAAATTTCTCATAAAATAAACTTACATCGAACCGAAAGAAAAAGTTACAAACAAATAAATACATGTATCCGTCGCAGATCGATGGGACACCGTTATGAATGGGTTAGGCCTACAACCACTACAGAGGGGACAACCTCTAGTGTTCCGACATCCCTATGTTTCGACACCCTTACATGTATGTTCCGACAACTCTGTATTTTCCCCTAGAACCTTAATCCTAATCCTGGGGAAAATCACAGGTTTTTTCGGAACATAGGGTTGTCCGCACATAGGGTGTTGAAATAGGGTACTATGAAGTGGCTTCTCAGAAGCTACATGTATTGGAGAAAACAAATTGTTACACGACTCATTGTATCTCAAAATAGTGAAGCCATGGTAAAGAGCATTTGTGGCAACCAAGTAACAAAGGTCAATATAATAATATTTTGTCAGTCGAAGCAAAGACATAATTTGATGGGATTCCTTGTGCAACATAATACATGGCAAGATAGCACCGACCGTGTAACTTCCTGACTTCATTTGATAGGAAAACTGATCAGGCCAATCTTTATCTGATTAATATTTTGCAGTTTATGTTAATGCTGTTGGTGCAAATAGTTGCATCACCATTAAAGCCCTACATTTGTAAAGCTGTACAGTGAAATTGTTCTATCTAGAAAATCCTGTTCTGAAACGACTACACTGGCTCCTTATCTCTCAACAAATCATCTTCAAGCTGATGCTCATTGTCCACAAAGCACTTACAGGGTTAGGCTTCCCACTAACTACTACAAGGTGCTACGGCGCATCCAGCAGCTACAGCCAAGAAAATCGGGGCGAACCCCTCTCTTTTTCAATAGAAGTGCACTGGGTTCTTTTACATGCATCACACAACACATGGGACAAATGGCTTTCAATCCTATCCGAAAAGTGTCTTGCTTTAGAGGACACAATTGTGTCCTTTACACTTGTGCACAAGTGTCACGGCCATTAGGAATTGTTTGCAAATGACCACAAAGATGAAATTCCAGGCCTGCTCTCCTAACATTTCCGCCAAATCAAGATAGAGACTCAACTATAGTTGTACTAGTTTATTAATGATAAGATCAATAAACTGTTTAGTTACATCAATTCCATATTATTTAATATGAAGTCAATTAAATTGCTGAAAATTCCACATGTTGTTTTCAACACATTGACTATAAATAAATTATCGTAAAATTACACAAAGCGTTTAGAAATTAAATACAAATTACATTTCATTCATTCACAATAAACCACAGAATGCTACATACTGTACAGTGCTACGTAATGTTACCGACTGATAGTAGTTTTATAAAAACCACATTGCATGTGCTTCAGTTAACTGACAAATTCATCCCTTATCAACATTGCCAGTTGTTCAAAACGCAACAGAAAAAGCACACTATACAGGACAAGTAACTTTACTACACCTAGGCTGTTTTAGAAGTAAAATTAGTCAGTGGGTGCATTCGTTTACCTTCCCTGGGTCTACCCCACGGTGCTCACTCGGGTGAGCCCCTAACAAGAGCTAAATGAACGACCACTCACCGCTCTCATAGTGACGTCGTTTACCTGGGGCCAGCCCCCAAGTGAACCACTCCACAAGCAGGGCACTGGGGGCTGACCTGGGTGAACCCTTGGAATGATGTCAAAAGCTATTCGAACGCACCGGGGCTGACCGGGGATGACCCAGGGAAACTAAACGAACGCACCCAATACTTTGTTGGATACATGGTTTGTACACGACACATCAGGGTTATTAATTGAGATTGTACAACCAAAAAGTCCTGACATATTTGTATTATTTCTGGAGATGAAACCACTTGATTCACAAGGAGTTTATGTGAATCAGGGGATTCACAGAAAATGCAGTTGCCACAAATTATGTCTGTAAACGCAAATATGTTTGGGCAGACTAAAGCCGGCCCAGTTCACACTTCCTCCGAATTCAAAGCGAAATTTAGACGTCACAGGGCTGCCCTTGCAGGGAATGTCTTGGTTTATTCCTTGCGAATTTGTGACATTAAAATTTGTATCCCATTCGAATAAAGTATGAACCAGGCTTTACAGCGGAAGTTTTTACTTAAGTAATAACTTAAAGACAGTGGACACTCGTGGTAATTGTCAAGACCAGTCTTCTCACTTGGTGTATCTCATTATATGCATAAAATAACAAACCTGTGAAAATTTCAGCTCAATCTGCCGTCGAAGTTGCGAGATAATAATGAAAGAAAGAACACCCTTGTTACATGGAGTTGTGTGCTTTCAGATGCTTGATTTCGAGCCCTCAAGTTCTAAATCTGAGGTCTCGAAATCAAATTCGAGGAAAATTACTTCTTTCTTGAAAACTACTACACTTCAGAGGGAGCCGTTTCTCACAATGTTTTATACTACCAACCTCTCCCCATTACTCGTTACCAAGAAAGGTTTCGTGCTAATAATTATTTTGAGTAATTACCAATAGTGTCCACTGCCTTTAATTACTTAATTACTTAAGTAATTGTTTAAGTAATTATTCAAAGTAATTACTCAACGTAATTACTCAAATCAATTATTATCATAAAACGTCACTTGGTAACGAGTAATGGGGAGAGGTTGATAGATTAAAACATTGTGAGAAACGGCTCCCTCTGAAGTGACATAGTTTTCGAGAAAGAAGTAATTTTCCACAAATTTGATTTTGAGACCTCAGATTTAGAATTTGAGGTCTCAAAATCAAGCATCTGAAAGCGCACAACACCATCTGACATGGGTTTTTTTTCTTTCATAGTTTTCTCGCAACTTCGTCGACCAATTGAGCTCAATTTTTCACAGGTTTGTAATTTCATGCTTATGTTGAGATACACCAAATGAGAAGACTGGTCTTTGACAACTACCAATAGTGTCCACTGTCTTTAACAGAATGCTCGTTTTTAAAGACCTTTTGCAATTGACAACCTATGCTGCATCACCTGCAGATGAGTGCATATATTATTAATATTTGCATTGCATTGCATGTCATGTGTAACAATTCATATCATTCACACATCCCACAGTACACGTCTTCCAATATTTGTTGTGCCTGTGGTGAAACATTGGCATTTGGCCAAGGAGTTTAAAGGCAGTGGACACAATTGGTAATTACTCAAAATAATTACTAGCATAAAACCTTACTTGGTAACGAGTAATAGGGAGAGGTTGATGGTATAAAACATTGTGCGAAACGGCTCCCTCTGAAGTTTCATAGTTTTCGAGAAAGAAGTAATTTTCCACAAATTTGATTTCGAGACCTTAGATTTAGAACTCGAGGTCTAGAAATCAACCATCTAAACGCACACAACTTCGTGTGACAAGGGTGTTTTTTCTTTCTTTATTATCTCGCAAGTTCGATGACCGATTGAGCTCAAATTTACACAGGTTTGTTATTTTATACATATATGTTGAGATACACCAACTGTGAAGGCTAGTCTTTGACAATTACCAATAGTGTCCACTGCCTTTAAGCGAGACAGAGTAACAAATGGCGAAGTAAAAAAATAATGACCATTGCATTTAATTTTGTATTGCATCACACCAATTTAAAATAATTGTTCCTCAATTAAATTTCATGATTTTATGCTTATTGTACATAAAGAAACCGGTCTCAAATTATGCAAGAATTCAATGATGTATGCCTACTTTGTGTACTTTTCTCCAATCGCTATGATGAAGGAATCACAAAATACAAAGCTGTTTGGGATAAGTGCAATACATATGTAGAGTGTCATGGCCGAGTGGTTAAGAGCATCAAGTTCAAGTTCTGGTGCTGATTCACCAGAGTGTGGGTTCGAATCCCGGTCGTGTCACTTGTCTTGTGTCCTTGAGCAAGATACTTTACTACAATTGCTTCTCTTCACCCAGGGGTATAAATGTGCACCTGTGAGGCTAGAGGTTGATATTGTGTATGAAAAAGCCACAAGCACCTTACAGGCAGCTCAGGGCTGTATACTCCCCAGGGAGCTGAGAAACATTACAGGGATGTTATTGGCCCTATGACCAGGGCACTAATGTAAAGCACATTGATACGGTTATTGTGAAATGCACTATATAAGAATCTGTTATTATTATTGTTATTATGTAGTGTCTAAACGTTTATGGGGGAACTTCATTGTCCAGCAATTAGTTGTTGGCAAATTGCTGCCCAAAGCAGGGACTTAAGTCAAAACAAGTTGCAGTGTAGGTTTGTTATACATGTACTTGCACAAACATTGACAAAGTGTACAGTGCATTCCAAATCAGCAATTTACTGGCATGTTCAGGGCCCAATTTAATAGCGCTGCTTAGCGGCCGATTTTGTGCTTACTGTGCGATTTCCATTTCATAGCGCTGCTAACCGTAAGCACATGAAAAAGCATGCTAATCTTACGGTGCTTACCGCAAAAAAATAAATGAGGTCCAAATGCAAATCCATAGTAAACGCGCAATATGGCCACCCAATTTTTCTGCTAACTGGTGAAATACGCTTGCACTGTAGCAAATTTTTCTGCGACAGTAAGCATGAAAATTTGCTTATCGTTAAGCAGCGCTATGAAGTTGAGACCTGGTACTTGTACATCGTATGTAATGTTACACTGGTTTATACACTCAATAGTTGACATTCACACCCATAGTTGACATTCAAACCCATACTACTTAACATAAGTAATTGCAGTCAGACCATTAACATCGAGAACAGCATGTCTTATCAAGTTCAACTCATCCGCAATATTGGCCAAGATTTCATTTTGATTCTCCATGAGTTTCAGGAATTGTTGGTTAAAGTCTGGAGACTTCCCAAAGACCCCTTCATCACCTGCGGTGGTTGCTTTCTGTGTGTGCTGATTGGAGTTGTTTCTTGCATTCTTTTCTGATTGATGAGGAACCTCTGTTGGTACTGTATGCCTCGCTCTGTACGGAGTGTGTTCTCTACTGCTACCCATACATGTAGTCTGCACATCGTCATTGTTTTGAAAACTGTTGTCTTGTATCGCAGCCTGCTCTACAATGTTTTGAACCATCTCAGGCTTAGGTGGACTTTTCTTTGGTGGACATTCAGCATCAGATCTATCCGAGTTGTCCACCAGTTTACGTTTCCTAACGGTACTTTTAGTGGATGGTGTCTTGGAGGAACTTGTCGATGCTTGTTCTTCTTCCTTGATATTAGCAATCTTCAAAGATGCAGACAATGACACAGACTCTTTGGAGCCCAGTGAATACATTTGATGGTATTGTTCATACAGTGAGTAGACTCTCTCTGATCCTCTGAGTTTGCGTTCAGGTACGTCCTCCCCATCAACACAGAGCTCTGCTTGTAAGATGATATCTCTGTACGATCTCCCGGTCTTCTTTAGGAAGTTCTGGACGATCAGTCCACTTGCTCCGATGCAGCTGCCGATCATGTCGTAGAACTCGTCCATTCGTCGGAGTTCCTTGGCGATCAGATAGTCTTGGTAGGATTGGAGGAGGACTTTGAAGAATGACTCCACCTGCTCCAGACTCCATAAAAACCTGGATGCCATTCTTCAGCTCTGAATTAAAAAACCAAATCAAAATAAATCGTTGATTGGTTTTAGCAATAGTGTCACAGTACCAGAAAGTAATCAGCTCTGACAACTAATACACCTATTTAATTCAATCTATTCAGAGATACAGAGTATACTTTTCAGTTTCATAATATATTACTGTCACAGCACGAATGAGATGATTTTGTTAATTTTTGTGCACTTACTGTAGATCTACAAATAAAATTAAATTTAGATGGTCATACTCATTTAATTAAATTCAAAATAACCCATGCCAACTTTACTCTTTTGACACAATAATATGACACTATTAGCAGTGGGTTAATTTGTCCATGTACACCCAATCAACCAATCAAACAATCAATCATTTGTCCATGCAAACAGTGCACTCCTATACGCCTCTCTTAATGTTTATGCACGACGTCATAATTCTTACCTAAAATGAGGCTATGGGCGCACTTCCCCCATCACTTGCAGTGGCTGCGCCCATCGCCTCGTTTGAGTTAGCATTGTGACGTACCTCATGCATAAATATTAAGAGAGGCGTATAGTGTCCTCCATCTCAAAAATGTGAATCATGGCTTCAGCAGTGGCTATGGTCAAAAACACTGAAGTCTTTGTTACCTTGAATCAAGCATAGCCATTATGCCAAATCACTTGATTTGGATACAAATTGAGATAGAGAGTAGGATCAACCCAGATTTTCCACACGTTTGAAAAACTTCATTTTGAGAATAACCCAACAGAAAACTTGACTAGTGCATGTACCAGGTACATGTAGTAGATCCCAAAATGCCAGTGCCGCACCACTTTCTGTCATTCCTCAAAACCAATTAAGTGAACATTCTAGACTACCCGACCTGAATCTGCTTCTGAAATCAGAATAACCACTGAAAGTCCTCCTAACCACTGATTTAGCATAGCAACAACATCACGATAGTTAAGATGCATTTAAAGAATTTTTGAAAGCAAATGAACTTACATGGATGTGACTTGCTACCAGAAGTTCGCCTGTCTCACTGTTGATGAAAATGACAAAAATATCCAAGCGAGAAGCTTTCACTTCAGCGTGACCGTGCAACGAGCCGGCTATAATATAAATGTCTGTGTGTGGGTTGAAGAGCGCTGCACGAGTCAGAATTCAGAGTAGTCCGCGTCACGTCACCCGTCTGTCGTTGGAGTCAAAAGTCCTTCAAGAAAACATACAGTATAAGTATTCTTTAATATTAAGGCCTTTTCACACTTGAGTACTGTGCATTGGACACTTTTCACACTGCATGACCAATGATGATGTCATACCAACCCTACTCAAGAGGTTGGTTGAGAATTGTCAATCTCTTCCCGGCTCTGGAATTCCCTTCCCCGTAACATCCGCGAAGCCAACACACTGGAGCTGTTCAAAAATAGACTCAAAACTGATTTATTTGTTTACTCCGGCCATTTTGTTTTTGCTTGTACTGTATCTTTGTCATTGCATTGTTTGTTTGTACAGAAATTGTAAAGCGCTCCGATCTTTGTGGGGTGCTATATAAATCCTTACATTATTATATTACTATTATTATCTTCATTGAAAGTACTACACTGTAGGGTAATTATCACTGATTTTTGTTTGATCCATTATCCAGTAAAGACTGCAGTGAACAAACTAAAAACCACACCTGGTTCTACATGTAAGCTACCTAAAATTGGTACACATAAGTATTTGTACATGTAGACCCCACTTATTTAAATTCCAGAATTTGAATTGGCTTTGTGCTAGAGTACTGAAACTGTACTGCAAATATGTTTAAGTGATCTTTGTTTACTACACAGTAGTGCAAAAGACACAAGAGATGACACAAATTTAGACCAAAGGCCATATAAGGCCACTGCAAACAGCATCGTGTATGCAGTAGAGCCAATCAAACTTTAGAAGCTGATTATGTGTCATCTAAGTACAGTGAAGCTCATGAAGTTCATTTTTAAGTAGGTCATAAAGGAGCAACAGTGTGTGATAGTGGATCCTTTTTCACCTCCACCCAATCGGACAATACATGAACAACACATTTTATAGAAACTCAGAGAGCAATGCCATGTTGCGCTTTTGCTTTTCCCAATTGTTAACTTTGGCAGCGTGAAATAAGCGTCCAATGCAAGATTCAAAAGCTACTACAACATATTATGTCACACACAAAAAAGGGGAGGGGGGTTCACCTGGAGCCAGTGTGAGTTCACTTGATTTTTAACCATGTTGCAAGCTTAGGAAGTCAACACAGGTCTGACCTGTTAAGAATTTGATGTGGGCTGGTCAGACATACAGTGCACTGCGAGTGTGAAAAGGCCTTAGCATTTTTTAGTCAAAGAAGCGGGTTTCACAAATAATCGCACCGAAAAACTAAACCGGATGACGAGAGATTAACCAAAAACGCTGCAGCCGTATAACATAGTTTTACTGAACATTTGAATTGAAATAATAGGAGTCAACAAAATTGAGCATAAAATAAAGATTTTTAAAACCATGAAAACCTATTGAAATTAAATGCACATATTGTTTCATACTTTCTTATTTTTAATTAACAAGGTATTCACATATTCCGACTCCAACAAGGTCTGAGCATTGTTTATTCCAGTCAAAAATACAAATCACCAATAACAGTCTGAAGTCTGAATGTTACGAGACTTTACAAAAGAAAACAAACAATATGAAACAGATTTTAGGATTTAATACACAACAGTTTCTCTAAAAAATCAAATAAAGCGATTTCACAAGTTTGTGGAATACGAATACCCCAACGTACACTTCGTGTGGTCACTTGACATAAATGTTGCACCCACACTTTGCATGCCCCAAACAACTGATTTGTGAATGGGACACAAATGTAATTGAGTTTCACCATGCATGTTGGGAACTTTCCTTACATGTATGTTTACCGTGTCTACCTGTATCATACTGATTTGATGTGTGTCCGAAAACAAAAATACTACTCAATCAAACTCTCTAATGTAACAAAAACACACTTGAAACCCCAAGTAAATGAAATAGATGGCTTATGCCTGACAAAAGTCAAATGATCACGAATAAAATTCTGATGTATCAATTTGAATGGCTAAGATTATCAAATCTGTAGCCGTATAGGCCTACATGTACAATATCCTAATTTTACATTACACTTGAACCAGTTGATCGAACTTCTGCCATTGCTATCATTCAAGATTTCAAATCTTAGGCTTTGTCTGATTTTATAATACAATCAGTAGACGGATGCATGCGCTTTACAGAAGGTACGAAGAGACGAAGAAAGATGAAGCCTGATGAAAGAATTGACCATGAGTAAACAGCAGAGCTTGTATCACAGGTGGATCTGGCAAAGTCATGCCGTAAACGAGAGTTAAAGTTGGGGGTCGAAAATATATGTGGGTCTGTCCACACTAATGGGACCATTTGATGTGACTTTTTTTTATAAATGGGTGACAAAAATAAACAAGAAGAGTTTTGTCAAGCTTGTTTCCCATGCACATTCCAAATCACTTCAAGGTTTTTGTTTGCAAAGAGCAAGACACATTTATCTGTATTTTAGCAATAACTGGGGATCATCTTCAAGATGATTATGTTTGTAACAGGGGAATGTTGGACAGACATTTCGTACATAAATGGTGAGAAAGGCATAATAATATAAACAAATTGCCAAAAATGTTGTCCCCTACAATTCTGTTGTCCCTGCAAAGAATGTTTCTAGGCAAAACCAAGACATCTGCGTGGGTACTCAAGAAACTACAGAGAGTTATCTTGAAGATATTAGGTTTGTAACATGGACAGATATTTGTCACAATGTCTGTCCATGTTAAAAACAAACATTCATACCAGCTGAAAAACCTCAAGGTACTCTTGGTTTTTACAGATAACCATAAAAATAGGGGCAATGGGTCTAACTTAATTAACCTTTGAGTAAATCAATTAATTAATTATTTGTGTCATCCATTTCTAGTCAATTCCAATACAAAATGTCTGTCCTCGTTACAAACAATGTGTCTTAAAGAAAACTGCGTAACTTCTTAAATAATAAGACATTTGTTATACTGTTTGGTAAGCACACTCACTATCAGCAGAGAATTGTACAAAACAAAATACAGGGAAAAATTTTGTATTTTGTGTACCCTCCCAGTCACAGTCCAAAAAGGTATCTTTTGGAACCAAAAAGACCCATTAGCGTGGACAGACCCATGATCCGATGAAATTACTATGCACATCACATGGCAGACACCGGCCTCCTTTTACAAATGGCACCCAATTTGAATAACTGGTGCGTTGTTTACTCCTTTTATTAAAAAAAACGTTGACACCTAGAGCCTAGCTACACCTGCGCAGATGTCAACATTTTTTATTTAAAAAAAAAGGATTCTGTTGAACCCACAAAAAGATATAGGGCCTAGGCGATGCGTGCGCAAGTCATGCAAACTCAAACTGCCCCATACCATATGCCTTCCACAACGCATTGTCAGATTGTGGTTCTGAATCGCGATAAACCACAAAAAGGCTGAACATGTCCCGTGTTAGTTCATTTATAATCCATACGCATACGAACTTTGTTTCTTAACGCTTTTCATAGATAGACCAACTCGCCCAATCCAAGGCAATGTGTCCCTTTAACAACAGTGACGGACACAAACTAAATTAGCAACCAGAGCATCAGCCAGTGACACACATCTGACACTGACCATTCACCGACGAATGACCAATGACATCTCTCTGATCTGAGACTGCATGTGTGTGCACTCATCTCATCCTTGTCTCATCCAACTCAACCCAATCCACAGAAAATTTCAATAACCCTATCCCAAAACCCCAAAAGAGAGCTCATTCCAGTCTCTCAAAATCATACATACCATTTATTAAAAGTGCAAATCTTGCAAATTCTTGAATTGAAAACTTCATCAGGTTACTTCATTTCTGCCTTTTTGGAGTTTTCCGCAGAAGCATGCAGCATGTGTGATGTTTTTATTGTACACACCATTGCATTATGGGAAGAGAAGCCGGCTATAGCTTCACTGCGCATGCTCCAAACTGTCCCTCTATTTCAATGGTAATCTGCTATCAGACTGCTGTTCTAAATACAGTGTCGGGAACCAGGCAAACATTTAACGACTGTTTCCTGAATTTCCCAAAACTCTCTAAAAACGAAGAATTGAAAGTTCCAGACTGTGCGTACATCTCGCTCGAACGTCGTGTAAAGTCTCAATTTGGGCCATAAATCAACCGCAAAAATGGCGATTCGGCGGCGTGGTGGAAGCACGAAGAACCCACCGGTTCTCAGCCATGAGTTTGTTATCCAGAATCATGCAGACATTGTTTCCTGTGCAGCGATGGTGATTTTGTTGGGGCTGATGTTCCAGGTTTGTATGCGTGTTGACGCGGTAATGTCATTCACGTGTGAAAAGTAATGCCACATCATCAATACACTTGTGCACAAAATGAATGGGGTATCCACGCCAGTGCAGCATATGGTGTCGTGTCTTGACCTTTCCATCCATTCTGATATCTGATTTTTCAGTCTTTTTTCAGCTAAAATCGAAGCAGATTTTTCATGCAATAGACCAAGATGATCAGTAAATATTAAAAAAGTTGTTTTTCTTGTCAAGTCAAGCTTGTCTTTGTTGTTGACAATTAATATTATTGATTGACTTGTTCTGTTGTGTTGTTTGGGTTTGTAAATAACATATTTTTTACAAATGAAATTGCTATTTTTAGGTAAATACATGGAAATTTCATAATTTGTCAACTACGTGTGTACTTCTAACTTGGTATTATCTATAAAAAAAATATAGAGCTTAAAATAAAATGGTACATGTAGGTCTCCCACCTCCTTTAAATGATACACAAAGTCACAAGTTATCGGAAAATATGTGTTGCAAAAATTAAGCCTTTTTTTATTTGATAGGGCCTATGTCAAAATATAAACAATACTTTGGTGAAAATCTTGTTATCTTTCTTTGTAATTGTATTTTGCAGTGTTAAACGGCCTAACACTCTCGAACAACATGTCTTGGCAGAAACATAACATATAATTACTAGAGGTCACAAAACTCCGAAAGTCAAACCAGCTCATTCCAATAGACCGATCCATTAAGCTCCGTCCCATTGTGTATTGACCAATCACAAACCATTGCACAACTTAAAGTCTGACAAATAAAGTCCGACATGCCTGCGCGCGTATGCTTGGCGCGCGCGACAGAGTTGTGCAAAAAGGCATTGGATCTTGGAGAGGCTCACAGTCGCATGTTCTTGCTCACACACCTGTCTAAATGGATCTGTGTATTAGTCTGGACTCGGGGGCCCAATTTCATTAAGCAGTTGTTAAGTAGAAAATGCTGCTTGCTATTAGACCCAGTAAATGGGGCGCTGTACTCCTTTTAAACAATTTTTGACTTCATCTGTCGTACTAGCGCCCCAGGGAACGGCACAGAATTTTAACAAATACCCTGTTTTTTGCGACACCCAGCCACAAAAAATGCCTCAAAATGACAAAAAGACCAAACAAACTTGCTCAAAAATCGCCTACTCTATTCTTGATATGTCTAGGATGTAACATCAGGCATTTAATTGTACTCACGATCATTTTTTAAACTCCATATCGATGATTTTTAACTCCGCATCGTGGAGTCTGCGATTTTCGGATGTGTATGATAACGAAACATGGCGTCGCGGTGTATAGATCAGGTGGTAGTCGCATCACGTGTCTTCGGTTTGCTGGTGACGCATTGTGGGTGGATGTCCATCAACGGCTGTTTAATGCTACACTTGTTACAGGCGTTACAGCGAATGCTATACATTGTACACTGGGATGGGTACAGGCGCTGCAGCTAGCGAGTGCCCACGTGCGTTCAATCATGAGCAACGTAACTTACACGGTGCCGGGTTGTTGGAAAATTATCAGAAAGGGGGGAAAGGTTCTCAGAAAGGGAATATTGTCTGAAAGAGGGGGATGGAGTCTGCTGGTCTGGATTTTTCTGGTCATCGCCCCCCCCCCCCCCAAAAAAAAAAAACCGAAAAAAAAGGGGAAAAAAAGATGATAAATAAATAAAAACCGCTGTACTTCATCTAGGCCTACGATTTTTGTGCATGGTTAAATTGCTTCTTATAATGTTTAGTGCTGCCAGTGTCACTGTAGAAAAAAATGGCGTTCAATACAGATACATACATGTACCAGGATTTGCTGGAACAGTACCCACAAAAATCGTAGGCCTAGATGAAGTACAGCGGTTTTTATTTATTTATCATCTTTTTTTCCCCTTTTTTTTCGTTTTTTTTTTTTTTTGGGGGGGGGGGGCAATGACCAGAAAAATTCAGACCAGCAGACTTCATCCCCCTCTTGCAGACAATATTCCCTTTCTGAGAACCTTTCACCCCCTTTCTGATAATTTTCCAACAACCCGGCACCGTGTAAGTTACGTTCCCCATGATTGAACGCACGTGGGCACTCGCTAGCTGCAGCGCCTGTATCAAGTGTAGCATTAAACAGCCGTTGATGGACATCCACCCACAACACGTCACCAGCAAACCGAAGACACGTGATGCGACTACCACCTGATCTATACACCGCGACGCCATGTTTCGTTATCATACACATCCAAAAATCGCAGACTTGTCAATCGCTCCACGATGCGGAGTTAAAAATCATCGATTTGGAGTTTAAAAAATGATCGTGAGTACAATTAAATGCCTGATGTTACATCCTAGACGTATCAAGAATAGAGTAGGCGATTTTTGAGCTAGTTTGTTTGGTCTTTTTGTCATTTTGAGGCATTTTTTGTGGCTGGGTGTCGCAAAAAACAGGGTATTTGTTAAAATTCTGTGCCGTTCCCTGGGGCGCTAGTACGACAGATGAAGTCAAAAATTGTTTAAAAGGAGCACAGGGCCCCAGTTACTGGGTCTAGCTTGCTATAAGTAAAAACCTGTTTTTGTTACGCATTCTGAGTTCAGCAAGTGTTTGTGCTTACTACTACAGGCTTCATGAAACTGGACCTGTTATTACATGATCTTGAAGTTACAATGAATGTAATCCTTTCTATTTGCAGATAACAAGTCCTCTATCTTCAACCTTTGTTGCCATGCAGTACAATGTGACAGTCAACAATACTGAAGGTATTCATTTATTCATTAAACTCTTAAACTTATATTGGTTATATTCACTGTTTTAATTGTTTTTGTCTATTTGAAAACAATGCACGATACAACTGGTTTCGGTTAATGACCACATTATTGACATCAAACAAATTTAGTTTGTTAACAAATTTGCTGTTCATTAACCAAACAGCAAATATTTCCGTTTTAAAAATCAATGTCAACATCCTTCAAGTTACTATGGGTCATCTTAACAGAATCATGCAATACCATTGTTACACTTTAGGAAGTTGCTTTGAGAGGATATTTTCTATGAATGAATTCCAATCAATTCGCCCCCAGCAAAGTCGCCCACTGGAATGTCGCCCCCCCTTCCCATTCCAGGAAAGTCGCCCCCTCAGATACAAACTCGCCCCCTCTCAAAGTCGCCCCTTCAGAGTCACCCCCCCCCCCCCCAACAAAGTCGCCCCATGTAAAATTTTGAGCAATCAAAAAGTTTGTTTGCGGCCTGATGTTTCAACTCTTTGTAGAGTCTTTCCCATTTTTCACGAAGGCTTTGGCTTAGCTTCCAGGAGAGGCTCTCATCTGCAGCTGCAAGAGTTGTAAAACAGTTAGTGAAAAAGTAATAGAGGGCCTACCTTAATTTAAAAACAAGTAAATAAAGTAAATAACTGTCCAGATTCATCCTATCACCACAAAAAAGTAGCGCATAAAGTAGGGGGCGACTTTGTCGGCAGGGGCTATTTTGTCAGTGGGCGACTTTGTGAGGAGCAACTTTGTTGTGGGTGAGTTGGCTGTGGGGGGGGGGCTAGTTGAATTGTTTCCATTTTCTATATTTTCATTATATATTCATTATATATTCATGTTATGTGTACCCTTTGAAATGTTTTCCCATAGATCCTGAATTGGAGCCCACAACACTGTACCATCATGGCATGTTGGATATATGCAGTGTCTTCTTCTATTTCCTCATCTGTGTAGTGATCCACGCTGTCATTCAGGAATATGCTTTGGATGTGAGTAAGAATTCATTCATCAAACAAACTACCAGACCATGTTAATTGTTATGTAAAATATAGGTAAAGATCTTTTACCTTAGCCCTGTCAAGCGTTGAGTTGTCAACCACTGGTTCTTCCCGGAACCAACACTATTCAGAAGAGACACACGGTGCTATTGCAAACCTCACCTACAATGTATGTAATTCATAGAGTTATATACAAGAACTAGAGGGCGCACTGGCCTATATACGCGCTCCGGCATGCGCGCAGGCGGCCAAGTTGACAAAACTGGCATCTCACAGCAAGTGTTTGTGCGGCCATTTTGTAAGTTGAACAAACAGCATCGCGTGAGCGTTCAATAAAAAAAATCAAATGTGTATTTCATATTCAACGCAGCATGACGCGCTTGCGGTCCAGTGGCGTTTGTGCACGAAGCATCACTCGTTCCTCTAGTTCTTATATATAACTCTATGATGTAATTATACTTCCACCATGAAAAAATTCAAATCCTACTTGAGACTTAAACAGTATATTTACATGTAAATACAACCAGTTTAAAATTTCTCAATATTATTTCCATTGACAGAAACTGAATCGCAAGTTGCATCTCTCCAAGGTGAAGCACTCCAAGTTCAATGAATCTGGGCAGCTGCTTACTTTCTATGTACTGTCTGTGGTATGGGGAATCCATGTCATGCTAAGGGTACGTTGTTGTTTTTCACATACTGTAGTTCAGTAATGTAATATTTATGGTTGGGTTTGGGTCCTTCTTCCTCACGTACGTGCGGAGTAGTAGTAGTAAGTTAATCGGGAGGGCTTGAACTTGAAGTTGACGTTGAATAATTAAAGTCGCCACAGAACAAACAAATGACAAGTTGAACTCGAATGTAAGTTGATGTCACGATAAATGATTTTATTAAGAGTTCTCTTCTCGAACCCTCCTGTTCTCCAGTCTAGCTCAAACTCAACTCTTCCTTATACATTCCTTTTCTTTTTTCCAAACCTTGTTATTAATTATCTTCTAAATCGTAATATTCTTAATTCCAAACCAACCGCGCGCACGCTCGCCCTTAGTAATTAGCTCACGCTTTGCAGTTGGTTTATGGTAGATCACTACAGTAAGATAACAGCAGCTCGTTATGATTGCAGTGTGATGCTAGTTGTTGTGTCTCTCATCACTTTCTAGTGAGTGAGGCATAGTCCAATAACCGTTATTTACTTTCTTTTCTTCTTGTTTTTTTTATCGTGGGATGGTCTGTTGAAATAAGCACTTAGCTATCCCTTTGGGATATTATGCTTGTTTTTTTCACGGGGCACTTCTTAAAAAAATCAAAAAAAAAATCGAAAGAAATGGAGTACTTTTGTCATATTTGTTGTGTTTACAGTATTCATTCAAATCACACCATTCAAATCACACTAATTTCCTTAAGCGCACATCAAATAACTTGGAGGGTGAAAAAAACAAATGAACTCCCCAATATTAATAGGCAACGAAATACTTTCAAGTAACAAAATGTAACTCTCAGTTTCCTTTACAAGTATGTAGGCTATACATCCTAGTCTTGGATTTCCTGGGATTGATTTTGAAAAGTATCAACACTAGTTTTGGCAAAGGATTTCTTAAGCTGTAAGAAAGAATATGGAATTACTGTAAAGTAAGAAAGAATATAGAGTTACATTAAGAGTTAAGGATGCAACATAATTCATTTTGGTATTATGTTTTGAGAGTTTGGTCTCTAAGAGTGTTTTGAACTTTAAATAATTTTGAGAAAATAGATTTAGCTGCTTACCAACCAAAAAGACCTATGTATGGTATAAATGCAAACAGAATAGTTAACGGCCTGCATTTCGTCCCTAGCAGTCAGTGTCTTTCTCAATGGACTTCTGTCAACTTTTTGTTTTTGAGTGTCATGTCTGATGAATGTTGGGCCTAAATTGTGATGGCAGCTTTTCAGCTTAATTTTATAGAATTAATTTTTAACGTTTATTTATTTTTAATTTTTTTTTTCCAGGAGGGATTGACGGAGAACATATCCCATCTGTGGGAGGGCTACCCACACGTCTTCAAGTCATTTCGGTTCAAGTTTTACTTCATTGTACAGGTTTGTCTCTCTCATTAATTTTCATGTAATGTGCAGGCCTGATACTTCACGGAGGCAACGAAGGCGATTGCCTCCGTTGCCCCTTGCCATTGCCTTGGTGCCCTTGAAATGCTCCAGTAGAAATTTACAATTTCCTCATAGGGTGCCCTTTGTCAAAGAGTAAATGCCTTGGTGCCCTTGCCCTTTTAAAAACGAAGCACACAGGCCTGAATGTGTATGTGGTCTAATAGTGGTTCTGGAGTAAGGTTGAGCTTCTAAGATAATGATTAACCCTCCTACTCTCTGACCATTTAATATCATCTGTGGTTTTGAAAAATAAATCAACTATCAGACTATGCCAGCCTGCAATATGATGTGATGTCAATGCATCTACACGGTTGTTATACCACACATATCCGTACACGTACCAATATAGCAGTTATGGAGAGGGGTCAATATCTTTGAATACTTAAGCATCTTGCTTAAATTCTCACGGAGGATAAAGCGCCCTCTTTTATGTAACACTAACATCTCAAGAACCAACATTCAAGACAAAGGCTTGATAATTGTTTTAAACAAATTGATAAGTTTCAATCTGAAAGCTTACTGACTATAAATTTCATACCAGTACAAGTCCTCCGGATAAACATTTCCAGCTGAGATTCTGACAAAGTTAATAAAATAACATTTGAAGAACTACCATTGTTGGTAATAAAACAATCATGAGTGGGTAGCTTCCCTGGGTCTACCCCGCGGTGCTCACTCAGGTGAGCCCCTGACAAGAGCTAAACGAACGATCACTCACCACTTTCGTAGTGACGTCATGCACCTGGGGCCAGCCCCCAACTGACCCACTCCACAAGCAGGCCACTGGGGGCTGACCCGGATGAGCCCCTGGAATAACGTCAAAGCTATTCGAACGCACCGGGGGCAGACCGGGGTCGATCCAGGGAAGCTAAATGAACGCACTCAATATACGGACAAGATAAGACTTTAATTCCAGCACCATCACCTAGTTGTGTGAAATGTCCACAGGTATGCTGGTTTGAAGTTGTGTTAAAAGTGAATTTTCTCAAACAAATTAAATATAAGTGATGTACAGTATACTTTCAAAAAATAACATGACTTTCTTCCATTTGTTAACAGATGGCTTACTGGTGCCACATTTTTCCTGAATTGTATTTCCAGAAAGTCAAAAAGGTAAGATTTCTGAGAATTTTGTTTTCCTGTTTTGAAAAAGAAGTGTGTAGAGTTTGGAAGTGCATGTATGCACCCATTTAAACATGTGCAGAAAAATCCAAACATTTGTATGAGCAAATATCACTGTGTAATAAGGAGTCTGGATACAAACGGTGGTTTCTTAAAGTGTTAGTGTAAAATACAATGTCCCGAATGATATGTTGTGATAGTTGAAGACAAACTGCCACGCTTGTTCAGGTTTGACTTCTGCTACCTAGTGCCCCATAGTCCACTATTGTTGTAATTTTATATAAAAATAATCTGAACTGATGTTCTATTGTAACTTGTGTGTTTTTAGGAGGAAGTTGGTGCTAGGATTAGATATGCTTCATTTTACCTTGCCTTCATATTGACTGCATACATTCTCAAGTAAGTTATCTTTGTGTTATAGTTGCTTTTTTATTTTATTTTTTATTTGTTTAAGTCACACATGTACAGCAAATATAGTTCATATTTGAAATTTGTGTTTGACTGGACTTAATTTCATAGAGCCATTTAAACATAAAAAGTAGCTAAGCAAATACAAATTTACGCTTATCAAAATAAGGTTACCAGCTGAAGTAACATTCCACCTTAACAGTTTGTGGCTGGTACACTTCTCATTTATGCTTAGCAGCATTTTCTTGGGGGAAGCCTTATAGATATGCTTAAATTTTTGACAACATAAATGTTTTTGGTTGTATTTTTCAAAAACAGACCGTCAAGTTTAATGACTTTTTACAGGTTACAGTTGCATGGTGTGCTTATTGAGAACAATGGAATTGAGTTTACTCTTAACAAACCATAAAATTACGTTTAACATGTTCTCTTGATGTGTTTGATCTTTAGTCTTGGTCATCTTGCCTTGGTGTGCCTTGTGATTCACTACGTTGCTGAACTCATATTTCATGTCGCTCGACTGCTTTACTTTGGAGAGAAGACTGAGCTTTCAGAGCCATTGTAAGTATTTAAGTCAAAACTTTGTAGACTGATCCATTAAAGATAATGGACACTAATTGGTAATTTTCAAAGACCAGTATTTCACTTGGTGTATCTCAACATATGCATAAAATAACAAACCTGTGAAAATTTGAACTCAATTGACAAATTTGGCATGAATTTTACGTCACAACTCTCCTTTTGAAGCGATATTTGCAAGTGAGTTGTGCACAGTTCAACCCCTATGTTTGGGTGCGAATATGTGAAGTCAACATTCGTATCAAGTAAATATCAGGCTTAAGTATAACAAAAAAATTACACTTGACTTGTAGCGTATTTAACACATACTGATCATCTGTGGTTAACTTTTCAGTTTCAGCCTATGGATTGTGTTTTTCATGATTGCTCGTCTGAGTGTGGTTACACTGACCGTCTTGGTTGTATGGTTCGGACTAGGCAAGCTGGAAACTGCTGGATTGGACATCAAAGTTGGCAACTTCAACACACCTCTTATAAGGTAAGATAGTCAATGATGTGTACTGTATTGAGTAGAATATGGACAGCAACATTACCCGGGCCCAGTTTCATGGAGCTGCTTACTCACAAAAAGTAGATAAGCACAACAAGGTTATGCTTACCAGAATAAGTTTACCAGCAAAACTACCATGTTACTTGTAGAATTTGTGACTGGTAACCTGCTTATTTCTGCTTATAGTAGACAATTGTTGAGCAATATTTTCTGCTTTCAGAATCATGCATGGTTTTCCTGCCAGGCACGGGAACCATCTGTGGTCGATGTCACAAAGGGTTAGGACTAGTCCTAACTTAGGACTAGTTCTAGGAGATATAAAAAATGCATGGCTAGTCCTAAGTTAGGACGAGTAATTTGACCAAACCTCGAGATAAGACTAGTCCCAACTCTTTGTGAAATCCACCCCTGAACTCCCAATTATAGGTGCGTGGTTGTCGTTCAGGGCTTCATACGTCGACTGTAAATATATCTCCTCATTGTCTCCAACAGGATCAGCGTCGTAGCTGCAGTGTCTCTATTCCAGGCGTGGCTACTCTGGACCTTTTTAACCTTTCAATTGAGACGACGACGAGAAAACCAGCTGGCTGCTGCTCCACGTAAAAAGACACCGGTCGGAAAGTCAAAGGACAAAAAAGCCAAGAAGGATGAAGGTAAAATAAAAACCACACCTTTGAAACTTGTGTCATTAGTTTTGTAGCCACTGTGGGCGGTGCTGGAAGGGCCTGCCCAGAACTCAAATAAATGTTTTGCCCAGCCTTCTGAGCAAAATACATTGTGCCGCCCTGCACAGATTTCCCACAGATTTGATCGCAATGTTGTCCACTTAGCGTTGATCCGAGACACAGCTAAATGATAAGGGGTATCTAATGTCACAGAGAAAGACAAATTTAACTTATTGCATGGCCCCATAACATAAACAGTTTGGAAACCTGGCATCATGCCTGAAGTTTGCACTTCAGCAATGATGACCCAATAATAAATAATGGAATAATTTTGTTGTTCCGCTTACCCTTGGTGGACTTTTTATTTATTTATTAGGCCTGGGCGAATTATTCGGATATCCGGTTAATGGCGAATAGGTTTTCCTATCCGTAACCGCGAATGCCTTGTTTTTCTTAACCGGATATCCGCATAGGGCGCGAATACCTATTTATAAACCGGATAGTTCTGTAATTACAACCAAGTAACCGGATATTCTTTTAATATCCGAATATCCGCGGACGTCGGGCGACAACTGATAGGAATGTTTTGTCTGAATCCTTATGGAACTTCTATTAAGACAGCATAAAACAGCATAAATTAAGTATTTAACTATGCTCACCTCCGTGAAGAGTTAAACAATGACATTTTTGATGTAATTTGTTCAAAGATTACGAAAGTTTTCCTTCACGTAGAGTCAATCACGATCAAAAGAAAAAGCAAATCGCCATCTTTAAATTAGATCAGGTTATTTTTATGAATGAACCGAGTGACACTGTCTAAAACTAATATCAATCCGCCCATACGATCTCATTCACAAACGAAAAAAACTATTCGAATATCCGGTTAATTTTGGATAGTTGGCCAGCGGTATCCGAATATCAAAATTTCACTATTCGCCCAGCACTATTATTTATAGCCCACCACTTGGTCTGGCTACAACCCTACGTGTCATCACCTTGATTTGATTGAGACATATACCATTGTCAGTCTCTTCAGCCCACTTTTCAATGGTCTCACTCTCAGACCCATTCAGTTCTGGAAATGTCTGAAACAACACTTGATGAAATGTGTTCAATAACAATAATAACAATTCCTATGTAGCGCATTTCACAATAACCGTATCAATGCTCTTTACATTAGTGCCCTGGTAATAGGGCCAATAACATCCCTTTTTAATGTTTCTCAGCTCCCTGGGGAGTATACCTGGGGAGCTGCCTGTAAGGTGCTTGTGGCTTTTCATACACAATATCAACCTCTACCCTCGCAGGTACCCATTTATACCCCTGGGTGAAGAGAAGCAATTGTAGTAAAGTATCTTGCTCAAGGACACAAGTGTCACAATGGGATTCGAACCCACACTCCGGTGACTGCACCAGAACTTGAATTCGATGCTCTTCACCACTCGGCCACGACACTCTACATATTTAGTAATGTATTATTTGTCTTTGGTTACAGTGAACAAAAAGCTGAAGGCTGAGAGTGTTGAAGATGAAGGATTTGGTGATATGGCCGTCACTCCAGCTGAGAATGGTGGGATGCGCACCAGATCAAAGAGCAAAAAGAAGTAAACATGGACCCTTCTCTTCGCTGTTACTCACAGGTTCTGAAGACGATGCCCCCCCCCCCCACCCCCCAATTATTTTCAGCTCTGAAACATTATGCATGTGCCTTGGTGTTTGTTTGTGTTATTACAATGTGATATTTTAGGCTCGATGGTGGATATTGTAAGACATCAATTCATAATTCAGGAGACTTGCGTTCAAGTAGATATACAAAACATTTTATTTGTTTGTTTATTTTGCCGAGTGAGTCATGTTTAACCGTCCAATTTTTTTATCAAATGCTGAAAATACTCTTACAGGTTTGTAAAAAAAGCTTACTGTGTGCATCAGTTGATCTTGATTACTTTTAAGGTCAAAGGGTGCTTCCCAAATGATGAAGTTCTGTAATAGAACCATAGAGTTATATATAAGAACTAGAGGGCGCACGAGTGATGCTTCGTGCTCAAACGCCACGAGACTGCAAGATGACAAGCGGGTCATTCTGCGCGCGCGTTGAATATGAAATACACGTTTGAGTTTGTTTTTATTGAACGCTCACGCGATGCTGTTTGTTCAACTTACAAAATGGCCGCACAAACACATGCTGTGAGATGCCAGTTTTGTCAACTTAGAAAATGGCCGCCTGCACACATGCCGGAGTGCATATATAGGCCAGTGCGCGCTCTAGTTCTTATATATAACTCTATGGATAGAACAAACTCTTTAGAAACAACACAAAAACCCTAGGCTAATTCTGAGCCGTAGAAATAAAACCTGGTGAACACTGATTGAGTCTTTACCAAGTGACTTAGTTGTGATAGCATGTTGTGGACACACAGGACTATTTTATTATGCTGCATTTTTGTATGCGTGTAGAGCAAAATTATATTTTGCGACACGCGTATATGGGAAACAATCATACAGATTCTATGTCATTTAAAATCATCCAAAGAAACTGTAGAAGATTTTATCGGGTGTCGCCAATTTGCCATACTCAAAACCGCTTTTAATTGTGTAGTGCATGCTGGGACCTATGTAGTCACCTTGTCACTTCTTGGGGGCATATCGACAAACAGGTCACCAGCTCAAAATTAATGATAAGTGTTGCAACTGGTTCCCAGCAAATAGTTTTGGAAGCAATTTTTGTTTCTGCTAAGTAAGTTATTGAAATTGTTTTTTTGGTTGCAACACAGTCTGTACCATTGTAAAAGAACGGTTACATATTTCTATGTGGCTTCATATTTAAAATTGAGCTTTGTTGTTGTGGCGTCAACATGGTTTCAATTGTCATTTTATTCTCAAAATAAAATTCTTGTTGCATTTTTTTTAATTTGAGTTGATTTATGTATGGTGTACCCATACATATGTAAATATTGTATAAAGTATTACATTATATTAAGCTTCTGTTTTCTTCAATGTTCAATGTCAAACGGTTCTTAAATGAGGGTTTTTCTGGTGTTCTTTTATTTTCGAGTTTAGTTTACTCCTTTTTTTTCAATTTGTAGCCATGTTTGCTTTTGATTAGTGTTTTGTTACACATAGATTGCACAACATGTATTTCTCCTTTCAACCTAGGCCCAACTTCAAAGAGCTGCTAAGCAGAAACATTTGCTGAGCACGGTCACAGATGGTGCATGTGGGATGGTATTTTGGCTCAGCATTTTGTGGTAATTACACACACACAAAACGAGACAAAAAAAGGTTAAGCAGCTTAATGAAATTAGGCTGGCTAAAGCCTAGAGTGTTGCACCAGTCCCTGCTTTAAAAATAAAATAAGAAAATTGTCAGGCAAAAACGTTCTGCAAACTGAAATTTGCCTTTTTGCTTTTGAGTATTGTCAAAAACAATTCTTGTTCACTAATACCATCCCATTGGTCATCTCCTTATTCAAATGCACCATAACCTTCTCTATATTATTTTACTTATACCACCTTTTGTTTGCAATTATTTTTGCAAAAAATACAGACCATGAATTTTGTATTCTGTAATGAGTAAAGGTATGAAGATTGTCCTGAAAAGGGGGAACATAATGTTCAAGACCAGGACAACAAATTGAACTATGTTCAACAGATATTGCCCCTTCAAAAACAATATATCTTGGGTCGTAAGCTTGTGACATGGTAACGTTATTGTGGTAGTTGGTTTTGATGTTTAATGTAAAACTATTTTTCGGTAACTTTTTCCTCGTCTGTGTAGAATAAATTACTTAATCAACTTTAATGTCAATTATATTAATTGAATAGATTAGATTCTCCCGAATGTAAAACTGTATTAATGCTTTTTAAAAATTGAAAGCAGTAAAATGTGAAAAATGTTTTTCTTTTCAATGAATTTCCATCGGGATCACATGTATAAACAATTAGAATTAGCATTTATTTAACTTGTGATTTGTTGATCTGTGTTAGTCATTTAGAATTATATCATATTTGTTTTCTGTTGTTTACATTTTCTTTTTAAAGTGTTTTTCTCTCCTCGTTTAACGTAAGTTTTTGATTAACTTATGATAGGAAAACTATTTAAAGGAACAGGTTGCCTTGGATCAGACGAGTTGGTCTATAAAAAGCCTTTATGACCGCTTGTTATAAATGCATATGGTTGGAAAGATGTTTTAAAAGTAGAATACAACGATCCACACATATTTGCCTCGAAATTGCGTGGTTTTCATATTACTTTGCGAACTAAGACGGTCGGCCATTTATGGGAGGCAAAAATTTGACTCCCATAAATGGCCGACCGTGTTAGTCGACGAGGTAAAAGGAAAACCCTGCAATTTCGAGGCAATGTTGTGTGGATCATTGTATTCTACTTTTACAACATATTTCAAACCATGCATTTTATAACAAACAGTTCCAAACGTTTTTCAAAGACCAACTCAACCAATCCAAGGCAACGTGTTCCTTTAATTGCTTGTAAAACAAGCTCAACTGACACTTCAGTGTTTTGGCTTTTGACCTGGTGCAAAAACTAAATTCAGAAGAACACTAATTATTCTTGATAAAAGATTTACAGTCACTAGAACTTTCAATGTTTAAATCTATATTGCTGCACCCCGTGCTATAGCACAATATTCTACTGTAATGTAGCGTCAGTTGTGTATCGTGGCCTTATGCGCTGGGATGTTTAGAATCCACGGCCCAATTTTATGGCTCTGCTTACCACCGAATTCTGGGCTTACGTTCACCATTCTCTGCTTTGTGTGCAAGCGTTGAATATCTGTGCTAGCTTGGTAAGCTAAGAATCATGAATGCCTACAGTTACATGGAGTATGCATGCCCATCGGCAAAAATTCCATGCTAACCTGTGAAATACGCATGACTTGGATTAGGCAAGTTGGTCTTTAAAAAGCCTTTGAATCGTTAGTTATGAAATAAATTATGGTTAGATAGATAATTTAAAAGTGGAATATAAAGATCCACACAAACATGCCTCAAAATTGGCAGCCATAATGATGTTATGGAGTCAAATTTCATCTCTTGCAACTTCGAAGACCTATTGAGTCCATATCTTTACAGATTTGTTATTTTATGCATGTTGGGATACACCGAGTGAGAATACTGGTCTTTTTCAAAACAAAAGGTGTCCAGTGCCTTTAATCATCTTGAAATGAAGGTCTATAAATTCCAGTCCCAACTTGTTAATTCTGCAAAATGTAATCTTTGAAAAAGGAGCCCATCACTCTTACTCTACCACCTTTTCATGACTTCCGGTACCCTAAACAATATTATTTAAAATTCAGCAACTATTGGCCTATAATTTAAGTTCAGGACCACGTAACTAAACCCCTTAAGGGATTGACTTTTTAAACCTTTAATTTCCCAAAGAAGAAAAAAAAAAAGTATTAATGTAAGGAATTATTTAAAATGTAAATTCATCTTCATAGAGATAATGTATTTTCATAAATGACTGAATTGTATAATAAGCCAAGTGCTGTCTGTGCATCTCTATCATAATCCATATTTAGTTGATCATTCTGAATGTCGGGACCTTAATTTTTCCTGATTGCATACTGTAATAAATATATCAAGTTATCTTTAAAATGCTGCTTACAATCTTGTGTTCATTCATTGCATGTTCCTTGTTTGTCACTGAAATAGTTCGGGTTTTGATCACTCAAAAACAAATATTTAAAATTTAACATTGACAATATTTGTTCTGATAAGCAGGAAATTGCATTTGAAGTCTTACAGATAACATTTGATTAAAGTACAAAGTCGGAAGTAAAGATGAAGACATTCTTGAAAACAACGATTATTTTACATTCTTTCTAAAAAAGGTTGGTTGTTTGGGTGCAGGTGATTAATTTACTCTTCTACAGTAATAACATAACTTTCACTTTTCACTTTGAAATTGGTTTCTCAATCAACTGCTCCAAACAGAAGATAACAAAAACGTAAGAAGTGGAGGATGTTCAAAATATTTACCCCTGTGATATTTCCCATTTCGTTAGAACTTTAAAGAATTATTGTCTTTTATACATGGATGATGCCCATAATATGAAATGTTGTTTTATTTTGATAATGGTATTATGTAAAATCATAAAACAGCCGTCTATCAAACGACTGTCAAAGTCTAGACTTGTCACAATCTGGCTGGTGTGCGCACGTCCGTACGACACACATACATGCATCCACGCATTATGCGATGCATACCAGTTGAAAATACTTCCAAGATGGCGGCCGCCATGTGTCCGTCTGCCGAGTTTGAAGATTGGCTCTCCAAAAGATTGAAAGCAATAAACATTGACGATGAAGTATTTGGTTCATATATTTACGGAATAGTCGAAGATGACTCGACAGATGATGACAAAACAGAGGCACTCATGGGTATTCTATCTGGAATAACTGTAAGTACAAAGTAGTTGGTTCCAGTATTCGGACAAAAGTCAATCCATGAATTTGCTTGCGTGCGTGCGGTCGCCTGTCTGTTGTTTTCTACTCCTAGAACTATCATTATTTATGAGTGTGACTAGAGGTTCGTTCCGCTATCGTCTCCAAACCTCATAGGTTATCATGTCTCACAACACCAACGGTTCTGGGTTTTTTTTTTTGCTGTTGGCATTTCCATTTAAACACAAATCTCTTCTTTTTTTTAAATCAAATCTCGCCATGAATAGGCCTTTCAGTCACGTGACACTTTCGTTCTGCCACAGAGCGCTTCCCATACAAACGTGTACAAACGTGTTTGTGTGCTACGTTGAGTCAATGGAGAGTCTGATCTCCCCGCGATCGCTACACGTGGGACGGCATTTTTAGCGAAGGCCCGTTTTGGGCAACTCTGCCGAGTTCGATTCGCACTTTTTCGTTCGCTCTAGCATCCTTCTCATTGGTTGTAAGCCTTCCGAAGATTACCGAGATTACAGTACATGAATGCCAAAATCACGTCGAATATGTGGCTACAGCCGGAATGAAAGCGATCAACGACTTCAGACGAAATGCAAACTTTGCATCACGTTTTCTACTTGAAAACATCGTCTGACACTATAGCCACATCGGTAAGTATGTTTCTTGATTATCTGATAATACTTGTGGAAAGTTTGATGACAGTATTCCGAAAATCAGTGATGCTAGCCCACTTTTACCACGACCCTTTCTTGGCAAATTTGTCACTTCAGCCCGCGAAATCACAATGACTCACTAACCCTCACTGACCCACGGAGCGTCCATTCAGCACAGGGCAGATACAGTTTTATATTTGGCTTACGGGTGTATTTAGAGTATTGAATTGTACATAAACTGAAATAAATAAGTCGTAGTATATTAATGTTAGTACATAACTACATAATGAGGTAAATTTCAGTCAAGAATATCTACAATATCTGGAGTAATTACTGGCAGAACTATATATCTGAAGTCGTTGTACCCTCCCAAAAAATGGTACGGTCCGCCTTTTCGCTGTGTGTGCATTATGCACGTGTGTGTGTGTACATGTACATGTACGTACGTACTACTTAGTATACGAGTCAATGAACATGAATCGGGATTTTCTCGCTCGGTGGGTTTGTGGAGTTTGTACGGCTAAAATTTGCAGAAAGTTCTTACCTATGCATGGCCATGTTAATTTATTTGATCTTCTTTGGATAACCAAATTAAATTTGTGAGTATTAGAGGAGATTATTGTGTGCTTTATGTCCTAAAACCATGGCGGAATTATTCCTAACTAATTTTGACACAATGTCCATGTGTTTACTTTACGTGAGTGAGTGATTTTTTGACAGTCTGTTTACATCATTCACGTACATACAAAACAAACAATGTTTACGAAGTCAGAAATTTTCTTTTAACAGTTTACGATGGGTTTGGAAATTTGTGTAGTTGAAGCATGGAGGTAGGATGGTTGAAGTAAAAGTTTTAGCTCGACATAAAGTGGTAAATAAAACTTTTTTCTTTTCTTCATTTCTTCTTTTTGTTTGTCTCTAGAAATAGGTGTAACACTTCGACGAACTATGCCAAGAAAGGAGCTTCCAAGGCATGCAAGACTTAAAATGCAGTAAAGATTGGTGTAGCAGTAGAACTTGTTGTAGAATTGCATGTACATTTTGGTAGGAACTTTGGTTGAGCAATAGCTCCACACCTCTCTTTTTCTTTAAAAAGTTTTTTGGGGTTGTAGCACTTTTGAAAGCACGACGTGCGTTTATTACACTGTGGGGCAAACTTTGTTTTATAACTTAGTTTGTATTTTTGGGGTTGTTTATGCAATTGCTTTAGCTCATAATTTGTATTGTAGTAAAGGCGCTTTGATAATATTTAGTATTGAAAATGCTCGATATAAATATCATTATTATTCTTACTAGTATACATGGTTTCTGCATAATGATGTTTAGTCACGAATTATCAATAACAGTTAAAGCAAATTTTGTAAAAAGACATAATTAATTACCATTAATATTAATTATTATAATAATAACTCATAATTATTAATTACTTTGTAATTTTTAAAGTGGAATGTTCACACTGCCTTGTGTAAAGACTTCTAGGACACAAAAAGCGGAATAAATTGCTTAGTACAATGCTTATTCAAGCAAAAATCTGAAAATATGCAGTTTTTTATGATTTATTGTTCATATTTTCATAATTATAGGTAGTTCATCCAAATATTATGCACAATATTAAAGTACTAACTATCACCAACCTCTGTACCAAGTTTGATGTTCATACATTGCTTAGTTTCTGAGTTATGGGCAATTCAAACTGAACTGTCTTAAAATTTACCGTACCGTCAGCAAAACAAAGAAACACTTAAGATTGACCTTTGACCTCGGGATGAAAAATTGCATGTTTTGTCGGTATAAAATCATGCATATCTCGGCAACCACATGACCGATTTAAAAAATTCCAAGTGTTTCTGAAATGGGAAGAGTTGCTCTTTCAGCTAAGCACACTTCTGATTGGTTATTCAATGCTTTGAAAAACCACCTAAAAGGCCTACCATGAATGAATCATCAATTCAACTTCAAGCAAGGACTAAGGAGGGCTCACTTTAAAATTTAAATAAAAGCACTGGAAAAGTTTCCGTGTGGCGCCACCACTTTTTCATTCGAAATAAAATAATATAGTATCTAATTCTAATTTACCTGATTGATATATCCCTTTTTGTAAAAATGAGTGAAAAAGTGGTGGCGCCATACGGAAACTTTTCCAAAGCACTATTCATGGGGTTGTTCTAAAAAAAAACCTCTCGACCCCCCATGACCCACGACCCCCTCGAGTTCTCTGTGAAAAAAAATCACAGGCACATAACTTGCGTGGGATTCAAACCAACGACCTTAGCAATTCTAGAGCAGTGTCATACCAACAAGCTTGTTATTGCTTGCTCACTTTTCCACTGCTGTGGTTTGGGGTCTCATGATGAGCTTAGTTTGCTTCTCAGTTAAATCAATTTGATACACACCTAACTTGCCTTTTTTGTCTTTCTCCTTGCTGGTTAACTTTATAAGCAACTTGAAAGTGGACTTAAATAGTGAGCACTGAAGTAAGCTTGGGCGATATCGATTTATTTTATTCACGATATATCGCCGACAATATATTGCGATATTCGATATAATCGCGATTAATTAAATTTGACATCATCAGTCTTCAAACTCCCAGTGAAAGTTGTAGAAGAGACAGTCATAGCATGAGAGAGGTGTTCTAATGACCTATTCTTCTGCTTTTACTCCAAACCTATGGGGTGCAAGATGTCTCAGCTAGGAAATACATCGCGATATTGCGATACTTAATCGATATCGCGATATATCGCGATATATCGATATTTCGATTAAAACCAAATCGATCCGATATCGAAGTCATTCCAAATTAGTATCGCGATATCCGATAATATCGTGATATCGCCCAAGCTTATACTGAAGTGATCTATAAACATGATAAAGATACTGATTACGGGATGCTGCTACAATAAATGGTCGATCAAGGCTAGTTATGATGATAGTAAGCAAATTGCAGTAAAAAACAACAAGAAGTAAATAAAATAATGATGTACATGTATAAATAATACTTGTAAGACAACTTGTCATGATGTTTGGCAGTTATAAACGGAATTGGGAAGTAGCAGAAAATAGACCAACAACCTGCCTGAATAGTAATTGTGATGAACTTTCTTGACTGTGGTCAGCAACTGATAAGACCACTCAAAATGGCCATGGATGAAGTAGCTAAGTATGTACAATGTTTTTTTAAATTTACTTTATTACAGGAGGAGTCAGTGGAAGAAACTTGTCAAGAAATTTTAAAGCAATGGCAGACTTCCAGTAACAAAAGCCAACTAGCATATGAAGAAATCAAGAAAGGTCTGTATCAAAGAGAATTATTGAAATTGCACTATTTATGGCACTACTAAAGAAAAAGCAAGTGGACAACATTGGTAATTTTTTCAACATTGACAAAGACCAGTATCCAAATTTTATATTGGCAGAGGGTACTGGAATTCATGCTTAAAATTGTTTGTCCTTGTACAAATGATGATGACAGAGATCGATAGGGTGCCACTTTGTTTGTTTTGTATTTGGCATATTGTAGGCAAGTCTGAAGTCTAGCACACCATGGCCAATAGACCCTTCCCATGAAATATGGTTTTGTACACGACTAATGGCTGCGTGGCGCAGACGCGATTGCGCGTCTGCTTAGTGCACAACTCTATGGCGTTTGCCAACCAACAGGGTCTGTACGCATGCGTGAAGGTAATTAACATATTTCATGGGAAGGGTCCATTATCAGTTGTGGCTTACTGCCAATGTCAAGAGCCTTTTTTCAGTCAGACATTCCATTCTTTCCCCCAAAAAAACTATAAATAATTGCCATGAATGTTCTGAAAAATTATAAATAACACTGGGGGCTTGCAAGTGCAGAGGCAGTTTGAAAATTTGTTGATTCCTACGTGAAGTGGTTAATAAGTATTTGTCCAGCAGACCTCTGATAAGTACATTTATCTTCAAGTAGGCTTGAATCCTTGATTCTGATTGGTCGATCCATAGCGACAAGGGTGTGATATAAACCCATATTGCACGGCCCATATCACACCCTGCATCTTGTGTGTTCTAACTGCGCGCCAAGTTTACTTGAAGATAAATACGTTATCACACTCGCGCTCGTGGAATACAAACAAGTATAGTGCGTCTACCTCCCATATCCAACTCGGCATTTGGCCTTGTTGGATATGGGACTCAAAAGCGCTATATTTTCTGTATTTCACTCCCGCGCTTGTGTGATAACTTGTAGTACATGTACATGTATGTAAGCATTTCTTTATTGTAAAGTTATGAGTCCTATTTGTAATAATATTTCCCTCTTGTATGAATCATCAGATGAGCCTTCAACAGATGCAACTCTTTCCTCCATCATGGAGCGACACGCAACGACACAAAGCAAGAAAGAAACAACAAACTCCAAGAATAGTAAAGACAAGCAACGGTTGCTTGCCCGTTATGCTGAGATTTCAGACGGTGAAGACAGCAGATATCCTTTTAGACATTCCATTGTAGATTTATCCCTGCTTGGCTTTCAAAGTATTTTGGTTTTCTTAAAGGCAGTGGACACTATTGGGAATTACTCAAAATAATTGTTAGCATAAAACCTTTCTTGGTAACGAGTAATGGGGAGAGGTTGATGATATAAAACATTGTGAGAAACGGCTCCCTCTGAAGTGCCATAGTTTTCGAGAAAGAATAATTTTCCATGAATTGGATGTCAAGACCTCAGATTTAGAACTTGAGGTCTCGAAATCAACCATCTAAACGCACACAACTTCGTGTGACAGGGGTGTTTTTTCTTTCATTATTATCTTGCAAGTTCGACGACCGATTGAGCTCAAATTTTCACTGGTTTGTTATTTTATGCATATGTTGAGATACACCAACTGTGAAAGCTAGTCTTTGACATTTTACCAATAGTGTCCACTGCCTTTAATGTTTTTTCATGGTCTTTATTACTAAGATAATGCTGTAACACCATGTGAATATCTCTTCTGGGTAGTGTTGATTCTTAAAAGAACCGGTGGTTAGTGACTCGACGTTTCGATAAGTATGCTCTGATCATCTTCAGGAGAGCTATACTCAAAAGAGATATTCACATGTGTTACCGCAAGTCTCTTTAAGTTATACTTCCACCATGTATGTCATGCAGGATCTCAAATTCTACTTGTGCTTTTGTTTGTTTGTTCATTTTTTCTGTAAAAGTTAATGAAAAATATGCAATGTTAAAAAACAACAAACAATGTTTTTGTCCTTGTTTTTTAATGAAACCCTGAAGTACACAACTCTTTGAACAGTAGCTATAGACCGTGCAAGTATTGTACATACTCAAAAGTTTGTAGCACTTTGGCCCAACAGACACGGCTCTAACACGTGAAGGGCAAAAACTTTGATACTTTTAATGTTCGAATATAGACCATGTGAACTTTGGTTACAATAAGTGTGACCTTGTACATTCTTTGAGTATTCTGGCAGGCATAATGTTGCACAGGTCATATGGGAAACTTGACATTTTGTGTCGTAATTTCCACATAAATCCAAGAATTATGAAAGAAAAATCTGGACTAGTTTTGAGATGTGCCCCCTTTCATCATATCAAAAGTTGATGAGAATTAGACAGTGCAATCTCATTAAAATATAAGATTTTATGATTTCTTCCATTAAGCCCGGTTCATACTTCCTGCGAATGCGAATGCGAAGCGAATTTTGGTGATGCAACAATCGGTACGCGCTCCATTTCCCTTTGTGACGCAATGAAATTCGCATCGCACGAAGCATTCGCAGGAAGTATGAACTGGGCTTAAGGCTGTGTACAAATGGTGCCTGCAGGAAGTCCAGGCTCTGTGGCTCTTTTGTAAACATGTGATGTCACAGGTCACATTGCCATACACTACACAAGACTTGCGCAGTCTATTTTTTTCAAAAATATTTAAAATTTTGTTGCTGAGTCTTGAGTAACAAGTTAAGTTTAAATTCCAAATTAGAGGTCCAGATGTTTGAATCCTTAACCTTAATCTTACTGATGACATTGACGCTGAACATGACGGCCCTTCAAGATCAGAAGACTGTATCCTTTTGCAATTAATTGCTTTTGTTGTCACTTTGGTCTGTTTTAAGTTAAGAATCACTGACTCAAAGGGAAATGTTTGCTGCAATAAGTATCACTCAAAATTGCACGGATTTCGTTTTACCTCGTCGACTAATACGGTCGGCCATTTATGGGAGTCAAAAAGTTGACTCCCATGAATGGCTGACCGTGTTAATTCGCGACGTATAATGACAACCGTGCAATTTTGAGTGATACTTGTGTGGATCATTATATTCTACTTTTAAAACATCTTTCCAATCATATACTCTTCATAACAAACGGTTTCAAACGCTTTTTTATAGACCAACTTGTCCGATTCAAGGCAACGTTTTCCTTTAAAGGCAAAGTATACTTTTGTATTTGGAACCGTTTGATTGTTTAAATCCTTTGATAATTTGATTTCAAAAGGTGGTCGTATTTTTGAGATATCAGCGAAAATCTGGATCGTATATGTCCATGCAGGAAGAATAACCCCTACCAGGAACACACAACCCGATTCAGAGGGAAATATGTGCTGCAATAGGAATAGGAATTTAAATAGGAACACACAATCCGAGAAGTGTACGTCTCAGATTCAAATTTTGGGTGCATAAAAACTTGTCTTTTCACATGATAACCACAATACTTTTTTTATGAAATGCTGCTGTAGTGTAGGTTTCTAACCAAAGGGTTTATGGCCATTAATTTTTAGAGTTGCCAATCTGATGCTTTTAGCAGGAAAGTAATAAATATCTATCTGATTTGGGGTTTTGAACTCAGAGCAGGATTTAAACCAACGACCTCCGGAATAACACGACAGCACTCTAGCTTAATTTGCGCTCTCCCTATTTTGTCAATTTCTTTGTTCGGAGGTGCCAGTCAGACGCTGTACAACCATTATTTAAAACATCCATCTCCAATGAGAGTTATTTCTTGACTGTGTCTTCAATCAGTGTTAATGTCACGAAACACAAACAAAGAAAGCGTTGATAAAGCCGTGAAGGACCAGCGGGACAAGATGAAAGCTGATTATGAAAAACGCAGAGAGGTAGAGAAGCAACTAAGAGAGAAAGATCGACTTAAGGCTCTGGAAAGGAAGGAAAAAGAGAAGAAAAGGACACAAAAAGGAGAGAAAAGACGGTAACACAGGCTATAATTGTAGTACTTACATGCGTTCTAGGAAAGAGCTAAAGTGTTATAGAATGTCAATTATTGAGTTAGGTTTGTTAATTGTGGTTTTACCCCTGCACCGATGTGTGTTAGCACTATTTATTCAGTACTTTCCTGAGTTCCTTGAACAAAAATAAAATCACGGGCATGTTACTTGGGTAACTCTAGAGCAGTGTCTTTTTTTCACAGAAATCAGGAAGGCACAGTGCTAAGTGTTTATGGGTAAAACCAATACATGTATATATTTACATGTATAATGCTCATCCCCGCTGCAAATTTAAGAACTAATAAAGACACTGGACACTATTGGTAATTGTCAAAGACTAGTCTTTACAGTTGGTGTATCTCGACATTATGCATAAAATAACAAACCTGTGAAAATTTGAGGTCAATCGGTCATTGAAGTTGTGAGACAACAATGAAAGTAAAAAAACACCCTTGGTGCACCGTGGTCTCACAAAGTTGTGTGCTTTCATTCAGATGCTGGATTTCGGGACCTCAAATTCTAAATTCATGGAAAATTACTTCTTTCTCGAAAACTAATTCACTTCAGAGGGAGCCGTTTCTCACAATGTTTTATACTACCAACCTCTCCCCAAGTAAGGTTTTATGCTAATAAATGTTGAGTAGTTAACCAATAGTGTCCACTGCCTTTAAGTGAGGTTTGCCCTTCGGTTTGTTTGGATACTGGATACTCCAAAGATGGTGTTTGGTTTAAATCCCACCTTGGGTCACAATGATGTTTGCTTGCATCAAGAAAATATTTAATTCATTGGCCGATGTGACTTCAACTTCTCAGCTCAAAAAAACACTTTAATATATGCTTCCTCTCTGTTTTTTTTAGTAGCTCTTTAACTGCGGGCAAAGGAGCTTGACTAAATGCTGTTTACAATGATAACAACACTGAGAACAGAGTTGTGCTTAGCATTAAACATGTTACCAGAAACACTTTAATATATGCTTCCTCTATGTTTTGGGTTTTTTTTACGCACATTGTAGCTCTATTACTGCTCGCAAGGGAGCTTGACTAAATGCTGTTAACAATGATAACAACACTGAGAACAGAGTTGTGCTTAGCGTTAAACATGTTACCAGCTCATGCAATAAAAGTAATATTTTAAGGGAAACTTTCTGCCATCATTATCTTTAAACCAAGTCAGTTTATTGAAAATCTGTGGATGTCTGTGTCTTGTGTCAAACGAAAAATACCCAAACCCTTTTAACAAATAACTTTGTCAGGAAGTATTTTTTCCACCAAGACTTCTTTACCACTTCCTAATCCTTAGAAGCCATGTAAGTTTGCTCATTGTCAGTGAATGCATCTTTAGACAGAATAGGAAACCACAAATGTAACTGGGGTTTTTCTTAAATGCTTACATTTGGGTTGTTAAGCTGAATAATACGTACTGTGCATGTATCCATTATGAGTCTGTATACAATACGGTGGATTGGGACGACTTTCTTGTGCAATTGTGAACACTTATACTTTTAGTCGTACACCACATTAGGGTTATATAGTCAAAGAGAGTCATTCACAATCCAACACAATTCATCCGTTATTAATATGCTATCAGGACATATTACTTATCAGGGCTCGTACTACTCGCTGGAACCAGCCGCCTTGCTATTGAGTCATTCAATTAAATTAAATTAAATTAAAAAAAATGGTTTATTTTAAAACCAGACACTTATTTTAGTCAATTCTTGTTTTATACTTCAAGGCCAAACTTCCCCTAAAAGTTCAGCAAATATCAAAGAGACAGAAGTTGTTCTTGGAACTCTTTCGTGGTCCGTGTTATTGTGGAGGTTTCTTTGAGACGGAATCCCAAGGGCGTGCAATTGTTGACTTATTCATCTTGGAAGCTTTAGCTGTTGCCCTCCTTTTGTTGTGAATGGAACAACCCATAAACCACCCTCTTATGGACATTGTAATGCGCTGTACATGTTTTGTTAAGGAGGCCTTTCCACAAAGATCCTGTGTAATTGGTTCTGGCTGTCTGTCACCTTGGTGTACATGTATATGTACGTAGCAAACTTACACATGACTTCTTATACATTACCAGCACACAAATTTACTAACGTCTCTTGTTTCTGATGAAAGGTCAAAGTTCATGTTTGCTCATTCAGTGACACTTCTTTGATGTAACCACTTAGTTTTGCCCAAAAGAATGCTATCAAATTGCATTGTAGGGTTTCATAAAACTGTTACCGTAAACCTCCATCTGGGAGGTTCCAGTGAGCCAATATTTTGAGGAGGTAATATTTTTATCAAATCCTGCCCTTGGTTATTTTCTTCAGATGTAAAGCAATTATGCTTTATGATCTATTTATGTAGGCCCCAAGCAAATGCTCCCAAAAGCCTCTTACATTACTCCAGGGGTTCCAAAAGGGTGGAAATGTCAACATTTCACATACCTCTCAGAATTTTGATTCAGTATTTATCATTTTTGTCGGCAGTGACTCCAGTCCTGGAAAGTTTTTAGCGCCATGCCACAAAAAGCCGCCTCTGGCTTTTAATTGTAACATGATATAATAATAATAGAATAATAACATCAAAGTCTTATATAGCGCACGTACATGTATCTACCAAACAAGGCACTCAAGGCGCTGAGTATATATACAAAATTTCAGCAAGATAGGTAATTGCAGTGATGAATTTTGAGACCCAATTATTACGCACCTTATAAGGGTTTACAAGGTGCTACGGCGAATACAGCAGCCACAGCCAGGAACATCGGGGCAAACCCCTTCTCTTTTCGATAAGTGCAATGGGTTCTTTTACATGCATTACACAATACATGGGACCAACGGCTTTTCGTCCCATCCAAAGGACTAAGCAATGGTTAAGTGTCTTGCTTATGGACACAAGTGTCACGGCTTGGGGTTCAAACCCATACTCTGCTGATCGGAAACACACAAGTTTGAATTCGGTGCTCTGAACAGCTCGGCCACGACACATGTGAGAGTGTTTACAAACTATATAGAGCATAGCTGGTAGGTGTAGTGTAGCACATTTATAAACCCAGGCAGCATAAAAAAAAACCTGTAAGCACATATAAGAGTGTTGCTAAGCAGCCACATGTTATTGGCACAAATAACATTAAGTTTGCATAGTTGTGGCTTGTGCACGACTCAATTTTTGCTTAACAAGTACATTTTTTTCAAGTAGTATTTTCTGCTTCATGAAACTGAGCCCTGGGGCCAATTTCATAGAGCTGCTTAAGCAAAAAATTTGCTTAAGCACGAAAATAGCTCACTTATTTTACACATGTTACTGGCAAATTTTTTATGTCATATACATTGATTGTGACTGGTATTTGTTCACTTAGCATAAAAATTGAGTGGAGTCTTGGCCGGTAATCTGATTTTACTAAGCAAGGACTTTTTTGTTTAAGCAAAATTTTGTGCTTAAGCAGCTCTAAGAAATTGGGCCCTGGTAATTAGGTTAAATCCCAAACAATGTAGAAGGTTGGATCATTAAATTATAACTCCTCACAGTACTTTCTGTAAACACTGACAAAAATGTGGACTACATGTACCAAAAAGTACCAAACTGGACTAATACTGTTTGCTTTTCCAGACTTTCACCGCTAATTATTGTCAACCATGAACTGTAGAATCACTATTATTAGTAACTTTCAACACGGCCAGCATAATGTCATTTGCCTTCCACAATAAAAGAAGCATTGTTATTTATTTACATTGACTTGTTTGGTCAATCTAGATTTTTTTTGTAAGATTTGTTGAGTAATAACAAAAGTAATGGTAGAGTTGGTGTGATTCTAAAAATGAATGTTTTATTTGTTTTTGTTTAATTTAAAAATTTACTTTATATACACTTTGCAAGACATAAATATTTGCAGAGCACTGCATCGTACTGCCGCCATCTTGGTCATGTTCCATGTGTCAAATAACAGTAATGGATGCTAATATTATTATACACAAAAGGAACCAGACTATTTCCCTTTCCAGCCTCGGTTTAGTTACATTGAGTTGAATGGGAGAAAATCAAGATGGCCGCACCTTGGATAAAAGTCTATTATGTTCAGCGCTTCCTTAACATCAATCAAGTCCTTTGGGGAAAAATCAACACTTACATGGGCTTTTGAACCCACTACACTCCAACTGGAGCAGATGTGTAAACTGCTCGTCCACTGAGCTCACATGGTGACATGTGGCCCAACTTCAAAAAGCCTGTCAGCACATAAACTCATTAAGCACCGAATAGTATTGCTTAGCAGAATCAGGTGGTGTTGGTAATTACATTAAGTTTGCATTGATGTGGCTGGTGACTAACTCAATTTTTGCTTAGTAAATACATTTGTCAAGCGGTATTTTCTGCTTAACAGCCTTATGAAACTGGGCCAAGTTCATTTTGAAGTTTTACTGGTATCAATTATGATGAGAAATATTTCCATCTTGAATGCTGCCATCTCAGATAAGAATGTTCAGTCAATTTTTGCATGTTGTATAGCCCTCAAAAGCAAGCATTACTACATCAACTGAAACATGCACACAGTCAAGGCAAAACACAACTTTTAGTCACTTTAAAAAAAATATAAAAGCTCCAATCATGGAGACATTTTTGTACAAATTTGTGTCCTATAAGAACATTGCATCACATTTTATGCTTCCCATCACTTTAAAAAACATTCTTGACAAAACATTGACCCTCACATCTACGTAGGCTCACACAACTTCTGAATAATCAACATTGTTTTGGTAAGAACCAATGAACATGAGTTTCTAGTTCGGAGAGAAACCCTTTCTCTGAGACATAGTTTGAGGAAGTTCAGAATGCACCTTTTCAAAAATCCAATGTCTTTAAATTCCTGTATTTAAGGAAACAATAGACCGATCCATGCATGAGCAAGAACACATGAGCCTCTCCATCCAATGCCTCTCTGCACACATCTGCCGCGCGCGCCAAGCATACGCGCACCCATTTTTATTTATCGGACCTTATCGGACCTTCGACTTTATTTGTCAGACCTTCGTTGCGTTGTGATTGGTCAATACGCAATGGGGCGGAGCTTAATGGATCGGTCTATTGTCCTGAGATCAATAGTACCAAGTCCACAGGAACAAAATACATTGTAGAACATTGTGTTTTTCATAGTTCAGGCCTGATACTATACGGAGGTAACTAAGGCGATTGCCTCCATGCCCCCTGGTCATTGCCTTGGTGCCCTTGATATGCTCCAGTAGAGTTTTACAATTTCCTCATAGGGTGAGCTTTACTAAGGAGAAAATGCCTTGGTGCCCTTTCCCTTTCAAAAAACGAAGCTACATGCATGATAGGTCTTTGTTTTCCTTAAAGCATAACCCAAGGAATCGTGTAGATTCGGAGATAATGAATGTTGGAGTTTCCAACTAGACCAAAAAGTAGCTCTCAGCTCAGAGGAACAAGTTACATGTAGATTGTTGTGCTGTTTTTGGTCCTTTTCATGGAACTCTCAGTTTTCCATAAGTTGTAGCTCAAGGAATTGTGTAGATTCGGATATAAGGAATGTTTCAGTTTCCAAGAAGTAAAACAAGTGGCTCTCCGCTCAGAGGAACAACTTACATGTAGATCGTTGTGCTGTATTTGGTCCTTGTAGAATTCTTAGTTTTCCCTATTAAGTCATAACTCAAGGGATTGTGTCAATTCAGAATGTTCAAGTTTCCAATAAAACGTTTAAGTAGCTCTCAGCTGAGAGAGAACCTCCTTGCAAAAAGATTGAGCCGTGTGACCCCAAAGTCTTTAAGCGGTTTCTCCAGTGCGAATAACAGCCCATTCTCCCTGCGGAATGGTAGATCACATAGAGGTGTTTGTTGTTCCCTGCCCTCCTGGGCACTCTCTGTAGCTGTGTCGATGAGTTCCCGATACTCATGGTAACTTTTCTGAAGCTTGAGCTGTTGGATGTCGGATCGTAAACGCATCAGCTGGATAGCAAGCCGATGATCTTGAGATTTCATCGCAATCTGTAAAGAGGGTGGCAAGATATTTTTGAACTTGTTAACAGTGTTTCAATCTTTGTCAATGCTCCGTTTTTTAAATGGGCAAGGGCACCAAGGCATTTTCTCATTGGTAAAGGGCACCCTACTGGAGCATTTCAAGGGCAACAAGGCAATGACCAGGGGGCATGGAGGCAATCGCCTTTGTTGCCTTTGTGAAGTATCAGGCCAAGTCAAGTCCAAGTATGTTTTTGGGTGCAAATCCAAGTCAAGTCAATGCTGAAAGTTACGAGTCAAGTCACAAACAAGTCCGACTCGAGTCCAAGTAACATGACACGATTTAACAAGTATGATTCAAACTTGTACCAAAGAGCTCAGATAAGTATCTAGACCAGCTTTCTTCAGTCTGTCGCGTTATTAATACATTGGAATACATTGCTTTGAGTTGAAAGATTGCATGCTTAGGTCCATTTTCATAGAGGTACTCAAGCAGAAAATAATGTTAAAAGGAACACGTTGCCTTGGAGCGGTCCAGTTGGTCTTTGAAAAGCGTTTGTAATCAGTTGTTATAAAATGCGTATGATTAGAGAGATATTGTAAAAGTAGAATACAATAATCCACACAAGTTTCACTCGAAATTGCGTGGTTTTCCTTTTTCTTAACACGGTCGGCCATTTATGGAAGTCAAATTTTTTACTCCCATAAATGGCCGATCGTGTTAGTTCGCAAAGTAAAAGGAAAACCACGCAATTTTGAGGCAAATTTGTGTGGATCATTGTATTCTACTTTTAAAATATCTTTCTAACCATATGCATTCTATAACAAACGGTTTTAAACGCTTTTCAAAGACCAACTCCACCGATTCAAGGCAACGTGTTCCTTTAAGATTTTTTCCGCTAAGCAAAAATAAGCGGAATACCCAGTCACAGGTTGTACATGTGGTGTGGTACAGTCCACCCTTGTTATAATGAGTTTTATATTGAGGTTCTGTTTATGAAGTGTACTCTGAAGTCACAAATCTCATTTCTGCTTTGTGTTTAGTTTCTTTGTTTTGCTGTCCTCTTATAACAAAGTTCCTGTTTTAGAGAGGTAATTTGGCAAGTCCCATGTGATCAACTGTTATATCAAGAGTCTACTGTATTGGACTAGTAACCTTATTTTTATAAGCATAATTTGTTTATGCTTAGTTACTTTATATGAAATTTGGCCCAGGGGTGATTTGGAAAAAGAAGGTAAAAATGACTCACCAATTCTTTTCGCACCCATTTAATGTTCTCTTCCACTGTATTTATTCGCCTTGAATAACTCGATATATTATCATCTCCCACATCCTCCACAGTGTCACATTTCTTTGTATTTGCATTCAAGTCTAGCATTTTGGGGAGATTCTCACACCATTCCACGTAAGATGGTCGTCTTGTACTCAGTCTCAACCTCTTGGTCATGGATTTGAGTTTCTTCAACTCATCTTCATCATCTGAAGATGTACACGAGGAGTCGAGTTCATCGTTGTGATGCACCGGTGTGTGGTGACGTCGTAATGGTGGTGGTGACCATTCGTGGATTTGTGGTAGAAGATTTGCAGAGGAGCGTTTCTGTTGGTAGTTGATGGAGCACTCGGTCTCATCGATGGTTTCCAGATCGAATGAGGGTGCTCGGAGGGCGATTTCTCGAGGGCTCTTGGGTGGCGTGACTGTGATGATTGGGATGCCAAGTAGAGGCAGACTGTCCTGAGATGGACCCATGCTCCCACAGTAGCCTGCAAGGACATCAAGTTAAACAAATTGTTAGTACAAATCAACAAACTGCATCATTCATGAATGTTGATGGCAGGACGAGCTGTAGTCAAACGAGAAGTTCATAACGAGAAGTCCTCTCGATCCACTAAAGCAAAAGGGGGAGTCCCGGCCAATTTCATTCCTGCCACCCAGGAGATAGTAGAATATAAAGCAAGACAAGTTCTCAAAAGAACATAATCTTCCCAGGCAGAAGGTGGAAGATACACAAGGTGTGTAACTGCAAACCTACAAATGTACTACTTACTGATTCCTCACCATGCAATGCCTCAAATCCTATGCAAGTGAATCCATTCTAAGTATGGTGCAATGATAGACAAATTTTAACATTTGTTGTTCACAAACCTACAATTTGTTAACCAAATGGAGTCAAGTGATGTAACCAGAGTTCTAACCAATGAAGTACTGTTGGCAGGCCGGTCGTTGTTGCCTTTTTTTAGATTGGCATCTAATGGTGAGTAACCAATAAACTCCCTGAGTGCCTGCAGTTTGATTCTTCTTCCACTTCCGAGAACAGCTACCGCCTTACAGGGGTGTCTCCATGTTGTGATTGTGTCATGTGCACATACCTTCCCTGCATCTACCCCTATGTTCCAATGGACACTTTGCCATTTCCCCTTTCATGAGCTTCATGTTACAGAATAGAAGAGATTAAGCTATTAGCAAAACATCCTTGAATAACAAAGGCAGTACGGTGGAGCAAATAAGGTTATATCGACAAAGGGGTTCAGACAGTGAAATCCAATAAAACAAATGAAGCTGAAAAAGGCTTTCATAGACTTTGTTTAGCTCCCCAAGGACTACTTGACAACTCTATGATTTTTGGACTCGTGCTGATGTTCTTTTGTCTCTTAACAAAGATGTGATTTAATCTTATTAGAGACAACTTCAGTCCATCCAGTGTTTATATTACAATCAATTTTTCCCCTATGCTCGAACAACAACTTTGTAGACAAAAGCTGCGCACAATGTGAGTGGTGAGTTCGTGTGGGGGCTGGTATGTAAACACGCAACCTTTGTGCTGGTAAAATAACATGGATGTACTGATCTGTTTAGGCTGCTGTCATTTATTGAACAAAAGCTCATCAAGCATTTGCACTAACATTGTAAAACCTGACTAGATTGAGTTATAAACATATATAGATGTTGAGACCTGTGACGTCACATTTTTACTAACCAGCCACAGAGCCTGGACTTCCTGCAGGCACGATTTGTACACAGCCGAATGGAAGAAAACATAAAATTTTATATTTTATGGAGATTACACTGTCTAATTCTTATCAACTTTTGGTATGATGAAAGGGGGCACATCTCAAAACTTGTCCAGCTTTTACTTTGATAACTCAAAATGTCAACTTTCCCTTATGACAAGTGCAGTATCTTGCCTGCCAGACTAGCTGAAGAATGTACAAGGTCACACTTATTTTTAACAAAGTTCACATGGTCTATGACTTACTGAAACAAGAAAGTTAAATTTTTAAGTTTTAAAACTTAAACTAACTGTGCAGGGATCTGTGCTACTGTTGTTTGACTGAGGCATGGGTTAAAATGCTTGAATGACAGTGGGGAGTGGCTTCACATGTTGTTTAATTCTGACATTTGCACCTTCGTATAAGAAGATGCAAATGCCAGAATTGTGAAAAATAAGTACAGAGCCCCAGAACTACTGGGTCTAAATATTGTATGAAGGAAGAATTAAATTGTTTGTCTTGCCATGAATATATTGACTGTTGTGATTACAGGTTGCAGTTTTGGAAAATCCTTGCCTTGCTAGATTGTCCACTATGTAGATTATGATAAAAAAAAGTCCTTGAGAAAGACACAGCAGTTAAGTGTGACTTGAATGGGGCTAGTTCTGAGCTCCCAGCTCAATGTATAGGCCTTATCCTAGTCCAAACACGAAGAAATATTTATGAGCCTCCAAAGTTAATGCTTTTGCCAGGGCTGTTGCCCTTCGCAAAATCAGTGTAGGAATGTTGATCGAAATGGACTGCGATTCAAAACTGCAAGTCTCGCTAACAATACAAGAACCCATAGAAAGATAATAACCCTTAGCCGATGGCAACATTTGAATATAGTTGACTCTCTTTGAAGTGGATGGTATTGCCAAAATAACATCTTTATAGCAGGAATGCAATTCTATATGCTTCGTTTTTGAAAGGGCAAGGGCACCAAGACATTTTCTCATCGCTAAAGGGCACCCTATGAGCATGGAGGAAGTTCTTCCCCCATGCTATGAGGAAATTGTAAATTTCTACTGGAGTATTTCAGGGGCACATGACCAGGGGGGGGGGGGCATCGAGGCAATGGCCTTTGTTGCCTCCTGGGCCCAAATTAATACGGCTGCTAAGCACAAAAATTTGCTTAATAGCATGAACATTCTTTCTTGATAAAAACAGGATTACCAACAAAATTTCTATTTGTTGCATATTGCTTGTTACTAGTAATCAGCTGTTGTTTGCTTATCCTGAAAATCACATGGAAATTTGGTTGGTAATCCTATTGTTATCAAGGAAGAAATTTCATGCTAAGCAAATTTTCGTGCTTAGCAGCTCTGTGGGAACGTTGAAAGAAACACAAAGCAGAAATGGGATTCAAAACTTTAGAATGTACTCTGTGTCTTTTATAACGAAGACTGCTGTAGACTCAACCACTTAAATGATGCCTAATTCTGACCAAGAATCTGCTTTCAAGCAGTTCACACCCTTCTGCTGTTCCCATGTGTGTTCGAATCCCACTCATGACAGAGCCTCGAGAGTGAAATTGATTGTTCTGCCTGGTAGATGGGTATATATACTATAACATATTCCATTTTCTGTTTTCGTATACCACAGTTTATTATTCACTTGTCGGTGTCCCAGAGAATTCCGTCTGTCTAAGATTCAGCACTAGCCGTCCGCGAGTATCCAGTTTGTTGTCGTTACTATGGAGATATTAAACATATAAATTCAGAAAAAACAATACCTTTCATGACTGTGGAGAAGGTTTCGTAGTCTCATGCATACGTTCTGGGTGTCTCTCGTATCAATCCAATTACAGTGAATGAAACTATTTCAAGACTATTCCTGTGAAGGTATTGCCCAGGCCCAAGGTTTCAGCCCTACGGCATGTGGTGTTCTATTGATAGATTGAAAGTTCTTGTTCCACCGTCATTACTCAAGTCAACAAGTTTAACATGTCTACAACCCTGCAATGAAAGTCACCGATGGTAAATAATAAAGCTGGACCAACGTGGCGACGTGTATGGCACCGCCTACAACCTTTGGCATTGACGGTTTATGAACATTACATATAGGCCCTATCATATTCCCGTTTTAAAGACACTGGACACCTTTTGGTAATTGTCAGAGAGCAATCTTCTCACTTGGTGTATCTCAACATATGCATAAAATAACAAACCTGTGGAAATTTGAACTCAAATGGGCGTCGGAAGTTGCGAGATAATATTGGGGGGAAAAACCTTGTCAAAATCGAACTCTGAGGTCTCGAAATCAAACTCAAATATTCTAGTAAAAAATAATTTCTTTCTCAAAAACGACGTTACTGCAGAGGGAGCCGTTCCTCACAATGTTTAACATCTCTCCATTGTAAGTTATTATGCTAACTATTATTTTGAGCCATTACCAATAGTGTCCAGTGCCTTTAAAGAGTGGACCCAATTTGAGCATTTGAGAAGCCGTGTTTTGAATAACGATTTATTCCCTCTGGTATAATGATTGATTGCGTACCCCACCAAACTATTGTGAACGGTGTTCCAGATATTGACTGTTATTGCCATTCAGAATATAGTCAAAGTGGGGTTAATTCGAAAATTGTTGACCCACCCGCCCTAAATTTAGATTTTTAAATATTGAATTACTTCACAATATAATTAAATTATATGTACAGAAGTTAAAGGCCGATGCCTTAACAGATAAATATTCAAAGGTTTCAGGCCTGAAGTATTTTAATATTCATTTATTCGTTAGTTTATAAAGCAACTGAAAGCAAACAGTGGAACAATGTGTCTTTTATTTTATTTTTCTCTTGCAACTTCAATTACCAGTTGAGTACAAAATGCATAGATTTTTTGTTGGTGCTTGCATGAATGAAATTGAAGAATGAAAGAATGAAATTGACGAATGAAAATTTACGATCTTGCCAATCTGGGTATTTTTTCTTCTTTTACATTCCCCCCCCCCCCCATAATATCCTTGCCAAACGGTGCTGAATTTTAGCCGTTTGAGTTTGATACAGTTTTTCCGGGAATTTTTTACAAAATGCACACATGTTTTACGTCAGGTTGTGTGTCCTTGCTCTATGATAATAATTAATATATATATATATACCGAGAAATGTCCTGAACCGTCCTGAATAACACAAGGCCCAATACGAACAGCAATATAATATCTTATTAAAGTTAAAGAAGATGCCTAAGATAAAACAACCTGCCCTTATAAAAAATGTTGCTTGAAAAAAAACAAAAAAAACGTACAGTTCTTACCTGTCTGCGATCTTTAACGCACAATGCGACAATAAATATAGTTGTTTTTCCACTGCTTTTATGATCGCCTGACAGATTAAAGTTGGAATAACAAAAATCCACTGGCTCCGTCGTAAAACACGCATCAAGAATTTCAACCTGAATGTGTACTTTTCATAACAGCAAATAACTAAACGGCAGACTTCTGACCCATGAAGTTGTAAATCACAGGAGGAAAAGTTGGATTATGCCTCCACGGCTCTGCTGTCGTGACCCGAGGGACTGATGTTTGAAGGTGCGTGCCTCGTCACTGCATGGCTGCTGTGTTCTAAACACGCGGGGTCGATCACGAAATCTTGCGAATTATCTCAAACGTCTCAATACATTGAATAAATAGCACAATAAAGAGAAGTTCGTATTGTCATCGATGTATAAATCCCATGGCATCTTTGTCCCGGGAATTTCCACTTGCCCACTTTGTCCACAAGGTCCGTATATATTATTTGCATTCTATGTAAAGTTTTGATTACAAGATGAGCTTGTTTTTCCACTTTACTTGTCCAGGTTTGTGTAGACAAGGGATGTAAGTAGATAAGCTGGGGTATACTGCCGGCTTGGGATCCTATTAAATCTCTGTGCAAGGAGTACGACTTGCATAACTTAATGGAAAGTTAACAAGACGATCGATGGTTTTTCTTTAGGGGTGATGGAGCGCACGTACATTCCCCCAACAATCCATACCAGGCAAACAAAGTGGTAATACAAACATGGTAGGCTTCGTGACAAATGGGATAACTTTATTGAGACAGTCAGACAGTCCAATCCTGTGTGTTTGTTGTTGTGTTACCTCTACCAGCATCTCTTGAAATAAAAAGGGAAGAGGGGTCCTCTGGTCTTTGCTCTTTCTCCTAAGCTACTCAAGTCGTATGTAAACCCAAAGCAGAACTCAGCCATTTTCTTTTCTTCAGAACTTTCAAATACACGACCACGTGTTGTAGTTGAACCATGATTGAACCATGCATATAGAGTATAATGACATCACGTATTGAGTTTACGGACGAAGCTATCGTTATAATCAAGTCCCAAAATTTCTCTTTGATCTTTTACAAACAAATGTTGCTTCGGAAGGGTGTATTTGGAGGTGTTTTTTTTTGTCTGGGTTTTCATCAATTCTATCACGAAGAAAGAGGCAAAACGAATTCAGCTTGGTTTTATGTGTTTAGTAAAATGGAACTTCAACACAGACATATCCGCTGAATTATTTTAAACTGTTGCCGGTGGCCTACACACTTCGATTCAGTTTTCACGCGCCCCTTTATTTTATCTGGGAAAAGATGCTAGTTTTTTTTTTTTTGACGAAGGAGAACACAGAACAACTTTTAATATTTCGCATACATTGCTCCCAATGGTGATGTAAAAGGACAAATTTGTCAAGGTAAAACCACCACCTACTGTTCCGTCAGTTCTTCGTAATTAGAGGCCATATCACCCCATCGATGTGGGGTTGTTACACTTTCCGAAGAGAGCCAAACTGCTTCAGTATCGGCTGCTTATCCACCTGTAATATAATTACTCACGACCAGTCTTCTATTCATTTTTCTAAACCCAATTGTCAGACACGAAACACTTATCCATTTGTCGGCTACATATGGGTTATTTTTAGGGTTTCTCGTATTGCACATGAAAGGCCGTAAATAGTTCCTGGTATGCGTTCATTGCAGGTGTTTGAATGGCGATCCAATTACAAAATGGTCCGGTTTGTATACCCATGGTATACCTGATAGGAACATTACAAACGGACTGACAATCATCCAATCTGCTAAGTTTGTTTGGGATTTATTCAGTTTGGGGTGCTGGTGTGTCTGTTTGTTTGTTTATTCTCCTTAAAACTGTTGTCGCAATCGATTGAATCGATCCATCTATAATAAAGCATTTATATAGCGCTCTATACGAAGAACAGAGCGCTTTGCAAAAAAACAAAAAACAAACGAACTAGGATGGGTGGGGAAATAGAAATGTCTTGAGGAGGAACTGGGCCCAATGTTATTAGAGCTGCTGCTTAGCAAAAAATAGTTATACCGGCCAAAAATCACATGTCTTTAGACTCATTTCCTGCTGAATGGTGTCTGTATATAACATACATAAATTTTATTACGCAATATAAAATTATGATTAGATGTTTTCCCCCTACTTATTCGTTTATACCATCGGTCCATTTGGTTGGTAAGTTGTTTGCAACAGCTAATTATATTTTCTCGTTTATATAAAGAACATATGTGACCACGCCATTGTCCTACTACCCTACGAACTGTGTCGTGTGTTTGCGTCATCCCTAGTCCATAAAACCCAACGATAGGAATTAATACCCGTAGGGAATGTCCATCAATACAAATTATTAATTTGTAGTTCAATGGGGAGTTTAATCATCCCGAACAATTATTCCAAGCGAATGATTTTAATGTGGGGTAAACAACTATTGGTATGTAGCATTAACGTTACGTGCAATCTAAAAAGGTGAGATTTTAGTGAAATGTTTATAATGCAGTGTGCACAGAAATTATTTTAGTAAGTTAATAATGTTCAATATAATGACAGTTGTTAAAATGTTATCAGTTTTTTCTGTGGCAAAGGTACGAAGTGTCCGACATCCTTTGCGTGTAACTTACAAAAAGGGTGCAAAAAGTATCTGGCGCTAGTTTTTATAAAGGACACCACTTCTACATGCATATAATATCATTAATATTACCCCAAAAAATGATAACATCATGAGATGTTTCCCTATATTGCATCCATATTAAACATTGAACTTACTAAAATAAGTCCACGTTGACATTATCTTCTGTGCGCAAATAGTCAACGGATGTCGGACACTTTGTAACCTTTGCCACTTCGTACCCTGCAGTGGACTTTTCGTACCTTCGTGACACTTCGTATCTTAACCAAATTGGTCACTTCGTACCGTGAAGTGACTATCAGCTGAGTCACTTTATACTATACCATGAACGGAGTTTTTTTTTACAATCATCTGATCACAAGGGACAAAATAATCACAAACGATGCATGATGCAGACATCCCGATTTAGTAGGCCTACGAGGTATGAAGTGTCTTGTAAGAAGGTACGAAGTGTCCAAGGTACGAAGTGTCCAAAATTTACTTCGGGTGTCCAGAATACGAAGTGTCCTGACACCGGTGAAGGGTGAGAAATGCACAAGAAGGTCCTCAAAGCACAGACGAGAAAGCCACTGAAAAATATAGGCTTCGTGTATGAAGGCGCGCCCTATCTTTAAGAACTTACATATCATGTGTATAAATCATCCAGCATGAATCATCTAAACTGGGAAATCCTGAAGCTCCAGCAATACGGTGATGCCGAAGACTAGACAAAGTTTCGTATCCTCTCTAAAGTTACAAACGTCAAGAGTAACCAGTTAATCCACAAATCTGCAGGGGTGTGTCTATCCCCTCTCGAGGTACATGTACACAACTTGTTTTCTTCAAGGAAGACAATGTATATGCATGGATAACAATAGCTGACAGGAACCTTGCACACAGGTGTATGTTTTGTGGAAGTGTTTGAAGTCTCACTTGAGATAATATATAACTTTGTGTAATACTCAGTGGAATACTGACAAACATGAGCAATAATGTCCTTGCCGTATATGCAGCAATGGTGTGGTGGAATGTCTCTTTATGTAAAGTGAGGGCTAGCAGTGTAATTAATCAAAGAAAACGAAGTCACACACGACAGGTATGGGTGGACTGACAAAGGTGACGAAGTGTTGGGTTTGCTTCCAGACTATTGTGATGGAGAAATGGCGCATGAAGTCAACGTAAAGATGCTTGAGTGTATATAGCATGTATTCCATACTGAAGACTGCGAATCGATTTTTACGAGCAGTGTACCCAACTGCTGGATGCAAGTTTTTTGAATTTCCTAAACAAGACTATACTCGCCCCACGAGTATTAAACAATTTGCGCTGATTAGACTCCTTGGGAGCGTAATCTGTTAATCTCATTTAGTCTTGTCTCTCAGCCACGTAGAGTCTGGATTAACGTATAGAATAACAGATCAATGAAGTTGTATTCTAACATCACTGACCAGATGTGAGAGCTAGGCATTAAGGCACTTGTTAAGGGAAGGGACGGCGTTCTGTAAACCATCATAACGAAGTTGACTGACAGCATGATCCTCCATGCTCCAACTCAAAATGAAAGCGTCCCCGCCAGTCAGTCGTGGATCAGACGCGTCTCTTTTAAAAAGTTGCAAACCCGATTTTCGCTTACGACTTCTTAGATGATGCTCAACAGGATTTGTACAAAACTTCCGCATGTCCCAAGAAAGTCCATGCTGAGTTGTTCTGTATACGGGGTTGATTGACAAGAGAGATACAATGTCCCCTAAATTACTAATTTTTAGTTTCTGCTCTCTGAATGTAAAAGAGTGAAAAACACCACCCTTTTCTACATTTCGAGTTGTCCCTCATATAGCTCTTTAACAAGAGTGGTGGTTATTTCACTCTTTTAGAGGGGTTTCACTCCAGGACAGAGTAAAAATCACTCAAAAAAAAGATGCAAACTTAAATCTAAAAGAGTGTAAGAGTCCTCTTAAAAGATTTGTCCCTCATAATATGGCTCTTCAAAGAGTGTTTTTTTCACTGACTTTTCGTTAGGAGAATGGAATATAACTCAGCAGAGGCCATGTGCTCTGATGTGGCCCCTGATCTTGGCCTTGGTGGCCCTTCGAAAGTTTCCCATTTAATGGCCAGTTTGCGACCGTCCTTTACGAGATTCAGTTAGCCCTTAAAGGAACACGTTGCTTTGGATCGGTCGAGTTGGTCTTTGAAAAGCGTTCTGTAACCGTTTGTTATAAAATGCATATATATTGTTAGAAAGATTTGAAAAGGTAGAATACACATGATATACACAAAATAAAAAAATATGCCTCGAAATTGCGTGGTTTTCTTTTAACCTCGTCCACAAACACAGTCGGCCATTAATTTTATGGGAGTCAAAACTTCATAATGGCCGACCGTGATAGTTCGCGAAGTAAAAGGAAAACCGTGCAATTTTGAGTGATACTAATTGTGTGGATCATTATATTATACTTTTATAACATCTTTCTAACCATGCATTTCATAACAAACGGTTTCAAACACTCTTATTGACCAACTCGTCCGATCCAAGGCAACGTGTTCCTTTAAGTATGGTTGGAGGTGGAACAAGCCCCGTACGCCTTCTTGTTCTACCTCCACGATGAAGGAACCCCCCATTGTAACGACAAGGTGATGTAAAATTGAATCCGACACCCCATACAATTATGTTATTATAACAATTCACTGATGCTAGGACCACAGAGCAAGGACCTGTGGGACAACCTCGCTTGGAGCAGTGTTCTCTAAACATGCCTTAAATCCAAAAGACAATGGGAGAACAGAAGGCAACTTATACGAGAATAAGAAGGCAACTTATAACCTTCAACCATGGAGGAAAGAAACACCTCTCAACTGAACGGAACGTAACTCTCTACGAACACAAACACATCGGAAAGAAACAGTGACAAACTAAAGACTTGTTGACATCTCAGTCGCTCTCGCCTCCTGACAAGGTCCTGCCTCTCGGCCACTGAAACACCGGTACAGGCAATTATCTGGATGTTTGGTTGAAGACAAAGAGTGTCACAACGTGTAGATGGTTATCGTGTGACTAATTGGTCTTTGACAAAGGTGGGTGGGCGTCTTATGAGAAGGTATGGACGCAATGTTGAGGTTTTCAGGAAGACTGCAATACAAGCCCTTTCTAATCGTGTTAGTTCTGGCTTTGATAAATCCCAATTCCCACTGGAAAACGTGAAAATCTCTTTCAACATTCCAGACACAAACCTAAAACATTACTGGTCATTCGTTAATAAGTAACTCCACATTCATGTACTTTACACACAAGTATGATTTCCCCGAGCAAAAGTGAACGCTGCGGACGCAAACCGTGAGTGTCCTTCATGATCTTACTCAAGGAGAAGGGATATCCTCCCCCCGGAGTTCTCCAGTGTTTCTCGGTGTACAAGAAGCATGGAAGAGTTTGGAAAAACAAAATATGTCTATAGATAACACATAGATCAAACAAGATCCAAAGAATAAGAGTAACTATAAAAATAAATATGAATAGTTAACTTGCGGGTACAACCATGAGTAAAAATATCTTTCGAAGGAGTGGTGGCTCTGGAAAGAGTCTTCATTCTTCTGAAGACAAGCAGAGTATACTGTTCGAAACGTCGATACCAAACCGGCTCTTTTCAGAGCCACCATTCATTCAAAAGAGATTTTACTCATGAACCCGCAAATTTTGATAACTATAGATCCTATTCATAGTTATATTTGATAGTTATTAAGCTTCAAACACCATTTTAAGATCCAAAGACCTCACAATATAATGAGGGTGGAATTCAGTGCATCTCCAGTAGAGTCAAAATTACCTGGGAATTACCTGTTTCTCGAAAACTGTCACTTCATATGGAGTCGTTTCTCACAACGTTTTATACCATCACTCTCTCCCCATTACTCGTCACCAAGTAAGATTTTATGCTAATAATTAATTTGAGTAATTACCAATAGTGTCCACTGCCTTTAAGCATTCCTTTCTGTAAAAGTAAGGCAGCGAGGTAGAAGTTCCTCACTCGAAAAACTTATTACCTTCAGACTGCCCTACACCTGTACACTGTGTGGGAGTGGTTAGTTCTGTCACGTCCGTAATAGGCACAACGCGCATGCGCTCATTGTGCAGGCGGGCTGCTTGGTTTTGGGGGCCGTGTGCTTTAAATCCAAAATGGAGACAGGCCATGCTTGCTTTTTGCCGCACATGTGGAGAAAGAAAACTGGTCCGAAAAGGAGAAAATTCGCACCGAATTCCAACGTGAGTACTTCAATATTTACAATCCACACTCATAGAAACTGTTGTTGTAATGAGAGAATAAAAAATGTCTATGCTAGTTTTTTTTTTACAAGAAAAGTTCGAACACAACACACTATCGATTGAGTAAAATTGTTTCATTAGATAGCACCCTCTATCGGCAGGAGTAGGACAGGCATGTACACCGCAATCATCATGCGCAATCATCATCACAACATTGTTAGATGGATGAATAAAACCTCCATTGATATGGTGTGATGAGAGGGAGTAGTCTGTAAGTTCACTTACAATATGAATCTATATATAATCAAGATTAATATCTCTTTCAAATATATATTATTATCCTCTTACCTGTTTTCTCGGTATTATTAAATATTAAAATGTAAGTGTTTTTCTTTGAATTTGAACAATGATACAAAATATCATCAACTGAACTGATTGATGCCCTTATTGCCATTTGTTTTTATAAGAAATATGCAAATATAATTAAAACATAAATAAAACTTGAGGTGAGGGACATTGAAATTTTCACACCACACACCACACTTCGATGACTTCAACTGTCCCATGAGAGTTTTGAGTTTTTCCTGTTTTCAAGGCAAATGAGAAAGTATGGTTTCCCGGTGGAGCCATATATGTGGAAGAAATATCTGCAGTGACTACTAACAAATGTTCTGTCAGGGGTTGCCCTTAACTTTTTTTCAACTGGCCAGCAGGACCAGTTGGCTTGATTTTTCACTGGTCCGCCAAGTTTTTGACTGGTCCGTCAATTTTTTGTTAACTAAAAGTATACTGTTGTAAACCAACTGCTCGATTTCCAATTGTCGCTATTTCAAAATTCAACATGAATTGCAACGTCAACTTAACTGCACTGGAAGCCATACTTAATTTATGAGTACCAAGTTATTGTGTTTGTAAGGGGGCTCACTTGTTTGAGAGTATTTTTTTTTTAAATGTAATAACCATAATATTATTAAAATTAATTTAAAAACAGGTCAAATTATTTGTCATGCAAATTGGAAAATTTAATATGATCTTTATTAAGGTAGTTTACGGTTTATTGTAAGCACTCAAACTTTTTTATGACAAAAATTAGTGTTTTACTAAACAAAAAAAACCCTTTAAAATCGACTGTTAAAAATATCATTAACTTTTTATGTGTTGCCTTCAAATCTACGGTGGGGAGGGTTACGTGCGATCGCTCAAGTTATTTTATCATGTATTAACATTGCCTGTTTGTACTTTTAGTAAGTATTCATGAACATAATACATCGTACCGATAACAGAAGTTCCCAAAATCTTCCGACTTTCGTCCAGAAAAACCCCCAACAAAAAGTATAGACATGAAGAAGCATACGAGTTTTACGGTATTTTTTTCAATTATGTGTATGGAATGGTCGGTGCGGGCGTCTGTTTTGTGAACAGAATTCTTATTTAAAGCAGCAAAAATAACTGCGCCTTTGTTTAACCATGGAGGTATTGCATTCTAGAACCCAAGTCTTTCTTAAAATCTACCCGCAAAAACCCCAAACAACCGCGCATTATATTTGCCCAATAAAACCATGGAGCAAAACTAGATGGCCCATGGGCCACCAATAGCCCGCAACAAACAAGCCCCAAATAACAAAAAAATTAAGCAAAATCAGGACGGAAGAACTAAACACAATTAAACACAATTAAATACTCCTTTTTGCTCATCTAGAGTATCCTAACTTTGTAGTTTTTGTTAAATGAGCCTCACCGTCTCGCGTGTTTTTCGTAAACACGCTAGACTCTTATTCCAACACGGAAATCTGCTCCGTTTACCGACAATGCTGCTGACAGAATGTGTTTTGCTTTGTGGTCTTTTGTCAAGGCGATTGAAGCTAGTTTTGTAAGCTATCGCGTACTTTCACCAATAGAGGGCGTCTATTCTCACGCTATCGAATATTCTGAAACGCCTTATAGCATTCAATGTTTCTTACACTTTTACTAAACACGTGAACTAATACGAATACTACAAGCCCTTGCGTTGCATGATGGGATTTTGCGCTGTGTGTACGTGTGTATGCGTGATCGTCAGAAGTTTGCCAGCGTTCAGCGGCACTTCGAGTGATTTTATAAAGTTTTATCTAAACCTTGAGTGAATGTTTTTACGTTTCATTCGAGCCTAAAAATATTTTAAAAATAGTCATAGGTACCGCTGCCGATATGTTTGACTGGTCAGCCAGACCAGTTGGCAAGGTGTTTCAGCTGGTCCGCCGCGATTTCTACTGGCCAACGGACCAGCGTTAAGGCCGAACGCTGTCTGTGAGTCTCTAGGTATGACTCTACAAAGTTGTCGTCATTCTTTCAAAATGTTTTTTTTTAATTACATTTTAAATATTACTGCTTATACTACAACTACACTGGCTCCCAATAGCCCAATTTGTATTGAGTTCCGCACGCTAGTCCATACCTACAAATCATTAAACCACAGTGCTCCAGATTATCTCTCTTCACTTTTAATAAACTAAATAAAAAGTGTGAATAATTATTGCCTTTCAAATTTTTTTTCAGTTTTAATTTTTTTTTTATTATTATAATATTTATAATAAAGCATATTAGTAGACAGTTATAATTGAATCACCAAGACCAAGCCAATGTTTAAATTTTATTTATTAATAATAATATTGATATGAGGGTTAATTGAAATAAAGTCTCCAAATATATAAGAAAATTATGAAAGGCATATGGCTTCTTTAAAGACACTGGACACTATTGGTAACAGGGAACGTTTTCGTCCAAAATTTTTGTATAGCAAAACTGCTAATGTAACATATTATTTTGTATGGCCAAATCAAAATTTTGCATAGCAGTTTCATAAATTTTGCATAGCAAATTTAAAAAACTGCTTCAATTGCAGATACGTAAATTTGCCAAACGGGTAAAGGTCTTAAGGCGAAATTTAAGAAAATGCTGTCATAGTTTGCGATAACGTAAGGAGGATCACGTTATCGCAACTATATGTAGTTGTCATAAGGACTAGCTTGTAACTTTAATGTTTTAATTGTGGGAAAAAAAGAAGAAGTGACATCTCCTGGCACGAATCTGAAGTATCATGGGTGTCAGCACTAACGAGACATCCAGTGTCAACTGGTAAAGGACGCAATAACCATCAAATTGTTGTTTATTGATCCAACAATTTTCAATGTCTAGACTTGGATTATTTTTCAAAAATTAACGCACCAAAATTAGCCTTTAATGTTAAATAAACTTTGCATCAAGTGAATTTATAATTGAGAATGATTGGAACAATATTGCCTAATTAAATATTCACATGGCTGTAACTTGAATAATTAATTAAGAATTTTAATCTAATTAAATCAAAAAATTAAGGTAGCCCATAAACTTTCATATGATATATGATTTGTCACTTTCTGATAATTATAATTTGACATTTGACAATTTTTGAAGTCAAGTGTTAAGTCAATACGATTTTGATGCAGGAAAGAATATATTATAATAAAAAAATCTGGACGATTACAATAGCTGTTCAGACTGAAGTCCGGAACAGCTTATAAATAGAACTTGTGCAAGTTTAGGAGACAACTTTAGAACAACTTAATAAAAGGAACAACATGAAGTACATGTTTTTTAACCTATGATATTCAGTTGGAAAAGGAGGGTTTTACGTACTACGATAAGATTGTTATATCTCATACCTTCGAAGACCAATTATTGAGCTTAAATTTTCACAGGTTTATTATTTTATGCATTTGTTGAGATACACCAAGATTCTACCTCTATGCACCAAGTGAGAAGACTTGTCTTCAACAATTTCCAATAATGTCCAGTGCCTATAATAACATTTGGGCCTAATATAAAAAAAAAAAACCAAGGGGTAAGTCCATCAATTTAATCTATTTCGGCAAAACAATGATAAGGAAGGTCTAGGCTTCATTTTCATGGTGGCAACCCTAAATTTTCTTTTCATTTCATTTCTTCTTTCTGCAGATTGAGTTTTCCTGACAAATCTTCAGTCACTGTGTCTGTCCATCACACTCAACAGAGATGTCTAAATCTTTCAATGTTACGTCTCGCAGACTAATCTGCTCAACATCCTGATATACAGGTATGATTCACAATATTATTCAGACTGTGTCACGGCGATATTTCGCGATTTATCGATATTTTGATTAAAACAAATCGATCGGATATCGAAATCGTTCACAAATTAGTATTGCGATATTCGATAATATCTTGGTATCGCCCAAGCTTAGTCACGGCTCAAAATAACCAAATGGGACTCACAGCAATAAGTGTGGTACCCTGTGCTTTGGTAGTTAACATTTTCCTCATAGAGTGCCCCCTACCAGAGGAAAATCACTCTGCCCTTCAAGAGTGAATTTCAAGGCCATTGTATGGCTCTGCTTACATCCGAATTATGTGCTTGCGATCACCATTTTGCAAGCCTCGAGCTAGCTGTGTAAGCGTTGAGTGCCTACATGAAGCCACGCACCCAAGCAAAAATCCCCTGCTAACCAGTGGAATACGCCAGGCCAGGCAGGTATTCCCTGCTTCTGTAAGCGCCGATTCTTTGCTTATGGTAAGCAGAGCCATGAGTCTGGGCCCTGCTGTATTGAATATTGAACCAGCCACTAATTGGAAATTCTGCATGACTCCATCAGTAGTTTACTCGGTAAATGTGTAAATTTGTACTCATTCCTTCATGTTTTGTCATTCTTCCACAGTTTTCTTGCAGAAAAAGTGTCCGATCTTCAATCATCGTGGCTGTCCAGCAAACTGAGCAGAGATGTCACATACTATCAATGTTGAAGCATCTCTTGAGTGGACACACTCAACTATGACATCTCACACCAAAAGGTACAATTCATGATGGACATTGAGTCATGAGAAGTGTTTTTAAAATGGTAGCTTACTATGTGAAAACAAGTGCTACATGTAGGTATTCTGAATTGCCTCTTTTGTGAGTGACTTGTCTCGACCCCCAAAAAGTCCTCAGCGGGGAACCACAAGTGTCAAGACCAGGACTTTTGCCATATTGTGATTCAAGGGATCTGTGCCAAGTGGTTGAGTTCACTGGACTCAAGCTTTGGTGTTGCTGATCAGCAGAGTTTGTTTTCAACATGTTCAAGTGATGGTCTTGACACTTGTGGTCCAGCGCACTTGACTCAAGCTCTGGTGTTTCTGTTCAGCAGAGTTGGGTTAAAGTGCTGGTCTTGACTCTTGTGGTCCAGCACACTGGACTCAAGCTCTGGTGTTTCTGATCAAATTGACCCTTGTGGTCCAGGACACTGGACTCAAGCTCTGGTGTTTCTGATCAACAGAGTATGGGTTAAAGTGCTGGTCTTGACACTCTGGTCTAGTTCACTGTCCATTTTGGGCCTAAAAGTGAAAAAAAATCACAAGGGGCAAGTCCAGCATTTTTATCAATTTTGGCTCTAGTGTTTCTGATCAGCAGAGTTTCTGTTCAAGTGCTGATCTTAACATTCTGGTCGAGTTTACTGGACTCAAGCTCTGGTGTTTCTGATCAGCAGAGTTTGGGTTCAAGTGATGGTCTTGACACTTGTGGTCCAGCGCACTGGACTAGAGCTCTGGTGTTTCTGATCAGCAGAGTTTGGGTTCAAGGCCTGGTCTTGACACTCTGGTCTAGTTCACTGGACTCGAGCCCATGTGTTTTTGATCAGCAGAGTGCGGGTTCAAGTCCTGGTCGTGACACCTTGGGGCCAATTTCATAGAGCTGCTTAAGCAAAAAATTTGCTTAAGCACAAAAATAGCTCGCTTGTTTTACACATGTTACTGGCCAAAATGTCATGCCATATACATTGCTTGTGACTGGTATTTAGCTGTTGTTTACTTAGCATAACAATTAAGTTGAGTCTTGGCCGGTTATCTGATTTTACAAAGCAAGGATTTTTTTGCTTAAGCAAAATTTTGTGCTTTAGCAGCTATATAAAATTGGGTCCTGGTCTAGGTCACTGGACTCGAGCTCTGGTGTTTCTGATCAGCAGAGTGTGGGTTCAAGTCCTGGTCTTGACACTCTGGTCTAGTTCACTGGACTCACGCTATGGTGTTTTTGATCAGGAAATGTGGGTTCAAGTCTTGGTCTTGACACTCTGGTCTAGTTCACTGAACTCAAGCTCTGGTGTTTTTGATCAGGAAATGTGGGTTCAAGTCTTGGTCTTGACACTCTGGTCTAGTTCACTGAACTCAAGCTCTGGTGTTTTTGATCAGCAGAGTTTGGGTTCAAGTCCTGGTCTTGACACTCTGGTCTAGGTCACTGGACTCAAGCTCTGGTGTTTTTGATCAGCAGAGTTTGGGTTCAAGTCCTGGTCTTGACACTCTGGTCTAGTTCACTGGACTCCAGCTCTGGTGTTTCTGATCAGCAGAGTTTGGGTTCAAGTCCTGGTCTTGACACTCTGGTCTAGTTCACTGGACTCGAGTTCTAGTGTTTCTGATCTGCAGAGTTTAGGTTCAAGTCCTGGTCTTGACACTCTGGTCTAGTTCACTGGACTCAAGCTCATGTCTTTTTGATCAGCAGAGTTTGGGTTCAAGTCCTGGTCTTGACACTCTGGTCTAGTTCACTGGACTCGAGTTCTAGTGTTTCTGATCTGCAGAGTTTGGGTTCAAGTCCTGGTCTTGACACTCTGGTCTAGGTCACTGAACTCAAGCTCTGGTGTTTTTGATCAGCAGAGTTTGGGTTCAAGTCCTGGTCTTGACACTCTGGTCTAGTTCACTGGACTCGAGTTCTAGTGTTTCTGATCGGCAGAGTTTGGGTTCAAGTCCTGGTCTTGACACTCTGGTCTAGTTCACTGCCCAGCATTTTTAGCTATTTTGGGGTCTAACATTGAAAAATCACAAGGGGTAAGTCCAGCAACTTAACAAAATCACAAGGGGTAAGCCCAGCATTTTTAGCCATTTTGGGGTCTAACATTGAAAAATCACAAGGGGTAAACCCAGCATTTTTAGCAATTTTTGGGCCCAAAGTTGAAAAATCACAAGGGGGTAAGTCCAATATTTTTAGCCGTTTTGGGCCTAATATTGAAAAAAATCACAAGGGTTGAGTCCAGCACTTTGGGGCCTAAAATTGAAAAAATCATGAGGGGAAAGTCCAGCATTTTTATTCAATTTTGGCCAAAAAATAACAAGCTGGGTCAGTCCAGCATTTTTAGCCATTTTGGACCTTATTTCGAAAAAAACCTTAAGAGGTCAGTAAGTCCAGCAATTTAATCAAATTTGGGCCTTACGTTGAAAAATATCACAAGGGGTATAAGTCTAGCAATTTTATCCAATCTGGGCCAAAAAATAACAAGGGGAGGTCTAGGCTTCAGTTTTTAACGATGGCAACCCTTAATTTTTGTTTCTTTCCATTTCTTTGTGCAGATCGAGTGTTTTAGACGAATCAATCACACTCAACAGAGACGTCTTAATCTTTCAATGTTACGCCTCGCAGGATAATCTGCTCAAGGACCTGATTTACAGGTAGGATTCACAATAATATTCCTACAGAAGACGATCAAAGCATACTGATCGAAACGTCGAGTTGAAACCAAGGGTTCTTTTCAGAACCACCCCAAATCATTTAGAGATAGTCATTACATGGTGTTAACGCAAACCTTTCCATATAATAATATTCCTGTGTCAGGTCTCGAATTAATCGACGGGACCCACCACAGCAATTGGTGTGGTGCCCTGTGCTTTTGTAGTGATGCCATTTTCAAAGATATTATACAAGTTTACATTTTCCTGATGGAGTTCCCCCTACCAGAGGCAAATCACTCTGCCCACCAAGAGTGAAGTTCAAGGCTAGGGCCCAATGTTTGGTCAAAGTCAAATTCTGTGCTTGCGATCACCATACTCTGCTTGCAGGGTAAGCGTTGAACATCTGTGCTAGCTGTGTAAGCATGGAGTGCCTAGGCACGCACCACAGCCAAACTTTCCAGCTAACCAGTGAAATACACCGGACATGAGCACAGAATTCCCTGCTTCCGTACACACCGATTCTTTGCATACAACAAGCAGAGCCATGAATTGGGCCTTGCTGTATTGAATATTGAACTAGCCACTGAGAAATTCTGCATGACGCCATCAGCAGTTTACTCAGTAAATGTATAAATGTGTCCTCACCGATCGAATTCCTTCATGTTTTGTCAATTTCTACAGATGAATCAATGCAGATAAAGTATCCCATCTTCAATCATGGTGGCTGGCCATCACATTTAGCAGAGATGTCTCAATCTATCAATGTTGAGGCAAGGGGTAAGTTCAGTAGTTTTATCAAATTGGGGTCTAAAATTTAAAAGTTCACACAGGGTAAGTCCAGCAGTTATTCAAATTTAGGCTGAAAATAACTTGTGTCAATGACGGTTTTTTCCCATAACCGATATATAGAAAATTTAATATCGAGTATACTCGATATATCGAGTATTTCCCGCGTGCAAGATGGAAGCCTAAAAACAGCACTTGGTATACTCATGGAGGTAGAAATATATATACCGTAGACTGACAGTATAATAGGGTTACATTTCAACCTGTTTTTGTCTGATCCCCCGAACTTGTTTGTAGTTCAAACAATTTCAAATTGCGTAGTCGTGCCCCGATTATTTCTGGTTTTACAACAAAGTATGATCGCCGCTACCGCTGGCTCGGCCAACTGGTGAACGCTCACCACAATTCTCGATTCGTGATTGGCCATGATTGGCCGTCTCAAAATGACACAGAGCCTTTGTGAGTTGCGTGACTGGCCGACATTATGGTGTCAGTTGCCGATGCATTGACGTAGAAGTGTCAATCAAGTTGTCCGACAGGCGCGTGACCAACCTTTACGGTTGAAAATGGTTGAGGTAATCATCAACAAAAATCACTAGAAAGTCCCGCAAAACACAGACCTACCACTCTGCGATCACAATACACAACGCATGCAGCATGCAGTCACATAGTCTCCAATAAAGGCTCGTAGTCTTTTTACTTTGAATTCTATAATAAAGGCAAGGAACATTGAGTGCTAGAATGCGATACTACCTTGACCAAAGACTGCACGTGTCTGTGCATGCTTGGGCAAATGGATTTTCCCCCAGAATTGCAATAACCATACATGCTGGTGTGCATGTTAAACCGTACAACAGCATAATCTTCCATGGTACACATGCAATAGCCGCCGACAGCGTGGTCTGCGAAGCATATAGTTCCTCGGAAATGTTAGCTAGTTTACCGAAAACAACACAAAGTGTAGGCTTTATTTGACCAAAATGACGCCATTATGATACCTTGGATTGATAGAAAGATTATTTTACTGTATAACGTAAGATTGTTTTCTTCCTTGTTTTGTTTTGTCTCGTTGATTCGTGGAAGTTTTTGTGGGGTGAAGACGCATTGATTTTGATCACATGCGCAATGGGAAGTTGCATCTTAAACAGCCGATGGGGCAGCAGCGGTGGTTTCCTTTGAGGTTTTACCGAGCACTCGCCGCGGGGTCGTGAACTTCTGCGGCGGGCCACCGGCTGATGGTTGAAAAACTTGGTTGTAAAATGTATTTTATTTGATAGAGCAACTCAAAATGATGATACTACATAACGACGATGACGACTTTTCTAAGACGATTTCGATGTCAAAAAAATATCGAGTTTTTGAGTATTTTCGATATATCGATGGACATTAGCTGAAAATAAAAAAAAAAACCATAAGGGCTAATTAAGTCTAGCATTTTTATCATATTTGGGGCACCCAAATGGGGAAAAAAAACTCAAGAAGTCCAGCATTTTCTTAGGCCTAAATTCAAGAAAAATCACAATGGGTATGTCAAGCAGTTTTTAACCAAAGATTTTGATCAAATTTTAAAAAGTTACAATGGGTAAGTTAAGCAGTTTTAAAATCAAGGTTGGGTAAAAAAAAATGAACAAATCACAACTGGAGGTCTAGGCTTGGATAAAATATTAAAGTAAGAAGAAAATTTATTTTTCAACATGGCCACCTATGTTTGATATTTACAGTCCTTTACTCATAATGTCCTTCTTATTCCATTGTTTTTCTCTGTAGATCGAGTAATCTTCATACATGGTGGCTGTCCATCACACTGAGCAGAGATGTCTCGATCTATCAATGTTGAAGCCTTGCAGAGTCGACAGCACTCAACTATAACATCTAATATCTAAAGGTACAATACATGATGGACATTGAGTCATTAGAAGTGTTTTTAACATATGTCAGCTTCAGGCCTTGAACTACGCTTTTTAAGGGGCACAGCAATTTTCTTCTGGTATTAAAGGGGCACTTCTATGAGAAAATGTAAGTTTGTAAGTGGCCCTTCACAGGGCACCACAGCGAGAGCACAGGGCACCATAGCATTTGCTGTGGTCGTGGGTAATTTCACAGCCTTGTGATTTTTTTAAATTTTGGCCTAAATTTTATGTAACTGTTGAAATTACCCCTTTATATGGTGTGTTTAATCATGAACAAAAATGGGTCAAACATTTTGCGTTTTCGTATTAAGTGGTGATTTCTAAATCATCAAAGGTTTTTAATCTTTTCTTGTTCTTTTTTTTCGCCTTCTACAGATCAAAATCCAGACAGAGAGTGTCGGATCTCACAAGGAGTCAGCGTCCATCATCGGTAGAGATGCACAACCTTTTTTGTAATTTGTAACTATTCGTATATTATAGGGATTTAGTAACTTAGTGAATCGTAACTTTCTTTGTTGTGTGATGATTTGCTCACACTTTTTGTTGTGTGGTGAATCGCTGGCACTTTTTGTTGTGTGGTGAATCGTTGACACTTTTTGTTGTGTGGTGAAGCGCTGGCACTTTTTGTTGTGTGGTGAATCGCTGACACTTTTTGTTGTGTGATGAATCGCTGACACTTTTTGTTGTGTGGTGAATTGCTCACACTTTTTGTTGTGTGGTGAATTGCTCACACTTTTTGTTGTGTGGTGAATCACCGACACTTTTTGTTGTGTGGTGAATCACCGACACTTTTTGTTGTGTGGTGAATTGCTCACACTTTTTGTTGTGTGGTGAATCACTCATACTTTTTGTTGTGTGGTGAATCACCGACACTTTTTGTTGTGTGGTGAAGCACTTACACTTTTGTTGTGTGGTGAATTGCTAACACTTTTTGTTGTGTGGTGAATCGCTGACACTTTTTGTTGTGTGGTGAATTCCTCACACTTTTTTGTTGTGTGGTGAATTGCTCACACTTTTTGTTGTGTGGTGAATCGCTGACACTTTTTGTTGTGTGGTGAATTGCTCACACTTTTTGTTGTGTGGTAAATCACTCATACTTTTTGTTGTGTGGTGAATCATCGACACTTTTTGTTGTGTGGTGAAGCACTTACACTTTTGTTGTGTGGTGAATTGCTGACACTTTTTGTTGTGTGGTGAATCGCTGACACTTTTTGTTGTGTGGTGAATTGCTCACACTTTTTGTTGTGTGGTGAATTGCTGACACTTTTTGTTGTGTGGTGAATTGCCCCCACTTTTTGTTTGTGCTGAATTGCTCACACTTTTGTTTTGTGGTGAATTGCTCACACTTTTTGTTGTGTGGTGAATCACTCACACTTAAGCTGTGTGCTGAATTGCTCCCATTTTTACTGTGTGGTGTATCACTCACACTTTTTGTTGTGTGGTGAATCGCTCACACTTAAGCTGTGTGGTGAATTGCTCACACGTTTGCTGTGTGGTAAATCGCTGACACTTTGTTGTGTGGTGAATTGCTTAAACTTTTTGATGTGTGGTGAATCACTGACACTTTTGCTGTGTGGTGAATCACACACACTTTTGCTGTGTGGTGAATAACTCACACTTTTGCTGTGTGGTGAATCACTGATACTTTTGCTGTGTGGTGAATCACTCACACTTTTGTTGTGTGGTGAATCGCTCACACTTTTGCTGTGTAGTGAATCACTCACACTTTTGTTGTGTGGTGAATCACTGACACTTTTGCTGTGTGGTGAATCACTCACACTTTTGCTGTGTGGTGAATCGCTCACACTTTTGCTGTGTGGTGAATCACTCACACTTTTGCTGTGTGGTGAATCGCTCACACTTTTGTTCTGTGGTGAATCACTCACACTTTTGCTGTGTGGTGAATCGCTCACACTTTTGTTGTGTGGTGAATCGCTCACACTTTTGCTGTGTAGTGAATCACTCACACTTTTGTTGTGTGGTGAATCACTCACACTTTTGTTGTGTGGTGAATCGCTCACACTTTTGCTGTGTAGTGAATCACTGACACTTTTGCTGTGTGATGAATCGCTCACACTTTTGCTGTGTGGTGAATCACTCACACTTTTGCTCTGTGGTGAATTGCTCGCACCTTTGCTGTGTGGTGAGTCACTCATTCTTCCCTCTATGTGATGATCCATACTTCCCTTGTGTGGTCAATTATCAAACTGGGAACTTGAACCATGTCAAAGAAATGTTACTCTCACTATTCTATCTCATTCAATTAGGTCATTCCAGTTAGGCATGTGCTGATGTATGGAGTTTGACACACTTGGTTGCCATATAGTGGAGCCGGATGGGACTTTTTTCCCCAGAGGGTATTAGATAGGCGGGGTTTTCGCCCATCTCATACATCAGCAGTTAGCAGCCATGCAACATCTGATTTTTATGGTTTTGGTTTTTCTTAACCATTGAAAAATGAAAAACCACAGTAAAATACCTTGCTGTGCCTGAGTTTCTGGAAATGGTATTTCTTTTAAAAAATACAGAGTTGCATGCCTGAAATAGGAGACATTTTAAGTGTCTAAATTCTTAGAAGTCAAACAAAATTTGACTTAAAATTTCTTGTTCATTTATTAGTTAGTTGAATGATTTTGTAAATTAGTCAATGTTTCAGTGTGTGCACACTTCCTTTGTGCAACGAGTATCTGACACTTTCCCTCGTGTTACTCTGAGTTACTCACACTTCCTTTGTGTAATGAGTATCAGACACGCTCCTTTGTGTTACTCTGAGTTGCTCACACTTCCTTTGTGTAATGAGTATCTGACACTCTCCCTTGTGTTACTCTGAGTTACTCACACTTCCTTTGTGTAATGAGTATCTGACACTCTCCCTTGTGTTACTCTGAGTTACTCACACTTCCTTTGTGTAATGAGTATCTGACACTCTCCCTTGTGTTACTCTGAGTTACTCACACTTTTTGTGTTACTCTGAGTTGCCCACACTTCCTTTGTGTAATGAGTATTTGACACTCTCCCTTGTGTTACTCTGAGTTGCTCACACTTCCTTTGTGTAATGAGTATCTGACACTCTCCCTTGTGTTTCCCCGAGTTACTCACACTTTTTGTGTTACTCTGAGTTGCCAACACTTCCTTTTTGTCTTTTTGTATTGAGTAGCTGACACATGTTACTCTGAGTTGCTCACACTTCCTTTGTGTAACGAGTAGCTTACACTCTCCCTTGTGTTACTCTTGAGTTGCTCACACTTCCTTTGTGTAACTGACACTCTCCCTTGTGTTACTCTGAGTTGCTCACACTCCCTTTGTGTAATGAGTATCTGACACTTTCCCTTGTGTTACTCTGAGTTGCTAACACTTCCTTTGTGTAGCGACTGACACTCTCCCCTGAGTTGCTCACACTTCCTCCGGTAGTGAGTAACTAACACTATGACTAAAATAATTTCTAAATACGTACTATTTAAGTTAAATGTATGAGTTGCTCCTACCACGCAATAAGACCATTCAAAATAGTAAAACTGCCAAAAATGTAATGACTTTTCTTGCGAGGGAAGTCATTAACTTTGTTTCATTGACCAAACATAAAAACAAAACTATGGAAATCTCATAAAAATTTTCAAAAAGTGATGACTTTTCTTGCGAGGGAAGCCATTAACTTTGTTTCATTGACCAAACATAAATACAAAACTATGGAAGTCTCAGTATCTTGCAGAGATATGGACATTTTTATTATAAAAAGAATTCCCAAATTCATTACTTTTTTTAATAGAATTTTATTTTGTATTTTTAATGAAAGACATTTGGAATATATTTCAGAGCTTGGAAAATGGCACAAATTGTTTTTACACGATTGTTTTTTTAAATATTTTTTATAAAATTTTGAAGATTTAATACATGGACTCATTGTGTAGGAGCAACATATTTCATGTATGTTAGGGCCTCATCCAAACCCTCTGAAAAACTCGCAGAGTTGTGCAAACACCTGTGCCTGTTGGTGGACCCCCTCGGCTGCCTGGAACAAGTGTTGGTCCTGCTGGCCTGGGTGCAATGGAAGGTATGTTCTCTGTTCACTGAAATTCAATTTGATGCACCACTAGTGTTCTCCTTCACTGGTGTAATGCCTTACAAAATTGACGAGCTAGAGCGAGCATTTGTGGAAGCATGCGTTCATACTAGGGCCTTAGCTGGAAGGTAGTAGTTGGTCCCTAAAAAGTTCTGGTCGGCAAGATCTCTCAAGACGTCGGGATGAGGGCCCCTTATAATTTAGCCTTTTGTTGGTCACGTCACTCTTTTGTTTTTGAGTAAACAGGTTTGTACTGGGGATCTTTCATGATCATCAAAGGTGCCAAGAGATGTCTTTGTTTGAGCCAATGGAATCTGGACTTGGTGGATGATGAGGACTTCTATTCAGTTGATGATATGAGGGCTCGAGAAACTGTTCTGCTTGGTCATGCCACTTCACATCCAAAATATCTAGTAAGAACACCAATTTTGTTGCCTTTTGATACCAAAGATGACATTGGATTTCTATTACTTATAGTTGTTTTGTATTGGTTGGTTTTAGAAGAGGTCAAAGGTCAGGTCTTGTCAAGGTTCTTAGGGTCTGGTCATGGTCGAGGGCAAATTACTGCAGGAGATCACATTTTAAATTTTCAAAGCCATCCAATTTTCAAAATATCATCCTAACAGAAAGTGTAAACAAAAATGTAAACTTCTCTAAAATCTTGGGACATTCCCACTAAACGCTATACAACTAAACGCTTGAAGCATAACTTTTAAACTGAAATTACGGTGTTTTTATTTATATTTTTTAATCAGACTATTTTGACTTTTCAAAGCAACACAACTAAAATTCAAAAATTTTTCCTTTTTTTATTAACTCAAACTAATTAGAAACAGCAGCACCTATATATACAGAAGGTTAATCATACAAAATTAAACTTCTCTTAAAAGCTCTAAACATCAAATATACTAAAATATGAAATTGAAACTCAGTCAAAATGAACACTTGCACTGTGAACATTAAATATTATCTGAGAATTTGGTGTTTAAAACAGATCAGTTAGAAGTAAGCTTCAGCTTGCTAGAATAGAACAAGCATGATTTTCTTTTTTTTTTACAAGTCAAACGTTGTTTTACAAGTTTTTTTTCATAAACCTTCAATTAGCATAGTCCCACTTTAGTCAATACATCCTGCTTAACTTTTTGTCTAAACATAAACCTTTGAGATCTAAACAAATATATGCCACATGGCATGTTAACTTTTACAACCATCAATTGTTTCTGTTTGGCCATTCCACGTCCCTGTACAAGGCGCACTGCCAACATTCAATCTGTAAGAGCTTAGTTGTTTACCAGTTGTAAACTCAATCTCCATTTTTATGTCAAGGAGTCAAACACTGGTTAGTCTAAATTCCAATATATGCAAAAAAGGGTCAAATTTATCATTTAAAGGTTAAGTTAGCAATTAATTAAGTTTTATCAACAAATTTACGGTTAAATCAGTTTAACTGTGTTTTGAATTACCAAACTTCCCCTGGCTTTGTGTATTCTCTACACTTTCACCTGTGTTTTGAATTACCCATAATTCCCCTGGTGTTGCGTATATTCTGTACACTTTCACCTGTGTTTTGAATTACCCATAATTCCCCTGGTCTGGCGTATATTCTCTACACTTTCACCTGTGTTTTGAATTACCCATAATTCCCCTGGTGTTGCGTATATTCTCTACACTTTCACCTGTGTTTGGAATTACCCATAATTCCTCTGGTCTTGCGTATATTCTCTACACTTTCACCTGTGTTTTGAATTACCCATAATTTCCCTGGTCTTGCGTATATTCTCTTCATTTTCACCTGTGTTTTGAATTACCCATAATTCCTCTGGTCTGGCGTATATTCTCTACACTTTCACCTGTGTTTTGAATTACCCATACTTCCCCTGATGTGGCGTATTCTCTTCACTTTCACCTGTGTTTTGAATTACCCTTAGTTCCCCTGGTCTGGCGTATATTCTCTTCACTTTCACCTGTGTTTTGAATTACCCATAATTCCCCTGGTGTTGCGTATATTCTCTACACTTTCACCAGTGTTTTGAATTACCCATAATTCCCCTGATGTGGCGTATTCTCTTCACCTTCACCTGTGTTTTGAATTACCCATAATTCCCCTGGTGTTGCGTATATTCTCTACACTTTCACCAGTGTTTCGAATTACCCATACTTCCCCTGATGTGGCGTATTCTCTTCACTTTCACCTGTGTTTTGAATTACCCATACTTCCCCTGGTGTTGCGTTTATTCTCCTTACTTTCATAGTGTTTTTAATTCCCCATAATTCCCCTGGTCTGGCGTATATTCTCTACTCTTTCACCTGTGTTTTGAATTACCCATAATTCCCCTGGTCTTGCATATGTTCTCTACACTTTCACCTGTGTTTTGAATTACCCATAATTCCCCTGGTCTTGCATATATTCTCTACACTTTCACCTGTGTTTTGAATTACCCATAATTCCCCTGATGTGGCATATTCTCTACACTTTCACCTGTGTTTTGAATTACCCATAATTCCCCTGGTCTTGCATATATTCTCTACACTTTCACCAGTGTTTTGAATTACCCATAATTCCCCTGATGTGGCGTATTCTCTTCACCTTCACCTGTGTTTTGAATTACCCATAATTCCCCTGGTGTTGCAGATATTCTCTACACTTTCACCAGTGTTTTGAATTACCCATAATTCCCCTGATGTGGCGTATTCTCTTCACCTTCACCTTCACCTGTGTTTTGAATTACCCATACTTCCCCTGATGTGGCGTATTCTCTTCACTTTCACCTGTGTTTTGAATTACCCATACTTCCCCTGGTGTTGCGTTTATTCTCCTTACTTTCACCAGTGTTTTGAATTCCCCATAATTCCCCTGGTCTGGCGTATATTCTCTTCACTTTCACCTGTGTTTTGAATTACCCATAATTCCCCTGGTCTTGCATATATTCTCTTCACTTTCACCTGTGTTTTGAATTACCCATACTTCCCCTGATGTGGCGTATTCTCTTCACTTTCACCTGTGTTTTGAATTACCCATAATTCCCCTGGTCTTGCATATATTCTCTACACTTTCAACTGTGTTTTGAATTACCCATAACTCCCCTGGTCTTGCGTATATTCTCTACATTTTCACCTGTGTTTTGAATTACCCATAATTCCCCTGGTCTTGCGTATATTCTCTACACTTTCACCAGTGTTTTGAATTACCCATAATTCCCCTGATGTGGCGTATTCTCTTCACTTTCACCTGTGTTTTGAATTACCCATACTTCCCCTGGTGTTGCGTTTATTCTCTTCACTTTCACCCGTGTTTTAAATTACCCATAATTCCCCTGGTCTTGCATATATTCTCTACACTTTCACCTATGTTTTGAATTACCCATACTTCCCCTGATGTGGCGTATTCTCTTCACTTTCACCTGTGTTTTGAATTACCCATAATTCCCCTAGTCTTGCATATATTCTCTATACTTTCAACTGTGTTTTGAATTACCCATAATTCCCCTGGTCTTGCGTATATTCTCTACACTTTCACCTGTGTTTTGAATTACCCATAATTCCCCTGGTGTTGCGTATATTCTCTTCACTTTCACCTGTGTTTTGAATTACCCATAATTCCCCTGGTGTTGTGTATTCTCTACACTTTCACCTGTGTTTTGAATTACCCATACAAGTGCTGGTCTTGATTTATCTTAGCCGCTTTGAAAAAATTAATTGTTATGGTCAAGGTCGGTCTTCTTTTGGAAGGTAGAAGTTATATTAATCCAATGTCATCTTTGTTATCATTTATCGGCAAACAAATAGTGATAAATTGTCACTATTCATCCAACTAAAACTGTTTATAAATTTGAGACGTTAGTGTCAATACGTCTGTCTAGCATTTTACTTGATGCTTTTGGTACAAGTTATGCGATTTACCCACTCGTCAACTTTGTTTTAAGTCAAAGTTGGTCAATAATAAGCTCACTTGTAGTAATTTTGTTAGTCGACTACATCCGAGTGTCCATATTGCAGCCCCATGAAAAGCAAGGGGGAAATTAGTGGCCATTGCAGAAGTTGTTTCTCTGACCAGCACATCATCATCTGGATAGAAGTCGTCATCATCTGCCGAGTTAGGATCCCATTGGAACAAGTGTCGACATCTCTTGGCACCACCAGTGCAGCTTGGTTGCAAGACAACAATCGGTGAAATCTTAGGCCCTTGAGGGCACCAGTTCATTTAAGCAAGCAACAACTACCTTCTGCTCAACGCTTGCGTTAAAATTAATGGCGCAAAATTGCGTCTAGCTCGTTTATGTTTTGTGAGACATTACAACATTGAAGTAGAAACTAGTTGTACATCTAATTGAACTTCACTGAACAGAGAACATATCAACCATTGCACTTAAAGCCTTTAGGCCGTCACAAGTTCCAGGTGGCTGAGGGGGTCCACCGACAGGCACAGGTGTTTGCACGACTCTGCTTTTTTTTTGGCCAAAATTTTCAATAAAAAATTGGACATGACTCTCCTTGTATCTTGTGTTTTATTTGTCTTAACCCTACCCCCCCCCCCCAAATTAAATATTGAGGGCCCACCTTATCCCGGTGGGACCCTCAGGCTGTCATTTTTACCCACAATACAGTTGGGTGCGTATAAAAGTCGCTTTTAGCAAGTCATTTTGCGCAAGGGAACTCATATAAAAATAATACACACCCAATTTATTGCATTGTGGGAAAACATGGCGGCCAAGTAGACGAGTCAAATAAAGAGACAACAGTTCCGAGTTCAGACAAATCAACTAATGGTTGACTTGCCCATAAACAGCATAAGCATTTATTCTTGTACATATAAAATAACACTCACAATTTAATGAAGACACCAGGCAAAATTTGTGCAAAATTTGATAAATATGCAAGGCTATATATAGCCTTGTTGCACTTTTGGGCTAAATTTGAGCAAAATAAAGCCTTTTTGCATTTTTAGGCAAAATTGATAAAAACGCAAGGCTATATATAGCCTTGTTGCACTTTTGAGCAAATATTGAGCAAAATAAAGCCTTGTTGCATTTTCAGGCAAAATTTGATAAAAACGCAAGGCTATAGCCTTGTTGCACTTTTGGGCAAAATTTGAGCAAAGAAAAGCCTTGCTGCATTTTCAGGCAAAATTTGATAAAAACGCAAGGCCTTGTTGCACTTTTGTGCAAAATTTGAGCAAAATAAAAGCCTTGTTGCATTTTCAGGCAAAATTGGATAAATATGCAAGGCTATAGCCTTGTTGCACTTTTGAGCAAATATTGAGCAAAATAAAAGCCATGTTGCATTTTCAGGCAAAATTGGATAAATACGCAAGGCTATAGCCTTGTTGCACTTTTGAGCAAATATTGAGCAAAATAAAGCCTTGTTGCATTTTCAGGCAAAATTTGATAAAAACGCAAGGCTATAGCCTTGTTGCACTTTTGGGCAAAAATTGAGCAAAATAAAGCCTTGTTGAATTTTCAGGCAAAATTTGATAAAAATGCAAGGCTATAGCCTTGTTGCACTTTTGAGCAAACATTGAGCAAAATAAAAGCCTTGTTGCATTTTCAGGCAAAATTGGATAAATACGCAAGGCTATAGCCTTGTTGCACTTTTGAGCAAATATTGAGCAAAATAAAGCCTTGTTGCATTTTCAGGCAAAATTTGATAAAAACGCAAGGCTATAGCCTTGTTGCACTTTTGGGCAAAAATTGAGCAAAATAAAGCCTTGTTGAATTTTCAGGCAAAATTTGATAAAAACGCAAGGCCATAGCCTTGTTGCACTTTTGGGCAAAATTTGAGCAAAATAAAGCCTTGTTGCATTTTCAGGCAAAATTGGATAAATACGCAAGGCTATAGCCTTGTTGCACTTTTGAGCAAATATTGAGCAAAATAAAGCCTTGTTGCATTTTCAGGCAAAATTTGATAAAAATGCAAGGCTATAGCCTTGTTGCACTTTTGGGCAAATATTGAGCAAAATAAAAGCCTTGTTGCATTTTCAGGCAAAATTGGATAAATACGCAAGGCTATAGCCTTGTTGCACTTTTGGGCAAAATTTGAGCAAAATAAAGCCTTGTTGCATTTTCAGGCAAAATTTGATAAAAACGCAAGGCTATAGCCTTGTTGCACTTTTGGGCAAAATTTGAGCAAAATAAAGCCTTGTTGCATTTTCAGGCAAAATTTGATAAAAATGCAAGGCTATAGCCTTGTTGCACTTTTGAGCAAATATTGAGCAAAATAAAGCCTTGTTGAATTTTCAGGCAAAATTTGATAAAAACGCAAGGCTATAGCCTTGTTGCACTTTTGAGCAAATATTGAGCAAAATAAAGCCTTGTTGCATTTTCAGGCAAAATTTGATAAAAACGCAAGGCTATAGCCTTGTTGCACTTTTGGGCAAAAATTGAGCAAAATAAAGCCTTGTTGAATTTTCAGGCAAAATTTGATAAAAATGCAAGGCTATAGCCTTGTTGCACTTTTGAGCAAACATTGAGCAAAATAAAAGCCTTGTTGCATTTTCAGGCAAAATTGGATAAATACGCAAGGCTATAGCCTTGTTGCACTTTTGAGCAAATATTGAGCAAAATAAAGCCTTGTTGCATTTTCAGGCAAAATTTGATAAAAACGCAAGGCTATAGCCTTGTTGCACTTTTGGGCAAAAATTGAGCAAAATAAAGCCTTGTTGAATTTTCAGGCAAAATTTGATAAAAACGCAAGGCCATAGCCTTGTTGCACTTTTGGGCAAAATTTGAGCAAAATAAAGCCTTGTTGCATTTTCAGGCAAAATTGGATAAATACGCAAGGCTATAGCCTTGTTGCACTTTTGAGCAAATATTGAGCAAAATAAAGCCTTGTTGCATTTTCAGGCAAAATTTGATAAAAATGCAAGGCTATAGCCTTGTTGCACTTTTGGGCAAATATTGAGCAAAATAAAAGCCTTGTTGCATTTTCAGGCAAAATTGGATAAATACGCAAGGCTATAGCCTTGTTGCACTTTTGGGCAAAATTTGAGCAAAATAAAGCCTTGTTGCATTTTCAGGCAAAATTTGATAAAAACGCAAGGCTATAGCCTTGTTGCACTTTTGGGCAAAATTTGAGCAAAATAAAGCCTTGTTGCATTTTCAGGCAAAATTTGATAAAAATGCAAGGCTATAGCCTTGTTGCACTTTTGAGCAAATATTGAGCAAAATAAAGCCTTGTTGAATTTTCAGGCAAAATTTGATAAAAACGCAAGGCTATAGCCTTGTTGCACTTTTGAGCAAATATTGAGCAAAATAAAGCCTTGTTGCATTTTCAGGCAAAATTTGATAAAAACGCAAGGCTATAGCCTTGTTGCACTTTTGGGCAAAATTTGAGCAAAATAAAGCCTTGCTGCATTTTCAGGCAAAATTTGATAAAAACTAAAGGCTATATATAAGCCTTGTTGCACTTTTGGGCAAAATTTGAGCAAAATAAAGCCTTTTTGCATTTTCAGGCAAAATTTGATAAAAACGCAAGGCAATAGCCTTGTTACACTTTTGGGCAAAAATTGAGCAAATTAGAGCCTTTTTGAATTTTCAGGCAAAATTTGATAAAAACGCAAGGCTATATAAGCCTTGTTGCACTTTCGCGCAAAAATTGAACAAAATAAAGCCTTGTTGCATTTTCAGGCAAAATTTGATAAAAACGCCTTGTTGCACTTTTGGGCAAAATTTCAGCAAAATAAAGCCTTGCTGCATTTTGAGGCAAAATTTGATAAAAACGCAAGGCCTTGTTGCACTTTTGAGCAAAAATTGAGCAAAACAAAGCCTTGTTGCATTTTCAGGCAAAATTTGATAAAAACGCCTTGTTGCACTTTTGGGCATAATTTCAGCAAAATAAAGCCTTGCTGCATTTTCAGGCAAAATATTGATAAAAACGCAAGGCAATAGCCTTGTTGCACTTTTGAGCAAAAATTGAGCAAAATAAAGCCTTGTTGCATTTTCAGGCAAAATTTGATAAAAACGCAAGGCCTTGTTGCACTTTTGAGCAAAAATTGAGCAAAACAAAACCTTGTTGCATTTTCAGGCAAAATTGGATAAAAACGCAAGGCTATAGCCTTGTTGCACTTTTGAGCAAAAATTTGAGCAAAATAAAGCCTTGTTGAATTTTCAGGCAAAATTTGATAAAAACACAAGGCTATAGCCTTGTTGCACTTGTTGCACTTTTGGGCAAAAAATGAGCAAAACAAAGTCTTGTTAATTTTTTAGGCAAAATTGGATAAATATGCAAGGCTATATATAAGCCTTGTGACACATTTGGGCATAATTTGAGCAAAATTGAGCAAAATTGGATAAATACTTAAGGCAGCCTTGGGCAAAATTCAAGCAAAATTTTAAAAATACGCAAGGCTAAAGCTTTGTTGAAATTTTGGGCAACACTGTGCAAAAACTTGAGCAAAAAAGAATAAATTCGCAATGCTTTTTATGAAATACGCCATGTTGCATTTTTGGGCAGATAAATTCAATATTTACCAGCATTATTTTATATACCGTAGCCTTGTTGAAATTTCAAGCAAAAATTGATAACAAATTTGGTACAAACATCAGTTGTGTTCATGTTCATGTGTTGAAAATTCCAAGGCTGCAACAGGTGTCAGCGCTCCATTCAGTGGAGCTTGAATCTCCCTGGGTTCTTTCATTCAGGCCTTGCTTACGAACTGACACTGTTGACTTAGGTGTTGCTTCATGGATGACATGGTTCCTTGGAAGATGCAGTTGTTTATACCACCTCGCAGTTGGCTCACATGTAAAAGAAAAAAAGCAATTATTCTTGAATTAGTCTTGTTTTAACAATCTAATTGAACAGAGTATGATTCTAGCACAATCTTGTAATTTGGTACACCATTGCAAGCATACTTCAGTTTCAAATTTGGCCTATTCATCCTGGTGAGGTTTGTTCAATTAGCAGGGCTACCAACGTGCAGGATACCAGCCCCACACAGTTTCCAGAGTCATCAGGGCCTTTGCACTGCCCTCCCCGGCAGGTCAGGTGCATGGGTACTTAAGACAACCCCTCCCGATATAATAATAGTATGTGATGTGAATAATCATCCACATAATTCTTGACGCACTTATGGTGATACACTTTGTTTCACCCGTCAAAGTGGGACAGAAAAATAGCAGAAACAATTCACCCCTTTTGCCTTTGGTTGTCCATTTGTTATGTGTGGCAGACAAGAAACGCTGCCACAATAGTTGATCATTGTATTTGGCTCAATGGAAATGAAACTATTCTGGGATTCCTATATAATACCCTGGCATATTATTTATTGGTGGCCGTGGCTAACGGCCGAGGTTCTGCGATTCATGGTCAGTGCCTTAACTTTCTCACAAGATGGCAACAAGTGAAACTGTAAGAACTTTTTGTTGTTTTTCCCTTTGTCAAGTCAAGGTTTTATTGGGCAGTTATATTTCAAAGGCAATCCCTTGAATGGGCAAGATATTTTGGGTGGAAAACTGACCAAAAGGGGTGAGGAAAGGCGATACAAACACCCACGTCCCCCCCCCCCACCCCCAAAAAAATTAATCAGAGGTACTGTAATATCAAGACTAGCAGTACCATGCTGTAGCAAAGCCAACAAAACAATTCTTATGAATTATAGGTTACCTTTTTTATTTATAGGCCTACATCATATTCAGATCTTTTTGAGCTTGTTACTGGTGGTCTCTTCGCATCTTCATGACGGTGGCGGAAAAACACTACAAAGAAAAACATTTCAAAGGACAAAATAAGTTTGCATCTAAAATTACAAAAATTACAAGGGGGTAGGTCCAGCAGTTTTATCAAATTTGAACCTAAAATTGAAAGTCATCAGTTTTATCAAATTTGGGTGTAAAATTGAAAAAAACACTAGGGATAATAAGTACAGCAGTTTTGTTGAATTTGGGCCTAAAATAAATTAAATACACAAGGGTATGTCCAGCAGTTTGATCTAATTTGGGCCTTACATTGAAAAAATCAAAAGGGGTAAGTCCAGCAGTTTTTGTGAATTTGGGATTAAAATTTAAGAAAAAATCCCATGGGCTAAGTCCAGAAGTTTTATCAAACAGGGCCTAGAATTGAAAAAATCACAAGGGGTAAGACCAGCAGTTTTTCTGGAGTTTGTGCGTAACATTGAAAAAATCAAAAGGGGTAGGTCCAGCAGTTTTATCAAATTTGAACCTAAAATTGAAAGTCATCAGTTTTATCAAATTTGGGTGTAAAATTGAAAAAAACACTAGGGATAATAAGTACAGCAGTTTTGTTGAATTTGGGCCTAAAATAAATTAAATACACAAGGGTATGTCCAGCAGTTTGATCTAATTTGGGCCTTACATTGAAAAAATCAAAAGGGGTAAGTCCAGCAGTTTTTGTGAATTTGGGATTAAAATTTAAGAAAAAATCCCATGGGCTAAGTCCAGAAGTTTTATCAAACAGGGCCTAGAATTGAAAAAATCACAAGGGGTAAGACCAGCAGTTTTTCTGGAGTTTGTGCGTAACATTGAAAAAATCAAAAGGGGTAAGTCCAGCAGTTTTATTGAATTTGGGCCTAAGGTTGAACAAATCACAAGGGGTGTAAGTCCAGCAATTTCAGACATTTAGGCCAAACAAAATAAATGTTGTGTTTACGGTAACCCGACCGACCTGAATTTTTTGCGGCCGAATTGCCGACCTCAAAACATTTTTCTAAATATTTTGTGAGTTGGTAAAATTTAAAATGAGAATTTTAACATGTTGCCTCACTTTAAAACTGTTTATTACGACTTACCAGTGTAATAATGCATTTTTGCAAAAATCATGGCGATATCAAAACTTGTGCACCCGGCCCACGCCTAGCCTAGCTTACTGTACTGCCACAATTTTTTCTGTGAAAGGTGCACGCGCCACCCGATGCCCGGCCCCGACGCACCCGCTGTGTTCACAGCGTACTTCGGGGCGATCCAATGTCACACGAAACGAAATTGGGCCCCTGGCAGCCGGCCGCATATTGGACACCACAACAAAACACGGTACAACAGTACAGTACAGCTAGCTGTCAGTGGTACAGCACGAAACGAAATTGGGCCCCTGGCAGCCGGCCGCATATTGGACACCACAACAAAACATGGTGTAGCTGTCAGTGGTGTACAGCACGTGGGTGACCTGCCGCGTACGTTTACAACACGTTTTACACTACGGACAGACTGCGAATGAAAACTGCATCAAAACATGGCGTCGACGTCAGGCAGTTCTTCGTGCGGTAACATGAACAAATTGTTTAGCTTGAAAACAGAAAAGTGCCTCCATCAGCCAGCCAAGTTGAAGCTAGTAAACATCGATGTCAGCAAGACATTTCTCAATATTTTCGAAGATCACCATGGGCCAAACTTTTATCACGTTTGTGCTCAATGTTCGACGTCCCAATGTGGAGACTGGCACGATGTCGAACTTTAATCTAGCAATATAAAGCCACATGTTTTGGGCCACAGAAAATTTGTAATTTGTTGTCCTCTGAAATGATTGGACAAAGAGGTTTACCGTTTATGACAAGAAAACCATTGTCAGACTTGTAATAATTGAAGACATATTCTAATTAGTTTCAGCGCCGTCGTCCTTACGGACCCAGGAAATGCTAGGCCTGTAAGCTTTTGTATCAGTTTTCAAAGAATCATGCCACATTGCGTGAAACCTTTTTTTTTTGCTAGTTACTTTGCAAGTATTAAAATGTGACCATGCTTAAATCTAGCAATATGAGCCACATGTTTTGGGCCACAGAAAATTTGAAATTGATTGTCCTCTGAAATAATTGGACAAGAAGAAAAAGGTTCGCCGTTTATGACAAAAAAACATTTGACTTGTAATAACTGAAGACATATTCTAATCAGTTTCTGAAAGTGGATAAAAACAAAGAGAGACGCCTGTAGTTAACTTGTTATGGTAGACAAGTGATTCTGCCGTTGAAATAAAACATACAGTTCAAGTTTTCAATTCCAATTTTCATTGTTGTTTTATTAGTGATTTGTTTCTTCGGAGTATGATTACCCATCAGAATTTAGTTGAACTGGCCATCGGGAAGCTTTTGAGTTGTTTTGAAGTATATTTAAACTACCCAGAGACTCACAACACACATTCAGATCAGATCAGGCTGACATTCAAAATAATAAGTTTGACCCTCAAAAGTGTTTATTCATTTTGCTATATTATTTTGGGGAAAATGTGAGTTGTGAGTTTCGGCTCTGTTGTTAATGTTATGGTACACCTTGCACCACTGAGCCTACTGAGTGACATCATTTTCACCCAGCAACCCGGAGGTTCGTCAGTCTGGGTAAAGTGCAAGTAAGTGTACAACAATGGAATGAAAAATGTGAACAAAATAACCACACCTCAAATTGAAAGTTGGTAAAACTGATGTCAGCATTTAAAACATGGCCCTGATTTAATGGTAAGATAAAAAGTTTCCTTGTAACTTCTAAAGCGCTTGCAACTTGACCTATGTTATGTTTTTTCTAAAACAACTTATAAACTTTTATATTTTACCACTTTCCAACATGAGGGTTTATAACTTGATGAGTCGAACAAGGTTAGTATAATTCATGGTAACGGGTTTAAAATATTAACAAATAACTCAAAATTCAAGAACTTAAAAATAAAAATAAAATTACAAAATAAAATTATTTTCCTACCTACCTACCTGGAATTTTTTAGGGCCGTTACCGTAAACACAACATTTATTTTGTTTGGCCTTATCTGATTTCTGCCCAGAAAATTGAAAAAATCACAAGGGGTAAGTCTAGCAGTTTTATTGAATTTGGGCGTAAAATGGAAAAAAATCCAATGGGGTAAGTCCACGAGTTCTATCAAACAGGGCCTAGAATTGAAAAAATCACAAGGGGTAAGACCAGCAGTTTTTCTGGATGTTGTGCCTAATATTGAAAAAATCAAAAGGGATAAATCCAGCAGTTTAATTGAATTGGGGTCTAAAATTGAAAAAAAATCACAAGGGGTAAGTCCAGCAGGTTTATTAAATTTGGGCCTAACATTGAAAAAATCAAAAGGGGGTAAGTCCAGCATTTTTTCAATGTTTGCCAAAAATAAAATAACATTATCAAGGGGCAACTAGGTAAGTTTTTTTATACTTTAATTATTTGAGGCTTATAGTAAAATACATTGCATTATGAGCCTTTTTAGCTAGATGCATTTAATCTGGGCGTTAGTTCTTTTTTGATGTGGAGTTCCATTTGCCAACAAATCCTTCAAAGGCAAACAAAGAATTATGTATTTACCTTCTCAATTACTGGCCTACATCTTATTCAGATCATTATGAGCTCGTTACTGTCCTGATCTCATGACATCTTCATGACAATTGTCGACAAACAGAAACACTACAAAGAAAAAACATTTAAAAGGACAAAATAAGTTTGCATCTAAAAATAAAAAAAATTAAAAGGGGTTGGTCCAGCAGTTTAATCAAATTAAACCTAAAATCTAAAGTCAGCAGTTTTATCAAATTTGGGCCTATAGGGCCTAATTGAAAAAATCACAAGGGGTAAGTCCTGCAGTTTTATTGAACTTGGACCTAAAATCGAATAAATCACAAGGGATTGAAATTGGTCTTAAAATTTTAAAAATCACAAAGGGTAAGTCCAGCAGTTTTATCAAATTTGGGCCACAATCGAATAAATCACAAGGGGAAGGGGTATTAGTTCAGCAGTTTTATTAAAATTGGGCCTAAAATTAAAAAAATCATAAGGGGGTGATCCAGCAGTTTTGTTGAATTTGGGCCTAAACTTGAAAAAAAAAAATTCAAGAGGCAAATTTGGGACTAAAATAAAAAAAATCACAAGGGGTAAGTCAAGCAAATGGGAGCGTGGAAGCGCTGCCCTGCTGGTAAAACTTTATTATATTCTGTGACATCACAGTGCAAGACGATGTAAGGCACACGTCTAGGCTGGCGCGTGCATGGGGCGGGCAAAATCATCAGCAGGCAAGGGGGTGTCGGTATTATAAATAAGTCGTTGAATTGCACTTTCAAAAATGCAAATTTTGCAAACAAAACCGACCCCAATGAATGCATCAAAGTGTAACTTAAATTCAATTGAACATATCATAGTGCTTTCTTTTTTTATAATTAATTGGTTATTTAAACAATATTTCAATCATCAAATGATGAAGTAGCAAATAAACTAGTCTTCTTTGTGAGTGCGTTTGATTGGTCAACGCGTATCACGCAGCAATGCTACACATTCATCATACATTTTTATATCAGGCAACTGTGACAACATCTTCAAGTCCCTGTCCGGCATGCACAACAGGTTTGGGAATCTAGGGGTGGATTTCACAAAGGTAGTCCTAACTTTGGAATATAATCCAACTTTGGAACATAGGCAATGCTAAGAGATATGGCCAGTCCCAAGTTAGGATGAGTTACTGGTCCTAACTCTTAGCATTGTCTAGGATTAGTCCTAAGTTAGGACTACCGGATAACTTTCCGTATGGCGCCACCACTTTTTCACTCATTTTTACAAAAAGGGATATCTCATTCATTGAGGTTTATTAGTACTATATTATTTCATATCGCATAAAAAAGTGGTGGCGCCATACGGAAACTTTTCCCTTGAGTCAAGTCTAGGTCTAGTGCTAGGCCAAAACCTAGTTAAAAAACTTTCAAACGTTCTGGAAATTGAAGAAAGAAAAGGTATCGAGTATGTCGAGTAGTCAATACTAACTATTGTGCATGACATTCTGACAGCTTGTCGTTGTGTCGATCCGGCCCCCACACATTCAAGTCAAATTCTTCATGAGAATGACCTACTCTATCAAAATCATCATTATCATTCACCTATTATCACATTCAAGTAACTCACCATGACGCTTTTGTGGCCTTTGTGGTAGTCGTGTCATCGGAAATACCGTAAATACTTCAATTTGTTGGACACTAAAGTACAGACTTTGTGTTGACCACAAAGAACCTTTGACACTGTTCACGTGTAATCACGTGGTCATGCAAGAGCTTTCAGAACAGTTGTTTTCATTGGTCAGTCTTCATGAATGGTCATAACCAGTTTCTTTTTCAGTAGTAATTTATCGGAAGTTTCAATAAGCCAACCCAATTACAAATTAATAAAGTAAAATAATCAAGTTTTGTTTTTCAAATAAAACATGGCACAACATTGTCCGAAAACTCAGCTCACAATGTATTATACACGGCAATCGTAGCACGTGATCACGCAACTCCCGGGCTTCCAGAAACTAATTTGCATAATAGCAACAAGTCCTCCCCATTGGACAACAATCGCAAGACATCTTTGTTTGGGTATTTCACCTAAAAAAATGTAAATAAAGTCGAGTAAGATGATGGTAATCACTTGGAATTGCCTTTGATCCGAGGTTTTTGCAGATAGACGGAGCCTATCGCATTATAAACCATTTTATTTTGGGCCTTCAAATCTCAAATTAAATGGCCCGATTTTTCCCCCGAAAATGGATTTGTTTTCTCTCTGATGTTCCGATAAATAAAAAAAGAGAAAATAAAAATTAAAAAACGTCCCACACTTGTTCATGTCACTCATCAATATGGCGTTATTTAATGACGGGATCCTGATCACAATTTGGTAATTAAAAGTACATTGTTTTCGTGATTAATAATTAACATCTTAATTTCTGGTCAAATCTGCCATCATTGTCCTGGGAAATTAATGTTTTCGGAACAAAATGTAAGATTTGATTTGAATTGCGCCTTTGGCTTTATAAAAAGATTTGCGAGACACATAATTCTGGTTCAAGTTTTCTGACATTTCTGGCTAGTTGCTTGAGGGAATTCTTGGACACTAGTTGCGCGAGTTGCTAAATTAATAATAATAAAAAGTTTTATAAATATTAAGGTAATTTATTTAATTTGTAGTAAACAAATAAATCAATCAATAAAGGGAAAGGTTTCTGACATCCTCCTTTTCCACTACGCCCTATACAAGTATTCATGAAGTGGTCACAATGTTACGCACACACACACACAAAAAAACACCAGAAAAAACACACTAACAAGCCAACTTGCAAAAATGAATATGAGATTAACACCCAACATTTTTCATGAATGTTAAACTGTTGCCACAGTGCCCCACTAGTTTCTTGCTCAGTAAGCAAAGAAGTTTGCTGAGTAGCATTTGTTTTGCTAAGCAACTTTAAGATGAAATTGGGCTCAGATGATAAAATAGAACAAGTGAGATTGTCATTTTTTTTTTTAAATCTTATTTATTCCAAATAAAAAGTATTATAAATATTGATAAAAAGCAATATGTTACATGATAAGAAACAAGACTGAATTTGTTATAAATCATTTATTTAAAATCTAAATAAATAAAAAAGGAAAAAATTGTTAATTTTACAAGAGGGCCCTATTTCATAAAGCCTGCAGGCTTAAAGGATTTGAGTACCATTTCAAAATGTCCATAGATTTACATTAAACTTACAGGGTTTGAAGATAATGATAGTGGAAAGCAATATGCAAGAAATGACTATTGGTTGGTAATCCTGTTTTTACCCAGGAAGAAGTTTCATGCTAAGCAAATGTTTGTGCTTAAATGGTGTATGTAACTTTTGTAGGACAAGAACGAAACGCAATGTCCACAGATTTACACTAAACACAGATAATGATAGTAGAAAGCTTCCCTGAAAATATGCTGTGCTGAGGTGCTGCAGTTTTTGAGAAATGAGTAAACAATGTCATGAAAATACTTTTGTCACTGCTTAAAATAATTTTCGTCCCGTGAGACGAAAATTATTTTCATGACTTTCTTTTACTCATTTCCCTAAAACTACAGCACCTCAGCACAGCATATTTTCAGGGAAGCTTTCTACTATCATTATCTGTGTTTAGTGTAAATCTGTGGACATTGCGTTTCGTTCTTGTCCTACAAAAGTTACATACACCCTTTAAGCACAAACATTTGCTTAGCATGAAACTTCTTCCTGGGTAAAAACAGGATTACCAACCAATAGTCATTTCTTGCATATTGCTTGATATTGGTATTCAGCTGTTGTTTGCCAAATCCTGAAAATCACATGAAAAAAAAAAAAAAAAACATTGGTTGGTAATCCTGTTTTTACCAAGAAAGACATTTCACGCTAAGCAAATTTTTGTGCTTACATGCTTTATGAAATTAGGCCCAGACAGTCACTGTTCACCACAACTACAAGAGCTTCTTCCATAGTTAATGTTCAATCATTCTCTTATACGCTGCTCAATTTCTTTGGAAAAGGCATTCCTGTTTGCCAGTATAGATCTCCTGATGCTGAATATGGAGCAAGCATGTAAAATAACCCAGTGCACTTATCGAAAAGAGAAGAGGTTCGCCCCGATGTTCATGGTCCGATTGGCAGCAAATTGCATTACATGGTGCTATCAGAAACATAGTCCCACATCTGTCATGAAATACTGTATATTACAGCACCAGGAGCGTTATATAAGATGCCACAATTAGTATTATTAAGCTAGTCGAAACACTGAGGCTAAGGTCGTAGTTAAAAACAAGACAGTTCTGAGAAGTCTCCTGAACAATCCAATAAATCTTCTCCTGGAACAATCCAATAAATCTTCTCATCTTCTCCTCGCGGTACCCGCTGCCAAAACATAGGATTCGAACTGCCTCTATCTACCGGGCAACCTTAGTAGTCTAGTTGGTAAGACACTGCTCTAGAATTGAAAAGGGTTCGAATCCCACCCGAGTAACATGCCTGTGATATTTGTTCACAGGACTCGGGAAAGTACTGAGTATACAGTGCTAACACACATCGGTGTATGGATAAAAACCAAAAATTTATAATCTTCTCCTCGTTTGTATAAAATAAAGCAACACAGATCTTTAAGAACAAACTCTTACCTGGCAAATCGCAAACCAAACATATATAGATACCTCACCATGCAATACCTCAAATTATATATTATTTTAAATGGTTGCTCTGTATATAATTGCATCTTTTTTACAGTTCAGCTGACTTTTAATAAACAGGTAAATTTTCTGAGTTTGATGGCATGCAAAGCATGCACTCTCTATGATACGTTGAAATTACATTTACCATAGTTGTTTTCATTAGCACCAATAAATAGGAACTAGAAATTTTCAAGTTTTATATGTACAGGAAAAACGAAATAGAGAAAACCCTCGATCACGCTTTGACTTAAAACAATGTAGATTCAGGGCTTCGATTTTAAAGGAACACGTTGCCTTGGATCGGCCGAGTTGGTCTTTGAAAAGCATTTGTAACCTTTTGGTTATAAAATGCATATGATTAGAAAGATATTTTAAAAGTAGAGTATAATGATCCACAGAAGTATCACTCGAAATTGCGTGGTTTTCCTTTTACCTCATTGACAAACACGGTCGGCCATTTATGGACATAAATGGCCGACCATGTTAGTTCGCAAAGTTGAAGGAAAACCACGCAATTTCGAGGCAAATATGTGTGGATCATTGTATTCTACTTTTAAAACATCTTTCTAACCATATGCATTTTATAACAAACGGTTACAAACGCTTTTCACAGACCAACTGGAACGATCCAAGGCAACATGTTCCTTTAAGGTGTGATTCGACCCAGGATGCACAGAAGTGAAAGGCAGGGAAAGAAACCACTGAGAAACTTTCATTTGCAGAAACTTGATAGTCCATCCGGTAATTTAACATGAATAATTTTGTTGATCCACTAGCCTTTGGAAGACGTCAACGGAAAAAAATCAAGTTACCTAGCCCACCACTAAAATTGGTCTAGCTACAACCGTGCCAGTGGGGCTGCGCAAAGTCACACAACAAATAGGAGAGTTTCTGGGATGATAGATGGCAGCAGACTTACCGGTTAAATCCATTGTTCTCAGAATTATGTGCATGTTCAGAACTACGTAAACAATGGAAATTTACCCAGTAAGTCTGCTGCGACCTAGCTTTGGAAACTCTCCCATTGGCAGCAACGGCTCAGGCCACGACTGTTTCTAAGGACCACTTTTACTAAAACACATGATGGCGTGGTGATCTAGCCATATCCGCAACATAGCCGTGGCCGACAATTCGATCACAGCCTTCATGTTTTTGTTATTTTGCTTGTTGGGGTGTTATATTTGCTCGATTTAAAATTGTTACATACAAGTCCTGGTTTAGTATTGATTAACAAAGATTCCATACTGTGTTTCATTAAAGGGTGTTGCCTTGGATTGGGCGAGATGGTCTATGAAAAGCATTTGAAACCATTTGTTCTGAAACACTCGATGACAAGGATTTTATAAAGGTATATACTGATCAACACACGATGCTTTGGGTTATCCTTTTTCTTTGCAAACTAACAAGGGCGGCCATTTTGTGGAGTAACAAAAAACCTGATCCAAGGCAACAAGTCCCTTAAATGTACTAAGACCTACTTACTTTGGTTTTTTGTTTCCAACAGTAAAACTTGTATAACTATTATTACTAATACTAGCACTGTCCGAGCTTGCTTTTAGTTTAGGCAGTGGCAAATTCTGATAATGCAATTGTTCCGAAGGCCATTCATCCTGGACTGGTTCTTGTCTTTGATTCTGCCAGGCCAAACTTCTAGAATTGTTTAGTACTGTGTCTGGTGGAATTAACGGGTTTGATTGCAATGTGTGTATTTGGTTTGGATTTTCATCATTTTCTTCCGGGATTCTATTTTGGAGATGGTTACTCGCTCGTTCATTATTGTTTCCGTCTTGAAGATCAGATGATATCAGCTCATAATCATCTTCATCATCCTTGACTGGATTCCATATTGGGCGTTGTACATGTAATTTTGCCTCATCACTGTCGCTGTGTACATCACCTGAACATTGGATTGGGTGAACAAAAACCTCTCCATTGTCTTTGCCTGAACATTTCTCCTTCAACTCCTTAATGTCATCATGAACTATTTGAGCTGCTCTGAACAACTTGCACTCAATAAGCATCGATTCCAATCGCACTAAGGTCATCATTGATGACTCTCTCCTCGAACCCTGCAAGAAAACAATGCCAAGCACAACGGAAGAAGGGTGGAGATATTTATCAAAGTCCAGCTCTGCTTCTTGCCCGATGAAACATGGCTTGACGAGTAGCCTCCAGCGACGTTCAGAGTCAAGTTCATGAGAGAGTTTGCGGCACCTTCCAAGAGACATTGGGTCAAACTCATTCAGTCCAAGAATATTCATGCCATGGTGGTCCTGAGGAGACAAGATAAATAATTTTAAAGGCAGTGGACACTATTGGTAATTACTCAAAATAACTATTAGCACAAAACCTTCCTTGGTAACGAGTAATGGGGAGAGGTTGATAGTATAAAACATCGTGAGAAACGGCTCCCTCTGAAGTAACTTAGTTTTCGAGAAAGAAGCATTTTTCCAAGAATTTGATTTAGAATTTGAGGTCTCGAAATCAAGCATCTGAAAGCACACAACTTCGTGTGACAAGGGTGTTTTTTCTTCCATAGTTATCTCGCTACTTCGACGACCAATTGAGCTCAAACTTTCACAGGTTTGTTATTTGTATGCATATGTTGAGATACACCAAGTGAGAAAACTAGTCTTTGACAATTACCATGTAGTGTCCAGTATCTTTAATACTCCATAAACTCCTGGTCCAGAATTGACACTGATTCTGTGTCTCATGGAGCCTGATCCATTTCTGGGTCAGTATGAACCAGAATCCAAGAATAATAATAAGTTATAATGGCTTCTTATAGATGTGACCTATGTTTACATTCAAATCGCCCTCTGTTGACAAAACACTGTACATGTCATGTTTCGCCGGGCAAAAAGATGCGTAGTCATGGTAAGATTGCTTGTAGTTTCTAGCTGGCTGCTGGCGGTATGCGTGTGAGTTATCAATTATGTTATGGTCATCGAGTGACGTCAGAGGTCACATCGTCTATTTAGCACTCCTCATATCATAGAGTAAGTACTCTATGCTCATATCCATCACTCAGAGATGCCCAAGGCGCTTTAACACTCAGTATTTTCCTGCAAGTGTGGGACTAAGTTTTTGAATTATGAGATTCACACCTTTTTACATAGCACCATGTACTGTTTACGAGGTACTGTGGCTAGCTTACCATGCTTTCTCTTTCACTCCGAACACCAATCTCATCAACTACCCGGACAGTCACTCCAAACTCCTCATATGAGCTCTGACTAATACCGATTTCACATTCAAGTGGTCGATAGTCGGCGCCCATTGCAGCCTCCTGAGGTTGGACTTTAAGATTCAGGGTGCAGGATTCCTCAAATTGGTAGACGTCACATCTTGCCAACGAAAATACCTGCAATTTATAACAATAAATATTAACATTATTTCCTAATATCTTCAGAGTTAGACTTAAAGGCAGTGGACACTATTGGTAATTACTCAAAATAATTATTAGCATAAAACATTACTTGGTGACGAGTAATGGGGAGAGGTTAATGGTATAAAACATTGTGAGAAATGGCTCTCTCTGAAGTGCCATAGTTTTCGAGAAAGACGTAATTTTCCAGTAATTTGATTTCGAGACCTCAAATTTAGAACTTGAGGTCTCGAAATCAACCATCTAAACACACACGGGTGACAAGGGTGTTGTTTCTTTTCATTATTATCTCGCAAGTTCGATGACCGATTGAGCTCAAATTTTCACAGGTTTGTTATTTTATGCATATGTTGAGATACACCAACTGTGAAGGCTAGTCTTTGACAATTACCAATAGTGACCACTGCATTTAACCCAAATTCCAGGTTTTAGCCAGGATTTGGTAAAAAATGTGCTAAGCATGAAATTTCTTCCCTGATAAAAACAGGATTACCAACCAAATTTCCATTTGTTGCATATTGCTTGGTACTGGTATTTAGCTGTTGTTTGCTTATTCTGAAAATCACGTGGAAATTTTGATGGTAATCTTGATGGTAATCTTTTTTTTATCAAGGAAGAAATTTCATGCTTAGCAAATTTTTGTGCTTAGCAGCTCTATGAAATTGGGCCCAGGTGTTGCATGGTCGCCCTCTGGGTCTCTTCCAGGCTGGGCCAGGACGAAGTTCCCCTCGAGCGTAGATGCTCAGCTTGAGGGCGGCATGTGCTGGAGTGTCCTCTGGAATGTGGCCAAACATGCCAAAGAGGGAGTTGGGTCGCCATGAGATGGTCACAAGGATGTCCTCGAGACCGGTGGTTTCTTAGATTGATAAGTTGGAGACGAAGTCTGACCAACGGACACCGAGTATCCTCCATTGGCATCTGGTATTAAATGCTTGAAGCCTACGTCTATCTTCTACCAATAGTGTCCAGGTTTCTGACCAGTAGAGTAGGACGGGGAGAACGCATGTTGTGTACAACCTCAAATTAGCTTTTAGGTAAAGGCGCTTGTTCACAGGCATACTCGGTTGGGATTCGAACCCATGACCTTTGCCATTCTACAGCAGATGTCTTACAAACTACACCACCGAGATTGCCCGGTAGCTAGAGACAGTTAAAACCTTTAAGTACGTAGTATACAGCACTAACACACATCAGTGTAAAGGTTGTTGTAATACTGCTTTGTGTGTGCAGGCACAAATGTTGAAGTTGGTAATAAAATACTCCATCTTACAATCACTTCATGGTGGCAGCGGTGGGATATGAAGTAATCGTAACATGGAGTATTTTATTACCAACTTCAACCTCCGCACACAAAGTAGTATTACAACAACGGTAACACCAAAACTTGATAATATCTTTATCCCAATGCAAATTTTTATAGTTTCCATACTGTACCTGTTTTTTGAAGGATGTTTTCCAGAGTTGATTTAAACATTCAAGTTCAAATGTCACATCCACATTGGCATTGTTATGACCCCTATTGCTGACGTGCAAAAAGAATCCTCGCGATTTATCCAGCAATAACTTGCTGTCCTTCTCTCGTTCCTTGATTGACTGTAGGAGGACGGAATAAAAGATGTTTAAATTAGTAATTAGTAGAATTTTTCTTGCTGAGCAGAAGTTTGCAAAGTACCAGTCAGAAATTGTACACATGACATGGTAGTTTGGCTGGTTACCTTGTTCTGGTAGGCGTTATTAATAAAGTACTTAGCTTCTTTATTGCTTAAACAGCTCTATGAAATTTGGGTCTGGAGCAAATTGTTGTGAAATGCTCTTGGGTGCCATTTCAGTTAGTAATAATTATTTGATAATCATTGCTGGCAATGCTCAGTCTGCACTGATTGTTGCACTATTGATGCTTGCTGAAATAGCATCCAGTGAATTAATTTCACATCCAACATCCCGCATTTTTTCTCCGTCAGCGCTCTTGAATCTTTTGGTAGAATTAGAGTCATATGTCAACCCTGGCCATGCAGTCATGTCGGGCTATCAAGGGTTTTATCTTTCTGGTCAAATATTTGTTGGTCCCAACATTCAACCAGTTGGTGGATAGTTAGATAGTCATCAGCTGTTTGATTAAGTCAATATAACGATACGTTTGTGAATGTAACTGTGGGACATTGCTCAAAAACTATTGCAAAACACACTGCACACTCACACACCCTATCCTGTCCACCATATTGGCAGTCAAAAACTTGCACAAAAGATTTGACACCCCAAAATTACGCGCATTGTTCCGAAGTATATTCCACGTTGTGCAAGGAGGCTATCAAAAATTGACGCGAAACAATATATAAGGACTGAGGTCACGTGCATGTTTTTACGCATACAGAACAGCTATATCCTCCAATGATCTGCCTCCGTTTGGTCTCAGTATTGGCGCTTCTTGAGAGTGTGATGTCAAATGTAAGGGGTCAATTGCCAATATTGTCAAACTTACCTCACATGTCTCTGTTGATTCATCACAGAAATAAACTTGTAACTTCACACAACCGTGCAACGGATTTATGCCGTTAGTCTGCGAGTTATAAACCTTGATTCTGATTGGTATTAAAGAAGGCTGCGGTACGTTGGGACAACCAACCAAACCAAACCCTGTAAAATGATCAACAACTACTGTACAAAGATTGTCATTAACCAGTATGGTATCGCTTGAGCAGTCGGGAATGTCTGCCCATGGTTTGGTGGATGAATCTTGACGGACCCCAGACAACTTCCATTGAGAAGAATCTTTGACATGGACAGGGAAGCTCAGAATGACTGGAATGTTGAACTTGAGCCCAGAGGTGCCGCAATGAACAATGGGTGAAACAAACCCATTCTGAGAAGATGACGCCAAGTTCTGTTGAACGTAGACGAATATTTCCTGCGGCTCATCTCCAAGAGCACCAGGTGGTATGTAGAGGACTACACCATGTGATTTCAGCTGGAGACGACCACCTCTGCTGTCCACAATACGCCCTGTGAAGTTGACATTACTGATTTCTATCTGGGTAATACCAACATCCTTCTGTTGATTCAAAAGTTTCCTGAATAACTTTAACTCCTTCTCGATTTCTGGTAGTTCCTTGTTGGGACGCTTTGCAGGCACAGGAGGCACTGCCTTGGCGAGTACAGAAGGATCTGCATGAGGCGCTGGTTTGTTGAGTACAGGAGGCGCTGGTTTGTCGAGTACAGGAGGCGCTGATTTGTTGAGTACAGGAGGCGCTGATTTGTCGAGTACAGGAGGCGCTGATTTGTCGAGTACAGGAGGCGCTGATTTATCGAGTACAGGAGGTGCTGATTTGTCGAGTACAGGAGGTGCTGATTTGTCGAGTACAGGAGGCGCTGGCTTGTTGAGTTGACCAGTAGGCACCGCAGGAGGCACTTGCTCGTCGTGTTGTCTCGCCGAGTCATTTAACTTGCACCATTCTTGATGGATCTTCTCGGATGAACCCCTCTTGATACACGCTGTTTTTGGAAGGGTGGGTGGTGGCGTTTTGCAGACACTTGAGTTTGCATGCTGCTGTAAATCAAAACAAAAAAAGTGAACAAATTATAAGAAGAAGAATTCACCAGTTTTTATATAGCCATTTTCCCAGCCGAAGGGCGTCTAAAAGCCTTTTAACATTTTGTACCCCTGGTCACTGGGCCATTTAATTCATTCCTTAAACCATCTAAGCTCCATGCGAAGTACATACACAGCCTGTGCAACATAATAAATTATTATTATTTTTTTTTTTTATAACTGCAAAGGCGACCAAACAGGCCGAAAAGTACATTAACAGTTAAACAAAAATCCAATTATGTACAAAATCTGATATATTATTTAATTGCTTGAAAGTTTTTAAGAAAAACAACAAAAGCAAACACAAAAAACTTGAACCAACACTTAGCGGCCAAGCAGGCCGAGAAGTACACATTTTAAGTAAAAATAGTTCTTGTGGGAACAAATTATTATTATTTGTTTTAAAAATTACAAGATTAACCAAAAAACTAAATTAAACACAAAAGAAAACAACAAAAGCTACATTTGAATGGCACTTAAAAGATACGACAAGTAGTTGCAATGCACAGCAATACATATCTCATAGGAAACAAACGTATAATGCGCTCCTAAACTAAATCAACCACTGGAACCGTCTCTGCCCTCAGTCACATGTACCAATTTACCCCTGGGTGGAGAGAAGCAATTATAGTGAAGTGCCTTGCTCAGTTAGGGACACAAATGTCACGACCTGATCAGGGCTCGAAGCCACACTCTGCTGAACAAAAGCACTGGCCTTGATACTAATTACTATACATGTACATAATAGCCATAGGTAAGTGTTTCACAAGTTTTCACTGTGGTGATCTCCATGGGTGTACTTGCCAAACCAGCCCAAGGCTATCTTGGGTGTTTGTGTGTGTGGTTATACTCTCATGGCACAAACACAGCTGGATAGATCACTCACTGTTGTTGAGGGGAAGTCAACCTGAGTGATAAGTGGTTTATTGGTCAGCACACTGGGTTCAGATGGTTCAGCACACTGGGTATGTCCGGCCTCCCTGTAGCCGATGCCACGAAACTCTAGGATTAATCCTAACTCGAGTTAGGACGAGTAACCCGTCCTAACTTAGGATGGGTTCAATGCTTCCTACGTATTTTGGATATGGAACTTAACCCGTTTTAAGTCCTAAGATTAATCCTAAAAGGGTTAAGAAGAGTTTGGTGAAATCAACGGCTGGACAGTTTATCTTTTGTAGGTTGAACCATGGAGGATGACAATATTTACTTCCTCCATGGTTGAACCTTGGAAGACCGTTCAGTTTGGACTTCTTTCAACCGAACAGAAAAAAACTGCACAGCAATTTTTACTGCTAAGATTGAGTGGGGCATAGTCACAACTTTGGCTGGTATGACCTCTATTTCTACCTCCATGGTACGACTATAAAACCTATTCTGTCATGTCTGTTCCGAGTGTTATTTGTTAATTAAGGAATACTTTTCTGTGCTTCGCAAGTTGGTGCTACAGGACAGTACATGCTTTTTATGAAATTGAGCCCGTATTATTGTATCATAGAGTACCTCCAAATACATAGTCCGAAAGGCATGACTCATGTGTAAATATCTCTAATAATGCACCAAGTGTAAATGAATACTTGATTCAAAGTTCAATTCAATAATAATTCAACTAAAAACATGACAAAATAAAACCAGACGTTTCACTGACCACTGGTGGTTTTCCGAGTACAGGCTTGGGCAGTACACGTTCAGCCTTGAGGTTGGCGTTAGTCCCTGAATGCTTTTCATCTTGGTCAATACTATCATAAGTATGACCCCGAGCCTCGGTATCACGTAATTCTAACTCGGGTTTTCTTCCACCATCATGTTCAGATACCTCGCCGTCATCTGGCAAGTTGTTTACAGTGTACGGCTGTTTTCTGTTCTTACGGTCGGGACAAACTTCCGAACGTAGAGGGCGCGCTGTAATATTTTGGTAGCGGCTCCCGATCTCTTTTTCTGTTGTAGTTTTATCCAATGATGGACTTGGGGCTTGAACTTCTTCATAGATGTCTGCTCCATATTTAACATCTCTGGATGAAACACTTAGATTTACTTGATCATCCTCAGCAGGCACATAATACAAGTTTTCAGGCTCTTTTTGCGGTGGAACTTCAGCACTTTTTGTTTTCAATGCTGGTTTATTTTCTCTTTTAAACAAACTCTTAAAGGGTGATTTGTTGAAACGTGATTTATTTGTCGGTGTCAAACTGTCAGTGCTGCATTGTTCGCTTTTATCCGGACTTCCGACTGAATCTCGAGATTCAAAATCAGAGTTTTGGCTTTTAGTTTTAGAGCGATGTTTCAGCTTTTCGTGCATTTCATGAATAAACTGATTAGACATGTTGGGGTTATAGTTTTCAACTGGACCCTGCATATTGGACGACATGATCAAAGTCATAATAGGAGGTTTCTAAAGTATTTTCTTGATGTTCATTATCTAATCTGCAATGGGCTGAACATTCTCTGGTTTTGATTTCCTCGAATTATAAGCAGCAATCTGAAACAAAAACATGATCATAAGAATTAATTACCGAGTCAATGGGTGCGTTCGTTTAGCTTCCCTGGGTCGACCCCGATGTGGCGTATTTTATTTTTTCCAGGACGAACGTGGGCACACAATTACCCCACGTTCGTCCTCGAACCTGGAAAAAAACTCAGACACCTCATCACGTAAGCCTTCCCGTGGTGACGTCGGTGCACCTCGGGTCAGCCCCAACAAGAGCCCCGCTTGTGGATAGGGTCACTTGGGGCTGGCCCGAGGTGCACCGACGTCACCACGGGAAGGCTCACGTGATGATGTGTCTGTGGTTTTTTTTTTTCAGGTTCGAGGACGAACGTGGGTAATTGTGTGCCCACGTTCGTCCTGGAAAAAAACAAAATACGCCACATCGGGGTCGACCCAGGGAAGCTAAACGAACGCACCCATCAATAGACCTTATGCACATGACGTCATTTCAGTAGGGCGCCCTCACCTAGAGGTCAAAAGGAGATTGTTCATTGGCCAATACTGTGCCCCGCGCGTACAAATCCGTGCGTTTCGATTGTTTCGTCACCGTTTTTCCACTAAGATGGCCGCTGGATGACGTCAATGCATGAGGTCTATTTGTTTCCAAGTTGAGTATCACTACCTAGCAACAAAAGTATGTGTGATTGACAAAAATGAAACGAGAATCAAGCAGTAATTAATTGTATCATGAAGTGTTTGTGAAAATAGAATTAGCTGTTGCAAGCAAACAATTTACCAACCAAATGGACCGATGGTATAAATGCAAACAATAGTTAATGGCCTGACGTTTCTCAAAGGCTAAAGTCTTGAGAAAGACTCTGCTAGGGTAAAAACGTCAGGCCATGAACTATTATTTGCAAAACTTGTAATTGACAATAAATAAACTTGAGTTTAGTATACAAGCAATCATTAAATTATATCATACAACTGTTTCTGATTAAAATTCTTAAATAAAAATAATCTAAGCATGCAAGCAACTATTGTTCATACTGTTTGTAACGAAATTAAAGACAGTGGACACTATTGGTAATTGTCAAAGACTAGTCTTCACACTTGGTGTGTCTCAACATATGCATAAAATAACAAACCTGTGAAAATTTGAGCTCAATCGGTCGGAAGTTGCGAGATAATAATGAAATAAAAAAAAACACCATTGTCACACGAAGTTGTGTGCGTTCATATGCTTGGTTTCGAGACCGCAAGTTCTAAACTTGAGGTCTCGAAATCAAATTCGTGGAAAATTACTTCTTTCTCAAAAACTATGTCACTTCAGAGGGAGCCGTTTCTCACAATGTTTTATACCATCACCCTCTCCCCATTACTCGTTACCAATTAAGGTTTTTATGATGATAATTATTTTTAGTAATTACCAATAGTATCCAATGCCTTTAAATACAATTGGGTCGATCATGCAAACAATGATTGTATCATAGGCCTAAACTGTAGTATACCAGCAATAATTAAATCAAAGACTGTGATTGACAATAAATACAACCATATAGAGTACAACTGAGTTGAGAATGCAAGCAATTATTGTACCATAAACTGTTTGTACTGAGTTATACCAGCAATAATTAATTGTATCATAAACTGTTTGTAAATAAATCTTGAGTGACTTACCTCGATAGAAACACGTCAGCCTGCACACAGCGACTAAACCACGAATGATCAATTCTCATGTAATGTACGTTCCATCAGTAGCATGATAACACTTACTGTTTACTTTGTATTCTCCTGAAGTGAATGGGCCAGCGATATTTCGGTATTTCCTTCTTTGAGTTGCGTAATGCTCTACGCATACAATGACGTATAAACTATTATTAAACTAAAATTTCCCAAACTTTAGAAGTGCCTTTTGGTGACCCCAACCAGAAATTATATTGATGGTCATTGGTTGAGCGTTTTCGCTTCCTCGTTTGAGCGCGGTGACGATGCTGCGCCAGACCAAGCAACCGGTAACCGACTTGTGGACTCGTTTGGGCTCTGGTTAGGGTCGGCAAAACGCACCCCAGTTTGAGTCTCAACCTGACCTATAGTTTGAACCCCCCCCCCCCCCCCCCACCACCACCCACACACACTCCCTGCCATACCATTAGTAAAAAAAAAAAAAAAAAAAAAAAAAAAACAGTTATAACAATCACCCCAAGTTTGTTGTTGTTTGTTTGGGGATTGTTGGGGTGTTTTTTTTTTTTTTGGTTTCCCTTGGTGTGTTTGTTTGGTTTCCCTTGGGGTGTTTGTTTGTTTTGGGGTGATGTGGTGTTTGTTTGTTTTTTGAGTGTTTGTTTGTTCGTTTGTTTGTTTGTTTGTTTGTTTGTTTGTTTGTTTGTTTGTTTGTTTGTTTTGGCCGGGGGTGTATGGTGTTTGCTTGTTGGGTGTTTGTTTGATTTGTTTTCACATCATGTCAAAGTTCACATAAACTTCGTCCAATCCCGAGCATTTCAAGGCATGTCTGCTGAGTCATGTCCAGTATAATTAAAAGCAATGGTTCACACTTCCTTCGATTGTTAAACTATTATGAGCGACAGGGCACCAGTCATACTTCTCTGAATGTGTGTGTGTGAGTTATAGACTGAATAACATGACAAAATGAAGTCTGAAACTTTTGAAATTCTTCTCCAAAGTCTGATCTTCTGACGTAAAGATCACACTTCCTTCCAATATCAGAAGTAGCTATAAACCATCCTCCAACTTTTCTTCGAGTTGAAAAGGTACAAGCTTTGGAATCCGTAAAAAGATACCCCCGAAAAAAAGCAAGGATCTGAGAGAAAAAAAAAAAACATGAAGTAAATCTAAATTAAGTTAGTCCCTTGATTTCTCTTGAGAACTAAAACTGGTAATAAAAAAAACGATGAATGCGTGATCTAATGTTTGCTTTTCAAAATATTGACAATCAACTCATTGATGCATATCAATATTTAACTACTATGGGTACCTAGAGGTTCAACATGCAATATGATGGGAACAATTTGGGATTCCCCTAAAGTATACCCCAATATAGGCACCCATGAATACTAAACACGCCCACAACATCAATCAATATTGTTCAACTTCCAATCATGTCAACAAATGATGACTCATTTAAAGGGAACTTTTGATATGGAGTTACGAAAACACAGCAGGCCACTATGTTGTACAAAACGAAAATCACAGAATTGTTGTTGCTATGCGTGTGAACAATACCCCATAACCACAGCAACAATACCTACCCTATATTCATGTACAATGTAAACTCTAAGATGTTAATTATGCTTAGCATTATTTACATTTAAAAAAATCATCACACCATTTCGATAAAATGATGACTCTAAAAGGGAACTTTTGATGTGGAGTTACGAAATCACACAACAGGCCTGTGTGTGAAACAAAACGAAATTCACAGATTTGTTGTTGCTATGAGTGTAAACAGTACCCCGTAACCACAGCAACAATATACCAATCCTATGTGTATGTACAAGGTAAACTCTATGATGTTAGTTATGCTTAGCATTATTTACATTTCTTAACTATATTTTTAAGCAACCGTACTTCCGGTGTTTGTTACACCGTTACCTGATCATGCCCAATATGTCATACAAACTTACCTCAAAGACACAAGTCTTGTAATATTTAGAAGTCCTAATAAACTCAAAATACATTTTTGAGCAAGTATCTTTTGCAAATATCGTCATTGTAGATACAATTTGCCAAAATAAAGGACAGCATTAAGAATTCCAAAACGTATCCATTGTTATAATGCCAAGCCCATCCGTTATGTAAAACCTTTCTCTATTGGTCAGACTGATGTTCATATCATCCCATTGACCAATCATAAGTAGCGTTTAAACGGATGCACCTCCAGGTACGCATCGAATAAAATTTCTTAGTTGTAAGTATTCGCCCATTAAAAATTCTTATTATTGGTAAACTTTGATACATTAACAATGATTGATAGCATTTTTAAATAATCCAGTTTTTAGAAGCATCATTATCTCCCGCCCCCGCCGAAATTTGAAGAACGCACCCTTCATTTTGGGTCAACTGTTTAAAACAAGCCTTGTTGTAGTCAAACTGACATAAATAATATTTCTTTACTAAAAACCATAACAAATAATACTAATTACAAATTAAATTATTGTCCTGATTATAGACTGATAATAAGTCAAACTTGGACTGCGATTTTAATTCACTAATTTAAATTGACTGCGTGTAAATGTCGATGCGTTTTGTGTGACGCAGTAAAGTTTGCGACTTATAAAAACCCATTTGTAATAAATCTGTTTGATTTGTTTTAATGAGTGATTAAACCATCGTAGAATATTCATTGTGAGAGTATCTCTTATATAATTTTTTTATTATTTGAATGAAATGCCCAATATTTTACTGACCAATTATAATCATGACGTCATGCATAGTTCACCCCTGACCAAAACTCTGGTTGGACGAAATCCACCAATCAAATATCACAAAATTCATACCGAATGGAATCCAATTTATGAAAAATGAACTTCACGAGTATTTTCAGTATTTAGAGTTCTACGTTTGGAGCGTTCTTGGTAAGTTACAGTAGGAAAGACATACATTTCAAGTCTAGTTCTTTACTAAGTAAACACGAACCACATCTGCAAGAAAACTGCGCAACACCGCATTACAAATTAGAGCTCTGGTGAAAATCTATTCCATTGGAATCGACAAAAAAAGATGTTTTTTAAAATTTATTTTTCTGTCCAGTATTTTGGAGGTACATTTAGTTGAATCCCCACACATGTTTTCAAAAAGAAAACGATGATAAATTATCAAAATTGTTGTTCGAACAACAGTCTAGTTTAGTTTAAATGTGTTTAAGTTTCAGTATGTATAAGGGCACGGTGACCTTCATTTATTTTTTGCTTCCCAAGCAATTCAAAGGATTAAAGCCATTGGACCCTTTCGGTACAGATTTTTATTTTTAAGTTCACAGATTTACAAATAACTTACAGGGTTTACAGAAGGTAGTGGTGAAAGACTTCTCTTGAAATATTAGTCCATGAAATGCTTTACTTTTTGAGAAAACAGTAAAACAATATCAATTCTCGATAGCGAGAATTACGGATTCATTTTAAACACATGTCATGACACGGCGAAACGTGAGGAAACAGGGGCGGGGTTTTCCGGTATTTTCTCCAGATTGAGCCTAAATTTTCACAGGTTTGTCATTTTATATATAAGTTGTGATACACAAAGTGTGGGCCTTGGACAATACTGTTTACCGAAAGTGTCCAATGGCTTTAAAGAATATAGGCCTATTGTAGTCTCTGGGTTGGGAAAGGAGTTTCAATATTTAGATTTCAAATTCTATATATAAAGAAAACATGACGGGTACATTCAATTCATCTTCTAATAAATACATTTTAGGTAATTTTAGCCTTCGAGAAAGATTCTGACAAGGTTTGTTGATGAATAAATACAAAGAAAGTGTGATAGATGTATTGAAATTGCGCAAAAACAACAACGACAATAACGACAACGACAGCAACAGCAGTGACAGCAAATGTTATAATAACAGTTCAAATGGAATTAAAAATATTACTATTTTGTGATATGAATCAACAGATAATTATCACAACACTACTAAGAAGTACAGTAATGACTTGAGTTGACTTGGCCTTAAAATTTATAGTTTCACTTTCTTACGAGTTATTATTGTGAATTTTGTTGTCTCCTTTTGAGTTCCTTGTACACAGAAGCACTAACTATTGTCTTTGGAAAAACAATTGCATTCCTACCGCTACAAAAACCTGCCATTAAACACTGAACCAGGAGCTCATAATGATGCATGAAACAAATGTTTTATTGGTTAAAACCTTGGAAGCATTTTTAATGATTATTCTGCATTATCTGGAAAACAAACCCCCCCCCTCCCCCCAAAAAAACAAAAAAAAAAACCCCAAAAACCCAAACACCTTAACTAAGTTTAAAAAGATAGTTTGCCATTGTTTCTTTCACAAAACAACCCCAACAAATTCATCTGTTTCGTCTGAAATGAATGGGGTTTACAGGAAAGTTTAATTTCTCCGAACTGTCTCATCTGTACTAAACAAAACACGAAGATGATCAGGATGCAAACAATGTCTTGGTTTTCCTTTCGTCAATTTTTCACTTTCATTTTCGTTTTGCAGGACTTGTATCGGTGTATGGGTAAAAAAAAATTAATATGCTTTATCCCTGATGCAAATTTAACAACTCGTACAACATTTCTTTTATATACACGAGTCATTTCGGTACTGCGAATTGCGAAGACGCAAGCTCGGGGAATGTTATTTAGAATGGTGTGTTGGAATCTTGAAGTTGAAGTTGTATCCATAGCCGAGTGTCATGACAACCCGTGTTTACACTATTTAAAATTTGGTATTCAACAACGAAGGCTCATAGAATGTTAATGAAACAATGATCATTGTCTATTTCTGAATTTCTTTTTAAGTTCGTATACAAAAACAGGCAGACAAAAACGCGTCCGAATCTTCACAGGTACCTTGTCTACACTGATACACGGTTCATAAACCAAGAGTAAAAACCTTCACTGGTACCTTGTATTCATTGGAACACGGTTCATAATCACAATGTAAACATACCACATTACTGAACATAACCATACAGGTCCTAACGGTAATTTTTAACAGAGGTTAAAACTTTGAAACGCAAGCGAGTTGCGAAGATGATTATTTGCCCATTATTTATTGACAAAGTCTTTGAAGCACCGACTGTAGGTCATCGGCCACCAACCTCCTAGTTTAGCCTTCAAGGCTGTGAGACGGAGCAACCCACTGAAGACTGAAGAGCAGTTTTGCTACGATACTCTGAACTTGCTTCTAATAACTTAATCCATTTGTTGACGACAGACTAGCAAAACCATGTAGTTTATTAAACAATGACGTCGGAAAATGTCAAAGAAATTACTGATCAGATAGATCGAATGTAAACACACATTTCATTGCTAGCTAAGTAAAATAATAAAAAGTGGACAAATCCAAATCATGAGAGCGGGTCAAGCTACCTAATAAGTAAACTCAAAGCAGTTTACTTGTGTTGTATTTTTTTGTCTACAAGCTTAATGAATGGCAGAGGGCGTGTCCCACCAATAAAATGCTGCCATTATCACATTCTGTTGTACAGAAGTACCAATATAAAGAATCTACAATCATATGTAATTCATGAGTTTCCTAGAACACAATAAGGGACACAAAGGGAGATGAACATCGAACATTATAAAATAGTGTATTCCTTGAAAAGAAAGACCACATGCAGAGCTGAAGAGAGAATGATGGTAAAATGGTTATGCCCTTCTTTACTCACATGGGAAAATGTCGCTTCATTGTTTCCTCATTCGGTTTGGATGGTTTTCCTCCATGGATAAATCTTAACTTGGGCAGCAGGACATACTCCTTGTCGGCAATTTGACCGTGGTGAGCCTCCACTAAGCCAATCCTTCCTTCTTTCTCTCGTCAGTCCATGTCTTTGCTTTCGAGGACTTCTTTGAGAATCACTTGAACTCCATCTTAACAGACCTTTATCATGGTGCAGCCATCTTGAAACTTTCACATTGATATCAATGTTACCAAACCGAGGCTGGAAGAACAAAGCAGTCTGGTTCCTATTTGCTAAATGATTATTAACATTCATTATCGTCATTCTATGCGGGGATAACGACCAAGATGGAGGCAGCATGATAGAGGTATATTGTCCACCATATATTAAATCCAACAGTGCCACTAATATCCACTAAGCAGGGCTGGATTTCTGCTTTGCTCTACCACTACACGTAGGCTTTATACAAAACGATGATATTCCATTCCAATCAGTTTAAAGAGACAATGCCGTCTTTTACGTTAACGTTTACGTACTTCGTAACTCGCCAGGATCCTTAAGTGAAGACGTTAAGCCAAGGGTGCTTGATTGTTGCAGATCGGACACGAAATTGCTATCAAAAACAATACTTGGCTGCTGCTTATGCTTGAAGCAACCTCTAGGTTGGGGCAGCCAACACCACAACTGAGAATGAGTTCCAAACAGCGAAGTTTCTGAGACATTTAAAATAATGTTAACTCCCTCACTAGAACTTTAAATTCTCACTAGTCTTGGAATATCAAAAGTTCTACCCTTGAAACACACACAGACGTCAATGGATAAGGCATGTACTTTGTTTTGAGCTTTTCAACAAATAACCAAGAACGTCAGTCTTAAACAAACGAAGCTCAACTCTGCCAGCAGGATGTGCACATAGATGCGGTCAGTTAAGTCAAGAAAATTGATTCCCCAAATCCGTGTTTCTCGGCCTGCCAACCAGGATCTATCACGTATTGCTTGGAACTGAATTCCTATCAATGAAGCGGTCAAACTGTTGCCAATAACAAATCAAATGATTGATTAGATGTTGTTGGGACATCCTAGGTACTTTCCATAAAAAAATGTAATTATTACTCAGTTTAAATGGCATCCACGCATGTCACATTCCAAACATTTACTGACAAAATGCAGCCAGCAGGAAAAACCCATTTTTATGTAATTCCGAATTTAAAATTATTCAAAAATATAAAATATTTTAGACGAACAATATTCCAAAGTAGGGCCTATTTTTTTTGTTATGGCTGTGCACTAAAAACAATAGTTCCTTTAAGATGTCTGACGTCATTGGTAGATTCAAGGGGATTTCCCCGCTAGTTCCCCGCCCTCTTATCATTATTCCTTGTTTCCCAGGACCCGCCCATCATAACGTCATCGACCGTCAACCAATCAATCACGAGTTGATTGCAATTACTGTATCCGGTTGGTTCGTTCGCTGATCAATACGTATGGTCCACAGCATATTTCTACTACACATGACAATTGGCACTGCCCTAGTGCTTTTCAATTGGGGAAATCTGTTTTTCTAAATCGATTAAAAAAGGGAATCCTTAAAAAAAAACATTCAAAAGTCAGGAAGATTTTTGAGGGTGGCATCGCTTATGTGAAAAAATGCCCAGACAGTTTTATACCTGTGTGTAGGCATAAAAACATCATTGCCTCTGTCGTCTATGATGGTAACCTCGCAATCCCCCTACCCCCTTCTCCCCGCCCAATGTTGGCTCCATTCGTGATGAGACATCTAGCCCGGATGAGGAAATAAACACGATTTGTGTTTTTTTGTTTTGGGTTTTTTTTTTTTTTTGGTGTGTGTGTGTGTGTGTGGCGGGGGGGGGGGGGGGGTTTCCACCATCCCAGTCAATTTGACCCGGTTTGTTACCCAGACTGAGCTGATAGTGTAAAGTTCATGTTGATTATTCAATGAAATGTCTGTATAATTGAAGTGAAGTGACTAGTCAGCCATCATGTAATTGCATTGAAGTAGTGAAGGCCATTGAATGTGGAGTAAGTAGGGACTTTCCCTAACGGGCCCGGTAAACATAGACTAGCCTGACAATCGCTTCACTGTTCTAGTTTAGGTGCCATTCATGTCTGTTATGTGGAGATAATATAGTAGGTTTGTTTCTGCAATAACAAGCACATAATCATAGTTTAGATAGTAACAGTACAATACCTACGATCGAATCTTTGATAATCGATCATGATTTTATAGTAAAAAATAATTGAAAAGTTGAAGAAACCAGTCTAATCTTGATGGGCAAAAATGAATCAAAAGAGGGCGTGCTTTAAAATGGCTGCGCCCGTTGGCACCGAAGCTCACACGCTGATCGGAATTTGCGATGAGAAAATAGAAGCTTCTCACGTTACTAGTTGGCAATGTAATAAACTAGGAGGATATCCTGTAAGTTGACTGTCATAATTTGGTATACATGTGGTTGTGCTTGGCCATCAGGCAAAGTAAAGTCACACATTTTCGTTTACGTTTTTCCCTATTCAACACCGCACAAAAATAGTACTTCAAATCAAAGTTCAAGTTAAATTTCATGTTTATTCAATTGAACTCATTGTTCAACTTTATCTTGAAGAAACTTTAGAGAACATGCTGAATGCCGTATCAAACAACGCTTCTAACCATTTTGACATGAGGCCTATCTGGGCTTGATTTCAATCCGAGCGAAAAGATTCATCTTTCAGAATCAGATGAGTTGCCAATAATGCCAATATTCCTTTTTTTCAATAAGAATAGATTTATTCCCATAGACAGATATAGTTTTGGGTAGTGATTTGTATTGTTTGATTGACATCACAATATCACAAGTTGCTCAGCAATTTGATTAATCTTAATAATACAATAATAGTAGGTATTTGTAATGCGCCAAATCATTTTTACAGATGTTCAAGGCGCAGCAGAGACAATGCAAACACAACAATACATGTACATATCCAGTGAATGCTACAAACAATAATAATACCAACCATTTAAAAACAACAACAATGGGAAGAAATCAGAGGAGGGAAACCACAACCAGACCTGCAGCATTGAGCCAAAGAAAGTCCCGCTAAAGCCGGTCTCTCTATTACAAGAAGGTGCAGGCCAATCTGCCCAATTTAGCTTGCTCTTTGTGAAATCAGCTATGTACATTGGTGTAGGGTCTGAACATGCTGAGTGAACAAAATAATCAAATGGGAATAGAAATAGGGAGTGACAATTCCAATAGAAGGGAATGTGTTCAGAAAGCATCGACGCACCAACAAAAGTCACAGGCTTTCCATTTTACACATCGATACAGGTTTTTACCAAAGTGACTTGAATATAAATTGATGATTGAATTTGACAGGACTGGATGTGTCTAAATAGCCAGGTGGAACCAATATGTGCTGCATGTAGGAATACTCTGCGTCTAGTCACACAGTTATACTGCCCTCTGGAGGGCTCGCAGTATCACCGAACTCTGTATATCTTCACATGTATTGCAGTAGAGTGTTTGAACAAGCAAACAAGGTAACAATTCTAAATAACTGGATCTAAATAGCTTTGTTGAATGAGTAAGGTTGTGTCTGAAAACTGCGACTGTGGCTGCAGCTACAGCTAGATCAGTGTGTCTGCCAATGTTGAAGAATAGGCAAACGCGCGCAATCTAGCCGTAGCTGTAGCCGAAGTCGCCGTTTCACACATGGTCTAAGCCTCAGTCAAAATTTCTATAAAAAACTGTGCAACCTACTTGTATTAAATACTACTTCCTTCCTGTTTGGATGCAAACAATTAATTTTAAAAAGTTGTTTATATTTTGTTTTTGAGTGTGTGAATATCTTCATTTGACCATTGCACTTGATGTGATCGCTAGCATTAATACATCAGAAAGATACATTGGCGACATTTGGACTACTAAACACTTCTGGTGTCAAGTAAAACATTAAACATACAGTTTCTAGCCCAGCGAGCTACTTCACAAAAAGCTTAAGCACAAGGTCTTTTTACCTGCCACTGCTAGCGTGCATAATTTTTTCTGAAAATTTAATAAAAATAAAAGATCCCAAAAGCACACAACCAGAATAATCTTCTTTTTATATATAAACCTGAATGTATTTCTATTTTAGTTGGAGAGTAATCCGCTGCCAGCTTCCCGTCACCAAACTTCTCCAGGAAAATGCAGAAAAAGAACAGGAAGAAACTCCGCAAAAGGTGGCCATGGCAACAGAGGATTGGTGTGATGATGCGGATGATTGGGGAAGCGGGTCAGACGGAGAATCAGATCCAATCAGTTGCTTAGCAACACCTCTAACAGAGAACCAAGTCATGAGTTCATCATCGGCAACTACTAAACACGACGACAGTGAAGGATGTTCCGTCGCTATGACAACACGTCCATCAACGAACATGTCAACGAATGAAAGAATAGAGAAACCAAAGAACGACCTCAAGTTATCAACTCATGACAAAGTTGTAGATATGCATTCTATAGGACAGCCAACCAATGATAAAACTAATAGTGCCATGGAAGCAGTACATGATGATGTCATCAATGATGTCATGAAAAACTTGTCAATTACTACAGAAACTACGGAAAAAAGCTCTTCAGTAAAAGACTGTTTAGATGTACTGTCCTTTAAACCATTCTATGTGAGTGTTTTTGATGAACCATCTTCATCCTCAATGGCTCCTGAACTGACCAATCATGCAAGAGAATTGATGCTGAATTATCAGCAGAGGGAGGGAGTTAACGTCTTGGATTGGCAGGAGCAGAGCTTACAGTTGAGCAGGTATAAAAACACAGGCTAAAGAAATAGACAAGTTATATTAAAAAATACTTGATAACATGTAACTAAAGTCTTTTATGGCATTTACACAAAACACGGAACCTACAGCTTTATGTTCCATCCAAAGGGTAAAACGCCAATGGTGGGGTGACTTGCTTAAGGACAAAAGTGTCAAGTGTCAAGACTGGGAGTCGAACCCACACTCTGCTGATCAGAAACACCAGAACTTAATTCAAGTTCGCTTGATCACTTGTTTAAGACATGATTATTGTAACTCCTACTCTTTTATATATGTGTTTGGGGTTCTTAAATATGCGCAACAAATCTTAGTACATGACCGGGACTTGAACCCACACTCTGCTAATCAAAAACACCAGAGCTTTACTCCGATGCTTTTAACTGTGCGGTCACATTACACCAAGAAGAAACCTGGGCTCATTTTTTTAAAAAGAAATTAAACAAAAAATACTGCTTGAAAAATGACTTTGCTTAGCAGAAATTGAGTCGGGCACCAGCCACAACAATGCAAACTTAATGTAATTTGGGCTGGTGACCTGGTTCTGTTAAGCAATACTATTCCATGCTTAGCGATTTTTTTGTGCTTACAGGCTTTATGAAATTGGGCCCTGTAATTTCCTAACAAAAATACATCATTGTTTAAATGCATGATCCATGCTACAACAGCAAGCTATAAAATAACAGTCCACACTTTTCATTCAGCTAGGCCTATATCTTCATATTAAAAATGTTGTATTTGCTTATTTTTCAGTGTTTCGGCTGGATCAGATGAAGTCTATGAGAAAACAACAGCAAAACACGGAGATAGATTCTACCAGAAATTCTCAAAGAAACTACAACTATGTCCTGAGCAGTGTATAAGGTATTGGTAGGTCAAAACTGCAAGGGTCAAAGGGCAAATGGTCTGCTTCAATGATTGCATATTTCCAATCCATATAAAACATGTAAAAAGGATTTAAACCACACTTTCTTGGGACTTGATGATGTTCAGTAAACAAAGGTGTGAAATAAATGTCACTCGTATCAAACATGGCACTCGGCATACTTGTCCTAAAACAAAACAAGAATTTTGAGACTCCAACTTGGGAGTGATAAAGTCATGCTATTGCATTGGGATCTGTATATTACAGGCCTAACTATTTTGCTACATGTTTGTATGTAACGCTAGATCATCACTTAGTGATGCTAATGGCACTCCAAAATCGTTGCCCTTAAACACCGTGCCATTTTTTATCAATATCCAACACTCATTGACGCTCATGGCACTCCAACATTACCCCTGGTCACTGGGCCTTAAATCTTTCCTTAAACCATCTTAGCTCCCTCGGGAGTATACAGCCTGTGCAGCAAATATTATGCGCTCCTAAGCTAAAACAATCACAAGAACCGTCTCTGCCCTCACAGGTACCCATTGACCCCTTAGTGAAGGGAAGCAATTTAGTGTCTAGCTCAAGGACACAAGTGTCACGATCAGCAATTGAACCCACACCCTGTTGACTCAGCCACTAGAAGTTGTGTCCGATGTACAGACCACACAGCCATGTCATACATATTAAATTATGATTATATTAAGATCAGTAATTTATGATTCACGAGCCGTGACCTTATAACATGTATAAATGCTATTGGCCTGAACTAACGACATACATCTTAAAATGTCCCGACAAACATGTATGATTTTACTTGTTCAAACAAGGGTCACAGATAAAAGCTTCGGCCGAATAAATTAAATTAATATTAGTTTGACACCAAGTTGGGTAGGCGAAGTGCATTAAAAATGTGTATAATTTGGAGTAGCATTGATGTAATATAACTATAGTTCTTTTTTATATATTTCTGTACATTTCCGTTGTCTGTTGAATAGATATAGTTGGAATGGTCGGCCCCTCTATATAACATCACCAAGCGAGGGCAGTATAATCCCGGCCTGTCCGTACTGTAGTGGAGAGAGAGTCTTTGAGGTTCAACTAATGCCACCAATTATCAGTGTATTAAAGACTACAACCTCATCAGGTAAAAACCTAAATTCAACACTACTCCTAGTGAACCATGTATCTCAATGCACACAAATAGATACACGTCTACACAGGCCTCAAATTTCCCTGTGGCACCCACAGCAAATGTTGTGGTGCCCCGACATGTGCTCTTGCTGTGGTGCCCATTGCAAAACGCAGGGCTTGAATGGGGGGGGGGAGGGGTAAAAACCGCAACACTGCAGGGCGTGTAGATCAAAATGTTTACTATAAACCAGAATTTATTTTACAAGACTATAGCATCAAAATGAGTTGAACAAGCAGATCTCATTTGTCTCCGTGTAAGCATACTGTGATACTCATAGATATGAAACATATTACACAATGAGGAAGTGCAAGCCTTATTATAAAAAAAAAACAAGACCACCTGCCGTCGATTTCACAAAACTCTTCCTAACTTAAGAATAATTTTAGGATTTAGGACGAGTCCCAACCCTGCACTGTAGAATGCAGACCTTAAGATTCATCCTAAGTTAGGACGAGTTACTCGTCCTAACTCGAGATACGACAAGTCCCAACTCTTTGTGAAATCGACAGCAGGGTTTTTCGGGTGTTGAGTTTACTGGCCCAATCCTAAATTCACAGGCCTTGGGCCTGCGGTCCAGTGTTAATTTCAAGTCCCGAAAGTTCCAATACAAATTTAACTTTTCTTCGTAGAGGTGACCCTTACTCATTACCAGAGAAAAATTGCAGTGCCCCTTCAACAGGGAAGTCAAAGGCCTGCCAACATCTCATTTATATTCAGCTACAAGAAAAATAAAACTTACCTCTGCAGTAATTTCCCTTGTAAATCCATAGTGCGACAACTCCTTTCACATTTTGCTATTCACGCCTGAAATTTATGGGATTATTATGTGAATCATTAAATTCCTCTTTTTTTAACATTTCTGTCCAGCCATATTCATTTAATGACATCAACTTTTTATTCATATCCACTACTACAAGAAAGTTAAACTTCAATGTTCTCCATTAAAGGGAAGGTACACGTTTGGTAATTACTCAAAACAAATATCAACTTAAAAACTGACTTGGTAACAAGCATTGGTGAGCTGTTGACAGTATAAAACATTGTGGGAAAGGACTTCATCTGAGGTAACGTAGTTTTTGAGAAAGAAGTAATTTCTCACTAAAATATTAAAAAAACTTCTAGCCAGAAGTCTTTTATTCCTATCTGAAAACACACAAATTCATCCAACAAGGGTGTTTTTTCTTTCATCATATTCTCGCAACTTTGATGACCGATTGAGCCAAAATTTTCACAGGCTTGTTATTTTATGCTGGTCTTTGACAATTACCCAATGTGTACAGTGCCTTTAACACTAGTTTGCTGGCCAAATGCCAATTAAATCACCCAAGGACGTTCAGAATACTCTCCAAGTGTCAAGCTGGCAAGTTCAGTGTTATACATGTAAAGCATCCCTATTTAATATGAAATATGGGCTACTGAAAAAGCTGAAGGGCCATTGAAATGACAAGCTAACATGCCTCCTGGCTATAGTTGCTGAATTTTTTTAGGCGGAACCCTGAACTTACCGTTATACTTCAGTAGTTTTCCTAGTTTTCCAGAATGCGACAACTCCTTTCACAATCATGGCTATTCACGCCTGAAAATTATGGGATATTTTTGTAAATCATTAACTTCTTCTTTTGAGATTTCTGTCCAGCTAGATTCATTATAAACAAAGATATTTTTAAAGCCCGCAGCACCAAATCTGAATGCAAAGTGCCTGTTAGTTAACCCAATCATGTCATGTTTCTCAAATAGAGGAAATTTCACAAAGGTTGATTTTATTTCAGAGTAGTTTTCAAGAATGGGTTCCTTAAAATGCTTTGAGAAAATAGAATGAGCTGTTGCAAACTCCTCACCAACCAAAAGGACCTATGGTGTATTATAAATGCTAAAAGCAGTTACTTGCCTGACATATCAACCCTAGAAGAGTCTTAAAGGCAGTGGACACTATTGGTAGTTACTCAAAATAATTATTAGCATAAAACCTTATTTGGTAGCAAGTAATGGGTAGAGGTTGTTAGAATTTGATGTCTCAAAATCAAGCATCTGAAAGCACATAACTTCACGTGACAAGGGTGTTTTTTCTTTCATTATTATCTCGCAACTTCGATGACAAATTGAGCTCAAACCTTTACAGGTTTGTTATTTTATGCATATGTTGAGATACACCAACTGTGAAGGCTAGTCTTTGACAATTACCAATAGTGTCCAGTGTCTTTAAAACGCTTTGATAATAATGTTTCATTCTTGCCTTTACTTTTGTAAGTCTCTCTCTCTCTCTCTCTTTTTTAGACTTCAAAGTGTAGTTTACTGTTAAAATAAAATGTCCAGGGACCAATGTTATAAAGCCTGTAAGCACAAAAACTTGCTAAGAACAGATCTAAGGTATTCCTTAACAGAACTTGGGGTTACCAGCTAAAATTACAAAGTTTACATTATTGTGACTGGTGCCCTACTCGATTTTTGCTAAGCAAAGAAGTTTGTCAAGAAGTATTTTCTGCTTAACAGCATTCAAGGCCTTGGACTTCAAACAAACTTTTTTTTCTGTGATTATCTTTTTAGATATCTCCCTTGATTTTGGAATTGTGATGATTTATACATGCAAGAGGAGCTGTTGGAATGAACCATGCCAACCTGGTCAATTCCTTTACAGAGAAGAACATGTAATACTCCAAGCTGATCCTGATAGTTCACTTATAAACCAGGCTACATTTGTATGACCCTAGAAACATTCTTCAAAAAATAGTGGGTATAGATCGTATTGAATATGGCGTCACCGTTCAAATATTTGCCCTACAAGATGGCTACATTTGTACAACCCTAGATACATGTACATTCTTCCATAAAGTATCATCTTTCTCAATAAATAACGGGTAACAATTCCATACATGTAGTTGTGAAGAGGATTTGGTAAAACTGTGTTTTTGCATACACATTTATCTTGACAAAACTGGTGACAATTTCACGAAGAGTTAGGATTGGTCTTAACTGTTTATCAATCTTAAAATGCTAGCAAATTATTAAGTCACAATACGGTCTGAATGACTGAGTCACCATGGCAATTAAATTAAATTCAATTCAATAGAACATATTGATAATAATGACGAATGAAGTTTTCTTATGACCAAACATATTCAGAGGCAAAATACAAGACAAGCATAAATCAGAAAATGCTGAGATTATCAAAAGTAGTATACAGGGGATGTTAAGATTTTCACACTAAAAAAAAAGTGGATAAACACAATATATACAGTCAGTCAAACATCATGATGCATGTTTCACCGATTTTTATTAATTTATAATAAGTATAGAGTAATTTATTGTTTTTCTGAAATGTCTTCAACACTTTCTTCTGTAAAGCAGTGATTTTAAATTGAAGACCTTTTTATTTAACCACACATGGCAGTATGCATAGGAACATGACTTTAATACCCAAAAGACGGTTGGTCCAATTTGTGGCCTACTTGAACAAGCCAATAAATAGACTCAAGAACTTTTTTTCCTTTAAAGGCAGTGCACACTATTGGTAATGTCATGTACTCCAAATAATTATTATCATAAAACCTGTCTTGAGTACATGTCATGGGGAGAGGTTGATAGTATGAAACATTGTGAGAAACGGCTCCCTCTGAAGTAACGTAGTTTTCGAGAAAGAAGTAATATTCCACAAATTTGATTTTGAGACCTCAAGATTTAGAATTTGAGGTCTTGAAATCAACCATCTAAAAGCACACAACTCCGTGTGACAAGGGTGTTCTTTTCTCTCATCATTTTCTTGCAACTTCGATGACCAATTTAGCTCAAATTTTCACAGGCTTATTTTTTATGCTTAGTTGGGATACACCAAGTGAGAAGACTGGTCTTTGACAATTACCAAACGTGTACCTTCCCTTTAATACCAATAAGACGGTTGGTCCACTTTGTTGCTTACTTGAACCCTAGATTTAAATTTTAACAAGCTAAATAAATAGACCAAAGAAAAATTTAATTTTAGGTATTGCACAAAACAATCTGCCAATGATTAGTGGTGGTTAATTAAAAAACAACAAAGTGTTGGGATCCGACTTTAAACTATGCTATAAGCCATGTACAAATAATTGTGTTCTTTACATATATTTTGTGCAGAGTATCGTAAGCAGAAAAAATGTAACTTGGAAAAGACCGATCCATTTAGCTCCGCCCCATTGCGTATTGACCAATCACAACGCAAGGAATGTCGACAAATAAGGTCCGACATGCGTGCGCGTATGCTTGGCGCGCACGGCAGATTATGCAGAAAGGCATTGGAGAGGCTCACGTGTTCTTGCTCACACGTGCGTCGTGGGCGGAGCCTACTGGATCGATGTATTGAACAGAGACAAATTGACTAGAGCGTGACTTGAACCTTCAACCTCTTAAATCATGTAGCAGCGCTCTACCAACTGAGCGATCTAGCCCTTTGTAGGCGATCTCCCTAACTGTTCAATATCTTTGTTAGGGGTGCCAGTCAGAAGCTATAGTTACCCTTAACTGCCGGTGGCCAGGGATCAAACCCAAGTTTATAATACAACTTGGGAAGCGGCAGCCAAGGGATCACCTTAAGGGAATGCAACTTTTTTTGGTGAACAACACAAACAAATGTAAATGGTTGCAAAACATTAACAATGTCAACTTGGTTACACAAACCATCTTACTCTATGCACAAACTGATGTAACATTGTATTGTAGTGAACTATTTTCAGTTACCTTTGTTGTACTATTTCAATTTCAGTCAAACTTTTCAGTCATGTATGATGATGGGATTAAAGGGACACATTGCCTTTGATCGGGCGTGTTGGTCTGTGGAAAGTGTTTGAAATCGTTTGGTATGGAATGCATATGGTTAGAAAGATGTTTTTAAAGTAGAATAAATAATGATCCACACAAACATTCCTCAAAATATTCCCCCACAAATTTGACTCCACAAAATGGCGTGCCGTGCTAGTTCACGATGTACAAAGAAAACCGTGCAATTTCCAGGCATATTAGTGTGGATTATCGTATTCTACTTTTACAACATCTTTCCAAGCATTCTTTCTAAGCATGTTTTTTTCACAAATGTTTTCAAATTGCCTTTCATAGACCAACTTGCCCGATTAAGGCAGCGTGTCCCTTTAATGTTGTAGTTTGAATCACTGCTTTGTGTGATTCACAATCAGAAAGTGAAAATAACCAAAGGAATTCCAATAAAATATGCGAAGTAGTGGGAATTGAACTACGATGGTTTCCTGTTGTGTGAGTTACTGTAAAAATAAACTAAGAAATAACAAAATTAAGCTTACTAGAATAAGGTTACCAGCCAAAATAGCATGTCACATGTACAATTCTGTGACTGGTATCCTGCTTATTTTTGCTCAGCAGAAAAGTTTTGAACACTATTTTCTGCATAAGCAGCTCTTGTCTTGGTGCCCCTTGATAAATGTATATAAATTCACACAACCATTAATGTGCTGCATGGAAAAGGTGCCTGCAGCCGATTTCACGAAACGATAGGATTAATCCTAACTCGAGTTAGGACGAGTAACCTGTCCTAACTTAGGATGGGTTCAATTCGTCCTACGTACTTGGATAGAGAACTGAACCAGTCATAAGTCCTAAGATGATTCCTAAGTTAGGAAGAGTTTGGCTGGCTTTAGAAGAAAGCCTGTAAGCACAAAAAGTCCTTAGCACAAACAAAATGTTATTTAGCAAAATTAAGTTACCACCAGAAAACCATACAGTTACCGTCACTGCGACTGGTAACTCGGTCGTTTCTTGCTTAGCCAAGAAATTTGCTAAGCAGAATTTTCTGCTTTTAACAGTTTTATGAAACTGGGCCTTGACTTAGTACAAACACAATAATGAAATGCATTGCCACCTTTTTCTATAACAAATACAAGATAACCAGCTTGTAATACTTAACGAGTTTGTCGGTGCAGGAATGGTTTGAAAAGATTCACTCAATCAAAACTATTGTCCAATACAGGGCGAGTCAACAAGAAGTTGACCAGGATTGGTGATGTTTTTCAAAACAAACAAATGACACAGCATATATTTAACAAGCACTCTCTCCTGCTTATTAGAAAAAAAGAATGAAAGAAATTGATGATTCCAAAGAGGAGTTACGTCTGTTTTGAAAAAGGTACTCATTTAGCAAGCTGTCTACGGAATACTTGACAAAACAAATGAATTACCTTATGCCCTTTGCTACCTACTCAGATGATTAGATTCAGCCAAGCATCAACATTCCACGGACAGCTACAAACATGAGTGCTTTCAGTAAAACAGGCATAACCTTGGTTTAAAAATGATCAATTTGTTTTATTCCCTTTTTTCAGATAAGCAGGTGAGAATGCTTCTTTATTATGTGCTTCACTGGGGTTTTGAGTGTCCGATGTTTTTTTGTTTTTAAATCATAAATCTCGGTCAACTTCTTTTTGACTCCCCCCTTTATAGTTCACTAAAACAAATGTTTAAATGTTAGCACACACAGTATCACACTAATACCAAGCATTGCAAAACCATACTCCAATATTTACAAACACAGTATGCAATATTAATATTTGGACCAATCCTGTGCAAAAGTTCTCCATCTTTGTACAATAAATTCTCTCCGTAAAAAAACGCATTCATCATTTCCAAACTTCAATATTATGAGAATGCTTAAAAAAACCAAAAAGTTTTCAAGATATTTACAAACCGTTTGTGCAAAAAATGGATGCAACAGTTAAGTCTGCTAGATTACAAAATAACACTTTAAACTTTTGGCACACAATAGACTTGAAATCATGGAATTATAACACAAGGAAAAACACACATAGCACATTGTATGAGAATAAAAATATATATATTTCATCAAATTGAAATCTAAGACGTTGTCTTAAAGTTTTTGGTCTCAAGTACTTGTTTTTTGTTTACATCAAAATACAAATGATTCTTTGGAACACCTCCCAAATAAATAAACTCCAAAGTATTTTGCGCATCTAATTGACATTTTGGATGACTTTTGACGCGGCAAACCATTCACATTGATCCCACGGTATTTATAATTTACCTTTGTTTTCAAAACATCACGACATGGAACACCAATTTCTCTAAATATATTCAATAAAAATCTACAACATTACAGTTCTAATTTAAAGACCTCTGGTAAACAAAACTAATGATGATAATACATACAGCTCTTTGAGCCAAATTCACACAAATTGAATTTCTCTATAAGTAGGCATTAAGCACATTGGAAACACAGTGTCTGATAAAGTGTCATTTAAGTATACGTCTTGTGCTTTATATTTGATCTTTTAAAAAAGTCTTGGCAGTTGAACAACTCCCATCAGACAGGGGTTCCCGGTGATTTTCATGAACGTACATGTAACGTCCTAGGTCAAAACTTCCAACTTACAGAAGATGTTATCGGAGGTCTGGACCCCCGACAAAATGTAGCAATGTTTGACAAGATTTTACAAGGGACCTTGGACACTACAAAAATTTTTGTCTTTAAAAAGGAGGTACATTTTGTCAAAATTGTACAACCTTGCTACAACTTAGCAAGAGATCCTTGCTATATCAGTTGACCATTTTGTTAACTTAATGGTTTGTTAACCTATCAGTTGATAGTTGGCTGAATGAACTAACCAATTGGCCGGTAACCTACAGGTTAGTTATGAAACTTAGCAAGAGATCCTTGCTATAAGTTGACCATTTTGTTAACTTATCCTTGCTAAGTTGACCATTTTATCAGTTGATAGTAAGCTGAGTGGACTAACCAATTGGCCGGAAACCTACAGGTTAGTTACGAGAGTTGACCATTTTGTTAACTTAATGGTTTGTTAACATATCAGTTGATAGTTAGCTGAGTAAACTAACCAATTGGCCTGTAACCTACAGGTTAGTTATGCACTACATACAAGTTCTTAATGTGTTTTGATTTAGTATCGTAAAACACAGACTAAAAGGCTTCAAACCCTTTGAGAAATAAACAAAGATATGAAATTTTAAATTTGCCAACATCTAGTCAGACTTTAGAATTGAAAAAGAAAATTCTTGTACAATGTACGGAGCGATGGTTCCAAGATTGACCAATAATGCATCACACAACAGACAGATTCAATATGTCTGCTTTCATACAGAGATAGAGTCTAATGTTCTTTGGTTTGGTACAATTTTAACATCCATTATATACCGTTGCGGTACCCGCTGCCAAAACATAGGATTCAAACTGCCACTAGCTACCGGGCAACCTCGGTAGTCTATGTTGGTAAGACACTGCTCTAGAATTGCAAGGGTCGTGGGTTCGAATCCCACCCGAGTAATAACATGCCTGTGATATTTGTTTACAGGACTCTGGAAAGTACTGAGTATACAGTGCTCACACACATCCGTATATGGGTAAAAACCAAAATTAATATTCTTTATCCCGATGCAAATTTAACCTCATTATAAAAACATGTCTGATCATGCTTCAAGATAGATCGTATCAGCATACAGAAAGAGACTTCTGAAAAATCTACTCCGCGGTAGTAGAGAGGTCTCCCGAATTAAAACAAAAGTACTCCGCGGCAGTGGAATGTAAAGCAAGACAAGTTCTCAAAAGACCATTATCTACCCAGCAAGTAGACATGGTATTACCGCAAACCAAATATACAATGATACCTCAATACGCAATGCCCCAAATCCCATCAGAAAGAGACTCATTAGAAAAAAAACCTGTTGTAATCTGCTGTGATGTCGATGGTGCATGATATCGATAATTTAATCGCAATTTCAATCGCCTCCATCCGTTATTTCCAGACATTTCAACAGCTCACTACTCAGCATCAGATCTTCTTGCTCTTGCTCTTCTTGTTCCAGAGGGATGTCGCTGCCACCAAAGCAGTGAGAAGTGTCGCTTTTAAAACCTATAAGGAGAAAAATAGTCAGATTTTTATATGACACCCAAGCAGGTCCTTGCCATTTGATTGGATGATTGTCCGTCATGTGATGGCAAATAAATGTCATTCACTGTGCACTTTTTCGTTCCATTCACCGTGAATTTTTGGTTCCCTTCAATTTGTTCTATTGCACGGTGCAAACCACATCACTGTGTATTGGTGTAATAGTTGGGTATTATGTCACAATTAAATATTATACACTTTGACAGTTGTATCCTCCAATCAAAATGGCAAAGATCTACTTGAATGTCGTACAAAACAAACAATTATGAGTTTTTCCATTTGTGCAATGGTGAGAATATTTTCATTCGTTGAAAAGATGGAGTGTTCCATTCAACTCGGCTCCGCTCGTTGAAAATATAAATCCAACTTTCTACTCTTGAAAAATATTTTCACCATTGCACTCATAGAAACTCATTATTTGTATACATAGTCATTATGGGTAGTGTCAATGTGCCACTTGTGTGAAGAATAGATCAGGAAATGAACGATGAAGTTACGTGATTGCCATTGCTATCCACATAAAAGCCCTTGTGAGTGCTATGGGTTTTTCTGTGACACATTCTGACAACAAACAACTATGCCGAATGAAACAATAATGTGAGTTTATACAAAGGATCACACAACAATTGAAGGGAAATGAAGGAAAATGGAATTTTCAAATACAACAAACTCCAGTGATTTGTAATCACAGTAAAATCTGACCAATAGTTTAGGGGGAAAGAGAAGATGGTAACCTTTAGGTACAAGAGAGGTATATGGTTTGAATTGGAGACTAGGGTTTAAGGAGTGGGCTAAATTTGGGTACCAGAGAGTGGGCTAAATATGGGTACTAGAGAGTGGGCTAAATATGGGTACCAGATAGGTACAATGTTTAAATTGAGGAGTGACTGGTTCAAGGATCAAGGGGAATTGATTGAGTGATTGCTTTAGGAGGGGGGGGGGGGGCCTGCAGCCGGCTGGGTATGGGTGTGCTTTGTGTCAAGCTCAGACATCTGGTAGGTTTAAGGTGTGTTTAAATAAAGACGTATAATATAATAAAAGACGTGGATCCTAGGTATGTGTATGTGCTGCTAGAGTTTGATTATAGGTGAATATAATTACAGTGTTTGAGTAGGGAAGGGGTGGGGGAAGGAGAGGACTTGGAAGGTAAGGACTGGTCGAAAAATATGTGCTAGCACATTCTATTATAGCCTATGTTTAAAGGATCATTACAGAATTGGTTTTTGCTAACCAAACAATTGCAGCCAACAATACCCCAAAACACCATTCTCATAGCAATAAGCGTAACTAGGTCCTTTTTAATACATGCATTTTAAAAAACAACCAAGGGGCCCTACAGCTTACATAGCCTAGCCCTCAACTAATCAGAATTAAGCATTCACAAGATTTAGAAAGTCAAACAATTCAAGATTGCAGCTATTTAACAAAGCTTTTTTATCATCTCCTGACGATGACTAGAGCAAGCTACTCAAAACATTGAGACCAATTTAAGAACCGACTCTGCCGTAGTACAGTTAATCACGATCCTACAAGCTAAAGTAGTAGTCCTAGCCTTTTTTCTATGTCCGCTCGGTAATAGTTAAAAAGCAGGACAGTTCTTTTCAGAACTGAAAAGTCCCCCACACCCCCGAACATCTACTCTGCGGTAATAGAATAAAGCAAGACAGTTATCTAAGAACAAACTCTACCTGGCAAGTAGATACACACATGGTGTTACCGCAAACCAAATATACATTGATACCTCACCATGCAATGCCTCAAATCCTATACAGCCTTTTAACAGCTCAACAAATTTGGACATTAAGTCAGTGAGTTAAAGGGGGAGGGATATTAAAATATTAGTGTTGATAAATGTCAGTGCAGAAAGTGCAGCCGTGGGATTTAAATAGAATGTGTGTAGTTAGCTTGTGAGAAGTGTCGCTTTTATAACCAGGAAAAAAATAGTCAGATTTCAATAACACGGAAGCATATCTTTTTTTTCTTTTTTTTCTTTTCTTGTAGTGGGTTGGGTGGTTTTTTGCTGTGGGGTGGGTTTCAGGGGACATTTCTTGTGGCAGGACGGCTTTGTAGAGGTGCTGGTCACCTGTTCCTCCTCGCCACTCACTGGCTTGGTATTTTTTAGCTATTTCGATTCTTTACTTTTTTTTCGTATCGATTTGTATTTCTATACTTTTATGCCAGTGTAAAAACTAGTAAAACTAATATCCTTGCCATTTGATTATTGAAATATTAGTGTTGATAAACATGAGTGCAGAAAGTGCAGCCAAGGGATTCAAAAGGAATGTATGTAGTTTGCTAGGGTCCTAGGTTAGGGGTTGGAGCACCGTGATACTATCCATCCAAACTTGGGCACATGGAACTACGATTGGGTTGGACCATCTAGTACAGACAAGTGTACACACTGTGTATTGGTTGAGTCAAGAGTTGGAAAACAGTGGGTGCGTTTGATTAGCTTCCCTGGGTCGACCCCGGTCTGCCCACGGTGCGTTCGAATAGCTTTGACGTCATTCCAGGGGCTCACCCGGGTAAGCCCAAGTGCCCTGCTTGTGGAACGGGTCACTTGGGGCTGGCCCCAGCTGCATAACCACCGCGAGAGCGTGAGTGAACGTTCGATTAGCTCTTGTCAGGGGCTCACCCGAATGAGCACTGTGGGGTCGACAAAGGAAAGCTAATCGAATGCACCCAGTATTGTGAATTTAACAATCTTATGCAACTACAGATCGGGCAAGTAAATCCTAGATGGGCAGGATAAAGCACACATCAACATGGGTTGGCTAAGCTAGGTGAACTAGTACTGTGTTTGTAGCTATATCTACTTTGTGACATATAATTCATGACACTGCCGTTTTAGCTATATGGTAAATTTCAGCTTTCCCATTTGTTAATCTGGTTACTTTGCATTTGCTAATTGCTATTGATATTCTATGTCCACAGCTGACAAAGAGGGCGTGTACAAATGTAGAGCAGACACAGACAACAATGGGCTTTAGCATTATCCATGTTCTATGGCTCATAGACACAAGAAAAGCTACATCGTGAAAGAAATCAGAATCCAAATAATAACAAACAGTTTTTATACAGCGCAAAATTACAGTGAAGTCTCAAAGCGCTTTTGGAAAGTCACTAGAGAAAAAACAGGACCATTGAATACAAAAGTTACAGAAAATACAGACAGGACTGCAAAATCATAGTGCATAAGTCATTTCACAAAAAGATGTGTCTTCAAAATAGACTTAAACTGTTCTAGAGAGGAGTTTTCTTTTATTCTATTTGGGATTGAATTCCAGAGTTCTGCAGCCGATTTCACGAAACTTCACGCAACTGCGTAAGTCAAATTGCGCAACATTTATGGCGCAAGTTGCTCCATAAGCGTAAGTCAGTTGCGTAAAGTTTCGTGAAATCGCTGCAGGAGATGCAACCTGAAAAGCCCTTTGCCCATAAGCTTAGGTGGTGGCTGGAAAAAGGAGTAAGGAGATTTTTCAAGCCAGAAAGAAGAATGCAAACAAACCCTGTCAGCTTAGTAATGTTAAAACTGTATAATAGTCAGCTTAGTAATGTTAAAACTGTATAATAGTCAAAGAGGAAGAAATCTGAAAGTGAGAAAGTGACTGTGAAGAACAGATTGCAAAAAAAGGAATCACACAAAAGATGTAGCCGAAACACTACCCAAGCATTATGTCAAAACGTGCGACTCAAATTGAAACTGCAAGTGTAAAGCGGAGGAATGAAAAGTTAAAAGAGGAAAGTTTGAGATTTGTAAACACAAGAAGAAAGACACAAACTGTTAGTAAATCCAGAAGTGAAAACAAACATCTTTCCATGAGATCTTTATCACACAGCAGCCATCTTGGATTCATAATGAGGCTCGGCTCTAAACTACATGTACACCTTGTACATTCTTTGAGTATTCTGGCAGGCACAATACTGCACAGGTCGTATGGGAAAGTTGACATTTTGTGTCATAATTTCCACATCAAAGTAAAAGCTGGACAAATTTTGAGATGTGCCCCCTTTCGTCATATCAAAAGTTGATAAGAATTAGACAGTGCAACCTCCATAAAATATAAGATTTTGTGACTTCTTCCATTCGGCTGTGTACAAATCGCGCCTGCAGGAAGTCCAGGCTCTGTGGCTATTTTGTAAACATGTGATGTCACAGGTCACATCGTCTATAGACAATGTGACCACTGACGTCACACGAAAACCATAACATGATTCGCGCGCATATCGCGGGGCAAAACCTTTGTGTTTTGGCAGCCAGCTAGAAAGGGTATGCAATCTTACCATGACTATGTGTGTTTTTGCCCGGGGAAACATGACATATACAGTGTTTTGTCAATAGAGGGCGGTTTAAATGTAAACACAGGTCACATCGTCTATACACTCGGTGATAATGGTATGATTGTGATAACTATTGAATGTTGTTGGATGATAATGATCTCTAGGGTGAGTTTAAAAGTTGGTGAGTTTAAAAGCTGTACCTACGCCAACTACATACATGACTAACAAGGTATTGGATCACATTGAGAGAGAAAGTTGTCTCTCGTATTCGTCTCGTAGTCGCACTAGATTCGCTGACTCATCGTCGGGGTCACTGCACTCTCGATCAGATGGTGGGGGAGAGGAGTCATAAATCTCACGGGACTCCCCTTTGTTTGTACAAGTTTTTTTTATGCAATGGAAGCAGCGTGAAAAGGAGAGAAAAAGCGCTAAATGTTAATCAGAAAATGGTTATTGGTTTAATGCTATGCTGGGATCTTAAAATGATAGTACACCCTAACTACCATAGTACTGTGTATTACGGAAACAGGTATGTCTTACTCCAAGACTACCAACTCAACCTTTTCCCTCCCCCTCCAAAAACAAAAACAAACAACAAAAGTAAACAAACACGCAATAACCCTCAAAACAAACAATATTAAAAGGGAACAGATAGGTCTATCAGACTACCCCGACTACCCCAACTACCAAGCTACCCCCAAACCCCTTGACGATGCCCCCCGCCCCCCATTAGAAAACATAGACAACAAAAAACAAAGAAGTAAACAAACACCACTAAACCAGTTTTTCAGTAGACTTGTGGACAAGTCAATAATGGTTTGTCACGGTGAGATAGTCGAGTTGGGGCGCTGTTGTAATGATTCAAGTTTCCGCGATTGAATACTGCTCTCGCGAGATCACTGCTCTCGCGCGAACTGCTGGTTGCCGACTTCTACTACTCAGGGACCGTATTCATGGGAGCAGTAGTCTTGCTGGGCCAGCAGTCTGGAGAGAATACAGCAGGAATTGTGGGGAGATTCTGAATAGAGTCCGAATGCGCTCACCATGACAGACATTTAACGACTTGTCCACAAGTCTAGTTTTTTTTATAGAGTTGTTAGCTTTTTTAAGTGTCTATCTAGCCTGTAACATGTAGTTGATGATTTATGTATGTTTGTGAATTGCATAAGGCGCTATATAAATGCTTTACTATTGTAAATGCTTTACTATGAATTGTTATTAAGACCCAACCGCCGTGACCCAATTTCATAGAGCTGCTTAAGCAGCAAATATTGCTCAACAATTTTCTGCTCAGCAGAAATGAGCAGGATACCAGTCAAACATTTTACATGTAACATGGTAGTTTGGCTGGTAACCTTTATTCTGGTGAGCTAAATTTGGTTGCGCTTAGCTACTTTTCGTGCTTAAGCAGCTCTATGAAATTGGCCCCTGATATTTAGATACAAGGAGGCTAACAGGGCCCAATTTCATAGAGTTGCTTAAGCACAAAAAGTAGCTAAGAACAAAATAAAATATGCTTACCAGAATAAGGTTACCAACCAAAATACCATGTCACATGTACAATGTAAGACTGGTATACTGCTCTTTTCTGCCAAGCATAACATTGTTATAAGCAGTATTTTCTGCTTAACAGCTTGTTTAGCATAAGAAAAACTGCTTGACAAATTTCTATGCTAAGCACAAAATGAGTGGGGCACCAGTCACAACAGTGTAAACTTAATGGAGTGTTGGCTGTAACCTGTTTTTGCTAAGCAAGATTTTTCTGTGCTAAGCAGGTTCTGTGCTTACAGGCTTCATGAAAGTGCGCCCTGATATTTAGATACAAGGCTAATAGGGAAGCCCCTGATTGATCGAGTCTAATTGATTGATTGATTTGTCTCTACATACCTTCAGGTGGCAGGACGGACTCCCATGAGTATTTAGTGATATCTACAGCCTGTGTAATCCAAGCATGGCTCTGCATATCACGTAGAGTACAACGCCATTCAGGCTCTGGGTGTAGCAACCACGCAACCAGTTGCATCAAATCTACCACAAACAACAACATCGTTCAAATTCATTAGTAAGTTTCATAAGAGAGTTTATGCATTCTGATTGGGAGGGTGAAGCAACCACGCAATCAATTGCATCAAATCTAATACAAACAACATCGTTCAAATTCATTAGTAAGTTTCGTAAGAGAGTTTATGTATTCTGATTGGTCAAAGACTTGGACCAATTCTGTGCTTACGACCACCATTCTCCGATCACATGGCAAGCGCCAAATTTCTGTGCTTATGGTGTAACCAAAGAATGCCTAGTAACACAGAGTATACACGCGCACTAACCTGTAAGAGTGGAATTCTCTGCTTCCGCAAGCGCCGATTCTTTGCTTACGGTAAGCAGGAGCCATGTGTTTCATGAAAACCTCTAATTGAGTTGGGGTGGTTCTGAGTTGAAACCAACAGTTCTATTCAGAACCACCTCAACTCAATTTATAGAGATTATCATTACATGGTGTTACCGCAAACCTCACTAGATCATTCTGATTGGTTGAAGATTGGTCGTTTGGGGGTGTTTTAACAAGTGATGCAAAGACCAGCTATTAATTGAACTAGCAAATACTTAAGCAAAGTTTAATTGCTCCTTTGAAAAAGTAACAGGATTTTAAAAGAGTTTTGAATGTATAACTGTATAGGATGAATGTTTTATTGGATGAAGTATTGTTATTGTTTATACTGATTTTTGTGCTGATCATACCACTTAATACCGGAAACGGCAGTCATGATTGATTGAATGATTTCGCACAACAACTATTTGCTGATCTTACCATTTGAAACATGGAAAAGTTGAGAACTGATTGAACTATTTGACACAACGGCTATTTGCTGATTATACCATTTGATACTAGAAATTAATCAAATGATTTCAAACTACACTGTTCGATGAGCTTACCATTTGATACAGGAAACGGCGGTTTAAGAATGGCTTGAATGATTTCTTCGGCATCATAGAATGGGTTTTCTTGGAAGATGAGTGTGTATAGAGTCACTCCTATTGCCCATAACTCCAACTCAGGTCCCTTGTAACTGCAGGAAGTAATGGATTGGTAAATGTTAAATTATAAAAAAATTGATGTGCTGAGTCAAAGAACTATGGGCCGTATTCATAAAACATAGCAATTTCTTTTTCTAGGCTTTTTCTTAGCTTCAGCATTATTACCCCTGGTGACTGGGCCTCAAATCATTCCTTAAACCATCTCAGCTCCCTGGGGAGTATACAGCCTGTGCCGCCAAATATGTAGCGCACTAGGCTAATCAATCACAAGAACCAACTCTGCCCTCACAGGTACCCATTGACCCCTGGGTGGAGAGAATAGTTAAGTGTCTTGCTCAGAGACACAAGTGTCACAACTAGGATTCTAACCCACACTCTGCTGAACAGAGTCACCAGAGCTTGAATTCGGTGCTCTTAACCGCTCTGCCACGACACCCCGTGCAGCTGCACTTACTTGTTCCCAAGCAGTACTTCTGGTGAGCAGTATTCCAGAGTTCCACAGAACGTAGAGAAGAGTTTTCCTGGTTCCATAGGAGCAGCGGAACCAAAGTCAATCAGCTTGATATGGAACCGTTCATCTAAGATCAAGTTCTCATCCTTAATGTCTCTATGGAGGATGTTTTTATCGTGGATATACGACACAGCAGCAACAACCTGAGGGTAGAAGTGGTCCAATCAGTTAGAAGCAGCTGGTACAAGGCATCAAACCAACATAATGCAAAGCAATGTCCTTAAAGGCAGTGGACACGTTTGGATATAACTAAAAATAATTGTTAGCATAAAAACTTCCTTGGTAAAAAGCAATGGAAAGCTGTTGATAGTGTCAAACATTGTGAGAAACAACTCCAGGTCTGAAGTAATGCAGTTTTTTTAGAAAGAAGTAATTTCTCACTAAAATATTTGAATTTGATTAAGAGACCTCAGAATTTCATTCTGAAGTCTCAAAATCAAGCATACGTATATGAAAGCACACAACTTGTGCGACAAGGGTGTTTTTTTCTTCCATTAATTCTCTCACACGTTCGATGACCAATTGAGTTCAAACTCTCACAGGTTTGTTATTTTATGCATATGTTGAGACACACCAAGTGAGAAGACTGGTCTTTGACAATTACCAACGTTTGGTAATTGAAGACCAATCACTTGGTGTTTCCCAACATTTAACCATAAAACAACAAATCTGTGATAAATTGGGCTCAAATCAATTGGTCATCAAAGTTGCAAGAAAATAATGAAAGAAAAAACACCCTTATCCCATAGTTGTTTGCATTCTGATACCTGTTCATGTTTGTTGTGTTGAGATTTAGCGATCAAGGATGACTCTGTGATACGTCAGGGTCGATACGTCATGCCAGTAACTTTGTTTTGCAAACTAAACTTAACAGATGGAAGTTACACTTACCTGTCTGAACATGTAACTAGCTAACGCTTCATCTAGAATTGGTTGTCTGTCTATAAACTCAAACAGATCAATCCCAGAACCGTGTTTCTCCATGATCATCTGAAAGAACTCCTCATTCTCAGTAAATTCGTAAACCTTTGGAGATAAAGCAATAGAATCAAGGATTATGAACAGCAATGACAATAGCCTTTTGTTAAGGCCTTCGTGGCTTGAAGAGCTTCGTAGAGCTGCGGTCCCAAGCGACTGGAAGAGGAGACCACACACGTAAGTGGCTTTGAGGCCTTTTCCAACTTGTTTGAGGTTTCCTATGTGTTTCTTTAAATCTCGCCTGTTGCTACCCAAAAGGGTAGCAAAAGTCCAAACCAATCAGAAGCGATGGGGGGTCAGCAGGTCAGCATACATTAATGCATGTTTCATACTCTATGAATAATTCATCAACAAAACCACAAAACAAGTTAAAAAAGGCCCTCATTGCTTCACCACTTGTGTGTGTGGTCTTCCGCCGTTCCAGTCGCTTGGGATCGCAGCTCTACAAACTTGTCCAAGCCACGAAGGCCTTGACAAAAGGCTACAATGACTGCAGATCTTGGGTTTAAAGAATGGAATAACAGAGAGGCAACAAGATCTTAAACGGCCGTTTCAAACCGGCAGGTTATAGATTAAGGACAAAGCAGAGGGCAAGGTCCTAACTGTGCTCCAAAGAAAACAAATAATGAAAATCAACAATAACAAAAATCTACAAAATATGTGGATGCTTTTATAGTGAATTATGCAAGGCTTCAGAGCACTACAAGAAATTATACAGTACAAAAAATGATTTGCACATAAGTATACTTGGCAAAATATGAGCATGTTTATCGTGCCTTATGAAAGGAAATAATTATATCGATCGATCAATAAATAGCACAGAAATACAGTATACAAGAAAAATATGAGCATGTTTATAGTATCTTTTGCAAAGCTTCAAGCTCTAAAGAAAGCATCAATCAGTAAATAAATAGCAAAGTAATTTCAAAAGCAAAATATGTGTAGGTTTATAGTACCATATAAGAGGCTACAAGATTGCAAAGAAAATACATCAATCAATCAATAAATAGCAGAGAAAAATACAAGCAAAATATGAGCAGGTTTATAGTGCCTTATGAATGGCTTTAGGCTCTAAACAGAAACCATATCAATCAATTAATAAATAGCAAAGACATATACAAAGCTGTTAAGCAGAAATTCTATTTAGCAAATTTCTTGACTAAGCAAGAAATGACCGGGGTTCACTTGCAGAAATGGTAACAATATGGTTTTCTGGTAACCTGTTTTTGCTGAGCAACATTTTATTGTGCTAAGCAAGTTTTTTGTGCTTACAGGCTGCATGAAATTGGTCCCTGATGCGCAAAAAGAAAAGCAAAGAGCAAGTCGGTGATGAAAAACAGTTTACAGAGAACTGCGTCTTACCTTGACAATGTTAGGATGTGAGAATCTTAACAGCATCACAATCTCAGAAGGGACTCGACCAAACTCTGCATCATTCAACCAGTTCTCCTTCAATATTTTCTTCTTTCGAATAAACTTCACGATAACCTGTGAAGGCAGAACCAAATGTGCCAATTTGAAACTTTGAATGGTGGAAATACGAGATGGAAAGGTAACACCATGTAATAATTATCTCTAAATGAGTTGGGGTGGTTCTGAAAAGAGCCGTTGGTTTGGACTCATAGTTTTGATCATTATGCTCCGATCATAGAACCACCCCAATTTAGAAGAAAATCACTCAAAATCATTGTTGGCATACAAACTTACTTGGTATAACAAGCAATGGAGAGCTATTGATAGTATAAAACATTGTGAAAAACGGCTCCCTCAGAAGTAACGAAGTTTTTGAGAAAGAAGTAATTGCCCACTAAAACATTTGAATTTGATTTTAAGATTTCAGAATCAAATTTTGAGGTCCCGAAATCAAGCATCTGAAAGCACACAACTTCGTGCTTTTTCTTCCATTATCTCAGAACTTTGACGACCAATTAAGTTCAAATTTTCACAGGTTTGTTATGTTATGCACATGTTGAGATACACCAAGTGAGATGACTGGTCTTGGACAATTACCAATAGTGTCCAGTGTCTTTATCTTGTTCACTTACCAGAGTACCATCTTGTTTCCTAGTGGCCATTTTAACGAATCCAAAAGCTCCTTTACCGATAGACTGAAGCGTTGTGTATTTCTCTTCATAGGCTCCACGGCTTAGACTAATGTCCTCTTCCTCTGGACATGATGATGTGCTTAGATTGTTAGCTTTAGCCGCTATCACCTGATAAAAAATAATAATAATAATAAAGAATATTTATTAGGCGCCAAAATCCCCCAAAATGAGGTGCTCAAGGCGCACAAGAGGGGAAACCACACACAGCAAGTAAAATAAGACATAGAACAGTTACACATAAGCGACATTAAACAATGTGGTTATTAACTTAATCTTGAAAGTATCGAGATTAGAAATGTTGCGAATTTGGAGAGGCAAATCATTCCAGAGTGTGGATCCAGCATGGGAAAGTGACCTACATAGTGTATTGCCCCATGATTAACAACTCTTAGAAACCTATAACATGTAAGTATTAGAAGATCGGAGAGATCGTATGGAATAGAATAAACACTCATTTTATAATCAAGAAAACTATGTCTGTCAGACAAACACAAAGAGCAAGTTCAGGCGCTCACCTTTAAGCCCCAGGTTCATACTTCCTGTGAACGGGCAACGAATTTTGGCGTCACAAATTCGCAACAAATAATTTGCGCGAGTTGACTTGTGCTCAACTCCTGCGAAACATTCACTGCGAAAACAGCCCTGTGGCATCAAAATTCGTATTGCGTTCGCAGTCGCAAAGAGTACTGTGAAACCTTGGCTTTAGTAAATTAATTTTGTGATTTACAGGTGGGGTCATAGATTGGTTTTTGTCAACAAAATGATGATTTATAGGCAAGTTAAAAAGAAAGATACGATTGAAGGAACACATTGCCTCGGATCGGACGAGTTGGCAGTATAAAAAGTGTTTGTAACATTTGTTATAAAATGTATATGGTTGGAAAGATGTTTTAAAAGTAGAATACAATGATCCACACAAATTTTTCTTGAAATTGCTTGGTTTACCTAACACAGTCGGCCCCTTATGGGAGTCAAAAATTTGACTCCCATAAATGGCCGACCGTGTTAGTCGACGAGGCGAAAGGAAAACCACTCAATTTCGAGGCAAATTTGTGTGGATCATTGTATTCTACTTTTAAAACATCTTTCCAACCATATGCGTTTTATAACAAATGGTTACAAACGTTTCCAAAGACCAAATCGACCGATCCAAGGCAAAGTGTTCCTTTAGAGTCGCATGTGAAATTTTCAGCTGAATACAGCGTCTTCTTGCTGAGAATTTACAGCTAAAATGAATAGCAGTATATAAGATTCTTACCAATTATATGAACCCTTGCACGCACGTCACATGCAGCGACTGTGCCACACTCACCATTTTGGTTGGCAATTTTAGGTTTTTGTGTAAACGTCGCGTCGCCTAAAATGCGCACTTCACTGAATAACGCACAGTGACATTGCCCACCAACATGGCGCATCCAAGATTATTCGATAATATGGCGCATCCAAGATTATTCGATGATGATGTCAGGTGAATTGGGTCAATAGGCATGGGCGACTAGTGTGACTAGTGCAACTAGTGTCCAACTCTCGATCTGCTGGTATCAAATTGCAACTACCACTTTTCAACTACCCGAGTTAAACCTACCTCTCCCAGACTAACACCAGTCACCGATGCATTGAAGGTACTACTAAAGCTAGAAGCTAAGGTGAGATTGGAAGTACATCGACCACCCTCCCCAGGATCCGACGGGTCACGTGACATCCACATACAATATAAGACAGCATCATCTTCCAGCTGAACTATCTTGATTTGGAATATAATACCTGGATAGCAGGAAAAGATTTCAAAAGGCATTAGGATACAAAACCACCACAAAAAACAAAACAATATTCTTGCTCCAAAGTTTGTTAGAAAAGTAGTTTCTATGAAAATTTGACCGGGTTTACAGGCACTGGACACTAGGCGCTTACTCCAAGCGTATTTCATGGGTTAGCAAAGAATGTTTGCTTGTATCCCTACATACAGACTCCACACGTTACTATGCGTTCTTAATTTACACAGTTAGCGCAGAAATTTGTGGTTTGCACAGTAAGCGAAGAATTGTGATAGTAAGCGCAGAATTTGGACATAAGTAGAGCCATGAAATTAGGCTCAGGCTCAGACTATTATTAATAAAATAACTTACCTAGGTATGAGCCGTCCCTGTGCTTGCATTGCCCCATGAAGCTACCCTCTGGAATTGGAGGCAACGACATCACAGATGTCTGCCTCATAACCTTACTAGCAGGTGTAGACGACGCCAAGTTCAAAAACTCTCCCTCAATTCTATCTTCCGGAGTCTTCACCACATCTCCAAATAAATTACTATTGTTAATATTCACATTGTTATTGACTGCTTTATCGGTGTCTGCTTCACTGAAACCCCACGCTTCTCTCGGCACACTCGGAGGCGTGGCGTCCAATTTACCCCCAGTCCATTTCTCGGTGCGGATCTCAGAATGACCCTCTTCAAAGCTGACGCTTTTCTCTAGGAATTTACAAGCAGGCTTAGGTTGGGATCCACCTGATCCTGAGCTAACTCTACGCGCTGTGATGACAGCCTCTTCATCATCACTATGTACTGAGTTATCATCGAGTAGCTGTAACGGACTCACAGGCTCAGAGTCTACATTCCTCTCGGCTAAAATCTTTAACGAAGGAACACACGGTGACGTAAGCACCTCATCCTGATCATGTTTTGATTCAATAGTTGATGAGCTATTGTCAATGATTTGTGGCTCAGTCGCATCATCTGGTGTTGGTGCTTCTCCCGACGACGCCAGACCATCTGAAGCAACTCCTGATGATCCTTGACCTTCAGAAGCTACTCCCGATTCTCCACCCTCGTCTTCTTTCTCTTTCTCCCAGTCCATGACCCTAAGCTTCTCCCCAAGCCGAACATGCTCCTGTAGTTTCTGCGCTGTAAGATTACAACCTTTCTGCGTCGTCAAGTCAGCGTTGGAATTCCTCTTACGTAGGAAGTCTTCCCCTAAGGGCCCTTCTCCTGGAACGATCTCTTCACTCACGCTGCCTCTCTCCGAGGACTCAAATCCTAAGGAGGATATATCACTCAGACCATCTGGAGTACCACTACAGTTCACTTCCATACTCGCATGACTGCTCCCAGGGGGGGACACTCCAAGAAATCTACGTGGACTAATGACATAAGAAATTCATCAGACTGTATGTATTTATAATTGGTCTTAACAAATCTGTTAACACTAAGGGCCGTGTCACACAAGGCAATTTATAGGCAACCAGTTCCAGGCAATATCTAAAAAGAAAATTCACATTTGAATGGTCACATATTATTACTATCGGGATTGTAATACATTGTTTGAAAAATTACACATGTGCTACCAAAGTGGTCTTGTAGCAAGCACTGCAGTTGGTTGCCTCCAAGTAGCTTGCAAAAGTTCCCTCCTTTGACAAGTCCCTTATAAATATTTGCCAACTGTGCTATCAAGCACTAAACTGTCTATCTATTTTGTTGAGATCTGTTTTAGAAGACCACCAAAATTAAGGCTACATAGCTGTAACAGTTGGTACATGTAGAGCGTCTGCACATTGATCCGGAGGTTGCAGATTCCTCTCCGGCTCTAGCAAAACTTTTCTTTGTTCAACCCAAGATTTAATTAAACATTCATTTGAGAGAGATCTCACCTTTCAATACCGTCTTCTGATTTACAATCGTCAACGCATGACGGAGCAGACTCCAGAAGCTCATTGGTGCTAGAACTAAATGTCCGTTGACTGCCACGATTAGCTTTATCAACCGTCTCAAATAATCTCTCTGCCTCGTTCAGAAGATCAGCAGTGGATGGCCTGGTGTCAGAAAATAATTTTTTATCAATCTTTAAATAAAAATTCTGAAATACTTATATATCAGAAATGCAATATAAATTAAGTTGATGTGAAGGTGTAACATCCCTGCCGGTCGATTTCACAAAACTTCTTCCTAACTTAACACTAATCTTAGGACTTACGATGAGTCCCAACCCTACACTGTAGCATGCAGACCTTAAGATTAATCCTAAGTTAGGAAGAGTTACTCGTCCTAACTCGAGATAAGACGAGTCCTAACTCTTTGTGAAATCAACGGCAGTATCTTGTAACAAGATAGCCGTATCCGTAGCTGTAGCCGCTAATTCAAACATAGCCTAAATCTGCTGCTCCTTAAGGTTCCCCAAATATCTACCATTAGGTTCTACCACTTGTATCCCATTTAATTCAATACAATTCAATTCAATTTTTATTGGTCCTACCATGGAGGAAATTCATTTTGAATACATGCAATACAGACAAAATTAATAAAGCACAATCATATAAATAAACTACTGGAAATACATAATATTAATTAATCAGAAAACTACATAATAAACCACAATGGAATCATACTGAAAACAACATCTAAGCAGAAAGTAAACAATTTGCCATTGACCAAATGAAAGACGCGATAGAAAAAGGAACAAATTAGTTTATGGTCTAATTTTTGGTCTTATCAGAGACTATTCTAGGGTCGAATAGTCGGGCCATTAACTTTTTTTGCATTTATACCAGAGGTCCTTTTCATTTGGTAAGCAGTTTGCAACTGCTAATTTTATTTTCTCGATAGAAAGATGAGAGAATCTTGTACCTGTCTAAGACCAGATCAGGAAGGACCAGCCCTCGGATATCAGCTCTACCGTCGGATGAACCTTTCCCTGGATCTGAGATTCCTGATGATAAGGAGGTCGATTGTTTAGGAAGGTTGTCTGTCTTGCCTTGATGCTGGTCAGCGAGTTGTGCAGCAATGGGGTTGTATGCAGAGGAAGTAAAGGCACTGGGATCTGCAATCAGAACATCAAAAGTAGGGTTTGAAACTTTGCATGGTGGAAATACGATATGGAAAGGTTTGCGGTAACACCATGTAATGACTTTCTCTAATGAGTTGGGGTGGTTCTGAAAAGAACCATGGGTTTTAACTTGACATTTCGATTAGTATGCTCTGATTGTCTTTTGGAGAAAAAGAACATCAAAGCAACGTTTATTTCAACATCATCATCAAGAAAAAAAGTACAGTCAATATTTTATATGACATCTGACCCATCCCCTGTACCCGCCCCTACTTATCTCTTTCTTTGTTAACTCACCTAACGACACCTGTCGCATGACGTGATCTTGTTTAGCCTGCCAGCTCTCTGGTCTCATCAACGGTTCCGATGATGGTCTACTTGGGTAGGGTATAAACTCATCATCGTCGTCATCGAATGGTGGAAGTGGCATTGAGCCATCGTCAATCAAATCTAAATGCTCATAGAACTCTGGCACTAAGAATGTTATATGCTGTGTGGAACAAAATAAAACAAGTTGGTAAGTTCAGTTGGTATGACGCTGCTCTGGAGATATAAGGGTCGTGGGTTCCAATCCAACCAAAGTAATATGCCTGTGATTTTTTCAGAGGACTCGGTAAGGTACTGAGTATACAGTGCTTACACAGATCGGGGTGTATGGGTAAAAACCAAAATTTAATATTCTTCATCCTCAATGCAAATTAAACATCTTTAAAATATGAAAACACATAGGAAATTCAAAAAGAGCAGACAAAAGATTAAACTTCAATTACTCAATCAATCATTCAGAAGTCAAATTTATAAAGCGCCAAAATCAAACGTTTGCTCTAAGGCTCTGAGGCAAAGATTAATAGTTAGCAAGCCTGCTGGAACCGGTGAGCTTTAAGGATTATCTTGAATGAGGCAAGTGAACTGGCATTTCTAGTTTAAACAGGACCCTTATTCCAGGCACAGGTCCTTTCGGTTGGTACGCAATTTACAACAGCTAATACTATTTTCTCTGGAATAAGTTGTACGGTCATAATTCTTATTGAGCCTACATGTATCTCACCTGTCCAACGAGTTCTTGGTGTGAGTAGCCAGACATCATGAGAGAGAAGTTATTATTAACGCTGTGTATCGTACCATCTTGATTAAAGGACACCATGCCACTGATGTTAGTAAAGACCCACATGCTAGCCTGGTAGACCACACCACACGACTGGTACTCATCTGAAAATATAACAAGAGGCAAGAATGATTTCACCATTTAAAGACCATATCAGCCAAAACATGGCTTGCTCTCAAAATGTCCAAACCCGCCCTTAACAAAATCTTAAAACAGGTTTGGTCTGGGTAGAACGTATAGCTTTAGCTGGACAATGTCTATTATGTGACCCTTGTCGGGTAAATTCTGGTAATGAGTTTGGTCTGTCTGTAAACGGGATAAACGTGCTACGAACGGACCCGGTCTTTGACCCATGTACATCCGGATGATGCCCAACTGCACCACGTCTAGCATGTCTGTAGTACGATCAAACTACAGCAATTCCGTTCCCAGTACGTCCTTATCATTTTTAGTACATTGCCCCTCCATCTATTTGCAGGACGGAATGGTCGCCCGATAATTTTGAGTAGGCTCAAAGTTCTGGAGCACCATTTCGATCAAACCCGTACTAGCCTGTCCATGAAGTTCGGAAAAAGATCGTAGAATGTTGCTACTTCATCCACTCGGCTTGCTTTCAGCACGATTCGCTACATTTTTCAGAACGAAGTCAGAAAGAGTTTGCAGTGATGGGGCTTTTCAACAAATTGAGAATGAATCTGGTATGACAGGGACTTCAGAACGTAGTGTGAGAACTAGTTGGGTATGATGGGGGATTTACCTAGGTCTTCTTGTAGCCTGTTACTATCTCTCTGCCCTTCATCTTCAGGTATTGATGGAGAGGTCTGATTCTTAATGAGCAGACTAATCGGGAAACTGACGCCATCTTTGGTCCGCCCCGTTATTCGCTGTTTCTTCACCTCCTAAAACCAGAACCAGAGATGTACAGTAGTACTGTTTGAAAAAGGTTTTTAGGAAGTGAAAGAAAGTCAACAACTCTGCTATCGTTGAGTTACCTTGTTTAAAGGTATGGTCATGCAAACCTTTAAAACCTGGACTAAAAAATAAAAGTTTGATAGCTCTCTTCACTGGCAAAAGCAAAATTATGCTTGCTAATCTCTGGAAATAAAGTTAAAGGCAGTGGACACTATTGGTAATTACTCAAAATTATTATTAGCATAAAACCTTTCATGGTTACAAGTAATGGGGAGAGGTTGGTGGTATAAAACATTGTGAGAAACAGCTCCCTCTAGAAGTGCCATAGTTTTTGAGAAAGAAGTAATTTTCCACGAATATAATTTCGAGACCTCAAGTTTAGAACTTGAGGTTTTGAAATCAACCATCTTAACGCACACAACTTCGTGTGACAAGGGTGTTTTCTTCTTTCATTATTATCTCGCAACTTTGATGATCGATTGAGCTCAAATTTTCACAGGTTTGTTATTTCATGCGTATGTTGAGATACACCAACTGTGAAGGCTAGTCTTTGACAATTACCAATAGTGTCCGGTGCCTTTAAGCAAAGAATGGTTCAGCACTGCAAATGCTGATATGTAAAATGCTCAGCTAAGGTTTGAAATGAGCCAAGTCAGCAACAAACCTTGCTGACTTGAAATTAACACTGAAAGGAAAACAAATTGTACAGACAAGAAAAGTTACCTTGGGAAGTTTTGCTCCAGAGGGAGGGAGTTGGATAGATGGAATCAGCTGCTTGATTGGAATACCAATTACTTCCGTATTTGATGTGAAACCATGGAGATATGCAAATTGTTGATCAGCTTCAACAATGTAGCCCTGTAACATGAAAACAAAAAACATGCATTTAATACTAATAATAATAATAATAACAATAATCGTAATAATACAAAGCATTTATATAGCGCTCTAAGGAGGACGGAGCGCTTTACATGAGACTATGACAAAAAAGAGAAACAAACAAACTAGGATAGGTGGGAAAACAGAAATGTCTTGAGGCGGCTTTTGAACACAGGCAACGAGATTGCCTCTCTCAGACCCGCGGGGAACTCATTCCATAGGCAAGGGCTATGGAGAATGAGCTATCCCCAGCCTTCCGTCTAATTCTAGAAACAGAAAGCCGAGTCTGATCAGCTGATGAGCGGAGTCTTAAACCTGACTTTGAGATGGAGTATCCTTGCTGATAAGGATAGGGGACCAGTATACCTTGTGGGATCCATCAAGCAATAGACATTTCTTTTGCAATGTCACAGGCCAAGTTTTTGCCAACCCAGTTTAAAAAACTATAGAAAGCCAAAGATGCAAATCAAAAACACATGTGGATAACCACTGTTTGTAACAATGCACACAAATATTCAAACATTGTGTTGATTTTGTTGAAACAAAACAACTAACTATGGGAGGTATTTTATTAAACAGAAAGTTTGCAGAAAAATTTTAAATTTTGTTAAAACATCTGTTAATACGATTGAGTGTGTTTAAGTAACATTTGTTGCTCCATGCCAACCAAGGCAGCCCGAATTCGCCGCTTACCCCTAAGCACAGAATGCTTGCTTCCGTCTGTCCGTAAGCGCCGATTCTGTGCTTACGGTAAGCAGAGCCATGAAATTGGGCCCTGTTAATATGATTGAGTGTTTAACTAACATTTGTTCGTCCATGCCAACCAAGGCAATTTGTTTATCAACAAAAGAAAAGGTCTATGAGTGCATACCTTGCTGTCGAACGATAACTTAGCCGAGCTCCTTTCCACTGGTTCCATGACCACTAGACATCTGGGGTTTTCATCTGAGGTTAGTTTCTTCATCCATAGAGAGATTGGTATGACTAGACCATTAGCATCTACTGCATCAAACTGGCAAGAAGAAAAAACATGGACAACATAAAAAACAATACCTTGATAGTATGTTGTATTGTACTTTCTTTTGTAATTTGTATTTTGCTTGTACATCGCCATGAGCGTCTTGCCAGACGGACCTGTGCGCTCTATAAGAGGCCACTATTATCTTTTATTATTATCATCATACAATAATGGAAAATGGAAAATAGAAATCACAAACGCCGTTGTGAAAAAAACTACATTGATTGAAGAGGGACTCTAAAGTCAAATTCAGTTTTGTGATGAACTCATTTTCGTAACCAATAACTGGTTGTCCTGCAAGTTACATGTGGAGGTACATTTTGAATTATGAGACCTATTCCTTAATAGCACCATGTAATGGTTTACAAGGTGCTGTGGTGCAATATGCGGTGAACCCTCTTCTCTTTTCCTGTTTTTTTTGTGCATTACAAAAGACCTGAGGCCAACGGCTTTAAGTCTCATCCGAAGGACGCAGCTATTTTGGTTAAGTGCCTTGCTTTAAAGGACACAAGTGTCAAGACCAGGACACGAACCCACACTCTGCTGAACAGAAACAATAGAGCTTGAGTCTGGTGTGCTCTAAGAACTGCTTGGCCTCCTCCCGAAATGAAGGTTGAAGGGTTGTAGACAATACTTACCACTTTACCGGACACTATAACGACTTCCCCGTTATCTTCAAGATGTTGCTCACATAAAGCTTCAGGTTGCTTACGATCATTCACTGATAGCAAACTTGACATCTTCATTCCAACTAGTTCATTCGTGCTATAACAGAATAACTCACATGCCATCTCGTTAGCGACCAAAATCTGCAAACAGAATCATACAAATAATTCAATTATTGCAATTTTATAATTAAAAAAAAACTGCTGAAGCGCCATGAGTATGTTTTTTAAAATGTGTGCTGTGACTCTATATATATTATATTATTATAGCGTTTAAGGTTGCTTAGTGAGCAAAACTTGTTACTATATCAATCAAATATTTTATCACCCAGTTTATAGTGCTTCTTTTTTTAGAATATGAATTATTTGATACTCATTCAAAATGTTGTTAAGTTAGGGCCTATCTATTTATTTAACATTTTTTCTTGATGAAGTTGCGAGAGTATAATGAAAGAAAATACGCCCTTGTCACACAAGTTGCGTGCTTTCAGATGCTTGATTTCACGACCTCAAAATCAATATCTGAGACATCCAATTCAAATATTTTAGTGAGAAACTTCTTTCTCAAAAACTACATTACTTCAGAGGCGGCCGTTTCTCACAATGTTTTATACTATCAACAGCTCTCCATTGATCGTTAACAAGTAAGTTTTTATGTTAACAATTATTTTGAAGTGATTAGCGATAGTGTCCAGTGCCTTTAATTAATCTAAATTGCTACATGTATGTTTATAAACTGCCTGGCCAGGCCAGGTACATGTAGTGTGAATACGATTGCATTTCAACAAGTACAATGAACCTACATGTATAGTGTAGTCAACTTTGTAAAAGAGCAATTATTTCTACTACCTCATGCCATGCCCGATTACATCCTTTCATTTAAATACCTTCAAACGTATTGATAAAATAAATGATTAAGTGAAAGACAAAATTCTGAGTGTATAGATGAACAAGTTTTGTGATTTTTAAAGACACTGGACACTATTGGTAATTGTCAAAGACCAGCCTTCTCACTTGGTGTATCTCAACAAACCTGTGAATTTTTTTAGCTCAATTGATCGTTGAAGTTGCGAGAGTACAATGGAAGAATAAACGCCCTTGTCGCACAAGTTGTGTGCTTTTAAGATGCTTCATTTCGAGACCTCACAATTCAAACATTTTAGTGAGAATTTGCTTCTTTCTCAAAAACTACGTCACTTCAGAGGGAGCCGTTTCTCACAATGTTTTATACTATCAACAGCTCACAATAGTTTTGAAGTGATTCGCGATAGTGTCCAGTGACTTTAAATAATCTAAATTGCTACATGTATGTCTATAAACTGCCTGGCCAGGCCAGGCCAGGTACATGTAGTGTGAATACGATTGCATTTCAACAATGTACCTACATGTATAGTACAGTCAACTTTGTAAAAGTGCAATGAATTCTACTACATCATGCAATGCCTGATAAAATCCTTTCATTTCAATCCTTTTAATAAATAAACTGAGCAAGTCTTGCATGAATGTAACCGTCTTGGTAATGCTTGGTCCAACAATTGAGTTTTATGTGTGCTTGATTTAAAGGAACACGTTGCCTTGGATCGGTCGAGTTGGTCTTTGAAAAGCGTTTGTAACCGTTTTTTATAAAATGCATATGGTTAGAAAGATGTTGTAAAAGTAGAATACAATGATCCACACAAACATGCCTCGAAATTGCGTGGTTTTCCTTTTACCTCGTCGACTAACACGTCGGCCATTTATGGGGGTCAAAATTTTGACTCCCATAAATGGCCGACCATGTTAGTTCGCACAGTAACAGGAAAACCACGCAATTTCAAGGCAAACTTGTGTGGATCATTGTATTCTACTTTTAAAACATCTTTCCAACAATATGCATTTTATAAAAAACGGTTACAAACGCTTTTGTTTTGACCAACTCGTCCGATCCAAGGCAACGTGTTCCTTTAAAGGCAGTGGACACTATTGGTAATTACTCAAAATAATTATTGGCATAAAACCTTTCTTGGTGACGAGTAATGGGGAGAGATTGATAGTATGCAACATCGTGAGAAACGGCTCACTCTGAAGTGCCATAGTTTTCAAGAAAGAAGTAATTTTCCACGAATTTGATTTCGAGACCTCAGATTTAGAACTTGAGGTCTCAAAATTAACCCTCTAAACGCACACGACATCGTGTGCCAAGGGTGTTTTTTTTCTTTCATTATTATCTCGCAAGTTCAATGACGGATTGAGCTCAAATTTTTACTGGTTTGTTATTTTGTGCATATGTTGAGATACACCAACTGTGAAGGCTAGTCTTTGACAATTACCAATAGTGTCCACTGCCTTTAAGCTGTTCCTCCGTGAATACTTAAATTTAACGAAATGTATGGTTATAATTACATGTATCATGTTATATTGTTGGGGAAAGTTAAATTAAGGTATGAATTATTTGAAAGCAAATTAAACTTAACAAGCCAACAAACAAAACCAAATAAGACTTGATCTCCACTTCCGATTGATTGTAAACAAATAAGAAGGTTGACAAACTAAAATTAGACCTACAATAATGTTGCACAAATGTGGGCGTGTAACGATTGTGCAATAATGGGGTTTCTAATGAAAACAATGTTTTTTCATACACTACGTCGTTGGAACGCATTTAAATTTTGTTTAAAGCCATTGGACCCTTTCGGTAAACACTATTGTCCAAGGCCCACAATTCGTGTATCACAACTTCTATATCAAATAACAAACCTGTGAAAATTTAGGCTCAATCGGTCATTGGAGTCTGGAGAAAATAACAGGGAAAACCCACCCGTGTATCCGCGCGTTTCGCCGTGTCATGACATGTGTTTAAAATAAATCCATAATACTCACTAATGAGAATTGATATTGTTTTACTATTTTCTCAAAAAGTAAAGCATTTCATGGAATAATATTTCAAAGGAAGTCTTTCACCACTACATGTGTGTACCTTCTGTAAACCCTGTAAGTTATTTGTAAATCTGTGAACTTTTTGGTTTTTTTCTGTTCAGAAAGTGTGTCCAGTGGCTTTAAAGGGATGCTTCAGTGAATTAAAATAAAACAGTTAATTTTGCTGTCATTGAACATCAATAAAATGTGTTTTGTTTATTCCCGACATATCTGACTTGCGTAATTAGCGAATAAGTCATGCCCCCCCTTTTGTGGATTGTTACCGCCCCCTACCATCGACGTCACGTCGGGAATTCAAACATATCGTCGGCAAAAAGAGTCTGGTCCCTAACTACACGGGCCTAGGTACCAGGCCACACAGTGCACACGTCTCTACATGCACACAGCCAGGGGGCCTGACGGCTCGGGTTACCGACATGACGTCAAGTTTATGCAAATGAAGGCTCCCTTTTAGGGGCGGGGTGGGTTCCCCTTATCTCTTGAAAACCATTTTTAAAATACTTGCGCATTTAATTAAAAATATATAACAATATTTCAGGTTTAAAAAGTCATGTTTAAGCGTTTAAATGAATAAAAAAAAAAAAAATGCACCCACCCTTTAAGAGTCCCTGCCTGTAAGAGTGTACCAAGTGGTGATTCATAGGTTCTCAGATCTTCTTCTAAAAAATTAGAGTGATACATCATCATACCAAACGAATAAATCCAAAATTTTAGTTTGCTGACGCTTTCGGTTTTGGAGTTACCAGTTATCAAAGTTTCGGCCTAAAAGCCCTCGAGAAACGAATAGTACATTCCCTGTAAACACAAAAATGTGCGCCAAGGTCATCCCAACAAAAGTAAAACATTTTTTGAAACCTCCAGTTGGGCTCATAACAAAAGTAAAAAAAAAAATTTGGGATCTCGTTGGCGCGTCATGTTATTTAAAGAACAAGGGCTCTATCATTTCAGTTTGGGACAGCCACTTATAATATCTAGGCACATATGGTTGTCCCAAATTAATTATAGAGCCCTTCCTTATTTGATAAAATGTTGACAGGGCTTCGAAGTTGGTTCTTGACAGAAAATGTATTACAAAACGCCAATATTTTCTGTGGAGAGCCAACTTCAAAGCCATGTCATCATTTTATCAAATGAACAAGAGCTCTATAATTAATTTGGGACAATCACATGTGCCTAGATATTATAAGTGGTTTTCCCCAACATAAAGGAAAGAGCCCTTGTTCGTTAAATAAAATCTTGAAAAGGCTCTGAAGTTGGCTCTTGACAGAAAATATAAAAAACACCCATATTCTTTGTAACCTTTGACCTTGGCAACAGTTACCAACCAACATTAAACTAACACCATTTGTAAAAACAAGTCCAGTGTATCTCTTGACCAAAATTCGTTTTGGAGACCTATCCCCTTCATGGTTTGCCAACATTTTGAAATTGGGGGATATTTCTCACTTTCGGTTGCCACAGCAATGCATACGTACAATGTGTATAGGCATGTATTGTGAACTTTTGATCTGTAATATTTGTTAGCGCCACTCAAATCCCACTTGGTTTTTGCTTTTTATGTGTTGCTGAGAATCTATATAATCATAAAACGCAGACAACTTAATGGGATCATATTGGCGCGTGGATTTCTAGACGACGCAAAATCGCCCGAAATAGGCAGTAGTGTAGTTTCATATGACCTTTGACCATTGTTATATTGGTGGGCCAACATGATCCCAATTATTTTTCAATTGAAATCTGTTTAGGAACACTCAACTTAACCAAATACAAGAAAACATTGATGGGATCTTGTTGGCACAGATACTTACAGTGATGAAAAAAGTGAATGTTGTGCCAATTTAGGCCAAAATGTGTGGAATGACAATACTTTAGAAAATTTTCAAAAAATCTTTTGACATGCAAGTTGCAGAGATCCCAAGATTCTTTTTTCATTTGTCATTAGATGAAAACTGTTCCAATACCCAGTTGCCATAAAAAAAAAATTTTGTTGTTGGCGCGCGAAGTTACGGAGGTGCGAAAACGCAATATATTGGTAAAATTTGAACTTTGACCTCTATTATCTCTCTGCGCCAACGAGATCCCACTCACTTTGCACTTAAAATTGTTTTAGGGATGCAAGCTCTTTCATTTGAACTTGTTCAATTCATGGGATCCTATAGGCGCGTTGAGTTATGAGGCGTTGAAAATGGCACGAGGGCACTGTTCGTCAAAGGTTCAGGTGCGCGTAACATGACGCGCCAACGAGATCCCAAATTTTTTTTTTTACTTTTGTTATAAGCCCAACTGGAGGTTTCAAAAAATGTTTTACTTTTTCTGGGATGACCTTGGCGCACGTTTTTGTGTTTACAGGGAATGTACTATTCGTTTCTTGAGGGCTTTTTGGCCCAAACTTTGATAACTGGTAACTCCAAAACCGAAAGCGTCAGCAAACTAAAATTTTGGATTTATTCGTTTGGTATGATGGTGTATCACTCTAATTTTTTGGAAGAAGATCTGCGAACCCATGAATCACACCCCCCCCTAATTTGGTACATTCTTACAGGCAGGGACTCTTAAAGCCATTGGACACACTTTCTGAACAGAACAAAAAATAAAAGTTCACAAATTTACAAATAATTTACAGGTTTACAGAAGGTAATGGTGAAAGCCTTCCCTTGAAATATTATTCCATGAAATGCTTTACTTTTTGAGAAAACATTAAAACAATTATCAATTCTCGATATCAGGAATAACGGATTTATTTTAAACACATGTCATGACACGGCGAACGTGCGGAAACAAGGGTTGTTTTCCCGTTATTTTCTCCCGACTCCGATGACCGATTGAGCCTAAATTTTCACAGGTTTATTATTTTATATATAAGTTGTGATACACGAAGTGTGGGCCTTTGGACAATACTGTTTAACAATGTTGTGCGATAGCTTTAATGTTAATTTAAACAAACTATTTGTTATCATAACAAAAGTGATGAATTAGTGATGAATATTTTTATTTTTAAGAATTTGGTTATAAAAAGATTTGATCTAGCGTACGCGCTTTACATTTTGGGTTATTTGATCAAAACAATGGTGGTCAATGCAAGGGTTCTTTTTTTAGATTATGGAAAAGACTAGAACTGATACCAACCTTTGTAGTCCTAGCTTCTATCGTCAATATAGCCTTGTTGGGATTCCGTACTGTAGTTGGGAATGTCGCCCCCATTTGACCGCCTCCGACAAAATTATAGAAGGACCAGGATTGCCCCAGGGATGCGTTGAGCTGAGAGGTAGGAGCTGGAGCAAAACTACCCTTGGAGAGACCAGCGGAGAAACTGAAGGTATCCAAACCGTCACCTACAATGTACAAGAAAAGAAATATTAAAGGCACTGGACACTATTGGTAATTACTCAAAATAATTATTAGCATAAAAATTCATTTGGTAACAAGCAATGGAGATCTGTTGATAGTATAAAACATAGTGAGAAACGGCTCCCTCTAAGCAACGTAGTTTTCGACAAAGAAGCAAATTTCCACTTAAATAATTGAATTTGATTTCGAGACCTCAGAGTTAGATTTTGAGGTCCTGAAATCAAGCATCTGAAAGCAAACGACTTCGTGTGACAAGGGTGTTTTTTCTTCCATTATTATCTCGCAACTTTGACGACCAATTGAGTTAACTTTCTCGACCCCCATCAAAATACGTATTGAATTTTGAATCAAAATTTTGGGGTCAAATCGGTCAAAAATTTGACATATCATCTTTAATGAACATTTTGATGTTTCATATCAATCAATCAATCAAAAGTAATTTATACAACGCTAAAGAGTTTGCTCTAGGGCGCTGAGGCATAGATGAATAGTTAGTAAGTCTGCTAGAACCGATGAGCTTAAGTTTAAGAAGTGTCTTGAATGAGGTGAGTGAGCTGACATTTCTAATTTGTACAGGAAGCCTATTCCTCATTTTGGGGCTATATACAGAGAATGATCTCTCTGCAAAAGTTGAACAGCAAGTTCTTGACACAACAAGAAGGAAGCAAGAGGTAGACTAACGAATAAGTCTTTGTTGAGACCTCAATTTGAGCACAATTTATATCAATATCTATAACAAACCAAATATCTAAGGTCGAAAAAGTATTGCAGAACATTCTTGTTTTCCTTTTGAGAATTCTCAGTTAAAAATGGGATGTCATGGCGGAGTGGTTAAGAGCATTGGATTCAAGTTATGGTGGTTAAGTCATCAGAGTGTGGGTTCGAATCCCAGTCGTAGCACTTGTGTCCTTGAGCAAGTCACTTATACAGTAATTGCTTCTCTCCACCCAGGGGTATAAATGGGTACCTGCGAGAGTAGAGGTTTATATTGTGTATGAAAAAGCCTTTGGAGCGCCACACTGCCCAGGGCTGTATACTGCATAAATGTTATTGGCCCAATGACTAGGGCCCTAAGGTAAAGTGCATTGATATGGTTATAGTAAAATTTGTTGTTCGAAAAGTAGTCAGTTAATATAGAAAGGTTTGTGGTAACACCATGTAATGACTCTAATGAGTTGGGGTGGTTCTGAAAAGAACCGTTGGTTTCAACTCCCATTTCAACAGTTTGCTCTGATCGTCTTCTGCCAACTCATTTGTGATAGTCATTACAAGGTGTTACCGCAAACCTTTCTATATCGTATTTCCACCATGCAAAGTTTCAAATCCTACTTAGTTATAGTTATAGTACTTAGTTAATATTATAAAACACCGAAGCAGATCCTTGCCGTTTGGAGGATTGTCCGTCACGTAATAGCAAATAAAAGTACTATTGCACGCTACTCACCGTGCATTTTTTGTTTCATTTGAAAAGTACTAATGCACGCTGAGCAAAAAACATCACTGCGTGCATGTGTCTAGTCTTTGGTAATGCAGCAGTGTAACAAGGCACATACTACATTCGGCGTCTGCGTGTCTCAAAATAGCTGTACAGAGCGCACATAATCACTGTTGAATCCAACAGGCCGACCCAAAAGAAACAGGTGTAATTTCACAATTAAAAATTGTAGGCCTACGCTTTGTTTAAAAAAAAAGTTGTATCCTCCAATCAAAATGACAAAGATCTACTTGCTACTTGGATGTAATATAAAACAAATAATGAATGGTTTTCATTCGTGCAATGGTGCAAATATTTTCATTCGTTGAAAGATGGAATGTTCCATTCAACTCGGCTCCGCCTCGTTGAATAGAACATTCCATCTTTCAACTCATGAACATATTCGCACTATTGCACTCATAAACATTCATTATTTGTATATTATAATATACCTTTGAATTTTTCCAGCGTACAGACTTGTTCTTTGGCTGCTTCATCCTCCTTCCTATACTTAACATCGGCCGTTGTTGGAAACGATTTATTCAGATCTAAAGATGCGTTGAAGGATTGGCTTAATCCAAACTGAGCAGCTTTTTCTCTGTAAACACCAAACAAATGGAAAAACAAAAAGAAGAAAATATTGTTTGTAGTTCAGCAAGTACGCATAAAACACGTAGTGACTTTTTTTGACCCTACCAGAGACTTTCTCGTCGACCCTAAGCAGATTCTTTCTCATAGGCTTTAAGAAAGACTCTGCTAGAGTCAAAACGTCAGGCAGCTATTTTGTGCATTTATACATGTATATGTACCATACAGGTTGGTCTTTTTGTTAAGCAGTTTGCAACGGCTAATTTTGTTTCCCCAGCTTCGTAAGTAGGCACCACAAATTTGACACTACACTGTAAAAAAGTTTTACAGAATAAAACTTACTCAAGGTAAGATTGATGCTGACGCAAACCATCCCTTGTGACAGTCGGCCTGATCCAACATATCATAGAAAACATACAAGTATGCCAGACAATATCCACTGCTGTATGCTCCAGTTTTAAACGGCAGAGAAAAGCAACACCGACTTTCTTAGATTCCATCAGCACAAAAATGAGAGTGTTGGATTTTGGAATGTCTATAAAAACAGTGAAGTGATCAGGCTTTTAGTCCATAAAAGTGTTGGGTTTAACCTTTGGAGCTAACATCCTTAGGGCAACAAGCCATTAGCGAGGAGAGAAGCTCACTTAAGACGTAACCAACAAAGCAATATCAAGGCAGTCTTGATAAATATAGATTTCCATCTTGTTGATGTCCCATGAGATGAGAGGCTGCAAGTCTTATTAGTTTGTATTACATCTTTATTGACTGCATATCCTACCTAGGGAGGGCAGTGGTAGAGGCCTGGGCTCAATTTCATAGAGCTGCTAAGCACAAAAAGTTGCTTAGCATGACATTTCTTCCTTGATTAAAACAAGATTACCAACCAAATTTCCACTTCTTGAATTTTGCTTGTTACTGGTTTTCAGCTGTTGTTTGCTTAAATCCTGAAAATCACCCGGAAATTTGGTTGGTAATCCTGTTTATATCAAAGCAAAAATTTCATGCTAAGCAAGTTTTCGTGCTTAGCAGCTCTATGAAATTGGGCCCAGGACCCAATTTCATAATGCCTGTAAGCACAACAACTTGCTAGGCTTATAAATGTATTGCTTAACAGAAATAGGTTAAACCTGCCAAAATTACATCAAGTTTACATTATTTGTGACTGATGCCCGACTCAATTTTTGCTTAGAAAAGAAATTTGCTCGAAGCAGTATTTTTAACAGCTATGAAATTGGGCCATGGTGTCAGTGTCTCTATTCCCTATACACTGAGTGATGAAGAGGACATACACTGCAATAACTAGCGTCATCCTTTTGCCGTTGTGTATCAAAGGATGGGAAGATGTAGAACAGGCAAAAAAACATGACTCCTTTCCCGCCTGTGGGCTCGCCACAATCTCTACTGACTAACTTACCTTTTACCACTACGTATCCTATCTAGGGGTGATGGGTAGGACGGGGTACCAAACTGATCGCCTTGCCTCATGCTGCCTCCTAACGACTTAGAGAGATTCTGACTTGCCCATGGTAGTCGCCCCTGCAAAATCACACAACATACAACAAAATTAAATAAAATGTGCACCTGTAAACGTGTAGAGCTCATGATGGGACAAGGGCTTGGTTAATTTATGTGAGGTGAGATTGTGTGACAATGCACATGTCTGAATAAAAGTCCCCTCTTAGTGTGGAAATAAATCCAATAGAATTAAAACAGTGTGGAGATTTACTGGCTCTACATGTATCATTTCATATAGATATCTGACGGTCTGGTCATAAAAGGGGCCAAGTCTTTTCATCTCTATGATGGTAAAATGGTCTCTTTCAAGAAAGTCTGAAGGTGCAGGGAGATAGGTAAAACATTTTGAAATCAGGACAATTTGCACGCTTGTGGGAGAACGACAGCCTTTGGGCGAATGGCACCCTCTACTTTGTCTTAAGGTTGCCCTGCCATAGAGCGTGCAACACTAATGTTGTCGTTTTCCCTACACACATGGAGCGTTCCCCTTTAACAGTGGTCCGCTGGCTGAATGCCAATTAAACACCCAAGGACCAGCCAGATATCTGTCCGACTAGTCTGGCTGGCTAGGTGATTGCTTTCCACTGTTAGTTTCACTTCAACCACTGATTATATTACTTCAAATCACATAGTCCCAAGATAATATAATCATTGCATGTATGGTGATGGAAAATCCTAAAGTATGGATCAGTGATAAAGCTGACAGACCAGCGAAATGACAAGCTAACTACATGTAGTCCTTCTGGCTAGTCGCTGTAAAGGTTATATGGATAAACCCTGACAGGTACAGTATGGTTGACACTTACTGAAGAGGTCTATGGCCTCAACAAACCTACATAACCAACTGGTGTACGTGTATGTAATGCAGATGACACTGACGTTTAATGCTGAAACTCGGTCTTGCTATAATCAAGTTTGACATCAGATCAAAAGCTCAAGTGTACTTGAGTACATCTTACTGTCCATCAATAATATTTAAAGTACATGTATCAATGCCTCAACAACAACACATCTTGTACATTCTAAACCTTCCTCCATGATACTACACTGTTTCAGCTATGTCAACAAGATATCATTTTTCTGTGTCCGATTTCAAGGTGGGTTGAAGCAGCCGCAATTAATTCACTTTAGCGCTAAATCTACTGAGTGGTTTTAAGGTCATTCTAGAGAACACGTGATCAAACACTGTATCCATTACAAGCTCAAACACATTGCTTGGTTTGGTACTGCGCATGGTTCAACAGCAAATAGTCTGTCTTGAGACTATTTCCTAATCAATAAAACCATTAAAGGCAGTGGACACTATTGGTAATTACTCAAAATAATTAGTAGAAAAAAAACCTTAATTGGTAACAAGTAATGGGGAGACGTTGATAGTATAAAACATTGTGAGAAACTGCTCCCTCTGAAGTGCCATAGTTTTCAAGAAAGAAGTAATTTTCCACAAATTTGATTTTGAGACCTCAGATTTAGAACTTGAGGTCTCGAAATCAACCATCTAAACGCACACAACTTCGTGTTACACGGGTGTTTTTTCTTTCATTATTATCTCGCAAGTTCGATGACGGATTGAGCTCAAATATTTACAGGTTTGTTATTTTATGCATATGTTGAGATACACCAACTGTGAAGGCTAGTCTTTGACAATTACCAATAGTGATCCACTGCCTTTAAGGACATGTATACTTGTAGTCAACAGTATTGGATCCTGGATGAACTGTAATGCGTACACTCTACGCATTGCTATTACGTGTAACCTAGTAACTGTATCATTACATTAACTACACTGTACATTCTATGAGAGAATTTTTATTCTACACATGTACGTACGTGGAATACTGACTACAGACTTTCAAAATAAAATCACATTGGTAATGAATGATGACCTTGGATAAGATCATAGAGGAAGGACAGAGCCATAGAGCTATAAACACTGCGCTCCTTGCATAAAGCGGTAGACAACAGATATGATAGGGACACTGTTTTACACAAAAAAAAAATGCTGTCGTGATTTGCCTCCTTTGACATCAGATAGGGCACTTTTTGAGCGTGTAACGTTATATGCAAGGGTCTATATTATGTGATTTAAAATTAATGGTAGTATCTGTAAAGGGATAGGGCTAAAAAGTTGGTTAAAGATTTTATTAATGTGCTCTTGAAAAAAAAAACGTCTTCAGTAACCTATTGTAAGCTATTGGAGAATGATGAATGTGTTTTGTGTTGCGGTAGAGGTGATAATGGTTCAGAGCCTTTTCAGATCGACACTTTCAAGTTGAAGCTCTTTCACGGGGTGACCAACCCATGCAACCATCCGTGGAGGCCTACCTCCATGACACATCAAACTGATAATGTTACATGTATATATAAATTGACCCAATTGCAACATCAATCATGGTTGCGCTATTTTGCAATTTAGAATCTCGCCTGCTTATAAGCAGCTCTATGACAGTATGAGATTGGGGCATGCGCATACTGATGGTTATTGCACTATGCATTCTACCATGTACACATAACTTGCTTCTCTTCACCTTGGAGTACATGACGTAATCTACTGTGTTTTGGCTGGTAACCTAATTTTTGTTACTAATCAAGAGTTTTTGTGCTTACATGCTTTACGAAATTCAGCCCTGACAGTAATGTACTTTATATTATAACTGTAGATGAAAACTTCAAACCTCTTTGAGCGTGTTGACATTAAACACACTTAAGATCAACTCCGAGTACAGAAACACACAGCGACCATCCCTAGAATCTCTAGATAGCTAGGGCTTGAGACTCTAGTTACTAGGGCCAAAGTACACAGCACACTAGCCTCCACTATGAGGTACTTAAATGCACTCCACACATCCATAAGGACTGCACTTCAACTTCACATAGCGAAGGATTCAAGTGGAACAACCGAGACAAACTCATCATCAAACTCACTGCATTCTCAAGACTCATTGAAGACTTCATAAAATGCCATCTGACAGTGAATTTATTATTACCCATTTATTATTTCCCAGTATCGTGAGCAAAAAATAAGTTGTAGAATATAGACAGACAGTTCTCTAACAGTCTAGAGAACACAAACTCTACCTGGCAAGTAGATACACACATTACTTACCGCAAACAATATATATATTGAAACAATTTATTACTACTGAGTCTTTGAATTAATACAATAGGCAGAATTGGGTTAAAAGGAAATGCATTGTGAAAACATCTCTTTGACTATGAGTTTTTAAATACAATAAAATTTAACCTTGATTTTCTTATTGACCTAGATTTTGCTATTTGTTTAAATTCCTTAATCAATTTTTTTGTTTGTGTAGGCCGCTACGTATTGAATATTAATAACAATACGTAGTTCTTATTAGCGCTTTGTTCTACTCCCAATGGGCATCTCAAAGCACTCAGTGTTTTTCCTACAAATTAGTTACATTGTTGTAGATAAGTGCAGCTTCATGTTTAAAGGAACACAACAGGATTGGTAATAACAAAATTCGGCTAAGGTCAGAGATTAACATTTAAAACTCACACGGTCTACAGTAATATGATAATAGTAGAAAAAATCCCTCATATTTCTGTCCGTAATGTCATAAATTTGAGGAAAAGTACAAGAGTTTATCGGTCAGTGAGCGTTTTTTGTGTGTAATCCGATCGTTGTCATGCAAAATGTGTAATTGGCTTTTCACTATTTTCTTGTGACCCAGATGGCCGATCGATCTCAAACTTCTACAGGTTTGTCAGTTTATGTAATAGTGGATTACATAAAGTGCTTACACTGTCGGCAACTGTTTTGTCAGCAAAAAAACAATTCTTTAATGTTCCTTAAAAGGAAGTAGACCTATATGTATTCCTTTTTACCATGTAATGCTTCTACAAGGTGTTGTATGCAGCCAATCAGACCAGGAACACCGTGCCAAATCCTTTTATTAATCCCAATAATTCTTCTTCATAATTCTTGAACATAACCACAATGCTTCCTGACTATATTTCCATAATCCATTCTTACATCAGGCAGGTGCAATTCTTTTCAAATAATGGATGAAATAGAGATGAGATGCTCTGCGTGACAGCTCAGCAAATTGATACAAATCTGGTTCACGTCAGAAGGTGTTCATAATATATGAACAGCTGCAATGCATTATACACGAACTGCTGCTTGCGAGAGAGTGTTGATAGTTTGAACCATGTTTGAACACACTTTAAAAGCAGAATGTGGAGTTCACACAAGAATGTTTACTTAGTATTGCGTATATTCTTTCACCATTTCGGAGTTACAATGTAGATTTTGAACGTCTGGTACAATAACTAGATTGGACAATTGAACTTGTAACTTTGATTCCCTAGATCACGTGTGTATAAAAAAGCAAGTTCGCCTCAAACTAATAAAAGCCACTTTTTGTAAGTGGCTGAAGAAGAAATGTTTTAGGTGAAAGTAACCCAGGGAAGGTTGGTGTTGTCTTTAAGGCTTTGTCCCATCCAGAGGATGCAATGATGGTCTTTCGCAAGGACACAAGTGCCACGACTGGGATTCAAAAACACACTCTGCTAATCAGAAACCTGAGAACTTGAGTCTGATTGAAGGTGTGTCTTTCCAATGCAGACACAACAAAATGTCAAAGCTACTGGAACGCACTGGGGTCAAACATGATGGATGTCAACTTATTGTAAGATGATTGCCAAAAGAAATTTATACTGAACAATTTCCTGTAATTGCTGGAATGAATAATGTTTCCATCAACAATTTCTGTTATTAAGCAGCACTCTAAATCCCAGGGGATGCTACTTGTAATCAACAAAATGCATTCATGAGTTATGTGATAAGGCTAATGCATGGGTCAGTGAACATCTGATCAGCAATAAGGCTGGAAATGAAAAACTTGTGTTTGCACTGGATTAATATTTTGGGTAACTTAACCATGACGCTGGGTAACATTCCGACGGGTTAACTTTCCCACCGTCCGCACTTGGATTTACCGAGACCGTGGGTAAACTAACCGCGCTGTTCCCCTGCGTAACATAAATCTTATTCTTTCATGACAAAACACGTCAGCTTCTTCGGGTCATGGACAATGGGAGATTCAACCGAGTCGTTGCGTCCGCACTTGACTTTCTGGTTCGGTTAAACTGAACTGGTCAATCTTCCTGCGCACCTTTGGCTCGGTTAAACTACCCATTCGGGTCGGGGAAGTTACCTGGGAGGAAAACTTCCTGGGCTGTTCGCATTGGACTTAAAATGGGTAAGTTACCCATTGGCTCGGTTAGTTTACCCAAACTAAGTCCATGCGAAAAGGGCTTTAAACACTGAAGAGCATCAATACGAGGTCTTAATAATAAGTAGATATTTAAAAACATTCATCGGGAAAATGGTTTGTGTGTTTACATTGATGTGTGCTACAATGTAAGCACCTACAAAATCCTACGCATATTACATGCTTCGTTTTTGAAAGGGCAAGGGCACCTACGCATTTTCTCATTGACAAAGGACAACCTATGAGGAAATTGTAAATTTCTACTGGCAGAGCATTTCAAGGGCACCAAGAAAATGACCAGATGGCATGGAATCATTCACATTTTTTGCCTCCGTGAAGTATCAGGGCTTGATATGCTCGGGTGGGATTCAAACCTGCAACATTTGCCATTTTGGTGGCTAAAGGGCAGGGCCCAATTTCATAGAGCTGCTTAAGCAAAAATTTTTGCTTAAGCAAAAAAATCTTTGCTTTGTAAAATCAGATTACCGGCTAAGACTCCACTTGTTTGTTATGCTCAGTAAACAACAGCTTAATATAAGTCATTAGCAATGTACATGTACATGGCATGAGATTTTTGCCAGTAACATGTGTAAAATAAGCAGGCTATTTTCGTGCTTAAGCAAATTTTTTGCTTAAGCAGCTCTATGAAATTGGGCCCAGGTCAATTACTGTAGCTCGCATGCCTGAGGATATCAGTGTATAAAAACCAAGAGTGCTTTATTAGGTTTTTTTTTCATTTGAACTTGTATGCACTACCAGTATGCAGAGGCTAGAGGCAGCTTGAATCCTCTACATTTATGAAGCATGCTGCAACAACTTTGTATGAGGTCTGTATCGAGATTGTAAGATATCCCTGGATTTTTATGTTTGAGAGGGCAAGGCCATTTTCATTTTGCAAAAAAATTCTACAACCGAAATTTGTTAAGTCTATGGGAAACTTTTGAAGGGGCACCAAGGCCAAGACAAGAGGCAACAGGGGCCATGGCCTTTGTGACCTCTGCGTAAATGTAATTCCAGGCTTGCTTCCTGGTGCCTGAATATGGAGACTAGAAATGACAGGAAACGTCCCAGCTGCACATTTTGATCTGATAGTGAAAGAGTCTCTTGAAGAAAAAATACACATTGATTTGTAGACGAGTAAATCAGTCATCAGTAAGGTTGCAAACTGATGGGGGTAACTTTAGGCCTTGAACTTTACTCAAGACCAGGCACGATAGCTTCCTGTTGGGGCAGGGCTTGAATTGGGGAGGATATCCACAATACAGTGCGCCTTGTGCTAAAACTGTGTACTGGACCACAATAAAAATGAGAGAAGAAAAAATAAAATAAAAAAAATACCTAGACAGTTAAAAATTTGGAGCAGTGGTTACACTGAATCAAATCAATTTGGTGTTGCTAAAACTGTAACAAAAATGAAGTCAGCTGTCTAAATTTACGCTGTTCTACCAAATTCAAATCCCCATAAAATAAACATTTATTATTAACGGTTAACAAAATAAAAAATGTACTGTGGGTTAAATGCAAATTGACCGCTTGTGTCCATTGATATTTTTCAGCAAAAAGTGAAGACTTTTCTGGATTATCTTGCTTTTACATGTTACTGTGCTTGTTTTCAGATTTTTTAATAACAGTATGTTGTTTGTCAGTACTTTTTATCTAATGTTTTTATACTTCTTGCTGTAATGCACAGGTGGCTATTTTCGTGGAAATCGCACAATAAATCTCTAAGAACCATTATTGTTATTATCATGTGCGATCCATATTGGTAATATCCATACTCAGCGTAAAGAACCCGTCACCAGACATCAGTCATTGATTATAAAAAAAAAACCTCAGTTCATATTAATAGCCTACAATATGACAGAATAATTCACTATATAGCGCCTTAGAATGGTTGCTAGGCAACCATTTATACAGCAGTCCTAGACCTTTGAGATGAGGTTCCATTGTTCAAGCGCTAGTAATGAAAGTTATGGGCAAGTACAAGGCAATACGAACCATGCAATACAGACTGGAGCCTGTCAATAACATTGTATAAACACAGCTGCCCTGAAATTAATATAACATTAGACCATGTTTTAAAAAGGAGAACGCAGAGCATCCCAACCCCCAACCGGAACAAATGACTGTGACCTAAAATGGTTCACAGTAAGCTTCGTGCTTCTAATTTTCCTCCATGGTTTATCCAAAAGATGGCAAGTTGTAGCATTTTACTTCCTCTGGGCAATTTTTGCATAAAAACCCTCTTTTCAAAAATGGAAAATGATAATTCTATTATGTCACGTTTATTGTACTCGCGCTACAATGTACTTTCTTTCTATTGTGTCACAAATGCTGCACTTACGCTACAACACATTACTGCATCACGTATGATACTCACGCTACAACATATTTCTAACTGCATCCTTTCTGATACTCACGTTACATCACATATTCTAACTGCATCATAATGTATGACACTCACGTTACAACACACTTTCTCACTGCATCATGTATGAGACTCGCAACAAATTTTCTAGTGCATCACATGTTGTACTTACGCTACAACACATTTCCTATAGCATCACTTATGTTGTACTCACGTTACAACACCTTTTCTATTGCATCAAATAAGCTGTACGTCATTATAACATTGGCTATCATCATGTTCACTATACTCATGTTACGATACATTTTCTGTATGTTATGTTGTACTCACGTTTCAACACATTTCCTATTGCATCAAGCACGTCCACGCATGTTGATGCACAATTTTTTTAATATCCAGTTGGAATTGGATTTCTGATAAAATCCAACTTTGCCGATACAAACCATTCTGCCTCGAAAGCCAAAACAGAACTTCAGCTTTGCACTTACGCCTCCCACAGTGAACTCTTAAGGGTTTTCAGTTTTATTAACTCTTTAGGCTTGAATGAAATATATTGAATTCCTGAGATGCGTTCCTAACAATTCTTCCCTGAGGCAGGCGAGTGTCTTTGGAATCCAGATGGAATTGGTCGAGATCAAACAAAATGTCACTGCACAGATTCAGTTTTTTTCAGACCTTTTGCTAAATTACAATTTATCTGGAGTTCCCCCAGGCTAAAGGTTGACATGTGGCCAACACAAAGAGTTTTCGAGATGGCACAAAAAAGTTAATTTCAAAGACAACGGTGCATCAGCAAAAATGTCAAAGGATGGGTCAAAACTGAAATAGTGTGGTCCCATCATCCAAGGTTTTTGACAGGATTTAGTAAAAAGGTAGAAATTATAAAACTGGGCTTTTAAATTATTCACTTAGAATAGATAAGGGTGCTCAAATTTCAAACAGGGACGACCCCCCCCCCCCCCCAAGCAAACACTTCATGTGTGTATGCCATCATTCACCCCGATTACAATTTAATAAGGTCTTTTTATCCAAAAAATTGCAAGTTGTAAGCATTTCACTCCACTCTTTAAAAAAGAGAAAATTATCATTTAAACTTGCCTTCTCTTAATGCAACTAGATTTTGTCAGCTCTACTAATCCTGTAACCCCCCCCCCCCATTTAATTGATGTAAAGAACAGTTAATGGCCTGATGTTTTGATCCTAGCAGTCTTTCTGGAAGGCTAAAAGACAAATACTCTGCTAACATAGGTTTGACACGTCAGGCCATTAAAAATTGTTTGCATTTTGCAACAGCTAATTAAATTTTCTCATGTGTAAATGATGTACCTGAAAAAAACACAAAGCTTTGTTTCACCCTTTGACAGTAGTTACCCACTGAGATTGCACACATCATGTAGTACATGGAGTCCCATGGGTCTATACTAATTAGTTTTTGATACAATGATATTTTGGTTCGGTTCGCATGTTTAGTTATTTATGAAGGTAACCATGGTAACATGATAATGAGTTTTCATCTTGGTCCCTCAGGGGGGACAGTTGTATAAAAGCATAAAAATGCCAGAGTATCGCACTTGACATGAAGATGTCTTATTACAAATTCTACAGCCTACAATGTACATGTACAACCCCCGCCTCAAAATAAGAAAGGTTCTATACTGAAGAGTTCTGCACCACGAGTCAAATGAAGACACTAATAATGCAATAACTCACTCAATAATCACACTGTGGAAATTAAGCACAAAGGAAGTAACTAATGTACTGTATGCAATTATTCAAGCAAATTTGGCCTAAAGTAAACTATGGGTGTTTTCACATGAGTAGCTAACAACAACATCACTGCTAAATACTGAGCGCCAGTTTGCTTGACAAAGACTTACATAGCTAAAATATACTGCATTTTCTTGACTCGTATAGTAGGACTTTATTCAGCTGAAATTTTCAAATGAGACTTTTATTATCTTTCTTCATAATTTCGCCTAATAATCAGCCTTGTACATTGACAAAAACAACAATCTAGTACGACCCTACCTTTGAGTGGCATGTCATTTACATGCTAGCCCTAATTACATTACTTCGTGCAATTGCATGTACTGGGGACAGTAACATTGTGTAATGTAGCTACAGGAGCAAGGAAGGATACATTAACCAGACAATATATTGCACCATGTATCAAACATAATTTAGGCAAGGATGCATAAAGCCCATCACACTACTCTTTTCCCCTGGGGTGGGCCCGGGGTATAACGGCTGGTCTTTTTCAACTATAGATGATCGCTTTACCCCTGTCTGCCAACCCCCACCTCCCCCCCCCCCACTTCTGGCAAATGGATGAGCATTCCCCAGGGAATAGTCACCCCTGCTCTGGAGTAGGGTTAAGCGGTAAATACCCTCCGAGGTGTTCTTGAAACCTGCACCCGGAACCCCATGGAATAGGGACCTAGGCAGGGACAGTGTGAAAGTGCGCCGGGGTAACGTGGAGTAAAGAACTCCCGGGCAACCCTTGGGCTGCATTTACCAGTGATAAGAGATATTGGGTGCGTTCGTTTAGCTTCCCTGGGTCGACCCCGGTGTGTGGATTTTTTATTTCCAGGACGAGCGTGTGCAGATAATTACCCACGTTCTTCCTGGAAAAAAACAACCGCCACACACCGGGGTAGACCCAGGGGAGCTAAACGAACGCACCCATTGTAGAATGTGAAAATTAATGGCAATAAAAAGGTTAAAAGTCTACAGCAGCATTTGATAGTAAGTTTTATGCCCCACAATTTTAATAATGAGAAGCATTACCACGATTACGCTTCTCAGATTGGGTATTCCTGTAGGAACAATTCTCCCTGTCAACAACAATTCAGATGTTAGTTTTATTGCATATTGTAATCTACGAAAAAACAATCAGACGGTATACTTTGCCTTTAACTAGTACAATTCGAGCTGGTTTGTTCAAAGTTTCTTTTTAAAAGGCAACACAGCATTCCATGTCTAATGAGGAAGTTTGCATACGAGTAGGTGAATGGCCTTGAGGAAATAACTGTTGATAAAATACTAGTAGATAGGTTGCTTTTGAAGTACATGTAGGCATGGTCAGTAGGCTAGAGTCATCTAAACCTATTTTTTTATTTTATAAAAGGTCAGTGTGTACCCAGCCTCCAGGAACACGATCCTGTGTTCTTATGCCATTTGATAAAAGCACCATACACGCAAAGTGTTGTTGTAGCAACTGTAAATGTGTTAATTACTTCCTCTAACATCAAAGGACTAGCCATGACCGACATACGTGCGTACGTGATAAGTTTGAGACCTTGACATCAATTACCTACGTTCAGGATTTGCATTTGGTTCCTGTATGTATTGTCTTTTTCAATTTTGGTTTCTTTTGGAGTCGTTTGGTAAACACTCAGTAATTGTATATTCTCACATTGTATATTTTCATTCAATTTGTTAATCAGAGAGCATTTTATTTAAAATTTATTCAATCGTTGCGGTACTCGCTGCTTAAATATAGAAGTCTAGAACTGCCTCTAGCTATCAGGGAATTTGTGTGGTCTAGTTAGTGAGACACTGCTCTTGAAGCAAAGGTTATGCGTTTGAATCCCACCTCAATAATTTGCCTGTAATTTTTTTCACAGAACTTGGGAAAGTACTGACCATTATACAATTAAAAAAAAATCCCAAATTAAAATTTATCCCCGATGAAAGTTTAATATACACTGTATAAGAAAGAAAACATTTAGATATTCCAGATTTCTTTCTTTGTAAATGTAGTAGCCGCTGCCGATAGGATTCAAACTGTAGCCATCAGGCAATCTCATTGGTTGAAAAGTAATACATCTGCTCTCCAATAGCAAAGGCTGTGGGTTCGAATCCCACCCAAGTAATGTACATATGGAAATGTTTTCAGGAATCGGGAAAGTATTGAGTATACATTGCTTTAAGTATGCACACATCGGTGCAGTGCATACGGTTACCAAATGAAATGAGTCAATACTGATTGTTTGTTTAGATGATCTTCCCATCAAGGGAACTCGGCAAACTCCCAAGTGGATAGCATGGAGTTTAGTCTATGAATGTTTGTATGTAAAGCAGAGCAACATGCTTCAATCACCAAGTTGCTTCTTAACATTAGCTTTCAGGCTGCATAAAACAAATTGAGGCTTAGTCTAAATATTTTGCTATGCAAAATTGCTGGACGAAATTGCTCCCTGCAAGTATCGTGTTTGTAGTTTGAAGAAGCAATTTAGGTTTTGGAGACAGAGAAGAGTGTATTCCTCCAGGTTGCTTACAAATCATCAAAACAACCTTAAAGAACCTGGACAGGTTTGGTAAAGTCTCAAAGATTAGTATTTTCACTTTGTGTGCATCCCAACATGCATAAAATAACAAAACTGCGAACATTTTGACTCAACTGGTCATCAAAGTTGCAAGAAAATATTGAAAGAAAAAACACCCTTGTGGCAGGAGTGCTTTTTAATGCACGAGAAAGGCTTCAGGCCTTACGTCTTTCTTAGATTCAAATATTTGAGTGAGAAACTACCTCTTTCTAAAAAACTACAGTACTTCAGAGGGAGTCATTCATCTCACAATATTTTATACTATTAACAGCTCTCTGTTGGTACTCACCAACGCTTTATGCTATTATTTTGAGTAATTACCAAACTTGTCCAATGCCTTTAAAATGTCATATGAACAGTATGCCTAAATGACAGTACATGGATACAACATACTGCCTCAAGATTCCTTCAAACATGGAGCTCCATGCTTCATACAACCACAAGACACTGTCAAGACGCTGTTATTACAACCTATTTAAACCATGCATATAAACTACCTCCGCCTCCAAGCTATCCAATGCATCACATTACATACACAACGCGGCATGCTCAACGCCAAACACACTCTTGTGCACATTTTCTACAGAGGATTTCCCGGAGGCGTTTTGATTTCAATCCTGTTGCCAAACGCTTGGTCACATCAATAGCGTCAATAGAAGAGGTGTACAGTTTCCTTGAGGACTCGGAGGATGTAAAAAATATCCTGTGACACATGGTTCAACAAAACCGTTGGGAATATAAATGATGTCTTAAAGAAAAAGGATGCAATGTGTTGTTTATAAGATTTATAAGAGGAACTTATCGAATCTCAGCCTACGCATTATGTATCCAGGCCAAAGTCTTAGCTAGGATTAGTTGAAAGGGTGTCCTATATTTGCTGGAAAAAAGGTGTCAAAATTAATCACATACAATACACATTCACAGATACAACAGGGTGTCCATAAGACATCAATACATCCCTCTGTCTAACACTATGACCAAGTATGTCTTGTCAATTTAAGGACAACATTTCAAAACTTCAATACAGAAGAAGACAACAATCTACTCCAAGCAAAGAGTCAAACTTTGAAGGATTTAAGATAAACTGAAGTTATTTGAGCAACTTTTAGAATTTTACAGAATACTTCGTCTTGAAAGCTAATGAAGTAGTAGAAATTCTTTAAAGGGAAGCTATGATTTGAGTCGCTACATGTAGATACAAACGATTGACTTACATGAGTAAGCTGTTTTCCAGGTCCCTGACTGCTCCCTTCACTGGCTTTTTCTACCTCCATCCCAGCAACTGATTACTACAAATATCTTAAGTCCTCCTCAAGCTCCTCCCAAAAGGACAGGCTAACCACGTCAAAAGGACAGGTTAACCACGTCAAAAGGACAGGTTAACCACGTCAAAAGGACCACGTCAAGCAAGATTTTGATGAGTACAGAGATCACGTTTAGCAACTCCAAACAAAAACAAGGTCTGAGCTAGAATTGACGATTTCATCAGCTGCCCGTCAAACTGCCAGCATCCAACGAGAAAGTCCTCAAGAAAATGTCTAAACAAACACGCACTTGGCGAATACGACACGCCGGTAAACACTTTTTTGAAAGCTGGTCGGGTAACTTGATCCTAGAGGGAGTTTATTCCACTGTGGAAAAGTTGTACTCTCACCGACACTTATAGTCGCAATCTAAATATATGCATCCCATCTGAAATACACCATGTTGCTATGGTAACATCTTTCCATCAATTCCAATCTATCAAACCTTGGTATTTACAATTGTGGTTTATTCTGCTCAAATACAAGATGATGAAGAAGTCTGCAACTAACAAAATGTACCCAACCACTGAGAAGCATTCATACACAGTCGATGAAAACAAAACACTGGATCAAACATCCTCTTAGAAATGATACGCCACGTGCCGATACGCTAGCCACAAAAACACACTCCCACACACACAAACCTTATGTGCAGTGCATTTTTTTTCTTAATGGGTCACGTTTTGTGCATTTCCTCATCTAGCTTGTTATAACAGTGAGTGGATACATGCACTGGATCTAAACAAGGCATACTGATCAAAGGCTCAGACACAAAACATGCACTGCTACACAAGAGCTTCTAGTATTTCTCATAAATATTTCATAAATTAATAATGGGATGAATTCGTCAGACATTCTAGAAGGCATTGTAAATTCAGGGTTTTTTAATACAATAAAACTACAGCCCTAGGCAAGGTCAATGCTGATAACATCTTTGATGCATATATTTTACAAATGTAGAGCCACCCTATATTTTTGAGCAGTTCCACCTTTTTGAGTGATAGGCAATTAGGAACAGTTTCCCCATGTGCTAAAGTTGATCAAAGGGAATGATATTTTTTTTATCTTGAGAAAATTAAAATAATTTGTTTCACAAGGCAGACAAAGGTATGAATTAAAGAAATTGTCTGAATATTTCTTTCCTGAGAAAAATGAAAGGTTTAAAGCATTACACCATTTTAACAATAGAGTGGTATGAGGTCATGTTTTTTTTTAAATCGGTATGGACGTGGCTGTATGATAAAGAACCCAGCTGAATCCATAGTTCTGGTGTTTCAGATTCAGGCCTGTATTGTATGCTTCGTTTTTGAAGGGGCAAGGGCACCAAGGCATTTTCTCCTTGGAAAAGGGCACTTCATGGGGAAATTGTAAACAAGGCACGAAGGCATGGAGGCAATCGCCTTGGTTGACTCTGTGAAGTATCAGGCCTGCAGATTGGAATGCCATTGACAATGCATCCAGGTTTAGACAGGATTGGGAGTAAGTAGAGCCTGTTAGAACCTAATTTCCTTGGGGGATGTTGTGGCTGAGCGGTTAAGAGCATTGGACTCAAGCTCTGGTGTTTCTGAACAGCAGAGTGTGGGTTTGAGTTCCAGTCGTGACACTTAGTGTCCTTGAGCAATATACTTTTGCCATTATTGCTTTGTCCTTAATCATATATGGAGCTGTCAATATGTTTTCAATAGTGCAAATATTTCAATTAATGATTAATTCCTAAACACGTTCACCAGTTTCTGCAATTGAAAAGAAGAAATATTCATGTAGAGCGAACACTTTGTACAATTCCTTGCACATACATGTAGTTGAAATTTGCTGGTTTGTAGAAATGCGGGTGCCAACCCCATCTCTGGCCGCAGAAGTCATGAATAGACACCAACCCTCAGAAAATTTAGCAATGAAGCATTTCTTAGATTCATATGTTTTGGGGTGAAAACACTTTGAAATACTTTCTAAAAATAGTTTAACTATCAACTGTGGTGATAGTACCAACTGTACCAAGTAGTGTAAGGTTTTTTAAGGTCAATATTTTTTCCAAGAAGTTACCAAGATCTATTGTTTACCTTTAAACAGGATTTTTCTAAGGTTAAACAGAACTGTTTATAAACTTTAACTTGAACACTTGCAATTGCGTACCTTCCATAACACTGTGCAATTGAGGCAGTTGCCTGTTAAATGAGTCTACGATTTAGGAGTACAGCCGTCGATTTCAAAAATACTCTTCCTAACTTAAGACTAATCTTAGGACTTAGGACGAGTCCCAACCCTGCACTGTAGCATGCAGACCTTAAGATTAATCCTAAGTTAAGACGAGTTACTCGTCCTAACTCGAGATAAGACGAGTCCTAACTCTTTGTGAAATCGACGGCAGATCCATTTAATAGGCTAAGTACTGTTTGTAGGGAATTTGTTTATTAAATTAGAATGCTAAAAAACAATGCTACGAGCTAAAGCTTAGCACAGTTTTGCTTTTATCACTGTAGTACCAACAGAACTCCCAGCGAATCAACAACAATTTCATGATCAAGTCCTTTTCAAGAGATTACCATGGCAACTAGAATTCCCGAGGATACCCATGAAATTTAAATTTGGACACGATTTGTTTTATCACCCAGAGAGTTGAGCAAATAATCCGTGCTTTCCTGCAATCTGGGGCAGTGATCTTCAAATTCCACTCAGTCATGATACAAAAAAGAAAGAAGATTTCCTATTAGTGTGGGAAGAAGGGGCATAGAATAGTCTTTTTTCAAGCAGTTTAACCCACAGAGAAGGGCTTGATTACTGTGTTGGGTATCTCAAGAAAGGAACAGAAGGAGCATGGAGTGGTCTTTCTCCAACCAGTTACACTGTAGAAACCCACAGAGAGGGTGTTGATTACTGTGTTGATCAAAGTGTATGCTGCACAGCGCTGGTTAGGGGCCGCACAGACATCGGAGCGTACCACTTTGCAAACTGACCCCATCTTAAGTTGTTTTGCTGCATCCAGCAGCAATACACGTGGTCGACATTGCCGGAAAAATGCAAGAAATAAACCTTTTTTCAAAACATACAAACTCATGACTAGGACATGCATGTACTTGCACGTACATGTACATGTGTTTGATGTTCGATTGAGGCAAAGTCAGCTTCGATTGACATCACAAAAGGGGTAGGCGGATTCACCCCCAAAAAACTTTATCTATTTTTCGTTAAGCAATTTCGTTACAAACATATAAATCATTACAAACAACTACTAAAAATATATTTTTATTGTTCATAAACATAATTATGCTCTAATGTTTGAAAAAAAATATATATTTCCAGGTGACTTTAAACTGTGTCCAAACCCTGCAATGTCACGTGATGTTTCCCTGCAATTTGGAGTCCTGACATTGAAACTAATTTCTTTCTTTGTGTCCCTCACTAATGAACCTGTATGGTAATCATTCACACAATTGGAAGTGCCAAATCGCAAGACAGTTCCCATTTAGTATTTCTAGACTGTCAAAAGTTCCCAAACCTTTGGTTCAAACTACAGTACAATACACATACTTTAACTTGCCTTAAAGGAACACGTGGCCTTGGATCGGTCGAGTTGGTCTTTGAAAAGCGTTTGTTATAATATGCATATGGGTAGAAAGATGCTGTAAAAGTAGAATACAATGATCCACACAAACATGCCTCGAAATTGCACGGTTTTCCTTTTACCTCGTCGACTAACACGGTCGGCCATTTATGGGAGTCAAATTTTTGACTCCCATAAATGGCCGACCGTGTTAGTTCACACAGTAAAAAGAAAACTATGCAATTTCGAGGCAAACTTGTGTGGATCATTGTATTCTACTTTTAAATTATCTTTCTAACCATATGCATTTTATAACAAACAGTTACAAACGCTTTTGTATAGACCAACTCGTCCGATCCAAGGCAACGTGCTCCTTTAATTAGACTGCCTTCATTTTAATGAAGGCCATTTTTCAAAGGAAACGCTTGGTTGCAGCCAATTTGACTACAGTTCCTTGAACAACAATTTGATTGTTAAAACTGCCTGTGACTTTGCATACTGCGCAATGAAGGCAAAGTCAGCTTCGATTGACATCACAAAAGGGGTAGGCGGATTCACCCCCAAAAAACTTTATCTATTTTTCGTTAAGCAATTTCGTTACAAACATATAAATCATTACAAACAACTACTAAAAATATATTTTTATTGTTCATAAACATAATTATGCTCTAATGTTTGAAAAAAAATATATATTTCCAGGTGACTTTAAACTGTGTCCAAACCCTGCAATGTCACGTGATGTTTCCCTGCAATTTGGAGTCCTGACATTGAAACTAATTTCTTTCTTTGTGTCCCTCACTAATGAACCTGTATGGTAATCATTCACACAATTGGAAGTGCCAAATCGCAAGACAGTTCCCATTTAGTATTTCTAGACTGTCAAAAGTTCCCAAACCTTTGGTTCAAACTACAGTACAATACACATACTTTAACTTGCCTTAAAGGAACATGCGGCCTTGGATCGGTCGAGTTGGTCTTTGAAAAGCGTTTGTTATAATATGCATATGGGTAGAAAGATGCTGTAAAAGTAGAATACAATGATCCACACAAACATGCCTCGAAATTGCACGGTTTTCCTTTTACCTCGTCGACTAACACGGTCGGCCATTTATGGGAGTCAAATTTTTGACTCCCATAAATGGCCGACCGTGTTAGTTCACACAGTAAAAAGAAAACTATGCAATTTCGAGGCAAACTTGTGTGGATCATTGTATTCTACTTTTAAATTATCTTTCTAACCATATGCATTTTATAACAAACAGTTACAAACGCTTTTGTATAGACCAACTCGTCCGATCCAAGGCAACGTGCTCCTTTAATTAGACTGCCTTCATTTTAATGAAGGTCATTTTTCAAAGGAAACGCTTGGTTGCAGCCAATTTGACTACAGTTCCTTGAACAACAATTTGATTGTTAAAACTGCCTGTGACTTTGCATACTGCGCATGGAAGGTAAATTTGCTTGTACTGGTAATATGAAGCCTTCAGTATCATTAAATTGCCACACAGATCACCATTGCAAAATACCTTCTACCATAGTCTAGCATCAAGTGTGTCTTTATGTACATGTACTAGATCAGAGCTACACAACAAACTGGGATTGAAAGTTCTTTACTGGCATACAGAATACTTTCATATGTCAGTAAACTTTTGAGATCTAAGCATTTCATCAAAGCAAGGCAGGCAGTGTGCTTTCTGTGAAAATTCTTCAGTCGACCTTTTTCAACCTCAAAAAAGGATGTCAATGTTATTGAATGAGTTCTAAGCCAGTGTTACTCCTAAAACTATTGAAGATGAAACTTGCACAACTTCTCATTTTGACAACTCTTTGTCCATTAATGCAACTTGATGATATCTGTTACAGTAAAATCACAGGTAACTGCCCACCCTTCTGGAAACGTTGGGGAGACAACTGCTACAACATCACGACTCAACGCTTCACCTTCAGTGACGCTAAAGACAAGTGTCAGAGACTTGGAAGTTATTTAGCAGCTCCCGGCTCCGACCAAGAGACAGATTTCCTTGTGGATTTAATTCCTTTCGGAAATCATGAGTTTCCTCAATACGGCATTGCTTGGATCAATTGTATTGATGCTGGAGATTATATTTGGCAGTGCTTTGATGGAGTAAAGAAAGTTGAGTATACCAATTGGGCTGATAATCAACCCCAGCGTAATGATGAATGTTGCGCAATCATGAGGAAGGATTCGACCAATCCGACTGTTGATGGTCAATGGCATGATTTTAACTGCGTTTCACAGCAATTTGCTGCAGTATGTAAGAAACCTGTGCAGTCCCTTCACCTGTAGCTCAGATTAGATTTTGACATTTTGAAAAATCATGTAAAATGGCTTTTGGGACTGGGGAATGGGCTCCTATTATTCTACACACTTCAGAAGTGTACAGCAGCTTACTTGCTTAATTAGAGTGATGTCCTTGAATCATGATGGTTCCCCAAGCCTTTCTGCCCCCCATTGCCGACTTGAAGTATGAATCAATTCAAGTCCCGTGTCCATTTTAAGAATGTCAGTGTAAGTTAGTGCCGGTCTACCAGGTTTCCTCCTCCCATGCTTAGGGGTCCACAGAACAATATTGGACACTGGTTCGTCTTTGCTCCTGTAGCAGTGGCTAGCAAAACACATCCTTGTAAGTCTGACTTTTGTTGATAGCTTGGGTAGGTTCCCATATAGGACTTTGTTAATCATATGTTGGTTCCAGTGGATATTAAGAGCTGTTCTTAATAGCCTTGTATAGCACCCATTTATCTGCTTTCCAGTTTTAGAGTAAGAGTACAGCAGGGTTTGCCCTTAACGTTTTCAGTAAATGGCCAGCAGGACCAGTTAGCTTTTCAATTCACTTGTCAGTCAGCTTTTCACTGGTCCATAACTCATACTAAATATGGATGCTTTTCAATCACTGAACTAGCCAGCCGGACCACTTGGAGTGAATGTTGACTTGTCCTCAGGTGTTTTAACTGGCAAAACTACAGGTTTGGACATAATGTTTCTCCTTTTTGTTAGTGGTTTATATGAAGGGTCGAGGCAACTGCACGTTTGTGTTCTGCTGTAAAGTACTCAGTAGTTCTATAGGCCTAATGTATGCTACAAGTATGTAATGCCTGCTACGTAAAGATTAACATTTGAACTGCCTCTACTTGTAGCTACTGACCAACCTTGGTAGTAGCAGACCTGATGCTTCACGAAGTCAACAAAGGCGATTGCCTCCGTTCTCCATGGTCATTGCCTTGGTGCCCTTGAAATGCTCAAGTAACGTTTACAATTTCCTCATAGGGTGCCATTTACAAAGAAGAAAATGCCTTGGAGCCTTGGAGCCTTCGAAAATGAAGCATACTGGCCAGTAGTAGAATAACAAAGGTCATGGGTTCAATTTCCACCCTAGTAAAATGTGGATTTGTTTTAACAAAATGCCACGAGAAATAAGGAAACAGTTGTTAAAATTCAACTGTGAAGAGTGTACTTTTTAATTGGCAGTAAAAGATAGACTCTTCTCTGCTGCACTAACTACATATTTAAAGTAACTTCAAAATGCTTGAGCTGGTAACTGTCTCTACGTTACACATCTTCACTACAGAAATCAAAACAAAACCAGAAACTCTTCTCCTTTGTATTCAATCTTCGAACACACAACATACATGTACAGTAGTGCTTTGACATTACACATAGATCAATAGGAATTGATTATGGCTTTATCGGCTATTGATCATCAGTGTTTGGCATTAGGTATCATAATAATAATAAATAATATTTATAAAGCGTATTTTACAAAAGTTACAAAGCGCTGTACAGTATAATCTACAAATAAAAAATTATAATAATAACTCAGCTTAGGTAGGCCGATTCAACGATAGGCTGGTTAGTGCAGCACGCCACACCTGCTAGTACTATGTCATAATATTGATGTGTGCGTGATGTATCATAAAGAAAATTGTGTTTACATTGCGCACCTGCACTGTCTACGCTAGTGCCCTCTTTGGCAGAGTGTGTGAAGTTGTCTGCCACGCTACCTGCTAAAACGCTACCTTACTAGTTAATGGATTTTATTGTAAATGTTTGATCGAATGTTACATGTTCAGTATTCTTAGTAAAAACATGTTGTGTTAGTATAAAAAGCTGTGGAACATAGTAAATTGCAGCTCTTGCTCCGATTCCGAAATGGTCGGACCTAGCAGTCGATTGTTGAAAATAAATAGTTGATCCACACAGATTCTGTCCTTGTTTGCTCATTTCTAACTCTCAAGTTGCATCTCCCGCAGACGAACTCCTGACAACACATTCCGTTCTATGACATAACAATAGGGGACTCTTGAGATGCTAGGTGGCAGCAGACTTACCAGATAAAATCCATTGTTCTCGGTAATGTGAGCATGCTCAGAACAACCTAAACAATAGAAGAGTACCTGGTGAGTCTGCTGCCACCTAGTGTCCAAGTTTACCATTAACAATAAAAAAGACTACTTACTAGTGGCGATGCGAATCCTGTGTAAGCTCCTTGCCTGTATCTTGATGGTGACCCAGCACGCCATGGTGATTCAGCTCGACCTGGAGACCCTGCACGCCATGGTGAGTCCGACCGCACTGGGGAGGAGATCTGAGGTACTAGAGGAGACCTCCTAGGTGAGGCATCGCTACCCTCAGGTAACGACATAAACCTCTTGTATGGGCTTGAAGGTTCGAGGTCTGAGAATGATGGCTGGACGACACCACCGACAATCTCTGGACTAAGAATAAAAAATCACACAAAATTATTAGAAAAATAATACTGACACAACAGTTACATTTTACAGGGCCCAATTTCATAAAACCTGTATGTTTAAGTGCCCAATTTCATAAAACCTATAGCAAAACAACTTGCTAAGCACAAAAAAGTATTGCTTAACAGAAACGGTTACTAGTCAAACTTACTTGAGGTTTCATATTGTTGTGACGTGCCCCTTTAATTAATATTTGCTTGTCAAATAAGTTTGCCAAGCAGTATTTTCTGCTTAACAGTTCACGAAATTGGGCCCAGGTTTAATGGCTACTGACTAGCACCCAAAACAAGATATTGCCAGAATAGGGAGACCGCTGCCAACAAACGGCTAGATATAGTTGATATGGTAGAGTGCCATCACATTAAGCTGGACGTGGTCGCACGTAATAAAAGTTTTGCTCTAGTACAATTTTTGATAATTTTCTGCATCCTGCCCACAACTTTTCATTCTTTAATATGACATAAAAGAGTATTTAATTTACCCAAATGAGATATTCCTTCATTTCCCTTGTGTAAAAATGAATGAAATGTTAAAGTGGTTGCAGAAATGGATACATGTTTCTCTCAATTTGTCTTCGGCTTTGCTCAACAATTACCATGTCAACCCAAAATAGTTAAAGTTTAGTCTTAACAAAATTAACAAATTGTTAAATCTTTATTCCATGTCTTTGGTTTGTCTCCTTCATGTCCTTCTTTTGTTTTTGCTAAAAAATGTATTTTTGTACCTGTTACAAATTAGAATGCAATTTTCACATACCTACTTCACTTCAGATATATTGCCGAAAAAACATTACAAATTTACTTTAAAAATATTAGAATTTAAAACTAAACCTATTTTTTATATATAAAATTCCTTTTTTTTTCAACAAAACAGTACGACTACGACTCGAGTATTATTACATGTTTTCAAAAATAGCAAAGATTTGTATCCAGGGCCCCAGGGGAGGGTCCAAATTCATAAAGTGTGGGTAGTTATTGGGAAACAAATTTGTGTGTCCTGCCACCACTTTTTCATTCGTTGACTTGTTGTGAGTCGAGAAATGTTAACATGGTTGATCTATTTTTTAACTCAAAAAAGTCAAAAGGAAAAGAGGAGGACAACAAATATGTTGGGTGCGTTCGTTTAGCTTCCCTGGGTCGACCCTGGTGTGTGGCGTTTTTCTTTTCCCAGGACGAACGTGTGCAGTTAATTACCCACGTTCGTCCTGGAAAAAAACCCCACCACACACCGGGGTCGACCCAGGGAAGCTGAACGAATGCACCCATTATGATTATCTCTTCAAAATTTTGTTTAAAAAAAGTGCACAAGTGGTGGCAGGATATGGAAAGGCAATTAGTAAGCTGGGGTAAGCATGGTAAGCAGAATATTTTCAACTGCAAATATGAATTTGGGCATAGCACAGACTGCTGGACGTCGTTAGCAGTTCAGACGTTTTTGAAAAAATTTAAACACTGGTAAAAATGTTGTCTGCTCACCCACTGCTCGAGCAAAAATCGCAAAACACCTTGATTTCTTCATCGCACACACAAAAGCACGAACTCAGGCTAATACAAAAAATAGCACTTTAAGAATATCTTACAATTGATGAGTCATTTGGTGACTAAAACCACGAAAAGGCACGTTATTAATTGTCAAAATGTAAACATTAAAAATTTACCTGTTTGAGCTGTCCGCCATTTTTGTTTGAATGACCTCCGCGCATATCGCAACCAAAGGTCAATATTAGCATATATTCAACTAGTTAATGAAGTTTTAACTAGTTTTTAAGTAGCTTTGTTTAACCTCATCGTGCTACTTTCGTCTCCAAAAATGTCTCAATTAAATTTAAAGAATACTTTGTTGTGGAAATCAACATTGATTTGTCTTTAGTACCGGGTAAAATGTAGTAAAATGTCGACTATAACCCGGTTTAATTTAGTTAAAGTTTACTTTAACCCAGCTGACCCAGTGACCCAATCTGACAAACACATGCGCACAATGTACACGTTTTGTCCCAACTTGACAATCGTCCAAACTGTAGTTGGTACAGATCCCAACTTGAGTGTTCAAGTTGGTGTGTCCCAACTGGGATTGCCCAATTATTGTTTTTATATTTTTTCAGAGTGAATATTATTCATTTTGAAAAAAAAACCTCAAAACAACAATCATTTTTGAGATAAAGAAAGAACTCTTGTAGACGACATAACAAAACAAACAAATTATTTATCCTTAATATTAAAAATAATAGGACCTTTCTACCTACATGCTTTGAACGCTCAACTTGGGACTAGTCCCAACTATAGTTGGGATGCCCAACTTGAACACTCAAGCTGGGACCAGTCCCAACTACAGTTGGGCCGATTGTCAATTGGGACGAAGTATACATATGGCGCGAATGGGCAAAGACATGACAAACTCTGATCAAAATGGTAATTGTATTTTACGTTTTTATGTTATGTGTGCTTGTAAAATTGTACTTTTAAGCTGCCAAGGGGTTCATAATAAGTAGTGGCATAAATAGGTTTATGGGATTATGAGATCGGGGGACCATGGTCCAATCCTGCAATCAGTGTAGATCGGTTATTTTTGACCGTCACCGTCTGCTGTCACATGGCTGTTGTTGTGTGAGTGATCGTGAGCTTGTGTTTGTGTACCTCACTCCATAGCATGATAGAGCAATGATAGAGCAAGGCAGAGCTTACTCATGTCCCTGTCACTCACTGTTACTGTTCCCAAAAAGGCAATATTCAATTCAAAATACACTGTCAACATCAACACAGGCCCACAGCTTCTCAAAAATTTGCTGAAGTTTTCCAAAACAACAGTAATAATTTAATGATCAAGTCAAGACTCAATCAAAGGAAAATTTACAATAAATAATTTATTTTAAATTATAAAGTTTTTATTTTAAACAAAATAAAAATAAGAATATTCTTTCCGTTTTCCCCCCTTTTTTTATTTTATTATTATTTTTTTTTTATTTATTGATTTTTTTTTTTGGGGGGGGCAGCAAGGGTTCGATTTTTTTTTAAGAAAAAAGAAGGCCATTGATAAATCGATTTGATCAGAATGTGTCAAATTTAACTGACTTGACTTAACCTGATTCAACTTGATTTAACTGTTTTGCAAAGTTATACAAAACAGGCTGTTTGTGTTTGTATTCGCCATCGGATCTGCCGGCGGATAACTTTCCGTATGGCGCCACCACTTTTTCACTCTTTTTTACAAAAAGTGATATCTCATTGAGGTAAATTAGATACTATATTATTTCATATCGAATGAAAAAGTGGTGGGGCCATACGGAAACTTTTCCCTGCCGGCTTTATAGTTTCCTAAAAATGAAAGCCAGTCAGTGACACTTAAAATCAATCGAAACATTATTAACTTACTTTTAAAAATGTATATAATTTATGAAAATGTTTAAACTCAGTAAATGTGCTTCAAGGAAACCCCCTTCTCAAGCGTGTCAAAGCATGAAAAAAAAATAATAACTTTATTTCTACGTTTTCTCTGATTAATTTAACTAAGGATATTCGTAAGTATTTTGGAGCTGTTCCTTCAAGTTCATCCACTAAGTCTAAACCAAGCAGTTCATCCAATAAGAAACGGCCAAATGGAACCGGAGGGAAAAGAAAGAGACGTTTAGATGATGACGAGGAAGATTTCTGTGATGGAGGAAAGAGAGGAAAGACTTCCAGTAAACCGCCGAAGATGAAGAAAACTGCCGTCATTTATGATTCAGGTTTGTGCCTCGTTATTCCATTCAAATATTAAATGATTTATTCCAGACTTGTTGACTGGAAAAATTCATTTGATAACGAGATGTTGCCATGGTTTTAGCCAGGATTTGGTGAAAGGGTTTCCAAACTATTGGAGAAAAAAACTGTGTCTTAATTGTTTTGCGCAATAGATTTAGATGGTAGATAAAACAGGGTGATCAAATATTAAGCAGTTTTGAAATATATGACAATGTTGCAAATGTTCCCTCCTTTGCTTGCTCCCATTTCAATTTTGTTTTAAGTTAGTCTTGACTGGTTTTCAATCTCATACATTTCCTGTATTTATTTTCTTTTTCTTTCCTTTCCACCTGTTATATGGAAACACATGTGGAAATGAATTGTATTGGGTTGAGTAACTCGATTGCAAATGACTTAAACAAGTTTTGTTGAGTAGTTACTGAATGACGATTGTTTTACTAAAACCAATCTTCATAAGAGAGATTGGCTGTTGCGAGCTTGGTGTTGATATCCCCTAGTGGGAGCTTTGCCGAGTTGCCTTGTTAGGCAGATCATCCAAACAAACACAAAAACACAAAAACAAACAAACAAACAAACAAATAAACAAACCATTCATATTAATTTGGTATTAATGTTTTTTATTTTGTTTTGTTTTTTAGAGTCAGATGAGGAGACTTTGCCGAAGAAGAGAAAAGGTAACTCCTGTGCCTAATTTAATAGAGCAGCTTAAAAGCAAAGATAAAAGATAAGCCCAATAAAAATATGCTTACTACAGTAAGATTACCAGTTAGCTAGCATTCCACATGTACAACTTGTTATTTGTAACCTGCTTGTTTTTGTTTAGCAGAAAATTTCTAAGCAATATTTGTGGCTTAGGAAGCTCTATGAATCTGGCCCTGATTGACAATGTTCTGATCCGAGATGCCTCTGAGTTGCCCCAAGGGGGAATAAAGGCCTGCCCTTTCACATTATGATAGCTCCCCCCCAGTCTACCTCAGCATATGGGCATACCCTGGGGAATAAAAATAGCCAACCCAGCTCCGGAGTAGGGGTAAGCGGTAAAACCCTGGGGTATTATTGAAACCTGCATCCGGAACCCTAGTGAATAATTATTGGCATAAAACCTTACTTGGTAAAGAGTAATGGGGAGAGGTTGATGGTATAAAACATTGTGAGAAACAGCACCCTCTGAAGTGCCATAGTTTTTGAGACAGAAGTACTTTTCCATGAATTTGACTTGAGGTCTCGAAATCAACCATCTAAACGCACACAACTTCGTGTGACAAGGGTGTTTTTTCTTTCATTATTATCTCGCAAGTTCGATGACCGATTGAGCTCAAATTTTCACAGGCTTGTTATTTTATGCATATGTTGAGATACGCCAACTGTGAAAGCTACACTTTGGCAATTACCAATAGTGTCCCCGGCCTTAATAAAAGAAAGACTCTGCTCGGGTCGAAACGTCAGGCCATTAATATTTTTTTGCATTTATACCATCGGTCCTTTTGATTGGTAAACAGCTAGTTCTATTTTATCAGTTAATAGTTTGTCAATCTTTTCTCAAGTCCCAGCCTCTAAATCACCCATCAGTGTTTCCACGAAGTCATCATCAACCAAGAAAGTCTTGAGCCCCTCCCCCGTCAAGAAAAAGGTCACAACTGTATCAGACTTTTTTGGCGCCAGTCCCATCCAGAGATCTTCCAAAGTCACTCCTAAGAAACCACGTCTGGGCTCGGAGCAACATGAAGATGTGGACTTCAAACAAACTCTGGAACAGTTGGATCAGGAACATAAAACACCTACCAAGGCAGATATCCTCTTCTCAGATAATAATAATACTAATATGGATTTATAATGTGCACTGCACCAAAAAACGGAATAAGGCGCCTACAAAAAAAGGAAAAAACATCCATAACTGGGCCCATTTTCATGGCTCTGCTAACTGTCGATTTCTACGATTAGGATCACCATTCTCCGCTTAGTGTGCAAGTGTTGAATTTCTGCACCATCTGTGTAAACAATGAGTGCCAAGTATTGTGGTCTACACACATGCACAAGTAAAAACCCTCTGCTAACCTATGAAATATGCTTGACATAAGCTCAGAATCCCCTAATTGACGTAAGCACCGATTCTTTGCTTACGGCAAGCAGATCAATGAAATTAGCTTACCTCACCTTCCTTGTCTGATTTTATTCCTAAAATATTTGTTATGAGTCCTATGTATCTTCTCCACAGGAGCTTAATCTTTGGGGTGTCTATTTTTCATTTCTTTTATATTTTCTCTTAACAGTCTCTGCGGACCGATAGTATTAAATCAACTGATAATTCCTCACCATCTCGAAGAAGCCCAAGAATCTATAAAATGGACGTCAGCCCGGCAATGAAAAAAGGTGAGTCTTAAACGATTTGATTTCTCGGTTAATTTGATTTTCTCAATAATGAAGATGCTCGAGAGCATACTGATTGAAGCGTTGAGTTGTCAACCACCAGGTCTTCTGAGAATCACCACTACTCCAAAAAGTGAATCAGAGATGCTGTTACTGCCAACCTCACCTGAAGTTTAGAAAGAGGTCATTCATTGTTTCATGTTTCCTCAGCTTAGGACATTCAATAGGTTAGTTTGTTTAAAAGTCATGAACATGAGCCCATTTCACACGAGATCTCAAAACGATGTTCGTTCGCTACAGTAAAATTCTCATGGAGACATTCATCTTTGGAGTCAGGACGCTGATAAGTCGCATTCAAAAAACACATATGGCATGCCGAGAAAGCAATTGGTGGTTACTTAACGTAATGACATTACACAAAACGGGACACTGACAGAGCATCACCGAACTGACAACCGTGTGATCTCGCATAAACGAGCGATGCGGGGACGATGTGTGTGACCGTGTGAATGTTTGTCATGATTGTATGCAACCTTTGGGACAGACAACTGGCGCCAAAAACAAGGGTTGTTAGTTTTTGGCTTTTGTGTGAAAGGGGCTATAGACCTTTATCAGGGTGTGGCCATCTTGATTTTTCTCCAATTCAAATGAATGTAACCAAACCTAGGCTGGAAGAAGGAATAGTCTGGTTTCTTTTCGTACAATTAATTTTAACATTGATCTTTGTAATGGGATACCGGGAACATGACCAAAATGGTGGCAGCATGATAAAAGTTTTTAGTGAACTCTCATACCCACGTTTTGAACTCTGAGATTAACGCAGACTCTCTTCCATTGTTGAAGGTAAAGGTTTGGCGAGTAAAGTTGCAGAGAAAGTACGAGCTAATTCCACAATCCTAGTAGAAAATACTCCAGAAAGAGGTCAAGGTGAAAGGTCAAGTTCCAGGTCAAAGGTCACTGTGGTGGAAGAAACACCTGTAAGTGTAAGACAAACATCAAAACATCGCAAATCATCTGTAAGTAAAGTTTTAATGCACAATTATAGATATATGTACCTTGAGACATAATAATAATAATAATAATAATGCAATAATAATAGTTACTTCTTATATAGTGCATCAATTCCTACCTTCAGCTCCACTGAGTTTCTGCATGTCTATGTTTTTTCCTTGTAACCCTTAACCTAGAGTGGCTTGTAGCCATGTTTTGGGCGACTTGCATAAAAAACATTTTAAAAAAACAATAAAAAAAATATCCATCACTCAGTGATGCTCAAGGCCCTCAAATATACATTTTTTTTCCTGCAAGGTATGGGACTACATTTGAATAATGAGAGAACCACACTCTGAGGATCAGAAAGACCAGAGTTTGAAAACGGTGCTCTTTACCGCTAGGCCATGCCACTCCACAATCATCACATGTTTACAAAAGAGCCGCAGAGCCTAGACATCCTTCAGGCACGTTTTATACACATCAAAACTAATGAAAGGAGGCATTCAATCTTTGAGTTTATAGAGATTACATTGTCTGATTTGATAAACATTTGGTATGAAGAAAAGGAGCACATATCAAGCTTAGTCAGCTGTTTATTTCATAACTCTTGTTGAATGTATAAATAAAAGTGTAGTATCTTGCCTGCCAGAAAGTCTCTGGAAAGTAGAAGGTGACTCTTTTTGTAAACAAAATCATATGGTCTATAACTTCAACACATCCTAAAAGTCTGCTTGAAGTAGAGGTGAATAGTATATATATTTTTTTGCAGACCCACTTTCAGCAAACTTTAATATTATTTTTGAATTTCTTCCAGGATGCAACACCTACAAAGGAGAAAGCCACGCCTACAAAAGCCACGCCTACAAAAGCCACGCCTACAATAGCCACTGCTATAAAGGTCACACCTTCAAAAGAAATGCCTTTAAAAGCTTCACAAATTGAAGCAGCAGTATCTGCAAAAACACCAACTAAAGCTACACCAACAAAGGCCACGGCTACAAAAGGAGTTCGTACAAATGCCACGCCTACAGATGCCAGGTCTTCAAGGGCCACACCTACTAAGACACCAAGTGTGACGGGCAGCAAAGTCGAGACACCTGAACAAGACTCAGCATCAAAGAAGAAAGGAGGCGGGGCAAATTACAGGAGATATTTAAGCCGTGATGGACCAAGATCACTTGGTGCTAAGGAAATGCCTGAGGTACATGTAATTAGGAATATTACCATGCTGTTGCCATCTTGGTCATGTTCCCTGCATCAAATAACAGCAAATGATGCTAATATTCATTGCACAAAAAGGAACCAGACTATTTCTCCTTGCGGCCTCAGTTTGGTTACATTGATCTGAATGACAGAAAATCAAAATGGTCGCACCATGATAAAAGTGTATTAGGTTTGCACTTGATCAATTTGATGAAAGATGAATGCATGGTGAAGTTTCCATGGGATGGACCATTCATACGCACAGAACAAAACCTCCATAGTGGATGCCAGAAAACATTAATGTACATTGTTTTCCTGCAGTTTACTTGACGTGAAGGTTAAATTTAACGAAAAATGAATGTTTTGCATTCGTGCAATGGAGAGAATATTAATTTCCATTCATTGAAAAAGATTAAACATTCAATTAAATTTGGCTTGGCCTTGTTGTATTGCAAAATTCAATCTTTCAATGAATGAAAATATTCTCACCATTGCGGTCCGTTGTTTTGACTGTCACAGGGCGAGGATAGCTGCTTAGCAGGATTGACATTCGTTATCACTGGAGTTCTGGACTATGTAGAGAAAGATGAAGCCAAAGAAGGGATAGAACGAATGGGAGGTAAAGTTACCACAACAGTGTCAAAGAAAACGTCTTATCTCATTACTGGACGCGATCCTGGACCTGCAAAGATACAAAAGGTTTGTTGGCCGGTCTGTCTGTCTATTTGGGTATTAATAATAGAGGCATCTTATATAGCGCTTATATCGTCACTCAGTGACGCTCTAGGTGCTTCAACATTCGGTGTTTTCCTGTAAAGGTATAATGTGAGGCTACAATTGAAGTATGATACCTACTCCTTTAACATAGCATACAATGGTTTACAATGTGCTGTATTGCAGTATGCTGCCAATCATACGGGGCAAACCCCTTCTCTATTCGCAAAGTGCACTGGGTTATTTTACGTGCATTTCATCACACAAGCCTTTACGTCCGACGGCTTTACGTCCGATCCGAAGGACGAAGCAATGGTGAAGTGTCTTGCTTAAAGGCAGTGGACACTATTGGTAATTGTCAAAGACTAGCCTTTGCAGTTGGTGTATCTCAACATAAGCATAAAATAACAAACCTGTGAACATTTTAGCTCAATCGGTCATCGAACTTGCGGGATAATAATGAAAGAAAAAAACACCCTTGTCACACGAAGTTGTGTGCGTTTAGATGGTTGATTTCGAGACCTCAAGTTCTAAATCTGAGGTCTCGAAATCAAATTCGTGGAAAATTACATCTTTCTCTAAAACTATGGCACTTCAGAGGGAGCCGTTTCTCACAATGTTTTATACCATCGACCTCTCCCCATTACTCGTCACCAAGTAAGGTTTTATGCCATTAATTTTGTTTTAGTAATTACCACTGCCTTTATGGACACAACTGACAACCAGGATCTGAACCCACACTCTGCTGATCAGAAACACGAGAGCTTGAGTCCAGTGTTCTTTTTCCCTCCTCCACAGGGTATACCTGAAGTCCATTATTGAATCCTCCAACAAACAGTTCCTGTGCACCATCTTGCCTATCTCAACATTCATGACCTTTGACCTGTACCAATGATAAGTTTATTTGTGTTGTATACAGGCTGAATCACACGGCACTAAGATTCTCACAGAAGATGAACTTTTTGATTTCATACGATCAAGACCAGGAAAGAAATCATCAACAATCAAGGTATATTTCCAACTTGACAGTTTTCCTGTTTTTTTACGTGATAGTTGTTTTTCATGAATGCTTTTTCGTTCCCTGCTTATAGGTCTATGTTCAATGATATGTTAGAATGTGTTATTAATATTTTTATTAAAGGGAAAGCATACATTTTTCGTAATCACTTTAAAAAATAATTGCAATAAAAACTTTGGTTACAAGCTTGGAGCAAGTTTCGTTAGCACAAAATATTTTGAGAAACATTTCACCTCAAAGGAATCTAGTCGTGTAAAAATCTCTTTTGTGAGTAGTAGTGGCTCTGAGAAAACCGCAAACCTTACCAGGCCTGTATGCTTCGTTTTTGGAGAGGCAAAGACACCAAGACATTTTCTCCTTGGACAATGGCTTGCTAGGAGGAAATTGTAGTTTCTACTGGAGCATTTCAAGGGCACCAAGGCAATACCAGGGAGTTAATCGCCCTATCGTAGTGTTTTCCAATGCCTTATCTTACAAATACTATTATCATTGTTCAACTAGAAGGAAGAAACTGCTCCAAAAGAGATGCCTCGAGCAGTAAAGCCACCTTCTCCAGTGCCAACCCAGTCTCCCAAACCATCAACATCGCACCAGCTACCCAGTACATCATCCCAACCTAAGAAGCAACCTACTCAAGCAGCTGACCAATCAGGAGAGAGCTTACTGTGGGTCGACAAATATAAACCACATACTATGAAGCAGTTGATTGGCCAGCAAGGAGATCGGAGTTGTGCAAATAAACTCTTGAAGTGGCTTAAACGCTGGCATGACAACAACGCTGGACCCAACAAAGAGAGAGGTAGTAGTCTATGAATTTGAGTATTTCTTCTTTATGTTGGGTTGGTTGTCATATAGCTTTCGAGAAAGACTCTGCTAGGGTCGAAACGTCAGGCATTTAACTATTTTGTACATTTATTTGTGGCGTGACATGGCCAAGCGATTTATAGCACTGAAATCAAGCTCTTGTGTTTCTGATCAGCAGAGTGTGGGTTCGAGTCCAAATCGTGACACACATGTTTTTTTTTTAAGTAAGACACTTGACCATGATGCTTTGTCCCGTAGATACCTTGTATTTTGGTACTGCATGTAAAAGAACCCAGTGCATTTGATTTTTTGGCATCTCGTGTGCAATTTGGCCTTTTAGTTTGGGGAAGGGGTCCACTACTGTTTCATGTTTTAGTGTTTGTTTGTTTGTTTGTTTGTTTGTTTGTTTGTTTGTTTGTTTGTTTGTTTGTATGTATGTTTTTTATATAAATTTTAATGATTTTTCTTACATTAATGTTATTGTTTTTTGTGGTTTGTGGTATAACTTGTGCAATTTTACATTTTAATATTTTATATGTTGCTGTACAATAGGATTTAAATTTAGCGTATTTTTATATACTTGACGAATAAACCATTCAATTCAATTCAATTCAATCTGTCGTAAAGAGAAGGGGTTTTCCTAGCTCCACTTACCTTACAAGACAAAGCACTAAGCGCTATATGAGACCCTGGTTTTATTATTAATATTATTACGACAAACTCATTACCTCTCTGTTTCAGCTCGATTCAATAAAGACGATGGTTTCTGCTTTAAGGCTGCCTTGCTTTCTGGACCTCCTGGTATTGGTAAAACAACAACAGCTGAGTTAGTATGCAAGGTAAGAAATCAATCATTCAAAAGGGCCAATACGTGCAGTGACAAGTGACAAGTAACAAAAGGGCCAGGGGTCAATTTCACAAAGAGTTAGGACTAGTCCTAACTTAGGACTAGTCCTAAGAGATATAAAAAATGTACAGCTAGTTCTAAGTTAGGACTAGTAACTCATCCTAACTCGAGATAAGACTAGTCCTAACTCTTTGTGAAATCCACCCCAGTAGATCTTGGACTGTGCAAGTCTTGCTTGTATTCGATCATTAGGACTTATTACAGGCACTGGACACTATTGGTAAATATACTCAAAATATATTAGTATACCAAATTACTTGGAACTCCCTCTGATGTAATGTAGTTTTTGAGAAAGACGTAATTTCTCACTAAAATATTTGAATCTGAGAAAGACTTCAGGCCTGAAGACCTTCTCAGGCATCTGAGAGCACACAAATTTGTGTTTTTCTTTCACTGTTTTCTTGCAACTTCGATGTCCAAAGTGGTCCCAAATTGTTTGAATAGAAGTGATATTTGCACGGTCTGTCTCTGATCACAATTCCCCGCTTACTGTGAAAGCACCGAATTTCTTCACTACACTAGCTGTGTAAGCGAAGAATGGCTTGTAATGTGGAGTACACACAGCAGAATTCCCTGCTAGCCTGCTAGAAGTACACTTGTTTAAGTGCCGATTCTTTGCTTACTAAAGCAGAGCCATGAAATTGGGCCCAGATCCATTTAGAATGATTTGTTATTTTTTCTTATTTACAGGAGTTGGGTTATGAGACATTAGAACTCAACGCCAGCTCGTCACGAAGTAAGAAAACACTAGATGTCATCATGAAGGAGTTCTTACACACTGACTCCATCCAAGGCTACTTAAAGGTCAAAGGTGATACGAGCAAAGGGTCAGAGGTTAAAGTTCATCGTCAGTGCCTTTTGATGGACGAGGTCGATGGGATGTCTGGGAATGAGGACCGGGGCGGAGTTCAGGTAAAAATGTTTCTCTATTGATCATTTTGGTTTTAATTATGGCGTGGCGTACCCGAGCAGTCAAGTGCACCTGACTCAAGCTCTGTTGTTTCTGTTCAGCAAAGTGTGGGTTCGAGTCCTGGTCTTGACACTTGTGTCCTTAAGCAAGACACTTAACCATGATTGCTTAGTCTGTCGGGTGGGATGTAAAGCCATTGGTCACATGTGTTGTGTAATGTACATAAATTAACCCAGTTACACTTATCGCTAAGAAAAGGGGTTTGACCCAGTATTTGCTCTTGGAGTTAAATGTACCTTAATCAGTCCAACAGCATGAAGCATTTCAACGTCATACTCAGTTATATTGTCTCTCTGACTTGATGGGCATCTGTATGTTTTGCGGTGTAGGCGTTCTGCAAGTAAAAATGAAGAATACTTTTATAGTATCAAGTTATTGGTGTAATTTCAGCGAAAATAGTTACACATCTTTACAACATTATCAGCTTTCTTTACCTAGTGAGGTTTGCTGTAAAGTCTCTTTGGAGTAGCATTGCCTCTGAACTGAAAAGAACCTTTTCTCAAAAAGCTACATTGGCTCCCGGTGAAAGAGCGCATTCAATTCAAAATATTGGTGCATGTGTATAAATGCTTAGATGGACTTGCACCAGCATATCTTTCATCTTGTTTTTCTTTTCACATTCAAACTAGGGCTGGGCTTCGCCCAGCATCAGACAAAACCCGTCTTGCTGAAAATAAACCGAGCAGCAAATCTCTTCAATCTGCTGCATCTAAATCATTTTCCTTAGCCGCTCCAGGACTGTGGAACCATCTTCCCATCACAACACGCACCCCAATTTCACTGCCTATTTTCAAGAAAGCACTTAAAAAACATCTTTTTCCTTAGTGTCTGTTTATTGCTTTATTGTTCATTTGTTGTATTATCTGCATTGCTATTGTTCGTTTAAAGCGCTGTGGTCTAAATGAAATGGCGCTATATAAAAACCCATTGCATTGTATTGTATATTGTATATTAACGACTTAGCGTTTCGATCAGTATGCTCTGGTCTGCTTCAGAAGAATGCTGGAGTCTGTTGCTGTTTTCTTTAGATGTTCATCTAGTATTATCGTGTTGTATAATAACATTTCTGTTTGTATTTTTACTTTGATAGGAGTTTATCCAGATGATCAAGAAATCTCACATCCCTGTGATCTGTATGTGCAATGATCGTAATCATCCTAAGATTAGATCATTAGCGAATCATTGCTTTGATCTTCGATTCTATCGACCTCAGGTCAAACAGATTAAGGTAAACAAAAAAATCAATCAATCAATCAGACTTTTATTTGATAATGTATTCTATTGTTTTTCTAACAATTTGTAGATGAAGATATTATATGATTTGGGGTCGAACAAAAAACAAATTTAGTTAAAGCTAAGTATTATTATTATTATTAAACACACAATGCATATTGAGTGATTGCAAGTGCGTTTGAATGCTAATAATGTTGGAAGGGCTTTGAGAAGCCCTCGGGTGTGAAAAGTGCTTTATAAAAACTGGTTATTATTATTATTTTTATTATTTCAGGGTGCGATGTTATCCATTGCATTCAAGGAAGGTGTAACCATCCCACCGTTAGCCATGGAGCATATCATCACAGCATCAAATCAAGATATCAGACAGGTTTGTAGAAATGACACTCTTAGTCTCAGTCCCTCATCAAAAGGCGCTGGAGTGCGCTGTTGTATACACATATGTGCATTGGCTTGTCATGGCCAAGCGGTCTAGTTCACCGAACCCAAGTTCTGGTGTTGTCAGCAGCAGAGTGTGGGTTCGAATCCCAGTCATGACACTCAGTCCCTCATCAAAAGGCGCTGGAATGCGCTGTTGTATACACATGTGCATTGGCTTGTCATGGCTGAGCGGTCTAGTTCACCGAAACCAAAGCTCTGGTGTTGTCAGCAGCAGAGTGTGGGTTCGAATCCCAGTCATGACACTCAGTCCCTCATCAAAAGGCGCTGGAATGCGCTGTTGTATACACATGTGCATTGGCTTGTCATGGCTGAGCGGTCTAGTTCACCGAAACCAAAGCTCTGGTGTTGTCAGCAGCAGAGTGTGGGTTCGAATCCCGGTCATGACACTTGTGCCCTTAAGCAAGGCACTTAACCATATTTGCCCATAAAAAGTTGGGAAGGTCGTGCATTCTGCTCTACCAGCCAGGCCTTCTAGCGTGCATCATAAAATGAAACAATATTGAACATTCCCTCAGTCATTTCTTCCTAATTAGGAAAAATTTCACTACCAATAATAATGTAGCTCTATTGTTTGAAACCATTGTTAGTAGTTATTGTCATTCTTAGCCTTGTACTAAAAATAGGGATTAATCGTCAAATTATATCTACTGTTGTTTTAGCAATTTGTTGACATCATATATGGACTTGGCCCAATTTCATAAAGCCTGTAAGCACAAAAACTTGCTTAGCACTCATACACCACACAGTTACTATTGCTTCGACTTGTACCTCGGGCTATCTCTTGCTTAGCCAAGAAATTTGCTAAACAGAATTTTCCGCTGAACAGCTTCATGAAACTTGGCCCTGGTATTTGAGTAGCTTTTGGTCAACGAACCACAGTTAAGAGAAAACGCTGTTTGCACAATCATGATGATGAACTTCTCAAGTCAGTACAGTTTGACTATTTATCTCTTTTATGATTTTGTTTTATTTCTGGCATGGATTGTACTTTTAGGTTCTTCATAATATGAGTATGTGGAGTGCAGGAATGAAGAAACTCAGCCAAGACCAGGTGGATTCTGATGCTCAGAAGGCCAAGAAAGATCTCAAACTGGTTAGTATCAGTTTATTATCACAACTTAGTTTGTAGAACTGGTTACTTCAAGTTAAAACCATAACTTGTAAATGGTAAGGGCGAGACTAAACCAAATTGATAAAATTGGTTAGTTCAATGTTAAATCAATTTGATTAAACTGGTTAAACTAACTAATAAACCATTATTTAAAAAATGCCCTAGACACTGTAGGCAATCCTATTGGTTAAAAGGTTGTCACATGACCATATTTATCTGGTATTGAATGGCTAATAAAGACATAGCTAGAGCTGTTCAAGACTAGTAGCACATTCAGCGTGTATAGCTACATGCAACTTGACACCCAGGCTTACGCAGGCGCTAATAACGCACAAGGCAAAAAATTACATGCGGCATGGGACTTTAAAGGCAGTGGACACTATTGGTAATTACTCAAAATAGTTATTAGCATAAAACCTTACTTAGTGACGAGTAATGGAGTAAGGTTGATGGTATAAATTGTGAGAAACGGCTCCCTCTGAAGTGACATACATTAGTTTTTGAGAAAGAAGTAATTTTCCACGAATTTGATTTCGAGACCTCAGATTTAGAATTTGAGGTCTCGAAGTCAACTATCTAAATGCACACAACTTCGTGGTACAAGGGTGTTTTTTTCTTTCATTGTTATCTCGCAACTTCAATGACCAATTGAGCCCAAATTTTCACAGGTTTGTTATTGTATGAATATGTTGAGATACACCAAGTGAGAAGACTGGTCTTTGACAATTACCAATAGTGTCCACTGTCTTTAAGCCATAGGTTCTGTGGATTAGGATTGGTAGTGCACATAAAAGAACACAGAACACTTTTTATGGAAGAGTAGGGGTTAACCCCTGTGTTTCTGGTTCACATAGCAAGTACCCTTGTTAACAGGTTTAATTGACAGTGATTAATGGAACGTTACAGAATTGGTAAGAAACAAAACCGTGAAGAACACAGATTTACATCAAACTTACACGGTCTAATGATGATGATAGTTGAAATATTTCTGTCTGAAATTTCATAGTTGATGAGAAATAAGTAATCTAATTTCGCATTTGGAGTTTATCGCTCAGTGAGCATTTTATTCATTTTTTTCTTCCATCGATGTCATGCAAAATGTGTTAGCGGTTTTAAACTATTTTCTCGTGACCCAGGTGGCCGATCGATCTCAAACTTCTACAGGTTTGTCAGTTTAAGTATATGGCAGATTACATAGAGTGCTTACACTGCCATCAACTGTTTTGTTAGCAAAACCAATTCTGTAATGTTCCTTTAACTTCACTTATAAGCAGCCTTAGTTTCATAACCAGAAAAGATAAGTTGGTTTTAATGTGAATTGTTGACAGGGTCCATGGGATGTATTGCGTCAAGTATTTGCTTGCGGTGAGGAAGCGGAGAAGATGTCTCTGATCGATAAGATGGGATTATTCTTCCACGATTATTCCATTGCGCCTCTCTTTGTCCAAGAAAACTACTTGTCTGTCCGACCCAAGAAAGCCAAGTAAGTATCAAGGCCCAATTTCATAAAAATGTTATTATACAGAAAATTCTGCGTGGCAGATTTCTTGGCTAAGCAAGAAATGGCCGGGGTACTTAGCACAGCAATTTTATTTGTTCAAGGGAATTCTTTGAGCTGAGTTTGAAAGATTATCTCTGGCTGTGTTGAGGGCAGCATTTAAACACACATGCAAATTTAAAAAAACAAGCGTAGGTAACAATAGAAGTTTACCTGGAAAGTTTGCTGTCGCCAGATGTCTTTTATAGCCTTTTTTCAAATAAAACATTCATTCATCCCTTGAATGCAGTCCTGATTGGATCACCACAGCTCTCTTTCTTCACTTGTGCATTTGAGGGTGCCAATGTGTCCGCTCGGCCTGTAATGTTTATTCCTGCAAAATATAGTAATAACAAGTTTTTATAGCACAATAACTGTCTTAGCAATGCGCTTGACATTAGTGCCCTGGTCAATGGACCATTAACATTTCTTTAATCTTTCGTGGCTCTCTGGGGAGTATACAGCCTGCCAACCATAGCGCTCAAAAGGTTTTTCTTACACAATATCAACCTCTACCTTCGCAGTCACCCATTTATACCCCTGGGTGAAGAAAAGCAGTTATAGTAAAGGAGCTTGCTTAAGAACACAAGTGTCATAACAGGGACCTGAACCCACACTCTGATGACTGAACCATCAGAACTTGAATTCTGTGCTCTTAACCACTCGAGCATAATACTATTTTGGTAAATGACGACCACCTAATAATAATAGTAATAATGAACAGCATTTATAAGGGTCATATTGAATCACAGATTCCTTAAAGGATTTGGGTACTTTTTCAAAATGTCCAAAGATTTACATTAAACTTACAGGGTTTGAAGATAATGATAGTGGAAATCTTCCCTTCAAATATTACTTACTGAGAGGTGCTGTAGTTTTTGAGAATTGAGTAAAACAATGTCATGAAAATACATTTGTAAATGATTAAAATAATTTTCGTCTCATGAGATGAAAATTATTTTCATGACATTGTTTACTCATTTCCCAAAAACTACAGCACCTCAGCACGTAATATTTTCAGAGAAGCTTTCTACTATCATTATCTTCAGAATGTGTAAGTTTGGTGTAAATCTGTGGACATTGTGTTTTTTGTCCTACAAAAGTTACAAGGACCCTTTAATGTGCCTAACAATAGAAACAAAGAGCTAAAAACCTGACCAACTAAAACTATAGGAATAATACTCAGTATGAGTAATTATATTTTGCTAATTACAGAGGAGATCTCAAGAAGCATCTTGATCTGATAAGCAAAGCTGCAGACAGTTTGTGTCAAGGGGATCTTGTGGATAGAGCAATCCGTACTACCCAACGATGGAGTCTGTTACCAACACAGGTTTGTCACACAAGCAAAAGTTGTTTGTGCTTAGCAAGTTTGTGTACTTAGAGACTCTATGAAACTAGGCCCTGGGCAAACCTGTTAGTGACAATTGCATTGGGTTCTTTTTCTGTGCAGTACACAACACAAAAGCACCACTTAATGCTTCACAAGGTGCTGTGGCACAATATGCAGCCAAAACCAGGAACTCCGGGGCGAACCCCTTCTGTTACACACCACACGGGACCAACAGCTTTACGTCACATCCGAAGGTGTTGATATAATATTGTAACATGACAGAGTTTGTTTTGAAGGAACGAAACAGTTGCTGGCAGTGTAAGCACTTCATGTAATCAATCATTCCCGTAAACTGACAAACCTGTAGAAGTTTGAAATCGATCGGCCGTCTGGGTCATAAGAAAATAGTGACAAACCGATTACCTTTTGCATAACATTGATGCAAAAAAAATAAATGCATTCTGAGCGATAACTCCAGTAGTTTTATTTCTCATCGAATATGACGTTTCAAACGAAAATATTTTAAGTGATGTTTTTTACTATCATCAAAAGACAGTGTAAGTTTGATGTAAATAAGTGATCTTGGACAAGTTTTTGTCTTAACAATTCCATAATGTTCCTTTATTTTCTCGCCCATCCAGGCGATCTTTGCCAGCGTAGTTCCTGGTGAGACTATGAAAGGCTACTTGAAGGAGATGATTACATTCCCAAGCTGGTTGGGAAAGAATTCAACAAGAAACAAGAACCAAAGATTACTGCAAGAAATCCAGCAACATATGAGACTGTCGTAAGTGTATATCAATTGTGACAGGGTAAAATCCAATGTTAGTAATTCATGATAGTATACTCCTATACATGCTCTAACAAGCAAACTAGTAAGAAAGACATCAGGAATGGTAAACCACCTTAAACCGATAAATGTTAGCTTCTACAAAGCGTTCTTTACAAAGGGACAGTCTCGTCACTAAAGCAAGGTGGCATCATTATCTCAGGGCCAATTTCATGAAGTTAAAGTTGTTAAGCAGAAAATACTGCTAAGCAATTTTAAATGCTAAGCAATTTTCTCTGCTAAGCAAACATTGAGTTGGGCACTAGTCACAACAATGTAAACTTTTTTTGCTGGTAACACATTTCTGTTAAGCAATACTATTCTGTGCTTAGCAAGTTTGGTGCTTACTGGCTTTATGAAATTGAGCCCAAGTAAGTTTTATTTGTATAGAAACTTACCTGGTAAGTCTGCTGCCACCTAGTGTTCAAAATGTCTTGGGTAGTTTGGTGTTACTTTCTCTGCCACATTTCAAATAAATTTCTAACCTCAAGTATTATTATGTGTTACAGTGCAGCAGCCAGCATCAAAGATGTCAACTTTGACTACATCCCACGCTTACGGGATTTTCTAACGCAACCTCTGTTGACCCGGGAATCCGAAGGCGTGTCAGAGGTCGTTGAGTTGCTCAATAGCTACGATCTTACAAGAGAGGATTTTGATACTGTGCTGGAAGTGAGTCAGTTTGAAGGAAGGACGAAACCAATGGCAGCTGTACCACCAAAGGTAAAAATAAATGTGGCTTCTTATACAGCGCTTATAACCGTCTCTCATTAAACATTCTGTATTTTCCTGCAAAGTATTATGGAGCTGGAAGTATGAGACAGATTCCTTTACGATAGCACCATTCTATGGTTTACAAGGTGCTGTGTGGATGAAAAAACTTTTAAAGGACCATGACAAAGTTGTTTTTGGCCAACAAAACAGTTGCAGGCAGTGTAAGCCGCCATATCGGAAACTGACAAACCTGTAGAAGTTTGAGATCGGTCGGCCATCTTGGTCATGAGAAAATAGTGAGAAGTGATTACACATGTTGCATGGCATCGATGCAAACCAAAAATGAATAAAACACTCACTGAGCGAAAAACTCCGAACGGGAAAAGAATTTGCTTTTTTAATTTTTCATCAAATATGAAATTTCAGACAGAAATATTTCGTGGTAAGTTTTCTACTATCATCATCATTAGACGGTGTAAGTTTTATTTAAATCTGTTTTCTTACCAAGTCTGTAATGCTCCTTTAATCAAAGTATGGTTCTTGCCTTCGTACCTACCCCAGGTCAAAGCGGCTTTCACAAGAGCATTCAACAAAGAAGGACACATGATGCCTTATGCATTTGGTGATGTCGGCAAGAAACGTAAAGGTGCTGTTGCTATGGAGGATGGGGATGGCTACGGTGATGAGGAGGGGGCGGAGCCTGCTGTGGGGGAGGAAGAGGATAGTGATGATGACATCAGTAAGAATGCTATGATCAAGGTAACGTCATTTGTAATATGATGAGTGTTTAACATGGTCCCAATTTCATAGAGCTGCATTTAAGCACAGAATAATGCTTAGCTAAAAGCAGAAATTAGTAGGTTACCAGTCATAAATTGTACCTGGTAACCTTATTCTGGTAAGCGTTATTTTGTTATGCTTAGCTGCTTTTTGTGCTTTAGCAGCTCTATGAAAATAAGCCCAGATATTGAATTAGCATCGAGATAAATATTGATTACTTTTAACCATGCACCAAAATTATTTGTAAATTTTGTTCAATCCTAAATGTGTTTGTGTTTCTTTGACAGGTTAAGAAAACCAAAGGTGAATCAACCAGTACAACCAGTGGGGTCAAAGGTAAAGGTTCAAAGGGCAAAGCAGCAGCCAAAGGACGAGGGACTGCTAAGGGAAAATCAAAAGCCAAATAGTTGAAGTCAATCTAGAAACAAGACTCTGTCGGGCTTAAGAAGGAGGAAGTTTTGATAGCAAAACTGGGAAGCTGCTCCAGTGATGATGTTTTTAAACATTTGGTGCGTTCATTTAGCTTCCCTGGGTCGACCCCGGTCTGCCCCGGTACTTTCGAATAGCTTGGACATCATTTCAGGGGCTCACCCGGGTCAGCCCCCAGTGCCTTGCTTGTTGAGTGGGTCACTTGGGGGTGACCTGATGTGCATGACAACATCGCGAGAGCCTAGAGGGCGAGTGTGATCGTTCGATTAGCTCTTGTCAGGGGCTCACCCGAGTGAGCACCGCAGGGTCGACCCAGGGTAGCTAATAGAACGCACCCATTATATACCATGTCACTTACGACATCCCTAGGGCCCAATTTCATAGAGCTGCTATACTGCCAATTGTATGCTTACTGTGTGAATTCCATTTCATAGCGCTGCTAAGCGTAAGCACATGAAAAGACATGCTAATCTTCCCTACCGTATGAAAATGAATGACTTGTAAATACAAATCCATGGTGAATGTGCAAAATGGCCACCTAATTTTCTTGCTAACGTAATATGTTACACCTTAGCAAATTTTGTCTATTACAGTAAGCATGCAAATACGCTTAGCTTTAAGCAGCCCTATGAAATTGGGCCCAACTTCATAGAGCTACTTTAGCACAAAAAAGCGTCTTCTCCAGAAGACGATCAGAGCATACTGATCGAAACGTCGAGTTAATCCAACGGTTCTTTTCAGAACCACCCCAACTCATTTAGAGATTGTTATTACATGGTGTTACCACAAACTCTTCTATATCTTATCTCCACCATGCAAAGTTTCAAATCATACAAAAAAAGCGGCTTAGCACCAAATAATTCACTTATTAGAATACAGTTACCAGTCAAATGATCATTTCACATACAATTTTTGACTGGTATCCTGCTCATTTCTGCTTAGCAGAATTCTTTTAACAGTTCTTTCTGCTTAATTAGTTCTATGAAGTTGGGCCTTGTGCAAAGCTTGGACTTACGGCGCCTTCAAGGTCTCAAAGCTCAAGAGGAAGAAACAAATCTATACATGTTTTGGGCAATCATGGAAATAACAGAATACAATCAAAGCACTATTATAACAATTGCCAACAAACAAACCAATTTTGAAATTAGACATGCATACAATTATTAAGGTTGGGCTATCATTTGATTGTTCTTAACGTGATGCTAATGTATGTATACGCGTATTTATATAAGGGATACAATAAAAGTCACATGTGAAAGTTTCAGTGTGTACCTTTTGAACAGCAAAATCTGTTCCAGTATTTTCAGTTTAGTGCGGTGACAGTGGGTACCAATCCCATTTCTCGCTGATGCATTGAGGGCAGCATGCAAATGGACACCATAGACATTTCAGAAAATCGCCTGCAGGCAATCTTTGGCCCTTTTTGAAATGACGATGTCGGCTTTGTATTCGGCTCAGGCTTGTGCCATTGATTTGACAATTGCGCATGCTTTGGGTATGCGCTCATGGCTTCAGACGGGAGAATGGATCCTCAAGCCGAATCCAAAGCCGAAGCTGTGGTTTCGAAAAAGGGCCTCTGACGATTCAACGTATTCAAGTCATCGTATTCAAGTCATCGTATTTTTGTTGGTTTCTAATCACTTCAGACAGAATAATTTTGAAGGATGATTACTACAGTTACCAAGTACCCGCTTTCGGATAAAAATTGCACAATTTCCTTTTTGGGGTTACTACCAAATGACCCTACCTTCATTCTCAAGGCTTTGCTTTTTCTGCTCCTCCATTTATTTTACTTTCTTTATTTCCATACTTAATCATTTACAAATCTTGAACAGAAATATTATCTTTTATATTTTTGTAGAGGTCCGACATTTTTACATTGAAATAAATGTAAGTTGAAAGGAATTGTATGGCTCTTTGGTCTTTTTCTGGTTAACCCTAGGGAGCCTATAGTGTCCTTAAAGACACTGGACACTATTGGTAATTGTCAAAGACCAGTCTTCTCACTTGGTGTATCTCAACATATTATGCATAAAATAACAAACCTGTGAAAACTTGAGCTCAATGCGTCATCGAAGTTGCGAGATAATAGTGAAAGAAAAAACACCCTTGTCGCACGAAGTTGTGTGCTTTCAGATGCTTGATTTCGAGATCTCAAGTTCTAAATCTTAGGTTTCAAAATCAAATTCGTGGGAAATTACTTCTTTCTCGAAAACTACTCCACTTCAGAGGGAGCCGTTTCTCACAATGTGGCAACGGACTATATTTTGAATTGAACATGCATTTTTGTTACTTGCACCCCAAGGCCCTTCCACCCACTAAGTATAACAAAATATATTTTTTGATAGTGAGCAGATGTCAAATATTTACCTGAACTGAATCTTAATAACAATAGAGAAAGCGTAGAGGTATGACAACAGAGGGCGCTATTTATGTTACATGGATATATCACTTTTGGGCTGAGCGGGCGTTTTGTTTTTAAATTTGTTTTGTTAACACAGACCTGTACTTTTAAATAAAACCTTAAAAAGGGGGAGGCCCCCGTCATGGAAGACCATAAAAAAACTTTTAAAACAAATAAAACCATCGGCTCTAGGCACAGGTCTTTGTTATTTTGTATCCAAGGCAATTAAAATGGGTGTTCTAGAAGTAAAAAATTCAAATTAAGTTGAAAAATATCCACAAATGTTTTTCTTAGAACCGATGTTTGGAGAGACATGTTCCAACACACTGAGTCTGTTCCAACAACATGCAAAAAAGTTCGAAAAATATTCAGGCAGCCAAAAATAATACCTAAAACAAAATTGAGATGAAGTATTGGACAATAAACATTGAATGGTTTCAGTTCCAAATTTGCCTGTCCTGAGTTGCAGAAAATAACCAACACAGTCCTGGAATTTCATCTTTAGGAAGGCTAGACCATTTTCATTTAGCAAGAGCACTTCCACTGGAAAATCACATGGGAAAACTTCTAAAGGGGCACCAAGGCCAAAACCAGGGCCCAATTTCATAGAGCTGCTAAGCACACAAATTTGCTTAGCATGAAACTTCTTCCTTGATAAAAACAGGATTACCAACCAAATTTCTACGTGATTTTCAGGATAAGCAAACAACAGCTGAATACCAGTAGCAATCAATATGTAACAAATGGAAATTTGGTTGGTAATCCTGTTTTTATCAAGGAAGAAATTTCATGCTAAGCAAATTTTTGTGCTTAGCAGCTCTATGAAAATGGGCCCAGGGCAACAAAGGCCAAGGCCTCTGTGGCCTGCTACCGTGGCGGTATGGACCCCTGATTATCTTCATTAGAATCCACACTGGTGTGTCTATGGTGTACCGACCATAACGCCGGCATGAACTTGGGCTTCATCGTCTCAAGGAACTGCTGACGCCATCTTTTCTCAAACTTCTCAATTCCGTTTTGTTCTTTCATCACCAAGTTCACAACCTTCTCCCCATGTGAGCCTTGAAACTCCTCATTCTCACATTTCACATCAAGGGTGAGCGTTTCATCAATTATATCAACACTCACTTCTTCAACATTCCAAAACTCAGACAATATTCTCTTCAATTCGTCGACCCGTTGCTCGGGAAGTTTTCCAACCTTGATGTTACGCTTGAGTGCCTTTGCAGCAGAGCGAGCTTTCAGTCTCTGTGGATCCTCACGATAACGAGCATTAGTTGAGTTTGTGATCGGTGCATTGTACTCCACAGTGAGTTGGCTACGTATGATCCGATCGTAGCTTGAGCTTAGTTGATGACAAGCAAGGCAGAGTAACACAACATCATGGGATGTGTGTTTCTTGTTCACCTCAGGAAAGTGTCTGAAACATAAAACATTGCATGAATAAAATGTTAGTTACAAATTTGGACTAAATTGGCCATCAAAGTTTCAAGAGAATTGCGAAAGGAAAAAACCATGGTTGCACAAATGTATTTGCTCTCAGATGCCTAGTAACGGTTTCAGGCCTAAAGTCTTTTTAATATTTGAGTGATAAATTACCTCCTTCTCAAAAACTATTTTATTTCATCACAGGGAGCCGTTGCTCACAATGTTTTATACTATCAACAGCTCTCCATTGCTCATTTCCAAATAATTTTTATGCTAATATTTTTTTTGAGTAATAACCAATAGTGTCCAGTGCCTTACAGTCACTTACCTTCGATATTCATGAGGGACGATATTCTTCCTGATGTAGGAGTCTTCACTTCCACACACGACGCACATATTAGCTTTATCCTGTAGATAGTAAGCACGATCTAACCCAGGCATTCCTGACGGCTCAAACTTTAATCTTACTGTAAATGGTTCTTCACATTCCAACTCTCCAATACCCTTCTTAATATACCATTCAGCTTTCTGTTTGTGACACGTACATAGAAGCTCACCACTAGGGGCGATTAATCGGCAATTGTGATACATCTGAGTTTGGCGGGGTTTATAAGCATTGCTTGTTTTAGTTGTTGTCTTGATCGGTTCAGTCAATACATTGGTGTTGGTTTTCCGTTCCGTTGCTTTGGTTTTATATTTGACATCTAAAAGTCCTTGGCACATTGAGGCGACTTGACTCCAGAGATTGTCATCGGCTCGGTCGGGGAGAGCGCCAAACTTTCCTTGCAGAATCGAAAGGAAGATGTCTACAGCTACCAAGACGTCTTGCGCTCCGTATCGAATCTGATGAGTAGACATCACGTCAGCTTCCCAGTCGCCGCAGCGAACACCCTCTGATTTATCCAACGTCTTGTTGAGAAAAATATCCGCGAGGTTCTTGAGGCTACCAGTGAACTTTGACCTGAGGTCACGGGGCATGTGCCGTGAGGCAACATATCTGAGGTCAAGACAGCCTCTTGTTGGGAGGTGATGATCTGTAAGAAGATGGTTTGCATCGTCAAGAACGGCGACGCCCACTTTCAAAATACTGTAAGAAAAAATGATCAACAATCAAAACGAGAATCCTTTCTCCTTTGGAGGGAGTGGCTTTGAGTATTCATGTAGGCCTAATAATTGCTGTTTGTTTAAAGGCACTGGACACTATTGGTAAAAGCATAAAAAATTACTTGGTAATGAGCAATGGAGAGCTGTTGATAGTACACAACATTATGAGAAATGACTCACTCTGAAGTAACGTAGTTTTTGAGAAAGAAGGAATTTCTCACTAAAACATTTGAGTCTGAGAAAGACTTCAGACCTGAAGCACACAAATTTGTGCAGCAAGTGTGTGTGGTCATCTTGATTTTACTCCATTCCAACTCATTGTAACCAAACTGAGACTGGTTCCATGCGCAATGAATGTTAGCATTCATTACCTTTATTGGAAACAGGGAACATGACCAAGATGGTGACAGCGTGATAAAGGTCAATTTTCTTTCATTCTCTTCTTTTGAACAACTTCGATTGAGCCCAAATTTTTCACAGATTTGTTAATTTATGCACATGTTGGGAGAATACTGGTCTTTGACAATTACCAAATATATCCAGTGCCTTTAAATGTTTTATTTCAGACCATGTTTGGCACATCTTTGAGCAACCAACCTTCTATTTGCAAGTAGATCTCTTAAGCTTTGTGGAAGACTCCTGTGGTCTAATTTACAGAGACGTATCAGAACAGAATACCCACTGATTGTTGCTAGTTGTAGCAAGGCAATGGGGCGACGTTTACCAGATCTCTCACTGCACCATTCACAATCTAAACCAATCACCTATACAAACAAAGGCAAAATCACACGCATGTTTTGTATTATTCAACAGAATTGTCCTTCTTTGGATTAGAGCCCCCCCCCCCCCATATGCATCTTGCAAGTTGCAATCAAGGAGAGGTACAAAAATAGAGGGGATATTTATTTTCTGGCAACTTTCTGCTGAATCGGGGAGAGTCAGCAGGTCTGCACGATATTTGGACCAATTTTGTTTATTACACAACAGCTGGTTATTACAATAATAGTTGGTATCTAAAATGTGTTGCCATAGCGATGGTCACAGTTAGAACTTTATTTTTGGGTAAGCAGTGACCCTCTAATCTTGTGTATTTTTAAAGTTTTTTTTTCAGATGAAGCAGACTCAGTCTTAATCTACTAGGTACTCATAGAACATGGGAGACGATAGTGAAACGAACCTCAATGTTCTAGGAGTACTTGCTGGGGTAGAATGTTCTTTTGAAAACTTTTCTTGCTATAATTCTACTACTGTACAGTAGATTTTTTGAAGAACTCCAAAGACTTCTCAATTTTGAAAAGCACTGTTCTGCTTTTAAACTATGGAAGGAAGAAAATCAGCCGGTGATCAAGGGGACTTCTTATACTGTTAACTTCACTATTGCTGGCTGAGTGAGTTCTTGAACATTCAGTCTTTGACTCATACCTTAAAACTTGATGTGTCTTCAATAATTCTCGTCATCGCTGTTTCTAAGACATCAATGGTTTCCACGACAACTGCATCTTTGGAATAATCCATTCTTGATCTTCTTTTTGGGGGTTTGAGCAACTTATAGATCAGGAAGCTGACTAAGGCTGTCCCGACTAGAGACGCTGCAGCCAGGGGAAGATGTAGATGTCTCAATGACATTACAATGGAGCTCTTGGGGGTCAAAGGTTGCCTGGAAAAAAAAGTATAATTAAAGGGTCATCACCTTGACCAAGCAGGCATGTAGCTGTACTATGGAAATATGATTATGAACCCAGTTATAATAATAATCTTAGCATTTTTGTAGCGTTCTTACACAAAAAAGAGGTACCACAACGCTTTAATTACAATACAAATTACAAGCAATCAAAAAGAAATTAAAAAAATTAACAGTTAGGCCTATACTCTACACCACAACAGTGCAAGCCTCACTCCTTAAAGTTAAATCTGAATACGTAATGTAAATGTACACAAACACTATCTGATGTAGGCTTAAAGTTGTTACTGAACTAAGTAAGCCTTTAGTTATGTGCTACCACTTAAATAGACTTTTAGTTATGTGCTACCACTTAAATAGACTATAGGCCCAGTGTAGCTAACTTCACTAAGTTACTAAGTAAACCTGTGGACGTAGTGGTAATGCGGTAGGCCTATCATCAGATCACTGCAAAAATGTTTTTATTTAGGCATGACACTTCACAGTTAACCATAACAAACAAGTTCCTTGGCCAAATTTATTACAAAATAGTCTGAAAATGATGAGCCTCACTAACTTAATAATTTACATTCCAAAGACACAGCAAACTTTAAAACCAACTGTTTCTGCTTAGCAATTCTACCATTCTGTGCTTAGCAAGTTTGGTTGTCATGCTTATCATTATATCATGGAGGAAGGAATTCCTTCCTCCATGCTTGATGCTTATATCAAATAGTACAGTACAACAACACAACAGTACAACAGGCTTTAATTTTTCAATGAATAATTGGGCCCTGATTCTAAGGAACGTTCCTCCATTACTACAAACAAAATACACATTTTAATCTGGCCCTTTTTATAGTCATATATATATGAGGGTCTGTTTCTGGGGCAGAAATAATATGTCAAAACACTCATTCTTACCTACCTATTTACGAGTAGATACTTTTTACCGGATTCAGCATACAATTTACTGTGATGTTTTGGAAGGACCTGGCAATTATCGCACGATAGAGGGCGCTATGCAATCAATTAACGGTGACCAACAAGTGCGACAGTGTGTATGTTAGACCAATGATACGGCTATATTCCTATGCCCATTGCTTGGTGCACGCTTCGTGAACGCCCGTGCACAAAGCAATGGAATGAATATTGCCAATATCCCGGGTTCACAGCACGTAAATTGTAACGGTCCGTCTTCAGATTGTACCCATTACTTTGTGCACAGTGTGCGGGCCTTGGTGAACCCGTGATATGGAAATATTCCTGATCCCATTGCTTGTGCACAATGTGCGGGCCTTGGTCACTTTGTGAACCCGTGATATGACAATATTCCTGATCCCATTGCTTGTGCACAGTGCGGGCAATAGTGAACCCGTGGTATGGCAATATTCCTATGCCCAACGCTTTGTGCACAGGATACGGGCCATGGTGAACCCGTGATATGACAATATTCCTGTACCCTACGCTTGTACACAGTTTATGAGAAGGCAGACCGTTACATTTACTGGCCGTGGACCCATGATATGGCAATATTCCTTTACCCATTACTTTGTGCACAGATTACGGGCAGTGGTGCTTTATGCATGGAGGCGAGCAAAATTTAACTAGAGGTTGTACTGAACACGAGGTTGATAATTTGACAGTCGGGCTCCTTGATATAATGAACATGTAAAGGTATTTACATCAGTCACGTCTAGGAGCCAGGCAAATAGTGAGCGAGCAGTTTTCACCGAAGTTTTGACGCTAAATAAATTTCCCCACAAATATTGTAAGTTTTAAGGCTTTTTCTAACCATTCACGATTATATTTCACTAGATTATAACCATATTTGTTTGTTAAGTGGTTTAATGTTACCATCATACTATGTATTTATTTTCTAGTTATCTTGTAAAAGATAGGATTGTGTTGTGGGTTTTGTGCATTGAAAATGGTGATGGATTGCCAAAGTCGTTTATTTCCGACAGGTTGCTCTGATCTTTTGTTTCAAAATCAGTTTGAGTTTGTTCTTTTTGTAGGTTTTATTGTTTAATGTTTTGATTTGTGTATGACTATTGAGTAAGAAACTATATCACGTAGAAGTAGAAGTATATATACTAGAGCAATTAGAATTCAATAACCCAGGCCAGAGTCTTGAATTCAACAATCCATATTAAAATAAGACCATCCAAAGCGGATGATAGCCTACTACTAGGCAGTTTCATCAAGTTGATTTTACGTGTACCAAAACACACACACACACAGCCCCGAAAAAAAAGAACGAAATATATTAAATCATAACTCACATTTTGTACAACTCACAACTATGAGACTTGACAGCAGGCAGGAGCATTCTCTCCCCGTGCTTACATTTTAAAAATATTCGAAATCGGATGAATAGTTTCGGAGATATTGTAAAAAAAAGAGAGCAACGACAAAAAAACAGAAGCTTGGCCTGGCGTGCAGCGCCCATTCGTTTGTGCATGACGTCAACTTTGAACCCCGTGGACAACAGATTTCGGAAATCTTCGGAAAGCGCCGAAGAAGCCCGAAGACGGTTTTTTGCGATGCGGGAGCACATGTTTACACAAAATGAGATAACGATTACATCATCGTGTAGCCGATAAAATTCCGCACATCGTACAGCTAGTCGCATAGCTTTTACCATAAAAACCTATTTTTGTCGGCGTTTTCCATTTTTTGAATCAAGATTTCTTCCAGAGACAATCATCAAAATTGAATGCGACTTTGTCAGTGCTAATTCCCATACTTTTAAGTTTAACTTGTGAAAATTTGGTGTAATTTGATTATGTTTTCTTCTCCCGCAGAAAGGTTTTGTTAGACCATTTCATGCAAAGTTGTCCTAAATACGCACGATTGTACATGTACGCGTACTCGTACATCTTCGTGTTTCCGTGATGTGCCACCACAAGAGGGCGTGTGTTACAATAAGTTTGATAGGCCGGGGCTCTAATAATAGAAAGCTGGAAAGCTGCCCGATCTTGTTTCTTTGATAATTTCTACGTTCTGAATTGATAATAACAGACTGCTCATCTTGAGTCAAAAGAAACTAGTATTGTTATATACTTTTAAAGGCCTATACTAATTGAAACGAAAGTTGAACAAAAAAATTGATTGTATAATTATAGCCATTGGTTTTTAGACATTGTCTTTGTAAATATAACAAAAATAATCGATGTATACCAATGCCTTCATCCTCAAGTTTTTTAAAGATTGTTCTAAATTTTTACTGTGTTAATGCTACAATTTTAAATCAAAGGATCAACTGATCTTAAATTAAAGGAAACACCAGTCATAAACTCTTTAATTTTATTCCATTCTGGTTAATTTAATAATGCTATTTGTTGACATAATTAATAAAGAATATTCACACAAACACCTGCAAAACTTAACACATATTTAATTTTTATAGTTAACAATTTCCCCCACGATGCCGCTCCTCAGTTTGATTCACAAAATATCACTTTTTGCCGTTCATAAAAAATCATACTAGCGCCTCAAAGCACAGTTTGTAAGAGATAGAGGGCGCTCGCCTAGTGTGCGCCCTCTATTGCCATAGGCTGTGCACTAAACTTGGCCGTGGCCGATATGAAGAAAAACATAAGAATTGAACTTGAACACGGGTACGTTTTTTTCACGATCCACGCTCATTAAAAACGGTATATCTCTGCAACCAAACATCCGATTTCAAAATTTTAAATTGATTTTTACTTCTAAGAATACACCTTAACAGACCACATCTTGTCAGAGAAAAAATCACCTGCATTAAATTTGACTGAAACTGCCTACTACTACTACTACACTACCTACACGTTAAATAATAATATGCTTGTTCAGGTTGTTCCGTTATTTTGTTCACGCAATTATTTTTAAACAAAATATTGTTCACGCAATTATTTTGAACAAGGTATGGTGTTACCGCAAACTCCTCTATAAATACTTTTTAGTTTTACTTAAATTTAATAATACTAGTCTTTGCATAATGGAATGATGTCGACTGTAGTCATAGTAGTGTACATATTATTTTTTTCTTCCTTTTCTTCCCTTTTTAAGTTATTTGATTTTGAACTTTACTTTTTTTAATTTTTTTTTTATTGAATTTGAAGGAGTATTTAAATTTTGCCCAGTAACTGGGGCGCTGTACTCCTTTTTCGGACAAATTCAGTTTTTCTTTTTAATTTGTCATTATCGGTTGCACTTCTAAAGTTTCAGCACAACCTTTAATTATAATGACAAATTAAAAAAAAGGAGTACAGCGCCCCAGTCACTGGGTCTAAAATGTAATATTAATTACTGTTATGAACCGTAATTAATATAACATTTAATATATTGGTCTCAATTTAAATTAAGGAATCAACCAACTTGTGTAACGTAACATAGATAGGCCTATAGTATAGGCCACGTCTTAACCAGGGAAAACAGACCTTTAAAATTACTGCAAGCCAAGTACTGTAGACTAGAAGTAGAAGTGTAACATCTTACACTGATGATACTAGCAGTACCATCAAATTGGACAAAAGTCAGTCATAACATTGAACTAGTCATTAGTCGTTGTGGCGTGCCAAGGTCGAGCAGTTTTAAGACTAAGAGTAACAGACTTGAGCTCTGCTGTTTCTAATCAGCAGAGTGTGAGTTTGAGTCCGCAGAGTCTCGGTCATGGCACTTTTGACGTTGAGCAAGATGCTGTCCTATAGTTTGCTTTGTCCTTTGGACTGGACATTAAGCCAGGAATTATGCATACATAAATGAGGATAACGCTAGCACACGTCAACTTAGAGAATGTAGAAAACTTACCATTGAATAGTGAGTTAAATCTGGTGTTTCTGGTTCCTGGCAAGACAGGTTTTCTCAGGTTTTTTTTTTGTGCTGCAGTGATTAGCTTTTTTATGAGGCATCCTTGGTTCATAACCTGAAATATATAATAAAATAAACTGACTTTATTGTTTTTTTATATCCTCAGCATTCTAGAATGGATCGCCTGTTGAGATTAGGAAATGGAATGCCAGGGTTGGGGCAGGCTGGTGGAGCTAGTGATGCACCAGTGGTTGACACAGCGGAACAAGTTTACATCTCATCATTGGCATTATTGAAGGTAAAACTAAAATGCATCAACATCAAAACAGCAGCTTAAAGGCTGAGTCACACTGCAACAATAACGATAACGACACAAAGAGAACGCATTCTATTGGTTGAATTGCTCCACGCAGAATACACCCGCGCTTATTCAACCAATCGAGGGGGTGCATTTTAAACGTTCTCATATTTGTTCTCATTATCGAGGCCTTTGTGAGTGGGCCTTTACAAAGAAAGGTTTGCGGTAACACTATGTGAATATCTCTCTTTGAGTAGTGTTGGTTTTGAAAAGAACAATTGTTGAATGACTCAACGTTTCGATCAGTTTGCTCTGTTCGACTTCAGGAGCAAGATCATCTTTCTCTTGAAGATGATCAGAGCATACTGATTGAAACCAGCGGTTCTTAAATCTTTGTTAAATCTTCCCCAGGACCTGTAAAATGCAGTAAGCTAGGGGTCCAAGTTGTTAACAGTTTTGAACATTGCTGATTTTTCTTACAGATGCTGAAACATGGTCGAGCTGGTGTTCCGATGGAAGTGATGGGTTTAATGTTAGGAGAGTTTGTAGACGACTACACGGTCCGAGTTATTGATGTATTTGCAATGCCACAATCAGGAACGGTAAGATTACAACTAGAAACATCTTCCTTACTAGAAAAAGTCCTTATTTCATCTTCCTAATAATAAATTGATGATTCAGATGAGCGAAAGAACTGCAGTCTGTAATCACTTGTTGTTTACAAATGTATACAGGCCTAATGATCAGGGCCCTCAGCGTATTGTGACTAACTTTGCCATTCTTATTCCAGGGGGTGAGCGTAGAGGCTGTTGATCCAGTATTCCAGGCCAAAATGTTGGATATGTTGAGACAAACAGGGAGGTATGTACACTACAACTATACACAATGTTAAATGTTCATAGAAGTTAAGACTATTATTTGGTTATGGCAAAGGTCCTGGGTTTGAATGACACCCCAGTTATATGTGGATTTGTTCAAGGTACTTTGGAAAGTAATGAGGATGCATAGCTTTACGGATATCAGTGTATGGGCAAAACCAAATCTAAAATGAAACTTATTTTTTACGCAATCTGAGAGTGATGTGTTTGTAAAATCTGTCAAGCCGGATTTCGCCATGGTGGAATACTGAAAGTTTTAGAGCCCCAGGGAGAACAGTTCTTTGATAACTGATGGGGCTACCCTGGTTAAACAAGACAAATAAATAAATTGCAAGACTTGTCTTTACTCAACAGACCAGAGATGGTAGTGGGATGGTACCATTCCCATCCTGGGTTCGGCTGCTGGTTGTCGGGCGTCGACATCAACACCCAACAGAGCTTTGAGGCCCTCTCAGACCGAGCCGTTGCCGTGGTCGTTGACCCCATCCAGAGCGTCAAAGGCAAAGTTGTTATCGACGCTTTCCGTCTGATCAACCCTAACATGATGGTGCTTGGTCAGGAGCCTAGACAGACGACGTCTAATCTTGGTCATCTTCAGAAGCCATCGATTCAGGCTCTTATACATGGATTAAATCGGCATTATTATTCCATTGCCATCAACTACAGAAAGAATGAACTTGAACAAAAGGTAAAGGTTAACTTGTACAACAATACAGAGTCAAGTCTTGACTTTCTTTATTAAGGGGCACTTGTTTGAGGAAAATTTTAGTTTGAATTGGAACTTTGCAAAGGACACCACAGCAATTGCGAGAAGTCCCCTCGATCCAGTGAACGTAGTAGTACGGGCCGATTTTTTTTTACCTTTCGCCCAGGTGAAAGAGCGGAACAGTTCTTATCAGAACTGAGAACTCTCCTTAATTACCAATGTCTTTACTAAGGTAGTGGAATATAAAGCAAGACAAGTTCTCAGAAGAAAATAATCTACCCAGCAAGTAGATATACACATGGTGTTAGTGAAAACCAAATGTACACAGAAGTGTCTTCTCAGACTATCCTTGTTGTAGCACTCCTGTTGCCTCGGGGTTCTTGATAGTTTACTGTTGTTGTTGTTGTTGTTGTTGTTGTTGTTTACTGTTGTAAATCTACTCGGCAGTAGTAGAAAATAAAGCAAGACAAGTTCTCAGAAGAACATAATCTACCCAGCAAGTAGATACACACATGATGTGACCGCAAACCAAATATACGCAGAAATGTCTTATTAGACTATCCTCATTGTTGTTGTTGTTTACTATTGTTGATGTTTGTTTGCTTGGTATAGATGTTATTGAATCTACACAAGAAGAGCTGGATGGATGGTCTGATGTTGCGAGACTACAATGAACATTGTAAGCTGAACGAGACGACAGTCAAAGAGATGCTGGATCTTGCTAAGTCTTATAATAAGGTAGGTCAACAACTAAATACACCCCTCTCCCAGAACAGCCTTGCCAAAGCATTTTATGCAAGTCTTAAACAAATGCTGGCAAGTAATACTAACAATTTTTTTTATAGCACATTTTACAGTAACGTATCGATGCGCTTTACATTGGCGCCTGATTACTCGGCCAATGACAATCCTGTAATCTAGCGGCTTGCACTTTACTGATTTGGGCCGTCAACGCAAATCAGCTGTCACCAGGGGCACTACTCCTGGGGCTGAAATAAGGTTAGCCCCCTTCACAGTCCGTAAGGAGGCAGGGCAGAGGGATCATCCACTAAGAGCATGGCTGGTAGAGCAGAATGCAATACCTTCCCAACTGTACAAAGAAATTATGGGAACAAGTGTCATGACCTAGATTTGAACCCACACTCTGCTGCCGACAACACCAGAGCTTGGGCCACCGCTCAGCCAAGATAGCAACAATGGTCCTGAATTAGTCCTAATGCACTATAACACAACAACAAAAAACAAAGCCTAGTTTTTTATTTGTTGGTTCCAAGTTTGTAGCCTTTGATACAGACCATTTCTACGGTTTGAAAAGTGAGATCAATCTCACATTTCAAATTCATACCGGTTGGATCGTTAAGAAGTTCAATACAGCTGTTTACTTTTTTCATCATACAAACTTCTCATATTTGCAAAGATTCATTCTGGATTGTATTATTCTTTTCGTGTTTAGGCTGTTGAAGAGGAAGACACCATGACTAAAGAGCAGTTAGTGGTGAAGAACGTCGGCAAACTCGACCCTAAGAGACATTTAGAGGAGCATGTGGAGGTATTGATGACGGCTAATATTGTACAGTGTGTCGGTGCTATGATGGATACAGTGGTCTTTAAATAACTCATATTGGATCGAGTCGCTCAAAGGCCCTTTTCAAATCCCCTGCTTTGGATTCGGCTTCAGACTCCGTCCTTTGGTCTGAAGCCCTTAGCACATATGCAAAGCGCGCACAATAAAAACAACGGCCGGGCCAAGTTAGCCTGAGCCGAATCTTGAGCCGAAGCTGGGGTTTTGAAAAGGGTGATAGTGCTGTAAATAAACATTGCATTCGTGCATCAGTACGAATAATGTGCTAAAAGAAGAAATATGGAAGCTGTACACCAAAAGCCTTTTTCACACTTCTCTATTTCCTGGGGGCAACCTTTCACACTATGATCTCTACTTCTGTCTGCCCCGGCAAATGGGAATGATGCGGGAATAGCTACCCCTTCTATGGAGTATGTTTTATTTATTATTGATATCCAACAGCGGTTAGCTGGTATTTACAGCGGTTTAACCCTTGGATGTGCAACCTGAACCTCGTGGAATAGGAATGCAGTGTGGAAGTGCGCCATGGTTACTTTTGGAGGAAAGAGTCCTGGGGCCTCCCCGAGGCTGTATTCCACGGAGAAAGAGATACAGTGTGAAAAGGGCTTTAGGCAACCAGCCATCAATTTCACCAAACTCTTCCTAACTTAGGATTAATCTTTAGGCTTAGGACGAGTTAAGTTCCCTATTTGAAGATGTTGGACGAATTGAACCCATCCCAAGTTAGGACAGGTTACTCGTCCTGACTCAAGTTAGGATTAATCCTAGCGTTTCGTGAAATCGGCTGCTGGACTTGGTACAATAATGCAAACTAAGCATACAGCAGGGTTTAGTTTTACATTTATTCCATGGCTTCATAAAGTTGAAAGCAAATCTGCGTACTTTCTTGGATAAATATGGAAATCTCAAAACAGTTTATTGAACATTCCTTATTCACTTCTGATCAACACAGAGGACATGGGTGTTGAGACAGTTTAACTTTGGAATAACATCAACTTGCCAAAAGGCTAATAAGGAAGCAAGTGTCAAGTCTTTACCTAAAAACAGTTGCTTGGTTGGATTTTACAAAGATAGTCCTAACTTTGGACTACATGTAGTCATCGGGGTCCTAGGGTAGGGGTTATTGAAAACAAAGGCTTGTCCTAAGTTAGGACGAGCAACTCGTCCTAACTAACTTGTCCTAACTCAAGATAAGACTAGTTTTAACTCTTTATGTTTCTCAAACCAATAGTCACTGTCAATGAAAATTGTTTTTCATTGGAGATTAGACACAAAATCCCCTAAGGTAAGAATACATCAATTTGTATACTAACAAGATTTTATAAACGTATTTAAAAATGTAAAGTTTGACGTTGTTTTGGGGCCTTTTTTTCCCAATTTGTTTTTTGAACAAATTGCCCCAACCCTTACACGGAAAGTGGATTTTGTGTGAAGTTATGGGAGAAAATATCCCAGTAACAGAACAAACAATCTGAAAAGTTGCAGCTGTTCTGAAGGAAACAGTTGTTATTGTTATGTAAAACAATAAACAATGCATCTGTTCACATTATGATGGAAAAGAAACGTAAAAAGGTTTTCACAAAGTTTCTCTGACTCAGCTTAGGAAGTTTTGTCTTGAATATTAATTAATGAACTGGATGTAGTAACGAGTGGGTTACCATTAAATCCTGTAAAATAAATCATTTGTGAACTTGTAATAATTTGTTTCTGATCTGTCTGTTCGTTTGTTCTTCCTACAGTTTTCCTGTAACTGGAAGGGTATAGACCATGTGAACTTTGTTTACAAAAACTATATATGACCTTGCACATTCTTTGGCTAGTCTGGCAGGCAAGATTAGGCTGTGTGCCTGCAGGAAGTCCGGGCTTGATGGCTCTTTTGTAAACATGTGATGTCACAGGTCACATCGTCTATATGGTTGGTTATTACTGAAGCCCACAGCAATGTTTGATAGTATGAAGCATTTTTTAGAAACATTTCACTTCGAAGTTATGCAAAAAAAATAAACAAATTATTAAAAAAAAATTGAATGTGAGAATTGTCACCGCATAATGCTTCTCAGATTGTGTATTCCTATAGGGATAGATTTTTGTCAGTCTCAAAATCGCAACCACCTTTTGAAATGAAATGTTTAGATGTTAGTTTTATTGAACAATCTACTTCGCAGTAATGTGTTTTTATGGCCCACAATTTGAATCTGAGATCAGTCTTGCATAATGCTTCATAGATTGTGTAGAGTTGCCTTTAATGCACATGCTGTATAGAATTTGTGCACAGTAACACACTGAGAAGCTTAAAAGCCCCACCAAGATTGGTCAAATTTATCATGGGTGATGATGCAAGTTTAGAATTGGATTAATAATTACATTTTGTGCCATTTTATGGGTCAAATAGCTGCTAATAATAATAGTGGCTTCTTATAGCGCAAGTATACATCATTCAGTGACACACAAGGTGCTTTAACATACAGTTTTTCCTGCAAGGTATAGTATTGCCAAGAAATGCATCTGAGCTTTTGACATCAAATACTAGAGAACTTGAGACCCATCAGACAGTTGTAGGTAATGTATTATGTAAATGTTTTATTAAAATCAATTTTACACCAATTTTGCTAATGTTTTAAACAACAATTTATTTCAGAAAGTGATCTTCATTCAAGCTACTTTATACAGCATTTTAATGACAAATATAGTTGTGAAAATAGAGTTGAAAAAATTAAATATTTAATATTATTTTTAAAATGATAACTGATAATTAATTTAATTAAAAACTTTTTTTCTTTCTTCATTTTTGTAGAAAACTTGACTTCTTGAGCGAGAAGTTTATGCTTTTTGACATTCCAGAGTTGAGTACAACCCGTTTCTTGAGTTTGAGCCAATGGTTTTCTATTTAAGAAAATTTACATTCATTTTTGGAAAGTTTGCATTCTATTTGAGAGAAACATGCTTCATCAAAAGGTAGTAGAAATGTAGGAAAGACTGTAAGGGTTGTGATACTGTCCCAGTGAATAGAACTTGCTTGTCCAGAGTTCACCCTCCCTCCTATCCAAGACCCACCCCTACCAACACCTGTTCTTCTTTGCCCTTCTCCCACCCCCTCCGTAATTAAGAACTATACACAATGCTTTTAAAAACAAAGGATTAAAAAGCCACCGGGCAATCTTGATGGTCTATAGTTGGTATGACACTGCTCTAGAATTATAATAAATAATATTAATAATATTAAATTGGGGGGCTTATCATCCTTACTCGCAGCTAAGAGCTGAATTGCGAAAGACGCGGCTACAACGTGTTCGAGAAGCAGGCATGCAAGGGCGCCTCTGGCCGCCCGCCATATCAACCCATTATGACCACGGAGCACAGCCAAGATCGGGAGCTAATCATCCTTACTCACAGCCAAGAGCTGAATTGCGAAGGACGCTGCTACAACGTGTTCGAGAAGCATGCATGCAAGGGCGCCTCACAAATGGCCTTGGCTGGGAATCGAACCGGGTTCACCTTGGTGAGAGGCAAACGCTTTACGCACAAGCCAACCGTGCCACTAGGTTGTGGGTCTGAATCTCACCTGAGTAATATGCCTGTGATTTTTTCACAGAACTCGGCTAAGTACCGAGTATACAGTGCTAACACACATTGGTGTTTATGGGTAAAACAAAAATGACTATTCTTTATCCTCGATGTAAATTTAACATTTACAACTTATTACAACTAAACACATATTAAACTCCTCATACACTCTTTAAAGCCTTGAATTCCAATACATGTTTCTCAATGTACAAGGGAAGCTTTTTAATTTATAATATTTTAGATTGAGTGCGTTTGGGTCCTACTAATTGTTTGTGCTTGTCCTCAAAAAGAAAATATCCTCATGATGCACATTATTTCATAATTAATTATATATTACCATCACCAATTTTTTTGTGGTCACAATGTTCTCAGCTCATGATCTGTTTGCACAGGGCTACTACATGAATGAGTTTGACTTTCCCTTTACTGACATCTACAGTCATTATGAGATGTAAATATAATGTAGTCAACATTGCATTCTTATTGTTTCTTATGAGTTTTCTCTGTCAGTGTATGGCTGAAATGTTTGAACAAAGTCAGCTGCTAATTTGGCTTGTCGTTTAAAAACATTAATCAATGCATTTAGAACTAATCAATTCAACAAGCATCTACAGATTAAATTAACTAAAGCTTCTTAAGCAAAATAACCAATACATGTATATGTACAAATAAAAGTAATACACTGAATACTTCTGCAAGTTTCTTTAGAAGGCACTCGACTTAAAATTAACCTAAACATGTTTCAATAGTTTACATTTACAAACATTTCATAGCAGTTTCTTGAGGATGATCTCCATGAACTTTGTGTATTACCTTAGTTTTTTAATGGACCCACAGGCCCGATACTTCACAGAGGCAACAAAGGCGATTGCCTCCATGCCCCATGGTCATCGCCTTGGTGCCCTTGAAATGCTCTCCCATAGGAAATTTACAATTTCCTCATAGGGTGCTCTTTACCGGGGACAAATGCCATGGTGCCCTTGCCCTTTTAAAAACAAAGCATACTATGTACACAGGCCTATACTCAAACTGAAAGACTTACATGTACACAAGTGCTTAAAGCCATTATACACTTTTGGAACAGAAAACAAAAAAAGTTCACAGATTTACAAATAACTTACAGGGTTTACAGAAGGTAATGGTGAAAGACTTCTCTTGAAATATTATTCCATGAAATGCTTTACTTTTTGAGAAAACATTATAAACAATTATCAATTCTCGACATCGACATCGAGAATTACAGATTTATTTTAAACACATGTCATGACACAGCGAAACGCGCGAAAACAAGGGTGTGGGTTTTCTTGTTATTTTCTACCGACTCCGCTGACCGATTGAGCCTAAATTTTTACAGGTTTGTTATTTTATATACAAGTTGTGATACAACTATCTAAATCATTGTAAGCTTTCATATCCTAAGATACTAAGTAACACTGTAAACTACTCATAATTTGAATATAATTATAAAACTTTGTAAAATGTGTAAGTGTACATGTAGGGCAGCAATGAAATAAATGTGTGTAAATACAATACAAAGTTTGGGCCTTTGGACAATAGTGTTTACCGAAAGTGTCTAATGGCTTTAAAAGAAAGACTTAGTGCTTAAGAATGTACGAAACAATTGGTGCCCATTTCTGTTTGTTTTTCTCTTTCCAATCTCTTTTCTACTTTGATAATTTTTTTCAATCTGTCTGCAAAGAAAGGACTGTTTTGATTGACCCCATTGTAAGAACTCAGCATTACTGGCATGTCAAGGCCTTGATCCTGACAAATAATTGGGATCACTGTGTATTTCTTTGCAGGGTCTTCTATTGCCCGTGTAAGTGCTCCTTGATAGCGACTATCACACCAAACATCTGCAAAGAACTTAGAAGTAAGAAGAAGAGCAGTAAAAGAACAATTCTGGTACACATCTTCAAAGGTTTTTATTTTGGGTCGATTTCCGAGGAAATCATTAGATGTGGCAACTTTCCACTTTGCTTTCTTGGCAACACCAAGGAACTGCTTGGCTGCACTCTGGTCGTGCTCACTGTACAGCAGCAAAACGTCATAATGTTCATCATCTTCTTCTGGAGGTTTCTGGGCGATTGGTTTTAGCAGTGGTTGAGCTGCCGTCTCCTGGATTGGTGACGGAGTGTGAGGCACTTGGTCTTGTTGAAGCGCCTGAGATGTAGCATCAGTGACTTTAGGTTTGGTGGTGGGAGGCAGTGATTCTTGGTGTGTCGATGCTTTCTGATCGTCATCATCATCAAAGGGAACTGCTTGAACTTCAGCATCCATCTCAGATAGGTATGAAAACCTGCTAGTTTCACTTGCGTCAATGGTTTCAACGACAACTGCATCTTCGGAATAATCCATTCTTGATCTTTGTTGGGGTTTGAGCAACTTATAGATCAGGAAGCCGACTAAGGCTGTCCCAACTAGAGACGCTGCAGCCAGGGGAAGATGTCTCAATGACATTACAATGGAGCTCTTGGGGGTCAAAGGTTGCCTGGAAAAAAAAGTAAATAAAGGGTCATAGTCTTGACCAAGCAGGCATGTAGCTGTACTATGGAATTGTGAACTCTCACCCAGTTATAACAATAATCTAAGCATTTATATAGCGTTCTTACACAAAAAAGAGGTACCACAACGCTTTGATTACAATACAAGCAATAAAAAATATAAAAAATTAACTCTACACCACAATAGTGCAAGCCTCTCCTTAAAAGTTAAATCTTATAGGCCTATGTAATGTACACGAACACTCTATTATCTGATGTAGGCTTATACTGAACTGAGTAAGCTTTTAGTTATGTGCTACCACTTAAAAAGACTTAAGTTATAGGCCCATGCAGTGACTAACTTCACTAAGTTGTACTAAAGTAAACCTGTGGTCCCGTGGACGCGGTGTGGTGTACGCGGTTGGCCTATCACTGCAAAAATGTTTTTACACAACAGCTAACCATAACAAACTCCTTGGCCAATTACAAAAATAGTCTGGAAATGATGAGCCTAACTAACTTAATAGTTTACATTCCAAAGACACAGCAAACTTTAAATCCAACTGTTTCTGCTAAGCAATTCTACCATTCTGTGCTTAGCAAGTTTTGTTGTCATGCTTATAAATCGATCAATACTTCTTCCGTGGTTGTGAGCCTTACTATTATGGGGTACTAACTCTAATACTTTGGGCCTCCTTATTTAACGCTATACGCTAACGCTATAAGTGGTAAAAATGGGACAAATCTGGTGACTAGTCTAGTTGTCGAAATTCTTGTTGGACCAGAATGTCGTTTGCCGCTCGAGAGAATCTCGTAATCCTCCGGCCTAGCGGCCGTCGGAGGAGGGTTACGTTATGTTCTACCTCCATGGTTGTATACTATCTCAGTATCTGAGAACAGTTTAGACCCAGTAACTGGGGCGCTGTATTCCTTTTTCAAAATTTTGACATTTTCTGTGTATTCCTTTTTCGAAATTTGGACGTTTCTGTAACAAAATGTCAAAATTTCGAAAAAGGAATACAGCGCCCCAGTTACTGGGTCTAGCTACAGTTTAAAGGCAGTGGACACTATTGGTAATTACTCAAAATATTTATTAGCATAAAACCTTTCTTGGTGACGAGTATTGGGGACAGGTTGATGGTATAAAACATTGTGAAAAACGGCTCCCTGTGAAGTGCCATAGTTTTTGAGAAAGAAGTAATTTTCCAGGAATTTGATTTCGAGACCTCATCAGTCAGGTTTAGAACTTGAGGTCTCGAAATCAACCATCTTAATAGACTAATTGCACACAACTCTGTGTGACAAGGGTGTTTTTCTTTCATTATTATCTCGCAAGTGCGACGACCGATTGAGCTCAAATTTTCACAGGTGTGTTATTTTATTTTTATGCATATGTTGAGATACACCAACTGTGAAGGCTAGTCTTTGACAATTACCAATATAGACTTATACTCTTACTAGTGGTCTTTAACTTTAATCTTAAGATATCAGAAATTTAATTTTAATATTCATATTGTTCATTACACTAGTTGTCACAAATGTTACAAACGCCATCATTTAAGGAAGCAAACTTACCAAGTTATTCACTGTTTACGACGAATTGGTGTCACTCTACTTCTTCCTCAAAAATTCCTCCGCTAGTTGTGTAGTACTACTATGACGTCATACATAATAATGGGGTTTGTACTTGTTGTAGAGGCAGGCTAGGCGCAGCGCGCACAGGCAGGCAGCAGGATCGAGGGACAGGGTACTTTTATAGCGCTATACGATCTTTGCGCCCGCAAAAAGTTTGTTTTCCCTCCGTTAGATTGGTATACCGCCCTCATACAACGGAAATATGCCATTGTTGCACTCAGAGCGTTATCTCCGAGAATAAAGGGGTTTTACCATAGAGCTATAGCTCTAAGGGTTTTACAGATTTCAAGTTAAAGGAACACGTTGCCTTGGATCGGACGAGTTGGTCTATAAAAAAGCGTTTGTAACCGTTTGTTATAAAATGCATATGGTTAAAAAGATAATTTAAAAGTAGAATACAATAATCCACACAAGTTTGCCTCGAAATTGCGTGTTTTTCCTTTTACTGTGCGAACAAACACGGTCGGCAATTTATGGGAGTCAAAAATTTGACTCCCATTAATGGCCGACCGTGTTAGTTGACGAGGTAAAAGGAAAACCGTGCAATTTCGAGGCATGTTTGTGTGGATCATTGTATTCTACTTTTACAGCATCTTTCTACCCATATGCATATTATAACAAACGCTTTTCAAAGACCAACTCGACCGATCCAAGGCAACGTGTTCCTTTAATGATTATTATGGGTGATGTTATGAGAATCTCATCTCATTGAGATGTAACCGCCTATAGTGTTCGGAGAAATGTGGCTTTTAGTGACTGGGAATTCTTAAGTTTTAACCAAAAGCTCACGTCATCATTTGCGACCCAAAATCATCAATAATCTCCGAGAGTTAAAAAAGTTACACTATGGGTGGGGTCGGGAGTAGAGGCACCTGCCCTTAGTGATCACTCCAGATCTACATAGTCAACCGTGTAAAATTGTGTGCAAGTCCAAGACCGTTCATGCCTTAGCGCCATCAACGTCAACTGCAATTTGTAGATTACAAATTTTCACCCACTGTGCTTGATTTACCTTTAACATAATGGACTAGTCCAAGCTACTGGTCTTACGCACTGCATGCATTAATATTGTGAAAGTCTTTGGCTGGTTCACATGATTCCCATAGTCTCATTGCAGTACAAGCAAACACAACAAGGGTACCAGTGGTTACCCAAACTTTTGTTGAGACTACACACTGGGGTGTGTGTGCATACATGGCCTTTATTCTTGTATAGGGAGCCGAGTTATTTTGTTTGTAGAAAGGCGTTTATTATCAAAGATCATTGAACTGTGAATTATGGCAGTAAACCCAACTCAATGCATTTCAAGCAATCATGTGTACATGTGCAAGTTATGAAAAACAGTTAGGCCTATATTTCAATATTGTGCTATGACTATGAGTAATGACATTCAAAATAAACTCTCGGCAAATGTAGAACACCGGAGAGACGAAATATCAACTGACTTATCCCATGTGTACATCAGCTTTTAAATGCCCTTGATGGTTTTGAAAAGTTGAACAGAGAGCAGTGTCTAGAAACAAACATCAGGTAAGTTTGTCCTTATTTGACTTCAAAAAGCAAGGTTTTCAATTTCAGACAGATTTATATTTATATTTACTGAACTGTTAGTTATAAAAACAGGAAGCTATACATCAAATGTTTTTGCTTATTAATTTGTTGAATACTTCGGTAGGAAGAAGTTAATGGAAGCTTCAGGGTAAAAAGTGACTGCTTTCGTTTTTTTCTGTTTTTTCTTTTTCTTTTACGCATGAACATAGATATTTTCATAGTGTGACTTTGCATAAAAGTTACTGAAAACACCACCAATTATTTTTTTCTTAAGCACTTAGATGTTGTTACCAGGTTAGCCAAGTGTTTGTACAACGTCTGGAGTACACTCATGTGTCCTTGGGTGCGGAATCAAGAAGTGAAATTCTGGAATTTCAGTTTCATATTTAAATTTATTAATAAGTTGTGTTCAACAATAAGTGATGGTAAAACGTTTGTCAAGTTTCTCTTCGTGTAGTGTGTTTTTGAACTGAGTATTTTCAATTGGTTGATGTGTTTATTGGGTAGTGCTTATTTATTTTTAATGGGTTCAGCCCTATAAAACACAAGTTTTCTACAATGGAAGTCTTTTTTAATAATTATGAGTTTATATGCCTCAAAATTAGAGAATTACTAGACTATTTATGGTAAAAAAAAATTGAATTCTTTTTGGATACAATTTTGATAACTCTCTAGTAACCTTATTCTATCTTGTGTGACCCATTAGTCAACATGGTTTTTCTTTTGAAAGATTGCATTTATTATCGCTATAGCCCAAATACCTTCTACTGACTATATACTTCTGTTCTAATACCTCATGACTATGACTATGACTTGTAAGGTATCCCTGCTCAGCAGGAAATTGTTTAGCAGTATTTGTTAAAACAAATTTGCTCTGAATGGTTGCCTAAGTGTAAAATTGCCTCCATTGCTCACCATTTTTGTTGACATGTTTTTGAGTGATCACAACCCCTAATTGTTTCTACAGAACACTTTCATCGCTGCCCACAAACAGTTGAACTGTCATATGACATTCAATTCTCAATCCATTGATTTTTTTTAGCGAAAAGAGAAGACCTTTCTTTAAAATAGTTGCTTGTATGTAACAAAAAAAATAATTTGTCAGTATACTTTGTATCTATCAATATAAACCACAAGGGAAACTGACCGGGTAAATTTTTAAAATGTTTTTTTTGGGGGGTTGAACAAAGAATAATTATCTAATGTTTTTAGTACTTCTTGTTGTAATGGGCGATGATCATTGTTGGAAATCTCTAATACGACATCTCTAATTATTGCGATTATTTAACAGACTCCTAAGCGGCCATGTTTGCTCGTCCAGTCAGTGACATCACGTGGTCTAATGAGTCTTATAATACAAGAGAACTCATGTCCAGGTACCCGGCTCCATTGCTCGTCCGGGTAACCCACGGCCATTGTGGACTTCAGGATTCGGACTCACTAGGGCAGGGGCAGGTAAGAAATTATTGGTTTAGCATAAAGGGGGCACATTCAGATTGGGCTATAATTTAAAAAATAAGTTTTTTTTTTATATAATGGATATTGTTGGAAAGATACACTTATTGTAATATAATAAATTTGATTCAAATATTAGTATCCCTTGAAATTTTGTGTTTGTTGTTAAATTTTACAACAGAAAAAACTTGCTAGTTTATCCCAAAAAAATGCGGTCGACCGTATGTTCCGCAAATTGCATGTAAAAATAATTATTTCCAGCGGCAAATTTATGTTTCTTGGATGGTTGGGAAAACCACCCCACAAACAATTACACTATGAAGGAAATTTACCCCTTCGTTGTTTTTCTAAAACACCACAGTATTGACTTTTACAGACTTGAGCAAATGCACAATTTTCCTTGTAATACAATTAGGAATCATGACGATTTTATCGTTTCCATGAAAATGAAGCAGAGGTAAACAAGTCAAAAAGTGGCCTGGGTTGCCGTTCACTTAGGCTTTTGATGGTCTATTAAAATTCCTGTGTGTATCATTATACAATGCGGATTGGCATTATTTCTTTGTTGTTGTGTGGTTACTTTTTTTATCACTTTGCTTTATTTGTGTTGATTCTGAACTCAGAAAGTGAAATTTGTAAACAAAACAAATGGAGTAATATTTCAGGATGGGATACAAAAAAAAATCGCATGTAAAAAGGCAGTGTAAATTTTGTTTTTTGAACCATTCGATTACAGTAGAATACAATAAAATTAAGTTACGATCACCGAAACTCTGTAGCGAATAATGTCCACGCAGGAAGAATAATCCCTGTAGGAATACACAATCTGAGACGCGTTTCCGCGGTAACGCTTCTTTTACTCAACATTCTTGTTGTTTTGTTGTTGTTGTTGTTGTTGTTTTGTTGTTGTTTTTTTGTGGGTTTTTTTTTTTTTTTGGGGGGGGGGGGTGTTTGGGGGGGGGGGGGGGTGGGGGCATAGAAAGTGATATACCTTTCCACAACCATAGTGCTTCGAAGTGAAATGTTTCTCAAAATGCACTCACTATCCAGAATTTTCTTCTATAGTATGAACTTCGGCAGAAGCTTTCAGACTAAAATCCAACAATGATATTTATATCCCTTTGAGTTCACGCATAGAGCATAACTATTATGGGATATACTGCCCTCAATGCTGGATGCCTGCGATTCAACCGACCGATAAGTTATACTTTTCTTTACACGTTGGCACACCTAAAGGGCTTTGGGTCCACACACATTGAGTTTAACTTTATTCATGCTTAAAGGCAGTTGACACTATTGGTAGTTACTCAAAATAATTATTAGCATAAAACCCTACTTGGTAACGAGTAATGGGGAGAGGTTGATAGTATAAAACACTGTGAATAACGGCTCCCTCTGAAGTAACGTAATTTTCGAGAAACAAGTAGTTTTCCACGAATTTGATTTCTAGACCTCAGAATTAGAATTTGAGGATGCGAAATCAAGCATTTATAAAAGCACACAACTTCGTGAGACATGGGTGTTTTTTCTTTCATGATTATCTCGCAATTTCGACGACCAATTGAGCTCAAAATCTTTCACAGGATTGCATATGTTGAGATACACCAAGTGAGGAGACTGGTATTTGACAATTTTACCAATAGTGTCCAGTGTCTTTAAGTAGTTAAAAGTAACCGTGTAAATTATAGATGTATATAACAAGCCGGAATTATGCCAAAACTGGCTGGAATGAAGACTACTGTTGTTCACGATTTGATCCTGTATGACTCACACATCGAAAGTCCACATTTTCGACAGTTTGACAGTTTGACGGATGGTTACACACGGATGGTTAACATGAAACACTGTTGACATCCTGTTTACTTTAATAAGTTTTTATGTGTGCTTGATCAAGCGATATATTTATGATATTTTTGTACACATGATAATAAATATATTTGTAACAATTCGACGCACAATATCGCAACATCTGCATAAGTTTTCAATTCACTTGTCTTTTGAGGAGTTTTATATCCTTCAGTTTTCAGGTAACAATGCCATCATGTGACAATTATTTCAAACTAACTGGTATGCAGTTGAAGTGGGGGACATTGAAAAGGGACTGAGTTTAGCTGTTCATTGGCACGTCCTTTATAATAGACGTGTCATAATATTCTTATTTCACTTGCGGCAACCGAGGACAATGGTGCTAATGGTGATTTGGGGATCGTCAACTGCCTTTTGCCCTTCTCGACTTCCAGAAAGAAATTACCCATGAAGGACTATAGGATGAATATTCAGAGCAGTAAACTTGAGGTCAACTGATTTAATTGCTTTCTCGAATATAATCCAAGTTTTGTCGTTCTATTTTCAAACCAGGTGATCCGTATCCATCGATGGCTAAAACAGCAAAGAGTGATTGCTATGGATGCAAGAGGGCGCTATTTAAGTATTCCTCTTGACTTTGAGATACCATTTGAGGTAGTTCCAGACAAGAGAAGAACTTGTAAGAATTAAATTTATTCTTATATGGGAAACCTTTTTTCACTAAGAAAAAAACCACATAGGTTGGGGATATCTGGGTTTAAACAAAATCACAGCATTGTTTACAAAATAATAAATCAAAAACTCAAGATTGCGATGTATGTGTTTGCAGATTTGTCATGTTAGCTGTATTCCCACCCATTTCAAGATTTGTGTAGAAACATTATGGGACCAGACCACCTCTTAGATATGTGGAATGGTTCATTAGTCTAGGAAATCAAGGACTGTGGCTCACATGACATAATAATTGAGTCGTGAACTTCAAGTAAAACGGAATCGGTCGGGCAAACAAGTATCTTTCCTGGGGTTGATTTCACGAAGAGTTGGGACTAGTCCTATAAGACATTAAAAATGTATGGCTAGTCCTAAGTTAGGGAGAGTAACTCGTCCTAACTCAAGATAAGACTTACTCTTTGTGTTATCCATCCCTGTTTATAAACATCGCTTATTAGTAAATTCGAACGATGCTATAGTCTTGTATACAAAGTTTAGGTTATTTTATCAATTGGTACCAAAGAGCAAAATAAATGCGCTTACCTCTTTCCTTTCAGTATCCAAGTTAAAGACAATGCCCATAGCTGGTATCATCCGTCAATTCCCACTCCCTAAGAAGGTTCGATTCTCACTCAGTCATGTCAAGTCTCTCAAAGACGTTGGCCAATTCGGTATCCGTCTTCCATTGGAGCCCATTGACCTCCTACGGTTACAGCAAGAAGTTTACCTGAATGGAAATGCAGTCAATTTTGGTGAGTTTTAACACAGTTTGTTTTTACGTCGTGCGAGTTTTTGAGGATGGCGTCACAGGGCTTTTTATATAGCTCCTCTAAGAGTTATTGGAAAGAGATGTTAAAACACGGACATCAAGTTGAAGGCTGGGTTAAGTGTTTTATCAATACATGTATTTCTGATTGATAACAGGTGAATTAGATGCGGCTATACTAAGCATCCCTATCCACCACGAGCTCGAGATGTCTGTAGCAATGGGTCTATCTAGTGGGGATAGAAACTGGCATCGACTCATGAGAGGTCTTGATAATGTGGTGGCTACGAGGGTACGGTTCACTGTACATGGAAACAAAAGTAAGTAATTTAACTGTTTTCAGGTATTTGAAATAATATGTTTTTTTTTTTTTTTTTTTATTTGATTACACATCCAACAGCAAAATTAGCACCGATGAAATGATGAACAGAAACGAGAAGATAAATGCTAAGCCGTCGATTTCACAAAGAGTTAGGACTCGTCTTATCTCGAGTTAGGACGAATAACTCGTGCTAACTTAGGATTAATCTTAAGGTCTGCATGCTACAGTGCAGAGTTGGGACTCGTCCTAAATCCTAAGATTAGTCTTAAGTTATTAAGAGTTTTGTGGCAGAAATTGTAATAATTAATACGCACATCATTTTCATGTTGCTCTGAATCTTAATAGAATTTAGTATGCCATTGTTTTGAAGTACAATAAAATCGTTGCAACCTCACAAAAAACTTTTTTTTTTTCTTTTCTTTTCAGAAATCACAATGTTTTATTCCAAGTCGGAAGATGCAAATATTATCAAAAAAGAGACAAGGAAATCAATAGAGACGCCCGTGGTGCAGAAACGGCAACAATCCCTAGGCCGTGCATTCTATTACGGCACATTACAAAGAATAAAAGCTAAAGAGAAAGCACGACCAATCAGTCATTCTGTGGATCTGGGAGTTTTAGACCGAGCGACCAATCAGGACTCAAGTGATGGGCATGCGCAGACAATGTCTCTGACCAAGTTCAACATCAGACAGCGATTTGCTAAGCGGAAAGACCCAAAGCTAACTCGAACAAATACAGACAGTGTGTCCGGTACATCAACAAATGTATCTGAGACAACAACAGAAGACAGTGAACAATTCTGGTCAAATGGTTTCCATGGTGATGACGACGATGATGACGACAAGAGTGAAATCACCCAAGATGATGACGACGTCACTGAGGACTTCACGCCACGCTCATTGTTCGGTTCGGTGTCCAGACTCTCATTATTTCGTCCAGCAAACTGGAGCGCAGGAGGCACAAGCAATGATGCTGGGATAGGCAGCCACCAGCCTAAAGGATGGAAAGCCATGAAGGATAAACATAATGCACGTAAACGAAGGGGAAGTATTGGTAGTCTTAGTATGGGGACTAGTGTAAGCATGGGGGATTTAAATAGTCTGGGTAGGACGAAGAGAAATAGTGGGCCTGTTGTTCAGCGACGGGGACGTCCGGATGGGCGGTCGGTCGTCAGTGACGATGACGTAGAAGAGTCAACTGACTTATAGCCCTCTAGAGGCCGCACAACTCCAATGTCATTCAAATGATAGTTTAAAGAGTGGAATGTCAATACAATGCTGCGTGTGTCCACAACTCCATCTGAAATAATGGACTATAAGCTGATCCTCAACTAATGGTACATTACATGTCATATGTTTCATTTTTACTATCTGATAGTTCAAAGAGAGAGATTTGTTTGCAAGGCCCTTTCCATCGCTTACGAGAGTTTACCAGTTTAAACTAATTAAAGCCACGAGCTTAGTATACATTTGATGGGATCCCAATTATACCTTGCCATAGTATGCTAATTATATTCATGCATGCGTACATAGTAAAGACAGCCATCTAGGAAATTTTGAAAAGTTGACTGTTCTAACCATATTTTAATATTTTTGTTTAAATCTGCACTGGCCCTATTGCTAATTATATTTTGCGTTAGATACCCAGACTGGTTGCCAAAATGCTATAGTGCATACATCCCCGGAAACGTAACCAATATGTCCCACTATATGGTCCACATAGGGGATGGTCATAAAACAATGCACCCAATACCACTAATATTTTAAAAGTAAGACAATCACCTAAAGCTAACTTTTTTACTTCTTATGTTATTATTGGCCAATGAAAACCAAATTTCTATGTTTATGACGTGGACAAATCATAATATATCTACTTCTATATCTTCATATATTTACATGTATAAGAAGCCTATAGCGGCTGAACAAGTGCTATAAAAGTTGTGTTGACATATTTTATAACAAGTATTTTTAATTGGTAGTTATAATATAGTCCACAATTGCTGTGTACATTAAGATGAATTATACAAATTTACATGTACATCGATGCCAAAATAGTAAATCTAATTGGGAATGTTATAAGTTGCCCCCCCAAAAAAATATATAACATAAAAAGATTCTGATTTTGATTAGCCTTAAATTAAAGCAAAAATACAAAAATCTACCAAAGCAACTTGTATTTAATGTAAATTATTAACTTCTAATATAACTCTTTCTTTTATACTGTAACCATTTCGTGACTATTATCAACAATGTAACTTATTTCACAATAAGCCGATGTGTGTAAATCACTGTACAGTAAGTGCTCTCCCGAGTCAAGAACTTTTTTGAGGAATTACCAATATTGTCATGAATAATAAAATTATTTATTATTATTTTACAGGGAATTTATAGCATTCCCTCGCTGCCAAAATATGACAAATTATTATCAAAGTTTTTTATTCCTATTATTTTATAAAGTCATTACAGAATATGTGTTATTTGGTAATTAACAATAACCTCTGACATTCTAGGCACATGTCATGCATAAGCATTGTCTCGAACCAATATGTCGATACATTTCGACCATATCAAATATAATCCAAACAAAATGTAGTGGAATTATGTACAATGTCTACTTTTATATATTTTGCCAACCCGTTTGGCTTTTCCTTCTAATTTCACAAACAAATGTGTAGTATATTTCCATACGATTATTGTCATTATATTTTAGTGTGATTTATTGGTGAAACATTGTGTAAATTTGATGAAAAGATGAAAGTACAATGGACCTGGATTATATAAATACTTCTTCATATTATTAGCCTGTCTCTCTGTGTCAACTTGTTGTTGTTTGTTGGGGTGTTACGTTGTTTGTTTGCTTGTTTTTGTTTATTTTTGTTAAATTATTTTTTATTATGGTGAACAGTGTTAATCTGACTAAGCACCAATCGCATAAAAACACAAATGTACAGAGTCTCAAAGTCCCCAAATAAGTTCAAGAACAGACAGAAAAGAAAATTTGTTGGTTTGGAATAGTGGAAAGTCGGAGGAAGCTATTAATAAATCGTAAACTTGCAGGTACAACCATAAGTAAATCTCTTATGTGGGAGGCTTGCCTCTGAAAAGAGCCAGTGTGGTCTCGACGTTTCGGACAGTATACTGTGCTCGTCTTCAGGAAAAAAGTTTGTGGAAAGCCAGACTCTGGAAACCATTCACTAAATTGCGACAAATCTGAACTTTTGTTAAAGCTATTACTGGAGACTTCGATTCAGGTAAGTTTCAATTGTTGTGAAACGTTTCACTATTCCATTAGTCTAGTATTGACTTTCACGTCACGACAGGTGAAGGTAGTAGTCTCTTTTCAGGTATTTTCAAGGACGACCCGAACCACCTTGGTCTGTATTGTAATCCTGTATCACGATGAGTCATCCTACACAAACGTTGAGGGCGTACCCCCTCTTTGTTTGAACATAGAGTTAAGCACCGCCCTACTACTAGCCTACCCTGGGTGGGATTATTGTTAAAGCTCTGGAACACCCATGTTTGTTATGTGAATGTATGAATCAATATTTAAAAAAAAAGGAAGACAACTTTGCCCGAAACAGTTTACTGTTGAAAGGGGTGTCATCAGAGACCAACAAGACCCAAGTTCAAACCGTGGATATCGCGTGCTCAAATCCGGGCCAAATTACAGAGCTGCTGAACGAATTTCTGTTAAGCAAAAAGATTATACCAGTTACAAGATTATACCAGTTACAATTGGTGCATGATGGAGTGGTACTTTAATAGTGCTTAACACAAAAACATGTCTGCTAAGCAAAATGATTAGGGTACCAATGAAAATTGGTGCACCGATGGAATGGTATTTTAATAGTGCTTTACAACAAATCTCTGCTAAGCAAAAAGATTATACCAATCATACAATTAATGGTTGATGATGGAATGGTATTTTGTCTTTGGTTGTGCACATCTATGTGTGTGTGCTTTAGTAATGGGCAGCTCTGTGAAATGGGGCCTATAGACTACACTTAAAATCCACACAATTGTGCCATACTAATTCTGCTTTGCCAAACAGCACAAAATGGTAGATATCATATCATAGAGCAAGAACTTTCTCTATACATCAGTCATCTGTTGTTGCTTTCATATGAACCATATCAACGAACTTGTATTTACCCAGTCATCGTTAGCTATGGGCATTCTATTCTTAGGGTGTTATGGATCATAATAGAATGGTACGTAGACAACGGGTACCAGTGAGGGAACTGATGTGAAAGTGGTCGGCTTCCTCCATGGTTGAATGCACCCTAGCTGACATTCCTTCACCCTGTACCCACGTCCCGTACACACCGTACCTCTATTGTCCACAGGAGGGTACCTTATTACCATCTGAATGGGTTTAAGGTTTAGAAGGAGCCATATTGTATGGGACCAGCCCCAATCGGATCCTATCGACTAATGGAATGATGTTAACCAAGGCGATCTCAAACTACCTTACATTTCCAGCTGTTTTTAAGGAGTTATGATTGATAAGATGTAAGATGATATAGCGGAGATGTCTTAGGAGTAACGTCTTGACTAGTTGGTAAGTTCCTAATTTTTGACATTTCCAACTTTTGGTATAAAAACGTCTCCCGTTTCCTGTTCCAAGATCTTTTTTTCCCAATTCCTGCATGTACTGAATGCCAAACCCACATAGGGACTACGTGATATATATTTAATCTCGATAAAATTGCAAAGCCAAACAAAATCTCAATTGCAAAGCGCGATGAAGTTACTCATAAATGGTGTTATAAACTCAAGATAAGTTTGGAATCCGAACTTGAAGTTTATTAATACGTGTCTTGTAATGAACCCTTTTACTCTATGGTTAACCCATCTGCGTAACGCCCACATACATTCCCATCTGTACTGTCATTTTTCACTCCACATTGCCACCTACAAATCTATAATTTCCGAGTAAATTCAATTAAATTCAACAGTTATTTTGTACAAAGAATACTAAGTTAAACTACAGGGGCTTTGTTTTTAACTGTTATTTGGGTAATTACATGATTTTTTTGAAACAAGTGATGTGTATCAACCTTTAATTTTAGTGAGACCACTTCCTTAAGATATTTATTGGATGCGGTTTGTCTGTGAAATGTTCATGATAGTAAAATTGATAATTAATAATGACTGGATTTAATAACAGTCTTTAAAACTAAAAATATGATTTAAATATTGAAACTTAGTTAGTTAGATTTAACAAATTGACACAAAGGTAATTTTAAGGGTATACCCCTTATTGGCAATTGCCAATTTGATGTTTTCTATATTCTTTTACAGCCCTGATACTTCACGACGGCAACGACGGCAATTGCCGTCGTTGCCCCTACCGATTGCCGCAATGCCCTTCAAAAACCCAATTTTTCACGGCAATGATTGCCGTGCCCTTTTCTCATCATTGCCGCCGTGCCCTTCGTCCCAAAAACAAATTATATTCAACGTTGTCAAAGTTCGAAAATAAGCTAAAAAGTCCCGATGTCTGTGTAAATTTCACGCAGCGAAATAGGCCCCAATTTCACGCACGTAAGGCACAGCAGTAGATTTCAGGCCGGTTAGTTGTTGTTCTTTGCGTGCGACAAAAAAATACTCGCAACATCGAACGCTAGAGGGCGTTTCCGAACAAAGAGATAGCGTGAGATTAAACGCCCTCTAGTGGTAAAATTACGCAAACCAACGCTAAGCGCCTTGAGACAAAGACTCGACGTGCTGCGCATGCTGGGATATTGGTTTCCCCCATGCTTGGTACATATGATGTACCATCATGTATAGCATAGTCGTAGCGCACCGCATGCATTTATTCTGTCAACATCGTGTCAAAATGGAGCAGTTACGTGGGAATTTTAGAGTCTCTACGAAAAACTACACAACGTGCATGACCAGTAGTAGGATTACGTATGAACAAAAATTATTTATTGTGTATTGTAAGTAGTTGTTCTTTATTTGGTTGAGTTAGATGAATGCTTTCTTTTTTCATTGGGTAACAGTTAGAAAATGGAAAAATTTGAAGAACTATTTTTTACAGGCAACTCAGAGTTTTTTTTTCAAACTGCCGTCGTGCCCATCGCAACTTTTTATGATTGCCGTGATGCCCTTCCAAATTTTTGAAAATTGCCTTGGTGCCCCAAATTTTTACAAAAAGTCAAGGCAAAACTGCCGTGCCCCTTAAAAGCCGAAGTATCAGGGCTGCTTTTATTATTATAGTGTTTTCCTGTGATTTTGATTCTGGAAATATTAAATGATGGGATTGGTGATGATTTTAATGAGAATGATCTTGTTTTCATTAGCACTAAAACTTATGATTATCATTAACAATTATTTGGGCTATACAAAATGACAATCATTGATGATTATAATAATTGGCAACAATTATTATTTGAATCTACATCAATTAAATGATTTACATGTTGTCTTGAATGATAACTGGGCCTAAAGACCATACCGGTGGAAGTCAATGTCCACATTAGTAATTATCAGGGCAGTTGTAATTGCAGTTCTTCATAAAACAATACAATTGTATGACGTGGTAATGGACTTAGGCGACAATGCCAACCTGTATGTTGCTTTGTTTACATTGCAATTAATAAGATATAAAGAGATTTTGTTTCAGTGAACATAAAACACGTCTAATATGAAGGTCATCTGTTAATCTAAGCTGTAAAATAACTTGGCAACACCGTTCACAATATGAAAGGCAGGCATTGCTTCCCACCCACACAGTGATAATGACTTAGTGCCAAAGAATTCCATTTAATTTTATAATATGAGAACCGCCATTTTGATCTGGTATGATATACAGTGGAAAACTGAAGTGTGCATAAACCTTGTATACTCGATACAAACAGGTGTTTCTCATGAATAATGCATGAGCGTGTTGAAGAGCGTCTAGTCATAATTTTTATCTAATAATATATCATGATGGATTTCAAATTATTACAGCTGCTGACATCTACCCTCATTTGCATATCATTTGCATATCAAGTATTGCATTAGAATAACAGGTTGTGATGAGCTTGCGTGCAGCTCATCAACAACTCAAAATAATTAAGTGCTTCTGTGTCCCCTTCCACGAAAGGGTTTTGATATTTTATTATTGAGTTGATATCAATTAAGACATTATTGCAATTTCATGGTTCAACGCTTATAGGCAATAAATCTAAAACTGATTATTAATATTTGTCACAAGGTACAAAATAGCCTGTCATGCAACAGGTATACATGTTAAATTTAATACTTTCTTTAAAGAAAGAGCGTTGCGACCGGACAAGATACCCATTTAAATTAATTTTCAATATATTTTTCAAACGCTCACATATTCCATCACAACAATGTGAAATCTTCTGCAGATGTCCCATGGCATATCTGAATAATATTTTAATGCAGTATAGTAAACCTTGACCCAAATGCATTTATTAATATTACGCGTGTATACTGCTCCTATAAAAATGGAATGATAATTTCTACGACAGACATTGTGTCGCACATTTCAGTTATGTATTTAAATAAGAAAAATAAAGCACAATGCGTTTGTATGGTTGTTGCACCCTTTCCAGCCAGAACTGAAACCAATTAATAACCAATTGTGTTCTCGTTAAGAACGGGATGTAACGAACATCTACGTTGCTTGGAAGAAATGGTTGACCTAGTTTATTATTTTAACATTATAGGGTCCGTTGTTTTTAAAGTTCCAGCATGATGTTAAGAAAATTCGGGCATAATTTTGAACAACAAAATAACAAGTTGATAATGTAACTTCTTCTTCCAAACATAATATTGTGGCAAAGTAAACTTACCCTGTGTTTTTAATGGTATTTACATTGGTTGTCATATTCTGTTCTTTTTCATAATACAACAATTATTTATGCATAGACCGCGAACAGGAAATACAAACATTTTAATTAATGTCTGCATTTCTTTATAAAAAAGAAATGTTTTGAATCGCCGTTAGACTTTCATGACTTTATTAAATGGAACAGTTTCCATGACACAAACTTTTGGCAACTTTTAAATATCTCTTTCATTATTTAGTGGTTAATCATTGCACTAGTTTTCATAGTGATCTGCATTTATTGAACCTAAAACAAACAATGAAGTAAATTAATATTGATTTGTGTCGCGATCTCGAATAGATGTCACATTTTTGTCAAAGCTCTGGTAAAGGGAAGGTTAAATGAAGTGAAAAGTTCAAGGCTGGTTTATTGTTGCTTGTTATAATACAGGACAAATTCACACGGCCTACCATTATCAGTTCCCTATATTCAATGATCAAACGACTAGTTAGGCCTTCACTTCGCCGTAAACGTCTACAGCGACGTCATATATGAATAGTTCACTAAACAATAAGCGTTCTGTAGAGTTGAAAACCTTCGGTTGCTAATAATGGCATTGCATGATATCACAAGCATGATGGTTTCGTATTACCCGATCATTACTGCAGTTCCTATACCTTTTCGATTTCTCATCAAGTAATACTTTATATTTTTGTGAAATGGTTATGACGTTTTGGGGTTTTTTCAAAATTGAAGTTCAATATTTAATATAGTTTTTAAAACTAAATTCAAAAAACCTGTTGTTCATTTTTGTTGTTATTGTTGCAGTTCAACACATGGCTGCTTATATTGTGTAATTAACCAATATCTAAGGAGCCTTGTTTTCAGGCCTGTGCAAGATTGAGCCTTAAATTATTACACACACCTTCATCAAAGATTTTTGTTTAAGTATACTATAATGTGAACATACCCTGCCCTACTTCAGTGAATTCCCTGTGTTGGTCGGTGTCCCCCCCCCACCCCGAGTCCCATCCGAGTTACACAGCATAGTCGCTTCCGATGATCCAACACCAGACCAGACACAATAACACAGGGTGATTGTGGTTTAGTTTACTGAGGCTCAATTTTAGAACGAAGTATTAATCAAATTAAAATGAACGATTATGTGACTTCATTTTGGAATAAAATCGATGTTTGATTTTTCCTTGTATAGTTCCCAATATCAGATCCAATAGTGGTAAAACACGATGACCGTTGTATCATTTACTGGTTTTAGAACAAACTAAAAATAACTATTTTAAGTTTTCATTCCAGAATAAATAATTATATGCGAGAACTGTTTCCCCTTGATGAGAGGCTGCTTGAGCAAGACCTACTGACCGTAGCACGCCACTGCAGCCATGGGGTCTAAAGTGGAAGATATACGGTGGTCCAAACGCTCCTACACGCTGCGTGAAGCTCTCAAGAGATGTACATTCCCACAGATTATGAAAGTGTCAATCGGCTTTGTGTCTTCGGATGAAAATGAGACACTTAGTAAAGATCAGGTAAGGATTGGAAGCTTTCTAAAACAAATGCAAAAGGGCAAAAGCGACGGGCTGATGGATGACATCATGAAAAATGGACGGGCTAACTATTTTATCATGAGCAAAGATGTCAAATTTTGTGTATTATTGATTACAATGTAAGCTACTAACTAAGTAATTATGCAAAGAGCAATTATTCTATGTACAGAAATCCCACATTAGAAACAAACTTCCATAATAATGAAATAATTCATCACAAAACATGTAATCGTAATGATGTTGTGCTTAGCTACTTTTTGTGCTTAAGCAGTTTTTACCAAAGAAAAAAAAACAGTGTCTGAAACTATCGCCAAAATGGTATAAAATGTGCCACATTTCTTAATATAAACTTTGAGATTATGTTACCATAATTAATTTTATTACAGATTCTTCGAATTCATCAAAACCACACACAGACCCGTGTCCTGGCCGGTACAAAGAAAAACAAATTCCTTAGTATCCCTCTTCGATATGCAGACGCACGATTTGAGGTCGTGACCAGCAAAAAACGTGAGTTATTTTTGTGTTTCTACTCAATAATTTCCCCTTTATTTGAATTTTAAAACGACGGAGAAGAAAATTCAAAAAAATAAAATAACTTATCCTGCAGGAAACAAAGTAGCCCTGGATTGCTAAAAGTTTTTATAATTGTATTATATCATTCCACCGATAAATGTCCAACATCACACACTTGCAACTTATGGAAATTGTATCATTGAATCAATATTTATTTTTGTACTTAAGGTTCTAAGCCAATGTACATGCGTGACGTCATCGACAGATCCCTCCTGCCGCAAGAAGTCACTTTCCATTTCGGAGACGATTTAACCTTTGACCTTCAAACTGCTAAGGGGAGTGTTTCTGAGAAGTTGAGTCCTCTTTCATTGAGGAATATGTATGAAGTAAGCTACCTACAAGGAAACGCTATCTACCACAGTAAGTCACCTATCCTACCATTACACCCGATGTTATAGTCAGTTTATATTATATTTTGTGTGAAGCATTACAACAACAAAAATTGAGCACAAAAACGTTTTGCTTAGCACAAACAAGTGTCTACAAACTTATGTACCGGTACCCGTATTCAATGAGCTCACAATTTTAATCAATCTGCTTAACAAAGTTGTTATGCAACACTGACTGCTTACCTGTCAAATATACATCCCAATAAAAGATATTTATATTTGTGTGGAGCAAAACAAAACACAATTTTAGCTGACAGGTTTCTGCAAATGTATGTACATTATATAAAGCAGCTCGATTCAATGTTATTTAGTCTGCTTAACAAAGTAGTTATGCAATATTGTCTGCTTACATTATTTCGATCCAGAGTGACCTTTAATATTGGGTGGGGGGGGGGTAGGCAATGGCACAAGCGGCCATTTTTATTGGTTGTGCATTTGGGTGAGGTATGGAGGCAAATATATTTGTTGTTGTACAAAGACAATGCTTGGGAAATGCTTTGTTTTTATTTTTTAGTAATTCACAGTTCGGCACTTATTTCGTTTCATACTAAAAAAAGGAACGGGCACAAAGTAAAACGTGTAAGCGCAATTATAAAAATTTTCAAGCTCTTTACATCCCCAAAACCTTTCCAAAATACCGTAAAGGTGATGCACAAGCAGGAATTATCTACACATCTTTCTCAAATTCAATAGAAGTTATCAACAACCAAAATAATTATCGGACTTATTTTTTTCACGAAATAGATGCAACACGACTTCTTGCCGCCAAAATTCAAATCACAAACCAATGTTTATGAGGTCAAATAAAACATTTCATTCAAGAGCTTACCTTTGTAAGAAGTCAGTACCTTGCACTCTATCCATTAGGGCTGTTTTGGGCGCACAAGTGTCGTTTTACGACTCCAAAATGATAAAAACCGTCAGTTTTTGTTGTTGAAACAAACACACGTGTACGCCACACAAAACGAGTTCCTATATGGCTGCCGCCCCCAAATCTGGAACGTGACGTCACCAGGTGTTTTCGCGAACCGTCTGACTTCTTCAGGCTTTGAGCTTAAATGCCAAAGAGTCAATGCACTCATAAAGCATTGAAATAGATGATTTAGCCTGGTTTCGAAAAAGCTATCACGCGGTATACTTGAATTAAACCTTGCTCTGTGAAATAAAACTGTGACAGCATAACAACAGAAATTTATTGGTAAATTTGCTTCGGGGATATAGAAAACTAATATTGTTTGTTTATTTTATATTTCTTATTTTGAAAGATTATACTATTTAAACTTTGCTTGTAACATGTTAAATGTTTATTCTTTGGTGATTGACGCGAGCTAATGCCGAAATTTTAAATTTAGATTTTTAGTTTTAAATTAACTAAATTACGATTTTTGTTATATAGCGCAAAAATACCTTAAATTAAATATAACAGCTTTCTCAAGTCTGTAAAGTTAATAGTTATTGATAAATTCTATACAAGCTACGGGTCAAAAAAGTACGAGCTGCCTTCATTGCAAAGAAAATAATTATCAAACAAAACAACAAATTATCACTGATACAAATTGTGACAAATTTTATAAATCCTGTTAGCACAATCAAACTTGCTAAACACATAATGAGACAAGTGTTGCTGATGTACAGAGAAACAGGTTTAACCAGTTAAAATTAAATTAAGTTTTGCATTGTTGCAACTGGTGCTACACTCAAAGAAATTTGCTAAGCCAGTATTTCTGCTTAACAGATTTCTAAAATGATTCTTGGTTAAGAAAAACGTAAACAAAACACAAATCTGAAATTATATTCGGTGTATTATTAATAATTTTCAATTGTTTTTTCTTCTTTCTTCCAGATCATCTTGATACTCAAGTGATAAATATTCCACTACATCTTCCAATTGAAGTCAATCTAGCCGAAGGTTTCACGAAGCACTCGGTTGAACAATGGGGGCGCTATCAATCACTTCTTGAGAAGCTAGTCTCCAAACACGTGACCTTTGAGCTCTTCCCTGGCAACCAGAGTAAGTAATTGGTCTTTAAATTGATGATAAACAAACTGAAGGGACTGGACATTTTGGTAATTGTCAGAAACCAGTATTCTCACTTGGTGTATCCCAATATTATTCAGGGGAAAAAAAACAAAAGCTTGAAATGGGCCCATCGATTGTACGAGAACGAAAGAAAACTGACCCTTGTTGCATCAGTTGTGAGCAACGTTTTGTGTGCTTTCTTCAGATGTAAAATAAAAAGCTTTACCTCTTCCTGTAAAACTACTGACTGAGGGGGGCTGTTTCTCACACTGTTTTTATGCTAACACACAATAACAATTATTTGGAGTAATTTACCGAATGCAACAGTCTCTGCAAACTGAATTACCTCCAATTGGTTGACACCTTCCAATAAACTCAACACTGTTTTTTAAATTATCTGATTGACATTGTTACAAATAGTAGCCATCTGTTTTCGTTTTGCATTTATATATTTCCATAGATTTCCAACATCGGTTGGCAAAAACTTGAGCTGTATCTTCGCAATTAAAATTGCTGGCATATTTTGAAAGAGATTGTTTTTTTACCAATTATAAGAGGGCATTAATGAACACCCCAACAATTATTTATAAATTAATAAATATGTGATTAAATAAAATAAAGAAATAAGCAAATACTAAAATGATAATGCATAAAGACTGAACTACGCCTTATGCAGTGCACATGTACTTGAAAACACTTATTATTTCATTTTCAGTTATAAGTGCATTTTCCATCTCATTTTTCAATGCAAAAGCTAATACAAATCGCTAAACCAATAAAGACTTTGGCTGGATATAAACATTGCTAATTGCTTCTACTAAATAATTTTATGTTTGATTTTTCTCTTTTCTAGAAATCACCTTCTTCTCCGACAAACGTCTTGAAAAAGCCGAGAGTCAAGAAGACTACGAGAAGATCTGGCCAATCGGAACCCTCTACGTCACCTCAGCTAACGAGAGGTTACGCAGTAAGACAACAACTGGTGCAGGCGTCTCTCGGACAGTGGGCCACACCGCTGCTTCGGCCACAGCTGTCCGAAGAGTAGCCTCTCCGAGCCCACAGGTCACCAAGAACGGAGATGCTGGACGGGGACGACAAATGACTAAATCTGCTTCAGCTTCCATTATGATGTCGACAGACACAGTACCCAGGAATTCTCGGCCTGTTGCTAAAGTGGTAAGCAAAGGGTCGCCTCCGGTTACCAGACCTTTACCTGTATCCAGTGCAACCATGCCAAGATCCATCCTACAGAGAGGTCCAAGCCAGGAAGCTTTAAAGAACAATGTACAACCTCCTCCTTTGCCGACATCAGCAAGACCAACAAAAGGAAGCCCTACACAGGATCAAAGACCTGTAGTAACTCACAATCACACATCAGCAACCAACTCACGTCAAGATGGAACAGCGACTAGAGGGCGTGTCCAAAAGCCCCCGCCCATAACGACAACTCCTGCACATTATTCCCGTAAAAGATCCCCGTCTGTTGACTCCACACCATCAAATGTACCGAGCTACCAAAAGAATACATCACTATCAGTAGGAGCAAGACCAGATCAAATTCTTGTCTCATCGGCCGGACGAGTCCGAAAAAGTCCCATCTCAAGTAATTCACCAACAATCACCGAGACGTTCGGTGCAAGAAGCGTCAGTTCAACCAGCTCAACTGACTCCAATGATTACACGCATCTTAAAACATTACCTGTCGACATACCAGCTCCAGATTATGACCCAAATGAAACTGTATTCCAATACCCAGGAGCTGTGGAGGCTAAGCAAGGCCCTCCTCCCACGCCTCCACCCATCTCCTCAATACCTGTCAAGCCAAAAGCCCCAGCGCCGACTTTCTCACCTCAAATATCCCAAGAGGGTCAAGCCGGGTCATCTTCAACACTGTCTTCCCCTGCCTCCTCTTTGTCGTCTATTCCTGGAGCATTAGCACTCGCTCCTCCTCCCCCTCCAGGCCCCCCTCCTCCACCTCCCCCAGCCCCAGCCCCAGCCCCAGGTTTACCAGCCCCTCCACCACCACCCCCTCCTCCTGGATTAGATTGGAAGGCTCCATCACAACAAGTATCTCACACACCCATTGCTAAACCGCAACCCAAACCAGTTAGGAACAATGAACCATCTATGAACACAATGATGATGGAGTTAAAAAAGGCACAGCAACGCAGGATGTCTACTGGGATCATTCTAGAAGATGCCGTGGATAGCGGCAAAGTGACATTTGGTCCCTCAAAACAAAGCCCAAGATCCGCAGGTGCTCTTAAGACGCAAGCTCCATCTGGCACTAATGAGCTGCAATCTATCCTGAGTTCAAGACTAAGGAAGACTTCGAACGACGGAATTCTTGATCCTGGTAACGTTCCTCCTGTAGCTCCAAGGCCGACTCCAGGTCGCTTCAAAGTTGGCAACAAAGCTTCTTCAAGCAGCGATACTTTCAGCAAAGTCGAGGATATCCCAACTAATCTGAAGGGACTAACAGTGGCTCAAGTCACGCAGTGTTTGCGTCTTCTTAATCTGGATAAGTACGCCGAGGTCTTCAAGAATAACCAGGTTGATGGTGAAATGATGATAACATTAAGCAAGGACATTCTTCGCACTGAGTTTAAAGTCTCCGAGTTTGACAGCCAAAAAATCATGAAATTCCTTGGAGGGTGGCGACCTAAATAACACTTCCTTTTGGCTGTTAAACGCAATGTAAATTTATGATGCAGCTCATACTTGCTTATAAATACAAGAGGAAAACCTATTTTACAAAATACAATTGCTAAATTAGACCGTGGAGTTTATGATTTAAATTTTTTTATAATAAACTTAAAACTTATGTATATTTCTAAGATAAAGACTAGTTAAGCTTCTATATTATAAGCTGTAAATTTCATTCGTCATTTAAAACCTTTTAGTGCCTTATAGATCTTTCTAATCGGTCAAACATTTGGAAAACTATAATGATAGTGATATTTTTACCATCAACATGAAATTACCAAATGGTTGACTGACATTCCTCCAAGTACTGTCAGACTATTTCATTACAGCCTCACCTTGACTCGAGTGGTTTACAATGAACGAAAATACAAAATGGCTGCTCAAACATTAACGTACGATCACATCATCTTTACTGTAAAGTACTGTTATAAAGGTATATTTAAATTGAACTAGATTGTACAAGTTCATTTTCAGTAAATGTAGGCAGATTTGTAAAAATGATTTCCGAGTCAGAAATTAAGGGCAGAAATTAAGGGCACAAAAAAAAAGTTTCTTATTGATAAGGCCATGATTTTGATTTTATCATGTGATGCTTCTTGATCAAATCAATATCATGATGTCTAAAAGAGGTTTGAGTTAACACCATGTGAATATCTCCTTTGACTCCTGAAGACGATCAGAGCAAACTGTTTGCAACATTTAGTTGTTAACCGCCGGTTCTTTTCCGAACCAACGTTACTCACGAGATATTCACACTGGAAACCTCTCTTAGTTATATCAAAATCAAGATGTGTAAATTGAAAGATAAAAGCTTTGACGACTGTCGCAAGCAAATCATTAGCCCCATCAGTAGACTTACATATTTTATAGTGAATATTTTCTAAAGACATATATTACGCAAATAATTATGTAGAATGCAAATAGGAAGGGTCTATAGGTTTCTTTATAAAGGTATAATACAGGATTGATACGGATAGAAAACATTGTCTAATATTTAGTTTCAAAGTTTACTGATTATGAAGTTCAGACTAGAACCATTTTTGTTTGGAAATTTTTCCCACTGAAATGATTTGATCAAGAAAACTGTTTCTGGCTCATTGAAACCCTTACAAAAATACAATAGCTGATTTTGGTTGTTACAACCAAAATTAAGAACAATGTGTACATGCTGTAACATTGTGCATGCTTGTCACTGTTTTCTCTTGACTCGCACAAAGGATCAAGCCCAAATTTTCACTTGTTTGTTACTTAATGTATATGGTTGATCACAGAACATACATAGTCTGTGACTATTAAAAAAAAAAAAACTTTTTTAATTTAGTAGATAAAACAAGAAAGGGTAGTGGTAGCACTTGCAGTTAAACTAATTATATAAAAACCTTCAAGAGCTTTTGTAGCAACAACTACATCCTTGCATCCCACGATGAAGTATTTGTTACTACAAAAACTCATGCAGTTTTGTATACATGTATAGTTATTTAGTCTTTAAGTGCTACCCCTACCTTCCTTGCTGTGCAGCTCTACCAATCATGTGTAATACCTTTAATGTCTATGTGTAAATATTGATTCTAGGTTACGATGGGAGAATATAATGAGTAAGATGTATTGGCATTATGCAATGAGCAACTTGTGTACAGGCGTTCTGTTAAGCAAACAAATTTATTCAGACGTTAGTCTATACCATGCTGAACATGTAGAAGAGGGTGTCAACCTCCCCAAAAAAGCTCCCATACTTAAAGGCAGTGGACACTATTGGTAATTACTCAAAATCATTATTATCATAAAACCTCACTTGGTAATGAGTAATGAGGAGCTGTTGATAGTATAAAACACTATGAGAAACGGCTCCCTCTGAGGTGATGTAGTTTTTGAGAAAAAAGTAATTTTCCACGAATTTGATTTGGAGACCTCAAGTTTAGAATTTGAGGTCACGAAATTAAGCATCTGAAAGCACACAACTTCGTGTGACCAGGGTGTTTTTCTCTTTCATAGTTATCTCGCAACTCCGACGACCAATCAAGCTCAAATTTTCACAGGTTTGTTATTTTATGCATATGTTGAGATACACACCAAGTGAGAAGACTGGTCTTTGACAATTATCAATTGTGTCGAGTGTCTTTAAAGGTACTGGGGTCAATTTCACAAAGAGTTAGGACTAGTCCTTGGAGATACTAAAAACATATGGCTAGTACCAAGGAGGAAGGAATACATACAAAGTTAGAAAGAGTAACTTGTCCTAACTCGAGACTAGTCTTAACTCTTTGTGAAATCCACCCCATAAAATTTACTTGGTAACAAGCAATGGAGAGCCGTTGGAAGTATACAACATCGTGAGAAATGACTCTCTCTGAAGTAATGTAGTCTTTAGAAGGAGGTAATTTCTCACTAAAATGTTTGTGTCTGAGAAAGACTTCAGGCCTGCAGCCGATGTTGTATACTTTCAACAGCTCTCTATTGCTCGTTACCAAGTAAGTTTTTAGCTAATATTGTGAGTAAAAACAAAACGTGTTCAGTGCCTTTAACATGCTTTTCCTGTGAAAGAAAGTTCAACTGTGACAAAATAACTTCCTGTAAATGAAACACAAAATAAATAACTTGAAACTATATAATCAGCTAGTTTACTATCTGTACATATTAAGTTGACTGCAAGAGTATCACTTTGCTAAAACACTGAGCCACACGAGTGCATCTGCTGCATGTCCAAAGTTTGTTTATACTTCCCGCTCCAAAGCTGAATACTGCTTAGCAAATCTCTTTGCTAAGCAAAACATTAGCATGGCAATGTAAACTTTATGGAGTTTTGGCTGCTTACAAGTTTCTGTTTAGCAAGGTTTTCCTGTGCTTAGCAAGTTTTTATGCTGACAGGATTTATGAAATTGGGCCTTTGTAATCAGTGGAGCCAATTTGTATGAAGTTGGGGTGGCTTACACTGGAATTAGGTCACACTTATAAACAGGATACTCAACAACGATAGACGCAAATTTCAAGTGCTGTTTTTTAAAAAACACATAATTAAAACTATCTGTATATGTATGTATGTAATGTGAGAAAATGAAATAGCAATCTTTTGTACTTCTTGACACAGCAATAACCATAATATGGAAGTAGTGAAAGAGTATGCCAGCAATTAATTATTGTTAGCTTCCGACATTCTCTGGTTGATTTCCAATGAATAAAAGGCATAAATATAACACTGTGGTATATTTGGACATTTTTATACTGACATTTGATAGGACATGTTGCAGCAATTGGTCAAGCACACCAGACTCGAGCTCTGGTGTTTCTGATCAGCAGAGTGTGGGTTCGAGTCCCAGTCATGTACAAGATTGGTAGTGCACATTTAAGAACCACAAACACATAGCATGGACGACTAGGAGCAAGTTCGAGTGCGCACATTTAGTCCACCAGTGGTCGACCACAGACTAGCAACGCACATGCGCAGTGACGTACTCACCCGAATAACTCGTTTGGTAGTCTAGTCAACCTTCCACCTTTTTGCTAAAGTGTCACTGGTTCCCCTCTGCGCTTAACACATGTTAGAATAGCACACGGTACACGTACGGTACATGAGTAATTTCTTAATCGTGCCGCGCACCGGGCCGGGGCACACTACGCCAACAGCCTTGAACCAAGGATATATTTTCGTAAGCCTTGGGTGGAACTGAAGGGAGGGGTCCTGCTCAAGGCCACACCCTGGTTTCTCTCCTCTAGATCCTTCATTTGTTGCCAACAACTAAATCTTTCTCCATTATGATTCCACATACACGCACACCCTCATAAACCTGTACAGTTTCCTTGACTAGTTCACTGCAATTTCAAAAGATTATCAGAGATGAAATAAATATTCTGTACAAAATGTTTTATTGAAAGTAAAACTACACAAAGTATTAACAAAAGTACATCATAAAAGGTTGGATCAAATTTGAGACAAAGACAAAAAAAAAATGAATATGAAGTACAGTGAAGTCTTAACCTGAAATCCAAGAATTCAAACGTATTTAAAATATGTTGACAATGTACCCGACACTTAAACTAACTGTATGTTTTGGCAAATCATCCCTTTACTTTCAGTCAAGTATAAAAATATGAAACACATTTATTTTCTGAAATGTAAAACCCTGGTTCATACATCCTGCAAATGTGAAAGTCATAAAATCCTGCCAAAGTCATAAATTCGCTGGAATGATTTACGTCAGTCAATGTGCTCAACTTTTTGCGAAATGGTCACAGCTAAAAATGGAGCTTCGAGGTCAAAATTCGCTCCGCATTCATAGGAAGTACTAACAGAGCTTGACACTTGCCCTTGCATATAGATCATAAGGGGCTGTCGGAACATAAAGCAGCCATCAAAGAGCAGTCAGTAACAAAGACAAAATAATACTTGACAAAAAGTGTGGATTTTAACAAAGATCATGATGCTCTGTTAGCCCGCCAAGGTCCATCAAAACAATTGGAAGTAATTACTTCTTGAACATACCGTTTGCGCATTCTATCATCAGAATAAAAGAAATCAAAGAAAAAAAATAACAACACAATGTCATTTAAAACATTTTGGCCGAGCACTCTTACATGGCTAACATTTCAGCCATCATGTATGCAACCCTGCTTCTGGCCCAAAAATGTTTATTTGCAGGCATGTCACTTTATAGACGTTGTGACCTACATATGTCTACATTCAAACCATCCTCTGTGGACAAAACACTGTTCACACGCCGGGCAAAAAGACACACAGTCACGGTAAGATTGAGTGCACTTTCTAGCTGGCTGCCAAAACACAAAGGTTTTGCCCGGTGGTATGCGCGCAAATCATGTTATGGTTTTCGAGTGACGTCACAAGTCACTTCGTCTATATGCCTTGCAAAAAAGAAGGGGATTCATTTTTTTTGAAGGGGGTGTCCGAAATGCCTCTGTGACTTCATGGCATGGCTTATTGTGGCCAAAAGTATAACCCCTTTATAGGTTTAAAATGACCCATGGCACCCACAACAATTGCAGTGGTGCCCTGTGCTTTTGCTTTTTGCTGCGGTGCCCTTTGCAAGGCTAAAATACAAACTTACATTTTCCCAATAAAGTGCCCCTAACCAGAAGAAAATTTCTGTGCCCCTTCAAAAGTGAAGTTTAAGGTTTGCCTTTATAAACACATACATGTATCATTCAATGCAGCATAAATCCGACAGCTTTCATATTTAGTTCTAAATGCGTTGTCTAAAATGTCTCTGGCATGCCTTATATATGGTCCACATTGTACCCCGTTTTAGGCACATACATGTTATGTACATTCACTGCAGCATAAAAGCCGACAGCTTTCATATGCCAATATGACATTGAACTGAGGATTTCTGAAATGTTTCAGCTGCGTTCTCCTTAACAGTGGTCCGCTGGCCAAATGTTCTATCCAAGTAGTCTGGCTGGCTAGGTCAGTGTTTAAAAGCATCCTTATTTAATATGAATTATGCACTGATAAAAAGGCTGACGGACAAGCTAACTGGTCCTGCTGACCATCCACTGAAAAACAAGTTTTGTTCAGCTTTTCATTTTTCCCAAAGACCAAGGATTGAAAGTCTTAGAAAGTAACACTCTCAGGCACTTTCCATGTTATACAAAAAGTCTTTCATTGGTTAATATACATCACATGATAAACATCCTTCTCTGCGATTGGTCGGAATGGCAAATCACATGATTTCTCCAAGGTACATCTGTTTATCACTTGAGCATGAGAGAACTGAAAAAAAAAGAAAAGAAAAACCCATTTTATCAGAACAAGGAAACTTAAAAATGTATTGCCAACAGAAACTGGCTGATCATAGATGAGTAAGGCCATGTCAGAATTAGCGGCTACAGCTACGGCTATGGCTAGATTTCCGCGTCACTATGCGTTGAGGTATAGGACTTCCTTAGCAACAACCTTAGCAACAGTCATAGCCGTAGCCGGCAATTCGGATTTGGCCTAAAGCAGGCTCTCAATGTCTAAGGACGAGCCAACCATTTCCGAACGGAGTTTTGCTTAGCGGAGTGGATTAGAAACAAACGAAATGTATCCAGTCATGCAAGGGAATTCCATCTACATCATAATAAAACCCAATTGACAGTGACTTGGATGGGTCTATGTATGAGATATGCTCGTTCTTCAAACACCACTTATAAAGGTGATGGAGTGATTTTAATCTCAGGTAAATCGTTAAAAACAACTGTTTTTCCTAGCTCCAACGTTTATCTTTTCAGACAAGTACAAGATTTGCCAATAACGGAAAACACATTCATTTGTTTCATAGTTACTTTTTTTGTTTAACATCACAATGCCAGATGGCCACCTCAAGGTATTAATGTAATTTGGACTGAAATCTACTGCCACCAGGAGCACATTGCCACCTAGTCCCGGGGTTGAAACAGGGTTACCCCCTTCACAGTCCCTAAGGATGTAGGCTTGGGTATCATCCACTAGGAGCTACCTACTCATGGGGCTGAAACAGGGTTACCCCCTTCACAGTCCGTAAGGATGTAGGCTTGGGTATCATCCACGATAGGAGCCTGGCTGGTCGAGCAGATTGCACTACCTTTTGAAGAATCAATTATGATTAAGTGCTTCAAGGGCACAAGTGTCAAGGCCGGAAGGCAAACCCACACTCTGCTGCTGACAACACCTGGGCCCAATTTCATGGCTCTGCTTACCTCCGAATTTTGCGCTTACGATCACGATTCTCCGCTTACTTGCAAGCGACGAATTTCTGCGCTAGCCTTGTAAGCGTAGAATGCCTAGTAACGTGGAGTACGCATGCGCAGAAGCCAAAATTCGCCGCTAACCCGTGAAATACGCTTGCCGTAAGCACAAAATTCCCTGCTTCCGTAAGCGCCGATTCTGTGCTTACGGTAATCAGAGCCATGAAATTGGGCCCTGAGCTTGGGATGGTGACCTAGACCACTTCCGCGGTAGTAGAATATATAGCAAGACAGTTCTCTTAAGAACAAAATCTGCCTGGCACGTAGATACACACTTGGTGTTACCGCAAACCAAATAAATATTAAATGAGGTACTTACTTATTGGTTCATTTGGATGGAATGCAATGTCATTAACAGATCCAGAATGTCCTGGTAGTTTATAGAGAATACGTCTTGATGTTGTGTCCCATACGTAGACGAATCTATCAGCAGAACCAGCTGCTATCTTACTACCATCGGGTGACCAAGCACATCTTAACAGGTTCTAGAAATAAGAAATGTCACTTATCAATGTAGATTTGGAATGATAAACACATGGGAAATGTACATTCATTTTCAGGGTATTTATGAATTCTTGTCTATAGTCATTAATCCAATCCTTGTTAACGAATCATGTTTTATTGTCACATGTAAAATATAAATGTACAGTGAATAAACATTTATGAAAAGTAAATGTTACCTGTTCAAAATTATGTTGTGCGCCTTGGAAGAGCTTTACACATCTTTCTTGAGGTGCAAAAGGTCGAATGTCCCAGATTCGTACTGTAAAGCAAAAACACAACATAAATAATTAGGTAGGATTTGAAACTTTGCATGGTGGAAGAATAACTTAGAGAGGTTTGGGGTAACACCATGTGAAGATCATCATAGCTTACTGATCAAAACTTTGAGTCGTATTATAACCAATAGTCGTTAGGTACATTTAGTAAACGTTTCTTGCACAAATCATCTAAAGTTTCGTCTAGGTTTGTGGTAACACCTTGTGAAAATCTCTTTGAGTAGTATTGGTTCTAAAAAGAACCGGTGGTTATCAACTAGGGATGATCAGAGCATGCTGATCGAAACGTTGAGTTGTCAAGTACCGATTCTTTCAGAACTAACACCACTGAAAAGAGATTTTCACGCGTACCTCTCTGTATTTGCTGTAATTTAGCCTTTGCTAGGGTTGAAACTTGAGATAATAAAACTTTTCCTAAAAACCATCACATACTGATTGAAACATTAAGTCAACCTCCAGTTCTTTTCAAAACCAACACTACCCAAAGAGATTCTCACAAGGTGTTATCATCGCAAACCTCTCCCACATACTGATTGAAACACTTTTTTCTAAAGCTGAGCGTCAAATTTGCCTGTAGCTTAATTCAAAAAGCTGTTGGATGACTTACATGTATTGTCCATAGAGTTGGAGAGTAGATACGACCCATCACCACTCAACGATAAACCAGTCACTGAGTCTGTGTGTCCAGGCATCTTATATAACATCCCATTCTTCCTCAAGTCCCAAACCTTAAAGAGAACAAGAAATCAATATCAACACTTGAACACTCCTCATGTTATAATAATAATAACTTTCGATTTATATAGCGCCTAATAACTAACACTTAATTCTCTAAGCGCTTTACATTAGTGCCCTGGTCATAGGGCCAATAACATCCCTTTTTTAAAATGTTTCTCAGCTCCCTTGTGAGTATACAACCTGGGCAACAGTTTATATCGCTCCAAAGGCTTTTTTTATTCACAATATCAACCTCTACCCTCGCAGGTACCCATTTATTCCCCTGGGTGAAGAGAAGCAATTATAGTATTAAAGCATCTTGCTCAAGAACACAAGTGTCACGACCGGGATTCGAACCCACACTCCGGTGAAAACGCACCAGAACTTGAATTCGATGCTCTTAACCACTCGGCCATGACACTCTACAGTGTCACTGGTTACTGATCTTGAACGTCGCTCTTGAAGGGGCACAGCAATTTTTCCTCTGGTAAGGGGCACTTGTAAGCTTGTCATGGGACTTTGCAAAGGGCACCGCAGCAAAAGCACAGGGCACCACAACTAGGACTAACCACAACAATTGCCGTGGGTACCGTGGGTTAATTCAAGGCATGATGTTATAAGATAAAAAGTGGCTTTTTATATAGGGCTCTTATCTGTCTCTCAGTGACGCTCAAGGCGCTTCAATATTCAATTTTTTCGTACAAGGTATTTTGGAGCCTGAAGTACATGTATGAGACATAGCACCATGTAATGATGCAATACGCTGCCAATCAAACCAGGAACACCGGGATGAACCCCATTTCTGTTTGATAAGTGCACTGGGTTCTTTTATGTTCATTACACAACACACAGGACCAACGGTTTTAAGTCCCATCCAAATTATGAAGCATAATGGTTAAGAGTCTTGCTTAAGGACACAAGTGTCATGACTTGGATTCAGACTTACACTCTGCTCATCAGAAACACCAGAGCTTGAGTCAAGTGCACTGAACCGCTTGGCCACGGCACGCCAGATTTAGTCTAACATCTCAGCGATTAAAGCTTGTGCAATTAATGTTTTCAAAAGCCGTGATAAGTGGGGGAAAGACAGACTAGTCCTGACAAGCTTGGACCAAATTCATGGCTCTACTTACCTTGATATCGTTATCGATTCCTGCTGAGACAATTTGATCGCTGGTATCATTGAAGGTAACAGAGAGAACTTGGTAAGTATTCTGGAAAGTTTGCACCACTCCTCTCTTTCTACTGTCCCAAAGCTGTCAAGGAAAACAGAAAATAATAAGTGAATTGTTAACATCACCGGAATCTTTCCAGCCCTTTTCATACTACTACTCTATTCCTAGGGAACTGCATTGGAGAAGGCTCGGTCTCCTGCTTTAGTATTTGTTCGATGCTAGAAGAGAAGGTTGCGTGAGGAAGAGCGTTTGTTTGTTGGTTTTATTTACATTTGTACAACAACAAAATTACACGAATATTAGTGGTTACAAGTAAATAAATGAAGTTATAAACACTAAGTAAGTACAAATGGGGGTAGCAACCAGAGGAGGTAACCCTCCTGTATTGGAGCACCCAAAATGGCTGTAAAATGCCGCACTGGTTCAAGAAATAACAAAGTCAGTTAAAGTATCCCTAAAACGCAAATTTTTTGAGAATAACGCACATATTAAATAATAATTAAAATATGAGCGTATGTAGGTTGCAACTTCGTTGCGAACTGGATAATTCAGCACGAGTGCCCTGAAGATATGTAGAAATATTTTTAGGTGAACTCGCTTAGTGACAGGTAACCAGTGGTGTTTCTTCAAGAGAGGGCTAACACTATCACTTTGACGCTTCATGAACACAATACAAGCAGCCTTAATCTGTAATTTCCGTCGGCGGGGTAGAGTTGTGTCTTTATAATATAAGATTTGTTTCCTCATTTTATAATACCATTTAGTGCATGCAAATAATACTAATAATAATAATAGCAATATCAAAGTCTTGTTTAGCGCACATATCTTCCAAACAAGGTACTCAAGGCGCTTAGTATATACAAACTTCCGGGAAAGATAGGCTATGGAGGGTGCTATGGTGCATTCAGCGACCAATGCAAGGGACACCAGGGCGAACCCCTTCTCTTTACGATAAGTGCACTGTGTTTTTTAACAAAGCTTCTAGCATCACATATTTCCTTCTAATACCTTTATAGTTCCATCATCCCCACCACTGACTATCAATGAAGGTCCTCGTCTTGCTGGATAAACTGAATTAACAAACGCTGTGTGACCTCTCATCTTCTTGATTCTAGTCCCTGTCTCAGTGTCCCAGAGACATAGCAGTTTATCTGTGCTGCATGACACAAGCTGACTGTGGAGAAAAATACATCAAGTCAAAATAAACTTTCACTCATACATTTATGTGTGTTAGCACCCTAACTCAGTACTTACCCGAGTTCTTTTCTTTTCACAGAACTCAGGTAAGTACTGAGAAAACAGTGCCTAGAGACATCAATGTATATTGGGTAAAAAAACAAAATGAATGTTCTTTACCCCGATGCAAATTTAACATCTATTAAATAAAAATATTTTGCTGAATCTGAATTAAATTGTCGGCAAAGCATCCTAATAGAAACAACACACCATCTTATTGTTTTTTCAAAAACTACAGCACCTCAGTAAAGTAACATTTTAAGGGAAGCTTTCTACTATCATTATCTTTACTTCAAACTGTGTAAGTTTAATGTAAATCTGTGAACATTGTGTTAGAAAAAAGTACTAGTTTAGTGACTGGCCAGCAGGACCAGCTCGTTATTTCACAAGTTCGTCAGCTTTTTAACTAGCCCAAAGTTCATCTAAAATATAATACTTTTCCACATTGAACCAGCATGCCGGACCACTTGGAGTATATTTTAACTTGTGTTTTAGTTGGCATTTGGCCAGATGACTTCGGCTAAGGGAGAGCGCTGTTTACGAAAAAAAACAGATTGTAGAATTTACCCGTCAGTGGTATACTGTAGTTCCATAATTGCTCCTTGATGCCCAGAAAGCACTGCATAGTTGGCGCACTCACCGTACACACTCCATAAAACTAACCAACAAAATCACAAAGAAAGAAAAGGTTACTAATTAGGATCGAGCGCTTTAAATAATAAAAACAGTGTTATAATTGTGATAAATAAAGGCACTTGATACCTGTAGCTTGACCAGCATGCACCTCATTCCCCTGCCTAACGTGCACGTATCAAGTATTTGTGATAAGCAATCAGCAGTCAGTGGTGTCTTGCCACGCCTTCCACCTATGGGACTAGGTTCGAATCCCACCGGGGCACCTAATGTAGATTGGGTTTTAATAAGTGCGTACTTGACTGATGGGTTTGCTTTCTAGGGTTGTTTTCACACATTTAAAACTAAAATGTCTTCATTGTCTTTCTTCTCGTTTGGCTCTAATTAGAGTGGTGAGTATAGGGTGTGTTCGATTAGCTTCCCCGGGTCGACCCAGGTCTGCCCTCAGTATTTTTGAATAGCTTTGTTTGATTCATTGACGTCATTCCAGGGTCTCACCTGGGTCAGCCCCAGGTGCATGACGTCACCGCTAGAGGGCGAGTGATCTTTCGATTAGACCTTGTCAGGGGCTCACTCGAATGAGTACCGGGGGTCGACCCAGGGAAGCTAATCGAACGCATCCATATGCGGAGTGAAGACTAGCCCCCAAACTATTATTCCCTAATTATACTTACAGATATTCCTGTCAAATGATCCTGATGCTAGAGTATTTCCATCGGGATGGAATTTAGCGGAGAAGATTTCTGCTCCATGACCAGACAGCAGCATGATCGGAGCAAGAAGGCTCGATGTTCGCGGTGGTCCCTGTTTACAAATACAAAAAAAAAAAAACAATCAATCATATTTCAGAATTTAGGTTTTTTAACCTGTTTGTTCTTGTTTTAAAGAAATTTATTAACACAATCCTACCACTCTAAAAGATATCTAAAACTCAGCAATATCTTCAACCTCTCGCTCTCAGCCCAGCAGTCAGTCAAGTCGATCAGGTGAGCTAATTGTCACTCCTTGTTGTTTTTATGATTTGAATCTAGTTAAATAATTTATAGCCGGCCTAGGGCGCGCACGAAGTGGCTTTAGCTTTAACAAAAATGTATTAGTTAATTTTAAACAAAGAGTAAATTAAGTAGGATGGATTGTTTCTCCCATATTTTATTATTAATTTAATAATTATATTGTTATTAAAATAACAATCAACATGAATCATCATGATCAAGTGGTGAAACCTGCAGATTGAGATTGTGCAAGTCCGTTAAATACGTTAAACGTGCGCATATAAAGACAATCGCAATACCTACAAGTTGGTTTGTTAATGATGAAAATAACTACTTAAGTTTATGTTTTTTTTTTGTGTTGAAGAAAACTCTTTCTATTGTCCGGATACTGGGCAAAAGTAATAATACACTATCGTTCCAAAAAAACTTACCGCTTGGACCATCGTTCCACCTCCTACGGCCGATGAGACCAACTCATTCCTGGGTCTCTTTAGGTGGACCAATGCCCCCTCCTCAGCTTTCCGCTTTCCTTCCAACATCGGCATTTATTTATGTGTGTAAAATCGGAAGAAAAACAATCACAAAATTGCAACCTTTTTTTCTCAAACGTGCAACAAACGCCAAAGATGGTCAAACTGAACTCTTGAGGGCGTTATTAATTTCTAAAATTAATTCGCGCAAGCTGCCATATTTTAACTGCGCAAATTTAGTATAGTTTCCTTACGTGATTTGCGCAGGAGGTACCCTTGGCGCAAACTTTGTAGACCACGCAATTCTTGCCGTTTAAAATGGAGCTGAAAACTTCACCACTTTGTGTGAAGTGAATTGAGAGCTTTATGAAGAACAATTACCAGAACAGTTTTAAAAGGTAAGTTCATTCTGTTGTATTAAACTGCTGGTTTTTAACTTTTGTTTTAGTTGCTTTTGTTACAATGAATGTTGTAAAAACAGGGTTTCTCATGAACTGTAAGGGAGCGGCTGGTTTGTACGCGCTGTATGGTTTGTACCGCCCCTATCCCACTAAATGAGTCCCACCCTAGACACAAAATCATTTGTAACACAGAAAAAATACTTCAGAGGTCTCACAGATTTTTATTGTGAATGGAAAATTTGTTTCCGCTTGAACTTATGTTCTCTGCTGAGGTGATTATTCGAGTCACAGTCACTGGGCCATCGATTTATATAATTTCACAAGGTATACATTCACAAACCCTGGTTTAATAATTCCAAAAGTTTCTTGAAAGAAAAATATTTCTATAGTCTAGGATTAGGATTTAGGAGGCCTTTTAATCTCTCAGCAAATTAATTTTCTACTTATTTGCATTATCTAAAACATAGTCAAGTTGGAATTCACTGTCAATGAAGCCGTGTCACAGTTTGGCAATTTTTTATTTGTAGGCATTTAAAATTAATTGGACTCTCAATTCGGTCGTGGATTGGGGGGCCTCGGTGCAAAATCGGTATTCACCTTGATCCTTCCTAAATTCTGAACCCGCCAATATATAATACACTCACACCCAAGTAACTTCTTTAAACGGAAACCGTGAAGTTCCTGCCAACTGTGTATCCAAACCGCGCAATTCTTAAGTTTGTATCGACAAACTACATTTAAAAACTGCGCGCGGGCAAACTTTTGGATCGGCTTGCGCGAATTTCAAGAAATATTGCACCGTTAACTTCTACCAGCGCCCTCTAGAGTTCAGTTTGACCTGCGCGCTATTTCATTCGAGAAAATTGGCACCAAACGCGGGGCGACGAGATGTACAAGACTATATGGCCTCTCATCACTATTCGAACTTTTCTGTGTCTTTTTCAAATTAAATAAACGAAAGAGTAATAATAATGGGATGGAAATATTTTTTCCCCAAATTTTTTGAATGTTAGGGTCAAGACCAGGGAACTAATTGTTTACTTTAAGGCAATCCTTCCGATGTTTCCTTTTCCTTATTCCTCTGTGTTTTAATTGCTCATTGGTGATCTTTGAATGTGTGAACCTTGTTGTAGTATGAACAAAAATTATGCAGACAAATAAGGAAGAGTTCTCCGAGGTTCTGAAATTCGGGTAGAGTTCAGAGGCAAAAAGTCCTCAAGGAGATATGGTGGGCTAGATGCCTCGTGTGGCCAGCGGCGCTCACGCATTTGACTGAGATGCTCCAAAACTGTATTTGAGTATTATTTTCATATCGACTAGACTTCATTTTTCTAGTTAGTGTTCGATGTCCTCATACCGTTGATATACAAAATGATCTTTATGGCACCTACATAAAACCTACCACCGAACGAAGTGGAAAATTACTCGGTTCGTTTTCTGAACGGAAATTCAGTGTAGAGTTATATAATAATTGTTTTGAAAAACTCGTTTTCTCTTTCGCTTGTCAACTATAGTAACAGTTTCCTTCAGCGTTTTATTCTTTAATCTGTCTTTAGCTTCTTTAGGGAGCCACTTTGTGCTTCATGGCCCCCGGGGTGAAAGTTTTCATCGCTCTTTAGACCAGTCTTGAAATTTGGCAAGGGGGTCATTTGGGGACGTAGTTGAAGTCATGGTGTGGAGATTGTTTGCAGAAAACAAGAAGTAAACGTTTTAGACTAATTATTCACATCATGCAAATCATTGGTTACGCTACACTAAAGATCTGCATAAAGTGAATAATTATTTTCAAACGTTTGTTGTACGCCCGACTCCCTACTTTGGAAACTACTGTCACACCATGACTTCAAGTATGTCCCCAAATTACCCCCTCGCCAAATTTCAAATCATGTCAAATAAATTTACAAGAATGATAAAAAACATTCACCACCGGGAGCCACGAAGAAAAAATGGCTCTCTAAACAAGCTAAAGACAGATGCACGTTGCAAAATTTCGAACAGCGGTAATGATTACATAACTGAAGCGTTGTGCATCCAGTCACGGGGGAGCAACATAGTTCAAAATGTTTTCTACAAAACTAAAGGCAAATGGAATCATAGAATTTAGCCCGCTAGCTGGACCCGTATTGTTCTCGACCTACTCCCTGCTTCCCAGTGCCCGAACTCCCAACCCTTCCACTCTACCTGTTCGCAGGAGACGGAGCTCCGCCAGGGCCCACATGAGGGACTGAGCTCCGCCAGGGGGCCCCCATGAGGGACGGAGCTCCGCCAGGGCCCACATGAGGGACTGAGCTCTGCCAGGGTCCCCATGAGGGACTGAGCTCCGCCAGGGCCCCCATGAGGGACGGAGCTCTGCCAGGGCACACATGAGGGACTGAGCTCTGCCAGGGCCCCCATGAGGGACGGAGCTCCGCCAGGGCCCCCATGAGGGACGGAGCTCCGCCAGGGCCCACATGAGGGACTGAGCTCCGCCAGGGCCCCCATGAGGGAAGGAGCTCCGCCAGGGCCCCCATGAGGGACTGAGCTCCGCCAGGGCCCCCATGAGGAACTGAGCTCCGCCAGGGCCCCCATGAGGGACGGAGCTCCGCCAGGGCCCACATGAGGGACTGAGCTCCGCCAGGGCCCACATGAGGGACTGAGCTCCGCCAGGGCCCACATGAGGGACTGAGCTCCGCCAGGGCCCCCATGAGGGAAGTAGCTCCGCCAGGGCCCCCATGAGGGACTGAGCTCTGCCAGGGCCCCCATGAGGGACGGAGCTCCGCCAGGGCCCCCATGAGGGAAGTAGCTCCGCCAGGGCCCACATGAGGGACTGAGCTCCGCCAGGGCCCACATGAGGGACTGAGCTCCGCCAGGGCCCCCATGAGGGAAGGAGCTCCGCCAGGGCCCACATGAGGGACTGAGCTCCGCCAGGGCCCACATGAGGGACTGAGCTCCGCCAGGGCCCCCATGAGGGAAGTAGCTCCGCCAGGGCCCCCATGAGGGACGGAGCTCCGCCAGGGCCCACATGAGGGACTGAGCTCCGCCAGGGCCCACATGAGGGACTGAGCTCTGCCAGGGCCCCCATGAGGGACTGAGCTCCGCCAGGGCCCACATGAGGGACTGAGCTCTGCCAGGGCCCCCATGAGGGAAGGAGCTCTGCCAGGGCCCCCATGAGGGACGGAGCTCCGCCAGGGTTCCATGAGGGACGGACCTCCGCCAGGGTTCCATGAGGGACGGAGCGACGCCAGGGCCCCATGAGGGACGGAGCTCCGCCAGGGCCCCCATATGAGGGACGGAGCTCATTTTGGCCCATCCAATGAGTTTACATTTAGTAGTGTAAATTAATTCAGGTTTTATTACTTACGCTTTGTTTCCACTTGACCCTATACATTATTTGAAGCCTTGTGTACATGTTGTATACGTCGTTAAAACAATTCCCATGTTCAGCAACTATCATGGGCTAAATAAAATGAAAATACATAAGTCTTGCATTGTAACAAGAACTCCATCCTTAATTATAAAACAAATTACAAGAGCCTTGAACGTTTATCAACAAATAATGTTGCCTCCATAAGTCGCCCAGAGAAAAGAAAGTTTAACGCCTAACCCCACCCCCCCAAGTAAAAAAAAGTCACCTCCAGTTTCATTTTCTTCCACATTAATATTGTAAACGTGATGAGTGTCAGTCATTTCTGTCTAACATCTGACGAATATCAATCCATACCCGGTCCATCGGGCCTCAGGCCTTGGGTTCTGCTGGGCCCTGGACCCCTTGCCCCATGGCCGAAAATCCCGGACTCCGGTGCCTGGACTCCGGACCCTTCTTCTCCAGCCAGTTCGTCGATAACGGAGCTCCTTCTGACCCCACAAGGGTATACCGGGGTTCATTATGAGGTTTAAGATTCTAGTGTAAGATGGTAATCTTAAAAATCAATTAAAAAAGAAAAAAGGAAAAAAGGGGGGTTTTTGTATCGATCCCAACCTCTAAAAATAACAGAAACACATTTTGCAGCCCCCTAATAAAAAACGTCAGTTTGCAGCACGATAAAATGACCAAAATCTTTGCCGCCACATACATCTCAAAAGGTTGTGGTACCACCCCCCTTTGAGATTTATGTTGCGGCGAAGTTTGATTCATATTGTTGCAACTTGTATTTGTGGGGGGGGACATGGGTTTGTGCTATTTTTAAGGGTGGGGACCATTACAGAAAACCATTGTTTATTTTTTAAAGTTAACTTTCAAGCTATTAAACTTCTAGTATGTTAAATCGTAATGAACCCCGGTATACCCCGTGGGGTCCGGCAGAGCTACGTTACCGACGAACTGGCAGGAGTAGAAGGGTGCGGAGTCCGGGCACCGGAGAGCAGGGTGTCGGCCGAGGAGCAACGGCGGTCCATGGGCAAGCAGCACCCAAGGCGCGAGGTCCTGCCCGATGGACCGGGTATGGAGTAATTCCTCAAATTTTAGTATTCAGAAAAATAACCGACATTCACCGAGTTTAGTATTTAGTGCCTTCCGTATTTTACAGGTGGAAACCCGTTATCTTTAAGTCTGCATTAAATATTGAATCTCAGAGTCAAGTATTATTCTCTTCGAATTTTTGCAACAAACTACCAATAGGTGCGAACTCAAACTTTGTTTACAACTCCAACATTTGTTTGTGAGCTGGGGCAAATTTTTAAAAACTTTGTAAGCACACAAGCTTGCTAAACACAGAAATAGTATTACTTAGCAGAAACATCAGCCAAATGGCTGGTGTCCCATCCCACTATTTTGCTTAGCAAAAACAAAAAAATGTGATCTGTTACCAGCATTCTGAAATTTGGTTCTGATGTTTCCAACTTTATTTTGACCCCGCCATGGCAATTGTTTTGTCCTTTAGTTTGGTAAGAATAAACTAAGACTAAAAGTTAACTGAGTTGAGCGGTGGTTGAAAAGCTAACTAAAACTAGTTTCAAGAGGACGGTATGAAAAAACACATTGTGTACAAAATGTGATTATTCTTTTAACATGCAATTATTACAAAAAAAAATCTTCAATACAGATATTACAATGATTAAAAAAGCAATATTTGTAAACAAATCTGTGTATAACCCAGCTGGGATTTGAACCAAGGACCTCCAACTCCGGTGGCAATCGGTTCTACCATTAGACCAACTTGATCAGTTGAAAAATAATGGAAAAATCCTCCTAATTAATTTCCGTCCCTATTAAACTTTGAAGTTGTAACAAAAACTTTGTAGACCCCCACCTGGGATTCGAACCAAGGACCTCCGACTCCGGAGGTAATTAGTTCTACCACTAGACCAACTTGATCAGTTGTAAAATAATGGAAAAATCCTACTGATAAATTTCCGTCCCCCATCAAACTTTGAAGTTGTAACAAAAACCTTGTTGACCCCACCTGGGATTTGAACCAAGGACCTCCGACTCCGAGGGCAATTAGTTCTACCACTAGACCAACTTGATCAGTTGAAAAATAATGGGAAAGTCCTACTGATAAATTTCCGTATCCAATCAAACTTTGAAGTTGTAACAAAAACTTTGCAGACCCCACCTGGAATTTGAACCAAGGACCTCCGACTCTGGAGGCATTTAGTTCTACCAGTAGACCAATTAGATCAGTTAATAAATAATAGTAAAATCCTACTGATAAATTTCCGTCCCCCATCAAACTTTGAAGTTGTAACAAAAACTTTGTAGACCCCACCTAGGATTTGAACCAAGGACCTCCGATTCCGGAGGCAATTAGTTCTACCACTAGACCAACTTGATCAGTTAAAAAAAAATAGAAAAATCCTACTGATGAACTTCCATCCCCCATCAAACTTTGAAGTTGTAACAAAAACTTTGTTGACCCCACCTGGGATTTGAACCAAGGACCTCCGACTCTGGAGGCAATTAGTTCTACCACTAGACCAACTTGATCAGTTGAAAAATAATGGCAAAATCCTACTGATAAATTTCCGTATCCCATCAAACTTTGAAGTTGTAACAAAAACTTTGTAGACCCCACCTGGGATTTGAACCAAGGACCTCCGACTCTGGAGGCATTTAGTTCTACCACTAGACCAACTTGATCAGTTGAAAAATAATGGAAAAAAATGTACTGATAAATTTCCGTCCCCCATCAAACTTTGAAGTTGTAACAAAAAGTTTGTAGACCCCACCTGGGATTTGAACCAAGGACCTCCGACTCCGAAGGCAATTAGTTTTACCACTAGACCAACTTGATCAGTTGTAAAATAATGGGAAAATCCTACTGATAAATTTCTGTATCCAATCAAACTTTGAAGTTGTAACAAAAACTTTGTTGACCCCACCTGGGATTTGAACCAAGGACCTCCGACTCCGGAGGCAATTAGTTCTACCACTAGACCAACTTGATCAGTTAATAAATAATAGTAAAATCCTACTGATAAATTTCCGTCCCCCATCAAACATTGAAGTTGTAACAAAAACTTTGTAGACCCCACCTAGGATTTGAACCAAGGACCTCCGATTCCGGAGGCAATTAGTTCTACCACTAGACCAACTTGATCAGTTAATAAATAATAGTAAAATCCTACTGATAAATTTCCGTCCCCCATCAAACTTTGAAGTTGTAACAAAAACTTTGTAGACCCCACCTAGGATTTGAACCAAGGACCTCCGATTCCGGAGGCAATTAGTTCTACCACTAGACCAACTTGATCAGTTAAAAAATAATAGAAAAATCAAACTGATAAATTTCCATACCCCATCAAACTTTGAAGTTGTAACAAAAACTTTGTTGACCCCACCTGGGATTTGAACCAAGGACCTCCGACTCCGGAGGCAATTAGTTCTACCACTAGACCAACTTGATCAGTTAATAAATAATAGTAAAATCCTACTGATAAATTTCCGTCCCCCATCAAACTTTGAAGTTGTAACAAAAACTTTGTAGACCCCACGTGGGATTTGAACCAAGGACCTCCGATTCCGGAGGCAATTAGTTCTACCACTAGACCAACTTGATCAGTTAAAAAATAATAGAAAAATCCTACTGATAAACTTCTATCCCCCATCAAACTTTGAAGTTGTAACAAAAACTTTGTAGACCCCACCTGGGATTTGAACCAAGGACCTCCGACTCCGGAGGCAATTAGTTCTACCACTAGACCAACTTGATCAGTTGTAAAATACTGGAAAAATCGTACTGATAAATTACCGTATCCCATCAAACTTTGAAGTTGTAACAAAAAGTTTGTAGACCCCACCTGGGATTTGAACCAAGGCCCTCCGACTCTGGAGGCATTTAGTTCTACCACTAGACCAACCTGGTCAGTTGAAATATACTGGAAAAATCCTACTGATAAATTACCGTCCCCCATCAATTTTTGAAGTTGTAACAAAAACTTTGTAGACCCCACGTGGGATTTGAACCAAGGACCTCCGACTCCGGAGGCAATTAGTTCTACCACTAGACCAACCTGATCAGTGGTAAAATAATGGCAAAATCCTACTGATAAATTTCCATCCCCCATCAAATTTTGAAGTTGTAACAAAAACTATGTAGACCCCACCTGGGATTTGAACCAAGGACCTCCGACTCCGGAGGCAATTAGTTCTACCACTAGACCAACTTGATCAGTTGTAAAATACTGGAAAAATCCTACTGATAAATTTCCGTATCCCATCAAACTTTGAAGTTGTAACAAAAACTTTGTAGACCCCACCTGGGATTTGAACCAAGGACCTCCGACTCCGGAGGCAATTAGTTCTACCACTAGACCAACTTGATCAGTGGTAAAATAATGGCAAAATCCTACTGATAAATTTCCATCCCCAATCAAACTTTGAAGTTGTAACAAAAACTTTGTAGATCCCACGTGGGATTTGAACCAAGGACCTCCGACTCCGAAGGCAATTAGTTCTACCACTAGACCAACTTGATCAGTTGTAAAATAATGGGAAAATCTTACTGATAAACTTCCGTATCCAATCAAATTTTGAAGTTGTAACAAAAACTGTGTAGACCCCACCTGGAATTTGAACCAAGGACCTCCGACTCTGGAGGCACTTAGTTCTACCACTAGACCAACCTGGTCAGTTGTAATATACTGGAAAATACCTACTGATAAATTACCGTCCCCCATCAAATTTTGAAGTTGTAACAAAAACTTTGTAGACCCCACCTGGGATTTGAACCAAGGACCTCCGACTCCGGAGGCAATTAGTTCTACCACTAGACCAACTTGATCAGTTGTAAAATACTGGAAAAATCCTACTGATAAATTTCCGTATCCCATCAAACTTTGAAGTTGTAACAAAAACTTTGTAGACCCCACCTGGAATTTGAACCAAGGACCTCCGACTCCGGAGGCATTTAGTTCTACCACTAGACCAACTTGATCAGTTGTAAAATACTGGAAAAGTCCTACTGATAAATTTCCGTATCCCATCAAACTTTGAAGTTGTAACAAAAACTTTGTAGACCCCACCTGGGATTTGAACCAAGGACCTCCGACTCCGGAGGCAATTAGTTCTACCACTAGACCAACTTGATCAGTTAAAAAATAATAGTAAAATCCTACTGATAAATTTCCGTCCCCCATCAAATTTTGAAGTTGTAAAAAAAACTATGTAGACCCCACCTGGGATTTGAACCAAGGACCTCCGACTCCGGAGGCAATTAGTTCTACCACTAGACCAACTTGATCAGTTGTAAAATACTGGAAAAATCCTACTGATAAATTTCCGTATCCCATCAAACTTTGAAGTTGTAACAAAAACTTTGTAGACCCCACCTGGGATTTGAACCAAGGACCTCCGACTCCGGAGGCAATTAGTTCTACCACTAGACCAACTTGATCAGTTGAAAAATAATGGCAAAATCCTACTGATAAATTTCCATCCCCGATCAAACTTTGAAGTTGTAACAAAAACTTTGTAGATCCCACCTGGGATTTGAACCAAGGACCTCCGACTCCGAAGGCAATTAGTTCTACCACTAGACCAACTTGATCAATTGTAAAATAATGGGAAAATCCTACTGATAAATTTCCGTATCCAATCAAACTTTGAAGTTGTAACAAAAACTTTGTAAATCCCACCTGGGATTTGAACCAAGGACCTCCGACTCCGAAGGCAATTAGTTCTACCACTAGACCAACTTGATCAGTTGTAAAATAATGGGAAAATCCTACTGATAAATTTCCGTATCCAATCAAACTTTGAAGTTGTAACAAAAACTTTGTAGACCCCACCTGGAATTTGAACCAAGCACCTCCGACTCTGGAGGCATTTAGTTCTACCACTAGACCAACCTGGTCAGTTGAAATATACTGGAAAATACCTACTGATAAATTACCGTCCCCCATCAAATTTTGAAGTTGTAACAAAAACTTTGTAGACCCCACCTGGGATTTGAACCAAGGACCTCCGACTCCGGGGGCAATTAGTTCTACCACTAGACCAACTTGATCAGTTAAAAAATAATAGAAAAATCCTACTGATAAATTTCCGTCCCCCATCAAACTCTGAAGTTGTAACAAAAACTTTGTTGACCCCACCTGGGATTTGAACCAAGGACCTCCGACTCCGGAGGCAATTAGTTCTACCACTAGACCAACTTGATCAGTTAATAAATAATAGTAAAATCCTACTGATAGATTTCCGTCCCCCATCAAACTTTGAAGTTGTAACAAAAACTTTGTAGACCCCACCTAGGATTTGAACCAAGGACCTCCGATTCCGGAGGCAATTAGTTCTACCACTAGACCAACTTGATCAGTTAAAAAATAATAGAAAAATCCTACTGATAAATTTCCGTATCCAATCAAACTTTGAAGTTGTAACAAAAACTTTGTTGACCCCACCTGGGATTTAAACCAAGGACCTCCGACTCCGGAGGCAATTAGTTCTACCACTAGACCAACTTGATCAGTTAATAAATAATAGTAAAATCCTACTGATAAATTTCCGTCCCCCATCAAACTTTGAAGTTGTAACAAAAACTTTGTAGACCCCACCTAGGATTTGAACCAAGGACCTCCGATTCCGGAGGCAATTAGTTCTACCACTAGACCAACTTGATCAGTTAAAAAATAGAAGAAAAATCCTACTGATAAACTTCCATCCCCTATCAAACTTTGAAGTTGTAACAAAAACTTTGTAGACCCCACCTGGGATATGAACCAAGGACCTCCGACTCTGGAGGCATTTAGTTCTACCACTAGACCAACTTGATCAGTTGAAAAATAATGGAAAAAATGTACTGATAAATTTCCGTCCCCCATCAAACTTTGAAGTTGTAACAAAAAGTTTGTAGACCCCACCTGGGATTTGAACCAAGGACCTCCGACTCCGAAGGCAATTAGTTTTACCACTAGACCAACTTGATCAGTTGTAAAATAATGGGAAAATCCTACTGATAAATTTCTGTATCCAATCAAACTTTGAAGTTGTAACAAAAACTTTGTAGACCCCACCTGGAATTTGAACCAAGCACCTCCGACTCTGGAGTCATTTAGTTCTACCACTAGACCAACCTGGTCAGTTGAAATATACTGGAAAATACCTACTGATAAATTACCGTCCCCCATCAAATTTTGAAGTTGTAACAAAAACTTTGTAGACCCCACCTGGGATTTAAACCAAGGACCTCCGACTCCGGAGGCAATTAGTTCTACCACTAGACCAACTTGATCAGTTAAAAAATAATAGAAAAATCCTACTGATAAACTTCCATCCCCCATCAAACTTTGAAGTTGTAACAAAAACTTTGTTGACCCCACCTGGGATTTGAACCAAGGACCTCCGACTCCGGAGGCAATTAGTTCTACCACTAGACCAACTTGATCAGTTAAAAAATAATAGTAAAATCCTACTGATAAATTTCCGTCCCCCATCAAACTTTGAAGTTGTAACAAAAACTTTGTAGACCCCACCTAGGATTTGAACCAAGGACCTCCGATTCCGGAGGCAATTAGTTCTACCACTAGACCAACTTGATCAGTTAAAAAATAATAGAAAAATCCTACTGATAAATTTCCATCCCCCATCAAACTTTGAAGTTGTAACAAAAACTTTGTTGACCCCACCTTAGATTTGAACCAAGGACCTCCGACTCCGGAGGCAATTAGTTCTACCACTAGACCAACTTGATCAGTTAATAAATAATAGTAAAATCCTACTGATAAATTTCCGTCCCCCATCAAACTTTGAAGTTGTAACAAAAACTTTGTAGACCCCACCTAGGATTTGAACCAAGGACCTCCGATTCCGGAGGCAATTAGTTCTACCACTAGACCAACTTGATCAGTTAAAAAATAATAGAAAAATCCTACTGATAAACTTCCATCCCCCATCAAACTTTGAAGTTGTAACAAAAACTTTGTTGACCCCACCTGGGATTTGAACCAAGGACCTCCGACTCTGGAGGCAATTAGTTCTACCACTAGACCAACTTGATCAGTTGAAAAATAATGGCAAAATCCTACCGATAAATTTCCGTATCCCATCAAACTTTGAAGTTGTAACAAAAAGTTTGTAGACCCCACCTGGGATTTGAACCAAGGACCTCCGACTCCGAAGGCAATTAGTTCTACCACTAGACCAACTTGATCAGTTGTAAAATAATGGGAAAATCCTACTGATAAATTTCCGTATCCAATCAAACTTTGAAGTTGTAACAAAAACTTTGTAGACCCCACCTGGAATTTGAACCAAGGACCTCCGACTCTGGAGGCATTTAGTTCTACCACTAGACCAACCTGGTCAGTTGAAATATACTGGAAAAATCCTACTGATAAATTACCGTCCCCCATCAATTTTTGAAGTTGTAACAAAAACGTTGTAGACCCCATGTGGGATTTGAACCAAGGACCTCCGACTCCGGAGGCAATTAGTTCTACCAATAGACCAACTTGATCAGTTGTAAAGTACTGGAAAAATCCTACTGATAAATTTCCGTATCCCATCAAACTTTGAAGTTGTAACAAAAACTTTGTAGACCCCACCTGGAATTTGAACCAAGGACCTCCGACTTCGGAGGCATTTAGTTCTACCACTAGACCAACTTGATCAGTTGTAAAATACTGGAAAAATCCTACTGATAAATTTCCGTATCCCATCAAACTTTGAAGTTGTAACAAAAAGTTTGTAGACCCCACCTGGGATTTGAACCAAGGACCTCCGACTCCGGAGGCAATTAGTTTTACCACTAGACCAACTTGATCAGTTGAAAAATAATGGAAAAAATGTACTGATAAATTTCCGTCCCCCATCAAACTTTGAAGTTGTAACAAAAACTTTGTAGACCCCACCTGGGATTTGAACCAAGGACCTCTGACTCCGAAGGCAATTAGTTCTACCACTAGACCAACTTGATCAGTTGTAAAATAATGGGAAAATCCTTACTATAAATTTCCGTATCCAATCAAACTTTGAAGTTGTAACAAAAACTTTGTAGACCCCAACTGGAATTTGAACCAAGGACCTCCGACTCTGGAGGCATTTAGTTCTACCACTAGACCAACCTGGTCAGTTGAAATATACTGGAAAAATCCTACTGATAAATTACCGTCCCCCATCAAATTTTGAAGTTGTAACAAAAACTATGTAGACCCCACCTGGGATTTGAACCAAGGACCTCCGACTCCGGAGGCAATTAGTTCTACCACTAGACCAACTTGATCAGTTGTAAAATACTGGAAAAATCCTACTGATAAATTTCCGTATCCCATCAAACTTTGAAGTTGTAACAAAAACTTTGTAGACCCAACCTGGGATTTGAACCAAGGACCTCCGACTGCGGAGGCAATTAGTTCTACCACTAGAGCAACTTGATCAGTTAAAAAATAATAGTAAAATCCTACTAATAAATTTCCGTCCCCCATCAAACTTTGAAGTTGTAACAAAAACTTTGTAGACCCCACCTGGGATTTGAACCAAGGACGTCCGACTCCGGAGGCATTTAGTTTTACCACTAGACCAACTTGATCAGTTGTAAAATACCGGAAAAATCCTACTGATAAATTTCCGTATCCCATCAAACTTTGAAGTTGTAACAAAAACTTTGTAGACCCCACCTGGAATTTGAACCAAGCACCTCCGACTCTGGAGGCATTTAGTTCTACCACTAGACCAACCTGGTCAGTTGAAATATACTGGAAAATACCTACTGATAAATAACCGTCCCCCATCAAATTTTGAAGTTGTAACAAAAACTTTGTAGACCCCACCTGGGATTTGAACCAAGGACCTCCGACTCCGGGGGCAATTAGTTCTACCACTAGACCAACTTGATCAGTTAAAAAATAATAGAAAAATTCTACTGATAAATTTCCATCCCCCATCAAACTTTGAAGTTGTAACAAAAACTTTGTAGACCCCACCTGGGATTTGAACCAAGGACCTCCGACTCCGGAGGCATTTAGTTTTACCACTAGACCAACTTGATCAGTTGTAAAATAATGGGAAAATCCTACTGATAAATTTCCGTATCCAATCAAACTTTGAAGTTGTAACAAAAACTTTGTAGACCCTAACTGGAATTTGAACCAAGGACCTCCGACTCTGGAGGCATTTAGTTCTACCACTAGATTAACCTGGTCAGTTGAAATATACTGGAAAAATCCTACTGATAAATTACCGTCCCCTATCAAATTTTGAAGTTGTAACAAAAACTATGTAGACCCCACCTGGGATTTGAACCAAGGACCTCCGACTCCGGAGGCAATTAGTTCTACCACTAGACCAACTTGATCAGTTGTAAAATACTGGAAAAATCCTACTGATAAATTTCCGTATCCCATCAAACTTTGAAGTTGTAACAAAAACTTTGTAGACCCCACCTGGGATTTGAACCAAGGACCTCCGACTCCGGAGGCAATTAGTTCTACCACTAGACCAACTTGATCAGTTAAAAAATAATAGAAAAATCCTACTGATAAACTTCCATCCCCCATCAAACTTTGAAGTTGTAACAAAAACTTTGTTGACCCCACATGGGATTTGAACCAAGGACCTCCGACTCTGGAGGCAATTAGTTCTACCACTAGACCAACTTGATCAGTTGAAAAATAATGGCAAAATCCTACTGATAAATTTCCGTATCCCATCAAACTTTGAAGTTGTAACAAAAAGTTTGTAGACCCCACCTGGGATTTGAACCAAGGACCTCCGACTCCGAAGGCAATTAGTTCTACCACTAGACCAACTTGATCAGTTGTAAAATAATGGGAAAATCCTACTGATAAATTTCCGTATCCAATCAAACTTTGAAGTTGTAACAAAAACTTTGTAGACCCCACCTGGAATTTGAACCAAGGACCTCCGACTCTGGAGGCATTTAGTTCTACCACTAGACCAACCTGGTCAGTTGAAATATACTGGAAAAATCCTACTGATAAATTACCGTCCCCCATCAATTTTTGAAGTTGTAACAAAAACTTTGTAGACCCCATGTGGGATTTGAACCAAGGACCTCCGACTCCGGAGGCAATTAGTTCTACCAATAGACCAACTTGATCAGTTGTAAAGTACTGGAAAAATCCTACTGATAAATTTCCGTATCCCATCAAACTTTGAAGTTGTAACAAAAACTTTGTAGACCCCACCTGGAATTTGAACCAAGGACCTCCGACTTCGGAGGCATTTAGTTCTACCACTAGACCAACTTGATCAGTTGTAAAATACTGGAAAAATCCTACTGATAAATTTCCGTATCCCATCAAACTTTGAAGTTGTAACAAAAAGTTTGTAGACCCCACCTGGGATTTGAACCAAGGACCTCCGACTCCGGAGGCAATTAGTTTTACCACTAGACCAACTTGATCAGTTGAAAAATAATGGAAAAAATGTACTGATAAATTTCCGTATCCCATCAAACTTTGAAGTTGTAACAAAAAGTTTGTAGACCCCACCTGGGATTTGAACCAAGGACCTCCGACTCCGGAGGCAATTAGTTTTACCACTAGACCAACTTGATCAGTTGAAAAATAATGGAAAAAATGTACTGATAAATTTCCGTCCCCCATCAAACTTTGAAGTTGTAACAAAAACTTTGCAGACCCCACCTGGGATTTGAACCAAAGACCTCTGACTCCGAAGGCAATTAGTTCTACCACTAGACCAACTTGATCAGTTGTAAAATAATGGGAAAATCCTTACTATAAATTTCCGTATCCAATCAAACTTTGAAGTTGTAACAAAAACTTTGTAGACCCCAACTGGAATTTGAACCAAGGACCTCCGACTCTGGAGGCATTTAGTTCTACCACTGATAAATTTCCGTATCCAATCAAACTTTGAAGTTGTAACAAAAACTTTGTAGACCCTAACTGGAATTTGAACCAAGGACCTCCGACTCTGGAGGCATTTAGTTCTACCACTAGACCAACCTGGTCAGTTGAAATATACTGGAAAAATCCTACTGATAAATTACCGTCCCCTATCAAATTTTGAAGTTGTAACAAAAACTATGTAGACCCCACCTGGGATTTGAACCAAGGACCTCCGACTCCGGAGGCAATTAGTTCTACCACTAGACCAACTTGATCAGTTGTAAAATACTGGAAAAATCCTACTGATAAATTTCCGTATCCCATCAAACTTTGAAGTTGTAACAAAAACTTTGTAGAGCCCACCTGGGATTTGAACCAAGGACCTCCGACTCCGGAGGCAATTAGTCAACCACTAGACCAACTTGATCAGTTAAAAAATAATAGTAAAATCCTACTGATAAATTTCCGTCCCCCATCAAACTTTGAAGTTGTAACAAAAACTTTGTAGACCCCACCTGGGATTTGAACCAAGGACGTCCGACTCCGGAGGCATTTAGTTTTACCACTAGACCAACTTGATCAGTTGTAAAATACCGGAAAAATCCTACTGATAAATTTCCGTATCCCATCAAACTTTGAAGTTGTAACAAAAACTTTGTAGACCCTACCTGGAATTTGAACCAAGCACCTCCGACTCTGGAGGCATTTAGTTCTACCACTAGACCAACCTGGTCAGTTGAAATATACTGGAAAATACCTACTGATAAATAACCGTCCCTCATCAAATTTTGAAGTTGTAACAAAAACTTTGTAGACCCCACCTGGGATTTGAACCAAGGACCTCCGACTCCGGGGGCAATTAGTTCTACCACTAGACCAACTTGATCAGTTAAAAAATAATAGAAAAATTCTACTGATAAATTTCCATCCCCCATCAAACTTTGAAGTTGTAACAAAAACTTTGTAGACCCCACCTGGGATTTGAACCAAGGACCTCCGACTCCGAAGGCAATTAGTTCTACCACTAGACCAACTTGATCAGTTGTAAAATAATGGGAAAATCCTACTGATAAATTTCCGTATCCAATCAAACTTTGAAGTTGTAACAAAAACTTTGTAGACCCTAACTGGAATTTGAACCAAGGACCTCCGACTCTGGAGGCATTTAGTTCTACCACTAGACCAACCTGGTCAGTTGAAATATACTGGAAAAATCCTACTGATAAATTACCGTCCCCTATCAAATTTTGAAGTTGTAACAAAAACTATGTAGACCCCACCTGGGATTTGAACCAAGGACCTCCGACTCCGGAGGCAATTAGTTCTACCACTAGACCAACTTGATCAGTTGTAAAATACTGGAAAAATCCTACTGATAAATTTCCGTATCCCATCAAACTTTGAAGTTGTAACAAAAACTTTGTAGACCCCACCTGGGATTTGAACCAAGGACCTCCGACTCCGGAGGCAATTAGTTCAACCACTAGACCAACTTGATCAGTTAAAAAATAATAGTAAAATCCTACTGATAAATTTCCGTCCCCCATCAAACTTTGAAGTTGTAACAAAAACTTTGTAGACCCCACCTGGGATTTGAACCAAGGACCTCCGACTCCGGAGGCATTTAGTTTTACCACTAGACCAACTTGATCAGTTGTAAAATACCGGAAAAATCCTACTGATAAATTTCCGTATCCCATCAAACTTTGAAGTTGTAACAAAAACTTTGTAGACCCCATCTGGAATTTGAACCAAGCACCTCCGACTCTGGAGGCATTTAGTTCTACCACTAGACCAACCTGGTCAGTTGAAATATACTGGAAAATACCTACTGATAAATTTCCGTGTCCCATTAAATTTTGAAGTTGTAACAAAAACTTTGTAGACCCCACCTGGGATTTGAACCAAGGACGTCCGACTCCGGAGGCATTTAGTTTTACCACTAGACCAACTTGATCAGTTGTAAAATACCGGAAAAATCCTACTGATAAATTTCCGTATCCCATCAAACTTTGAAGTTGTAACAAAAACTTTGTAGACCCTACCTGGAATTTGAACCAAGCACCTCCGACTCTGGAGGCATTTAGTTCTACCACTAGACCAACCTGGTCAGTTGAAATATACTGGAAAATACCTACTGATAAATAACCGTCCCTCATCAAATTTTGAAGTTGTAACAAAAACTTTGTAGACCCCACCTGGGATTTGAACCAAGGACCTCCGACTCCGGGGGCAATTAGTTCTACCACTAGACCAACTTGATCAGTTAAAAAATAATAGAAAAATTCTACTGATAAATTTCCATCCCCCATCAAACTTTGAAGTTGTAACAAAAACTTTGTAGACCCCACCTGGGATTTGAACCAAGGACCTCCGACTCCGAAGGCAATTAGTTCTACCACTAGACCAACTTGATCAGTTGTAAAATAATGGGAAAATCCTACTGATAAATTTCCGTATCCAATCAAACTTTGAAGTTGTAACAAAAACTTTGTAGACCCTAACTGGAATTTGAACCAAGGACCTCCGACTCTGGAGGCATTTAGTTCTACCACTAGACCAACCTGGTCAGTTGAAATATACTGGAAAAATCCTACTGATAAATTACCGTCCCCTATCAAATTTTGAAGTTGTAACAAAAACTATGTAGACCCCACCTGGGATTTGAACCAAGGACCTCCGACTCCGGAGGCAATTAGTTCTACCACTAGACCAACTTGATCAGTTGTAAAATACTGGAAAAATCCTACTGATAAATTTCCGTATCCCATCAAACTTTGAAGTTGTAACAAAAACTTTGTAGACCCCACCTGGGATTTGAACCAAGGACCTCCGACTCCGGAGGCAATTAGTTCAACCACTAGACCAACTTGATCAGTTAAAAAATAATAGTAAAATCCTACTGATAAATTTCCGTCCCCCATCAAACTTTGAAGTTGTAACAAAAACTTTGTAGACCCCACCTGGGATTTGAACCAAGGACCTCCGACTCCGGAGGCATTTAGTTTTACCACTAGACCAACTTGATCAGTTGTAAAATACCGGAAAAATCCTACTGATAAATTTCCGTATCCCATCAAACTTTGAAGTTGTAACAAAAACTTTGTAGACCCCACCTGGAATTTTAACCAAGCACCTCCGACTCTGGAGGCATTTAGTTCTACCACTAGACCAACCTGGTCAGTTGAAATATACTGGAAAATACCTACTGATAAATTACCGTCCCCCATCAAATTTTGAAGTTGTAACAAAAACTTTGTAGACCCCACCTGGGATTTGAACCAAGGACCTCCGACTCCGGGGGCAATTAGTTCTACCACTAGACCAACTTGATCAGTTAAAAAATAATAGAAAAATCCTACTGATAAATTTCCATCCCCCATCAAACTTTGAAGTTGTAACAAAAACTTTGTAGACCCCACCTAGGATTTGAACCAAGGACCTCCGATTCCGGAGGCAATTAGTTCTACCACTAGACCAACTTGATCAGTTAAAAAATAATAGAAAAATCCTACTGATAAATTTCCATCCCCCATCAAACTTTGAAGTTGTAACAAAAACCTTGTTGACCCCACCTGGGATTTGAACCAAGGACCTCCGACTCCGAGGGCAATTAGTTCTACCACTAGACCAACTTGATCAGTTGAAGAATAATGGGAAAGTCCTACTGATAAATTTCCGTATCCAATCAAACTTTGAAGTTGTAACAAAAACTTTGCAGACCCCACCTGGAATTTGAACCAAGGACCTCCGACTCTGGAGGCAATTAGTTCTACCACTAGACCAACTTGATCAGTTGAAAAATAATAGCAAAATCCTACTGATAAATTTCCGTATCCCATCAAACTTTGAAGTTGTAACAAAAAGTTTGTAGACCCCACCTGGGATTTGAACCAAGGACCTCCGACTCCGAAGGCAATTAGTTCTACCACTAGACCAACTTGATCAGTTGTAAAATAATGGGAAAATCCTACTGATAAATTTCCGTATCCCATCAAACTTTGAAGTTGTAACAAAAACTTTGTAGATCCCACCTGGAATTTGAACCAAGGACCTCCGACTCCGGAGGCATTTAGTTCTACCACTAGACCAACTTGATCAGTTGTAAAATACTGAAAATCCTACTGATAAATTTCCGTATCCCATCAAACTTTGAAATTGTAACAAAAAGTTTGTAGACACCACCTGGGATTTGAACCAAGGACCTCCAACTCCGGAGGCAATTAGTTCTACCACTAGACCAACTTGATCAGTTGTAAAATACTGGAAAAATCCTACTGATAAATTTCCGTGTCCCATTAAATTTTGAAGTTGTAACAAAAACTTTGTAGACCCCACCTGGGATTTGAACCAAGGACCTCCGACTCCGGAGGCAATTAGTTCTACCACAAGACCAACTTGATCAGTTGTAAAATACTGGAAAAATCCTACTGATAAATTTCCGTATCCGTTCAAACTTTGAAGTTGTAACAAAAACTTTGTAGACCCCACCTGGGATTTGAACCAGGGACCTCCGACTCCGGAGGCAATTAGTTCTACCACTAGACCAACTTGATCAGTTAAAAAATAATAGTAAAATCCTACTGATAAATTGCCGTCCCCCATCAAACTTTGAAGTTGTAACAAAAACTCTGTAGACCCCATCTGGGATTTGAACCAAGGACCTCCGACTCCGGAGGTAATTAGTTCTACCACTAGACCAACTTGATCAGTTGTAAATTACTGGAAAAATCCTACTGATAATATTCCGTAGCCCATCAAACTTTGAAGTTGTAACAAAAACTTTGGAGACCCCACCTGGGATTTGAACCAAGGACCTCCGACTCTGGAGGCAATTAGTTCTACCACTAGACCAACTTGATCAGTTGTAAAATACTGGAAAAATCCTACTGATAAATTACCGTCCCCCATCAAACTTTGAAGTTGTAACAAAAACTTTGTAGACCCCACCTGGGATTTGAACCAAGGACCTCCGACTCTGGAGGCATTTAGTTCTACCACTACACCAACTTGATCAGTTGTAAAATACTGGAAAAATCCTACTGATAAATTTCCGTGTCCCATTAAATTTTGAAGTTGTAACAAAAACTTTGTAGACCCCACGTGGGATTTGAACCAAGGACCTCCGACTGCGGAGGCAATTAGTTCTACCACTAGAGCAACTTGATCAGTTGAAAAATACTGGAAAAATCCTACTAATAAATTTCCGTCCCCCATCAAACTTTGAAGTTGTAACAAAAACTTTGTAGACCCCACCTGGGATTTGAACCAATGACCTCCGACTCCGGAGGCAATTAGTTCTACCACTCGACCAAGTTGATCAGTTGTAAAATACTGGAAAAATCCTACTGATAAATTTCCGTATCCCATCAAACTTTGAAGTTGTAACAAAAACTTTGTAGACCCCACCTGGGATTTGAACCAAGGACCTCCGACTCCGGAGGCAATTAGTTCTACCACTAGACCAACCTGATCAGTTGTAATGTAATGGAAAAATTCTATTGATAAATTTCCGTCCCCCATCAAACTTTGAAGTTGTAACAAAAACTTTATAGACCCCACCTGGGATTTGAACCAAGGACCTCCGACTCTGGAGGCAATTAGTTCTACCACTAGACCAAAATCCTGGAAAAATCCCTCTGATGAATTTTCGTCCCCTATCAAATTTTGAAAATCTTAGTTGTAACCAGTTGTAGACCCCGCCTGGGATTTGAACCACGGACCTCCGTGTCTAGAAGCAAACAATTCCACTAGACCAACTCGATCAGATGTAAAATCCTTTGAGATCCTTCTGATCAGTTTTTTTAGTCTCCACTAAATTTGTGCAACACTTTATAAAGCTATTTCAAAACCATAGCCGTAGCCAGAGCCTCAGCCGAAGTCGTGGATTCGACAGGACCCAAGGACATTGGCTATAAGGCAGTGGTTCAATCATCTTTTCCAGGGAGCTTGTCATCCAGTTTTAAAAACAACCATTCACCCAATCAATCAATCAATCAATCAAACATGATTAGCGCACCGCCTCCAGAGACGGGGAACTACTTTTTATGTCTTCAAATAGCGTAGTTAGATGTTTCAGGCGGGAATTTGACGACGCCTTATTTAGGCGGTCAATTTTTTTATTACCAGTCCAAAACGTTTGGTAATAGTATCAGAAGACGATACCTGGAAGGAGGTATGGAAATTGTTTAATTCTCAAGAACAATCACATAAATTTTTGAAAAAATTATTGAAAAACAATTTTTGGATACTGCTTCATCTATTTAATTTAAATTTAAGTGTTATTTTGCTCACAATTTTTTTTTCTCCAAGTGTTTTTTTCTTACTCCTTGTAACTATCGTCCAAATGTGTGCGTAGCGTCGGATCGGCGACTTGACTTCGAAAGCACAAAATACATGACATACATGAACTACACGTAAATTGCTGCTAAATTTACGTGTGTACTAGACGAATGTGTACGGCCAAGAAGCAATTTTTCTGCACGAATGTTACATTTTAATTAAATGAATTTGGTTTGTTGGTTGAATTTGAAATTACTTGTACCAACGGGAGGTTTATTTCATCGTTTATTAGGTAAGTATGGATTATCTTGAATCTAAATTAAATAGAAAATAGGACGATACAGCTGTTTTTTTGGAGGAAACCAATTTTACTTGTTTAAAATAAATTTATACCCGCGCTCAAATTGTGTGTAAACTCACCGTTTTGCTGGTGGGAGTAGGTTTTTGGAGACACTTCCGTGCCTGTAAGTAAAAGTGTGTACAACCTTCTTTTTTGGCTGAAAAGTGTCACAATTATTAGCCAGAAATAGGCCTAGGCCCTAGCCTATAGTTTTTTTTTTTTTTATAGTTTATAATACATAATAGATAGGCCTATCGAAAAATATTAAATTTAAAAATTAAATGTTTGTTATTTAATTTTTGGTTTTTCAATTTTCATGATTTTATTTATTATTATGGTTATCTATTTTTCATTATTCATTATTTTTGTTTGTCAATCCAGGTGTAAATGATAACTTTCCGTAGGGCGTAGTTGCGATAACGTAACCATTTGTTATTACGATACGAGGTACTTCCGAACGGCGGATGTCGGACACTTCGTACCTTTGCCACTTCGTACCCTGGACACTTCGTACCTTCGGGACACTTCGTACCGTAACCAAATTGGTCACTTCGTACCGTGGGCGGGGTACGAAGTGACTATCAGCTGAGTCACTTCGTACCTCCATTAAAATGTGTATTCCTCAATAATTTAATGTTCGTTGAGATAAAAAATTAATAATAGGCTACTTAATGAATTATAATTTTTGTTTGAGTATGTGAATGTCATTTTTAATGTGAAACTAATATTTTGTATAAGTTAATTACCGCCAAGGACATCTTCCGCCAATATTTTTTACAAATATTTTAAAGTCAAACAATCATGCAATCGTCAAAATGGCTCCTTGGTGTCCCAACAAAATAGTAACAGTTGGTTTGTTTTGCTTTTATTTCATAATCATCCGATCACAAAGCACAAAAAAAAATCATAAACGATGCAGTAATCCCAAATTAGTACGAAGGTAGGAAGTGTCTCGTGAGAAGGTACGAAGTGACTCGTGAGAAGGTACGAAGTGTCTTGTAAGAAGGTACGAAGTGTCCAAGGTACGAAGTGTCCAAAGTCACTTCGCACCTTGAAAAGGTACGAAGTGTCCAGGGTACGAAGTGGCAAAGGTACGAAGTGTCCTGACACCCCGAACGGCAACAGGAACTTGGTCCAACCTGCCAACACGTGTACAATTTCGACAGCTGAGCTAGTCACTAGTTGCGATAACGTAACCCTCCTCCCGACGGCCGCCAGGCCGGAGGGTTACAAAGCTCCCGCAATGTCATGTGTGCAGGGCGAAATGGTTAAAAACACAATTTCGACAGCTAGTCAGCAGATTTGCTCCATTTTTACCACTTTTGAAAATCATGACACAAATTCTAGGAACACGAACTTGATCCTCAATGTCTAATGAATCCTACCATATCACTCAAAACACCATTGAGGAAATAATTTGAAGAGAATGACCAATACATACCAGATCCCCGAGCGAAAGAGTAAAAATGTCCCAGGTTGAAAATTTGAATCGAGGGGGGCGAAGCTTCGGCTGTTTGTGCACGTCACGGACTCAGCGCTGCGTGTGGTGCATTCTGTATCCCTGCAACTGTGTGCAGCCGTAGTCTTGTACACGCGGTGAGATGCGAAAATCAGAGAAACAGAGCGCCCGCTAACATTCGATTATTACAAGCGTGTACACTTTTTGCCGTGTGCATAGATCGGAACGTTGGTCGTGTGTGACCGCGCAACACCAATGGTCTTGGAACCAAGACTAAAACTGCATAGTTACCGGGATACACAATGCACCACACGCAGCGCTGAGTCGTTGACCCCGGTGACGTGCACACACAGCCGAAGCTCCGCCCCCCTCAGATTCGAATTTTCAACCTGGGAAATTTGTTACTCTTTCGCTCGGGGATCTGGTAAGTTTTTGTCCTTTTTCGTCAAATTATTTCCTCAATGGTGTTTTGAGTGATATAGTAGGATTCATTAGACATTGAGGATCAAGTTCGTGTTCCTAGAATTTGTGTCATGATTTTTGAAAAGTGGTAAAAATGGAGCAAATCTGCTGACTAGCTGTCGAAATTGTACGTTTTTAACCATTTCGCCCTGCACACATGACATTGCGGGAGCTTCGTAACCCTCCGGCCTATGCGGCCGTCGGGAGGAGGGTTACGATATCGCAACTAAGCTAGTCACAAGATTTGCCCCATTTTTACCGCTTTCAAAAACAATGACACAAATTCTAAGGGCACAAGCTTGATCCTCAGTTACAATGTCTAAATTAAAATGCATCCTTTCATTACACTCAATTCAAAACACCATTGAGGAAATATTTTTAAGAAAAAGGACAAAAACTTGACCAACAATGGGGTAAAAATTGGGCAAATCTGGTGACTAGCTGTCCAAATTGTATGTGTTGGATTGCGATAACGTAACCCTCCTGCTGACGGCAGAGCCGGAGGGTTACGAAGCATGCGCAACCTGTGCAGGCGAAATGGTCAAACAGGTACAATTTTGACAGCTAGTCCACATATTTGCTCAATTTCTACCACTTTTGCGAAAATCATGACACAAAATCTATGAACACGACCTTAATCCTCAATGTCTAATGAATAACACTTAAGAGCACAGTTTGAGAAAATATTTTGAAAAAAAGGACAAAAACTTACCAGATCCCGGAGCGAAACAGTCACAAATTTCCCAGGTTCTATTTAGAACCTGTCACATCGCCATTTTGTGACTTCCCGATATGTTCAACGCTTTATTTTTTGGTCGCCAAGCGCTGAACTGTAGGTATCAGCCAATTGAATTGACGACCTGCCGAGCCGCGGCCAAGTATGACTAAACCAATTGTCTGGATTTATAACAATATTTTAATTATTTTTTATTAACTAACAGGACTGGTGGACAAGCAGTAGGTACCTCACCCGTGCACAATGTTTTATGCACATTTTGTGCTAAGCAAGAAAGGCCCATTAGCCAGGATATGGCTGGCTGCTCATTGGGACAAGAAGTTAACCAAGGCTCATGTATTTGAGACCAACGTGCCGTCATGTGTGGACAGCATTATTCACCCAAAGGTACTAAATTTATCAATTTACCGATGGATTGTTGATCTAGAATTTCTTTTATCTGTGCTGTGTTTGTTTGAATCCTTTGTCCAGGCTTTAACAGGCACTGGACACTATCTGTAACTGCTCAAAATAATTGTTTACATACAACCTTACTTGGCAGTGAGCAGCGGAGAGCTGTTGATAGTATTGTGAGAAATGGCTCCCTCTATGTCACCTATATATGATTGCACTGCCTGACCCAGTTAAAAACAATTTTTGTTGTGCCTACATCCCTCAGTCCTTTTGAATCCGTCCTTTTGCCAAATGGGTATTTTTAGCCCTTGGCCCAATTTCATAAAGCGATTTTCAAGCAGAATTTTCTGCTTCTTAGGTCAATGAAACTGAACCCTGCTGATAATACTTTGTTGCGTTATGTATAAAGGTGAAAATGGCTTTAAGAACATCCGGTCATCTGCTGCTCGGTGTGGTACGTATCCACAGCCGTAAAGCCAAGTATCTACTAGCAGACTGTAATGAAGCCTTCGTTAAAATCAAGATGGCCTTCAGGCCTGGAGTGGTCGATCTGCCAGAGGAGAACCGTGAGGCTGCGTTTACTGCTATCACATTGCCAGAGGTCTTCCACGACTTTGACACATCGGTGCCTGACCTCAAGTAAGATTAAATACTTCCTTCTAAAAACTGGAATATCAAATTATTATTTACATGGCGTCACCACAAGTCTCTCTTGCAAGGTTTTAGCCAGGATTTGGTAAAAGAATGTTCAAATTTGTAGGAAATTTAAAAACTTGGTTTCAAAGTTGTTCACTTATAAACTTCTACATTTAAATGACATACATACAACAGGGTGTCCATATTTTTAAAAGGGTGTCCAAAGGGTACTGTTATAGACCCCTTACATTAGGCGTAAAGCTACTTGCAAGTTGCGTTTAGTCACGCACATGTTTGTACGCGCCAAGAGCAGCTCTATCGTCATTTGATCTGACTCATGAGTCATTGCGTCGCAGTGAGGGCCGCTGTTTAGAGAGCGTGACATCATATGCAAGGGGGTCTATACATTTGTCATGTAAAAACCATTATTAACCCTTTACCCAATGATTATCTTTGACAGTGATGCAGAGGTGCAGAAGCAATTCACATTGAATCAGAGCCGAGTGGAAGAGATAACAATGAAGGAAGATCTCGGATCTATTACGCTAGCACAGGATGATGGCTTTGGTAAGTACACCACCCCCCAATTTCATAATGCCTGCTTAGCACAAAAACCTGCTAAGCCAAGGGAACTCTTGCTTAGCAAAAACAGGTAACCAGCCAACATTCTGTAAAGTTTACATTGTTGCTACTGGTGTCCCACTCATTTTTTGCTTGACAAATAACTTTGTTAAAGGCAGCGGACACTATTGGTAGTTACTCAAAATATTTATCAGCATAAAACCTCACTTGGTAACAAGTAATGGGGAGAGGTTGATGGTATAAAACATTGTGAGAAACGGCTCCCTCTGAAGTGACAGTTTTCAAGAAAGAAGTATGTTTCCATGAATTTGATTTTGAGACCTCAAGTTTAGAATTTGAGGTCTCGAAATCAAGCATCTGAAAGCACACAACTTCGTGTGACAAGGGTGTTTTGTTCTTTCATATGTATCTCGCAACTCTAACGACCAATTAAGCTTAAATTTTCACAGGTTTGTTGTTTTATGCATATGTTGAGATACGCCAAATGAAAAGACTGGATTTTGACAATTACCAATAGTGTCCAGTGTCTTTAAGCAGTACGTATTTTCTGCTAAACAGCTTTGTGAAAATGGGCCCAGGTTTTTCGTTAATATTAAAGATGCATTATTATTTTGTTATGTCTTCCTTTTGATGAATCCAAGCTAGTCATCAGTGCATTTGACATGCCGACATTCATTTTGAGAGTACAAATAAGTTTATTGGTAATGTTGTTTTCAAGAGACATTGTTTTGGTCTGATGCCAAATATTAAAAAGGACACTACAAAGCTCTGGAACACAATAAATATTTATATTGCATAAAATTAAACTAGACAAACTGCTTTTCTGTCATCACTCTTTAAAAAAGTGTATGCTCATTGAGTTTACTCTATGACTTAACAGGTGATCTTGGTTTTGATGAGCGTGAGATAATGCGAGATGCTCAGCAGCAAGAGGAGTCTATGTACAAAGCATCTAGGGATGAATCCCATCTCCTTAGTGATGTAGAGAAAAGGAAAGACACATCGCTGGATACATCATTAGAGAAACCTATGGACTTGGGTCTGGATGAACCAATGAAAGACGATGGGTTTGGTGGTGATATGGTCATGGGAGAAGGACTGTTAGGTGAGTCATCTCTTATTCTGTTTTGTTTTTTCTCTTCAGAACCTGGAAATGTACAGAGTGATTAGCATGCCTCAAAATTACTCATGGCACCCACAGCAATAGACCTTTGCCACGGTGTGGTCATCTTGATTTTACTCCATTCCAACTCATTGTAACCAAACTGAGGCTGGACGAAATAATAGTCTGGTGCCATGCGCAATGAATGTTAGCATTCATTTACTGTTATTGGAAACAGGGAACATGACCAAGATGGAGCCGGCATCATATAATTCTATTGCAGCAGTGCCCTGTGCTTTTGCATCGGTTCCCTAAGATGCAAAGTTTGACACTTCCCTCATAGAAGTTCCCCTTATAGGAGGAAAGTTGCTGTTCCCTTCAAGAAGGAAGTTCAAGGCCTGTTTTTGACATACAATGAAACTAGTATTTAGTTTCTCTCAAGATTCATCACAAGGTCAATGTGTTCTACTTTTGATGTAAAAATAATTTTTCCAAAGATGGTTGAGATAAGCCTGTTTGTTCACTTGAATGAAACATTAATTTAAAGAAAGCTTTTCAGAGTTATGTTTTAACTGTTACAATGTTGTCAATATTTTGCAGCAGCATTGTATCTTGCCACCTACTGGTGACCCTTTCAAAATCAGGCATATTGTTACTGTTGTTTTAGGTGGTACAATGTTTTGCACTGAGTTGTGTGTTCAATGAGAAAGACACCTTATTCAGATACAAAGTTAAAACGACAGCTTGTCCATGTCTTTGTGTACAGAACCATGTTAGCATCCCAGTTTGTTGTACTTGCGTGCCTGGGATCAGTCTATAGACTTTTATCATGGTGCAGCCATCGTGAATTTCTCCCATTGATATCAATGTTACCAAACCGCGGCTGGAAGAACAAACTAGTCTGGTTCCTAATTGCAAGAAGATTATTTGCATGCATTAATGTTATTCGATACGAGGAACATGACTAAGGTGGAGGCAGCATGATAAAGGTCTATAGGTAAGCAGGCCTGATACTTCACGGAGGCAACAAAGGCGATTGCCTCCATGTCACCTGGTCATTGCCTTGGTGCCCTTGAAATGCTCCAGTACAAATTTGCAATTTCATCATAGGGTGCCCTTTACCAAGAAAAAAACTGCCTTGGTGCCCTTGCCCTTTCAAAAACGAAGCATACAGCCCTGGGTAAGCGCTTGTACTCAATAAAATATTCCTACTTTTTTTCAAAGACTAATTATCATGCCTGGGTAGAGGTAATCTAGTTGTGCCAACTGTTGAGACTGTTGAGTGTGAATGATAAACTGATGTTGTGTGATGTTTAGGTGGTGGGTTCATGGAGACTGGAGGAGGTTTATTCGATGAGCATCCGGAGCTACAAGCTGCTGAGGTTTCCATGGGAACAGATAGTGATGCAAGAGATAAACAAACACCAGTGCAGCTTCATCCTGATAAAGGTGAGATTAAAAATCACTTAACGTGTAATCAGTTGAATCAAATCAAATCATCAGTAGGATCCCGAGAAAGATCAAACCTGAGACAAGATCGATCCCCTTATTCATTGGAACTATCCTACCAACATTATGCAATTTCACAGATAACTAAACTAGAGGAGGACATTGGAAGGTCTCAAGCTAAAGACACTAGGAACTGGGCCCATTTTCATGTAGCATGTAGGCATACAAATTTGTTTAGAACCACAGTAAAATCTTGCTTATCAGAAACTGGCTCCCAGCCAAAAACCCATAGAGTTTACATTGTTGCAACTGGTGCCCAGCTCTTTTTTTGCATAGAAATTTGCTCAGCGTTTTTTTTTTTTAGCTTAACAGCTTAAAGGAACACGTTGCCTTGGATCGGTCGAGTTGGTCTTTGAAAAGCGTTTGTAACCGTTTTTTATAAAATGCATATGGGTAGAAAGATGTTGTAAAAGTAGAATACAATGATCCACACAAACATGCCTCGAAATTGCGTGGTTTTCCTTTTACCTCGTCGACTAACACGTCGGCCATTTATGAGGGTCAAAATTTTGACCCCCATAAATGGCCGACCATGTTAGTTCGCACAGTAGAAGGAAAACCACGCAATTTTGAGGCAAACTTGTGTGGATCATTGTATTCTACTTTTAAAACATCTTTCCAACCATATGCATTTTATAAAAAACGGTTACAAACACTTTTGTTTTGACCAACTCGTCCGATCCAAGGCAACGTGTTCCTTTAATGAAATTGGGCCTTGCTAGCAACAATACCTACATGAATAACGCAACAAACTTGCATCACTGCTGTGTGAACCAACGCAATGCACCGCACTCCAAATGCGCATTGCAGCAATGTGTTTTACTCTTTTAGAATCTAGAACATTTAACTAGGCCTGTGGACGATCCACTCTAAGCATATTCTTAAGTATGCTTACGCGCAAAAGAGGCATAAAGTCAAAGAGCAACTGGTCCCCTCTCATTCTTCTTTGATCTTGTGATATGTCTAACTGTATGCAGTTTCCGGTGACCGTGTAAAAAAACCATGATTCATTTTAAAAGGAATCATGCCAAAATACCTCGATTTTTAAACACGCGTACGAAGCCTCCTACAAACAAGCACCAAACAAACGCTCAAACGTTTTCAACAAGCGTGCACACAAAGAAGTTGCCCTTGGGAGCCAATCAGTGTTGTTCTAAATACATCACTACCAGATGTTTGTGACGACAGGCCTGAGTTTTAGCTTTGACAGGGCAAGGCCATTTTCATTTTGCAATGGGTAGTTCCATTTGAAAATCTTAAAGTCAATGGGAAACTTTGTAAGGGGCACCAAAGCCAAGCCCAGGGGCATCAGAGGCCATGGTCTCTGTGCCTGCGTGTAATTCCAGGCCTATGACGAGAGGTATGGATACGGCATGTAGCCAGGGCTGAGCATCTAGTTCCAGTTGTGATAGGGAAATGCATTTAGTATTGGATTTTGAAACTATTGCTATTAATTGTACATGTATTCATACTCATTGATGGAATTTCTATTGGTGTGCTTTTGTGTGTGTTTAGTTACAGAGCAAGAACCACAGCCAGCTGAGATGACAGAGCATCAAGCACCAGCTGATCAAACCACACTTGTACCTAATGAAGAAGAAGCTTTTGCATTGGAACCTATTGATATTACTGGTAAGTCTTGTTGCTTGATGGGTGCTATATAGGATTCAAACTGCCTCTAGCTACTGAGCAATCTCGATGGTCTAGTTGATAAGACACTGCTCTAGAATTGCAAAGGTCGTGGGTTCGAATCCGCCGAGCAATCAGGCTGGTCTAGTTGGTAAGACACTGCTCTAGATTTGCCTGTGACTTTTTTTCACGGAACTCGGGCAAGTACCAAGTGCTAACACACATCTGTCTTTATGGGTGAAACCAAAATGATTATTCTTTATCCCGATGCAAATTTAAAATCCATTGAAAAATCTCTGTTATATGTTAACATATCCTTTGTTTTGGTAATTGTGTTTACAGCTGGTGTCAAAGAAACAAGGCAACGGCGCAAACGTAAGCTCGTCGTTGATGAAATCAAAGAGCTTGCTGGCGATCTAATCAAATCCCAATTGAAAGACACATCGGACATCGTATCGACCCTTGACCTTGCTCCGCCGACCAAGAAGTTGATGTTATGGAAAGAGACCGGTGGGGCAGAGAAGTTGTTTGGTCTACCTGGCAGGCATTCTAATGCGGATCACATTATCAAGGTGAGATTCGGACTCCTATGTTGTTTATTAGCTGTTTGATTGCGCATTTGTTTTATTTTTACACACACGTTCTTGAGTAGTTAAGTCCATTACAGCCCTGCTACCTTTGGCAGAGCACAAGGTTTGCCCTGAACTTTTTTAGCGACCAGGGCCCAATTTCAAGGAGCTGCTTAAGAAAATAGCTTTCTCATTTTACACATGTTACTGCCCAAAAATTCATGCCATATACATTGCTTGTAACTGGTACTAAGCTGTTGTTTACTTAGCATAACAATTGAGTGGAGTCTTGGCCGTTAATCTTATTTTACTAAGCAAGGATTTTGTTTGCTTAAGCACAATTTTGTGCTTAAGCAGCTCCATGAAATTTGGCCCAGGAGCATGGGGCCTACTTCCTGCGTCACATCACTAAAGTATCAACCCTGGATGATGGGATTTGAGGGATTGCATAGTGAAGTATCAAGATATATTTGGTTTGCGGTAACACCATGTGTACATCTACTTGCTGGGTAGATCATGTTCTTATGAGAACTTGTCTTGCTTTTAATCTTCAAGTCCTTGATTCTGATTGATCGATCCAAGAGTTTGATATAAACCTATATTGCACGGCCCACATCGCACCCTGTGTCTTGTGTGTTCTGACTGCTGTCTAAGTTTGCTTGAAGATAAATCTGTTATCACACGCACGCTTGTCTGCGTCCCACATCCAACTCTGCATATGACCTTGGTGGATATGGTACGCAGAAGCGCTGAGTTCTAAATAAAAACATAATCTACCCTGCACGTAGATTTATACATGATGTTACAGCAAACCAAATATAATATATGGATGTATATTATGAGAAACATACTTTTTTAGACATAACCAACTTTTAAATTTAATATAATTGTTGTTGTACATTTCAGATCTTCACCAAGAACCTGACGCCTGACATCCCTAAGGATCTACGTACTCACCAAGAAGATTTCTTAGACTTGGAGGAACCAGAGAGAATGAGAGATGACCCTCTTTCACAAAGTAAGGAATTTAATAAATTAAATAATTCCTTTATTGATTTCTGAAATTCAAGTTCGTGGCAGAGCGGATAAAAGCGCTGAACTCAAGCTCTGGCGTTTCTGTTTACCAGAGTGTGGGTTCGACTCCCGGTTGTGATACTTGTGTCCTTTAGCAAGGCACTTAACCTCAATTGATTCGTAAAAAGTTGTGAAAGTAGTGCATTCTGCTCTAGCAGCCAGGCTCCTAGTGGATGATACCCATGCCTACATACTTACGGAATGTGAAGGGGATAACCCTTTTTTAGCCCTAGGAGTAGGTGGAAACGTGCTCTTGGTGACAGTTAAGTGTAGCCCTCACCTTGAAGTGGCCGACCGTGGCCTTGTGATGTTACACCCATTTTAGACAGGCACGCCAAAGCCGCGCCGAACCAAAAAGATTAGGAGCAACTCTAGGTTGACCCAAATAAATTTTTGTTTCAGACAGGCGAACTTAACACAAGATTTACATTGGCTAGGCTCATGACAAGATCGATACGTCAAACTTTTCATAAATAATAATAATAAAGAATATTTATAAGGCGCCAAAATCTACCAAATGAGTTGCTCAAGGCGCACAAGACATGCAAGAGGGGAAACCACACACAGCAAGGAAAATAAGACAAAGAGCAATTACATACAAGCGACATTAAACAATGTGGTTTTTAACTTAATCTTGAAAGTATTGAGACTAGAAATGTTGCGAATTTGAAGAGGCATATCATTCCAGATTGTGGGTCCAGCATGTACGTAAATCAGAATTTGGTTCGGCTTGACTCTGGAGCGTCTGTGTGAAACGGGTATTAGGCGATCTCTCTTTCTCAAAAACAAAAAATTAATCATACGCTTATAATTTTTTTTTCTTCTAACTCCAAGGTGTTGCAGTACCAGAGCAAGATTCCACCCTAGTAGAGGACCAACAAGCACGAGCCCAACGTGAGGCCAGTACATCTAAGCTTCCTGATCTATCATTGATGTCAGTCAGAAGAGCCTCTGTATCCAGCGGTGAGGATGATTACGATGCTGGGGATGATCTCTTCGGTCCGGAGTACGATGATGATTATGATATTCCATCAGTCATGCCTCAGTCTGTCGGACCTCAACAATCCCAAGAAGAAGAGGAAGAAGAAGAAGAGGTAAGGGTCTTAATTCGGAGGTTGAAGACTCAAGTCCCGCTCTTGTTATTATTGTTTGTTTTACCCAAAGTTAATATGAGGGGAATTGACCCAAAACAGGTAAAATGTTGCCACTGAAAAGAACAGACAGATGACATTTTCAGCTGTTTGCAAATTGTAAACAGCCTCTTTAAAGGCAAAGTATACGTTTAATTTTTGAATCGTTTGACTGTTTTAATCCTATTTAAAGTAGATGTATACGATAAAATACATGTACACACATTCAAAGTGAAAATTTCACTTCAAAAGGTGGTCACCGAAAATCGGGAGCAAATATGTCCGCACAGGGACAAAAACCGCGACTAGGAATACACGATCTGAGAAACGTTATTCCAGTAATGCTTCTCAGATTCAAATTGTGGGGGTTTAAAAACTGATCACTTTATCTATAACCACATTACTTCAAAGTGGAAGGTTTCTCAAAATACTTCATACAATCAAACACTGATGTGTGCTTCTAACCAAAAGATTTTATTGCCATTCATTTTGAGAGTGATATACATTCCCTTTAAGAAAAACAAAGATATTAAACAGAACAAGACCATACAAGTCTCAAACGTAGTTGCCCAAAATTTTCTCTGGTGATTTATTATTTGGGGTTTCTAGATTAAGCCACTGTGCTTTTGTTTCATGAATGCGACAATAGTATAAAGGTGTCTGTTTTGTGTTGTCTCAGATCGAGGAGCGCGAGGGTGAGAACACTGAAGAGAGAGAAGAGAGGATCTTAAACAAGCGAGCTCATCAAATGCTGACAACACTCCGTAGCCGCTTCATGAAAGAAGACACGTTAACCTTCTTCGAGCTCACCAGGAAGCAGAATCGCAAACAAGTCGCCGCCAAGTTCTATACTCTACTCGTTCTCAAGAAACAACAAGCTATTGAGGTTCAACAGCAAAGCACGTTTGCAGATATTAGCATCATCCCTGGACCGGCATTTAACACAATCTACTAATTTGAATGAAGTAAACATCAAAAAAATACAGTCTGTCCAAAATATGAGTCTGTCCAAGATTGTACTAATTGGACTTTGGGCCAATTTCATAAAGCTGTTCAGCAAAAAACAAATTTCTTGATCAGCAAAAAATTGAGTTGGGCACCAGCCACAACAATGCAAACCTAATGTAATTTGGACTGGTAACCTGTTTCTGCTAAGCAATACTGTTTCGTGCTTAGTAAGTTTTAGTGCTTACAGATTGTATGAAATTGGGGGCTATTGTATTAAGGCTGATTAGCATAAAATGAAAGCTGCTGTGCTAAACCAGCTGTGGTGATCTACCTGGTTTGGCTCGTTAACTCAACGATATTTTTCTGCCTACCAGCTTTATGAAATCGCGCTGAAGCCATTTGTTACCTACGTCTGCTCCAATTTGGGTCCAATTTGCAATTATAGGAAATGTGCAGGACTTCCAAGCAACTTCACAGGGTTGGCACTGCCTTCACAAATGGCTAAGAATATTTGTTAAATGACAGCCATTCCAAAAAGGTGTTTTCTTTCAGAATCCTTTGGTATTTTGTTGAGAAGAAAATAATTCTTATACAGAAATAGAAAGCGTTGCTGAATTTCAACAATTTTCTGAACTGAGAAAAGACTTCCCCCTTTAACTGTTCTCCAGACTTTTGAAAATATCAGCCAGGAAGACATGATCTCCATTATTTATTGAATACTTTTATACTATTGTAGTTTTTAATTTAAACCATGATTTCAGTTTTGTACATCATCGTGATCAAAGTTCTTTTGAAGAACTGTTATGCGACTGATAATGAAAACTTGTTCCTTTTTTTTCCTTAATGCTTTTTACAATTTCATTTTCGATATTTGTGAACTAAACTGGGTGCAGATTCGACCACAGTGTTATGTGATAGAAGTTTTGTCATTTTACTACAGTTTTAGCGTTGGGTTATAATGTTTTCAATCTCCTAGCTTGCCTTTTTAAGAACTTTTACTTGTGATGTTTTGGTTATTTGTTCAACTTGAGTACAGTATGTTACTGGTGTTAGGTACAGAAATTTCAAATAATTTGTCTTAAACTAAAAAAGAAATATTTTTGTAGTGATCAAAATTATTAATTGAGGAAAAATTAAGTCAGATTGTTAGTTTTTATTCCACTACATAAGAAGTACATAGCTGAGACTCCTGCCATTAGTGTATAACTGTAGCTTGGATACTTATATGTGTTGTTGAAGGAACACGTTGCCTTGGATCGGCCGAGTTGGTCTTTGAAAAGCGTTTGTAACCGCTTGTTATAAAATGCATATGGGTAGAAAGATGTTTTAAAATTAGAATACAGTGATCAACACAAACATGCCTTGAAATTGCACGGTTTTCCTTCTACCTCGACGACTAACACGGTCGGCCATTTATTGGAGTCAAACTTTTGACTCCCATAAATGGCTGACCATGTTAGTTCGCACAGTAAAAGGAAAACCACGCAATTTCGAGGCAAATCTGTGTGGATCATTGTATTCTACTTTGAAAACATCTTTCTAACCATATGCCTTTCCTAACCAACAGTTACAAACGCTTTTTATAGACCAACTCGGCCGATCCAAAGCAACGTGTTCCTTTAGAAAGAGGGATGGTTGTCAATTTACGGTCCATACTTTGGTTCAACATGTCCAGCCGGAACATTGCTAGTGCTCAATATGTCATTGATCATAACTGCGGCCATTTCATGGCTCTGCTTACCACCAACTTCTACGCTTACAATCACCATTCTCCACTTACTGTTCAAGCGCTGAACTTCTGTGCTAGCTGTGTAAGAGAATGCCTGGTAACGTGGAGTATGCACAAGCGAAAATTCCCTACTAACAAATGAAATATGCTTGATGTAAGCGCGACATTCTCTGCTTCCGTAAGCGCTGATTCTTTGCCTACGGTAAGTAGAGCCATGAAATTGGGTCCTGATTTCATGTCAGGGACAATCATTCAAAGACCAATGATATCTGTCGTAAATAAAACGGAAGTAGGTTTAGGAACTAGACTTGTATTGCTTTTCATTGTATTAAATGTTACTATTTGTACATAATGTATTTAAACGAATTAGTAGATAGTAAGTCGCTGGGAATATTCTAAACGGCAGTAGACATTTTTAAGTTTTCTTAAATCACATAGGTTTGTAGCAGGTGGATCAATATATTTTCAGTAGATCCTCCCAAAACGTGTAAATATTTTAATTTGTGTTTTAGACATTTTTAAATATTGCTGGATATTTGAAACGATGCCGCAAGGAGCATCTGCAACTCTAAGTAGTGGATAAGTGAATCCTAAATCCCCAAGTGATGTTTATTTATCATTACATGTAGCTTACACTGTATACATTTATGGTCGTGTCCAACCTCGTTCCCAGGGGTGATCAATCTCACTGCGCCATCTTTTTCCCAGCATGCCTTGCTCGATCATAACCCCTGGAATGGTCCAATTTACATGTGCTATATGCTAGCACATTTAAATGAGCCATTAATGAGCGTACATATTCATTATTCAATATTTTGTACGCACGCACGCACGCACGTATTTCGTCTTAAAGAATGTTTTTGTTTCTAAAAAACGTGTTCGTGTCATAAAAAAAGCGGGCGTGATCAACACGCAAATAACAGTCTTGACACGCACTTGACATCTAACGCCCTACCAATTTCTTTTGCCAATCAGCGTTGTTTCCTAGTACATGCCTCCCAGGGGTTAGTGACGAGAGGTATCAATATGGCGTGCTGCCCATAGTAGCGAGGCTGGGTCATGTCAGAATGGTCGTGTCAGAATTTGCAGCCAAAGCTACCACTGGCTAAGGTTGTTGTTAAGGAGGAATTTTTCATCAACGCACGATGATGCAGAAATCTAGCCGTAGCTCTAGCATCTAGCCGTAGCTCTATACTTCCTGCGAATGCGATACAAACTTTGACATCAACAAATTCAACTCCTGCGAAACATTCGCTGTGAAAACAGCCCTGTGACAGTGTGTGATGACAACATTCACTTCGCATTCGCAACCAGGCTTCATCATTTTTTGTTGAAGAGCATAGAATTGCTGTATTTATTTGGGTCATTATTTTTCAACATAGAAATTCTGGACCTGAAATGCTACACATGTTTATAGACTGAACTGACAAAATTCATGCATGGATTTTACCAAACCACATGCTAACCTGCCCTGTACATATCAGACAATGAACCTTTCCAAAGCTTTAGCAACAATGGTACAAACTTATTTTTTATGAATCACTTTTTACATTGCAGTTGCATAAGCAATCTAAACAAGTATTAAAATAACTCTAGACTTCACAATAAAAGCATCTAGATCTAAAGTCAAATGTAAGCAACCATCAGAAAATGAACTGCTGCCATATTTATTTGTTGAGCATGTAAAGTATATTTCATCGATATCTCCACCAACTTTGTAGTCCTAAGGAACAAGTTTTTAAAAAGCTGTCTTTTAAATTTGTAAATATCAAACCAAATGGTCTTGAAATTTATTCAAAACTTTTATCAATATATCTTGAACACTCGACCAGTTTTAAGTCAAACTGCATTTAAAAGAAATTTCAGTGTTCTCTGCATTCAGATATGTTGTGTACTTATCTGTGGAAACAATAGCACTATTTTTATTCCTCTAGTACTTGGGATATTTCATGTATTCCTAAAAGCGTCTTGAAAGCTCCATTTTCGGAGTGCTGAAATTGAAAAAGTAGCTCAGCACAACTAAATGATGCTTACCAGATAAAGGTTACCAACCAGGTACCATGTACATGTATCATTTTTGGCTGGCTGCTTATTGTTGCTTAGCAGAAGTGTTGTCTGCTTAAGCAGGTATGAATTGGGCTTTGGTGGAGTACCATTGTTTTAACATGAATTTTCTACTTAGTATCGGATATTTTTATCAGCAATGACTTTGAACTCCGATAGTGAGTCAAACTATAACAGTTGGGTCATAAATGAAAGGATGTTAAATTTTGATATACTGCAAGACAGAGTCTGATGTTTCTACCCTAGCAGAGTCTAGGCCATTAACTATTTTGTGCATTTATACCATAATATCCTTTTTGTTGGTTAGCAGTTTGCAACAGCTAATTCTATTTTCTCATTTTGAAATATTAAGCAAAGTTGTTTGTAGTTTTCACCATTGTTTTGTTTTTTAATGGTCTTTCGTTGTGCTATATATGTCAAAATAGACAGGCTTGCATTGATTCACTCTTACTTTGTCCATTTAAGGCGGGCTCCAAAGTCAAATCCAGTTTCACGATGCACTCATTTTCAATAGATGGAGTCACTTTGAAAGTGGGATTGTAATTAACAAGTCTCCAACCGCATGAATACCCTTCTAGTGAAATTTTGTCAACATCCAAAGACAGTGCATTTTTGTTTGGGAAAGTTTTAGTTCAATCCTGAATTAGGATGGTATTCAGACATTTAATGTATGGACCAATTTGTTAATATCCAATTTCCTTATGTGTTAAGTTTTGCTCTGAAAGAGAATAACACACATTTCAGACAGCTTTCCACAGTTGTGGCGAACAAAATTCTGAATTAAGTACATGACAAGTCCGATGTCTGAAACAGTTTGAGGAGCGACTGATTGCGCTATTAAAGTAAAAAGATTGACTGTTGCAGTCGTTCGGAATGACTGTGGAGTGTCTTGGTTTCAGACATCGATCTTTTCATGAGCCAAGCCAATGTAAATGTTATGTTAATTTTGCCTGTCTGAAACCAAAATTTATTTGGGTGGACCTAGAATCACTCCTAATCTATTTCATGTATTTGGTTCACGGCGACTCTGGCGTGCTCGTTTGAAACTTGTCATTATTTCTCCAACTTTCTTAAGGACTCTGTATCTATTTGAAGTTGAGTACGTCACAAAACTGAGTTTGACCATGGAGCCCCTCTTTAAAAAGACTTGTATTTCTTAAACGTTTGTTTGTAAAGTTTTCTTTGATTGTCTTGAATTAATGCCAACTCAGAAGACTGCTGTACATTATTCTAAGATAAGTTGTTTTTTTATACAGTTCCCATGATTTATCAAAGCTGATTAGTAAAGATTAAATAAGAATAAATTTTCTGTGTAATAAAATTGTTTTTATGTGATTTAATTTTATTAACCAATATTCACCGTTTTCATGACCCTGATTTACATTATATACTGTGCTTAGCTTAAAACGTCGAACCTGCAATACTTAAGACCTCATATGATTTTTTAAATGTGCAACCCTTTTAATTGACTAAAGCCTGGTTCATACTTTATTTGCAACAGTTGAGCTTTTTAACTCCTGCAAAACATTCGCTGTGAAAACAGCCCTGTGATGTAAAAATTTGCATCGCACTCACGGGAAATATGAACCGGGCTTGACTTTTTTTATGTTAAATATTGGCTCATACTAGTTAGTAGTTAGTCAAAGATGTGAAACCTCTTGAAGGACACTATTGGTAATTGTCAAAGACCAGTATTCTCACTTGTATCTCAACCTATGCATAAAATAACAAATCTGTGAAAGTTCTGACTCCATTGGTCGTCGAAGTTGCGAAAGAATATTATAGAAGAAAAAACGCCTATGTCGAACAAGTTGTGCCCTGAATTCAAGAGAAATTATTTCTTTCTCAAAAACTTTATTACTATAGAAGGAGCTGTTTCTCACAATGTTTTATACAATCAACAGCTCTCCATTTCCAGTACAGTACCAAGTAAGGTTTTATGACAACATTTATTTTGAGTAATTACCAATAGTGTCCAGAGCCTTTAAGTTATATGAAATGACCTGCTTATAAATACACACATCTGAAACACTTGTTTTTACATTGGAAAGGGACACACATTTCATGCGATCACGCTCACACTGACATGTTGCTCTTTGAAAAATCGTCATGTATCAGGGATAAAGATTATTTATTGCAATTCACACCAACACCAATGTGTGTAAGCAGAGCTACCAACATTTGCATCTTGCAATCAGGGAGATAGTGTCCAACAATCACGGAGGTATTTTGAATTCCATTTAAAGTAATGGGGCAAAGGTTTCCATTTCCATATTCAGGGAGATTTCCAAATTTGTTCATCAGAATATGGACAGGTTGGTTGACTTTCAGGGAACTTTCTGTAGAATCAGGGACAGTTGGCAGCTCTGGTGTAAGCACTGTGTACCGAGAACCGTTTCACAGAACTCTGGAAAGTATCGAGTACACAGTGCTTACACACATCAGTGTTTAAGGGTAAAACCGAATACATGTAATAGTAACCAGAAAATACACATTGACTATTTGCAGGCCTAAGTTTACTGGACTCAAGCTTTGATGTTTCGTTCAGCAGAGTGTGGGTTCGAGTCCTGTGTGTGATACCCGTGTCCTTAAGCAAGACACTTGACCATTATTGCCATTTCTTTCAGATGGGACGTAAAGCCGTTGGTCCCGTGTGTTGTGTAATGCACGTACAAGAACCTGTTGCACTTATCGTAAAGAGAAAGGGTTCACCATGGTGTTCCTGGTTTGATTGGCAGCATGTTGAGTCACAGCACCTTGTAAACCATTACAAGGTGCGATGTAAAGGAATAGACCAATCCATTAAGCTCCGCTCCATTGCGTATTGACCAATCACAACCCATTTCCCAGCCAAAAGTCCGACAAAATAAAGTCCGACATGCGTGCGCGTATGCTTGGCGCGTGCGACAGAGTTATGAGAATGGCATTGGAGAGGCTCTTGTGTTCTTGCTCACATGTACGTCTTGGGCAGAGCCTAATGGAGTGGTCTATTGGTCTCATACTTCAAGCTTCACAATACCTTACAGGGGTTAAAGTGAATGTGGAAGCGCCTTGAACGTCACACAGTTGCACAGATCATATGTGAGTGCTACAGAAGCCACTATGATTAGTATTTATTATTAATGGAAGTATCCTTGCAATATGAAATTGTTTGTCCCTTCTTGATGATAAATTACCAGGCCAACATCGTTAATGTCTACACAGTGTTGATGATAATGCCAAGGAGAGCTCATGTTTCTGAAATGACGATTCAATTTGTCTCATTTCTGATGCAGTACGCTTTCCACCATCTGAAACAAAAAATATTTTTAAAACATTTCAATGCGTGATGAAGATTTATAGAATTGTTTTTTTTAAACAAAGTAATGGATGTTAGATTTGCACCGGGATAAAGAATATTATTTTGTTTTGCCATTACACCGATGTGTGTAAGCACTGTGTATTCAGTACTTTCTGTTCTGTGAATTCCTTTTTTTACAGTGTGGTGTTCACACTTGGTAAGACACTGCTCAAGAATTTGCAAAGGTCATCAGTTCAAATCCCACCCAAGTAATATAACTGTGTTTTTTTGTTCACAGAGCTCGGGAAAGTACTGAGTATACAGTGCTAACACACATCGGTGTAAAGGGGTATACCAAAAATATGCTTTATCTTGTTTATTAAATCCATGCTTTGCAAATTGTTGTTCTGACCTGCTTAATGCCTTTCCCACAAGCAATAATTTAAATATCATAAGTAGTGAACAGTTCAAGATTTGGTTCCGACTTACCATCTTTCAGTTGAACTCTTGTTGGTAATGCAGTTTTAAGGTCATCGTAGAATATCTCCATGTACACAGAGCTTGTGCGTTTGTTGCTAGGTAACAATGTCAGCTGAACGCAGTTAAATGATCGGTTGTGGGTCATGTCCTCGTGGATGCATTTTTTATGGTCTCGCTGAAATCAAGAAAGGAAAAAAAGAAAATTTCATTTTAACATCAAGTTCTTCTTCGTATCGAAAGTTGGTAAAAAAACCTGGCTGAGCACAGACAATTATTGCTTAAAACAGAAACAGGTTACCAGCCAAACTTATGTTAAGATTACATTGTTGTGACTGGTCCCCCACTAAATTTTTGCTTAACAAAGAAACTGTCAAGCAGTATTTTCTGCTCAATAGCTTTCTGAAATCGAGCCCCAACAACAAATAATGTTTACCTTTAGTTTATTGACTTGTTGTCTTCTAGAAACAAAGGCATTCAGCATGTCTCCAATCTCGTCAACAAAGTGTCTCATATCATCGTTCAACCATCGCTCTGCAATGTCCGCTACCGGCATGAAGTAAGGTAAGGTATGGCGATAGACTTGTAATTGACCTTTGAACTCTAGTTCCATGTAGTAAGGTTCGTAATATTCAGCCGAGTAGAATGTATCCCATCTCAGACGAATTCGTCTGTCACTTATGGTTGTAACTGTCACACCTGTAAAGGTACAAAAAACAAATATTATAGGCGCCTTTTTAATAAAACAATCCCTCAGTGAACATGAGGTTGGGTTGGCTTCATCTTTCTATACTTTCCCAGGCCTGATACTTCATGGAGGCAATGAAGGTGATTGCCACGGTGCCTCCAGGGCCCAATTTCATGGAGCTGCTAAGCACAAAAATTTGTTTAGCATGACAATTTTTGCCTTGATAAAAACAGGATTACCAACCAAATTTCCATTTGAAAATTTGATTGGAAGGAATTTTATACTAAGCAAATTTTTGTGCTTAGCAGCTCTATGAAATTGGGCCCTGGTCATTGCCTTGGTGCCTTTGAAATGTTACCGTTGAAATTTACAATTTCCTCATGGGGGATAGGGTGCCCTTTACCAAGGGTAAATGCCTTGGTGCCCTTGCCCTTTCGAAAACGAAGCATACAGAGCCACCACTGTGCACAAAAGAGATTTTTACATGGTGTCGGTGCAAACCTTAATTATTATAATGTATGTTAGTCGGTGGGCCTTGTATTTTCTAGCTGACTGCAAGCATCGGGGAACATTGACAAAGCACTTCATTCCTGGCATAAAAATAAAGAATTGCAGCTCTATCAATTGATTGTAAATTAAATCATTGATAGTTACCTGACAGTCTATATGCTTGAACAAACTCCAGCGCTTTTAGTCTCTTAGCAAAAGCCACTGAGCTAGTAGCAGCAGCCTGTTGGGCTTCTGTCGTCACCTCGATAGTACCATCTTCATTAGAGAGTAGTTCATTCAACACCTTAAAGCAATAATCACACAAAATGATTAAAAATAACTGTTTGACATCTAGGCAAAATTTCATGGCTCTGCTTAGTGTAAGCAGAGAATCGGCTTGATCAGAAACACCAGGGGCCAATTTCATAGAGCTGCTTAAGCACAAAAATCCATGCTTAGTAAAATCAGATTATCGGCAGACTCCACTCAAATGTTATACTGCATGTAAGTAAACAACAGTTAAATACAAGCAATGTATACATGGTATATATGGCATTAAATTTGGGCCAGTTACATGTAAAACAAGCAAGCTATTTTCGTGCTTTTAAAGCAAATTATTCGCTTAAGCGGCTCTATGAAATTGGCCCCGGAGCTTGAGTCCAGTGTGCTTAGCCGCTCGGCCGAAACACAACCACACTGGTGGTAGAAGTTGTCCATAATAATTTTAAAAGGTAACCTGTTAGTTCTTTAAAACAAAGCTACATGTAGAGGCTTTTCGATTGTGCAGCCAAGACTTGTATTAGGTTGAAAATATTAATAATTTTGCTTTTTATATAGCGCTCATGAGTCACACCCATCACTCAGTGACACTCAAGGCGCTTCAACATTTTCCTGCAAGGTATTGTGGAGCTTGAAGTATGAAACCGATTCTGTTGCAATAGCAGTATGGAAGGTGCTGTGGCGCAATCTGCAGCCAATCAAACCAGGAACACCGGGGCGAACCCCTTCTCTTTTCAGAAAGTGCATAACACACAAGTCCAATCCAAAGGCCCAATCTGAAGGCCGAAGCATCATGGTTAATTGCTTGATTAAGGAAACAAGTGTCAAGACCGGGACCTCGAACCCACACTCCGCTGATCAGAAACATCAGAGTCCGATGTTCTGATCCGCTCAGCAACAACACACAACATTATTGTTGATGTCAATTGCAGCTGCTACATTACCTGGCATGGGCCATGCTTGAGTTTGTATGTCAACCTATCATGCTGCTGTACCAGCTGCTGTAGCGTTTTATGTAACGCATCAAGCTGTCGTTGCTGCTTAGCTACAATCTCTCTCTCATCCAATGTATCGTGGGTAATGTTTTCCAGTTGCTGCAGGCTGTGCAAAGTGCCTTATAATAAAACACCATACATGTATCAGTGAATAAAATTAATGACATACAAGTTATGACTCAATATTGAAACAGACAATTAAGTATCAATCATCTTGTGATTGCAAGTCATGCAATCATAGTTCATTAGTTACGATAACGTAACCCTCCTCCCGACGGCCAGCCAGCAGAGGAGAGTTACATGTATGTTATCACCCTAATGCAATCACTGCTGATACAAACGTAAACGTATAAACTCAAAGCAACTTGTGATGGAACACTACTTAGGGAACACACACAGCTAGAGCTATATTATTATTAGTATTAACTTATTATAAAAGAAAAAGAAGAAAAAATCTTGATCAAGGATGGATTGTGTGATCAATTTGTCAGATTGTTTCTTTTGTTTTATATGTTCAAGTTAATTAATCTCATTTTACCCAAAGATCAAAACAAATAGCGAAATACAAGTTGTAAAACAATACATTGTTTTGCAAAACTTCAGTTCACGTAAATTATAAGTTTTCGAAGTTAATAAAAGTTTAAAGACTAAAATTTGTAAATAAAAAGTAACAAACATTTGTTTAATATATTTATAAAAACAAGCACTACTACTAGTACTACATCCGTCATTCCCATACAAACTAGTTTGTTCTTACCTTTGGTAAGTCGATTCAGAGATTTCAGGTCATTCATTTCAGCCACAAATATCGCAATCTATCGAAGAATTTCTATGAGAAGTTGTTAAAAAAGTAAAAACAAATAAAGTTTTATGATTGTTATTGTAAAACACTATATTGAGCGCGAAATTAAAACCTGCGGGATTTCGAAACTTGCACAGGCAAGTTTGAATCTTGCACCACAAAGTAATGCATAACCAAATGACTTGCGCGGACATATTTCAAATTTGCGCACATTTATTTTGCGCACAAACAATACAACCGTTGGCGTTTGCACTCTGGTGGAAGATTTGTAAACAAAATGGTAAAAATATCAATAATCCAGCATTATAAACCAACATTTTTTAGAAGAAATTATAATAATGTGGTTTTAGGAGTATCATCACATCTCTATAAAACATCACTTACCCTTTTTATGGGCTATATTTTGACTTTAACACCGGAAAAAGCAGTTTTGTCAGCAGACGACATTACGAATCTATTGATCATGCGCAGTAGAAGTGAGTAAAATTGTGATAACTATGGAGGGCGCACTTTACAATGGCCGCTCTGACAGTTCGTCCGCACGTGCAGTATGTTGTTGTTCGAGGAGATCTTTTACAAACATTAAAGTGGCCTACTGGAGCTGTAATTGCACAGGTAATATTCTATAAATAATATAGACAAAGTTTTCGGAGTTTTCCAAGTTCAAAGCTAGTTTATTTAGTGACTGACAACGTGTGTGTGTGACTATCCTATGCACGGCAGCAGTCGAACTCGAAATACTTTTGTGTAGACAGACTAGACCTAGCCCCCCACTTGTGTGTGGCCAAGGCTAGCTGAGCCATAGACTAGAACTCCTAGCTCAATGGCTGAGCCAAGGCTAGCAGGATTCAGCTAATAGCCTTGGCCACACAAGTGGGGCTAGACTAGACCTATCTCATTCATGACATCAGCGGCACGCAACAAAGAGGTTTTTCAAATTAATGTTAGCCTACTTCGACCCTACATGCTGTCTGAGCTTCAAATCACTCTTGTTGGTCAATTCAAATTTCTTCTTTCATTACCCTTTTGAAAAAGGCATACTTTTATTTTACTTTTTCACACACCAAAAAGAGTCAAGAGTCATCCACCCACTTTTGTTTTTTAAAACAAAAATGGGCTCACCGTTGTTAATGAATACCGCCCTCTCTTGACCTGTAATCAAGGTTTGGAAAGTTTGTTTTTGTGGGGGGTTTTTTTTTTGGGGGGGGGGGAAATGAGAACATTATTTTCGAATACAGCGAAGGCAGGCATGCTGTCAAACCTATATAAGTTGGTTTTTTTTTGTGAGAGCAATGATTACTTAATAAAATTTTGATAAAGTAGAGACAAATATGTTTTTTGTTTAAAGACACTATTGGTAATATTGTCAAAGACCAGTCTTTTCACTTGGTGTATCTCAACATGCATAAAATAACAAACCTGTGAAAATTTGAGTTCAATTGGTGGTCGAAGTTGCAAGATAATAATGAAAGAAAACACATCCTTGTCACTCGAAGCTGTGCGCTTTCAGATGCTTGATTTCAAGACCTCTAAATCTAATTCTGAGGTCTCAAAATAAAATTAGTTGAAAATGACTTTTCTTGAAAACTACGTTACTTCAGAAGGAGCCTTTTCTCACAATGTTTTATCATATCAACAGCTTCCCATTACTCGATACCAAAGGTTTTATGCAAATAGTTATTTTGAGTAATTACCGGAATACCAGTAATGTCCACTGGCTTTAAAATAACGATGTTTGTAATTTCTTATTTTATAGTTTGGTTGAAGTCAGAATTAAAATTTAAGTGGCTTGTTTATGTCAGTTTTTTGGCTTTTATCTTTAAAAAACGTGTTATTTTGTTCCCAAGATCTAACTTGTCACTCGTTTACTTGTAGTACACGAAGACTACAGATTGGGTGGGTTATTTATATTAAGTGGTTAGAAAGCACTTTTATAGATGTTTGTCTTTTTCATTTTATGGACAGTGAGCACTCATTTCTGCGAAAAGTTTTCTTCTTTAAAGTTAAAAAATTTGTGTTAGAAATGTTGGTAACGACGGGAACTTGAAGTCGGCAATTCTTACACAGTCTGAGCAAGCATTGGTTCTGCAAAGCGTTACGTTTAAAATCTCATAGCTCAAGTTTTTCAGAATCATTGTGCACCTTTTGCTCTCTCATTAGACAATTAGGCAGAGCGAAAAACGTAGATTGCGCACAGGTTTGTCCCAATTCGTTTAACAAATTTGTTGAATGCGCTCCACGAGCGTAGACTCAACAGGATTTTCATCATTTTAGCCTTAATTTAAACTTTTTTTGGAAACCTACATCTGACACAATCTTACCTACATATTAATCAGCAAAATCTCCTGTGTACCTCTTGTGAGTTTGAAAATTACTGAAGAGGTCTTCGATGCATTTTGGAAAAAAAAATCTTCCATAAATACATTTCTACAAATTGTTATAATTAATAATAAAAAAATCGGGCAGCGATTCTGTTACATCCAAAATAAAAAAATTGCCTAATCAAAATGAGTTATTTTGTTTTAAGGGAGGGGTGTGGATTCTGAAAACACTCACGCCTAGCTGGTCTCTGAACTTGGCATCTGTAAGGTCTAAACGTTTTAAGTTATTTTTAGCAATTGGGGAAAATGTGGCATAGTCATTTTTATTTTTAAATGACCAACCCAACCTCAGAGCAAGGACAGAACCCATTTCTCTTTGCCCCAACTGATCAGCAAAGTTTGCTTTTATTGCAAGAACAAAAACATATTGTTTAGAGTCAGTTCGAATCCTATGTTTCAGCAGTGTGTACTGCAACGATATTAAATTTGCATCAAGATAAGAATAAGACTATTCATTTTGGTTTTACCCATAAACATTGATGTGTGCTACCACTCATTACTTTCTCGAGTTTTGTGCTTAGAAAGGTTTTTTTGCTGATAGGCTTCATGAAATTGGGCTATGCTAACATTAGTCACCACAAATAAACTTGGCAGTTCAATAACAATCCTTTGATATTTACTTTTGATTTCTAGGCATGTCATGCTTGTACGGCGGCCTTACATTTATTCCGTAATGATGAGAATGTGATTCAGTATACAGCAGACTTGGACAACATGCACAAAGTGGTATTAGAGGTAAGCATTTAGCATAGAGTTATATATAAGAACTAGAGGGCGCACTGGCCTATATACGCGCCCCGGCATGCACGCTGACGGCCATTTTCTAAGTTGACAAAACAGCCATCTCACAGCGTGTGTTTGTGCTGCCATTTTGTAAGTTGAACAAACAGCATCGCGTGAGCGTTCAATAAAAAAAACTCAATAGTGTATTTCATATTCAACGAGCGTACAGAATGGCGCGCTTGTCATCTATCGGTTCCGTCGTGTTTGTGCAAGCAGCATAGCATTACCAGTGCGCCCTCTAGTTCTTATATATAACTCTACGGCATTTAGACTGCTATTGAATATAAGATATTGGTTCTACATGTATATTGTTCATCAGTCTTAATCAAAGGAACATTTTATTACAGAATTGGTTTTTGCTTTTAATTAATGGTAAGTGTAAGCACTTTAACATAAACTGACAAACCTGTAGAAGTTTGAGACCGATCGGCCATCTGGCTCGTGAGAAAATAGTGAAAAACAGATTTCACATTTTGAATGACATCAATTAAAAAAATCGAGTGATAAACTTCAATCAGGAAATTCATTTTACTTATTTCTCAGCATGACATTTCAGACAGAAATATTCCATCATCATTAGACCGTGAAGATCTGTGACCTTCATAATTTGTTTTCTTACCATTTCTGTAATAATCCTTTAGCTTTCCATCTTTTTACAAAATCTCTACAACATCAATTAAAAATTAATACAGAATGATAACAACAACAAAGCTTAAAACATTTCCTTTTTGACCAAAACTATTCATAAACACTTAGGCCTAGTTACTTTTAACATGCCACTTATAATACAAAATTTGAGTATTGCCATATTTAAAGACACTGCCGTTGATTTCACCAAATTCTTTCTAACTTCAGATTAATCTTAGGACTTAGGACAAGTCCCAGCCTTGCACTTTAACTTGCAAACCCTGAGATTAATCCTAAGTTAGGGCTAGTTACTCGTCATAACTCGAGATAGGATTAATCCTAGCGTTTTGTGAAATCGGCTGCTTGAATGACACCTTTGGTATGTCAATGACCAGTCTTCTCACTGGGTGTATCTCAACGTGTAGGCCTACGCATAAAAATAACAAACCTGTGAAAATTTGAACTCAATCGGTCCTCGAAGTTGTATATGTAGGAGTATATTGGAAGAAAAACACCCTTGTCGCTCAAGTTTGAATTGGAGACCTCAGCTGAGGTCTAGAATTCAAATTCAAATATTTTAGTGAGAAATTAATTCTTCCTCAAAAACTACGTTACTTCAGAGGGAGCCATTTCTCACAATTTGTTATACTATCAAACGCTCTCCATTGCTCGTTACCAAGCAAGTTTTTATGTCAACAATTATTTTGAGTAATTACCAATAGTAGTGTCCAGTGCCTTTCAAAATAAGTAACCTCTTTGAATCCACAAATTATTTTTGCCTTTTTGATTAAGTTGAATGTTTAAAGTTGCAGAATTGAAATGGTTCTTGAAAGTTCTATATAAAATATAATAACAACAAAGCTACAGATGAAAGTAGTCTCAAACAGGGGAAATGCGTAATGTTAAAAGTATAAATAGGTTTTACATTACACGATTAATTTTTACAACTTATAGTGTGGCCCCAATCCACTCATTCATCATTCTTCCCCTTCTGTGTCACTCCACACAACAAATGGTTTGAACTTTGATATGAAGATAAGATTAGACCAGTGATTCAGCCAAATTTTTATATGTGGACCTAGCAGTCACAGTCCTTCTGAATCCTTCATTTGGACAATATTTTTCTGATCATGTCCCCAAAATAGTGTGATTGCCAAAAAGGGCTACATGTAGACAGCTCAATTGCTAGAGCACCGACACGTTAATCCGGAGGTCCTTGGTTCAAGTTTCACACTTGGCAACCTTTTCTTTGTTCAACCCTAAATCATGCCCACACAGGCTAGATTTTGACAGTTGGATAGAAGGATCTGAGACTGTGGGACAATCAGGTATTGTCAGAGTGTGGGTTCGAGTCCCGGTCACTTTATTTCACCCTCCTTTGGGTTGGACTTAAAGCTGAAGGTCCCGTGTGTTGTGCAAAACTCATTAAAAAAAACAGCTTACACTTTTATCAAAAGAACGGGATTGCCCTGGTGTTTTCTGGCATGGTTGGCTGGAGATGGCAGCACAACACCTTGAAACCCTTGCAAAGATTTCTATACAAACCACTCTTTCTATTATACATGTGCCTGTCCCAGCCTGTAGTTCTGTTTTTCTATTAATGCACTGAGTCTGTAAAGGCCCGGTCACACAGGCCCTCGATAACGAGAACGAAAACGAGTATGTTAACAATGCATGCCCTCGATTGGTTGAATAAGCGTGGGCGTATTCTGCGTGGAGCATTTTAGCCAGTAGAATGCGTTCTCTTTGCGTTTGATCGTTATCGTTTTCGTTATCGCTGCAGTGTGACTCTGCCTTTAAAGGGTGGCTGCAGTGTTTTTTTATTCATTTAAACGATTAAACATGACTTTTTAAACCTGAATTTTTTATTAAATGCGCAAGTATTTTAAAAATGGTTTTCAAGAGATTAGGGGAACCCACCCCGCCCCTAAAAGGGAGCCTAAACGTGACGTCATGTCGGTAACCCGAGCCGTCGGGCCCCCTGGCTGTGTGCATATAAAGACGTGTGCACTGTGTGGTTAGGGACCAGACTCTTTTTGCCGACGATATGTTTGAATTCCCGACGTGACGTCGATGGTAGGAGTGGTAACAATCCACAAAAGGGGGGGGGCATGACTTATTCGCTAATTACGCAAGTCAGATATGTCGGGAATAAACAAAACACATTTTATTGATATTCAATACATATTATCAGAAATAAATGACAGCAAAATTAACTGTTTTATTTGAATTCACTGCAGCATCCCTTTAACCTCTTGGAATATAAGATCTTGGAGGTTCTGTATCCAACCAAGAGGAACTCAGAATCCAGGAATTACCCACTGTCAAGTGCCATCCCTAATATGATCTTACCATTATGTAAATAAACCTTTATTTGCATAACTTTATGAATTTATTTTTATATAGCTTATTAAACATTCAACAGTGCAACCAGCAATAATAGGAAGAACAATAATAGTAATAAATAAATAATAAAACATATTTATATAGCGCCAAATTCATTGCAAAAATGCTCACAGGAGCTTTGCAACACAACATCAAACTAAGAGAAAACTTACATCTATACATGGCAAGAAACCTATTTAAAAATTATGGTAATAAAGATGAATAAACGCAGGATTGATCACTGCACAGACATGCATAGCAATAAGCCATTTACAAGTTAGACTTGAATGGAGTCTGACACCTTGCTCAGTCTTTAGTCATGTTAGTAAATGCTCAATTTGATATTTGATATTGTCAGACTACATAGCGTTGCTTGGTCATATTTGGTTCGTTTCAGCCTCGCTACAATGGTCAGCGTGCTGTATCGATACTGCAGCGTTGACCGGGGGTTGCGATACACACAGTTGTAAAGACTCAAGCAAGCAATTCACTGGTTTTCTGTCCTTGTCCTGGAGCTTTGTTCTATCTGACAAAAACCTGCTTTTTACACAAGGCGAAAACTCCCTAGCAGAGACCGCCCTCTCTGGCAAGCGCATTCCCCACTCGGCCTGCAAGGGCCGCCAGCAGTGCTCCGATGGGGAGTCGTGCTGGCGCCCCCTACTAGTCAATCGGCACAGCCACTGCATGTACAATACCTCGCGTCCCTGGGAGGGAAACACTAAAAATCAACGCTGATTGGCTAACAAAAGGGAAACTGACTTGGTCAATTTTTAAATATTTTTAAAATAATTGTTGTTATGTACAGTTTGTTGATGATTTACATTTTTATTGTAGGCAAAGAATGAGGAGACTTTAAGGAAACTGTCAGCTGAATTGACATCTTCCGAGATTGATCACAAACTATGGATAGAGCAACCAGAGAATTATGCAACGTGCCTAGCAGTCAAGCCGTATCCTAAAGAGCAGATTCAGAAATACTTCAAGAAGCTGAAACTCTACAAATGATTGTACAACAAAACCAGGTATGTTTTCATTCTTATTTTGTCACATCATATCAACGTGTTGGTGAAATTGATCACCCATCTTGAAGGCACTGGACAGGTTTGGTAATTACTCAAAATATTTGTTAGTATATAAAGTTACTTGGTAACAAGCAATGGAGAGCTGTAGATTTAGTATAACACATTGTGAGAAGCAGCTCCCTCTGAAGTGACAGTTTTTGAGAAAGAGGTAAATAATAAAAGACTTCAACTGAGGTCTTTTATGTTGCACTGAAAGCTTACAAATTTGCGCAACAAGGTTTTTTCTTTCTTTCATTATTTTCTTGACACTTCGCTGGCCAATTAAATACAAAGTATTTAGGTTCTTTCTATTGGGAATATTAAAGTTCTTACTACCGTGGGTACATACATACCGTGGTTAGGTTCATACTACTGTGGTTGCATTTACATGTAGGTTCTTACTACCGTGGTTAGATTCTCACTACAGTGGTTAGGTTCTCACTACAGTGGAATATTAAGGTTCTTTCTATCCTGGTTAGGTTCTTACCTCCGAGGAATATTAAGGTTCTTACTACCGTGGTTAGGTTCTTACTACATGTACCTGTGGTGGTTAGGTTCTTACTACCGTGGAATATTTAGGTTCTTACTACTTGGTTACATGTAGGTTCTTTCTACCATGGAATGTTAAGGTTCTTTCTACTGTGGTTAGGTTCTTACTACCATGCATGCCATGGAATATTTAAGTTCTTATTACTTGGTAAGGTTCTTAATACCATGGAACATTTAAGTTCTTACTACCGTGGTTGGGTTCTTACTACCGTCGAGTATTTAGGTTCATACTATCCTGGTTAGGTTCTTACTACCATGGAGTATTTAGGTTCTTACTACCGTGGAATATTTAGGTTCTTTGGCCGAAAGTATTTTTCTTGTTGAAAAGAAGTATATCACTAAAGGTTGTAAATTTTGAATCTTGTGACAGTCAGTTGAGTGTTGTAGGTTCTTTAAGGGACAATTTTGTACAGCAATTTGGGGTAGCAAGAAATTTATTCTGAACTTTTTTCGTGAACTTTTTTTGTCTCCAGCAAGCTTTTACTACCCAACCTTTCCTTAATAGTATTTGTCTTCTTGAGTATCAGTGATGTAGATTGTGTGCCTGCTTCATCACTCTGCCCCCTTTTCAGTTTGCCCCGCTCATCTCTGCCTCCCTCTCGGCTCAGTTTCTTACACCAGAGCTTGTAGACGCGCTCATTACACATGAATGAGAAGAAGATGAAGACGCCTTGTAAGGAGTTTAAGATGATAACAAAGTACCATAGAGCCTCAAGATGACTGAAGGCTGCTGCGAATGAGAAGACCCATGTGAAGCCCATCAAACTACCAATCTGTTATAAACAATGGCACAACAACAAAGGACATTATTAACAACATAAAAAAAGACTCAGAAATTACACAAAATCTCAGACCAGCACCGGACCTAGGCTCAATTTCATGGTACTCAAAATAATTATTAGCACAAAACCTTTCTTGGTGACGAGGAATGGGGAGAGGTTGATAGTCTAAAACGTTGTGAGAAACGGCTCCCTCTGAAGTAATGTAGTTTTTTGAGAAAGAAGTAATTTTCCACAAATTTGAATTTCAGACCTCAGATTTAGAATTTGAGGTCTCGAAATCAAGCATCGGAAAGCACACAACTTCGTGTGACAGGGGTGTTTTTTCTTTTATTATTATCTCGCAACTTCGACGACCGATTGAGCTCAAATGTTCACTGGTTTGTTATTTTATGGATATGTTAGGATACACCAACTGCGAAGGCTTGTTTTTGACGATTACCAATAGTGTCCAGTGTTTTTAAGCAGAAGCAGGGAATTCTGTACTTACGTCAAGCGTATTTCACAGGTTAGCAAGGATTTTAAACGTTAATACTAGGCTTTATTCACTTACTTGTACACAGATGGGTGATATAAAATAAATAAGTGAAATAAACCCACTAGTTAAACATTAAGGGTAATTTGCAAGTCAGTCCACTCTGGATTGATGTATTGTCTCTCACCCTCTGTCTGACACTATCCGACCATTAACGACCATCACGTTACTTAAATTATTTAACAGAGTGATCACAATAAATAAAAAATGAGTATATAACTAGGTACTATAATAAAAAATGATAATAATACTTGTGTGCATCTCTGTGTAACTGAGCTTGTGGTTTTATGGTGACACAGCCCAGGGGATATTAAACACTCATAGGTTGAAAGATTGAGAGCACAAGCTACATATCATTGCATTATTACTGGAATTAAGTTCCATTTATGCTTCTCAACTTATTTCTTCTTATAATCAATTTCCTACATTCACTATAAAAAGTCGGAGAAATTCTCAAAATGTCATTTTCATGAGCATTATAAGTAACTCTTTACCTCTCTTTAAATGAGTATCACTTTGCCTCTCCTAAAATGAGTAGGTCTTAACCTCTCTTAAAATGAGTCAGTCTTTGTCTCACCTAAAATTACCTCTTCGCCTTTCCTTAAATGAGTAACTTTTTGTCTTACCTAAAATGAGTACATGTAACTCTCAGCCTCGCCTAATGTGTACTTCTTTGCCTCTCTTAAAATTACCTCTTAGCCTCTCCTTAAATGAGTAACTCTTTGTCTCACCTAAAATTAGTAACTCTCAGCCTCACCTAATGAGTAACTCTTAGCCTCTCCTAAAATTACCTCTTCGCCTCTCCTTAAATGAGTAACTCTTTGTCTCACCTTAAATTAAAAACTCTCAGCCTCACCTAATGAGTAACTCTTTGCCTCTCCTAAAATTATCTCTTCGCCTCTCCTTAAATGAGTAACTCTTTGTCTCACCTAAAATTAGTAACTCTCAGCCTCACCTATTGAGTAACTCTTAGCCTCTCCTAAAATTACCTATTTAGCCTCTCCTTAAATGAGTAACTCTGTGTCTCTCCTAAAATGAGTTACTCTTTGCGTCACCTAATGAGTAACTCTTTGCCTCTCCTAAAATGAGTAACTCTTTGCCTCTTCTTAAAGGAACACCTTGCCTTGGATCGGACGAGTTGGTCTATGATAAACGTTTGAAACCGTTTGTTATGAAATGCATATGGTCAGTACGATGTTTTAAAAGTAGAATATAGTGATCTACACAAGTATCACTCAAAATTGCACGGTTTTCATTTTACGTCGCGAACTAACAGTAACATGGTCGGCCATTTACAGGAGTCAAATTTTGGACTCCCATAAATGGCCGACCGTGTTTGTCGACAAGGTTAAACGAAAACCACGCAATTTCGTGGCATATTTGTGTAGATCATTGTATTCTACTTTTACAACATCTTTCTAACCATACCGATTTTATAACAAACGGTTATAGAACGCTTTTCAAAGACCAACTCGACCGATCCAAGGCAATGTGTTCCTTTAAATTAGTATTTCTTTGCCTTTCCTAAAATGAGTATCTCTCAGCCTCACCTAATGAGTAACTCTTTGCCTCTCCTAAAATGAGCAACTCTTTGCCTCCCCCTTAAATTAGTATTTCTTTGCCTCTCCTAAGTCTTTCCTCACCTCATCTGTGCCGGTATAGTATAAAATGATGATTTACATTAGTACAGAATACACTAATGATACTGTAATAGTAGGAATAGGGCAGAGTTAGTGAGAGAGTTAGAAGTGTCTTGCTAAAGGACACAAGTGCCATGACCAGGATTTGAACTCTCACTCTGCCAAACAGAAACACCCAAGCTTGAGTCCGGTGCTCTTATCCGCTTGGTCACTTGCAATTGAGTCACTCTCAGCCTCACCTAAAATGAAATTTCTTATACTCACCTTGATGTAAATGAGTAACTCTTGAACTTTCTTCTTTGTCTCAGATATCTCTTTGGTTGTAACCTGCATTCCAGCTGCATCCTTTTTGGTGGTTCGAATCCCAGCTACTGTCTTACAATACAGAATGATGTTAATGATTAACAATATTGCTACAGGCAGACCAAAGGCTAACAAGTTTGTTAGCCCATCTTTGATCCAACATGCATCTTTATTTCCGTATTGGAAACTTGTACACCGACAGAAATGCACAGCAATGCATGGGATGACCACTAGCAGTGGTGATCCCCATGCGTACAGCATATACAGAAGGACTGTTGTTGCGTCGCTGTGGAGTCGTTGTAGTCTAGCTCTCGAGCCAAATGTTTGGAATAGATCCAAGGAAAGAACGTTCATCCAGCAAAATGCCGTCAACCAGAAGTAATGTGCCATGACAGCAAGAACTCCGCATAGCTCGGAGAGGCTGGTCGCTAATCCACTGAACAACAGCAATGTCTGTGAGATAAAAAGGGCTACAACAAGACTCATGATGGCTTTACTCGTGCGATTGCGCAGCGTTGGAAACACACAGTATGTGAAGAATGTTAATGCACAGGCTACCAACGACAAGATGGACCCAGTGGTGCTAAGGATAACTTGCGTATTGGAGTAGGAGAAGAAAGTTACATTGTTGAAGAGAGTATAGTTTGATTCAAACGTTGAACAAACTAGGATCCCATTGCTATGATTCAGATAGTCGTTTGGACCATACTGCTTGCCCGTCGGCAGGTAGACAATGCTGTTATCACTGTGCAATGTGAATGAAGACGCGTTGAGTTTCACCATTGAGCAAGACGCTAATGCTGATGCATTCACGCAGACTTCAAGGGTCGTCAGTTTATTGGATGCTCTACTCATCAGTGTGTACTCTGTTATGATGTTAGCATCTCGCAGGTTGTAGTGACTGCTTGAGTTCCCAAGATGTATCTCCACCAAACCATCCTTGATCGAGAACTGCTTGAATTGTTGCGTGTGACAGTTAATGGTCCCTGCGTGGTTTTGTGTGAATGTAAGCTTCCTCACATCACAGTCAACCATGATGTCATTAAGGATTGGATGCTGTAGTGAATGGATCTGTGTGAGTTTAAGCAGGGTTGCGTCATCGCTGCTACAGAATGATAACAGTTGTATTGTGTGATCAAGGCAGTCAACATCGTACCCATCAACCATCCAGTTCTCAGTATCATTAACTACCTCTGCAAGACGTTCCCGCACACACTGCGCTGTCTTGGCCATCTCTACACCATCCACACAGTCAGCAGTCGTTATAGTGAGCGTGACTTCTTGCATGGTGTTGTTACACCACGTAGCTGATTTATTATCGATATCCACTACGCATCCACGATCCTCAAGTTTGAATCCAGCATGGCAAATCAACGGCTGACATAAGACAGTATCAGGGTTGTATACCTGACGCGGCGGACAAGTCATTTTCTCCTCTTGTAAGATTGTTCTCCGTGTCATAATCTTCATGGTGTTCTCCGAACCAAAATCCATGATTATTGATAAAGGAACCAAGTTACCGCCTATTCGTGTTCCCCTTTGATAGGTCTTGATGTAGAATGGAATATCTTGGGAACAATTGATGCTGTCTTCTTTGTTAGTGTCCAAGCTACACTTGAAGCAGTGTGGATTCTTGTAAAACAGATTCCTATTTTGGACAACTGCTGTGTAGGAGGCGCAGCCTGCTCCGAATTCTATCTGGAGCTCTGGTGTGCTACATGATGCTTGCAGATTTGGAAAGCAAGGTCTCGGAGCAGGGAACTGGTTGGACAAGCGTGGTGGATGCACTTTCGACTGGCAATATGTGTCTAAAATTAAGAGCTTTTCTTCTGTGGATGTGCCTTTTAGAATCAAATTTGAAATGTTTATACGTGGCTTGCATTGCACTATTTGTACCGTCCAAGCGGTAAGCATTGTTAGGTTGATGCCGTTACAGATGCCACAGTGCACGTTGCGATACAGAGTACCACTTGCTGTGTCGGTAACTGGTATCCTAGACACCATGCTGTCACTGATGAGCGTCTGGCATTGCGTGACGACGTCAAGATTGTCGAATGTATCTGGACAAGATGCTACCATCCAATATCCGAGTTGCCATGACAATATATCACCAATAGTCTCTCCTACACAGCTCAAGTTGCTTTTTGCAAAACCACTAAAGTTGTCTAAAGGTTCTTGTGTACAGGATCTGTTGTAGTCATGGCAACAGTCGTCGAAGAATGGACACAGATTATCACATTGGCAGAGGCGTTTTGATCCAGCTGTACATCCCATTCTATCACAAGAATGTTTCTGGTCGCAAACCGCAGTAGTTTCATTCCCAACTGTCGTCAAAGTAACTGGAAGAAAGGAGAAGAACAAACAAACAAATAAATAAACTTTTATCTACAATTCTGGTATAAATTGTCACAGGTTTGGCAAAATTAGAGCCAACAATTTCAAACTATTGTCAAACAACTTTAACCTCAAACAAATCCAACCATCCAAAATCCAACGGTATGTTTTTGTTGGACCGAGAACGACACTAGTAAAGTGGTTTGCTTTACAAGGGATCATGCATACTACCATTATAAGCGTCCAACAGTTTGGGTGTTGACTACTGAACAAGTAAACTGTTTTTACAATTAAATGATGGTATCAAGCATACCACCATAATCAGAGTCCAACAGTTTGGGTTTTGAGGTACCGTAAGGTGTTTGACCGAGTACTGCACTAGTAACTGACTATGTTTTACATAAGAATCAGGCATACCACCATAATCAGTGTCCAACAGTTTGGGTGCTGAGTTACTGTATGGTGTTGGACTGAGGTTTACTGAGGCACTAGTAAACTGATTGCAATAAAACTAAGAGCTACTATAGCTGAGTCACATTGAAAGCTGTTCTGCCCCATAGAGTTATATATAAGAACTAGAGAGCGCACTTGCCTATATACGCGCCCCGGCATGCGCCCAGGTGGCCATTTTCTAAGTTGACAAAACTGGCATCTCACAGTGTGTGTTTGTGTGTCCATTTTGTAAAGTTGAACAAACAGCATCGCGTGAGCGTTCAATAAAAAAAACCTCAAACGTGTATTTCATATTCAACGCGCGTGCAGAATGACGCGCTTGTCATCTTGCAGTCCGGTGGCGTTTGTGCACGAAGCATCACTCGTGCGCCCTCTAGTTCTTATATATAACTCTATGTTCTGCCCGTACTCATTCCAAAGGTCACATTTGCTTTACATGAAATGAGGTGTACCACAATCAGATTCCAACAGTTTTGGTGGTATTTATGGTGTTGGATTTTGGGGGAGTAAAGTCCTAGGTAATCACTGGGTAACGGTGCTGTGTGCTTTTTTTATCTGCTTTTTCAATGCTACTCAAAGCGTCTTACAATGTTGTACTACCCTTGTTCATTGGTCCTTAATCATACCTGAAAACCATCTCAACTCCTTTGGAATATGCAGCACCGGTAACGAAGTGTTGCTAATCATTCACACCTACCAACCTTATAGCCCCTCGCAGGTACCTATTAAATTTTGCACACTGCTTTACTCCTGGGTGAGGAGAAGCATTTCATGTAAAGCATGGACACAGTTTCACAACTGGGATTCGAACCTAGTTTCGTTTGACTCAGCCGCACAAAACTTGTTGCCCTATATCGATTGGATGCAAATGGAGGGCGGGGGGGGGGGGGGGGGGGGGGGGGGGGGGGGTGGGGGGGGGGGGGGGGGGGGGGGGGGGGTAGGGGGGTATAGAATGAAAGAAGTACAGAAATTTACCATGTTGAATATTAGGTGTAATAGTAACTGGACACAGTTCCACAACTGGGGTTCAAACCTACTTTCATTTGACTCGGCCGCACAAAACTTGTTGCCCTACATGCCCTAGATCGCTTGGACGCAAATGGGGGTGGGGGGGGGGGGTGTGTTTAGAATGAAAGAACTACAGAAACTCAACATGTTGAATATTAAGTGTAATAGTAACTAACCATTTTGTTATGTCAGTAGCTGTAGTACTTTCTTATCCAATAAAAAATATATAAAATATTCTTCTTGAGTTTTTGGGTAACTTTTGGTTATTAAGATTGCGGGGAATTTCTTCATGTGGTACAGACACTTGTCAGTGAGCAATTACCACAGAGGAAGTCCTGATAATATTGATTAAAGATTAACTAAGTAAAATCAACACAAATACATAAATTAAAGAATATAAACAAATATAAATATGAACAAATGAAATAATAACAAAAAGACCAAGTAAACCCTGCAGGCTATTCTTAAATTTGTTATTTATTTATTTTTATATTTTTATATTAATGAGCTTTTTTAATTTATTCTTTATTTATCATTATTATGATTTTATTTTTGGCAATTGCTCAATGAAAACTTGGTAAACTATCCCCGCTTCCACACCCATAACACGATCACTCCTGTCGTTTCCAATACACATTAAGTCCATATGGATTAGATGTTGCCATATGGATTAGATGTTGCCAAATTATGGTTTCAGGTTCTTAACAAAGAATATATGGAACTTAAAGAATTTATGGTTTCAGACAGGTTCGTTAAATTTATGAGATATGGTTTTTGGTTTCGAAATGTGTCTGTTTTTTTAATGGGATTTATTAATTCATTTGGTGGGCATGTCAGTGATAACCGGGACAGATGTGAAAGAGTCGCGCTGTTGCTTTTCCAGTAAACATCCTCTGATAATTCTGAGTAAACTGACAGGAATTTTTGTGGTTAGAATTAAAGTAGGATTTGAAACTTTGCTTAGTGGAAATACGATATGGAAAGGTTTGCGGTAACACCATGTAATGACTATCTCTAATGAGTTGTGGTGGTTCTGAAAAGAACCATTGGTTTCAACTCGACGTTTCGGTCAGTATGCTCTGATCGTCTTCTGGAGAAAATGATCAGAAGAAGACGATCGGAGCATACTGATCGAAATGTCGAGTTGAACCCACAGTTCTTTTCAGAACCACCCAATTCTTTAAAGGTAGTGGGCACTATTGGTAATCACTCAAAATAACTATTACTTATAATTAGCACAAAACCTAACCTGGTAACGAGTTATGGGGAGAGGTTGCTAGTATAAAAAATTGTGAGAAACGGCTCCCTCCGAAGTGACATAGTTTTCGAGAAAGAAGAATCTTCATCGATTTTGATTTCGAGACCTCAGATTTAGAATTTTAGGTCTCGAAATCGAGCAATGAAAGCGCATAACTCCGTGTGACAAGGGTGTTTTTTCTTTCATTATTATCTCCTTGAACTTCAACGACCGATTGAGCTCAAATTTTCACAGGTTTGTTACTTTATGCATATGTTGAGATACATCAAGTTTGAAAACTGGTCTTTGACAATTACCGATAGTGTCCAGTGACTTTAATAGTCACTAGCGGGATGCCGCGCTTCGCGCGGCACCCCGCTAGGATATAATAATCCTTTACACAAATATTTCGAAATATGGGTGAGGGTGTTATACGCCTCTCTCAATATTTATGCATGGCGTCATAATTCAAACCCAAAATGAAGCTATTTCGCACGTCCACCACTACTTGCAGTGGCTGTACCCACCTCGTTTTGGGTTAGACGACGTACCTTATGCATCTAGAAACTATAAGGCTCCCCCGTGATCCTTATAGGGGTCTAATATGTTGGGCCTCCCTAACGTTACACGTTTTTCAAATCAGCGTTGATAGGTGAAACTGACCGTTAGCCAGCAATAACTAAAGTTTCTTTTGTACCACACTAAACTTTCTCCACACACTCGATATACATTCATAATGCTTGCATTTCCTTGTTAAAAAACATCGCCGAAAATGACATTTTACGTCCCACGATACATAGCGTTGCTACAGCCCTATAAATAAAGCGAATTTTTGGAACATGCTGTGTGCCACAAATCTAATTTATCTACTGTTTTTTGTTGTGTTTTTTTTCGGGGGGGGGGGGGCGGGGGCGGTAAGAGCGTAGGCCTCTTTTTAGTTTATTCTCATCTAAATTGGTCTTGTAAACTTTCTGGTCAATAGGCTGCATGTATAACGGGAGCACTTAACGTGAACGTCAAAAAAGTGTTTTGCAGGCAGAGATGCCAAGTCCAGAGGCCAGCTATGTGTGAGATTTTTCAAAGCTCAACCCCCATTCCCCCGGAAAAAAAATTCCAGTTTAAGAAGGCCTTTTTAAATCGCCGCCCAACCTTTTTATTTTTTTTTATTTTTTTTTTTTTTATAAATAAATAAAAAAATGTGAAATTTAATTGTGGACAAAAGGTGTTTCAAAATGCATCAAAAACCTCCTCAGAATAATTAAAATTCACTTGAGGTACACATGAGATGTTGATGGTTAATGTGGAGGTTCGATTGTGTCAGATTAGTTCCTTCCAAACTTGAAAAAAATAGACTAAAAATGATGTCCAAAATCAATAGCTCACTTCTTCTGCCTGTTGTGTCTTCGCTAGTGGAGCGCATTTCAACGAATTTGCTAAAAGAGTCGGAACCTACTTGTGCGCAATAAGTGTTTTGCGCTCTGCCGAATATGAGCTGAACCTACTGGATGAGCAAAAGCGTGCGCAATCTGCAAATTTGCGCTCTGTTTGTACAAATTTTGTACAAAAAATGTCGTTACTTTTTTTCCCCCGATATCGCCCCAATAATGGTTGATGTGCGTGTGAGCGTGAGACAGAGCCCAAATGCGTGAGTCTCACGCCTAATGCGTGAGACTTGGCTGGTCTGGTTTTGTTTTATTGTCACTTTGGGCTTCTTGCATCTCGCGAAATTTGAACGACAAACGACACAATTTCTGACCGCGTTCATGTTCACGCTGCTCTAGGAACAAACCTCCATACATCCCATATCTCTGGAACCCTATATCGTACAAACTAAATAAAAACGATAAACTCGTCCCCACTCCTTAATTTTCTCTAACTTATTTCACTTTCAGAAAGCATGTCAAGTCATGTTTAGGGTTTGTTACGTCCAGTTTGGGTCAATAGACAAACTCCTAAAAATGTACCCCATTCAGCCGCACGAGGTCTCTTTTGTTAATATTATCTCCATCAGTAACCAACCCGACGGGCCGATGGCTAAATTAGGCTTCAATTCAACATGGATTTGGCAAAATGTACATTCTGAGACCTGACCGACACACTGCTCTAACCAATTTTGTGAATGGACTTATTCAAAAGAAAACTTAATGTCCTTTTGCTTAACAACTTTGACCAAATGCAAAGCAAAGTTCTTTTTTTACAGCTTCAAAACAGCCTTTGACGTACGTGTATAGTTTCACCATAGAGTAAGAAGTGGTTTCACAATTCTACCTCCATGGTTAAACTCTGAAACTGCAACATTATACCTCCATGAACAGACCGTATTCTAAAACGGTAGTTATGTACGCATTTGAGTTTACTGGCAAAAGGTCCAAGGTCGCCACCCACTGTCAACCTAAAGTGGTCCCACGGCGACCTTCTTCACCAAGCAACAGGTGGCCTGTCTCAAACCAGACAACACACCGCTCACAATACACTGACCAGAATGGCTCTTTGTGTAAGGCCCCCCCCCCACCCCAAAATGTGATTAATTGTAAAGTTCCCTTAGACACCTTCCAACCTATAGCCGGCCCTACCCAACGTTTCCAAATTATTAAGCTTCCGTTTGATCCAATCCTTGTCCATCATGATAATTCTCATGCCGTTTGGAAGAGAATGTTTTTTTTACAAATATTCTCCATTTAATCTTTTCAACAAATGAGTCACCCGCAGAAGGATTTCTAGGAAGTCTGACAACAACGTCGACCAGTGGTTGACACATGGTCGCCTGCGAAACATCAATCTACGGTACTTCATCCATTCAATGCAAATTCGTGAGATTGGTTTCGGTTTTGTCCTGCTCTTCGACCCTTTCGACCCTGCGCGGCAATGAATGAACCAATCCGGAGAACCATGCTTAGTACAACACGAAAGTAACCTGACCAAAAAGGGCGGATCGAATGGTGGGTGGGTGTGCAAGGGGCAATGAATGAACCAATCCGGAGCACCATCTGCGAAACACTGTCCAATGAGTCGCCTGTCAGAAAGATTTCTAGGAAGTCTGGTAACAACATCGACCATTGGTTGACGCACGGTCGCCGCCCAAACTTCCTCCAATCACATGACTTGTAAGTGCGAGTTTGGATCCGGGTTTTGCAGACTTGCAACCCGACGTCTGAAACCACACAAACGTATTGAACTCCACACAAACAACCGTGTTGGATTCCTCAAGGATGCCATACCACTGGACCTTCTAATTTTCAATCCAAGATGGCGCAGGTTACGCTTTTAATAGTATAGATTACATAGTGTTACCGCAAACCTTTGCATATTGTGGTTAGAATTATTAAAATGAAACACAGTCAGTGATGTACCACTTTGTCCCTGGCACGTTATCAGTTGCTGGCACGCTCTCACTTTTTGTTATAAAGGGGTCTGTGTCACGTTTTGATAAAAACGTAATTAAGAAGTATGCACTGCAGCATTGGAAATAAACATCTCACTTCAGCAATATCCAGACTGTCACTCGTCAACTTAACATTTTTTGTGTATGACTTGGGATCTGGGGCTAATTTCATAGAGCTGCTTAAGCAAAAAATTTGCTTAAGCACGAAAGAAATAGCTTGCTTTTACACATGTTACTGGCCAAAATTTCATGCCATATATATTGCTTTTGACTGGTATTTAGCTGTTGTTTACTTAGCATAACAATTGGGTTGAGTCTTGGCCGTTACTCTGAATTTACTAAGCAAGGATGTTTCTGCATGAGCAATTTTTTTTGCTCAAGCAGCTCTATGAAATTGGGCCCTGTACAGTAACTGTTGGTAATGACTCTGAAAGTTAATTCCTATAAAAACCTATTACTTGGATAAGTACAGTAACTTGGGATAGTACAGTGCATTTTGAGAAACTTTTCACTTCGAAGTACCGCATTGCGGTTATAGGAAAATACCTCACTTTGAATATATTAGCTGCGTTTTTCTTTTTCAACTTGGTAGAAGACCAATTGAGCCCAAATTTGCTCAGAAAAAAAGGTATGCATTAAATTGGGATACACCAAGTGAAAATACTGATCTTTGACAATTACCAAACGTGTCCACTGCATTTAAATAATGTAAAAGACCAGTCTTCTCACTTGTATCTCAATATAGGTCTATATTCATAAAATAACAAGCCTGTGAACATTTGAACTCAATTGGTCGTCCAAGTTGCGAGAGAATAATGGAAGAACAAACATCCTTGACGCACAAGTTGTGTGCTTTCAGATGATTGATTTCGAGACCTCAGCTGAGGTCTCGAAATCAATTCAAATATTTGAGTGAGGAATTACTTCTTACTCAAAAACTACGTTACTTCAGAGGGAGCCGTTTCTCACAATGTTTTATACTATCAACAGCTCTCCATTGCTCGTTACCAAGTAAGTTTTTATGCTTATAATTATTTTGAGTAGTTACAATGCTGGCTAACACACAAAAGGGGGTGTTTGTCTTTGCCATTAAATTACCTTTTATGACCCGCACGAGCTTTTACCAAATATTTGTTATTCAATTGGGAATCAATTATAAACTAAATGAAAGTGATAATTACGGTTCTCGTGAATTTCCAATTAATGTGCAAACCTCGAGGGTGTTCCAAATTGCTTCGGTTATAAATGGTCGGGCTGGCGCGAGAAACAAAGTCACGCACTTTAACGTCTCAAATTGTCATAAAACACGCGAGACTTGCGTGATAGATTTACCTTGCAATCAAAGTAAAACTGGTTACATTACGCAAGACATTTATAAAGACGTTAACGTTACGGAAATGGTAAGAAAAAAATCACAGATTTACATAAAACTTACACGGTCTAATGATGATGATGATAATAGAAAACATCCCTTGAAATATTTCTGTCTGAAATGTCATTTTTGATGAGAAATAAATAAAACCCATTTCCCGTTTGGATTTGATCGCGCATTAGTGAACGTTTTATTCATTTGTTTTTAAATCGATGTCATGCATTCAAAAATAATCAGTGTAATCGGATTTTCTCGGGACCCAGATGGCCGATCGATCTCAAACTTTTACAGGTTTGTCAGTTTATGTATTATGGTGGATATAAAGATAATACACTGACCAACTGTTTTGTTAGCCAAAACCAACTTTGTCATGTTCCTTTAAATGCACCATACACGTTCGGTAGTGTCAAAGACCAGTCTTCACACTTGTGACAAGTATCTCAACATATGCATAAAATAACAAACATGTGGAAATGAGCTCAATTGGTCGTCGAAGTTGGGAGATGATAATGAAAGAAGAAAAAACACCTTTTTCACACGAAGTTGTGTGCGTTCAGATGCTTGATTTTGAGACCTCAAATTCTAAATCTGAGGTCTCGAAATCAAATTCGTGAAAAATTATTCTTTCTCGAAAACTACGTTACTTCAGAGGGATCTGTTTTCATAATGTTGATAATATCAACCTCTCCCCATTACTCGTTATCATGTAAGGTTTTATGCTAATAATTATTTTGAGTAATTACCAATAGTGTCCACTGCCTTTAAAGCATTTTTCATTCAGTGAAAAAGTTTGTTGACCTCTATGAATCCAACGTTTGAATATTACAACTTAAAGACTGACTCCTAAATCACAGTTGTTTATTTTCGTTGCCATGAAGTATTTGACAGATATTGTGGATGTAATTTGCTTCTATCGATGAATAATCCTATCTAAAAATGTCAACCATCCATTAAGTTTTGTTTATAAGGAACAAAAAATACAAGTTAAGGAAAGTGTAAGATAACAAAAGTTGCACGCTCAGGATGTGGAGTTGAGTATTGGACAACTTTCACTGTTTATTTTTGTTTCGGGAGCTATAGAGTGCTTCATAATGTTTTGGTGTACATCTGAACTTTTGATACTGTCCTCCAACATTGCAGCTTATAGAATACAGTGTGGCTGGAATCTGGCACCAAAAGCCATGGCGAATAAGCGCGTAAACGAGAACAATTTTTTTTACATACTGACGAATAGGTTTAAAATGTTATAATTGTTTATTCCTAAATACCTCAGACAGTTTCGCTATTCCTATTGGTGGAGAGCGCGTCACGTGGGTGTGTATAAACCTTTGTTTATGACCGGTAAAAAGTGTTAATTCATGGGTGTGACACGGGACCTTGCACCTGTTCTTATAAGACAGTTTCTTCATTCCTATTGGTCGAGAGCAACGGCTGAAACAGTTGTGCCACATCACGCTATACGCGCGACGCGCACAGCATTCCCTTATAAGGAGTTGTTTACCCGAGGGCGGCGGAGGGCTTTACCATTTCATAGCTGGAGGGGTGGTGAGGTGGTTGTGTTGAAAGAAATCATTGAACAATTTTTTTATAATTTTTGCATTTATTTTACTTTTTGACCAAAAAGTGTTGATGTTTTTGACCGAAAAAGTATTTATGAATGGGAATCAAAGTGTGTTGAATCGGTTTTCAACTTGTGGTTTAAACCCGCCAAGGCCTGGTTCTATAATTTACCTCGACTTCGTCTCGGTAAAATTATCAAGAACCAGGCATCGTTGGGATTAAACCACGTAGTTGAGAACCTCTTCACCACACATTGATTCCCTTGTTTTAGATCGTTTCATTTTAAATAAAAGAAACAAATATCTTCAATACATTCGTAGAAACATACCTTCCATTTCGCAAGTGATAATGTAAAGTAGAAAGATATGAAAGCAACGGATGAATATACGTCAAAACTTCAAAGTGGATTTACTCAGAATGCACTTTTTTCCCGATTCGCCACTATGAGAAAAATGCGACGAATTGAAGCTTAGAATACATGTGTGACTGGAGAATCTGTGTGTCCAGCACCCCCCCCCCCTTCCCCCCCGGAGATTGTGTGTGTGTCCTGCGGCATAATTCACAAGCCTCGAAGTGTGATGCTGTCAGATGTTCAGGCGATAGTGGGGATGTCACTATTTTGTGAAGAAATGGACGAGCCGTGATGATTTCGACCGGCCCTTGGCCATATTCCAAGAGCTTTGTAAACAGTAAATAGTGCTGGAATTGTATAAGCTAAGCAATACTAAGCATGAGATAACAGGCACTGTTATGACTCCTAATGGTGTTTGCGCTGGTAACCTTTTTGGGGGCAAATCATAATTGTGCTGTGCTTCTATAACCAAAATCCCAAAATAATGTAGGTGATTGTTGGGCTTTTACTTGCATATAATTTTACTTAGTTACGTTTCAATTCGTGATTATCAATAATCTAGATGAACTTATTTATTGATTTGTGCTTAGCTAGTTTTTGTCATGCCTATAAGCAACGCTATGCAACTTGGCCCTGGTTATTTCAAGGAGGAATGTTAGCCTAAAACAACTTGAGAATTCCAGTAAATATTTTATACCCACCACAGCCCCTGTCCAAAGTTATTACTTGAGAATTCCAGTAAATGTTTTATTACGCATAGCTACTGTCTGCAGGTTCACCGTCTGCCGTGTGGTAACAATTTTGTCATTTTCCATTATTAATGATCGAATAGATGGCATCACTCATTTTTAATGACTTTGAACATCGTATTGTTTATAAAAAAAACTCTCTTGTCGTTTACATCCGTGTCTTTCAGCCTTAACTTGATTAATATTTCCCCGAATAAGTCGTGGACGGGTGAGCTACGTACGTGCCGGAATTCTTTTAAGTGCGCGTTAGAAACTGCCTAAACATTAAACAAATTGTCCACTTATCCAACATATAAATTGCAGATTTTTAATAATAAAACGGATTTTTAAACTCGTGTAAGTTGTTCTGGGAAGCCATTAGCCTGAGATGTGGTTGACATGCTTCGAAATTGTTGTTCATAGATGATCACTTATACGTCGTCATTAGATGATCAATTAAACCCTTGAAATTGTCAATTTCGATCGGCAATATTTGTTTCAAAAAACTGAGCATGAGTTTTTAATGATTGGTAATGATGTCTGTCTCTTGAGGTTTATTTAGGAAGTGTGTATTTATGGTAATTCATGCCTGTTTGTTTGTTTTGGCTGATTGTTTGTTTGTTGGGGTGTTTGGTTGTTGGGTGTTTGTCTGTTTGATACTTGTGTGCTTACAGTTTTTTTTCTTAAAAAACCTAGGGCTTGAGTGGTTGATCCTTGAAGACAGTATGGTTTGTACTAAGGATAATTATCTGTTTGTTTGTTTTTTGTTTGTTTGTTTGTTTGTTTGTTTGTTTGTTTGTTTGTTTGTTTGTTTGTTTGTGTGTGTGTGTGTTTGTAGGTATAGGAACTGTACTTATGGGGTGTTTTGACATCATGGGGTGCATCCTAAAATGTTTTTAACAGGAAAGGAAAGATTCATAGACAACGCAGGGGAAAGCCCACATTGTCGCCCTATAAATGGGTTGTTTACACTGGGATGGACTGAACCAAACAATGTTTTTGAAATGAAAGTTTCAAGGAAAGAGATAGTAGAAACCATAGGGGGAAATCCCGAAAATGTCGCTCTACACGATGTTGTCTGTCTGAGTTTTTTTTCAGTGTTTGTTTGTTTGTTTGATTGTTTATTTGTGTTTGTGTTTTTGTTTGTGTTTATATAACAGTACACGGATGCCTAAAAAGAACTTTGTTATAATGAGCAGTTAAATATATTTTTGAAGGAGGTTCTGCATGCTTATAAGGAGTACATATATTGTGAAGTCCTGAATATCTTTTCTATTGTGTTTCTTTGTTTTTTGCTGTCCGCATAACAACTTCCCTGTTATAACGAGTATAACGACGTTATAAAAAGCACAGTTATATATAAAGAGGTTCTGCTTATAAAGAGTACATTCTGAAATCCTGAATCTCATTTCTACCTTGTGGTTGTTTGTTTTGCTGTCCCTCCTCTTATAACGAGTATATAACGTCGTTATAGAGCCCAGTTATAAAGGGGTTCTGCTTACAAAGAGTACACTCTGAATCTCGGTTCTGATTTGCGGTTGTTTGTTTTGCTGTCCTCTCATATTATAACAAACTTCCTTTTGTAACGAAACTATGAGTAGACCTTGCTATTACGGAAACTGTAGGGCCAAATATTTCATAAGCAGAAAATACTGCTTGACAAATTTCTTTGCAAAGCAAAATAATGAGTCGGGCACCAGCCACAACAATGACATCTTATGTAATTTGGGCTGGTAAAAGAATTCTGCAAAGTAATACTATTCTGTGTTAAGCGATTTTTTTCTTCTTACGTTTTTTATAAGCTTTCTGAAATTGATGGCGTCACCGTTTAAGCCCGTTTACTGTTTGCCAACCTGACTAGCCGTACTGTTTGATACTCTGGTCCATTGGTCATTAGATCGTCTGATTAGAAATTGTAATAAGTCTAAGTGGGAAACGCTGGCAATCTGACTAATACTATCATTGAGAGACTAATTTGTTACTCCTGCTGCATAACAAAAAGTAATTATCGTAATGCATATTTTGTCTAATTGTATTTTCTAATGACCATTAAGCCATTTGTCCACCTCTTCTAGTTTTCAAGAAACATATAAAAAAAATGGTACATCATTGGCTACTTGATTAGTTATTCCAATTATCTAGTTTTCATGTCACAAATCTTGAAGGGATGATACATCATTGGTTATTGGATGAGTACATTAATTCCAATCCTCTATAGTTTTCAAGAAACATATCATAAAGGGATGGTACATCATTGGTTATTGGAAGAGTACATTCATTCCAATCCTCTAGTGTTCAGGAAACATCATAAAGGGATGGTACATCATTGGTTTTTGGAAGAGTACATTCATTCCAATCCTCTAGTTTTCAAGAAACATATCATAAAGGGATGGTACATCATTGGTTATTGGAAGAGTACATTCATTCCAATCCTCTAGTTTTCAAGAAACGTATCATAAAGGGATGGTACGTCATTGGGTTTTGGAAGAGTACATTCATTCCAATCCTCTAGTTTTCAAGAAACATATCATAAAAGGATGGTACATCATTGGTTATTTGAAGAGTACATTCATTCAAATCGTCTACAGTTATCAAAGTAACATAATCATAAAGGGATGGTACATCATTGGTTATTGGAAGAGTACATTCATTCAAATCGTCTACAGTTATCAAAGTAACATAATCATAAAAGGATGGTACATCATTGGTTATTGGAAGAGTACATTAATTTCAATCTTCTATTTTCAAGAAACATATCATAAAAGGATGGTACATTATTGGTTTTTGGAACAAAATCTTCTATTTTCAAGAAACATATCTTAAAGGGATGGTACATCATTGTTTATTTGAAGAGTATACTCATTCCAATCCTGTTTAGTTTACAAGAACATAATTATCATAAAGGGATGGTACATCATTCATTGTTTTGTTTTTTTAAGAGTATATTCATTCCAACCCTCTAGTTTTCAAATGGGCAGGGATTATGTGCACGGCTAAATTAACAATGTTGACGAGCAGACTACGAAAATAGAAATCAAATATTGGCACTGGGTTTCACGTTTTAAAGGAACATTACAGAATTTATAAGAAACAAAATCGTGAATAAGATTTACATTAAACTTTACACGGTCTATGATGATAGAAAACATCCCTTGAAATATTTATGTCTGAAAATAAAACTAATTTCCCGTTTGGAGTTTTATCGCCCAGTGAGCGTTTTATTCATTTTTTCCTTTTTTTTTCAACGATGCCATGCAAAATATGTAAATGGTTTTCACTATATTCTCGGGACCCAAATGGCCGATCAATCTCAAACTTCTACAGCCCCCGATTTCACGAAACTCATCGCAAGTAGCGACGCATCGTAGGGTTTGCGATGCGTCGCAGACCTATAAGACACGTCGCGGCTGCGACGAGTTCGCAACTTACGACGTGTAACCGGTCGCAACTTGCACTTCGTGAAATCGGGGGCAGGTTTGTTAGTTTATGTTGATGGATTATACAAAGTGCTTATACTGCCAGCAACCGTTTGTTAGCATATATTTAGCGCATTTGTATTTTTCCTGGATCGTTCGGTTCACGTGTCATAATATTCAAAGCGCATTTGACGTAATTAAGTTGAACTCCAGAATGGCACATCGTTTCATATTCCACGGGGGCAACTTGGCATTCCAAATATTTCTTGAATAACAACTTAATTGTGTGATATAAACATCCATGCTGACTGAAGAAATGTATCGTATAGAGTGAGCCACAGTCAAATCCTCCGGCGTTGAAGAGTACTTTCATTCATTTTCCCCGAACAAAGATATTGACTAATTAGGGAGACCACCACATAGGGCTAGATAGCTCAGTTGGTAGAGCGCCGGCACGTTAAACCGGAGGTCGTTGGTTCAATTCCCGCTCTAGTAAATTTGTCTTTGTTCATCCCAAAATCATTTTAAAAATGTACCCAGTCAGTTTCCCTTGTGGTTTATTATTTGATATATATAATATATATATATATCAAATAATAAATCACCTTTAGACCTTCGAGTTTTGTTGTCGCGAAACCAAAACTAAATTCTTTTGCTTATTAAAAAAAAAAAAAACTATTACCATTTTAGGCAAGAGTATTTCAAGGGAAGATTTCCCGCATGACCGTCTTTAGACCATGTACATGGACGTTTGTTTTCCTTCGTTTCCAATGGTATGCATACCTTTCCTTTATATAGTGTCTTGACGGTTGGTGGCATTGACATGCTGTGCCATTATATTTATAGGCCCACTAGCAGGTTTACATGTTATAAGTGGTATTGACATTAGGCCTACATGTAGGCATGGTCATTATTTCATGTCATTGAGAACAATAATAATAATAATAATAATAATAATAATAATAATAATAATAATAATAATAATAATAATAATAATAATAATAATAATAATAATAATAATAATAATAATAATGATAATGATAATGATAATGATAATGATAATGATAATGATAATGATAATGATAATGATAATGATAATGATAATGATAATGATAATGATAATGATAATGATAATGATAATGATAATGATAATGATAATGATAATGATAATGATAATGATAATGATAATGATAATGATAATGATAATGATAATGATAATGATAATGATAATGATAATGATAATGATAATGATAATGATAATGATAATGATAATGATAATGATAATGATAATGATAATGATAATGATAATGATAATGATAATGATAATGATAATGATAATGATAATGATAATGATAATGATAATGATAATGATAATGATAATGATAATGATAATGATAATAATAATGATTACATTTATATAGCGCTTTATACTAAAAATAAGTTTCTAAGCGCTTCACAAAAAACAAATATAAATGATAAGTAAGCAAACGGGAAAATTAAAGCTAGAAATATACAATAGTAAAACAAAAGGTACACTAAATATTCAGTATAACAGGCTATTTAGAAGAAACCAATATCATTAGACTATGTTAGACGTTGTTATAAATTTGCTGTTCAAGATATGAAGTGTTTGGTTGAACATGGCATATTGTGTTGGAGAAACTCTAGATTTGTTATGCCTTAAATGGCAGCAAACCAGTGGCAGTCTGTGGGTGCGTTCGTTTAGCTTCCCTGGGTCAACCCCGGTGTGTGGCGGGTTTTTTTTCCAGGACGAACGTGGGTAATTATCTGCACACGTTTGTCCTGGAAAAAAACCACGCCACACACCGGGGTCGACCCAGGGGAGCTAAACGAACGCACCCTGTATCTGCGTGTGGTGACGTCATGGCGTTGTAGATGAGTTGTTTTTATTCCTGAGTGATAAAGGCAGTTTGAGGAAACACACAATAAATGACCCTTATACAGACACCGATTTAACCACAAACAAAATAAGCAGGAAGTACTTCGGAACTCTACTCTGCTTTATTTAAAACAGTATTTGATAGCTTGACATTTTCACCACAGAGTCTTTCTCGAAGGTTAAATCAGAGAAAGACGAAACGTCAGGCCACAAAACATTTTGCTGTTGTTGCTTCATTGAAACTATATGTCCTTTTGGTTGGTAAGCAGTGTGCAGTGAACGATTGCCTTGTATAGCAGAGCAAAAATGCTACGCAAAAATGTGTCGGTTGCCTTTTATAAATCCTCATTTGCTACTCAATATTAAGCATTCTGTGTGCACAAAATCTGTCAAGTTGAAATATTTTGCTATGCCAATTTGCTGGATGAAATCGTTCCCCGGTTTGCAACAGCTAATTAACAGGGCCTGAATTTCTCATTTTGGAAGTGCACAGCAATTTTCTTCTTTAATAGAACAAAATTAAGGGGGGACACGTCTACACGAGGAAAACGTAAATCTGTATTGAAACCTCGCAAAGGGTTAATTCGAGGATTGTCTTCCACTTTACTCAGACATGTTTTGTAAAGCTACAGGCGTTTGTTGTGTCAGTGTGGTTGTAATTGCCCAGCTTTGTCAAATATTTGTGTGGGATCACAAGTAAAAAGGTTTCTTTACCTTGCCCCCGGAGAATGATGGAGTTGTTATCACGAAGGAATTGCTATGGTTATATAAACACCCAAAAGGTTGCTGTGAGTCGATGAGGGTTTTGGATTAGAATGGTAAGAATGCTGAGGCTATAATACTACAACTTGACACTGTGGGGGGGGGGGGGGCTCCGTACCCTCCATTAAAAGCTACATGTGTGTGTGTGGACCTGAGAACAGTAGAGGTCCACAAATTGAAGGGACTTGAAACACTATGTGGACTTCGACGTTCACACAGTGATATTCAGTGTTGATGAATAGGACTTTCCTTAAGTGTAAAACAAAGGAATGCCCACACAGTGACTGAAACACACAGCTGTGTGTGCTGATGTGGGTTTACCCTCCATGTGTAAATCTGGGTATGGGTATTATGGGTATAATGGATAAACCTCCATGTATTAAACTGGTATATCATGGACCTCTGGCTGGGTATACCCTCCATGCGTTAATATCGGTATGTTGATGTGGGTATATATACCCTCCAAATGGTACACCAGTTTAAAATGTATACCCGATGAATATACAACTAATTCAATCATGGGTTTTATCGACTAGAACCAACTAGAATTGCCCTTACAGTACAATACATTATGACAAATATTACAGTACAATACAAATATTACAGTACAATGACAAATATTTGCACAAATGACAAATATTTGCACAAATATATTTATTCATCTGATGCGTTGAAATTTGAAAAGGAAAAGAACTGTTCTATACTTTTTCTTACCATCTGTTGATGACAAAACCTTCGATGATGCAAATGTTGTCGCGACGATGACAATTGTCACAGCTAGGACGTTGCACCACGGCATCGTGATCTTCTACTCCTCACGGTCTCAACTCAGAACTTGCACTTGAACTTGAACCGACTGTAATAAACAAGCTTGGATATACTGGCAGTGATTTCAACTTCACGTGCTAAACTTTTGAAAAAGATTGACCACAAAAGGCATACATTCACAATAATGGTACACCGTGTGCGTCTTGATGAACACAACTCTGTGTTTCAGTTCTGCCCAACGTACTTTGCATCTGCACGTAGTGTTAACCCGATGCAAAGGAACATTCAACAGGAATTGGTGATCATGAAACTATCACTGACAGAACACACGTATTAGACCTTGCTCCGGAGTTGGGGCGCTGTTTTTGCTAGCGTGCATTCGGTATAGCAGCGTAAAATATTGTAGATTTTTTCTTTGGTTTTGGTTTCAAACTATAATATTGTCAGCATCACGTGTTAAACTAACGCAAAATAGAAAGTTCAACATAACGTTTTAAACACACGTACCGGATGGGGCGCTGTATTGTTTCGATAATAACACGTAAGACAGTATCCTGCAGTCGGTCTTTCTATTTATATAAGGGCTTTGGGTGCACGTGACCTACTTAGACCTACCTCTATTGTAGCGATCATGTTTCATTTAATACAGAGGTGACGTCACATTAATATCTCGCTGTGCATGGTGACAGTTCTTGTGGTATTTATGTATTCGTTTATTCATTCGGGTTTTAAAAATCATCGAAAACATACAGCAGCAAAATACTAGAAATGTATAAAACACGACGAAAATATTAGGAACGTACCAAAAGACAAAGAGCAAACAGGAATCTAGGGATTGCCCAAAAGCGAACCTAACCACTATCCAAAACAGCATTAAGTATGAACATAAAAACAAGCAATCAAAAAGCGCTTTGATCATTTTGTGGAAAAGCGCAATATAAATACCTGTTACTATTAATTATTTAGCTATGTAAGATTTTTGGCCGATTTGACCCGAAAATTTTGATTTAAAATTCATTAGGTTTTTTGATGGGGGCTGAGAAAGTTACAAGCTTTCATTTGAGCCATTGCTCGAAAAAGTCCGCCAATTATTAGTAGCAGTGAAATAAAGTGCTCAAAATTAGTTTTAGTCTGGATCCCGACCATATATCACGTGACCAATTCTCATGTGTTTTATAAGAAACGTTTTAAATTTTTGTCATGGTTCCTGACCATTAAAAGTAATTTTTTAATGTTTGGGCCAAAAATCTGACATAGCATCTTTAAAAAGGGGGAACATTTTAGAAATTGAACCATTTGACACGTTGGCAATTGAGAGCATTTAAAAATTACAAAGAAACATTGGTCACCAAGAAACATTAGTTAGAATGAATTCCAGGTCTTGAATACAGCCCGGGTGAAAGGAACAGTGCTCCGGTGTTCCAGGGAATTCTGTCCCCTGTGGAAATTCTGTTCCCCTTATGGGAAATTTACATGGGTTGGAGGAGGAGAATTCAACAGAGGGCGCATATTCAGAAGTTTGTACACAGTTCGCCCTTGGCGAGACAGTAGGGACTTTTCGTTTTCGACGACGGATGGTTCTGCGACGGTAAATATGACATTTGGCGTCATCTGCGCATGCTTCGGCTTTGAGGACGGTCGTCCCTCAATTTCTACGACAGTACTTGGGATGAATCTTCGTTGTGCTGAAAACGACAACGTTTAGCTGAACAACCGTCGCAGAACCATCCGTCGTCGAAAACGAATAGTCCCTTTTATCTCCTGCCACACCGGCAACGCCCGCAACCTAGCACCGAATGATTTTGGTCCTTCCATGGTCCTTTCTCTTAAATACTGTCCTACGGATTTACACTAGCAAAAGAGGGAACCTGGCGACTGGGCAACCCACTCTATAACACTGATATCCTGGTTCTGTAGGGCACAGTAACGCAATGGGCGTTACTGGGTGCTGCCAACTTCACTATAGCTAGACCTTTCATTGAATTTCCCCCTAAAATACAAACAATAGCATTAATTAGTAAACAATAACAACAACAAAAATTAAAATGTAAACCTAAGTTGAGAGAAATCTAGAACATGTGGTATAGAATACAATAATACAAATGCAATATTTAAGAAAAAACACCCTAAAAAGGTAACAAAAATAACAATAATTAAACCATTGAATCAAATGCCTGTTTGAAGAGATGTGTTTTCAGTTGTTTTTTAAATTGGGTCAAAGAAACGGATGATTTTATTAGTGCAGGCAGTTTGTTCCATAGACGAGGGGCAGCATGTGAAAAAGATCGATCTCCCCATGAATGTTTGGAAATGGGCTCAATAAGGAGGCTAGAATTATAAGACCTGAGTTTTCGAGGAGGATTGTACGAGCTGAGAAGATCATCAATATATGCAGGGGCATTACTGGTGAGCGATTTATACACGAAAAGCAAAAGTTTATACTTGATCCTACTGCTTACTGGTAACCAGTGTAATTCTTTTAAAATCGGCGTTATATGGCAGGACTTTTTAGTTAAGGTAATAACACGAGCAGCATAGTTTTGAATACGTCGAAGACGTTCAATTTGAGTACAAGGAAGGCCATATAGAAGTGAATTGCACATATCTAGTCTAGAAACTACAACAGAGTGGACTATCTGCTCAGTTGCATTTTGTGTCAAATATTTCCTTACTTTGCCTATATTACGGATATGAAATGTTGTAGAGCGTGAAATACTAGAAATATGTGAACTAAGTGTCATGGAAGAGTCGAATATAACACCAAGATTGCGAGCTTTTGCAACAGCGGTGACTTCGGAGTCACCAATGTTAATGTGGGGAATAGTAATTTTAGAAAGTTGTTGCCGTGAACCGAGTATAAGAAATTCTGTCTTGTGATCATTTAGTTTAAGGAAGTTGTCCTGCATCCAAACACGAATTTCAGAAACACATGTTTCAATACGATTAATGCTCTCATCAGCAGAAATTTGTGATGGTTTAAAAGAGAAATATAACTGAGTGTCATCAGCATATACATGATAATTTAGATTGTGTTTCATGATGATGCTATGAACTGGGTAGGTGTAAACTGTAAACCACAGCGGTCCAAGAACTGACCCCTGAGGGACCGAAAAATCATGAACAACTGGATCCGATGTGGAATTGCCAATGCGAACATGTTGTGGTCTGTTTTGCAAATAGGATTGGCACCATTAAAGGGCATTACCTTGTAAACCAATAATATCACGAAGTCTCTTGAGCAAAATAGTGTGATCCACAGTGTCAAAAGCCGCACTCAAATCAAGCAGAATCAGGGCAGTCACATGGCCGTTATCCATAGCACATAAAATGTCATTTAGCACTCGCAAGAGTGCCGATTCAGTGCTATGCTTGCTCCTGTATGCTGTCTGAAATTTATCAGCAAGGCCAGAGTCAGAGACAACAGTATTCAATCTGGATGCAACAATGCGCTCGATGGTCTTGCCAATAAACTTCAAATTAGACACCGGTCGGTAGTTAGACAAAGTCTCAACATCTAAACCTGGCTTCTTGATAAGGGGACGAATGTAAGGTGTCTTAAGACTGTCTGGGAAACTACCCTGCTCAAAAGACTTGTTCACAATAGTAGTAATAAGAGGTGCTGCAACATCAATACACTTTTTTAAAAGATCAGTAGGTATGGGGTCCAGTTCACATGATTTAGAAGGAGAACTTCTTATCAACTTGGACCCCACCGAGGAATTTATTAGAAAAGGAAGTATAGAACACCAAAGGCAGGACCCCACAAATCCTATGTGCATGCGTAGGGTTCGGCGGGATTGGGGTACATGTTCAAACCGGACGCATGTAAAGAATAAGAGACAATAGGTTCATATAGTTGGGTTAAGGTCCCCAGTTGGACGTATGCACAATACCAATGACAACCTTTGCCAAAAGTTAGGGTACAACTAAAAGAGGGACAATAGGGTTCCTATAGTTGGGTTAAGGTCCCCAGTTGGACGCATGCACAATACCAATGACAGCCTTTGCCAAAAGTTAGGGTACAACTAAAAGAGGGACAATAGGATTCCTAATTGGGTAAAGGTCCCCAGTTGGAAAGTATGCACAATACCAATGACAACCTTTGCCAAAAGTTAGGGTACAACTAAAAGAGGGACAATAGGATTCCTAATTGGGTAAAGGTCCCCCGTTGGACAGTGTGCACACGATGACAGCCTTTGCCAAAAGTTAGGGTACAACTAAAAGCGGGACAATAGGGTTCCTATAGTTGGGTTAAGGTCCCCAGTTGGACGTATGCACAATACCAATGACAACCTTTGCCAAAAGTTAGGGTACAACTAAAAGAGGGACAATAGGATTCCTAATTGGGTAAAGGTCCCCCGTTGGACAGTGTGCACACGATGACAGCCTTTGCCAAAAGTTAGGGTACAACTATACAAGAGGGACAATAGGGTTCCTATAGTTGGGTTAAGGTCCCCAGTTGGACGTATGCACAATACCAATGACAACCTTTGCCAAAAGTTAGGGTACAACTAAAAGAGGGACAATAGGATTCCTAATTGGGTAAAGGTCCCCCGTTGCACAGTGTGCACACGATGACAGCCTTTGCCAAAAGTTAGGGTACAACTAAAAGAGGGACAATAGGGTTCCTATAGTTGGGTTAAGGTCCCCAGTTGGACGTATGCACAATACCAATGACAACCTTTGCCAAAAGTTAGGGTACAACTAAAAGAGGGACAATAGGATTCCTAATTGGGTAAATGTCCCCAGTTGGAAAGTATGCACAATACCAATGACAACCTTTGCCAAAAGTTAGGGTACAACTAAAAGAGGGACAATAGGATTCCTAATTGGGTAAAGGTCCCCGTTGGACAGTGTGCACAATACCATGACAGTCGTTGCTAAACAGTTTGGGTACAAACAATAGAGGGACAATAGGAGGTCCCTTGTTGCATGTATAACAAAATAAATATTGTTGTCATACTACCCTTCGCAAGATATCACATAATAAACAAAATATTACAAAGACTTTGTGCTGTCAATAGGCCATTTTGAGTACAGTGGACACAGTACTGGGACACTGATTGGTTTGGGGTAAATTTGTCATGATGTACCCAAACCAAACAGTGCACTCGCATAGTGTCCACCATACGTCAAAAATGCTATAACGCTGTATTCATTAGAATGAAGGTTTCGGGTACCCAAAGAGCTCAAAGTCCAACTGGTAAACCTCCCAAAGATTTTTAATTTGTTCTTTGCTCAACTGACTCATGTAGTGGTCAATGTTCTCCGAGCTATTCGACGGAACACTTACACTTTTGGGCGGATACGAAACCTTTGTCTGCACATCCAACTTCGACATGATGTATTCGGAATCGTCATAGACGGTGTCTAACGTGCCAATATAGTCGTAGTTTATTTTACACGGAGAACAAAGCTGATAGAACTCTTTCCAGTGTAAGTCAAACAAAGCTTGGTTAGCTTTGGCGAGGTAAGAAGCCCACTCACTCCACGTGATAGTCTCGCCAGTCTGAAGCTCCCTCATCGTTGCATTCTTCCTGAAGTTCTTCATGATGTACCTGCCAATTTGTTGGTAGAGCGGAGACTTTCTGTAAACATCCATGTTTGCGAACTTATTTCCGTACGATGATAGAACACGCTCAAATGGATGTCGTGTGAAGATGAACTTGGTATAGGTTTCCAGACGGTGTTTTTGTTCTTGTGTGTTGAACGAGCTGAGTTTCCTTTTGCTTTTGCCAAAGTACGCGTGGGCCATTCCTGTTGTGATATCTTCCGTTCGATTCTGATTACCATCCATCACCATTAGCAATCTCTTCCAGTTGGTGCACCCAGCCTGTTAGCAAACACAATGACAAGTAGAATTTGAAACTTTGCATGGTGGAAATACGATATGGAAAGGTTTGCGGTAACACCATGTAATGACTATCTCTAAATTAGTTGGGGTGTAGTTCTGAAAATTTAAGGTTGCCTTTGCGCAATGGGTATTTGCGAAAAGGTATATTGTTTATACGTCGTTCTGAGTTGAAACCAACGGTTCTTTTCAGAGCTTCCCCAACTGAGCTTTCTGTTGCCAAGCAATGCCCCTATATTATTTCGCTATCTAATTTATAGGTTTTAGATTTACCGCTTTGTGCTATAAGAGCGTTTGACTGGGGGGAAAAATGGTCGCCATTTTGTACAACCAATTCATATTAAACCTTTCCATTTTTCATAAACAAACCGCGCTGGTTGGCATGGACGGCTGGTTGTTAAGTAAAAATCCCAATCGTGTTAACAGATGTTCTGACCAAATTCAACATTTTATGCAAGCTTTCAAATATTTATGTATCTCTCATGATCGGTTGCTTTGTTTTCAACAATTTTTGTTTGTTTGACATTGTTACATTGTCTGTTTTTGTTTTTACATTTATGGCTTTCATTAGTTTTTCGAACCTAGGTTGGCAAAAACTCAGGCTGTGATTTTACTATAGAAAGGTCTATAGTTACAGTAACAAACACCTTAAAGGGTTTGGCTATTTTTTGTATGACACAAAACACAAACGTCCACAGATTTACATTAAATTTTGGTATAAAGGCAGTGGACACTATTGGTAATTATTCAAAATAATTATTAGCATAAAACCTTTCTTGGTGACGAGTAATGGGGAGAGGTTGATGGTATAAAACATCTGAAGTGCTATAGTTTTCGAGACAGAGTAATTTTCCACGAGTTTGATTTCGAGACCTCAGATTTAGAACTTGAGGTCTAAACGCACACAACTTCGTGTGACAAGGGTGTTTTTTCTTTCATTATTTACTATCTCGCAAGTTCGATGACTGATTGAGCTCAAATTTTCACAGGTTTGTTATTTTATGCATATGTTGAGATACACCAACTGTAAAGGCTAGTCTTTGACAATTACCAATAGTGTCCACTGCCTTTAAAGATAATGATGGTAGTAGCTTCCCTTAAAATGATACTCGCTGAGGTGCTGTGGTTTATAAGAAATAATGATCAAAACAAATTTCACAAAAGGTTTTTCGTCTCGGTAGATAACGGATTTACGCGGCTCTCCTAAAAAACATTGCTCTGTGATTTTCACTTTATTTCTCAAAAACCTGATGACTAATGAGGCTGAAACTTCTACAGGTAAAGTTGATATACATCTGCATACACAGTGAGTAAACAGAAAAGAATTCATGTCATGGCCAAAACGTTGATCTTCAAAAAGGTATCAAAACCCTGAGACCCTTAAATGCAGTGGACACTGGGGAGAGGTTGATAGTATAAAACATTGTGAGAAGACTCCCTCTGAAGTAACATAGTTTTCGAGAAAGAAGTAATTTTCCACGAAATTGATTTCGAGACTTCAAGTTTAGAATTTGAGGTCTCGAAATCAAGCATCTGAAAGCACACGACTTAGTGTGACAAGGGTGTTTTTTCCCTTCATAGTTATCTCGCAACTCCGCCGACCAATCGAGCTCAAATTTTCACAGGTTTGTTATTTTATGCATATGTTGAGATACACCAAGTGAGATGACTGGTCTTTGACAATTACCAACAGGGTTCAGGGGTGGATTTCACAAAGGCAGTCCTAACTTAGGACTAGCCCTAGGCAATGCTAAGAGATAGGACCAGTCTTAAGTTAGGATGAGTTACTGGTCCCAATTTCATAGAGCTGCTTAAGCACAAAAAATTGCTTAAGCAAAAAATTCATTGCTTAGTAAAATCAGATTAACGGCCAAGACTCCACTCAATTGTTATGTTAAGTAAACAACAGCTAAATACTAGTCATAAGCAATGTATATGGCATGAAATTTTGGCCAGTAACACGTGTAAAATAAGCGAGCTAATTTCGTGCTTAAGCAATTTTTTTGCTTAAGCAGCTCTATGAAATTGGCCTCTAGTCCTAACTTAGGACTGGTCCTATCTCTTAGCATTGCCTATAGGACCAGTCCTAAGTTAGGACTACCTTTGTGAAATCTACCCCAGTGTCTTTAATATTCCACGCACCTTTTGTATGAAGCAGTAGAGGAGTTTATGCTTGTCGATCACAAGTAACTGTCTTTGTGTTGTGGAGCTAATACCGCCCATGGTTAGTTTTGGATGTTTCGCACATGACTCTTGTATGTATTTGTGACGTTGGAGCTGCACTTGGGATTGTTTTTCCACAAAGGCCTCCTTTGCCGAATACTCGGTGGATTTCGCTACCTCCATGGTCTAAGAAAAGAGAGAGAGAGGTTGAAATATTATCAAACATCAACACATTAACATTTAAACAGGTGACACAAATATCTTTAATGTACACAGTTAACCCATTAGTGCCATGTTGATGTGGGAGTTTATTAGTGTGATGCACATACACAATTATAACCACTGCCATGGGGGTAGAACAACTTTGTTCCCCATTCAAAACTTGTGATAGTTTTCTGGATTAATCCCAGCTGAAGTTTGTCCAAAATAAAAACTTGAATAAATTCTCTTCAATTTCAGGTGGCTAACGGATCGGACGATACACTGTAACAGAGAATGTAAGTGGAATCTTCCCTTACTTTTTTTACACAGTCAGTAATGTTGCTGCTGTATTTTAGTAGTTTGATTAGTTGATTGAAGTTATGCGGATCAAAATACAAAGCAAGAAATACAAACAACACAGGATGGTATTGCACAGGTTACCTGTCAAAATTACATTAAGCTTCAATATTGTGGCTACTGCCCCGGGCCAATCAATATTTACGTAGCAAAGAAATTTGTCAAGCAGTATTTCTGTTTAACAGCTTCATGAAATTTGGCCATGTGGCGTGTTTCAAATGAAAGGTCTATAGTCCTAACAAGGCACCATTATACATTGTATAGCACACTATATTCCACCATGGAGGAAGGAAGAGAAGGAGCTCGAACGAAGGGACTTCAAAAGTCGAACCCGTGGTACCGCGGTCGTTTAACGACACCTCGTAATCAACCACATACCTTATACATACAATGGGCGACCTGGCGTAGTTGAGTTTGCGCGTGCGCACTTGGTTCTTCACTCAACTTAGGTGTCGCATGTCGTATGGATATAATACAGAAAAAACAACTTTTTTGAGACCTGATAAAAATTGTGTACACTTGTGCCCAACCAAATCGAAAAACACAATTGGATACCAACCACCCTCGTGTGCTAATACCCAAATTTTGAACCACCGCTAGTGATCGGAAAGTCACAAAAAAAATGTAAAAATATGCCATGATGTTTCAGTGAAACACCACAAACGGTAAATGAAAACTTGTATATTCACAATTCTTGTCCCCAATGATTCAACTTTACACGAAGGCAACGGTGCAGAGCGGCGGTACCACGGTTCTGTACAAAGAGATCTAATCCTGCTAGTTAATCGGCCGTCCAGCTGGAGGTCTCCTATCTTTTTCCACTGACCAGACAGGCGTGTTGTCAGAGTATTCTTTTGTTACTCTGCGGTTTTGCGGGTCGTTCTAGCCTTGCTCAAGGCAGTCGAATTATTCACTCCGAAAAAAAGACCGCCGCTGTATAAAAACCCACCCGTATTCATTGTGCGTAACATCGCACGACACGATGCCCTCGTACACTATCCGCATGCGGAGGCCGTCAGGCCAGCAGCCTTGTAGGGTCTGTGTTGAAGCCACTGACCTCATTACTATAATAAGCGAAGAGTTCACACGGTCAGCTCATTACCATAATGCCCGCGAAAGACGAGACATGTTTACATCACACACCACCACCACGGACGCTCAGCGAGCATGTAGGGTCAAAAGGTCATGATAAGGGAAGTGCGTGATTGGACGTCAAAATTAATAATTAATTTGCCTCACATCCTGTGTTGTCTGATAGGTCTGACGAAAGATATACATATTCACGAACTGCATACTAGCATATCCCAGAGGCCCCCCCCCCCATTTTTTTCCACTTGTGGAAATTTTTCAATACAACACATTAAACCCGGAAGTTACAGACCCGACAAGGCTGTCGGCCTGACGGTCTCCGCATGCGGTTAGTGGTACGAGTGCGGATGACTTATGTGCACAGAAGTCGTACGATGTGACAGTGTGTATACGGGTGGGTCATGCGGTGTGATCGCACGCACCACGCACAGGGTATACGGGTGAGTTTACAGCGGCGTCTTTTCGGAGCGAATAATGCGACTGCCTTGAGCAAGGCTAGGGTCGTTCGAGCTCCTTCTCTTCCTTCCTATATGATTCCACTTACCAATTGTGTGCCTTCTTCTTTTCGGTTGTACACGCTTTCATGATCTTCTTTGTTTTCGTTCGAAATTATTGCAGTCACTAAATATAGGGTAAAAGTGGAAATTATGATCGGTTCATGGTATTCTCGTCAATATCCTAAATATCTCGTCAATGTATAAATCATCTCAGGCATCAATTCCAATTTTATTTTATTTAACAAATTTATTCATTTGTGACTTCATTTCAAAAGATAATCGAAATAGCTGTTTACAAACTGCTCCCAACCAAAACTACATGGTATCACTACATGTGCAAAATATTGTTACTGACCTCGCGTTTTGATCCTACTTGAGAAGAACTGGGGCCGATTTCACAAAGAGATGAGACTAGGCTTATCTGAAGTTAGGACCAGTAACTGGTCTTAGCTTATAAGACTAGTCCTATCTGTTAGCATTGCCTAGGACTAGTCCTAAGTTGGGAGAGGTTTGTGAAATCATGGATCCATGGTGAAATCGACCCCTGATATAATAAATTATGCATTCAGTTCAAAAGGTTCAAGGTTTCTTGTCGCCACAAAATTCAGCCACATGTACATGTATAGTGAAAATACCGAAAGTGCAACCATCGGTGGAAGGTTAAGCGGGGTACACAATACTGTCTCCGGCCATCGATACGCTGATCAAAAGAATCACAATCAGTTGGTCGTCACCAAAACCACCCACTTACGTTCAACGAACCATGAATTTCGGCACAAAATAAACTATTCACAAGAATATCCATACAAAGATTTTGTATACGTCTGAATTGATTCCATTAATTCAAATAAATGTTTCTATTTCAAAGTACAATTTTAACTTCTTTTTGAATAAAATAAAGGATGCTTTACTTTTACCATTCATCTTCGTTTTGGTAATAATATGGTAGCGGCGTAGTAGGAAAATTAAGCTCAAGGCAGTCCATGATTTATTAAGAACATTATAAGGGGTGTCGTGGCCGAGTGGATAAGAGCACCAAACTCAAGCTCCGATGATTCTGTTCAGAAGAGTGTGGGTTCGAATCTCGGTCGTGACTCTTGTGTCCCTGAGCAAGACACTTAACTATAATTTCTTCTCTCCACCCAGGAGTAAATGGGTACCTGTGAGGGCAGAGATGGTTCGATGGTTTAAGGAATGATTTAAGGCCCAGAGACCAGGGGTAATAATGTCGGAAGCGCTTTGAGACACCCCTCGGGAGTGAACAGCGCTGTATAAAAACGGTCTATTTACCTAATAACACTTCCTCGTGGTCCAGGAAAGCGTTTACATAATTGGTTTTCTGGATCCAATCCTTTATTTGTGTCCAAGCAACCGTGATAACTCACAACTACAGAATTGCAAACTTACCTTGCGTTGACTGTTCCTTGTATTTGTAGACCACGACAACAAATAGTACGGAGCAGAGAATCAAAAGAATGTGGTGGAACTGGCATCTTGGATTTCTCGTTCTTAGAAACATCTTGAAGTAATTAATCTTTTGAAGTTTTGGTCACTGTGTAAAAATTGAAAACAAGCAACGTTAAATTCAGGACAGCGTATGATTATTGCCCAATCATTTAAAGTGCACAATTATATATAAATAGATTTATATGTAGGGAGTAACTCTCGCCAATATGTTCATCATGAATTCAAGTGTCAATTTGTGTTAAAGCCATTGGACCCTTTCGGTAAACAGTATTGTCCAAGGCCCACACTTCGTGTATCACAACTTATATATAAAATAACAAACCTGTGAAAATTTAGGCTCAATCGGTCATCGGAGTCGGGAGAAAATAACGGGAAAACCCACCCTTGTTTCCGCACGTTTCGCCGTGTCATGACATGTGTTTACTATAAATCCGTAATTCTCGATGTCGAGAATTGATAAATGTTTTCTCAAAAAGTAAAGCATTTCATGGAATAATATTTCAAGAGAAGTATTTTACCATTACCTTTTGTAAACCCTGTAAGATTTTTTGTGAATCTGTGAACTTTTTTTCTGTTCCGAAAGTGTATAATGGCTTTAAAGGCAGTGGACACTATTGGTAATTGTCAAAGACTAGTCTTCACAGTTGGTGTATCTCGACATGTGCATAAAATAACAAACTTGTGAAAATTTGAGCTCAATCGGTCATTGAAGTTGCGAGATATTAATGAAAGAAAAAGCACCCTTGTCACACGAAGTTGTGTACGTTTAGATGCTTGATTTCGAGACCTCAAATTCTAAACTTGAGGTCTCGAAATCAAATTTGTGGAAAATTACTTCTTTCTCGAAAACTACGTTACTTCAGAGGGAGCTGTTTCTCACAATGTTTTATACCATCAATCTCTCCCCATTACTTGTTACCAATTAAGGTTTATGTTAATAATTATTTTGAGTAATTACCAATAGTGTCCACTGCCTTTAAGAAGAAATTATAAATAAACCTGTGGGTATTTGTAAATCTGTGTTGAGTGGATGTTGGCTCGGAAAAAAGAAATGCCTAGGTGCCCTTGTAACCATGGAGGAAGAAAATAGGTGTAACGACCTGCTTTCCAGGCAAAACGCGAGCTGACAAAGAAGGCAATTGGATCTTTTATGTAGGCCCTTTGTATGTTTAATATATTCGCTGTGATGTAAAGAAGAACTATTGACCCGTGGCAGCCCAGTCGATAACCATAACAAAGCAGCGACAGACTGGCATAGCAAGGCTGACAGACTTACATGGCTTGTATGGTAGTAGATAAAAACAACATGCAAAAACGTTGCTCAATATTGTCAAATCAGTAGACAAATTTTGTTGGGTAAACTTATATCCACAAGTATTGGTCGATTTCTGCCCAACGAAAGCAATTTTGTTGTGTCTGTTTTTCTTTGTGTTGTGTTTTGTTTTGTTTTTGGTTTTACTGCGCCTTGAACACCCAGCAGGGTGGATATTAGCCCACCTTATTGAGCTGTTAATGGCTCCGCTTTTAACATCGGTCTCATCACTGTCGGTGACAGTGATGAGACCGACAGTTATTGTTATTATTATTATTATTATTATTATTATTATTATTATTATTATTATTATTATTATTATTATTATTATTATTATTATTATTATTATTATTATTATTATTATTATTATTATTATTATTATTATTATTATTATTATTATTATTATTATTATTATTATTATTATTATTATTATTATTATTATTATTATTATTATTATTATTATTATTATTATTATTATTATTATTATTATTTCATTTTATCACAGCATGCAAAAGAAAGATGTCATTTTCCTTTGTGCCGGTAACTCCTCGAGTCGGGCTACGTCCCGTAGCCTTAGATCTCAAGAGTCTTTCTCAGGATCCTCGCTGTTCCCAAAAGCGCTGCCTTCTGTAACAGATCTACCCTCACATTTGTCCCTATTTCATCTAGATGTTTCCCCAGTGCTTTGGGAATGGTGCCAAGTGCTCCAACCACCACGGGGACTACTTTTACCTTTACCTGCCAAATCTTACGAAGTTCCCTAGCCAGGTCCTGGTACTTCTCGATCTTTTCCATCTCCTTCGAAGCTACCCTTCTCCTTCGAAGCTACTATACCATGAAGCAATAGACTACTCCATGGTTATACGAAGTGTCCAAGGTCACTTCGTACCTTGCTAAAGGTACAAAGTGTCCAGGTACGAACTGGATGTACGAAGTGAACTGACACCCCAAACCTCATAACACAGAACATTCAAAACTTGTGGGTTTTCTGATGGTTTCTAAGTTAATATTACAACCAACAGTTCATGGGCCAACAACAAATTACGAAAAAGTCTTACCAAAGTCCGGTTCTAAGCGCCCCTTGCACTCGTTACTGGTAACGCCGACTGAAACATTTGTTTTCTTCCACGTTATATGAGGCTGTTTCGAACAAGGCCACGTTTATGGCAAGCCATGTGCCCAATAATTCGATAAACACCGTTTATCATCGATAAACGGTGTTTATCGCCGATAAACACTGTTTTTCGACCGATAAACACTGTTTTTGAGATAAACATTGTTTATCAATGATAAACAGTCGAAAAACTATGTTTATCGAGCGATAAACAGAGTTTTTCGAGGTGATAAACAGAGTTTTTCGATAAACTCTGTTTATCAACTGATAAACATCGTTTATCGAAAAACAGTGTTTATCGGTCGATAAACACAGTTTTACGCCGACGCCAGATGCCCAATAATTCGATAAACAGTGTTTATCGGTTGATAAACACTGTTTATCGAGAAAAACTGTGTTTATCAACTGATAAAATAATTCGATAAACAGTGTTTATCAAGTGATAAACAGTGTTTATCAAGTGATAAACACTGCTTATCGAAAAACTATGTTTATCGACTGATAAACACAGTTTTACGCCGACGCCAGATGCCCAATAATTCGATAAACACTGCTTATCAAGTGATAAACACTGTTTATCAAGTGATAAACACTGTTATCGACTGATAAACATTGTTTATCAAGTGATAAACACTGTTTATCGACTGATAAACTTTGTTTATCGAAAAACTATGTTTATCGACTAATAAACACAGTTTTACGCCGACGCCAGATGCCCAATAATTCGATAAACAGTGTTTATCTGCATTCAACAGCAATACACCTGGTCGGCATTGCCGGAAAAAAAAAAAAAAAAAAAAACTCTTTTGAAACGTACAAACTCACGACTTGGTCCGTACATGTACTTTGCAATTGTGTTTACTCTACGCATAACAGGCAAATTCTCCCTCGATTGACGTCACAAACAGTGCCATCCACTTTAAAGTCACCTGGAAGTGGTATTTTTTCAAAATAAAGCTTTTGTCACTAATATATGTGTTTTGATTTGTGGAATGTGAATAAACAGTTAACTAAGGTTTTAAAAAATCAGTTCTTATGTTATTTACAAATTTAAGAGTAGACCCCGACCCGAGAGGGCGCTGTTCGTGACGTCAATCGAGGCAGACTTTGCCTGTAATGCGTAGAGTAAACACAATTGCAAAGTACATGTACGGACCAAGTCGTGAGTTTGTACGTTTCAAAAAAAGATTGGTTTTTTTTTCCGGCAATGCCGACCAGGTGTATTGCTGCTGAATGCAGAAAAACACTTTTTGAAACGTACAAACTCACGACTTGGACGTACATGTACTTTGCACGTGTGTTTACTATACGCATTGCAGGCAAAGTCTGCCTCGATTGACGTCACAAAAGGGGTAGGCGGAGTCAGCCCCCCAAACAACTTTATATATTTTTTAAACATATAAATCGTGACAAACAATTACTTAAAAAATTGTTTTATTGTTCGTAAGCATATACTCTTATGTTTGAAAGAAAAAAAAATTATATTTCCAGGTGACTTTAAACTAAAATGATGGACGAAACAAAATGTCCCACGTAAAACTCCATAAGATTTGGAACATAATGGTCCCGCAAGTTCAAATACGCGCGAGAATTGCTTAGTCTACACAGAAGGCAATAAATAATTTATTACAAGCAAATGCAATCGCAAATGCAAACCTTAACGAGTACGGACCCCCTTTTTTTCTAACGAAGAAAGCAATGTAAGCAATTCTATTTAGTGGGTGTAATCTTATGTAGCGGCAAAACAACTCCAAATTACAAGAAGAACAAACACAAAAACAGTTAGCGTAAAATAAAACTTAACCATATATTTAAATGAAACAGATAAACAAAATACCCAACATCATAATAAAACATAAAAGGGAACACTAGTTGTGTGATAAAAATAAATACCAAAGATTGCACATTTGGTATTGTCATTGTCATTGTTAAACTCCGGTTCCATTGTGTGCTGTCTGTTACCCTCCACACATAGATTTTCTTGTGAATAGTAGCTGTGTATGATTCATGGTTCGCTGGTGGCGATAACAAACTTTTATCATTTTGAACTGAATGCTTGATTTATTATCTAGAGGTAAATGCTTGAGGCCAGTAAGAATATTGTGCACGTACACCATGTAGTTTTTGTTGGAAACCGTTTGCTAACAGCCATTTATGTTACCCTTTGAAATAAAATCAGAAAATTTATAAGTTTGCTTGTTGCATAAAATTAAATTGAAGATGATGCCTGAATTGATATTTACAATCAGAGTTGGACTCTAGACTGACGTGTTGGACTCCTTGAACACTCCAAGTGGTTCAATAGGTAGTACATTTCCAATAGTTATGCTGATGTTCTCATGATGTCAGCATCAACAGGAAGTTCCAACAACTTTGTCCCCTTGTACAATTAAATATGCAAATATGGGTCACGTGGTTAATTAATTACGATTTTTAACATTTTTGGGGACTCCTTGGGCATTGGAGATTAGCCTTAGGTTACCATGACCCCATGTCGACCTCTACTTCCGGGTCAACCGCAAGTGGCACCATAACGCGCTTGATATTTGTATGAAAAACTGTAGTACACATTTCACTTCGAAGTAATGTGGTTATGTTAACCAAGATATCAATTTGTATGCCCCAACAATTTGAATCTTAGAAACGTTCCTGTCAGTAACGTTTCTCAGAATGTGGTCGTCACGATTTTTGTTTCTTACCAATTCTGTAACGTTCCTTTAATTTAAAATGTGGCTGCTTTTTCGAAGAAGAAAAAAATACCGAGAAACCTTTTACAAATTACGAGTTTGCTAAACTATTTTAGGAAATGATAGTTTTCCTTCTTTAATCTGAGAAAATATAGTAAGCTGTTGTAAACAATTTACCAACCAAAGGGAAAATGACCTAATGGTATAAATGCAAAATAAGAATAGTTCATGGCCTGACGTTTCAACCCTATTGTAGAGTGTTTCTCGAAGGCTAAAATAACAACACCACAAACATGAACAGGTAGGCCCAAGTGTAACATATGCCTATTCATTGTTTACCCATTGCTTTTTTTTTGTGCCCTCTCTCTCTCAAGTCGTTCCGCTTCACTGCTTATGTAGTTATACCTGTTCATGTTTGTTGTGTTGTGATTTAGCCTTCGAGAAAGTTTCTGCAAGGTTCGAAACGTCTATGGCAAGCCATATGCCCAATAATTCGATAAACACTGTTTATCACCGATAAACACTGTTTATCGCAGATAAACACAGTTTTACGACCGACAAACATAGTTTTTCGATAAACAGTGTTTATCAGTTGATAAACAGTGTTTATCAATTGTTAAACAACGTTTATCTCGAAAAACAGTGTTTATCGGTCGAAAAACAGTGTTTATCGGCGATAAACAGTGTTAATCGGTTATAAACAGTGTTTATCGAATTATTGGGCATATGGCTTGCCATAAACGTCAGGGCATTAACTACTTTCATCTGATTTACTTTTTCAGTTGCTAACAACAACCTACGGAAAATATAACCGCTACAAACTTTGCCCAAGAAAAAGAAATAAATAGTCGGGTCCATTATAATATTATATGCTGTTTATTTTTGACATTATTGCCGAATATTTAATCGCTGTATTGTGCCTTTTTGGTGTACTCCGGAAGTTGTTTATCTGTGCGGATCACTCTGAAATAATCAAAAGGAGAAACAACAAAATATTAGTTTGAGTCACTAGACTAGACTAGAACATATAAAGCGATTTGTGGAAGTAATTTTTTAATCATATCCTGATAAAATATCATGAGTTTTTTGGTCCCGATCTTCACCTTTCACCTAGTAAAAACTTCTAGTCAACTTTTAGTTAACCATGGTGCACACTCGAATTTGCTCAGTGTTTCCAGTAACCGTCAACAGAGGGCGCTGTTGCACTCACCATTTTGGCTGTTCCCGCAATCCACTTCCTCTCCCGCATCGTCAGTGAAGATGACGTGACACTGGCCACATCGGCTGATGGTGCACTTAGCGCTAGGGTGATTCTTACACGAGGCATTCCAACACATGTTGTCATTGCATGGTGTCTGTACGGCTGGTGCATTAGGTAGACACTCTGAGATTGCTGTGGGGTTTTTATAACAAAGATAACTTTTGAAATTTTTCGCATAACTCCGTATAATATTACTACTCAGTGTATTTAGGACCAGTGCCTGTTTTTATCAGGGCCAGTCAAATACCTGTTGTTCACATACGATCTTCTTGCCTGGGCAGCATGACATGGTGATCGTGATTGTGACTGTCTCACAAGCTTACGTCACATCACGTTCATCCAATGAAATCACAGTGTATGCAAGGTCAGTGCCTGTTTTTATCAAGACCAGTCCAAGTACTTACGTTGTTCACATACAATCTTCTTGCCCGGGCAGCATGATCCTGGTGGTATTAGATGTCGACATGGTGAATGTGACTGTTTCACAGCGTGCAGCTTGTGCGGGTTACCAGCGTCAGGACAGAACCACACGTTACAGAAGAGTTGGCCATTCACGCATTGACACCACGTACATGGATCATCACTTGTTTTCTCATTGTGGGCATAGTGTTTCCCATCCTGCATGCAACCTTGACAAAACCAATGACAAGTTCAACATTAGGTTTAGTCTTGTTTTCAAGAGTCGTTGCCAGGGAGGATTCAATTTAAAATCATGAAACATCTATTCATTTGAGACAATCAATTTTGAGAACATTGTGTTACTCACCTTCCAGTTCATAGTGTGGGCAGCAGTGTCCTGGGGCGGCTACAGCCAGGTATTTGCCCAGAGGTTTCGGGCACGTAATGACCATACAAATCACTTCACCATTCTGGCACTTGCAACTCTTGCAATCATCAACGTCCCACGTACTTCCATGTTCATGTTCAGTTCCATCGTCAGCACGGCATGGGATGGAGGCTGTAGATAGGGAGAGCAGTTGTTTTATATATTAGTTCAGATTGAATTATTAATAGTACATTAAACACACTTGACACATTTTGGTAAGAGTCAAATACCAGATTCTCACTTGGTGTAACCCAAAATATGCATAAAATATCCAATCTGTGAAAATTTGGTCTCAAAAGGCCTTCGTAGATGCAAAACAAAAATGAGGAAATTCTGTGTATTTCTTAAAACTTTAGATTGTTGTTGTCTACAATGCTCATTAGCTACTGGTCATACTGTGATGTCTTATACATAAGTAGGATTTGAAACTTTGCATGGTGGGAACTATTAGAGATGGTTTGCGGTAAACACCATGCGAAAAATTATCTTATTTTGAGTAGTGTTTAAGTTCTGAAAAGTTGTGATTAACGACTCAACGTTTCGATCAGTATGCTCTGATCGTCTTCAGGACTCTAGATCCACAGACACAAGTATAATGGCTTATAATACAGCGAAATAAGCGGCAAAGCGGACTTGGCTTACTCATAGCGCAACATGTATCTTCAGTTCCTACAATCCTTGTGTTTTTGAGGGTTTTTGTTGTTCATTTATGACTAGGAAACATTCGTTTTTCTGCCTAGTTTGTCATTGGGTTTTTTGGGGAGGCTTTGTAGCAGCAAACTTACCAGGTGAAATCCATTGTTCTCGGTAATGTGCGCATGCTCAGAACTACGTAAACTATGGAAATTTACCTGGTAGGTCTGCTGCCACCAAGCGTCTCAAAGTCTCCCATTGCGTGTAGTATTTTTTAAGGATATATTATTAATCATAGTACAATTCGTAAGTTCGGTAATTTGACAGGAATAAAATCATCTTACTACATTGGTATACTGGGCAGCACTGGTCTTCCGAAGCGGGTATTTCCACACAGCTCTCATGCGGTTTAGCTGAACAAATAGTGTGGTTACATCTCTGTTTGCCATTAACACAGTTACACTGTTGACAGTTGTCTGGTTCCCAGGCTTCTCCATCGTTATGTGACAATCCTTGTTGGTCAATGCATGGCAAAGAATCTTTAAAAAACAGAACGCAACGTTGGGTAAAAATTAATGTCAATAAAAACGTGCGCCGTAAGAAGTATAAAATAGCCAATCTGTGAAAATTTTTGCAAAACAAAAATAAGGAAATATTGTGTATTTCTTAAAACCTTTGAACTGGTCATACTGTAACGTCTTATACAGAAGTATGATTTGAAACTATGCATGGTGGGAACTATTGAAGAGGTTTGTAGGAATTGTGGTAAACACCATGTGAAAAGTTATCTCTGTTTGAGTAGTGTTTCAGTTCTGAAAAGTTGTGATTAACGGCACAACGTTTCGATCAGTATGCTCTGATCGTCTTCAGGACTCTAGATCCACAGGCACAAGTAAAATGGCTTATAATACAGCGAAATAAGCAATAAGGCGGCTTGGTTTAATTACTCTTAGTGCAAAATGTATCTTCAGTTCCTACAACCCTATTGTTTTTGAGATGTTTGTCGTTCATTTTTAATAGGAAAAGTGAGTTTTTCTCCTTGGTTTGACAATGGGAAACTTTTGGGACGCTTGGTGGCAGCAGACTTGTGGCATCAGGTAAAATCCATTGTTCTCGGTAATGTGCGCATGCTCAGAACTACGTTAACAATGGAAATTTACCTGGTACACAATATAGGTCTGCTGCCACCAAGAGTCCCAAAGTCTATATATTATTAATCATAGTACAATTCGTATTCGTTAATTTGACAGGAATAAAATCATCTTACTACATTGGTATACTGGGCAGCATTGGTCTTCCGAAGCGGGTATTTCCACACAGCTCTCGTGCGGTTTAGCTGAACAAATAGTGTGGTTACAACTCAGTTTGCCATTAACACAGTAACACTGTTGACAGTTGTCTGGTTCCCATGCTTCTCCATCGTTATGTGACAATCCTTGTTGGTCAATGCATGGCAGAGAATCTTTAAAAAAGAAAACGCAACGTTGGGTAAAAATTAATGTCAATAAAAACGTGCGCGGTAAGAAGTAGAGCAGCGTTGGGTAACGTTCAAACTCGAAGTACTGCATATACAAACTATCCCTCAGTATTTGAATATACGCTTCCATGATTGTGTGTTTTTCTATCTCAGACAAAGCGACCACCTTTCAAAATGAAATGTCCATGGGTTATTTGTATCGTATGTATCTACATCAGGCCTGGAATTACGTGCAGGTTACGGAGGCCATGACCTCCGTTGCCCCTAGTCTTGGCCTTGGTGCCCCTACAACAGTTTCCCATAGACTTTATGATTTTCCTATGGAAGTGCCCTTTGCAAAATGAAAATGGTCTTGCCCTTTTAAAAATGAAATTCAAGGTCTGCTACATTTATAAACCAAACGTATGCAGACCCTTAAAGGAACGTTACAGAATTGGTAAGAAACAAAAATCGTGAAGATCACAGATTTACATAAAACTACACGGTCTAAGGATGATGATAGTAAAAAACATTCCTTAAAATATTTCTGTCTGAAATGTCATATTTGATGAGAAATAAATAATCTAACTTTGCGTTTGGAGTTTATCGCTCAGTGAGCGTTTCATTCATTTTTTTATTTTATTTTGGCATCGATGCAATGCAAAACTTGTAATCGGTTTTTCACTATTCTCTCGTGACCCAGATGGCCGATCGATCCCAAACTTCCACAGGTTTGTCAGTTTATGTATTATGATGAATGACATAAAGTGTTCACACTGCCAGCAACTGTTTTATTAGCAAAACCAATTCTGTAATGTTCCTTTAAATGATGTCATAACAAAGCCCATTTACGTGATGTAAAACGGGAACACTCTATATAATACAATAAAAATTCTACAATTGTGTTTATTATTTACTATTCCTTCCCCCCACTTTATCTCGTCTGGTTTGTGATTCTGCTCGAATTTTACAATGAGTAGGCCTTAATGGTTTTAATACGGGGTTCTTATAATATATGTCGTTTGTAAATTGCTTTCACTTGCCACGATCTTTTGTTGAAAAAGCGAAAGTAAAAACACCCCTGTTGCATTTTAGATGCACGAAACAGGCTTAATGTCTGCAATCTTTCTCAAAAACTGCGTTTTACTTAAGAAGGAGCCGTTGCTCACAATGTTTTATACTATCAGCAGCTCTCCTTTTCTCGTTACCAAGTATGCTAATAAATGTTTTGAGAAATCGCCTTTAAAGACACTGGACACTTGGGTAATTGTCACAGATCAGTCTCCTCACTTGGTGTATCTCAACATAGTCACAAAATAACAAACCTGTTAAAATTTGAACTTAATTGGTCGTCGAAGTTGCGAGATACCAATGGAAGAAAAACACCCTTGTGTTGTGTGCTTGATCTCGAGATTTCAAAATCTACCTGAGGTCTCGAAATCAAATTCGTGGAAAATTACTTCTTTCTCAAAAAATACGTTACTTCAGAGTGAGCCGTTTCTCAAAATGTGTTATACATCAACAGCTCTCTATTGATCATTAACAAAACAGTTTTTAAGGTAAACATTATTTTGAGCAACTACCAATAGTGTCAACTGCCTTTCAGTTGAATGCTATACAACCAATTATACACATGTTACAACATCTTACCACATTCGTACTCGGGACAGCATTTGGGACTTCCCGAAGACTGTTTTATGACGCAGCTCTCGTGTGGTTTACCTGCACAAACTTCCTTGCGACACGTCTGGATACCATTCAGACAATAACACATTGTGCACAATGTGCTCCACACTTCTGCATGTTTGTGTGAGATTCCTGCATCATCTTTGCATGGCAAAGAATCTTCGAAATAAAAACATCAAATAGTTAGCAACAATAGAAACTGGTTGGGTAACCTTTTAAAAGCAGTGGACACTATTGGTAATTACTCGACATAGTTATTAGCATAAAACCTTACTTGGTAACGAGTAATGGGGAGAGGTTGATAGTATACAAATATTTTTTTGACTGCTTCGAGTGCTATGGTTAAAACTACGACTACCAAGGTGATCCTCTGGGCGTTCTATTTTCCCGAGGCGCAGCCGAGGGACTGGATTGGTCCGGGATCACCGAGGGAGTCGTATATTTTAACCATAGCACGAGAAAGCGGGCAGTATTTGTTATATAACACCCCAACAGACTATTTATCATCTTCGTACACGTAACGTTCTTGTACGCGCGTTTCAGATACACTGCACAACTGATTGAGTTCGAGGTGGGAATAAAGACGTCTGGGTACTTCACGCCGTGTGATAGTCGTCGGACTATCACACGGCAAACGATGCACTATCACACGGCAAACGACGCACTATCTTAGTAAAACTAAGACATATCATGTGACGCGCTCTAAACCAATGAAAAGGCAGAATATTTGTAAGGGGTGTTATATATACAAAAAAAAATGTGAGAAACGGCTCCCTCTGAAGTGACGTAGTTTTCGAGAAAGAAGACATTTTCCAAGAAGTTGATTTCGAGACCTCAGAATTAAATTTTGAGGTCTTGAATTGTCGTGTGACAATGGTGTTTTTTCTTTCATAGTTATCTCGCAACTTTGACGACCAATTGAGCTGAAATTTTCACAGGTTTGTTATTTCATGCATATGTTGAGATACACCAAGTGAGGAGACTGGTCTTTGACAATTACCAATAGTGTCCAGTTTTTTAATGAAATAAAAAGTGAAATCATCTTACTACATTGGTATACTGGGCAGCATTGGTCTTCCGAAGTGGGCTTTTCAACACAGCTCTCATGGGGTTTAGCTGAACAAATAGTGTGGTTACAACTCAGTTTGCCATTAACACAGTTACACTGTTGACAGTTGTCTGGTTCCCAGGCTTCTCCATCATTATGTGACAATCCTTGTTCGTCAATGCAAGGCAAAGAATCTTAAAAACAAAACATTTTAAACGCAGTGTTTGGTAATGACTCTGGAAATTAATAAGAAGATTAACTGCGCGTTATGCGAGCAAACACGTGAACGTCACATAGTTGTGTTGTGTCTTGGTGACGTTACCACTTTGGCCTATTTCATGGTCACGTATGACGTCTGCACGTACGCACCTGACGTGATAAATGGTAACTTCACGTTGCCAAAAACAACACAATTTTCTGACGTTCACGTGTTTGATCACGTAACGTGCAGCTAAACCTCGCTATTGTCAACAGAAACCTACGTGGTAAGAAGTACAGCAGCTTTGGGATAAATAGTATAATGCATTTTGAGAAACTTTTCACTTCGAAGTACTCCATTTTATGAAAACAAAAATCATCTTTTACCCGCCCCCCCCCCCGCCCCCGCCAAAACAAAAGCCCAGTTCCTTGAATACTTTAAAGGGTCTGGGTACTTTCTACACAATGTCCACAGATTTACATTAAACTTAAACAGTCTGAAGATAATGATGGTAGAAAGCTTCCCTTAAAATATTACTTGCTGAGGTGCTGTAGTTTTTTAAGAAATGAGTAAAACATGCCACGAAAAAATCATTTTAATCTCAGGTTTAGCATGTAGAAACATATTAACCAGTTATGGTTAAAGATGCTATGTCAGATTTTTGGCCGATTTGGCCCAAAAATTTTGATGTAAATATCAATAGGTATTTTGATTGGGGTCGAGAAAGTTACAAGCTTTCATTTGAGTCATTGCTCGAAAAAGTGCGCCAATTCTTAGTAGCAGTGAAATAAAGTGCTCAAAATTAGTTTTTGTCGCGATCCCAACAATATATCACGTGACCAATTCTTATGTTTGGGGCCGAAAATCTGACATAGCGTCTTTAACAAACCATAAACTGGTTAATCCGTTTTTACAGACGAAATTTATTTTGTTACTTTTTCCCCCCTTCTCATTTCTCAAAACTACAGCACCCCAGCAAGTTATACTTAAAGGTAAGTTTTCTACCATCATTATCTTCAAACAGAGTAAGTTTAATGTAAATCTGTGGACATTATGATTTGTCTTAAAAAAGTACACAAATCCTTAAAGACTTTTCTTACCACATTCATATTCTGGACAGCATTGGTCTACCGAAGTGTATTTTTCTACGCAGCTCTCATGTGGTATACCTCCACACACTGTGACGTCACATGTTGTGGTTCCATTTTGGCAAGCACATTTTTTACACTTGTTCTCTTGCCACTCGTCTCCATGATCGTGTAAGATTCTTTCCTCCAAATTATTAACGCATGGGAAGAAATCTCCAAAGTAAAAACATCACATTATGATTATCCACAAGGGAAACTGGTTGGGTAAACTTAAACAATATGCAATTAAAATGGGATCATAGTGAACAAAGAATTAACTAACCAGAGCGGGACTTGAAACTGTGACTTTCTCTACCAATTGAGCTATCCAAATGTTTATTGATTTTGGTTATACACAAATGTGTGTTAGCACTGTATACTCAGTACTTTCCCGAGTCCTGTTAAAAAACATGTAAATTTTTTCACACCGCATTTTACAAAGTTTGTTAAGTATATTCAAATTATTAGTAGTTTACTGAATACATAGTAACCTAGAAAGATATGAAAACAAATGAAAGTTCACAATGATTTAGATAGTTATAAATATTAGGACGCTTTAAGTAGGACAACAATTAGGTTTTGTTCCACCAAATAGGAAATTCCAAGAGAATGTTCACACGATGTCATGTGTTTGTGCACGGAAAGTGTAGTTTTACATTGCCCTCATTGTAATGATTTTCCTGCCAATATTTACAATACAGCTATCATTATGGAGCTGCAAATCCCTTTATTTTCACCCTCAAAATAGTTGATTGGAAGGGGTATAGCTGTCAGCTATGAGTCGGCCGGACAACTTCGCGATCTCCCTTATCACAGCCCAACTTCACGCCGGGCACAACGCAAAATCCACGGCGCGTGAGCTCGCTCAAACCTCAATAAATTACGTGGTTTAACCATACTCTCAAAAGAACTATTATCTCTTTTGCAGTAGAATACTGGATGGGAACATCAAACAGCAAATGTGATTTAAGCAAATGTCACAATATTCAACTTAATAAAAAGGGCTCCGTTTTTAGTTAAAAGTGTGATTAATTGAAAAAACAGCCAATAATGGTGTATACGAGTCTTCCCATGTCTTTACTGTGTAGCTGTGTTTTTCTATACCCACTATAGGTCACATGATCATAATGTAAACATTGGCAGTTCAATCGGTCTATTACTGGGGGATGGGTAGGGCTGAGCTGCACTGTGGATATAGGGGAGGCTCTAATTCCTGGGGATGGGTGGTAGGGCTGAGCTGCACTGTGGGTATAGGGGAGGCTCGAATTCCTGGGGATGGGTGGTAGGGCTGTCCTGCACTGTGGGTATAGGGGAGGATCTAATTCCTGGGGATGGGTGGTAGGGCTGAGCTGCACTGTGGGTATAGGGGAGGCTCTAATTCCTGGGGATGGGTGGTAGGGCTGAGCTGCACTGTGGGTATAGAGGAGGCTCTAATTCCTGGGGTGGGTGGTAGGGCTGAGCTGCACTGTGGGTATAGGGGAGGCTCTAATTCCTGGGGATGGGTGGTAGGGCTGAGCTGCACTGTGGGTATAGGGGAGGCTCGAATTCCTGGGGATGGGTGGTAGGGCTGAGCTGCACTGTGGGTATAGAGGAGGCTCTAATTCCTGGGGATGGGTGGTAGGGCTGAGCTGCACTGTGGGTATAGGGGAGGCTCTAATTCCTGGGGATTGGTGGTAGGGCTGAGCTGCACTGTGGGTATAGAGGAGGCTCTAATTCCTGGGGTGGGTGGTAGGGCTGAGCTGCACTGTGGGTATAGGGGAGGCTCTAATTCCTGGGGATGGGTGGTAGGGCTGTGCTGCACTGGGGGTATAGGGGAGGCTCTAATTCCTGGGGATTGGTGGTAGGGCTGAGCTGCACTGTGGGTATAGGGGAGGCTCTAATTCCTGGGGATGGGTGGTAGGGCTGAGCTGCACTGTGGGTATAGGGGAGGTTCTAATTCCTGGGGATGGATGGTAGGGCTGAGCTGCACTGTGGGTATAGGGGAGGCTCTAATTCCTGGGGATGGATGGTAGGGCTGAGCTGCACTGTGGGTATAGGGGAGGCTCTAATTCCTGGGGATGGATGGTAGGGCTGAGCTGCACTGTGGGTATAGGGGAGGCTCTAATTCCTGGGGTAGGTGGTAGGGCTGAGCTGCACTGTGGGTATAGGGGAGGCTCTAATTCCCGGGGATGGGCGGTAGGGCTGAGCTGCACTGTGGGTATAGAGGAGGCTCTAATTCCTGGGGATGGGTGGTAGGGCTGAGCTGCACTGTGGGTATAGGGGAGGCTCTAATTCCTGGGGTAGGTGGTAGGGCTGAGCTGCACTGTGGGTATAGGGGAGGCTCTAATTCCCGGGGATGGGTGGTAGGGCTGAGCTGCTCTGGGGGTATAGAGGAGGCTCTAATTCCTGGGGTAGGTGGTAGGGCTGAGCTGCACTGTGGGTATAGGGGAGGCTCTAATTCCTGGGGACGGGTGGTAGGGCTGTGCTGCACTGGGGGTATAGGGGAGGCTCTAATTCCTGGGGACGGGTGGTAGGGCTGAGCTGCACTGTGGGTATAGGGGAGGCTCTAATTCCTGGGGTAGGTGGTAGGGCTGAGCTGCACTGTGGGTATAGGGGAGGCTCTAATTCCTGGGGACGGGTGGTAGGGCTGTGCTGCACTGGGGGTATAGGGGAGGCTCTAATTCCTGGGGACGGGTGGTAGGGCTGAGCTGCACTGTGGGTATAGAGGAGGCTCTAATTCCTGGGGTAGGTGGTAGGGCTGAGCTGCACTGTGGGTATAGGGGAGGCTCTAATTCCTGGGGACGGGTGGTAGGGCTGAGCTGCACTGTGGGTATAGAGGAGGCTCTAATTCCTGGGGATGGGTGGTAGGGCTGAGCTGCACTGTGGGTATAGAGGAGGCTCTAATTCCTGGGGATGGGTGGTAGGGCTGAGCTGCACTGTGGGTATAGGGGAGGCTCTAATTCCCGGGGATGGGTGGTAGGGCTGAGCTGCACTGTGGGTATAGGGGAGGCTCTAATTCCTGGGGACGGGTGGTAGGGCTGTGCTGCACTGGGGGTATAGGGGAGGCTCTAATTCCTGGGGATGGGTGGTAGGGCTGAGCTGCACTGTGGGTATAGGGGAGGCTCGAATTCCTGGGGATGGGTGGTAGGGCTGAGCTGCACTGTGGGTATAGGGGAGGCTCTAATTCCTGGGGACGGGTGGTAGGGCTGTGCTGCACTGTGGGTATAGGGGAGGCTCTAATTCCCGGGGATGGGTGGTAGGGCTGAGCTGCACTGGGGGTATAGGGGAGGCTCTAATTCCTGGGGATTGGTGGTAGGGCTGAGCTGCACTGTGGGTATAGGGGAGGCTCTAATTCCTGGGGTGGGTGGTAGGGCTGAGCTGCACTGTGGGTATAGGGGAGGCTCTAATTCCTGGGGATGGGTGGTAGGGCTGTGCTGCACTGGGGGTATAGGGGAGGCTCTAATTCCTGGGGATGGGTGGTAGGGCTGAGCTGCACTGTGGGTATAGGGGAGGCTCGAATTCCTGGGGATGGGTGGTAGGGCTGAGCTGCACTGTGGGTATAGGGGAGGCTCTAATTCCTGGGGATTGGTGGTAGGGCTGAGCTGCACTGTGGGTATAGAGGAGGCTCTAATTCCTGGGGATGGGTGGTAGGGCTGAGCTGCACTGTGGGTATAGGGGAGGCTCGAATTCCTGGGGATGGGTGGTAGGGCTGAGCTGCACTGTGGGTATAGGGGAGGCTCTAATTCCTGGGGACGGGTGGTAGGGCTGTGCTGCACTGTGGGTATAGGGGAGGCTCTAATTCCCGGGGATGGGCGGTAGGGCTGAGCTGCACTGTGGGTATAGGGGAGGCTCTAATTCCTGGGGATGGGTGGTAGGGCTGAGCTGCACTGTGGGTATAGGGGAGGCTCTAATTCCCGGGGATGGGTGGTAGGGCTGAGCTGCACTGTGGGTATAGGGGAGGCTCTAATTCCTGGGGACGGGTGGTAGGGCTGTGCTGCACCGTGGGTATAGAGGAGGCTCTAATTCCTGGGGATGGGTGGTAGGGCTGTTCTGCACTGTGGGTATAGGGGAGGCTCTAATTCCTGGGGATGGGTGGTAGGGCTGAGCTGCACTGTGGGTATAGGGGAGGCTCTAATTCCTGGGGATGGGTGGTAGGGCTGTGCTGCATTTTGTGGGTATAGGGGAGGCTCTAATTCCTGGGGATGGGTGGTAGGGCTGAGCTGCACTGTGGGTATAGGGGAGGCTCTATTTCCTGGGGATGGGTGGTAGGGCTGAGCTGCACTGTGGGTATAGGGGAGGCTCTAATTCCTGGGGATGGGTGGTAGGGCTGTGCTGCATTTTGTGGGTATAGGGGAGGCTCTAATTCCTGGGGATGGATGGTAGGGCTGAGCTGCACTGTGGGTATAGGGGAGGCTCTATTTCCTGGGGATGGGTGGTAGGGCTGAGCTGCACTGTGGGTATAGGAGAGGCTCTATTTCCTGGGGATGGGTGGTAGGGCTGAGCTGCACTGTGGGTATAGGGGAGGCTCTATTTCCTGGGGATGGGTGGTATGGCTGAGCTGCACTGTGGGTATAGGGGAGGCTTTAATTCCTGGGGATGGGTGGTAGGGCTGAGCTGCACTGTGGGTACTATAGGGGAGGCTCTAATAGACCGATTGCGCTCCGTGCGTCACGTGACCTATAGTGGGTATTGGGTAAACAAACACGGCTTACTGCATAAACGTGCGTTAAAAAGACATGATTTATACTGTTGCAATTATTGGCTAAAAAAAAAAGACTTAATTCACGAAATCACTGAAAAATATTCCTGAGTTTGTCACATGAGACTTTACCGATGGCTGAACAATGCCAGTAATGGGTATAAGGTGAAGCAGAGGCTTTTGTGTCTTAACCTATGAAGACCATTATAGCATACTGATCGAAACGTTCAGTCGGTAACCGGTTCTTTTCTTCAGGAGAAACAATAAATACTTTCGACGTGGCTTAAAATATAAAACACATTTACTTACAATTAGTTTATACAAAAATAGTAAAAACAAAACAGAACTTCAAACTAGAAATCAAATGCACTGAAAATAATGCTATAAAGTTGACTTACCACCATAAGGGATTTTTGCTGGGTACTCCGTCTGAAAAACAAAGTTATAAAATACTGCAGGACATATTGATAAGTTAAATTATTATTGAAAGTTGAACAATGTTGAATGTTTGAAAAATTTGAAAACAAAATTGACCTATAATTGAAGGATAAACTTGTCATAATTAACATCTCTGAAAAAAAGGAGACGCTTGTTCTAAAATGTCAAAACTCAAGACCATTTCCAGTAAAATGAATTTCATCATTCGTTTGTTATTTGATGCATTTGACAATACCAAACCTGCACACAGTGCCTTTAATTGTCATAATTGATTGAATCTTACCGTAGCTTGTTGGCTGGACTGTTTCAGGCCCTGTGCGATCACTAATAGACACAAAATCTTCCACATCTTGATATTATGGTATCAATCTCCCTTTACCAACAACTCTGTGAACAAATGACTTAATAATAGATAGCTCTCTATTTAAAGTGTTATATCGAATTCTTTGTTCCCATTTTCCTTTTCAAATAGTATTCTGTTGTTGGGACAGTATGTAGGTTAATTCCGCTAATAAGTTTGTTTTGGCTTGTATCCTGAAATCAATTACGTCAATGCTGTGGTTTTGTTTGCTTCTAAAAATATACCCCGTGGCATTGGTTTTTTAAAGGTTACACAACGTTGCTGTTGGATGCATTCCTTGTTATAATCGTGTTGTCGTGTTGTTGTCGTTGTCACCGGCACTGTCGTGGTCGCTGTGACTGTCGCTGTGGCTGTTGTTGTGGCTGTTGCTGTCGCTGTCGCTGTCGCTGTTGCTAACGTTGTCATTATCGTTGATGTTATTATTGTTGCTGTGGCTGTTATTTTTTTTAAATTTTTTTTTGCTGTTGTTTCAGCTGTTTTTGTTGTCGTTGTCGTTGTTGTTGTTGATGTTGTTTTTCTTTGCTGTTGCTGTTTAATGCCGTTGCTGCTTCTGCTGCTGCTGTTGATGCTGATGTTGCTGATGTCGTTGTTTTTGTGGTTTTTGTTGCTATTTTTGTTGTTTGAGTCTGGGTCAAATCTCACCCGAGAGTTTTTAGACGAGTTCCTATTAATGAAAAGACGGTTGGGAACTTTTGGGCTGTAAGGCGGTTTACCAACTAGTGATATGGAGTACCATTTGAGCAAAACATTTTTATATTGTATAATTATATTTTTATCGTTTAGAGGGGTCTGGCTTTACACATCTTTTGATGACAGTTTTTATACTTTTGTTTTAACCTTGACAGCCACTGTACAACTTGTAACTATTGTGTATGTCTAAAGATTTAAAATAAATAAATAAATAAATAAATAGATAAATAAATAAATAAAACAACATGAAGCAAGAGATGTACGGCAGAACCCCAACTACAAAACCCTCCTTTGGAAACCCCTCCAACCCAGCCCACTATCAAAAACAAGCACTCGGATGTTTTACACATTAGTTTTGCATACATATTTGATATTTAAATAATAATGGTCGACAAGAGAGAATTCATTGAGCGTCGATTAGAAATCAATGTTCTGTGTCATTAAAATAATTTATTTAACACAAATAATTAGGATAACTGTTTGTTTAATTCATTTGGAAATGATACTCAAAAACAAATGTTGCTTTGCATCATTAAAGGAACACTTTGCCTTGGATCAGTCGAGTTGGTCTTTGAAAAACGTTTGTTATAATATGCATATGGGTAGAAAGATGCTGTAAAAGTAGAATACAATGATCCACACAAACATGCCTCGAAATTGCACGGTTTTCTTTTTACCTCGTCAACTAACACGGTCGGCCATTTATGGGAGTCAAATTTTTGACTCCCATAAATGGCCGACCGTGTTAGTTCGCACAGTAAAAGGAAAACCACGTAATGTCGAGGCAAACTTGTGTGGATCATTGTATTCTACTTTTAAATTATCTCTCCAACCATATGCATTTTATAACAAACGGTTACAAACGCTTCTTTATAGACCAACTCGTCCCATCCAAGGCAACGTGTTCCTTTAGGTAATACAATATAATGGATTATTTTGTTCGATACACGTTGCTTGCATATACCATTTAAGCAAAACATTATAACTGCAATATTATTTTTTTTTTGTTAAACCAGGCAAAATGCCTTGAATGTCGGATTGTCTCAGGTTTCATTGGAACTTATTCGATTACCAATTACCTTAGCTATTTGTCCCCGTTATTTATAGCTTGAGTATCGACTTATGTAAACTTTATAAGGCCAGCTGTATTGATTTCATTTTATTCAACTCGATTGTTACCAAGATGAAGTTCAATGCCTTTCACTCAGGATCATTTTTTTGAAAAATCTATATTAATAATCCGGTCACGTGATGGTTCATCGTAATATTTTGTATACATTATTAATACTTTGCTGGGCCTTTGGTTTTTTTTTTTAACGAGATAGATTTTGGCTATTATGATTGACGCAACCATAATCTTGCGAAAACGCACTGGACACGTTTGTTAATTATCGAAGACCATTATTTTCACTTGGTGTTTCCCATCTTATGCATAAAATAACAAACCTTCGAAATTAGGGCTCAATTGGTCATCGAAGTTGGAGGAAAATTTTGAAAGACAAAACACCATTGTTGCACAAATTTGTGTGCTTTCAGATGCATGAGAAAGGTTTTCAGGTCTGAAGTCTTTCCTAGATGCAAGTTTTTTTTTCAAAATGTGTCCAGTGAAAAAATACCTCTTTCTCGAAAACTATACGTTTGAGAGGGAGTCGTTTCACACCATGTTTTAGATCGAGAACTCCCCCATTGCTCGTTACCAAGAAAGTTCCGTTCACTAAATAGATTGTTTGAGTAATTTGTTGTCCGGTGCCTTTAAACGTTACTTGTTAAAGATAGATTGTATAAATGCTTTGCAGTTTTGCACGTGTTAAAGCAACCAATATTTTGAGAAAGGTTGTTTTAAATTAAAAGTGTTAACCAATTGGCTCAATAATCAGAAACATATGTAAATTACATCATTGTCAATGACGTAATCAAAGGGGGAAACTGGAAAGTCCCACCAGAGATTAAGCACCCCTGTACCCCTGTTGTTTTCTAAATAATGTTGTTGTTGTTGTTTTTGTTGTTATTCCTGCAGTGAGGGCCACATGCTGATACATTTTAATACATCCATTGTCTTCACATTGTACATACTGGTCGGCTCATGTCACACATCAGAGAGGGGGGTATAAATCAAAACAGGTCAGTGATTTATAGGACGGGTGTGACACAATCTGCAAATATCATTTGTGCAAAAAAACTTAGGGTTAATCTTAGGACGAGTCACAGCCTTGCACTGTAACATGTAAACCTTAAGATTAATTCTAAGTTAGGAGTAGTAACTCGTCCTAACTCGAGATCGTGAAATCGGCTGCAGTGCATTTTATAATGCTTGCAGTAGGATTTGAAACTTTGCATGGTGGAAATACGATATGGAAAGGTTTGCGGTAACACCATGTAATGACCTTCTCGCAATGAGTTGGGGTGATTTCAACTCGACGTTTCGATCAATGATCTTACCATCTTCTGAAAAAGAAACCCCCAAAACAACTTTATATTATTACGCGAGCTAGAGTAATTCTTGTTTTACACGGGATCATTACGGAGTGATCTGTAGTTTCTTGGTCTATGTTGCGGTCTACCCGGAGTGGTATAAGATGGAACATCAGACGTTGCTGTCGGATTCCTCGTTGACGTTTTGCGATCTAGGAAAAACAGGTGCGTACAATAATTAAATATGAATATTACAAACTACTTGCTAATCTTGGAATTTTTCGATTATCATTATTTTCTTAAGCTTGTGTTATGTTTTGTTTTATTACCAAAGCACATAGGTAAGGTAAGGTAAGGATCCATATGGCAACCATATTCGGGTTGGATTCATTATAAAAAACACATTAAAAGTTACAAAATACATCGTAAAAACTTTAAACAAATAATTAATCTATATTTATAAGTTGTCCAGCCCTTAATTTTTGCTTCAAAACCTCTGGTATATATAGGCCTAATTCTACTAAGCAGAGTGCGGGTTTGAGTCCCGGCCTTAACACTTGTGTCCTTAAGCAAGGAGATTCCATTATTGCTTCGTCCTTCGTAAGGGACGTAAAGCGGTTGGTCCATTGTGTTGTTAAAGGTACTTAGACTATAAAGAGAAGGGGTTTTCCCTTGTATTTTTGGCACCGCTGTACCGTTTTAAACTTGGTCTTTAAAAAATATTGTATACAAATAAACATATTCTTTCTTCAAGGGCATTGAGAATATAGGTTTACCTTGGTAGATGCGTGCGCTATATAAGACCACATTATTAGTATTGTTAATAACGAAATATTATGTTGTGGATTTATTATCAAAATGTGCATTGTAAACAATATTGCTGTTTGTGTCATTTTTATATTATGTTCTTTAGGATCACCTGGTGATGAGAGCCTCTAGACAGGACTATGTTTCTTTTAGGCAACCCTTCGGACTCCAGCTGTTTATTTCCTTCCTGTATTTTAATTGCTCATGGCTGTGTATATATACCTAAATGTTTTATACCTTATTAATGTGCATTATTGCCCGAGAAATGAAATAAATATAAATGGCAAAGGTTCTTTTCCATAAAAACTTTCAACAGAAAGCTACTTTTGGTCCTAAATCTTACCGGCTATTTGATTCCAGACCCATAAGCTGCAGATGACACAAACTATGACCAATGTGATGAACAGCAATGCCAGAAAGATGCAGCCTATCACGATGCCAATAACTGCTTCAGTGCTGGGGACCAAAGAATAAATCAGAGGTAGGATAGCAGTTTTGGACGTAAAGGTGTTATACAGGATTGGTATAGAGCTGACAAAATAATCGTAGACAGTGTTCATGTTTGCATATAATTATTATTTCATGTAAATTTGATCTCGAATGTGAGGTCAAAATAATATACATGAAATAATTATATATTATGGAATTTTTGCTTAATCCGTTTTGCGAGTCGGGAGAAAAGTAGTAGTAGTCGTATTGAATAGTATACCTGATATATCCATAATTAGTCGTATAATAATAATCCTTGAGATATCCATAATAGTAGTATTAGTATAGTAGTCGTATAGAAAAGTATACCTGAGGTATCCATAATTTTGTAGTCGTATAGAATATAGTATACTTCAGATACCCAGAATATAGTCGTACAGAATAGTATACCTGAGATTAGTCGTATAGAATAATATACCTGAGATATCCATAATTGTAGTAGTCGTAGTAGTCACAGCAATATTGTGAAACTTGTCCCGCATCACAGCAGAAATAATCATCCGAGGCATCGGAGGACTGAGGGCAGTCGAATCCAGGAACATCTCTCACATCCCAAACATCTGGGCAGGACGTCCATATAGTTCCATATACTTCAGATAAAGAATATAATTATCAACGCTGAAGTATTAAGTATTAATATAACATTAAGAATGAGACTTATAAAGCGCCATTCCATCTGGATATATCATGGCGCTGTAATATAGAAACAAAGAGGATAATGATATTACAGAACTACTGGAAACAAGTGAGTCTTAATAAGTTTTTTGAATGGCGAAACCGTGTCAAGTGATCTGAGCTAGCTGCAGAGGAATATTGTTCCAGAGTTTAAGGCCAGAAATAGAGAAGGCTTTATCAGCAGATGAGTTCATTGATATTAAATGTAGCCAAAGCGAGTCTGGAGGGACTGAATAGTCTGACCTAATTTATAGGAAAAATGATTATTTGTAAAAAAAAATTTCTCTTCACTGTTAAAACTATATACTTCTTCACGCGATTAGTTTTGACACGTCAGTCGTTTGCATTGTGTTTAGAATGTGTTTAGGACTTAGCGTTTACAATGGTTTCAGTTGATGAAAGGCCGGTTGCTTAGTAATCGGGTACCAGACTATTTCTGTGTGTCTGTTGAGGCCAACCTACCTCGCTTTCAATTATATGAAGTGTTTATGTTGATTGTAAACGTGCACCCTCCTGTTAATTTATGTATCAGAAATCAATCATTAATTAGTAGCACACAACAGGCCAAAGTTTCATAGAGTTGCTTACTTAAAGACAATGCACACTATTGGTAATTGTCAATGACCAGTCTTCTCACTTAGTGTATCTCAACATATGCATAAAATAACAAACCTGTGAAAATTTGAGCTCGATTGGTCGTCTGAGTTGTGAGATAACTATGAAAGGAAAAACACCCTTGTCACACGAAGTTGTGTGCTTTCAGATGCTTGATTTCGAGACCTCAAATCTAAACTTGAGGTCTCGAAATTAAATTCGTGGAAAATTACTTCTTTCTCGAAAACTACGTCACTTCAGCGGGAGCTGTTTCTCGCAATGTTTTATACTATAACCAACCTCTCCCCATTACTCGTTACCAAGAAAGGTTTTATGCTAATAATTATTTTGAGTAATTACCAATAGTGTCCACTGCCTTTAAGCACAATATAATGTTGCTTACTGGAATAAGGTTACGAGCCAAACTGCCATGTCACATGTATAAATTGTTTGTGGTATCCTGCTGCTTTCTACTTTGCAGAAAATTGTTAAGCAATAGTTTCTGCTAAAGAAGCTCTATGAAATTGGGCCCTGTTTGTTTGGCATTATGTACCGATTCATAAAGCAAACAAGAGCCTGTTGTTTTATATACTATAACCTAATACCAGGCTGCGAATGATTCGAGATTCGTATTGTATCGAAGGAATGATTTACCTGGTGAAATGTGTGCGCTGCCAAGAGCCAGAAATAAGCAAACACAAGTTGTCGATCCCATTTCTATATAGGCCTTCAGTTGTGTAACAAGAAATACTTTCAACTCCACCGGCCCATGCTATGTGAACCAATATTTTAAATGATTATCAGCTTGAAATGATGACAAGCGATATTGTTCGGTATTTCATGTCAAATTGGCTCATAACAAATTCAGATAACAGACTTCGACCAGACATGATTGTTAACTTGAAAAACAACATGATGTACTTTAAACGATTATCAGCCAAAGGGGAAAACTGATACAGGGACACGGTCGTGAACTAACACGGCACGCCATTGTGTGGAGTCAAGTTTTTTCCTCCATGAAATAGCCGAAGGTGTTAATTAACAGAGTAAATGGAAAACCGTGCAACTTTGAGGCATGTTTGTGTGGATCATTATATTCTACTTTTCAAACATCTTTCTAACCATTTGCATTTTGTAACAATTTGTTACAAACGCTTTTCAGAGACCAACTCGACCGATCCAAGTACTTTTTGTTCGTACACAGATTTACATTCAACTTTGGTTTAAAGACAATGGTGGTAGAAAGCTTCCATTAAAATGTTACTTGATGATACCCTGTAGTTTTTGAGAAATTATTTAAGCATGTACAACGGATTAACGCGACTCTTCTGAAAACATCGCTCTGTGGTGTTCACTTTTTTTCTCATAAACTTGACGAATAATGAAGCTGAAAATTTTACAGGTAAATTACATTACATACATCTTTTCTTTCACTGTGAATAGGGATTCATTTCATGGCTAAAAAAACCTGATCTACAAAAGGTATCAAAAGATAGGCTACCTAAACGAGATCAAAAAATCAAGTTTTATAATGCTCACGCCTGACCCAAAATTTCTTCATAAATGAAACATAAACACTTTAATTCAACACAATGTATACGATAACATAATTGAAACTAAAAGATAAGCACAAACTACTTTGTTAGTCACCATCGGGCCCAATGTCATAAATCTGTTTGGCAGAAAATACTGCTTAACAAATTTCTTTGCTAAGCAAAAACATAAGTGGGCAACCAGTCGCAACAATGTAAACTGTATGGAATCTTGGCTGGTAGCTGTTTTTTCTAAACAAGATTTCCGTGTGCTTAGCAAGTTGTCAAAGGTCAAAGCTCACTGGTATACGTGGTTGAAACTAAATACATTATTTTAGTTTCGTTTCAGTGTTTATTTTGGTTGGATTCTGAACGGAAATCTGTGTTGATTTGTTAGAATTACTAATACCAAGGCCCCTATTACTCAACGCTCGTGATATAAGTATTTTTTTTTCCAGTAGAGCAAAATCAAGGTTTGGGACTCTCTGATAACTGACGGTATTGGCAGACTGATAAAGTAAACTAGTCAGTTTCCATTTTGATTCTGTCACTTATACATTTCTGTTTCTATACAAGCAAAGTTTTTTCGAACATAAATCTGCCAAAATAAAGGTGATGTTATCTCTAACCTCGAACTCAATGCAATAGTAAACAAGGAAGAGCAAAGTCCGAGGTATAGAAACCTTTGCGTCATCGAAACGCCATATACTCTGAAACGCAATCTTTTGGTAAAATTCAAGTGCGAAGTAGCTTTCCGTTCATAATAACTTAGTTGGTGAGATTTGAACGGTTTGTTTTGTGGTTTTCTACTTTTGAGACCCAAATCTAACCGAGCTTTCATTTTGAAATGGCATTCTCAATTGGTGTGTTGGTGCTTCTGGTGATTAGTGGCATCTGCTTCTCTCCAGGTAATTGTAAAATTTGTTGATCAACTCATGTCATTGGTGATTTGCAAATGTATATGTGGTAGGCCTATATACACCTTCGTTGCCTTTGAAGTTAATGCTAAACTTGTAATACAAGGTTGGATACGTTGAGTAATTCACTTAAAAAAAAAAAAATCCCGTAAAATTTACGATTCTTTTCCTGGGAGAGGGTGCCTGTTAAATCACCGTAAACTTTACTAAGGAAATTTGGTAAATTGGGCCTTGAAGGGGTCGTTTGCAAAACACCCACTGTGAAATTTACTGCACTTTACCTGGCACCCTATGCTGCCAGGTAAAGCACCGTCAATTTTACGGATTTAATTTTTTTTTTTTTTTACAGTGTTGGAACCTATTGCTTGTTTTATCCTTGTTGTAGAGATAGAGGCCTACCATAGAACTATAACCTGTGAAAATGACATTCAAACAGGTGGTTTCGTTTTTGAGATAATATTGCCGAAAATCCGGAGCAGAAATGTTCATGCAGGAAGAGGAATAATCCTACATGAATGTATACAATCTGAGAATCGTTACGCGGTAACGCTTCTCAGATTCAAATTTACCCCTTCATACCTCGTTTTGGGGTTACGTTGTTTTGAACGTGAGCTAAACAAGATGGTTGCATTCAGGGGCCAATTTCATAGAGCTGCTTTAGCAAAGAAATTGCTTAAGCACGAAAATAGCTTGCTTATTTCACACATGTTACTGGCCAACATTTTATGCCATATACATTGCTTGTGACTGATATCTAGCTGTTGTTTACTTAGCATAACAATTGAGTGGAGTCTTGGCCGGTAATCTGATTTTACTAGGCACGGATTTTTTTGCTTAAGCAAAATTTTGTGCTTAAGCAGCTCTATGAAATTGGGCCCAGGATAGGAAACTCCAGACTTGTAAATCAGCCTGGTGAAGGAAATCAGCTGTTATTTTCTTTACCTGTTTTTTTTTTGTAAAGAAAGCTAGCTCAGTGATATACTTTCCTAGTGCTGAGGACACTGTTCCTTAAAACTCTGTGAAATCTAAACCACAGGGCTTACCAAAATGTGGGAATACCATCGTTTCAAAATACCTCATAAATTTGGTTCCTAATAGTTTCAGACATTTCTGCAATGACTCTCACCCCTCCAATACACTGTTTTCCCCATTCTATCTTTAGTGCATGGTGATTCATGCCCTGCTGTGGGTGATAGTTCTGGATTCGTCTGCCCGAAGGACTTTGACGCCTATGATGATTTTTACTGCTGTAGTGCGGGAAAAGAATTCCAATTTTGTTGTGACTACTACGAATACTATAGTTATGGCTATCTCAGGTATACTATTGATGACTACTATACTACTACAAGTATTAATATCGCATGGATACTATTTATTATATATTATATACGACTGCATACTACAATTGATATCGGAAGTTATACTATTATTTACGACTACTATACACGTATGGATATCTCTGGTATTATTATTCTATACGACTTCTACAATTATTGATATCTGAAGTGAAGTCTGCTACAATTTATATACATAATTATCTCAGGTATTATTCTATAGAACTGGGCTACACCCATGGATATCTCAGGTATATTATTATTCTATACGACTACTATTAAAGACAGATGCATGTTTCATGTGTGTTGATTTATAATATGACACCTGCAGTATGTTTATCTCAGGTATATTATACTTTTCTATAAAATAAAAAAAAAAACACTACAAATAATGAATATCGCAGGAATACTATACTATATCCGCTTCATCCTTCTAAAGGGATACTTTGCTATTCCATATAATTGAATAGATCGACCCCTTTAAGATAATAATTTCTGTTTATAGAGTTTATAGAAGATAACGACTGCGGTTCAAAGTTTGTGTCAAACTTATATCTAAAAGTTGGACAAAACAATTACGGGGACTTTAGCTTGATGTTGTTGTCACTGCATAGAATGGAATGTGTGTGTCTAAAGTTTGTTAAAGCAGTGTATTTGTTGCCCGGTGTGATGGCAGGAGATTCTGTCACCCCATGCGGTGGAGCTGTGTACAAACTTCTTCTGATAGCGCCCTCTATTGAATCATCCTCAGCCCGTGTTAATTTTACCATGGGGGACAGAATCTTTGGGACAGATTTCCCTATTACACTGGAGCTAATGTGTTACAAAGTGTACATGTTAAAACAAGGAAATGTACATTATATGGGATTTGAGACATTGCATGCATAAGGTATCAAATTTTGTTTGCGGTTACACCGTGTGTGTTTACTTGCCAAGTAGATTTTTTTTAGAGAACTGTCTTGCTAAATTATTCTACTACCGCGAAGTATACATTTAGACATGACAGTTCTTTTCACAACTGAGAAGTCTCAAGAAATCCGAAATATCCTCCGCTGTAGTAGAACATCATAATAGCAAAATAGTTCACTGATGACAAAATCTACTTGGCAAGTAGACACACACATGGTGCTACCGCAAACCAAATATCTTGTTTTAAACCTATATTTCATTTGGTTTTATTTCTCCACAGTACTGCAGCCATTATTGGTGTGATAGGTGGAAGCCTTATATTGCTTATACTCATCATTTCATCGATCATAGCTTGTTGTGTCTGCTGTGCAAGGGCGCCCCCTCGCTACCCAGTCAGCACTCGTGTCCACACTACGACTATCGGTAAGACTCAATGGAACATAGACTGGTCCCCTGGGACAGGTATTGGCTTTAGATGTATACACTGTGAATCTCACTGCAGATTTAACTGTGAATCTCCAGTACCCTAAAGGCCATGTCAAATTAGACGAGGTCAAAGGTGATTATGTACGTGGGCTCACAGCCGATCTCTGGTGTAATTCATAATTAAAAGTCTATTCTTTAACTGCTGTCATCTGCAACTTTTGTTATTTTTCTCAGAAATCTGAGAAGCGATTCAAGCATGAATCGCCTCTTAGACTCAAATGTTGTGGGGTGAAAAATGATCCGAACCGTATCACTTCAAAGGGAATCCTTCCTCAAAAAAAAAAATTATCAAACCATTTTAAGGCACTGGACATCTTCGGTAATTGTAATAGACCAGTATTTCTCACTCAGTATAATAACAAACAAACTTCAATTGGTCATCAAAGTTGCAAGAGCATGTAAAAGAAAAAACACCCCTATTGCACATTGCATAATAAAAGACTTCAGGCCTGAAGTCTTTTAATATTTTGAGAAATTACCTCTTTCTCAAAAACGTTATTACTTCAGAGGGAGCCATTCCTCACAATGATACTATTAAAAGCTCCCCATTGCTCGTTCCCAAGTAAGTTGTTCACTTACTGTATTTTTGAGTAATTACCAATAGTGTTCAATGTCTTCAAGCATATGCTGTATAGGGGGTAACCATGTTCCAGCCGAAGGAGGATCGGAGTTGGCAACGACCCCTGAAACAATAGTTGATTGAAGCCTACACCTTGAAGTGGCCTTCAGGCCTTGTGTGTCTGGCGACTTGCATAATTTCTTTTTTTAACTTGTAGGTGTTGGACTAACATTTTTTCATAATGTCTTTCCCACCTCAGCACACCCTTGTGAACGCCCAGCACCCATCATGACCGTTAATGCCACACCGGGTTACTACACCGCTTCAGCCCAACCAGCACCACCCCCACCCCTACCAGGCATGCCAGAAGCCTTCAAAACCCCCAAACATGCCAAACCAGGACAGTACCAACAGTTCCAAAATGAACCCATTTAAGGAGAATAGTCACGAATCTATTCTGTAGAGTCTATTCTCTGACTTAAGGCCAAGTCACACTGCAGCAATAACGAAAACGATAACGATAACTACGCAACAAAAACGCATTCTGTTGGTTAAATTGCTCCACCCAGAATATGCCCACGTTTATTCAACCAGTCGAGGGCGTGCATTTTTATCTTTCTCGTTTTCGTTGTCGTTATTCCTGTGTGACAGGGCCTTTAAACTATTCCCCCAACATTGTCAAATTGTCAGAAAAAGAAAATTACGTTTGGTCACATTAATAACAATTTTTACGGTGTTTGAAACAATCGAGTACAATGTTTTCATATCAGTTTACCATTAATTGTTTAGGAAGTTTTAATAAAACATGTTTCCAGCATTTCATGTTGTCTTTCAATTTGGAAAGACAGTAATTTTCTAGTCGAACAATCACTTTGGGTTGGTACAAACCGACTGTTCCGTGTAGATTCGTACTGTCAGAGTTAGTCACAGTTTGTTTGTTTGTTTGGACAGAGATTAATATCCCATTATTGGGTAATATAGTTATGAAGCCATGTGTATTTATTTTGTCACAGAACTCGGGAAAGCACCCAAAAGTAATTATTATAAATTGACTAATTTGTCAACGTTAATTTGATTAGACTTAACTAACTTGCTTTAGATTATAACTGTTTTGTTAAAGTTTGTACCGTTGATCGTTTATTCACGCAATTTAAATCACGGGATTAGTTTACAAATCAGTAACTTCAAGGATGAGAATATTTTGCTAACTTTTTTAACATGGTGTTTTCTATTTATCATTTTGTAAGATTTTTACCACAACTTTATAATTAAAGCAGTGATGAAGACGTATTAGTGATTGACTGACGACGAACTCTTTACTTATTTTAATACCCAATGTAGTCCACAGTATTGTTTGGTTTTCCATCGATATTATTGACTTTGAGATAAAGCCAACTGTACTTTTAGAAATCTAATGGCACTTTGTGGTTTATTTGTTTTGTTTTCCAACGATTTTTTATTGATTTTCAGATGAAAAGTGTGTTTCTATAACTCTGTTTAAGGTTTCTGTTTATGTTGTAAGACCTGTGAATAGGGGAGGGTTGGGTTTGGACGGAATGGGAGAGGGCTCTTGATAAGAGCTTGTGTAAGAGATATTTATAGTCCATGGCTTTTAGGTATAATGACAGAGCATGACGTCTGGGCATTTAATTAATTAATTAATTAATTTGACAGAAAAAACAGGGGGCGTGGAACTGTGTGGGAGGGGGTTGTTTGTGAATGATTTGTTGCATCTTGTGGCTGGTTAGGTTGTGAGTAGGCCTAATCATTATTCGGCCATTTTTGTTTCATGAAAAATCCCACTGTTACGCATTTCAACGTAACATTTATTTTTACAACTTTGGGTAGGCCTAGCTTGTGAGTCGGGGGGGGGGGGAGGCAATTCTGTTTGTGTTTTTCAAGGCTGTAGCATCCGTCATATTTCGCTCGCTTAGTACTTCATCTCCTAAATTCGAAAAGTTTGCATAGTTGCTGATTTGATTATTTGTCTGAGTAATGTTTTTTTGTTATTACTAGGCCCTTGGTGTCATACAAGTACGTAGAGTGGTAGTCATACTGATGAGGTAGCAATTGACGCAAATGGGTTGAACCATCCACGATCATGAAGAGGTGTGTGTGGTTTAATTTCATAAAAGGCAAGCATGTTGGGGTTATTATACCTCAGTCTACAATGCTAAAAAAAACGCATACTTTTAAGAAGGGATTGTGTAAAGTTGAGACTAAAATGTTATAAAATGCTATACTTACCAACCAAACTTCTACCCATCCGATTCGATTGTTTTATTTACCCCTTCTGTAAACCCCCTTCGCGACAATGGACGATCCTGCTACCTTTAACAACACGTCACTACAAAGGCGCCGTTTTATGCCCAATTGAAAATAAGGCCCTAGCCGTTGGTCAATGGTTAAACTTAAACTCTCTTTAAAGAGAAAAAATATTATTATGATCATCCATTTCTTGATACTGAATGAATTTGTTACACTGATTTTCTTTGTTGGTATAAATATTCGAAGTTGGGCTTATTTCAAATTGGGTGAAATCTAAATTTAGCGATGACCTGGTCGTGAGTCTGACGTGTGGTGGCAGCAGACAAACTGACCTTTACGTGGTTGTTTTGGGGTACGTTTTTCCGTTTTTCAGCTGGACGGGGGGTAAATAACATACTTTTCGGCCTTTTCAGAATCAACCGGCAATATTTCTTCGGCAAGCTTAGAAATGGAGCAAGAAACCCCAATAGAAGACGGTGAGTGATTATTTGTAATATTAACTGTCAGTTTTCGGGTGTCAAAAAAAAAACCACACAAAAATCAAGTGCGGCAGTGCATGCACTGTTGTGTCACTGTGCTGCGGCTATGGTGGCCGGGCGCATTCAGCGTATTTCCAGTACAATTACTGAGTATTATAGTCGGCACATACTGCCACAGAACACACGATCAAAACACAATAATTTTACTGTGTGCTGAAGCAGCACCTATGCCTATGGTTCAGGAATCAGTTGGCACCTTTTTCTTATTTGAATTTGATATATCAAGGAAGAAATGTCTGCATGCATGTCATAATGTCATGCATATTGCATGTGTACAAAAATGTAGGTCACTCAGTCATATAATAATATTAATAGCAAGTACATTGTTTGTACGTATGTATGTATGTGTACGAGTAGTTGCGATAACGTAACACTCCTGCCGACAGTGTAGCCGGAGGGTTACGAAGCAGACGCAATGTGTGGAGGGCGAAATGGTTAAAAACGTACAATTTCGACAGCTAGTCAGCAGATTTGCTCCATTTTTACCACTTTTGAAAATCATGACGCAAATTCTAGGAACAACGAGAATCGATAATTGTTTTAATGTTTTCTCAAAAAGTAAAACTTTTCATGGAATAATAATATTTCAAGAGAAGTCTTTCACCATTACCTTCTGTCAACCCTGTAAGTTATTTGTAAATCTGTGAACTTTTTTTTGTTTTTTTGTCTGTGCCGAAAATGTATAATGGCTTTAAGGGTGTTGGAGATGATTTTTTTTTTACACAATTACAATGTATTATACTCATAACTCAATTTCCCTATTGATTGAATGCATTTTAAAGGAGACTCGGCAAAGATCACGACTTGCCTTTTTCGTACAAGCAAGTCTTTTTTTAAAACAGTAATAAACGTTCTTACTTTATTTCCAGCATAATTGATTTAATTCATGTAATTATATGGTTTTGTTGTAGATGTCAAGAAAAAAGTGATGTTGCGTCCACCTAACCGACGTCGCTTTGATGATCAGCTGGAGCAAGTTGCGCTGGATATCCGCACCCGGGAAGCTGAACTGGTTGGTTTTCAACTCCTTTTGGGATTTTAAAAAATAGTTGTTTATATTCCTATTGTTTCATAAACCATTTAGCCTTAAAGGATTTGGGTACCTTTTCAAAATGTCCATAGATTTACATTAAACTTACAGGGTTTGAAGATAATGATAGTGGAAAGCTTCCCTTCAAATACTACTTACTGAGGTGCTGTAGTTTTTGAGAAATTAGAAAAACCATGTCATGAAAATTAGTTTGTAAATGCTTAAAATAATTTTCTTCTCATGAGACGAAAATTATTTTCATGACATTGTTTTACTCATTTCCCCAAAACTACAGCACCTCAGCAAGGAATATTTTCAGGGAAGCTTTCTACTATCATTATCTTCAAACTGTGTAAGTTTAGTGTAAATCTGTGGACATTGTGTTTTTTGTCCTACAAAAGTTACTATACACCCTTTAACTACCTACGTAACAAGCTTGAGTTTAGGGGGAAAATCCACCACAAGACCAAAGAGTGCTTGTACATTGTAGGTTACGATAATAGTTTTACTGGACAAGTTATTTATTAAATACAAGAACTTTCTAAACAGTTTAAAACGTATGCCTTAGATATTCTCAAACCATTAAGCCTTCTTTTGGTGGGTCTTGTCACAAATGTGCTATTCTTTATTTCCCTCAAATCAAAACCTCCAAAAATAGAGAAGATAAACTACTATCTGGGCAGAAGGTAGGAAATTGGATGGGACTGCTATCTAATCTGCGATAGCGTGTCATGGCCGAGCAGTTAAGAGCACCGGATTCAAGCTCTGGTGTTTGATCAGCAGAGTGTGAGTTTGAATTCCGGTCGTGACACTTGCTACGTAAAATCGGGGAGGTAGTGCTTTCTGCTCTACTGGCCAGGCTTTGGACTGATGATACCCAAGCCTACATCCGTATGGACTGTAAAGCGGGTAACCGTGTTTGAGCCCTAGGAGTACATGTAGGTGGCAACCGCCTCTTGACAATTGTAGCCCACACCTTGAATTGGCCTTCAGGCCTTGTGTGTCCGCCAACTTGCATAAAAATTTTTAAAAAAATAAAAAAAGGTAGTCGAATATAATTTATAAAGCACAACTAGTTCTCAAAAGAACATAATCTACATGTACCTGCAAGTAGATACACATGGCCTTACCGCAAACCTAATATTTATTGGTACCTCACCATGCAGTGCCTCAAATCTCATACTGATATATGGTTGGCGTGTGCGTAAAGCGCTTGCCTCTCACCAAGGTGACCCCGGTTCGATTCCCGGTCGGGGCCATATATGTGAGTTGAGTTGTGCTTTGGTTCTCTGCTGTGCCACAAGGGTTTTCCAGACTATTAGGTTTTCCTTCAGGAAAAATCAAACACTTTCAATCTTGGCTGTGCTCTGGGTCAGAGGCGCCCTTGCATACCTGCTTCTCGAACACGTTGTAGCCGCGTCCTTCGCGAGTAAGGATGATTAGCCCCCCAAAAAAATTATTATATTATATTCCTTCTCATGATTATTATTAGAAATCTCTTGGAAGACCTCAAACGCAGACAGACACATCTTCAGAGCAGTTGGATCTCAGAGAAGCTTTACTAAAGGAACAGAAGGAATGCAGAGAGCAGAAGGAAGTCAATATTGCTAAGAGGAAAGCTCTAGATGAACAGTTAAAGCTTATTAATGAATCCATCACCAAACAAGTAAGTTTCTGTTTTTTTCCCCTCATATCTGCTACGCCTTGGTGACTAGTGAAATTTACAATTTGACTAGTCGCGCCTCAAATAGTCCAGATTTTCTTTTTTTATTTTTGAGCTGCATTGCGGCATATTGTTTGCCGCGAGCCAATATATTAAAATTTGTACTGAAATGGTGGAAGGATTGTGTCACTGATGTCTGATTGTGTTTCGTAAAGTAAGTTTTGTGAATAACGGTAGTCACGACTCGACAAAGCTATCAATAGTCATGGCTTGGACATTAGTCGCACCTCAGCAAGTAATATTTTAAGGGAAGCTTTCTACATTCATTATTTAACACTGTGTAAGTCAATGAAAATATGTGGACCTTTATGTGTGATGTCGTACAAAAAGTAGCCAAACTCTTTTTAAGGAAAGGTACATGTACATGTATGTGACGTTTGGTAATCATTAGCAGCAATGGAAACCTTTGGACAGAAGCCTTTAGCAGTGTTTGGTAGTAGAAAGCATTTTGAGAAACACTTTACCACCTCAAAATAAAGTGGTTCTGTAAAAAATATAAAAGTTTCTCTGACTCCAAATTTAGAATCATTTAAGTGTTACCATGTATTACTTAGATTGTGTATTCATAGTAGGGTTTATTCTTCCTGCGGTGATATATTCGCTCCAGATTTCTAAAAAACGTGACTTGAAATAAAATTTTCAGATGTTATTTTTATTGGGTTTTTCTACATTTAGGCCTATGTAGAATTAAAAAATTGCCAAAAATAGTAAATGCCTGACGTTTTGACCCTAGCAGAGGCTAAAGAGAAAGACTCTGCTAGGGTCGAATCGCAGGCCATTAACTATTTTTTGCACTTATACCATCGGTCCTTTTGGTTGGTACACAATGTAAGTTGTTTGCAACAGCTAATTTTACTTTCTCGTTTAAACAATTTAAAGACACTGGACACCTTTAGTAATTGTCAAAGACCAGTCTTATGTATATCAACATATGCACAAAATAACAAACCTGTGAAAATTTGAACTCAATTGGTCATCGAAGTTGGGACATAATATTGGAAGAAAAAAAAGCCTTGTTGCACAAGCTGTGTGCTAACAGATGCTTGAATTCAGGAACTCAGATGAGGTCTCAAAATCATTTCAAATATTTGAGTGAGAAATTACTTCTTTCTCAACCTTTGTTACTTCAGAGGGAGCCGTTTCTCACAATGTCTTTTACTATCGACAGCTCTCCATTGCTTGTTACCAAGTACGTTTTACTGCTAACAAATATTTTGAGTAACTACCAGTAGTGTCCAGTACCTTTAACTGTGCCAAACTCCTGTATTAATCTTTTCTTTTGCCTTGCAGAGTGATTCGCTATCCAAACTAGAAGCTGGTCTTGCTTATAAGACAGAGGCAGCAGTAGATGATGCAATACAGAAACTCCAATACCAACTTCGAACAAGACACTTTAAACTCAGCGAAGAGAATCGCATCGTCAAGGAAATCGACACCTACAGACGATCTAAGAAGAAAGTCAAGTAAGTTCAAAAAGGATACTTACTCACAATAAATGTTAGCATAACAACTTACTTGGTAACAAGTAATGGAGAGCTGTTGATAGAATAAAACATTGTGAGAACTGGCTCCCTCTCAAGTACTGTACATGTACACGTTCATGTAGTTTTTGAGAAAGTGGTCATTTCTCACTCAAATATTTCATCATCATCATTCGGCATAGACTTGCGCCCGTGGCTGCCTTGTCCTCACATTGTAATTGCGGTCGTTGCCGCCATCACCTGGCGTCTTTCAATCGCTGCTCTTTTCAGTTCTTCAACCCCTCTTCTACTCCACTTTGTGACGTTGTCTATCCAGCTCAGCTTAGGGCGGCCGCTGCCTCGAATTGTACCTGTAGGCAGACCATCTATAGCTGCGCTGGGTAGGCCTCCCTGTCTCATCACATGAGCGCACCATTTCGCCTTTTGCTCTAAGACCTCATCACTCGTGAGACACCACCGTTCACCGATCAGTCCAGCCAGCCTTTCATTTGTGATGAAGTGTGACCACTTTATGCCAAGCAGGGTTCCCCAAATCATTCTGCCAAAATATTTGAGTCATAAAAAAATGTGCTTGATGTCGGTATGTAACTACATGCTTCGGTAAAGCGCTGATTATTTGCTTATGATAAGGAAAGCCATAAAATTGAACCGTATTTTTCATGAAATACACTGTACTGCTAACTGTCTAAACCAGCTCTCAAACTAAAGTTTAAGGCATCTGAAAGCACACCCCCAAAAATGGCACACATATTCTCGTGCAACTTTGATGACCAATTGAGTCAAACTTTTATTACCAATTAAGTCAAAATAAAACTAAACAAAATTTTAAGGCATCTGAAAGCACACAAAATTGCACACATATTCTCGTGCAACTTTGATGACCAATTGAGTCAAAATTTTCACAGATTTGTTATTTTTAAAGCATAATATGTTGGCATACACCAAGTGAGAATACTGGTCTTTGGCAATTGCATAAGGTGTTCTGTGCCTTTAAGGGGAACACTATTTTTATCTTGATTTTTATGTTTAATTTATTTTAAATTTAATTTTGATGTTTTTACACTTCTAGATTGTTTGTAGTTGGGTATTAATAAAACAATTAGACCCCAACATCAAATTTGTAATATGTAACTACACTTCTGCTGTTGACAATGTGCTAAATAAAATTCTTTGTCTCTGATGTAAATTGAACATCTTTCAAAACGATATTAATTTATAATTTTTTTATTTTTACAGAGAATATCTTCAACAAAAGGAGCAAATTAAGATTCAGAGAGATCGGAAGAAGTGTCTGAAAGATGAAAGAGACGTAAGCATAACATAATTTCCCGTCTACTTATATTTTAAATCGGTTCTTTTTATTTCATCCCCAATAAGCGTCTGACCTTCAACCGATTTTCTGAAACATTAGGATTAATCCTATCTTGAAATAGGACGAGTAACTTGTAACTCGTCCTAGCTTGTCCTAACTCGTTTATAGTTAATTCATTTTTTTTATACCCATTATACACTGATGTGTGTTAGCATTGTATATCAGTACTTTTCCCCGAGTTCTGTGAAAAAAATCACAGGCATACTCGGGTGGAATGCAAACCCACAACCTTTGCCAATACAGCAAATGTCTTACCCACTATACCACCGAGATGACATGGTAGCTAGAGGCGGTTCGAACCCTATGTTTTAGAAGTGAGTATTGCAGCAATTTAATAGATGTTAAATTTGTATTGGGACTGAAGAACGTTTCACCCCACAAACAGTTCTCCAACTGTTTATAGTCCATTCATTTTGGTTTTTATACCCATATTCACGGATGTGTGTTAGCACTGTATACTCGGTACTTTCTCAAGTTCTGTGGAAAAAAAAATCAGTCATATTACTTGGTCGGGATTCGAACCCACAACCTTCTAGTTTGTAATCGAACCCCTCTTTCTCCCCTTCAGAAATATTTCCGCCAGGTTTCGCTGTCAAAATCCAAGGAAGATGAAGTGAAGCAAAAACTGATGACGTTTAAGAGCAAGACGGACGAAGCTTGGAGTCGTTACAGGGAAGCGGGACCAGAGAGGGAAACTCTGAAGAAAGGTCAGTGACCCCAAATGTGAATTTCATTTATTTTGTTCCTTCCATGCCTCACCAAGGTTTTAGCCAGAATTTGGTAAAAGGGTGTCCAAATTTGCTGGAAATTTTAAAACTCGGTGTCCAAATTGTTCACTTACAATAAGTTTGCATGTAAATGACAGATGAAACAGGGTGTCCAAATTGAAAACAGGGTGTCCAAAAGACACCGAGACACCCCTCTGGCTAACACTATGCTTCCATGATCTGGGCCAAATATCATAGAGCTGCTTAAGGACACTGGGCACTATTAGTAATTGTCAAAGACCAGTCTTCTCACTTGGTGTGTCTCAACATATGCATAAAATAACAAACCTGCGAAATTTTTTACTCAATTGGTCGTCGAAGTTGCGAGAGAATAATGGAAGAAAAAACACCCTTGTCGCTTACGTTGTGTGCTTTCGGATGCCTTGAGTTCGAGACCTCAGCTGAGGTCTCTAATCAATTCAAACATTTTAGTGAGAAATTACTTCTTTTTCAAAAACTCTCATACTTCCGAGTGAGCTGTTTCTCACAATGTTTTATACTATCAACAGCTCACCGTTGCTTGTTACCAACTAAATTTTTGTGCTAACAAGTATTTTGACTAATTACCAACAGTTTCCAGAAACTTTATTTTTTAAACCACGCTCCTTCTTTTGGGCCATAGCAAGGAGAAACAATACACTAGCCAGCAAGTTAGTGCACTATATCATGGGTGCTTTCTTGGTTGCGCAAACATTTTATGGTATAAAGTGCGAGCATTAAACACTTTATAGATGGCGAAAAGAGTAAGATTTAAAAATGTTGCTAAAATTTTCTGTCTCCGTTTGTTGAACAGAAATTGGTGAGCTGCACGAACGTCGTCGTCAGCTCACGGTAGAGTTCAGGCTGCAAAACAGTAAATATCACATGCAGCAGAAACAGCAACGAGCTCATAGCTTCAAACGCAAGGAGGAAGAGAAGAGGGCCATTGAGGAAGCTCGGCAGAGAGAATGGTAAGTTTCTAACTTCTAGATTGATTGATTGATTTTGGATATAAATACAGCAAGAACATGCCAAAAATACATACACAACAACAGGAGGAAAGACAATGAAATAAGATAAACCAAAATAGAACACAAGATAGAAATATTCTACAAAATTATTTTTTAAATCATTACTTATAACCAATATGTTTTGTCAATCTGCTTGTGGACGGCTGGCGCTTAGAAACTTAATAATAATAATAAAAAAGGAAATTTATAAAGGGCCAAATCGCCATACTGGCCTCCAAGCGCTGAATACAAATGTAAAAAAGGAATTAACAAATTATAACATTACAATTTAACAAGGCAATTACAAAAATATGATCTAGGCAGTTTTAAAAATCTGGACCAGCCTGTGAAAATGGCATATTTAGCACTCTTGAAATGTTGTAATTGGTTTTCTTTTTGGTATAATACAGGGCTGTGTACGAGGCTTCCAGGGAGCCTTATGAAGATGAGAGACAACTCTGCTCAACTCTAATCAAATACCTCCATCGATACCTCACTCCAGATCATGAATTACCCTTAGGTGCATCAGCTCTATCACCAGGTAAGATTTCCTCACAGTCCAATACCTCCTATAGGTAATTCAGCCTAATCACAAGGTTAAATCAGCCTCACATGTACCTCCAAGGTGTACATACGGCAATATCAGCCTCAAATACCTCCAGAGATACCTCACTCCAGATCACGAATTACCCTTAGGTGCATCAGCTCTATCACCAGGTAAGATTGCCTCATAGTCCAATACCTCCTATAGGTACTGCAGCCTAATCACAAGGTTAAATCAGCCTCACATGTACCTCCAAGGTGTACATACGCCAATATCAGCCTCAAATACCTCCAGAGATACCTCACTCCAGATCATGAATTACCCTAAAGTGCATCAGCTTTATCACCAGGTAAGATTGCCTCACAATATAATACCTCCTATAGGTACTTGAGCATAATCACAAGGTTAAATCAGCCTCACATGTACCTCCAAGGTGTACCTCAAATACCTCCAACGATACCTCACTCCAGATTATGAATAACCACAGTCTGAGACCTTTTATAGAAATGCCTCTAGCTACCGGGCAATCTCGGTGGTCTAGTTGGAAGACACTGCTCAAAAATTGCAACGGTCATGGGCTTGAGTCTTTCACAAAGCAGGCCTGGAATTACATGGCGGCCACGACGGCTGTGGCAGTCAATGCCCTTCCAACTGGTGCCCCTCGAAAAAATACCCTTTTCTCGGCCAAAAGTGATGTGCCCTTTCTCCCCATTGGCTGTCGTGCCCTTTTTTAACCCAAGTTAAATGTTTTATTAATTGAGACAAATATTTGTTTTTGGCTGACTACTTACGGCCGACAATAATTATTAAGTAAACTCTATTCAGCAGTCGTGGTTATTCAACAATCTATTTTTGCCCTCACACGCAAGAGCAGTATGCTGCCGCTGGCTGCGCCACTACTGCTGGCAATTTTTTACACACAAATACAAGGGAAAATCATTGTATTTTTTTACTGATGAGGGTGTCTTTCTCAATGATTAACACAATTTCCATGACAGGACAGCATGACTGTAAGGATGTAGAAGAACACTAACCCTAAATGTTTACTACTAAAAGTAAATTTAACCCTGAATACTTAGCAGATAGTACGTGAGTTAAGTGCGATAGACGCAGAAACTAGGTTTTCAGACAAATTTTTTAGTCTTCACTTCTGATTTAGTTTCAAATTATTTCATGAGAAAATTCTTCATAATTTGGTTAAATTGTCCTGCAAAGGAAAGTGTGGAAATCATTGAGGAAGACACTTTATTCTCATAAAAGGCTAAAAAGATGACGATGTTGCCATGCCCTCGTGTACGAAACATTGCGCTGCTGGGACCCAGCAATGGCGGCACAGCCACAGGCAGCAGGCAGCACTTGACACTTGGAATGGTCTATAAATGGGTAAAACCAAAATACGAACGTAGTCCTTTGTTGAGTTATTCATAGGGCAATCTAGCCCTTGCAAGCAAGAGCTCTACGCTGTCGCTGGCAGCGTGCAGCAGCACTTGGGCACCTGGAACAGTCTACATGGCCAAAACCAAAATGAATATACTAACGTAGTCCTTTGTTGTATTATTGATAGGGCAATCTAACCCTTCCAAGCAAGAACTGTAGGCAGCGTGCAGCAGCACTTGTGCACCTGGAACAGTCTACATGGCCAAAACCAAAATGAATATACTAACGTAGTCCTTTGTTGTATTATTGATAGGGCAATCTAACCCTTCCAAGCAAGAGCTGTAGGCAGCGTGCAGCAGCACTTGCGCACCTGGAACAGTCTACATGGCCAAAACCAAAATGAATATACTAACGTAGTCCTTTGTTGTATTATTGATAGGGCAATCTAACCCTTCCAAGCAAGAACTGTAGGCAGCGTGCAGCAGCACTTGTGCACCTGGAACAGTCTACATGGCCAAAACCAAAATGAATATACTAACGTAGTCCTTTGTTGTATTATTGATAGGGCAATCTAACCCTTCCAAGCAAGAGCTGTAGGCAGCGTGCAGCAGCACTTGTGCACCTGGAACAGTCTACATGGCCAAAACCAAAATGATTATACTAACGTAGTCCTTTGTTGTATTATTGATAGGGCAATCTAACCCTTCCAAGCAAGAACTGTAGGCAGCGTGCAGCAGCACTTGCGCACCTGGAACAGTCTACATGGCCAAAACCAAAATGAATATACTAACGTAGTCCTTTGTTGTATTATTGATAGGGCAATCTAACCCTTCCAAGCAAGAGCTGTAGGCAGCGTGCAGCAGCACTTGCACACCTGGAACAGTCCATATGGGTAAAACCAAAATGAATATACTAACGTAGTCCTTTGTTGAGTTATTCATAGGGCAATCTAGCCCTGGCAAGCAAGAGCTGTATGCTGTCGCTGGCAGCGTGCAGCAGCACTTGCACACCTGGAACAGTCTAAATGGCCAAAACCAAAATGAATATACTAACGTAGTCCTTTGTTGTATTATTGATAGGGCAATCTAACCCTTCCAAGCAAGAGCTGTAGGCAGCGTGCAGCAGCACTTGCGCACCTGGAACAGTCTACATGGCCAAAACCAAAATGAATATACTAACGTAGTCCTTTGTTGTATTATTGATAGGGCAATCTAACCCTTCCAAGCAAGAGCTGTAGGCAGCGTGCAGCAGCACTTGCACACCTGGAACAGTCCATATGGGTAAAACCAAAATGAATATACTAACGTAGTCCTTTGTTGAGTTATTCATAGGGCAATCTAGCCCTGGCAAGCAAGAGCTGTATGCTGTCGCTGGCAGCGTGCAGCAGCACTTGCACACCTGGAACAGTCTAAATGGCCAAAACCAAAATGAATATACTAACGTAGTCCTTTGTTGAGTTATTCATAGGGCAATCTAGCCCTGGCAAGCAAGAGCTGTATGCTGTCGCTGGCAGCGTGCAGCAGCACTTGCGCACCTGGAACAGTCTAAATGGCCAAAACCAAAATGAATATACTAACGTAGTCCTTTGTTGAGTTATTCATAGGGCAATCTAGCCCTGGCAAGCAAGAGCTGTATGCTGTCGCTGGCAGCGTGCAGCAGCACTTGCGCACCTGGAACAGTCTAAATGGCCAAAACCAAAATGAATATACTAACGTAGTCCTTTGTTGAGTTATTCATAGGGCAATCAAGCCCTGGCAAGCAAGAGCTGTATGCTGTCGCTGGCAGCGTGCAGCAGCACTTGCACACCTGGAACAGTCTACATGGCCAAAACCAAAATGAATATACTAACGTAGTCCTTTGTTGTATTATTGATAGGGCAATCTAACCCTTCCAAGCAAGAGCTGTAGGCAGCGTGCAGCAGCACTTGTGCACCTGGAACAGTCTACATGGCCAAAACCAAAATGATTATACTAACGTAGTCCTTTGTTGTATTATTGATAGGGCAATCTAACCCTTCCAAGCAAGAACTGTAGGCAGCGTGCAGCAGCACTTGCGCACCTGGAACAGTCTACATGGCCAAAACCAAAATGAATATACTAACGTAGTCCTTTGTTGTATTATTGATAGGGCAATCTAACCCTTCCAAGCAAGAACTGTAGGCAGCGTGCAGCAGCACTTGTGCACCTGGAACAGTCTACATGGCCAAAACCAAAATGATTATACTAACGTAGTCCTTTGTTGTATTATTGATAGGGCAATCTAACCCTTCCAAGCAAGAGCTGTAGGCAGCGTGCAGCAGCACTTGCACACCTGGAACAGTCTACATGGCCAAAACCAAAATGAATATACTAACGTAGTCCTTTGTTGTATTATTGATAGGGCAATCTAACCCTTCCAAGCAAGAGCTGTAGGCAGCGTGCAGCAGCACTTGCACACCTGGAACAGTCTACATGGCCAAAACCAAAATGAATATACTAACGTAGTCCTTTGTTGTATTATTGATAGGGCAATCTAACCCTTCCAAGCAAGAGCTGTAGGCAGCGTGCAGCAGCACTTGTGCACCTGGAACAGTCTAAATGGCTAAAACCAAAATGAATATACTAACGTAGTCCTTTGTTGTATTATTGATAGGGCAATCTAACCCTTCCAAGCAAGAGCTGTAGGCAGCGTGCAGCAGCACTTGCGCACCTGGAACAGTCTAAATGGCTAAAACCAAAATGAATATACTAACGTAGTCCTTTGTTGTATTATTGATAGGGCAATCTCCAGCCTCCTCTGTATCAACACCAACTGGATGCAGAGATGACATGATGACATCGGATGGAGTAGAGTTTGTCATCCTTAAGAAGAAGATTAACGATAGCGAGGATGTATTCTTACCAACAACATCTGCCAAGAAGAAACGTGCCATTAGGAAGCACAATCGCAAATCATCATGGCTGGTAAGTTTAACACTTTTTTTTTTTTATTTATTTATTTTTTTTTTTTTATGCAAGTTGCCTGACACACAAGGCCTGAAGGCCACTTCAAGGTGTGGGCTACAATCTGCTTTTCCAGGGGCAGTTGCCACCTACTTTTAGGGCTGAAACATGATTAGGTACTCCCTTTTACAGTCCACATGGATGTAGACTTGGTTATCCCATCAGAAGCCTGGCTGGTAGAGCAGAAAACACTACATGTACCTCCCAAACTTTGACAAAGCAATCATGGTTAAGAGCTTGCCTAAGGACACCAAGTGTCACGACTCGGACTCGAACCCACACTCTGCTGATCAAAGATCAGAGCTTGAATCCGGTGCTCTTAATCGCTAGGCCATGACACCTCACAAAACCTTAACCCTCTTGAGTGATTTACTCTTGGCCCACTTTCTTAAAGCCTGTAAGCATACAAATTTGCTAAGCACAGAAAGAAATCTTATAAAAAAATGGTTACCAGCCCAAATTCTTAAAGTTGACATGTTGCAACTGGTACCCAGCTAATTTATTTGCTTAGCAACGAAATCTGCTAAGCAGTATTTTCTGCTAAAACAGCTTCATAAAATTGGGCCTAGATCCGTCAAATGATGAGCGAGGCACAGGCGCTGCGTGTGACGTACGTGAAAGGGGTCAATAGATGGATTGCAACACACGACATCTTTGATGAATTGTGCACGCGTGAAAGGTTATCATTGGCTGAGAGTCATGCGTAGCGCCTACACGTGTGCACTTTTCCATTGTTTTACATCAAAGATGGCGGTCAATGGTGCGTATTGCAACCCATCTATAATAGCCAAAGCTGCTGCATACCTCTTACCATGTAAGTTTTGATTGCCGTTAAGTTTTATAGTCATTACCAAAGGTATACAGACCCTTTAATGTTGCTATTTATATTGCACCACATATTTGCATTTCAGAGTAAACCAATTCGACACACAGCGCCGATATTCAGTCAGTTTGATACCCTTGGTCTTCAAGCTCCATCTACCATTGGGGAAGTCCCATCTTCCATCTCTCAACTTACTGTCAAAAAGGTATGTATTTAAACCAAATAATGGCATTTCAGCACTTGGATTTTACACTGGACCACTGGCATGGTGCCCTTTTCTTGAAGCGATGTGGTACTCATGGGTGGCTTGTGCGTAAAGCGCTTGCCTCTCACCAAGGTGACTCTGGTTCGATACCCGGCTAGGGCCATATATGAGTTGAGTTGTGCGTTGATTCTCTGCTGTGCCTCGAGGGTTTTCCAGACCATCCGGTTTTCCTCACCCGGGAAAAATCAAGCACTTTGGATCGCTGGCTGTGCTGCGTGGTTGTATTGGAATGATGTGGACGGCTGCCAAAGGCGCCCTTGCATGCCTGCTTCTCGAACACGTTGTAGCCGGACATTGTGTTTTCTGTCCCACAAAAAGTACCTTGCCCCTTTTAGCAGAAAATATTGCTTAGCAGGATGCTAGTCTCACAAATTGTACATGGGATTCTGAGTGTTTCCTTCACGAAGTCCCAGGCCTGAGGTTTGCAGTTTTTATAATGAAATATTATGACTGTATTTTTGTTTTGTTTTTCGCAGAATGAGTATGACGAGATGGTAAAGATTAATTCCAGCATCCCGAGCGACATCCCATCAGGAGAAAGCTCTTATTCCTTATCAAATCAAACTCATCAAGAAACTCATACCACATCCAGTGCCTTGGATCAAATCATATCCTCCGTGACAGAACTAAGTGTATCACAAAGCGATAAAAAACTTAATCATATCGTAACGAAATCAACAAACGCTCTGCCACGTATAGACATTGAAAGTGCACAAGCTCACAGTATTCAACGCCAGACCAACAGCACCCCTGGGAATGAGTCCGCTCCAGAGACCCCTAATAGTAGTTGTAGTATCGCAAAAAGCAACGACGGAGACCAGGATTTGAAGGATGTGGAATCAATTGACTCTGGTATCGGGATAAACCGCTTGAAAAGCACTTCATCAGTTCCTACATCCGCGTCTCCGAATACTGACATCAAATGCCGAGAGGAGAACACAACCAGTGACGGAACTCACGAGACTAGTCTAGTACCACTGACTTCTACTGGTCGGGATGCATTCATTCAGCTAGATAGTGTACCATTGGATCGGGGAGGACAGTTTGGAAACGACGCGGAGATGAGCAATGCTGATCTAATAGAGAGTCAGGAATCTTTATGAAGGTAAACTGTTAATAAATCAATACAGAAAGAATACCATTGCCTTATGACATTCTACTGACAGCAGTTAGGGCTATGTAGGACCGGTCTGTTTATTATTGCAAAAATGTACTTAAACACAAAGAAGAACATTGGATCAATGTCACTGCAACAAGGACCCAATTTCCTAAAGCCTGTAAGCACAAAAATATTTGCTAAGCACAAAAAAGTATTGCTTAACATAAACAGGTTAATAGATCAAAATTTGCATCGAGGATAAAGAATATTAAGTACTTATCCCAAGCTCTGTGAAGGAAATCACACTTCAGGTGGGATCGAACATACGACCTTCCAATTTTAGAGCAGTGTCTTACCAAATAGACCATAGAGATTGGTAGCTAGAAACTGTTACAATCAAAAAATTACATGAAGGTTACATTTTATTGACTGGTGCCCCAACAGCTTTATGAAATTGAGCCCTGGTCGTATCTCCTAAAATAACCTTTTCGTGAAGTGCGATTTTCAGAAATTGCACCAATGCAGTAGTCTCCCGACTTCCAAGAAAATAAACTCCGCGGCAATGGAATATACAGCAAGACAAGTTCTCCAAAGAACATAATCTGCATGTACTCAGCAAGTAAATACACATGGTGTTGTCGCAAACCAAATATACATGTACATTAATACTTCCCAATGCAATGCCTCAAATCCCCTTAATATACATGTTACCCGGATTTACACACAAAGTCAGTTGAGTGCAGGCAAGGTACGACTTCTTTGCAGAATTTAGTTACAACCGTACTGCACCGTCTCGACAATTTATACAACGCAAGTTCTGCAGTTTTGTTGTATCTGGGTGAAAACTACCCTGTATGAACATTGTAGACACAAAACCAAATGGTATGGAGGTATAACGACTTTGCACAAGGCATCTCTACCAACTAAAACACAGCATTTTAGAACTGGGGCATTGAAGTTATAATTGTGAATATATTTTAAACTGTTTTTAATTGTTGATTATGCAGTCTGTATACTCTACATTACTCTAGTTTTTATCTTGTTTTTGAAGTGATGTCATGTTATTAACATGCATGGTACATGTATGTGCGTATACTATTTATTACAAATATGTAATTTTGTGAAATATACGAAAAAAATTCAGTTTATACTAAAACAAATATTATTGTTCAATAGTGTAAAGATAGGGTCATACTTTGGTATGAAAGGACATGTGAAATGTTTTATCAGAAAGCCTACTTGTTATTATGAGAAAGCATTAGAACTGCTGATTTTTTTTTCTGAAGTGCCTCTGTTGAAACACAATAAAAGTATCTCAAAAAAATTGAACTTTCAAAGATTGCCTGCAGGTGACTTTTGGAAATTTCTTTTGTTTCAATTTGAATACTGCCCTCAATACAGCCAGAGTTATACGACGTTCTTAATTCAAATTTGTCTGGGTTGTTTTCCTCTTCAATACGAAGACACAGTATTCAACTGAAACTTTCACAGGTGACTTTCATTGTATCTTTCTTGATAATAAGCCATTTGCCAGTTGGATTTGAATAATGTCTGGTACAATGACCTGTGTAGTCACAACGTACCGCTAATATTTGAATTCCACAGACTGTAGAGACAGTTGGCCAGGTCTGGAATTTAATCTTTAGAGGGCAAGGCCATTTTTTGTTTTAAAAGGGCACTTCCATTGAAAAATCTTAAAAGTCTTTGGGAAACTTTTGAAGGGGCACCAAGGTCGAGACAAGGGCAACGGTGGCCTTCGTTAAATTTAAGACCTGGGTTGCTAAACGTATGTCAAATGGTTCAGGGCAAGCTTTTGCATAGCAACCTCCATATGTATGAGCAAACCCTGGTAATTGTACCATTGTGCTACAGGCCTACACCATGTATGATGTCTATCCATTCAGAATTGTGTGCAGTGTTCACCAATTTCAATTAAAGTGTGAACTTTAAGCAGGTCATTGTACATGTAGCCTACCAGACAGTATACAAATCTAGTACGCAAATGGCTTATTGTGCTGGTAAATCAACATTATGTTGACCAAAACCAAATGATGACCCTACCTTTAAATTGTAGGGGTTTTAAAGCTACATGTATGAGTGGTCTGACAGACACACACATGGGACATTATTACTCAGGTTTACATGTATGTTGAAGAGTGTAAACCTCATCGTCCATTGCAAGCCTGGAATTTCATCTTTGAGAGGGCAAGGCCATTTTCCTTTTTTTCATTGGAAAATCTTATGGTCTACATGTATGGGGAAATTCAGAAGGGACACCAAGGCCATGGCCTCTTTGGAATTCCAGGCCAGCATCAACATCAAGATCATGAAGTTACATCAACGAGGAGCAATGAAGTACTGGCAGTCAGCGTGCTCTACATGTGCAAGCCTAGAAGATGTCAGATGTCCAGGCTACCTACACACCCGTACCTCCCCCTGGACAGATTGGGTCACATCTTATGTTAACCCTTGCTACTATTGGTGCCATCTTCCAGTGAGCTGATCAACCGTTTGAAACCATTCAACTACAGGGATTATGCATGGTGGCCATCTGTGAACTGGGCTCAATTTCATAGAGCACACCTAATACATTGTATTCACCCTACAAGTTCTGTGTACACCATCCCACTTTGGAAATGGTGTCTTTTTTTACTTTGTATTCATTGTTGTATGGCTTGTAGTATAGGACTCTTCCATTGTTGTGCAGGGATCTCTTAGAAATGGTTTAGCAATGACTTAACCTGTTAAGCTGTTGAGCAGAAAATTGTGGTAAGCAAGATTGTTTTTGCTTAGCAAATTGTGTGTGTGAGTGCTTAAGAGCATAATGAGATTTTGGCCCAGGTCATATTGCATGCAAAGAGACTCTTCTCATGAGATCTAGGCCCAATTTCATCGCTCTGCTTACCACTGAATTCTGCGCTTATGTTCACTATTCTCAGCTTACTGAGCAAGTGCCAAATGTCTGCGCTAGCTGTGTAAGTGAAGAAAGACTAGTAACCAGGAATATGTACGAGCACAAGCAAAATTCCCTGCTTACCTGTGAAATGCCACTTGACATAAGCGCAGAATTCCCTGCTTCCGTAAGCCCAGACTTTTCCTTAAAATGGTCAGCAGAGCCATGAAATTGGGCCCTGCCTGTAAATTGCACATCCCATGTGCACACTGACACCACTGGTTGGCAAATATTGCAGGAATATTGAACCATTTGGTATGGGACTGATGGCGGTTTAATGCATTGTGTGTCTTCATAATTCTATTAAACCCTTTTTTGACAAATAATGGCAATATTGGTTTGCACTCTGTAATTTGGGTTTATACAGACAAATTTACCCGAGACCAAATAGTGTCATAGAATTGTGTCCACCATCTAATAATGGCTTATACATGTATGGCATTTTGCCCACCAATGGGAGACTTTTGGGACGCTTGGTGTCAGCAGACTTACCAGGTAAAATCCATTGTTCTTGGTAATGTGTGCGTGCTTAACTACTTAAGCGATGGAAATTTACCTAGTAAGTCTGCTGTCACCTAGTGTTCAAAAGTCTCCCATTGTGTCTATATGCTTTATTGAGTGTAAATTTTCATTGGAAGAGGTTATCATCATTTTGCAATCTCATATAAAGATTTATTAGAAGTGAGAGCTTGTTGATGTTCATTTTTGGTCAGTGATTTGTAAATTTTTGTGTAAGAGAAATTGATTCATAAAACTTCTTCAAACATTCTTATTTATGTAGAAAGTCAATAATCTTATTAGTGTACAGTAGTAAAAACCTTCATTTTTAATTGAAAATTGAATTATATTTGATAATCTTAATGAGTGATATTTTTTAGAGACAGTTTAGCTTTTTATGTGAATTGATTGTTGTATATGAAATGGAAGGTGACAAGGTGTTGACTTAATACTGATATAGTTTGTTTTTCTATTTGGAGGGGACTGGGGGTGAAACAAATCATTAATCCACTTTAGCTAGATTAAGTGTGTAATCAGCCGTCAATTTCACCAAACTTTTCCTAACTTGGGATTAATCTTAAAACTTAGGACAGTTAAGTTCCAAATCCATGATGTTAGGATGCATTGAACCCATCCTAAGTTAGGACAAGTTTTAACTTGAAAAAGAATTAATCCTAGCGTTTCGTTAATTGTCTGCTGGCCTGAGACTACACATAGGCAGGGGAGGCAACTCACTACAAATGACACGGCTTCGTTTTTAATGAACCACTCAGAATTTTAGATCAAACATTTTAGGATAAAAAGTACAACTTTGTGAAAATTTTGTTTTAGCATTATCAAAAAATAGTTTCATAAAGTCACAATCGATAAAACAAATAGTAAATGTACAGGTATACAGGACTGGAACTTCATCTTTTAATTGAGAGTTGAAATATTTTAACAATGTTTTCTGAGTGAAATTGGGCCCTGATATTGACTGCATTTTACCCACTAAGTCCCTAGATACTTCAGTAAAAACATGGAGCCAGGAAACACTCAGTTTCAATAGAAGCATCTGGGATTATAGACAGGCTGTTCTTAACATGAGTGGAATAGGGGGCCATTGTGAGTGTCTAATATAATGTAGCTTCAATATTGTCAGTCAATGTGTTTAAAGGCAGTGGACACTATTGGTAATTACTCAAAATAATTATTATCATAAAACCTTACTTGGTAACGAGTAATGGGGAGCTGTTGATAGTATAAAACATTGTGAGAAACGGCTCCCTCTGAAGTAATGTAGTTTTCGAGAAAGAAGTAATTTTCCTCGAATTTGATTTCGAGATCTCAGATTTAGAATTTGAGGTCTCGAAGTCAAGCATCTGAAAGCACACAACTTCGTGTTACAAGGGTGTTTTTTTCTTTCATTATTATCTCGCAACTTCGACGACCGATTGAGCTCATATTTTCACAGGTTTGTTATTTTATGCATATGTTGAGATACATCAAGTGAGAAGACTGGTCATTGACAATTACCAAAAGTGTCCAGTGTCTTAAAAGGCACTGGACACTTTTGGACTCAAAGTATAATCAGGTATGTATGCTTCGTTTTTGAAAGCGCAAGGGCCCTCTAGAACATTTTCTGCTCGGGAAAGGCCATGGTCACCTACATGTATGAGGACATTGCAAATTCATACTGGAGTAATTCAAGGGCACCAAGGCAATGACTAGGGGGCATTGAGGCAATTAACCTTCATTGCCTCTGTGAAGTATCAGGCATGTACATGTACTGTGGTTAAACTTGTACTGTGGTTAAGCATAAACACTTACTTGGTAATGATCAACAGAGAGCTGTTAAAAGTTTAAAACACCTTGCACTATCTACATGTACTTGAAGGCACTGGATATATACGTACGTTTGGAATGTCAAAGACCAGTATTCTCACTTGGTTTATCCACACGTATGTGCATAAAATAATAAACCAGAGAAACTCTGGACTCAACTAGGTGTCGAGGTTGCAAGAAAGTAATGAAAGACAAACGCCCTTGTTGCAAACATTTGTGTGATTTTAGATGCATGAGAAAGGCTGCACTCCTGAAGTCTTTCTCATTTTCAAATATATAGGCCAAGTGAGAAATTATCTGTTTCTCAAAAACTATGTATAATGTCACTTCAGAGGGAGTCGAATCTCACAATATTTTATACTACCAACAGCTCTCCATTGCTTATTACCAAGTAAGTTTCCATGATTTTTTCTATATTTCGAGTAGTTACCAAACTTGCCCAGTGCCTTTAAAAATCAGCCACTATGATAACTTTTATCATCTGTTTATTCATAGCAACATGAATGGAACCAGACAATGCAATGTATTATTTTCATATTTGAGTGGAGAGAAAACTGATGCATCAATCAGTATTGAAAGATCAGACAAGGTCAGGGCTGATCAAATATTTATTTACTGTAAAGGATGAAGCGTGTGTAACTTATTCAAACAGGGTGAGTCAAAGAGAAGTTGATCGGGATGGGTGATGTTTTCAAAACAAACAAATGACACTCGAAAGTTCAGTAAAAAAGCATTATTTAAAGACCTGCTTGAACGAAAATGTCAAGTCGTGAACGTTGCTGAATTTCATTTGAAAGGTTTTCAATGAATAAGGAAATGGAGCCATATGTTTATAAATAGATTTTAATTGTGTAAAAAAAACAATCATTTCGGATACCCTTATCCAGCGTTTTTCTGAGAGATTTGGGAGCTCCAATTTGTAAAGCCGCTTTGTTGCAGCGTGAAGGTATAACAAAGCAAACTTCCACAAAAGCAAACCCTCAGCGGCATTGTCCTGTGACGCACGCCTTCAAGGGCAGAACTGTTTTTAGTTTTTCAAAACCTTTATGTTGGGGCCTGATTTTTCAATCGATAATTACGAAAACTTCAGAAGTGTACACATATCAAAATAACATTAAAATGATGAACAAGTGCATTATAAACAAGTTAAAATACCATTTCCGTTAAAATCATTCCCCTCAGGTAGCTGTTTAACAAACAACTCTCTCCTGCTTAGTGGGGGAAAAAAAAAGAATGAAAGAAATTGATCATTGCTTAGAGGAGTTATGCCTATTTTAATAAAGGTACCCATTACGTAGTCAATAGGGTATTTTTGGTCTTTACCCTTGTCTGTTAGCACTGTATACTCAGTACTTACCGGAGTTCTGTGAACAAAATCACAGGCATATTACTTGGGTGGGATTCGAACCCAGGAACTTTGCAATTCTAGAGCAGTGTCATACCAACTAGACCACCGAGATTGCCCGGTAGCTAGATGCAGTCAAAGGGGTCGAGCATGGACAATCAATGGACAGCTACAAACATGACAAACTTGGGTGCTTTCACTAAAACAGGCATCTTCTCTCAGAAATGATCAATTTGTTTCAGTCTTCTTCAGATAAGCAGGAAAGAATGCTTGTTTAATAGTGTGCTTCACTGGGGTTTTGATTGTCAGTTATTGGTTTGTTTGTAAATCAAAAATCTCGGTCGACTTTATTTTGACTCACCCTGTATTCATGTTCTGTTCATTATATACAATGGCAATTTTATGGCTGCAGGTAATGGTAGCTCTGCAGTGTGTGTTTAACGTATGACGTTAAATTTTTAAAAGTATGCATTAAATAATTTTATTATTAATAAAGGAAGAGTGCAAGTCAGAATGTTGCTTCTGTTGACAAGTCAATTTGGGATTATTGTTTTGACGGCATTTGACGTCATCCAGCCACCATCTTAGATGTACTCAAAGATGAGACAATGGAAATGCACAGATTTGTACACGCTGGGCACAGGATTTGCAAATGAACAATAGGCTTAATGATCAACCACCTTTTGACCTCTACATATATAGACCTTTATCATGGTGTGGCCATCTTGATTTTACTACATTCCAACTTATTGTAACCAAACTGAGGCTGGACAAGCTAATAGTCTCGTGTCGTGTTTGCGCAATGAATGTCAGCATTCATTGCTGTTACTGGAAACAGGGAACATGACCAATATGGTGACAGCGTGATAAAGGTCTATGGGAGGGTATTTACCCAAATCATGTTATGTGCATACAGTGACTTGTTTTTGTGACTACATCACAGACTGTGCAAATCTCCGCCATTCATGTTCATTGGCATGATTTTGTTTCCTCCAACCCATAGTTCACAATGGAATGCGGAAAGCAGGATGGGGGATCCAATCCCCCACCTCAGAGCCCTTCCCTCCTCTTTCTATCCCCCACCCCCTTTTGTCACCACAAATAAATTACCAAAATGCTTTATTAAGAGTACATCAGAAGCCCGTCAAAAGTATCTGACCAGGATCAGTGCCAGCATGCAAGCAGTAGCACTAGCACCATGGTGCCAGCAACTGCATCAGCACTGCCACAAGCAACAGCAGCAGCAGCAGTTCAACACATAGAAAAAAACGAGTACCACCATCATCACTAGCAACAACAGCAGCAGCAACTGCAGAAGCACCAAAGCTAGCTTAGCACCACCACCAGAACAACAACAGGACCACCACTACCGCAAGCAACAACAGCAGAAGCAGCAGCAGCAACTGCAGCAGCACCAAAGGTAGCTTAGCACCACCATCCACAACAACAATAGTACCACAAGCAGCCAGTGCCCTGCCAACCCTTAAACGCCAATGTCAACACAAAATGCCACCACGACTATTATGACAAGTCTTTAAATATCTGTCGCAAGGATAGCGTTCCGACTCGAGGCTCTCCCTAATTCCGACACTTTCCAAGATTCAGATTCTCTCTGCGAATCTCGCGACACATGCGATATTTTCATGAGACGCAGGCCCATGCGAGATGACTTTTCTCACGACTACAGTCCCAGTTAATTGGGGAGTAGTAGTCGCAGCCAGCAGCTTCGCACGACAGCAGTGATCTCAAGAGAGCAGTATTCGAACGCAGAAACCTGAATCATTACGCCGCCACCACGACTCGACCACATATATCTCACCGCGACAGACCATTAACGTCTTGTCCACAAGTCTACCACCACAACAACAACAACAACATTAACAACAACAACAACAACAACAACAACAACAACAACAACAACAACTACAACAACAACAACAAATGCAGGGAAAATATAATGAAGGATTCTATAGAAGAAAACTTGATTTCCATCAGAAAGTATTAAATTTTATTACTACATGTTGGTATGTCATCAACATGAAAAACACTAAAAGCTGAACAACTGACCAGTTTTACACTCCTTTGTTTTCTATTTATGGGAGTTTAGTTACAATATTTTCGATAAGGTTTCACATAAATAAAATTTTGACATAAAAACAACTTGATAAGTTATATATAGCCATTTGGTGTTATAAATACAAGGATATTAATTGATAACAAATAAATATTATTGAAATTCTCAATCCCCCTCTAAAAATATGTTGTTTTTGTTGCCAATTTGGTGTAGCAGTAATAACAGGTTCATTTGTATGCAAAAACATTTGTATTTTATTTAAGCTTAGCAAGTTACTCAAAGTTAACAAAGTGCTACGATTCTTAAGATGCTACAGTGATTTGTATTGTCGTTTAACCTGTTGCTTAGCAACGAAGGGTTCACATCTGAAAGTGTACACCTATGGTAATTACTCCAAAAATTAATTACCATAAAAACATAGTTGGTAATAGGGCACTGGAGAGCTGATGATATTAAAAAACACTGCTAGAAATGTCTCTTTTTTAAGTCATGTAGTTTTTACATTTAGGAAAGGGGATATTTTCCACCAACAGATTTGAGTCCGATAAAGGCTTCAGACTCGAAGCCCTTTTTCAGACATCTGAAAGCAATCTTAGCACTTAAAGCCATTGGACCCTTTCGGTAAACTGTGTTGTCCAAGGCCCACACTTTGTGTATCACAACTTCTATATCAAATAACAAACCTGTGAAAATTTAGGCTCAATCGGTCATCGGAATCGGGAGAAAACAATGGAAAACCCCACCCTTGTTTCCGCGCGTTTCGCCATGTCATGACATGTGTTTAAAATAAATCCGTAATTCTCGTTAACGAGAATTTATATTGTTTTGCTGTTTTCTCAAAAAGTAAAGCATTTCATGGAATAATATTTCAAGAGAAGTCTTTTACCATTGCCTTCTGTAAACCCTGTAAGTTATTTGTAAATCTGTGAACTTTTATTTTTTTTTCTGAACCGAAAGGGTCCAATAGCTTTAAAGCCATTGGACACTTTTCTCCTGACTCCGATGACTGATTGAGCTTAAATTTTCACAGGTTTAATATTTTATATATAAGTTGTGATACACGAAGTGATGGCCTTGGATAATACTGTTGTCCGAAAGTGTCCAACGGCTTTAATCGAGCCTGGGCTCAAATCATGAAGAAGTTATAAAGGTTGAAATATCAATATCACCATGACTGTAACATCCAATTGTGCTTGCAGTTTAATACATTGGCTAACCGTTTTAAGATAACCATTTGGTGTTTCAGACTTATTATGGCTGCCCTGTTCACTTCCTTAAAGTGTGTTGAAGCGTATGAACCCCCAGCAACACCCTTGGCCTTCAGCTCGTACCCGATTTGTAAAATCAAGCCCTGGACCAAAATCCTATTGAACTGGTAAGCAGCAAACTAAATAAGTTTACTTTGCATATACTATGGGGACAACCAGCTTTAAACAGTTTACACCCCAATGTTGTTGCTTTGACACTCAAAACGTTTTGCTTTCGGACATTCATTTTGGTTCGCAGATTTATTAAAATTGTCCTCAGATCACCAGAACATTACAATCACTCAACAAATAACTTGAGCTAGATTGATTCAAAGAATTACTAATCATGCTGAGAATTTACTTTGTAATGAGTCCCAACAATATTGTGATCATTTTGTAACCTTGGGTTGCTATTGTGCATATTATTTGGTTTTATCTTTTTCTCGGTACGTTCCTGAGTTCTGTAAAAAAAAGAAATCATGGGCATATTACTTGGGTGAGATTCGAACCCATGACCTTTGCCAATCTAGGGCAGATTTTGTTCGTATCTCCACTTTCATAGTTTTACCCTATTCTCGGTACCTTCCTGAGTTCTGTAAAAAAAAAAAAAAAAGGCATATTACTCGGGTGAGATTGGAACCCATGACCTTTCATCTCCACTTTTATAAGAGTATATAATCTATGTACAGTATGGAAGAATGAGTGCATCACAAAACTGAATATATTACCGTGGAGCCCTCCTTTAAAGGCACTGGGCACCTTTGGTAGTTGTCAAAGACCAGTATTCTCACTTGGTGTATTCCAACATGCTTAAAATAACAAACCTGTGACAATTTGGGCTCAGTATTGGTCATTGAATTTGCAAGAGAATAATGAAAGAAAAAAACACCCTTGTTGCATTACTTTGTGTGCTTTCAGTGCCCTAATAAAAGGCTTCAGCTGAAGTCTTTTATTTTTTTTAAACTATGTTACTTCAGAGAGGGGCCGTTTCTCACAATGTGTTGTACTATCAACAGCTCTCTATTGCTCGTTACCAAGTAAGGTTATATGCTAACAATTATTTTTAGTAATTACCACTAGTGTCCAGTGCCTTTACAGAAAAAGATAATGAAGTAACACATGTTTTATCTCAAGGAAAACCTCCGTGCATTTAAGTTCATTCTCGTCACTCCAAAATCTTTGAGTGGGTTATCAAGTCCTGGGAAAAGTCCGCCATTCATTGGGAGTTCACATAATCCACTCTTTTGTTCGTACTCTTCCTCCACGCTGTATGCAGCATTCTCAATCAACTCCTTGTGCTCGCTGATACTCGTCTGTAGACGTAATTGCTGGATCTCACTACGCAGGCGCATTAGTTTCATGGCTAAGACGTGATCTTGGGATTTCATCTCTGCCTGTTGTAGAAGTGGAAGAGAAACAAAGTATCAATAGTTACATCTCATATACTGTGGCCTTGAAATAGTCTAGGTGCAAGACGTTTCTCGTTTACCTTTCACGCACAGCGCCCACCTGACCCGCTCATTCAACTTACCAATAGCGCCCGCTGCGACAAACCGCCCGTAACCTGACTTAGCCCACGAATCGCCCCTCGAAATAACCCACAGCACCCACAGCAATTGCCATGGTGCTCGGTGCTTTTGCTGCGGTGCCCTGTGCAGGTTCCTGTGAAATTTACATTTTCCTCATATAAGTGCCCCATGTCAGAGGGAATCTGCTGTGCCCAACAGCGAAATTCAAGGCCTGGCTATTTCTGTTAGGTCTTATACCATTAACACAAGGCAACAAAGCCAATAGCCTCCCTGCCCCTGGTCATTGCCTTGGTGCCCTTGAATTGCTCCAGTAGAACTTTACAATTTCCTAATTGGTTGCCCTTTACCAAGGAGAAAATGCCTTGGTGCCCTTGCCCTTTAACTTTACTCTGAGCTATTGCGCAGTCAGCGACTGTACCATGGTAAATAAATTGTGTTTACTCATTAACAGTATGGTCAACAATCACATTTTTTTTAAAGATTCCTAATGTAACATAGCTGGATAACACTATTACCAGCAGAATTGGCTTGGGTGAGTCTTTGATCTATACAGTCACCATTAACTTCCATGCCCCATAGAAATTAAACACACTGACATCCAATACACCCCATGTTAGAGCTTAGCCGCAAGTTGGAGTTTGGGTATTTTCTTTTTGAAGGGACTGAGTGTGCTAACCCATACACACAGAATTTGTGTCGGTTATGCGGCTTCAGTGAACCTTTCAGAGTTTATGTATGCAATTACAATGCTAACAATGCAATACAATGTTAAAGTTTGTACACGATAAGAAGTAATATCTTATTTAGGCAGGATTTAGAGGAAAATGGCCAACCGAAAATGAAATTTGAGTAAGGAAAAGTATATACCGTAAAGTAGGAAGTTGTTTTTAAAACCAACACCTGTATTTTAGTAAAAGGTTATTGACTGATGTCCTCTGTACACCAGTTTTGTTCCTGTAACTCGATATGGCTGATGTTGATCAAACTTTCTCTTTAGCCCTTTTCAGACGATAGCAATTTAGCAAGGGTCCTTTGCTTTTTTCGCATGTTTGCTTATTAATTTACACAATGCACCTCGTGTGAAAGGAAAAACAATGTGTGTTCTAGCAAATTTGATACAGTCCAAACATTGTTTTCCTTTCATACAAAGTACAATATGTAGAGTTTAGCCCCTTCTCTTAATAGTAACTTAGCAAGGGTCCCTTGATACATTGTAGCATGGTTGTAAAATTACAAAATGTACTCGTGTGAAAGGACAACAAAAAAGTTCTCTTGCAAAATCTTGTCAAACATTGCTACATATATTTACAACCATGCTAACATTAGGCAAGGGATCCCAGTTAAATTGCTGTTGTGTGAACAGCGCTTTTCACAACCACGCTCATACTAAAGCAGGGGACCCCTGCTAAATTGCCGTCGTGTGAAAGGGCTTATAATGCTATGATGTCAAACTTGTCTGTCATGTGAAGCAAGTGATGCAATCAGTGCATGGATAACACTCTACAAGGCTTTATATTGTATCAGCTGTTTCACCCATCAAGGCATTGCAAACACCACAGTGCCTCGACACTAGGACTTCATCATCACCAACACCTCATATCTCACCTTGTTGGGTTGTGAGACCTCTCTTTTAAAGACACTGGACACTATTGGTAATTACTCAAAATAATTCTTAGCATAAAAATTTACTTGGTAACGAGCGATGGGAGAGCTGTTGATAGTATAAAACATTGTGAGAAACGGCTCCCTTTGAAGTGATGTAGTTTTTGTGAAAGAGGTAATTTCTCACTCAAATAATAAATTACTTCAGTTGAAGCCTTTTATTATGCATCTGAAATCAGATTAGGTAATGCAACAAGGGTCTTTTTCTTTCATTATTCTCTTGCAACTTCAATGATAAATTGAGTCCAAATTTTCACAAATTTGTTATTTATGTTGTGAGGATACTGGTATGGTGTTTGACAGTTACCAATGGTATTCAATGTATTGAAAGGCAGACATGGCAGAGTGCATATATAGGGAGAAACACACTAAATAAAACAACAACCAATGCTAAAATGCTAAAATATTATTCAAAAACATTCAAACAAAAATATTTTTTAAGTCCCTCAGGTTCTTGACAACCTATCAATTGCATTCTCAGACCACTAAACGTTAGATTTCTTTTCAATTGTTGGCTGATCAGCCATTTTTAATTTGTGCTAATCACCCCAAGAAAAAAAAATCAGAAAATGTGCTTTTCCCCAAACCGACATGTTGCCGATTCTGAGGCAAAGTAGGACCAACCTTAAAGGGAAGGTACACGTTTGGTAGTTACTCAAAACAAATTAATTTTAAAACTGACTTGGTAACGAGCATTGGAGAGCTGTTGATAGTATAAAACATTGTGGGAAACAACTCCCTCTGAAGCAACGTAGTTTTTGAAAAAAAGAGGTAATTTCTCACTAAAACAATAAAAGATTTCTAGCTAGAAGTCTTTTATTCCTATATCTGAAATACAAAATTTGTCCAACAAGGGTGTTTTTTCTTTCATCATTTTCTCGCAACTTCGATGACCGATTGAGCCCACATTTTCACAGGCTTGTTATTTTATGCTTATGATGGGATACTCTAAGTGAGAAGACTGGTCTTTGATAATTACCAAACGTGTACCTTCCCTTTAAAGCCAGAATTATTCTTAAAAGTTGAAACACAGAACCCCATAATGTGATAGTGCATGACCCCAAAACGCTGTTAGTCGAAAGTGTGGGTTTACAGCAACAAAAAGGTTAATGGCCTGACGTTTCGACCCTAACAGAGTTTTTCTCGAAGGCTTAATGACAACACAACAAACACGAACCTGTAACAAACAACCTGTCACAAACAAACTGTAACAAGCAAGACAAAATGTAACAAGAAACCAGGGAGGATCACCAAAGGGATGATGCAACAAAGAGGAAATAAGAAAATAGAATTAGCTGTTGCAAACTGCTTCTTACCCACAAAAAGGACATAATAAATGCACAACAATTGTTAATGGCCTGAGGTTTCGACCCTAACAGAGTCTTTCTCAAAGGCTAAAATTGATAAATTGATAGCTTTGCACATGACTTTTGGCCTATTTAGTGTATTGCACCCTTAGAATACCACCGCTATATTTGCACAACTCCCATAGCTACCAGTTCAGACAATGAAAACTTCTTTTCATATCAGTTTGCCTTTTGTATACAAACAGATGAAACAATTTTTAACTACCATTCAACGTGGCCATTGACAACTCAGTAAATAATATTAAAATTGATAAGTAATCATTGTTGACCCACTTGAGTCCAGCTGTATAGAATAAAAACAAAACAAATTCTCTGTCAATATTGATTCTGAAATTAGATTAATGAAAATATTGCCCGCAATGGGGGTCCTCTGCACGCACCCAGTCATTATTCATTTAATAACGACTCTATGAGGTAATTATGTGGCATTTGACAATAAGTACTTCAAAAGTAAGGGTAATTTATTTTAACTAAACCGGATTGTGTTTCTTTGTGGTCGACTGTTTCGTCAATTTCTAGGTCAAAATTGTGTTCTAGAAGACTAATTCTTTCATTGAATTCCTATCATTATGTATTTGTGTGAGCTTTAGCTTTCTCCTCTCTGATTAAAACAATTCCTCCCCGTCCTTTCCAAAATGCATCCCCACTTAATCTTTTGGCTACGTACGAGACTGCTTGTCAGCATTGCTCTGATAAGCTTCTTGCTGTTCCATACGACTTGCCATGCATAACCCATGCATCGCGCTACACTAAACTAGAGCATTCATCAAGATGTAATACTGATCATTATGACGTCTGTGGCTGCTTAAACAATCTAAGGTCTTGAAATAATTGAATTTTTGCGGTTTGGGAAAAGCAGTCAATGATTACAGCTTTATATACCCGTCCATGCCAGTAAAGGGCATTTGGTGCTCGGTTATGATGGCATTTGCACCCCAGCCCCCACCCCTCCCAACCCACAAGTTGACACACAAAACCTTGGAATCTCGGGAACAAGAAGAAAAATAGTATGTTAAATAGGCGATGTGATCGTTGGGAGGACCCCCCCCCCCATGGTGCGCGCGTACGACTACGGACTGGGTATAATAATTTCAGACAAATTTAACTTATATGTTCCCATGTCAGTACCGTCACCACTAACTGGGGGGGGGGGGGGGGTGGCTCAGAACATTTCCCTGCCAATACTCCAAAGAAATGAGATGGATAAAACCATGCTCAAAATAACGCACGGTCCGATTGAGCAATAGCCCGCCCCACCCCTCCCCATTTGAAAACGATGTTTTGTCCCTGTGTGTGCCCCCCCCCGCCCCCCCGCCCCCATGGTCGTCTCTTCTCCCAAGAAAGCGAAATGTTTTGTCACTTGCCCCTGTGCAGGTAATCCTGTAGCATGGATCGCTTCCAAAAAAGCTGTTCAGTACAGCAATTTTCTTACCACAGAAGCATGATGCTAAGCCATGACTAAGCTTTTCCGTATAATGAAACTGTGAGTTGGCAGATCATACGGTTCTAGGTAATAACATCATTTCAAACGGGACTACTACACCACAGTAGGCAGGCCTCCACCCAAACCAGGAGCTGTGTTGATAAACAAAATTCCTTTACATAGAAGGAAATTACGTGTCATGGATCAAGTGACATTTTCCTCCGGAAAACCGGAAGGGTTGTTTCGAACACCACTTGTGCAAATTAATGACTTGTGTAGAGTTTCATATCACACGTGTTGATAATGAAGATTTTTATTGTTACTAAATAACTTTCCAAAGCCATTATACACTTTCGGTAAACAGTATTGTCCAAGTCCCACACTTCGTGTATCACAACTTACATATAAAACAACAAACCTGTGAAACTTTAGGCTAAATCGGTCATCGGAGTCGGGAGAAAATAACGGGAAAACCCACTCTTGTTTCCGCGCGTTTCGCCGTGTCATGACATGTGGTTAAAATAAATCCGTAATACTCGCTATCAAGAATTGATATTGTTTTAATAATTTCTCAAAAAGTAAAGCATTTCATGGAACAATATTTCAAGAGAAGTCTTTCAACATTACCTTCTGTAAACCCTGTAAATTATTTGTAAATCTGTGAACTTTCTTTTTTGTTTCTGTACCGAAAGTGTATAATGGCTTTAAAAATTAGGCTCTTGAAAACGCTTGAACTATTAAATAGATGAAGGGTGCTTTCAAAGATCTCTCGATTATCTGAAAAGATGTCTTTTCAGCCGAGTCTTGCAAATCGTCGCATTTCCTGTACTTTTTATTTTACATAATTATTTAGAAATCGTCAAACTTCATTGGTCTAGACGCATCACATGAGGTTGAATTGATTACCATAATCGTTCTTAAAGTGTTTTGATGCTATCGTCCCCATGTACATGTTTAATTGGTCAGAAATGGGTTCCCGGGAAAGAGGATGCGTAATCGCTGGTACTACGCGCGTCTCTGCATGGTTGTTTAAAGTGCAACGCTGAGATCAGCGAAACAAAATTTTGTGAAAAATGTGTCCGGGAAAAGTCGTCTGCTCAGAAAATCTATCAAGTTCGCTGAATGTAAGTTAAAATTTATGTTTCTTTTGTTTTTACCTCGTCCAAACTTCATACCACATGAAATTAACTATAAGTTGTGTCTGCTGTGATATATTCCTCGAACGTTTCGTGAAAAATGCACCCTTTGCTTGCCTACGTTTGTCCCTCAAGTGTCAAAAGTTGCACACGCTGAACACGTGTGTATGTTTACATTATTCAGTACCGTTAGTTAGACAACTCGACTCTTTTCTCGTTACACGTTACAAAATAATGGTCAAAATTTGTAGCTCTCAAATTCTGCAAACTGATTTGTTGGTGACATTGTAAAGGCTTATTATGGGAAAGAGCAAATTGACCTTTCAGTATGCTGTAGCCTGTTTATTTTTAGTGACGAATAATTGTTAAAAATTGCTATTTATTTATTGGGGCTGGTCATGACAATGACTGTGTAGTGTAAATCTGTAACTCTTGAGTCAAGTCAAATCTAACTGATACAAAACAAGTGTACTCTGTCTAGCTCACAATCACACCAGTCACTGTGACTGCAGTGCTACTTTCAAAGGCCCCATAATTAATTAGAAAACCCCAAATTGTGTGTGTGAGCCAAAGCCCAAAATAGTGTATAAAGACCCGCTGGCTCAAAGTTTTCCAGTATTTAATATTGGAATAAAAAATTGTGTGCGCTGTGCGAATGGTGACGCCGGCAACCAAAGAAACCAACTATACTGGTGGTGCCCTTTACAAAAGCAAGCAGAAGAGCGATGCAAGAGCTTCATCATAAGTTCATGTAAGTAACAATTTTTTAATGTCGCCATATCATTATAGCATAGAGTAAAGTATTTTGAGTAACTGTCTTATGGTCACATTAAGGTTGTTGTGTCTTTGGATTAATGTAACCTCATAGCAAACACACCTTGACACAATTTAGTCATACTTTCAAAAGAGAAGCTGCTTGCAACTTTAAGAGGAGGTGTCTGTATACACTCATCTAACACGCATACAGCCCTCCCGCCAACTCCATGATGTGCTCTGGGCCTAGGGGCTATGCTAATCATTGTATCATAATATTTTATTTTCTTAATTAAATGTTTTTACACATCCAAGCCAATTACAGGATGAATAGGAAATGAGAAGAAATTTTCAGTTTTAGCTGTGGGAGGAAAACCCCAATGGGGGAAACCCACACAATCAGGTATGGACTGCAAACCCAATCCACATGCAAGGCTCTGGTCTTAGGTGAGATTAAAACCAGGGTCCAGAGAGGTAAAAAGAAACCACTGAGCCAACCTGATCCCATTATTTTGTTTAGCCAGGACTAAGTAATATTTCATTGTAAAGTATGACATTTGCTATTACTTTGTGCTTGACTCAAACTAATCAGGGGGTCAAGTTTGTGTAGCCACATTTTGGGAATAATGTGGTCAGTAGGGAAGGAGTATTCATATTCAATAGTCAGCCCTAGTAAACACAGGCCTGCAATTTCATCTTTATGTGGGGCAGGGCCATTTTCAGTTAGAAATAGGCACTTCAATTAAAATATGTTTATGAAGTATATGGGAGACTTTCAAGGGGTACCAAGGCAGAGAGCAGGGTAACAATGGCTCTGTGTAATTCAGTTGCCCTTCAGTGTGCCAACTACTGGAGGGATAGCATTTAAGCAGCATGGACACGTGAAGAAGAAGTGCCAGTAATGGTAATTTGTTTTGCCCCCTTCACATTGTTTATGCTTTTCTGTGACTATATATGCAGTATAGGCCTATTGTATAAACTCAGCTTAATACCAATGAAGTGAACTCAAATGAAACAAATGTATTTTGTATCAACCCCTGTGTAATTTTTATGAAACCTTTGATATTTAAATTAAATAGATTTTACAATAGCCTAATGCCTTGTTTAGAGACTGGCTGAATTGAGGTGTTCAAAGATAGGCCTAAAAGCTCATAATAAGTTCCTATATATGTAAACAATAATTTCATTTCTGCACTAAAATTTCAATTTCATTGAGCTGCTTAGACAGAAAATATTGCTTGACTGCTTCTAAATCAGAGATAATCAGGATATTGGTAGCAAATGTAACATGTGACACTGTATTTGGGTTGGTAAGCTTAATACTCTGGTAAAAATAATTTAGTTCTAATGCTTAGCATATTTTTAAAATGGGCCCTGATTTGTTTAATTTTTGTGCAAAAATACCACCATTAATCAGAAGATCTTTTTCAGATTATGGGTTTTGGAGGCTATTATTTGGACATGGACTTGTGGAAATGCTAATCTGGCTGATTGGAATGACAAGTTCCATTATCCACCGATGAGACCTCACAAATGAGAATGGTGAGTAGAAATTAAATGTGTATGTAATAGGGCCTATTGTTTGCAATGTTATTTTTTGTTAAAGACAGTGGACATGCACTATTGGTAATTGTCAAAGACTAGTCTTCACAGTTGGTGTACCTCAACATATGCATACAATAACAAACCTGTGAAAACTTTAGCTCAATCGGTCGTCTAAGTTGCGAGATAATAATGAAAGAAAAAACACCCTCGCCATACGAATGATGCTTGATTTCGAGACCTCAAATTCTAAACTTGAGGTCTCGAAATCAAATTTGTGGAAAATTACTTCTTTTTCAAAAACTACGTCACTTCAGAGGGAGCTGTTTCTCACAATGTTTTATACTATCAATCTCTCCCCATTACTGGTAGTCAAGAAAGGTTTTATGATGATAATTATTTTGAGTAATTACCAATAGTGTCCACTGCCTTTAAGATGTCTTTATATACCAACATAAGATTTGGGCTTAGTAGATTAATTGTTGGCCGGTAACCTGTTTCTGCTAATCAATACTATTCTGTGCTCAGCAAGTTTTTGGCACAAAAGGTAGTTAAGCACAAAATAGTTATGTTTACCCGAATAAGTTTACCAGCCAAAATACCATGTCACATGTATCATTTGTGACTGGTATCCTTTATCATTTTTGCTTAGCAGAAAATTCTTCATCAATATTTATTGTTTAAGCAGTTCTATGATAGTGCCTAGCCTAACCAACTTCTTACAGTTTTCAAGGCGAGATGTCAAATATAAACCAAGTGATGTACTATTGAAATAGTTAAATAATTTATATTATTTATCAACAAGTGATGAGTTCACAAGCTTGTACTCGCCCATGTTGTTATTTTCATGTTTGCCAATGAAATTCTTCGTTATTTATCACTGCTAAAGTAACTATTTCATTTGATGATGACTTGGTACCTGATATGATAATGCCAATCTTGCTCTGGATGATCTGGTCAGGTTATTACTTAGTTTCTGTCTTCTATGTTGAAAGTATAGCTCATATCTTCTAATCCTAATGGTATGGGCTTGTTGTGATTTTGGCTCACTTGGACTCCTTGTAAAATAAAACTCTCTACTCGCGTTTAGAATGTGTTATCACAGTCACGATGGTCACGTTTGTGTATTGCTTACTGTTTTTAATGACTTGATTTGTGTTGGTTGAAGTAACATGATGTGATCTTTGTTAAGTCAATGATCAATCAATTTACATGTCCATTCGTTATCTTGTTAGGGAATGCATCACTTGTGAGGGAGTGAGTAAACCAAAGTAAACCAGAGTAAACCAAATAATTGTATTATCGAGATAGCTAAGGTTCATGTGCATATGTATAAAGCAGATATGTCTACTCAGTATACTGTATAACAAGAAAGAAGAAAAAAGCCAAACAACAGCAGCTGCAGTAGCATTAACAAAAGCAACAACAACAACAACAACAACAACAACAACAACACCAACATCAACTACAACAACTTCAGCGACGACGACAACAACAAAAACAACACAAACATCAACTACAGCAACGACAACAAAAATAACAACAACTTCACCAATCTTAAAGGAACACGTTGCCTTGGATCGGACGAGTTGGTCTATAAAAAGCATTTGTAACCGTTTTTTTAATAAAATGCATATGGTTGGAAAGATGTTTTAAAAGTAGAATACAATGATCCACACAAGTTTGCCTCGAAATTGCGTGGTTTTCCTTCTACTGTGCGAACTAACACGGTCGGCCATTTATGGGAGTCAAAATTTTGACCCCCATAAATGGCCGACGTGTTAGTCGACGAGGTAAAAGGAAAACCGTACAATTTCGAGGCATGTTTGTGTGGATCATTGTATTCTGCTTTTACAACATCTTTCTAATCATATCCATTTTATAAAAACCGGTTACACACGCTTTTCAAAGACCAACTCGACCGATCCAAGGCAACGTGTTCCTTTAAAGGCACTATAAGGGTGCACCTCGACTGTGGTTTCGGGTGCATTTATGTAGGGTCTTTGACTTGAACTTGTTTTACATTATGGGACTGTTACTCTTTCATACAAAATCGACCGACAGTATAGAAACTAATTGGGTAATGTTATTGGGTTTACACATTAAATATTTTAAAAATATTGGATATTATGTAAACCCAAGTATTAGTTGTTTTTCTCAACTTGAAATGTTGTGATACAAAATTATTTAAGAAAGGCTAGACACCAGTAGGAACTGAAACCACTGTAACCAATACGACCACAACAATGTACCTGATAATTACTTTACTCCTATCAAATTCCACAAACTTACCAGTTCGTCTTTGACCCAATTAATGGATCGTTGCAAATGTTCTCGTCTTTCTTCATCTGTTCTCTCCAAGTATTCCAGCCCTTCATCCTCACCATTTCGAGTAAGCGACAACTTCGGTCTCTTGTTGACGAACGCAAATGGTGGCTTGTCTAAGTTAGCTCGCCATTCCACGATGGATGGCCGAGTAGAGGCTAAATTCAATCTGGCTGCCACACTCTTAAGTTTCTCTAACTCTGTCAAACATACTTCATCTTCAGGAATGGTCTGTAGTTCAAAAGATTCTCTAAACTTTGGTCCAGCACTCTTCAGAGCATGTAGAATGAACTCAGACGAGCCCATTGTGTCCGCACGCTGTCTGTCTCCCCCAAGTTTTACACTCGTGTACTGTCCTCCCGCCGCACTTGCCAAAAAGTACAACGACTATATCACAATTGTGTCCAATGTCATAAAAACGATGAGTAAAATGCTTTTGAATGTTTACTGTAGTATGAAACCAGAAGCTTGCATCAGAGGTAGAAACAAACATAGGTGATAATAAAAGCAGTGTAGTTCTCTGCAAATGGATATACTGTAGTAACACAGGAAGCGGACGCAGCCCGTGTCATTAGAGAGTTCCGCTTTGCTTGGTGTTATGCAAGATCAGATTCACAGAGTATTTTTCAATACTTGCTGATAATCACAAAGTATCTTACGATGTCAGTATTTTATCAATTTGATTGATTAAAGTTCACCTTCAAAACTCTGTGAATACGTGTTGGTAGCTGGCAATGAAGACTTCGACGCTAAACCATCACCATATATACTCTGCGCAAAGATCGTCTTACACATCGGTGGATTGGAATGCGCATTATCCGCAGACTTTGTTCTTGTGGTGGTACGGTCTCCTCTGTGCAAATTAATTTCACAAGTCATCATTTATTCCAAGGTGTAGCATTATGAAATTGCGAGAGAAAAAAATAAATATGATCGTGCTCTTCACAGTGTGTAGTTCCATCAAATGTCAAACTTCCAGACCGGCATGGGTTTATAAACAAGGTACACGAACCGTAACAGTGTGTTAACCACACACAGCTCTTACCTACCAAACCATAATGGACATTCAGTTTTACGACTGGCCCGAAGTTCACAACTACTTGTTTGTAAAGCAAACATACGAAGTGTGAAATTTTGTCCCGCAGCTAATATCATCCAGCTAGTTTCAATACTTTGGAATGTAGAATCATGGTGGAACGTAGACGTATTGTGTCGAGCAAGAGGTCAGTTGACAACTTTTTGGGGAGGAAGTGAAATTTAGTCCAAGGAACGCACCTACGTCATTTACTTCTCCACAATAGATCCGCTGGTGTTCTGTAGATCAGAAAGAAAGAAAAAAACAGGTGCTCACAACAGTAACAATTTGTTTGTCAAAGACTATTTTGTTTGAAAGGAGTTCTTATACTTGCAGAGGGGGTGGAAAATAGGTCATGCTGCTACCAAACAAACCGTGTTGTTGCCGCTCTTATGTGAACTGAGGTAATATGACAATGTACGTATATTTCACGGTTTGTAAAATACACCATGTAAACATATCGGTATCGTGAGAAATAAAATGGATTGAACGTGATGTACAATGGTAAAATAAATCATGCTTGTAAAAGTTTGAATTGAAAGTGCTTGTTGGTAAACGTCCCCTGAGGTGACCGAACACATCACCAGTGATGTCTATAGGATACAAATTGTTGGTGCTATCCCATCCAGTGATGCTGTATCTGTTGACCTGTTGTAATTTGAAAATTGTATTGTGTTCTACGATTCCAAATATGGTAACTGTGCTGTTCTATTTCCACTTGTGTTATTTTTATGGCACTCTACAGTATGGTTACTTTGATGAAGATATCACCATGGTGATAAAGATAACGCTTACGGGAACGTTGTCCGTGAGACAAGGCACAGATCTTACATATAATAGTTTGTTCATATCGATTCATTTACTCATGTACAACTGCAAGAGAGAAGTACAACTTTATATTTTAACCAATACCACAGAAAGAACCAGTCCGAGCATCATAAACGAGTGGGGGGTTTTCGTCCCAGGGCCCAATTGCATAAAGCATACACAAACTTCAAGCACTTAAAAGTGTGGCTTAAAGGCAGTGGACACTATTGGTAATTACTCAAAATAATGATTAGCATAAAACCTTACTTGGTAGCGAGTAATGGGGAGCTGTTGATAGTATAAAACACTGTGAGAATTGGCTCCCTCTGAAGTAACATAGATTTTGATTTCGAGACCTCAAATTTAGAATTTGAGGTTTCGAAATCAAGCATCTGAAAGCACACAACTTCGTGTGACAAGGGTGTTTTTTCTTTCATTATTATCTCGCAACTTCGACGACCGATTGAGCTAAAATTTTCACAGGTTTGTTATTTTATGCATATTCTGAGATACACCAAAGGAAAGGAGAATACTGGTCTTTGACAATTACCAATAGTGTCCAGTGTCTTTAACAGAAGTAGGTTATCAGCCAAAATTACATTAAAAGTTTGCATTGTAACTGGTGTTCAGTCTGCACGCTCCGAACTGTGTTTCAGCTTGACACAGAAATGGCTTGACACAGAAATGGGTCAAGCTTTACGCAAAACCTTGGTCCTTATTCTATTGTTTGACCAGTTTCCTGGTCAACCTTACCCAACCGTACGTCAGGCCCCCTGACACCTTGACTCCGGGTCAATTCTGACCCAGTAGTTTTTAGAGTGATACAAGCATGGATAAAACGTAACATTTAGCTTGCCTCATTCACTAACTATTTTTTTCCCCTTCCTATCTTTCTCTTGCCCTTTGTGTTTCCATCTCCAATATGGGCAGACAAGTTTTTTATCTCCAAACCCGCACCCCACCCCTTTGCCCATTCATTGTTAACCCCCTTGTTTTTTGCTGCGTGCTTTCTGACTCGCTCTCTCTTTCCTCTCTATATACATGTATCTTTACCTGACTGTTTTGTTCCACTTTAAAGGAACACGTTGCCTTGGATCGGACGAGTTGGTCAAAACAAAAGCGTTTGTAACCGTTTTTTATAAAATGCATATGGTTGGAAAGATGTTTTAAAAGTAGAATACAATGATCCACACAAGTTTGCCTCGAAATTGCGTGGTTTTCCTTCTACTGTGCGAACTAACATGGTCGGCCATTTATGGGAGTCAAAATTTTGACCCCCATAAATGGCCGACGTGTTAGTCGACGAGGTAAAAGGAAAACCACGCAATTTCGAGGCATGTTTGTGTGGATCATTGTATTCTACTTTTTCAACATCTTTCTACCCATATGCATTTTATAAAAAACGGTTACAAACGCATTTCAAAGACCAACCCGACCGATCCAAGGCAACGTGTTCCTTTAATACTTGTCCGTGTGTGTTATGTTGTAAATAGCCTTCTCGTTGAAACCTCTGCTAGGTCGACACGTCAGGCCAATGACCATTCTTTGCTTTACACTTAAATGTTCAGATTGTTTCTGCATTTCTATATTGATTATGTCAAATCAGCATACACGAAATAACAGATTCGTGTTCATGAAATAAGAAGGAAGCCATGTACTCAACGGTTTACATGAAAATGTAAACCGTATGAAAATATAACCAGAGATTTCAGCATACTGGAAATGATTTCCCATCTTGATAGCAAGATCCTTCTGGAGAAAATGCCTCCAGGCGTGTACTATAACTGACCAATATTACTGCAAGCAAACTAGTAATTGAACAAATAGCTGGAAGGTGGATGGTTGAATTTGAAGTCATGGATTTTTACATTCGTGTTGTATGCCATGGTTGTGGTAGACCATTAAGTCCGTAGCAAGCGACAGTTACCCGCATACTAATGATATCGTGCTGGCATCGCACAATTAACGGACCGTTGGTTTTCCGTCTAACATTTTTACAGAAATGACTGGTGATTAAAGGGGATTCTTTAATTGGTAAGCATGCACACACACTTGACCCTCTGGTGGTTTGTGTTCTTTAGAAATGAGAAGAAGGCCTAAGGCTCGGTCCACTTTGCAAACAAGACTTTGAATAAAGTGTTTGTAAGCACAGCTTTAATATAGGAAAGTACTTTATTCTAAAGCTGTAATCATACAACAAAATTCAGAACTATACAGATTAATTTATATGATGTTTGTGGGCTTGGATTTATTCTACTTTTCGTCATTGGACCTAACAAACTTATTTACGAGTTCAGATATGTATTATCAGAGTAAGATATTTATTTAGAGACCACAGACGAGTTGTAACAATCAACCCATCATCACCCTTCTCCCATGTTTAATTTAGTGAAAACCTAGGGTTGATTATTAGTCCTGCTGCCCTTTGTTTACAGTCAAGTTGTTCACATTAATGTAACAAAGATGACCATGGGTAAATGTTTAAAACTTGAGTTGGTCAGGCCATTGATTCATTTTGCAACGGGCATTTCCATTGGGAAATCTTTAAGTTTATAACTTGTATAAGTAAAACTTTTAAGGCACCATGGCAAAACCACGGCCATGGCCTCCGAGATGAGTGAGAAAAGAACACGTGGAAATAACCAGTCAACTCATCAGCTGTAAGAATACAAGGAACTGGGGAATGACATGAGATAAATCTTGCACACAGTCCATGTTGTCCGTTGGCTCTGTTTCCTAAATATAATTGAGTCTAATCCACACCTGTCCCACTGTCGACAAATATGAAGTCAACACCCTTGAAGGGTTCAGTGGGAGTTGATCACCACAGCTAAAATCTGAACCCGTCGACATTTTGTGACAGCTAAGCTATTGAAATAATTTCCCCAAATAAAGAGAGACGTCAAAATTAGAATGGTGACGTTGTAATGATCGTTAGCTAATGGGGAAGCATAGAGCGAGGGACGCGGACGTTGCCCTGGGGGACAATATTGGTTGTCGTGTTTTAATGCGCTTTTAAAGTGATTGGAACCATGGAAACCAAGTCACACAAACACGTACAGTACTAATGCAAAATGTCACTCGCCTTTCGGATGTTAGTGGTAACAATAGACAACATGTATCTTGCGCTTAACTTTACGGTTGTTTCTAAGCGTACATTCAGTATTTTACTGCAAGTTATGTGGGATGGACGTGCTCATTGTACATTATAGCACCGTGTACATGTAATGGTTTGCAAGGTGCTGTTCCGCAATATGCTTTGAATCAAACCAGGAACACCGGAGCGAACCCCTTCTGTTTTTCGATAGGTGCACTGTTTTTTTTCCGTGCGTTATACAGCACACGGGACCAACGGCTTTACGTCCCATTCGAAGGACATATAATGTCACTTATGCTTTACGATGTGATATATATATATACTTTGTATATGCCCAATGAAAACAAAATTGGCACGCAATATATAATAGTAAAATGCACTTTTAAAATACAAGGTGCAAAGACCAACAATTAGACACACATATTTTGGTGAAACCTTCTATAGTGATGATAGGGCCTACTAGATATAGAGAGACGAGTAAAAGGGGAAATGCCACGAGACCACTTTGGTTTTGGAACAAATATAGGATCAATAAAGAGGGTATTGTGAGTGAATCAATCATTATTGCACAAGCTGTTTAAAGACACTGGACACTATTGGTAATTGTCAAAGACTAGCCTTCACAGTTGGTGTATCTCAATTCATATGCATAACATAACAAACTTGTGAAAATTTGAGCTCAATCGGTTGTCGAAGTTGCGAGATAATAATGAAAGAAAAAACGTCCTTGTCACACGAAGTTGTTTGCTTTCAAATGCTTGATTTCGAGACCTCAAGTTCTAAATCTGAGGTCTCATTACTCGTTACCAACTAAGGTTTTATGCTAATAATTATTTTGAGTAACTACCAATAGTGTCCACTGTCTTCAATGTATAGGAGGTAAAGCAACGCCCAGTTTGGTATATTATTACAAATTTGATTAAAGGTGTCAACCGATGTAGTAATTAAAATTCACACCAATAATTAAAAGTGACTAGCTTTATACTGGGGCAATGAAACCACCCTTGACCGTCGATGGTGGAATTGCGTAGTCCTTCAATGAACTGACCTTTAAATCAGTCATGCAATTGGTTTGCTAAGACAGTGTGCTCTGCATTGCGTGCAAATGTCATCGAATCAATGCCATATTTATAGATCTGAATAACATACACCAAAAATGGTTTACAGACTTGAGCGGAAACAATTTGTCAATGTTAATTATATTTCAACTTATTTGATAGTACACGTGTTTATTATTCAATCGGAATGTTTTGATATTATTTTACACTTGTTTGAATTATCAAACCAAAAACTTCGTTTTTTTGTTTTTTTTCAAGCTATATTTCAGCCGTTGACGGCGTTTACCAATGTGGAAACACTTTGACGTCATGTGTGGTATGTTGTTTTGTTATTGCAACAAAGTGGCTATTGGGTACAAAACGGAGCTCCCACAAATGACTTTATAATGATCGAGTGATGACGTTATACGGATGACGTTTTTGCGAAAATTGCAGCCTTGAGGGAAACGCACTTGTTTAGAAGAGTATACTCTCATGTAAACTCACTATCCTTATTAACTGAACACGTCTTAAAGGCACAGAATACTTTTGGTTATTTCCAAAGACCAGTCTTCTCACTTGGTGTATCCCACCATAAGCATAAAATAACAAGCCTGTGAAAATTTGAGCTACATTGGTCATCGAAGTTGCGCGAAAATGATGAGAGAAAAAAACACCCTTGTTGGACAAATTTGTGTGCTTTAAGGTATGAATAAAATACTTCTGGCCAGAAGTCTTTTATTATTTTAGTGAGTAATTACCTCTTTCTCAAAACCTATACACTGTCAGAGGGACCCGTTGCTTACAATGTTTTATACTATCAACAGCTCTCCAATGCTCGTTACCAAGTCAGTTTTTAAGTTGTTTTGAGTAATTACCAAACGTGTCCTTCCCTTAAAGAATTCCAGCAAAAGTCACTCCCCTTGTTTTCGTTGGGCTGCCTTTTCAGTGGTTTCGTGTGTTTCAAGGGAACGTATCAAAATACGATACCAAGAATGTCTTAAACTGAAGACTTTTATTATACTTATAATATGGAAGTAAAAGCCTCACGTTCGGGCAGCCCGCCAACCCACACTAAAACCTCCTTAGAAACCGGGCCTTATATGTGTTGTTTCGTCAAACGCTTGTCGTTCAAATGATTCACTTAAATATCAATCAATCAATCATAAATAAAGCGCCTACTAAATCAAAGGTTGAAATTATGGTTATTGAAACATATTTAGAACACTTTTCAATGATTTTTTTTCAAATACAAATATGGCACCATGCTTTCCAATTGCGCGTTATTGATCTAAAGTCAATCAAGATATACAAACCGTCCGATGACACGGATTCATCAAAACTCTTGCTAACTGTTTAGCTTTGAACTTACCAGAATTTTAAAGAATACAACACCTTACCTCACTCTTGCTGACCGACTGTAATTCCACAACTCGGCAGGTAAACCCCCATCAACATCACTAGGTAGAAATGTTCACAACCATTGCGCACAGTGCTCGGACAACGCACGCACAACATTCTCTGACGTCTGCCGTGCGTGCAGCAACTCTTACAGAAAACCCTATAGTCTCATAAATTATGCATGAAGTATAACACTTAAAGATGATAAAATTTTACATTTTGTCTGTGGATGCACTTCCTTCCTGGGACAAAGTACTTTCATTTCAATAGTTTTAATCTCATATGTACAACTGTCAAAAGGTATACCGCTGTGAATATATAATGTTCTCTTCATTTGGGTTATGCTGCATAATGTAGGAATATTGGGAAAGCGATCATACTGCACAGTGTTTTCTCTGGACTGTAGTAGCTTGTGAGTTGTATTATGGAGGATTCCTATATATGCAAAAGCTGAATGGGAGAATTAAAGTTGGCAGGCAAAACGAAGTGAAACTGTTTGAGAAGAGTTTATATAAAGGACGCCATCTAAAGCCTTATTTACTCCACGAGTCAAAAGAGTCACTGAATATTCCAGACAACCCACCTTCCATGCTATAAACGCTTGATTGAATTCGACATACCTCCCTGAGGTATAATAAGCAAGGATATACCCAAGATCCAACATATCCAGAACACACCTTAATCCCAGATTGTTATCAATTTGTTAAAATCGCCATCACCCACCCGACAGATCCATACAAAGAAACTAGATAAAGCGTTAAGCCTTATAGTAACAACAAGGCAGGGGTAAATTACTTTAAGGAAGGATGACAGGTTGTAATGGGGACAATGAGCAACACGCTGTGAATGGAAGGTTTTTACAAGATTACTGACTTAAGGAGTAAAGTGTTTGACGAAGCAACCTTCTTCCCAAAAAATATGACAAAAAGATATCCCGGAGGAGGTAACTGAGACTGCTCACATCAGGGTTATAGCAGATTGATCACTCATTGCTTCCTTAGAGGCACTGGCCACTATTGTTAATTATTCAAAATTATTGTTTGCATAAAAACTTACTTGGTCATTATTAGCAATGGAGAGCTGTTGATAGTATTAAAAATTGTGAGAAACGGCTCCATCTGAAGTAATGTAGTTTGTGAGAAAGGGGTAATTTCTCGCTCAAATATTAAATTAAATGTAATTTTATAAAAATTAACTGTAAACTTGATGTAATTTTATAAATCTTTTTATCTTCTGCAATTTTGGAGGTATTGAGGAAATAAACAAACAGAAGTCTCAAGGCCTGAAGCCTCTTAGTATTAAGAACCTTAAAGCTCACAACTTTGTGCAACAAAGTGTTCTCTTTTTCATTGTTCTCTTGCAACTTCGTGACGAGTCAAAATTGTCGCAGATCTGGTACTGTGTGCATATGTTGGGATACACCAAGTGAGAACACTGGTCTTTGACATTTATCAAAGGTGTGCAGTGCCTTTAAAGATCTACTTCTTCTCCATTTCTTCCTCCATGCTTAAAGACAGGACTATCAGAAACAACCGCAACACAACCACTTGGTTATTATCCGATTTCTAAAAAAAACTTCAGTTTACACAAATAACAACATGCCGCAAGAAACGATTCCGACTGAAGTGCTTTCACCTTGAGCCAAATAATGAATTTAAATCAACTTCTTGGAAAAAAAGAGAGCAGTGAACGACAACTATTAAAACAACAAAAACATCGTTGGGAGAGAAGAATGAGCATAGTGATAGTTGTGATTAAATTCTTGTAGACAAAACGTTCACTCTTCCAAGTCACGATTGAAAGAGACGGGTGTTTTTCACTGCTCCATTTCAATGTGATAAGGTCCACAGTGCAAAGTTTTTACTTTGGAGTCTGACGTTTACACTTAAAGGCACTGGACATCTTTGGTAATTGTCAAAGACCCATATTCCCACTTGGTGTATTCGATGATCCCAACAAGTGCTGTAAATAACAAATCTGTGAAGATTTCTACCCAATTGGTCATCGAATTTGCAAGAACATAATGATGGAGCCGTTTTTTACAATGTTTTATTCTATCAACAGCTCTCCATTGCCCGTTACCAATTTTGAATGTTAACAATTATTTTGATTAATTACTAATAGTGTCCAGTGCCTTTAAGATACAGTAGTCTCATGCATGCAATAAGACTAGTAATTCAGTTACATCTTTAATTTGTTAATATCGTAAAAATACCTCCATGTCACGAGGGTCATATGCATAATCCACTTAGCACACTTTAGATGAGAATAAACACACTAACCATACACGTGTCCTGCAGCACTGCAGCAGACGAAGCGACATTTTGGCTGTGGTTTATTAAATAATATCCGTAGAATTAGTCTGAATTATGCAGTAGCGGATAACTGACCGCGATGTTACCGTGTGTTAATCAAGATGTACTTTTGCCTGCTTGGATGTAGACTTGACTCAAGTCTCAATCCCGTGAGAGTCCTTTGATTTTCAGTCCCATCGCCCACCATCAGAAAACTCCCCCAACCAATGCCGCAATAGCTTCATTTTGACGGCGGGTTTTATAGGAACCTCTCGCACCAGAACGGGACTTGAATAAAGTCTAACTAGAATGCCTCTTGGTTCCTTGTGAGACAGATGCACGGATCTTGAAGCCCATGTAACTCACCGCAAATAAAACCGGTATGGCAGGAGATTCTGTCCCCCGGAGATTCTGTCAACTGTGTAAAAACTACTTCTGATAGCGCCCTCTTTTGAAACATTCTCCCTCAACCAAGGTTATAGTTGCCAGTAACAGGGACATAAATTCCGGCGTTAAATTTCCACTGGGACACCGGCTTTCCTGCCTACGATCACCCGGTATTCCCCTCTTGATTATAAATGCATGGTGCATCCGTGCAAAAATGCAATAGGGAACTCATTTGGTTCACACTGTCATAGCTTTTAGGACAAAATGTGGATGATAACATACATTACAGGATACATGTTATTTCTTGTGGAATAGTTTTTTACTGGTACTATTACAGCAGCTTACTTGCATCTGTAAAATAAACCCATTTTCGAAAAGCTTTTTGCTGACGTGTTCCCGCGGCCTGCTCACTTTTGCACTCACAGTACGATATTACTCACAATGGGAGGACTGTTCTTGTCGAAGAAGAAGAAGAAGAAGAGGAAAAATATCTCTGCTGCCCAAAGTTGTTTCAGCTTTTTCTGTTTATTTTTACATGTCTTGAATGTTTCTAAATTGCACTGTATCATACAAAATAAGCACGGTGTATCAAACCCTTACATTGTGAATTACCATCTGCACCTGAAGTCTAAAAGCTCCCTGGTCAGAATTGACCCGGATACCGACAGTCCTAGAGGGCCAGGGGCCGATTTCACAAAGCAATAAAATTCATCGCAAGACAAATTTTCAGTTTCACCATAGTGATTTGTATTGTGACATCACGTTTTACTAAGCAACTACGATTGATTTGCAGTTACGATCAATCTTAGATCTTTGTGAAATTGGCCCCTGACCCATTTCCGGGTCAGACTTACCATAGAAATGGCATGGGATTTAACCCTTATTATGTGTCAATTCGACCCATTTCTGGGTCAATTTGACACAGATTCCGGGTCATATTTTCAAATACCTCGGCCGGCCCGCACTTGCAGATTATAATGTTACTCAATTTCACTTGTCTTATTTTCCTATATTTTGATTGGCCACACACTTTTTTCTGTATTCACATCAGGCTGCAAACTGTGATTTTAGAAGTCATGTAAAAGTCGTGGCCCCCATTCGTGTAATGAACAAAAAAACTGTTCACGTTATAGGGTGAAGACTTTGAGCTGCCAAATGCTGAAATATTTCCATTTCTGTTGGATATCTCATCCTCAGTTATTTTGTTTGTGTCCCGTGGTTTTCAAATATTATATAACACCTTAAAATAATATTTTGATTAACTTTCTCTTTTCAAACTTCTTCTCTAAACCATGGTCATTTGCTTCTTCGGACCAGTGTGTATTCTTTGTCAAATCTTCCCGAAATACCACCTTGGGGCACTTTCTAAATTTCTGTCTTTCACTAACTGTGTACTCACCATCATCGGCTGACATTTGCTGGTAATACAATCATGACTTGAGAGTTCTTTCTTTAGGAAAGACAGAGTTTGTTCCACAATTGAAAGTTGAATTCTTGGCAGTCAGGTTGGCTCACAGTGGTTTCTTTCCATTACTTCCACCTCTGTGGACCTCGGTTCGAGGTGGACCGAAGCCTTGCATGTGGATTCGGGTTTTTAGTCCTTGCGTTGGTTTTCCTAATGGGTTTACCTCTGACGTCTAAAACTGAAAGGTCCTCACTGTCTTTGCCACAAAAAGTTGGTGTGATGGTTCGATAAGGATGATTTACCGACTGTAATCAGATTCGGACTCATGATCATCTTTACCTACATCATTACAAACTGAACCCAACCCAACCCATGCTTCACGGACGTGTATCACCAACCACTTTATGACACGGAGAAGAAAAAAGAAACACCTTATAGAGGACATAGCTCCTAAAGCCATTATCTGAAATGTCAACTCGTTTTTATGGTATCTTTCATCACTCGAATTGCCTTGAATGCCTCTTAGCTTTTTACAATCATTGGACTGAGTGTTAGAGTCTGTACAATTCTACTGAGAGGACTCTCTGTCACTGTAGTGGACCTATGGCACCCACTATACTAGATAATGAATGCCTAACATTGATGTCTGTTGTTGTGATATTTTTATTCTGGTAAATAATAATGGTATGTTTTGTAGTATTGATTTATGGTGTATAATTAGTTTCAAAGCGACTAACAGGTGTTTGAAGTAATTTGAAGTAATTCAAAGGCAGAATTATCAAGCATAATATTCTTTCTGATTGCCGAAGTTAAATCATACACCATATAGGTCAGGCCCTGTACTCAATAAAAGATTCGTACCTTTTTTCGAAGGACCGACTAACATGCCCGATTGATGGTGGTATGATAGATAACTATGCATGGATCAAGGGCCCATCCAACATGCAGACGTTAACAAAAACAAAAATAACTCTCAAAGTTAAACTGGTGTTTTCTGTCCGTTTTTTGGCAAAGAAAGATTGTGTGCTTTTATGAAACTTCATCGCTATTCAAGATGATTCGTTGTGGCTGGATTAAGTGACGTCATTGTTATGTCGGCCTGGCTACAGATCTTGTTTGCCTTGTTCGGGAGCACTTTGGAGAGATTTTCTCGAAATCCTTTATTCTTCCTGTTGTGTTAAGAGTTGGTTTGTTGGCTCCTAACAAAAGTGCACCATTACATGTTAATACATTGTGACATGATGTTGGTTCGCTTCGGTGGTTTTGGGACGGTGTTGTGTACAGAGGCATTGATAAGTAGGAAAAAGAGTTGTACATATATTATTTATCAAAATAAGTAAACATTTATTTTCATAAAAATACTGGTCCTCTAGCTTACATTGATACATGATCCTGTAGATTTTGTATTCCATTAAAGGATTTGGGTACTTTTTCAAAATGTCCATATATTAACATTAACATTAAACTTACAGGGTTTGAAGATATTGATAGTGGAAAGTTTCCCTTCAAATATTACTTACTGAGGTGCTGTAGTTTTTGAGAAATGAGTAAAACATTGTCGTGAAAATATGTTTGTAAATGATTAAAATAATTTTCGTCTCATGAAACGAAAATTATTTTCATGACATTGTTGCTCATATGGCGCCGACAGTAGGCTTTTGAAAAAAGATGAGATGATTTCAACGAAAATGGTATTTTAACTTGATAATAATGCGCTTGTTCACCATTCTAATGTAATTTTGATATGTGTACACTTCTGAATTTGTTGTAATAATCGACTAAAAAATCAGGCCCCAACCTAAGGTTTTGACAAACTTAAAACACTTCTGCCGTTGACGGCACGAGTCAAAGGACAATGCCGCTTTCCTTTTCCAAACAACCTCCTCCCTACCCCCCCCCCCCTTTCGCCGGATTTGGTTTCGAATTTTCCCGCTCCAGTATTATTTTGGCCTTATAGTACTTTCTGCATGGATAGTGTCGGTCTCCCTCTTCGTCACACTTTCTATCTTATCCACAAACCCCTCCCCTACCAACACCAGCTGTTCTACCTTGCCCCCACCCCCTCTCCATAAAAAGAACTTTATACAATACATATTAACGCCTCATACGTTTTTTTTAAAGCTTGGATTCCAATACATCTCTCTCCATGTAATGAGGAATAATTATAAAATAATCAACCTCTAGCTTTTGGAACGTGTTGAGTGCGTCCCGGTTTTACTACTTACTGTGCTTGTCCCCCCCCCCCCAAAAAAAAAAAAAAAAAAAAAAAAAAAAAACATTCATAGATGCACATGATGTTTTCTTCCATCAAAACGGATTTTTTTTGTGGTCATAATGTTCTCATCTCCGGGTCTGTTTACACGGGGCTACATGTATGATTTCGCGTTTCCCTTAACACACGGAATAGTAATCCGCCCGGGCGAAATAGTAATCCGCCCGGACGAAATAGTAATCCGCCCGGGCGAAATAGTAATTCGCCCGGGCGAAATAGTAATTCGCCCGGGCGAAATAGTAATCCGCCCGGGCGAAATAGTAATTCGCCCGGGCGAAACAGTAATCCGCCGGGGTGAAATAGTAATTCGCCCGGGCGAAATAGTAATTCGCCCGGGCGAATTAGTAATCTGCCCGGGCGAAATAGTAATCCGCCCGGGCGAAATAGTAATCAGCCCGGGCGAAATAGTAATCGAAATCGTAATAGTAACGTTTTTTTTTAAGCTTGGATTCCAGTACATCTCTCTCCATGTAATGAGGAATAATTATAAAATAATCAACCTCTACCTTTTGGAACGTGTTGAGTGCGTCCCGGTTTTACTACTTACTGTGCTTGTCCCCCCCCCCCCCCCCAAAAAAAAAAAAAAAAATAATAAAAAAAAAAAACCATTTATAGATGCACATGATGTTTTCTTCCATCAAAACGCATTTTTGTTTGTGGTCATAATGTTCTCATCTCCGGGTCTGTTTAAACGGGGCTACATGTATGATTTCGCGTTTCCCTTTACACACGGAATAGTAATCCGCCCGGGCGAAATAGTAATTCGCCCGGGCGAAATAGTAACTCACCCGGGCGAAATAGTAATCCGCCCGGGCGAAATAGTAATCCGCCTGGGCGAAATAGTAATTCGCCCGGGCGAAATAGTAATTCGCCCGGGCGAAATAGTAATCCGCCCGGGCGAAATAGTAATCCGCCCGGGCGAAATAGTAATTCGCCCGGGCGAATTAGTAATCTGCCCGGGCGAAATAGTAATCCGCCCGGGCGAAATAGTAATCAGCCCGGGCGAAATAGTAATCGAAATCGTAATAGTAACGTTTTTTTTAAAGCTTGGATTCCAGTACTTTCCTACTTACTGTGCTTGTCCCCCCCCCCCAAAAAAAAAAAATAAATAAATAAAAATAAAAAAATAAATAAATAAAAAAATAAATAAATAAAAAAAATAAATTAGTAAAATGAGTAATAACTGCCCGGGCGAAATAGTAATCCGCCCGGGGGAAATAGTGGAGCCCGATTTTTTTTTTCGGTATGTCCTATTCACGCTTCCGTAAAATTTCCATCTTTTAAATAAAATGTATTACAAAATAGAGAGACCGCCAATACAGGGCAACATAGCTCAGTTTTGGGGCGCTGGCACGTTATGCCTACGATCGTTCGGTTCAAATCCCAATTTGTCTTCGTTCAACCCCACAACTCAATAACTGTTCTTCCAATCTGATTGCGTTAAAGCCATTGGACACTTTCGGTAAACAGTATTGTCCAAGTCCCACACTTCGTGTATCACAACTTATATATAAAATAACAAACCTGTGAAAATTTAGGCTCAATCGGTCATCGGAGTCGGGAGGAAATAACGGGAAAACCCACCCTTGGTTTCCGCACGTTTCGCCGTGTCATGACATGATTGTGTTTAAAATAAATCTGTAATTCTCGCTATCGAGAATTGATATTGTGTTAATGTTTTCTCAAAAAGTAAAGCATTTCATGGAATAATATTTCAAGAGAAGTCTTTCACCATTACCTTCTGTAAACCCTGTAAATTATTTGTAAATCTGTGAACTTTTTTATTCTGTACCGAAAGTGTCCAATGGCTTTAATGTAACAACTTCACCACAATTCTAGAAAATACATTTTGGAAAGTAACCCAAATGTTAAGTTTCCACGGGACGATACCAGCCACAACTTGTTGCTAATGCATACGTTTAGAATACTCCTCTCTAAAGAGTAACTGGAAACATGACCTCTTTTGACCTCATCAATGGGTACCAATGTAATTACAGCGAACTCATATGAATGACTTCGGCTAGATTTCCGCTAGTAGGAGGTCCAATAACATTACCCTTGGCAACAGTCGTAGCTGTATAGCCGAACGGTGGCTTTGCGTTATTTTCAATTTAAACTAATTCTGTGACGTCACTCTATTGATGAAAGGGTAGATTATTTTTTACGAATCTACACAGAACTATAGATTCGTTGCGAATCTACTCTTAACTATAGATTTGTTACGGATGTACACTTAACTGTAGATTTGTGACGAATCTACACTTTCAACGTCGACATGGCTTCGGGAAGCACGTTTGTTATAACAACATTAAAGGAACACGTTGCCTTGCATCGGACGAGTTGGTCTATAAAAAGCGTTTGTAACTTTTTTTTATAAATTGCATATGGATGAAAAGATGTTTTAAAAGTAGAATACAATGATCCACACAAGTTTGCCTCGAAATTGCGTGGTTTTCCTTTTACTGTGCGAACTAACACGGTCGGCCATTTATGGGAGTCAAAATTTTGATTCCCATAAATGGCCGACCGTGTTAGTCGACGAGGTAATTTCGAGGCATGTTTTGCGTGGATCATTGTGTTCTACTTTTACAACACCTTTCTACACATATGCATTTTATATAAAAAATTGTTACAAACGCATTTCAAAGACCAACTCGACCGATCCAAGGCAACGTGTTCCTTTAACACAGCAGAGTGTTTAACTTCAAGATAACATAAAAAATACGTACCTCACATCACTGCGTCTCTTCATCTTATACTTCTCCTTATAACAAGACGGAAAGTTCTGAAGACGAGCAGAGTATACTGTTAGAAACGTCGAGACTACATCGGCTCTTTGCAGAGCAATATACATGGTTGTATACACATGGTTGTATCCGCAAGATTACAATTAATTAATGTTCAGTTTCTTCCTATTTATCCACACCATGCAAAACACTGTATTTAAGACTGGAACTGCTATAAGACGCATATTCTGATTTAATATTGTCCTTGGTGTGCACTTCTCCAAACGCTGAAAAGGTTTTGGTTATAAAGTAATTGTCTTGTATAAATAAATGTTTGGCGTTTCGAGCCGACCCTGTCGTGTAGAAGTCATCAATCAACGTCTTCCTATTGGTACATGTAGACGTTATGTCAATAAATAAAGCCAAAAACAAAGCCAGTGGTGGTCCATTTCCCCGCACTATATAAAAGTAATTACTAAATTGTATAATAATTTGATGTACCATCCTTAGTTTGTTTCTTTAAGAAGGATAATAAAAGCACCCTTTCAGATTGTCTGAATTGTGTGCGATTTGGGGTTTCACCACCGACGTACACCCGATCAGCCAGAAACAAGGTCGTGACCCCCCCCCCCATTGAATTACGGCTGATCATTTCTAAACAGCAGAGGGCGTGTGTGCGTAGGTGTGTACTAGCGTTGTGGATTTCCTTATGAGGTCATTACACTTTATACTATGACATTTCTAGACTTAAATTAAGTTTCAAAATCTTAAGAGTCAGTTCAAGTAAATATTTGATATATTTTTTTGTGTAATGTGTTCACGGTCACAAAATTATAAATTGTTTATAATTTGTGGGTGGAAGGGCCTTGGGGTTAAAGTAAACAAAATTGCATGTTCAGTTCAAAATATAACCCGTTGTCATGGGTACAGCCCATTTTGTTTTTTGGCCATTTTAGGCCAATTTGGGGGTCTGAAAAACTGTTTTCAATCTGTAACCATTTTTGGTGGAAACGAACTGGTTACTCTTCGGGGCACAATGGACGAAAACACTTGCAAAGAAAAAAATACTTTTGGTAAATCCTAGTTAGTTTGAAGTTTCTATCCTCCATGTCAAACGAATTTTTCACTTGCCATTTGAAACTTAAAGCACAAATGAGGGCTTCATTATATCATGTCATTGATCATCATTTCAGCTCAAGATAACTGTTCAAGTTGTCAAGTTGCCATAAACCTCCTATTACATGAAGGTAGTCCTTCTCATGACGACACACCCATAATTCATAATTATATTATTATGTTAAAAAAGGCGTTTTATTTGTGTATTAACCAGGTTAAGATTCAATCAGTGAATGAATTTATATGAATGGAATCAAAGAGCAATTTTTACTTTCAATCTTCATTAACTTGTTGTGGTTGACTGTGTGCACAATAACTACGAAAACATAACTGTTTGTCCTGTTTATTTACCTCAGACCAAGGACCACCTCCTGTCATGCCCGGTAGAGGGCCAGTTTTACTTCCCTGACGATGATCTGATGTATAGATCTTCACCCATCAGCTTGAGAACATGCCCGAAGGGGATGAGAAAAGTGTAGCTGACACGACGGAAGAAGAAGAATTAAGGTGACAATAATTGCGATTTTTCTATACTGTGCATGTCATTTAAGTCTGTAGACTTGCTTTCAAGTCTGAGGCAGTAGTTATTGTGTCTGTATCAGAGTTGCAAAGTGTACTTTGTCCCTATTATCATGGTCAACCACACCCCAAAACATTATACACGAGAGGGCGCTAGTTAAGGCAGTACCATACTGACTAACGGATAGGCTGAACGCAATTTGTTTTTTCTGTACATCAAAATTGTCACTGTCGTAGTTTTTCTTCTTCTAAATCGATCAAAAATGGGGATCCTTGTGAAAAAAAAATCAGGAACATTTTTGAGGATGGCAATTCAATACTACAAAAAAATTCAGTCTGAACGTCACACTTCGTGTGTTTTTAATTATACGTCAGAGATTGCCTTTGAGCCTGCGTCAAGATCCTGACGGTCACGTGGTACGGATGTATCGTTGATCTCGCATTCATTTCGCAGTCAAATTGTATGTACACATTTACAAATAAAACATTATACATGTATGTAATTAATGTACTGTGTAATAATATAATAAGACTTGTAATGCCAGCAATGTAAGAACCAATATCTGACCCCCAACTTGCGGATAAGTACTGGGGACCAGTTTAATAACTGTAAACAAAATCACGATCATAGTCTAGACGTGAAAAAACTACTGTAGAAGTTTCGTACGGATAAAACATTTTAGGGAACCAAATCAACAAACTCAACGTTCAAACTTGGCCTTCGTAAACCTGGCGTACGTCTACTCTGGTTTAAAGTCAGCAGCCCGTGTCGTTATTGTATAGCAATGTGCTTATCGGACAATCAGAAACAACGCTGCGTAATGAAACATAACTGTCTACGCCTTGAATTGCGTTCAGCAAGTTGACGAAATCAACAAATGTACAAATTCCATCTCACTGCACTCATCATGGAGTGAAGTACATAGGTAATTGAACTGTCCGTGGTGGAAGTTCGATAGTAAGTTTGCAGTAATCATGTAATGATTTTACATGCGTTAGGGTATAGTTCTGAAAAGAACCGTTGGTTTCAAGTAGACGAAGTATACTCGGATCGTCTTCTGAAGAAAGCATAATGGAGTCCCTCGGCACCTATTTAAATATCCGGCTTTTGCTGGTATTCGCCTCTACATTTCTTATTGCTGTTTGGTTCCTACGTTGGCGGTCTCTCCACCGTGGTCTACCACCTTCTCCTTGGTACATCCCACTCATTGGAAGCCCACAGCTGTTCAGCTCCTCTATGCATTTAGACCTGACTGAAACTGGGTATAAGTACGGTGGGATATATACCCTACACGCTGGCCTGATGCCTCTTGTTGTTCTCAGTGATCTGCACGTCATCAAGGAAGCTTTGGGGAAACAAGGGGAGTATTTCAATGACAGAATGGATCTCCAAAGTGCCAGCAAGGTACTTAAACTAGAAGGTATTCAAATATTCTTGGTTGATAGTTGTTTTATAGTGAGTTTTTATAGCAAGGCTCCCTTGCTAATATTGTAGCAAGGGTTTACATTTGTTTAATGTACCTCGTGTAAAAAAAAAAAACAATGTGTAATGTCAAAGGAACAAATCTTAGCCTATAATGTTATGATACATCCCTTTTTAAATGCATGATGGTATTGATCTTGGAAATAATGTGCTTTTAAGCTAAAGTAAAATACACAGTTTTTCGAATTGGAAATCTGCTTTCAAGGCCAGTCATATGTTTAATAAAAACTCAAACGAATAGCCATGTTATCAATACTACTGAATGGTCGGGTTTGGATGTACTTGATTTTTTCTTTCACACAAAACCATAGTTGTTTACATATTTACTTGTTGTATCTTTAGGCCTATCACTATTTATATGACAATGGATCAGTAAATGTGAACTGCTCAATAATAAATAACAAAATTAAAAAATAACAATTTTGAAAAAAATTTTGCATCCAATACAATATCGTGGGTTCGAATCCAACCCGAGTAATATGCCTGAGATTTTTTCTTTTACAAACTCGGGAAAGTGCTTTAATACACCAATACACATAGCGTGTTTGGGTAAAACCAAAATGCCTTATCCACAATGCAAATTTAACAACTTTTAAAGATTTTTTTTGTGCATTTTATTTTGATCCAAACAGGTAGTATACTGTTTTCCAGCGGACGGCAGTGGTCTGCACGCCGCCGTGTTGCTCTCATGTCACTGCGTAACTTCGGCATGGGCAAACGTAGTCTGGAATCATCTATCAATGAGGAAGCAAGGTATCTATGTGATGCTTTGGGCGACCACGAAGGGAAAAATGTTGATCCATTACATCTGATTAACAATGCTGTATCTAATATCATATGTAGTATCAGCTATGGGCAGCGTTATGACTACAACGACCCTGCATTCAAACATCTCTTAGCCAATATGGAAGTCATCTTCAGAGCTTCAGTTATGAGTCTTGTCGTGTGGGGATTCCCCCTTATGTCATACTTAAATCACTTCAAGAGATTGAACACGGCCTTGGAGAACCTGGCTGATTTCAGCAAGGAGATGGTGGAAGCACACCGTGTGACCTTTGACCCCGACAACATCCGTGACGTCATCGATGCCTTTATACTTGAGGGCGGGAAGCACAAGGAGGATGATTTGAAGGAGGTGTTTCGGGATGATCTGATCTGGCGAGCGATTCATGATATGTTTGCAGCGGGGACAGATATGACCACTAATACTATGCTGTGGCTTATTATTTTGATGATGGAGTTCCCGCATGTACAAGCTAAGGTAATGTACATCTTTAAAGGCAGTGGACACGATTGGTATTAACTCAAAATAATTATTAGCATAATCCATTTCTTGGTAACGAGTAATGGGTAGAGGTTGATAGTAAAAACAAATTGTGAGAAACGGCTCCCTCTGAAGTAATGTAGTTTTCGAGAAGGAAGTAATTTTCCACGAATTTGATATCGATAGCAGATTTAGAATTTGAGGTCTCGAAATCAAGCGTCTGAAAGCACACAACTTCGTGTGACAAGGGTGTTTTTTCTGTCATTATTATTACGCAACTTCGACGACTGATTGAGCTCAAATTTTCACAGGTTTGTTATTTTATGCATATGTTGAGATACACCAACGGTGAAGGCTAGTCTTTGACAATTACCAATTGTGTCCAGTGTCTTTAATAATTAACCTCTATGAGTTTCTAGTTATGATTTACCTATTGCTCCATCCTGTACCTCGTTTGACCTATGATGAGTTTCTCTATAGTTCAGTGAAATTGAACATTAGATATTTCAATGAAATATCAGATCAACTTTATTTTTACAAGTATTTATGTTTGAAGCTTCGCATGGTGTGGATAAATAAGAAGAAACTATGAATAACTAGTATTAGTAGACTTGCGGGTACAACCATGTGTGAATCTCTTTTGTGTGAGTGTTGGCTGTGAAGACGAGCAGAGAATACTGTTCAAAACGTGGAGACCACACTGGCTCTTTTCAAAGCAAACACTCCTACAAAAGAGATGTATCATAAAGTACCAGCAAGTTTACTATTTATTCAACAGTTCTTCAGAAAGTGAAGACTATGGAAGTTTATGGTCCGTCCGACAGAACATTCCATTACTTGTTAAACCCCTCGTGGATTCGTCTACCTTTTGTAGTAGAGTTTTGTCAATAATAATACAAAATGTTTTCGTGAGGCTTGCTTTATTCACTCATTCATTTCTTATATTTTTACCACACCCAACGCAAAGGCATATGATTTACATTGTAGTATAATGATTAAGGAAAGCACAAGTATAATAGGATTCTGGGTGAGGATGGAGGTCTCCAAGAAGCATCAGCTTGTTGCTTGAAATCAAAATAAGAAAATAAACATGTCAGTGACAATGTTCCGCCCGGGTCGTCTAGTTGTAATCAATTTGCCCATTGTCAGTTTGCTCGTCATGTATTTATGCGAATTAAATCATTTTGCAGCAATTATGAACTCCTTACATTACAGGTACAGCAAGAAGTCGATGACGTCATCGGTCAGGCTCGCGTACCGTCGCTGTCCGATCGTCCATCCATGCCCTACACAGAGGCAACACTCATGGAGATTCAGCGCTACCGCACGGTGGCGCCCTACCTCCCACCGAGGGTGCTTTACAGTGATATCAAATTCCGTGGTTTCCATATTCCTAAGGGGACACAGGTTTGGGTGAATCTGTGGACTGTACTTCATGATCCAGCGCACTGGACCAATCCAGAGTGTTTCGACCCAACGCGGTTTCTATCTGAAGATGGCTCACGTGTTATTGTGCCAGACGCCTTCATACCATTTGGGATAGGTAAACAAATTATTTTAAAGATGCTGTGTTGTGCTCAAAGAATGCCAGCTGTGACTGTGCATGGACCAATAAACTAACACAACGACGAGCCAAAGCAACTAAAGCTAATGCTCAATATTAAAAAATACAAAAAACATGTCTCTGCCCTTTTCCAATTTTCGGCAGCCCCCTCGATCCACTAAAGCAAAAGTAGTAGTCCTGGCCGTTTGTCTACCTTCCGCACAGGGCCAGATTTCATAAAGCTGTTTGCTGGTAAGCAATTTCGTGTGCTTACTGTAGGCAGAAAAATGTGCGGAAAAGCATAAACTTATTTTACCATGATTCCCAAGTTCGCAGAAACATTCTCAACTCGCATGCACGTTCACCATGAATTTGCATTGTTACGTCACTCGTGTGCTAACCGTGGGTTCCCCTTACTTATGGTAAACATCTTTATGAAATACAAATTTGGCTAAGGAACCACTCCGAACGTTCCGTATAAGCACAAAACGGCTGCTTACATGTTTTTTTTAATTGGCCCAAGGTTAGTTAAAAAGTAGGGCAGTTCTTTTGAATCTACTCAACGGAACAGAATGCAAAGCAAGACATTTTTTGCAAAGGACCAAAATCTACGTTGCAAACCAATTTATTGATACCTCACCGTACATTCAAGGCCTCAAATCTCATATAACTCAGTTCTTGTTCTCATTAGTAGGGAGACGTAGTTGCATTGGGGAGCAACTTGCCATATCTCATATAATTTCATATAACTCAGTTCTTGTTTTCCTTATGAATAGGGAGACGTAGTTGCATTGGGGAGCAACTTGCCATATCTCATATAATCTCATATAACTCAGTTCTTGTTTTCCTTTTGAATAGGGAGACGTAGTTGCATTGGGGAGCAACTTGCCATATTATCTCATATAATCTCATTTAACTCAGTTCTTGTTTCCTTATGAATGGGGAGACGTAGTTGCATTGGGGAGCAACTTGCCATATCTCATATAATCTCATATAACTCAGTTCTTGTTTCCTTATGAATGGGGATACGTATTTTGCGCTGGGGAGCAACTTGCCATACCTCATAATCTCATGTCACTCAGTTCTTGTTTTCCTTATGAATAGGGAGACGTAGTTGCACTTGGGAGCAACTTGCCATACCTCATAATCTCATGTCACTCAGTTCTTGTTTTCCTTATGAATAGGGAGACGTAGTTGCACTTGGGAGCAACTTGCCATACCTCATAATCTCATGTAACTCAGTTCTTGTTCTCATTATTAGGGAGACGTAGTTGCATTGGGGAGCAACTTGCCATACCTCATAATCTCATGTAACTCAGTTCTTGTTCTCATTATTAGGGAGACGTAGTTGCATTGGGGAGCAACTTGCCATACCTCATAATCTCATGTAACTCAGTTCTTGTTCTCATTATTAGGGAGACGTAGTTGCATTGGGGAGCAACTTGCCATACCTCATAATCTCATGTAACTCAGTTCTTGTTCTCATTATTAGGGAGACGTAGTTGCATTGGGGAGCAACTTGCCATACCTCATAATCTCATGTAACTCAGTTCTTGTTCTCATTATTAGGGAGACGTAGTTGCATTGGGGAGCAACTTGCCATACCTCATAATCTCATGTCACTCAGTTCTTGTTTTCCTTATGAATAGGGAGACGTAGTTGCACTTGGGAGCAACGTGCCATACCCCATAATCTCATGTAACTCAGTTCTTGTTCTCATTATTAGGGAGACGTAGTTGCATTGGGGAGCAACTTGCCATACCTCATAATCTCATGTAACTCAGTTCTTGTTCTCATTATTAGGGAGACGTAGTTGCATTGGGGAGCAACTTGCCATACCTCATAATCTCATGTCACTCAGTTCTTGTTTTCCTTATGAATAGGGAGACGTAGTTGCACTTGGGAGCAACGTGCCATACCTCATAATCTCATGTAACTCAGTTCTTGTTCTCATTATTAGGGAGACGTAGTTGCATTGGGGAGCAACTTGCCAGGATGGAACTCTTCATCTTCTTCACAAACTTCATGCAAAGATTTACCTTCTCACGTGATGGAGATGACCCCGAAGATCGTCCGGGTATACTCGGTATGACATATGCACCTCAGCCATATAAGACACGAGTTACAAAGCGTTAAAGGCACTAGGCAATATTCTAGTAATTAATTTGTCAAAGACCGGTATTCTTACTTTATGCATCTCAGCATATGCATTAAATAACAAAACTGTGACAATTTGAGCTCAATTATTGGTCAACGAAGTTGCAAGAAAATAATGAAAGAAAAAACACCTTTGTTGTACAAGTTTGTGTGCTTTCAGGTGCATAATGAAATACTTCAGCTGAAGTCTTTTAACAATTGTGAGTGGGAAATTACCTCTTTCTCAAAGCTATACGTAACTTCAGTGGGAGCACTTCTCACAACGTTAGATAGACAAGAATATTTGTGTGGAGGCAGGTTGCATTTTTCATCCATTCACAGAATCTGACTGAACTTTTTATTATTAACACAGATTTTTTCAGAAAATTTGTTACTTGTCTTATAGTTACCAACCATCGCAGTTATATTTTAGCAGCTTTTAAATTCCCTGTTTTAGTTTAAGCTCGGGAAGAAATTCACCTTAATATTTAATACTCTCTTTGGGAAAAAAATAATAATTAAAATAAATATAAATAATCTGCATACACAAGCATAACTTAAAATAACAAAACCAAAAACAAACTCCAGAAATTAGACAAGCAAATAAATAAATAAATAAATAAATAGTAAATTAAAAATATATAAATCCTAAATCATTTTAAAATGTACCCAGTCAGTTTCCCTTGTGGTTTATTATTTGATATATAATATATACATTTATATATAAAAAGTATTCATAAATAAATGAATACATAATTAGAAAAGTACATGTAAAAAGAAATAACAAATATTTCCCAACACAATTCTTTGATATAAATTAGTGCCAATTGCGAAAGTTGATCCTATGAACTTTGTACAAAATAATAACTAAGCATTGAGTTCACATAATGCAGGCCTAATTAACGCATTGGGACAGCAGTTGTAATCTACTAAAACAAATCTAGAGAGCTCGAGGTGCACTATAATTTCCGATGTTTTCGTTTTTATTTTTTTTAGTTGGCTGAATAAATAATTCTAATTCTAATTATAATTATAATAATTATAATATCGTCATTTATTAGGGGAGAGTGCTCTTCTGCAAAAAAAAGATACATTTTTATTTGTCTGAACACGCATTTGACCCCTCAACAGAAACTTGTGTATGTTTGCCTGGCATGTTGGCATCTGCGATGGTTGTATGTGCTGTATGTATATATAGCTATAATTCTACCAAAAAGGTTGATTTTAAAATGCCTCGGTCAAAGTCCGTGTTCATTCAATGGGAGGTTTGTGTACGGTCCGTGTGCCGTTGTGTACGTCATACCAGCATTGATCGTGACTGTAGTATAAATACATAGGACACCAAAGTACCTCTGGGATGACCTTGTTTTGCTCCCATCAATTCAAATAGTGCATTGGTCCATACATCAAATCCCCTTGTGCTGGGGACATCGACAGAGGTCTACGAACTGTGTTCTTTCACACACACAGACACATTGGCTAACCTTTATATCAGAGAAAAACAGTACTTTCCACAAACGCGTTGACTTTATCAGGGAATACAGCAATCTCGTATTAAGTACAGATATGTATCTCAACTTCTCTTTACCAGTAAGTACTTTCACTGGTATTTTGCAATATGGTGAACTTCTACCATATGCACTGGTATTTATAACCACTTATCTACTAGTCTCGTCATTTATAAATCAACCTGGCCGTGCGTCTACACTACCTCCCGGACCATGGCATATGCCATTCATTGGAAGCTTTCAGTTATTCACCACGGCCTCTCATATTGAAGTGACTAAGCTGTGCAGCAAGTTCGGCAAGACGTTCACACTGTACATAGGATCCGATCCGTTGGTTGTGTTGAATGACTTGCATATGATTAAAGAGGCACTCGTGAAACACGCGAATGTTTTCTCTGATCGAGCATCATTCAAACCGATGGAAAGAACCATCAAAATTAAAGGTAATGGAATCCCGAATGCTCATGTAACATCCGTATGATAGCTATATAAGGTTTACTTGGTTTTACAAACTAAAAGTAGTGGTAATCACGAATGCTCATGTAACGGTCGTTGGGATGGTAGCTACAATGTTTATTATTTTGTTTTACCACTAGTCACTGTATAATCAGAACTTCCCCGAGTTCTGTGAACAAAATCACAGGCATATTACTCGGGTGGTATTCCAACCCACCCTGCAACCCTGCAAATCTAGAGCAGATGTCATACCAACATACCTATTTAGTTTGCCTATTTACTGTAGTCCAATTTCAAGTTAGCATTTTAATTTCACCATAGACTAGTACTGGGTACTTAATGAAACAAAATGATGTAATGGTTTCTATCTGGGCTCCAAACCTGTACTGGTAAACATTTAAAAGATAAAATGACATTATATCATGCTGACCTTCTACAAAAGAGTTAGTTTTATGTAAATCTAATATTGTTTGTTTCGCAGGAAGTTTAGTCTTTGAGAATGGCACTGCATGGAAAGCAAGACGCTGCGTTGTGTTGAAAACCTTACACAATCTTACCGGTAACCAGGGTAATCTGCAACAAGACATCAACAAAGAAGTTGGTTTTATTTGTCAAGAAATTGAAAAATTGAACGGACAACCCTTCGATCCATCCAGTTTGATATCAATAGCTGCATCCAACATTATTTGCTCTATGAGTTACGGTCGACGTTTCAGCTATGATAATCAGAGCTTCAGAAAAATATTGACCAACATCGACAAGGTTCTACATTGCTCCTTCGTTGAAACATTCCTAAGAACCATTCCGATCATCTCATCACTCCCAGGCATTAATGGATTCCGTAAAGCAATGGCAGAGATTCTGGATTTTAATCTAGATATGGTTAAAGAACATAAAGCAACGTTTCAGTCAGGAGTCACCCGTGACGTCATAGACGCCATGTTGATTGAGGCACAGAAGGAGCAGGAAGGCACCGAGTTAGTGTTCGCTGATGAATTAATAGCAAGGTCATTATTTGACTTTTTCGGTGCTGGGACAGATACGACTATAAACACTTTACGCTGGGCGTTGCTATTGATAACACAGTTCCCCAACATCCAAGCCAAGGTGGGTAGCTTTTTAGTTTAATATATTTAGTACACTGCCATTATATGACATTTTTCTGAAAAGTAAAACATTTTTGTGCGTTTGACATTTGGTGAAGCTACTGATGCAATTTTGTCTTTATCTGAAACATGACTTCAAACAGCAATTTCTACAAAGTCAATGCGTGGTTAAGTTGGCTGTATTAGAAACCCTATATTTAGAGAGCCATTTGTGTCCCAAAACTTAGGTGAACACAGGGTGTCAGACTAGTCTGCTTGTTTGGGTTGCGCTGCATTTGGACCGAAATTGGCGTCCATATTAAACACGTGGCCAAAGAGAATTGGCCTCTCCATGTCGCAACTACTCTCTTTATGTCTAAGATCTGTATGGGCCCAAATTTCTGCTGAGCAGTTTCATGTATATGAGGAACACCAGTCACAGATTATACAAGTGACACGGTAAATTGACTGGTAACCATATATTCTGGTATTAAGCATAATTTTGTTGTGCTTGTAGCTTATTTTGTGCTAAAGCAGCTCTTGGCTCAGCTACGCAAGACCCCCTCCTGTGACGCACTTAATTGTTCAAGTCTTGTGCAAAATCTAATTTTTGGGAATCCTTGAGTTCTTGACATGTTGGCTGCCCTAATACATGTAGACCATTAACATGACGCTGTACACTAAACCAATTGTTTATTTGTCTATCTGTTTGTATACGATGCAGGTGCAGCAAGAAATTGATGACGTCATAGGTGGGAGTAGAACCCCATCCATGGACGATCAGCGCTCAATGCCGTACACAATGGCTACTATAATGGAGACTCAACGTTACAGGGTAGCTTCACCATTCGTACCACCACGATGTACAAACCAAGATTTCAACATTCAAGGCACCCATATCCCAAAAGGTACCCAGATATGGGTCAATCTATGGGCGGTGCTACACGACCCCATGTTATGGGTAAACCCAGGATCTTTTGACCCTACTCGATTTCTAGCAGATAATGGGAAACGTGTGGTTGTGCCTGAGGCATTCATACCTTTCGGAGCAGGTTCGTAATTTGAATTTGTGTTGGTGCTTCTGTTTAAATGTCCCCTTTTATGCAATAGAAATTAGGCCGGTGTTGCATTGTACACTGCCCTCTCCCCAAATCGGCAATTTGTGTAGAAATTTCGTGTAATAGTGCCCTCTTTTGAATCAACTTCATTCAGCCCATGGGCAGTTGCTTATTGGGCTGCATAATTTCAAATGTTGTTATAGTATCCTATATTTATTTAATTCCCTTTTGTCTCCTTTTTTCTTCTTACTTCTGCAGGTCGTCGAATCTGCCTTGGGAAAAAGCTATCAAGTATGCAGATATTTATCTTCTTCACTAATGTTTTGCAGAAGTTTACTTTATCCTGGCCTTCGCAAGCTGGTCAACCCGACCTCCGCGGTGAACTTGGTCTTACATTGGCGCCAAAGAGCTACTCTATTCGTGCTCAAAGTAGACACAGTCAAAAACCTATAGGTTCCTAGACTGGTCCCCTGTCTTAAAGACAGGTGTTGGTTTTATACAGACCCAGTGGATGGATTCTTTGGATACAATGGTTTTATTGGATGAATGTGCAGTGACGTATACAAAGCTTCCCGTAGTGTTTTGATTGGTCCGAGTTGATGTTTGTAATCAATTGCAGTTTTAGTCGTCTGCATGCAGCGTGCGTAATGTTTATGTGTAACTATGAACATAATATGCATGTAATTTTGTTTGTACATGTGAGTTTGTATACACATTGTTTGTCTGTTTATACATGTGTGTACATATGTACACGTGTATACATGTACGTAGGATTTGACTAAAAATCTCCATGTGAAATGAATGCGAGGTCAAACGTGATTTTGGAACGGGATTGACTAGTCTCATGGCTGGTATCCGGCGTAATTCATTTTAGCCACGAATTGTTACGTCGTGTGTTTAGGCTACCAATGACTCTTTTTGTGCTATTTACCGACGTTTCCAAATGGTTCAATTCTACCAACAAATGGCGCACCAGATAGTGGGCAAAGCTGTATGCTGAGTGAGTGTGACGCCATTTTCGGTCCAAATGTAACACAACCATGGGGCCATGTATTGAAGGGGAAGTGACTTCTTATTCTCGAAGTTTCAAAACTGAAAACTTACGTATAGCCTCTCACCTGTGCCCAAAGTATGCTGATTATGCAGAAAATTGCTTGACACATTAATTTCTGCAAAGCATTTAATTAGAGGGTTACATTGTAGTTGTCATGATGTCCGTATCCGTGGGACGGCTAAAGTTTCGCTACTTCCGGCTGAAAAGCTGGCCTATGTTTTTGTGTAATTTTACAAACAATCACAATTTCCAATGTTTTAATTCATTTATTTTGTATGACCATTATTCCAAAGCACTGCGGAGCACTAGCTTGTCATTAGAACGTTAATTACGGAACAGGCGCCATTTCAGTGGGCAAAGTTTTTGTTTTAGCATTGAAAGCAAATGCTCATTGACTGCATTGATATATTGTTGCATTGAAATATCTGCTTACTAAAATGGCGTCCCATGCACATACAGCTTGCAACTTACGATCTTTGATAAAGATCATAGGCTTGCTCATGTTGAATTAAATACGGTGAATTAAAGTACGTCATGCAGCATGCAAATAAAATAAGACTTTACAAATACAAAGCAAACCTTTAAAAAAATACAACAGCTATGCCTACATATCAGAAAATTAAATTCTTTTTGTTTGTGCTGTATGCCTTTTAACTTTATACTATTCTCGTTGTCATCAGCTTAAGCTGAAAACATTTGAAGGAACATTACAGAATTGGTTTTGCAAAAACAGTTCTGACAGTGTTAGCAATTTATGTAATCCACCATATACATAAACTGACAAACCTGTTGAAGTTTGACAAGAAAATAGGGTCACAAGAAAATAGTTTAAAACTGATCACACATTTTGCATGACATCGATTAAAAAATACATATTAAAACGCTCACTGGGCTTTAAACTCCAAACGGGGGTTTAGTTTTATTTATTTTTCATCAAATATGAAATTTCAGACATAAATATTTCAAGGGACGGGTTCCACTATCATCACCACCAGACCGTGTAAATCTGTGATCTTAAACGAGTTTTCTTATACCAATTCTGTAAAGTTAGTGAACAGTAGCCACATTTAAAAACAGTTAAGACAATGAATACATTTTGTTATATACACTGTAGTCAAGAGTGGCTTAAATATACGCCCATTAGGGTGTGATAAAGCGCCATATAAGAACCGAGTATATATTATTAAAGGCCATGTAGACGTTTGGTAATTGTCAAAGACCAGTGTTTTCACTTGGTGTATCCCATCATACGCATAAAGTAACAAGCCTGTGAAAAAGTGGGCTCAATCGGTCATCGAAGTTGCGAGAAAATGATGACAGAGAAAACACCCTTGTTTGACGAATTTGTGAGCTTTCAGATAGGAATAAAAGACTTCTAGCTATAAGTCTTTTATTATTTTAGTGAGAAATTACCCCTTTCTAAAAAAAAATTACGTTACTTCAGAGGGAGTCGTTTCCCACAATGTTTTATACTATCAACGGCTCCCCAATGCTCGTTACCAAGTAAGTTTTTTAAGTTAATATTTGTTTTGAGTGATTACCAAACGTGTACCTTCCCTTTAAACATATGCAATGATCGCTTTCATTCGGACGTGATTGCGATTGGGCTTTCAAACGAATAAGCATCCTCTTCCCAGGTGTTAATTTGGATTCAATGTATTATTATACAAATTTAAATTGTAATTATAACATACTTATTTTCAAGAGTTTGGTATAAACCGAATAGAAAATATGAATTTAATTTCATAGAGAAATATATTCTTCGTTTGAGTGGTGTTATCGCTCTCAATGCGCGAAACTTGCACATTATTCACGAAGGCCCTACGCCGCTATCGGTCCAAATAAAACACAACGTAGTATGCGGCCATGTATAATCGAAGGTGACTTTTTGTTTAAGTTTCAAAACTGAAAACTGATGAAGTCTCTCATCTGGGCCCAATTAATGCTGCTTATGCAGAAAATTGCTTGACAAATTTCTGCTAAGCATACATTACTTGCTACTTCCAGCTCAAAAGCCGGATTAAGTTTGTGTGTAATTTTACAGACAACCACAAATTCCAATGTTTTAATTAATTTATTTTGCATATAATAGAACGTATAGTATGGAACAGGCGCCATTTCAGTTACCAAATGTTTTGTTGTAACGTTTAAAGCATTGTCTATTGACAGTGCATTGATCTATTTGTTTCATTGAAAGATCTGCCTACTAAAAGGGCGTCCCGTGCACATTCTGCCTACAGCTAACAATCTTTGATAAAAATCATATGCTTGCTCAATAGATTAAACAAAGTACGTCATGCAGCGTACAAATAAAATAAGACTCTACAAATACAAAGCAAACCTCTTAAAAAATGCATCAAATATTTAGGCCTACATATAAACAAATTTGCACTTGTTTGTTTTTGTTGTATGGTTTTTAACTTTCCATTAATCCCGTTTACATAAACTTAAGCTGAAAACATTTAAAGGAACATTACTTAAGTGATTTTGCTAACAAAGCAGCTTTTGGCTTTAAGCCCCTTATGTTATCCGCCATATACATAGACTGACAAACCTGTAGAAGTTTGAGATCGATCGGCCATCAGGGTCACAAGTAAAAAGTGAAAAGATGATTACACATTTTGCATGACATCAATTGAACAAAATGAAACGCTCATTGAGCGATAAACTCCAAACAGGAAATCGTTTGGATAATAATTTCTCATCAAACAGTAAAGAAAAGGAATACATTTTGTTCTAGTCAAGAGAAGCTTAAAATCTTCACCCCTTATACGGTAAAGCGCTACATTGGGGTCGTGTTCATTCGGACGTGATTGGCAATAAAAAAACATCCTTTTCCCAAGTGTTAATTTTGATTCAATGTACATGTATTATTTTACATCTTTTCTAATATACTAATTTTCCTTAGTTCGGTAAAAACAGAATTTTAAAAAAGATTAATTTAACTTCATCATAGAGAATAGCATTCGTTTGAGTTATTTTATCGTATTCACGTACTTGACATTTGTCTCACTAAAAACAGCCAAAAAGTCTAATCGTAATGTTTTTTTATAACAAACTGCTTATTTACAGCACATACAAAAATACAAGCAATTTCAAATACAAAGCCTACAATATACCATGGTTATAATATTTCCATTTAGAGTTACGCTTAATTTTTCAATAGATTGAGTGATGACTGTTGTCAATAACAAACATGACTGTAATAAAATCAACCATAAATGTAATAACAACCTTAAATGTAATAAAATCAACCATGCCATGGTTTTTTTAGTGCTAACTGAAAGTGATAAGTCACATTCTGAAATTATAAACATACATTATTACAATTTAAGGCACATTGTGGTCATATAGGGTCTGGTCGGTTTGAATTAGTATAACAAGTAGTATGTTCATGTAGCTTTTTATATTTTTCGATCATAACCCTTGAATTGATGGATATTTAGCCTTCCCCCAACTTCGACACGTGTGATCTTAACCTTTATAACGCATACTTGACCAATAAAACAGACTTATTTTGTAGATGTCGACGCCTTGATATCTAAGAGATAAAACAACGACACATTGGTGAACCAATGATTTGTATTTTATTCCAATGAGAGGAAGACTATTCCAGTGACGTCATGTGCATAATGACTATATCTGAACTACAAGCCGTGTCCATATTGACGGCAACGGTGCTGAAACACCACATCCTTTACTAACGCAGCCGTAGCTGTAACCCCTAAATTCGATTAGGCCTACGAGGATTTTGTGTGTGAAGACAAATGGCCCGTATGAACAATACGGTCAAGACGGTAGCTGTATAACCAGCGAGAGCAATGAGTAAAACAACTGCGACCTTGATTGGTTCTGCAACACACACAGGCAGATCGGAAGACTATTGACCATCACCCTGACACCAGAGTGAGGCAGACCCCTGTTGGTTAAACCCACCGTCACAGCTGACCCTTAGGGTGGAATTCTCCAAGTAAACTGACCCATTTATTTTCCCATTCTCTACTTTCCCCGGAAATCCACAACTGACAATTTTAATGGAGGACATCAACTGTATAGTCTCTAAGGTACCGGTTACCAGGAGGGTTTCGTTGGCAAACGACAGGCTACCAGTCGTCATGGCGTCGAAAATGCATTCAAATGACTCCCCACAGAGGTCCTTGATTTCTTGACTGATGAGATTTGGATCAGGAGTGACGAAATTTGGGGAGAATTCAGGGAATAGGTACGTTTTGTAGTCGTAAGGGGAAATGTAGGTAAAAATGGAGTCTTCCTCGGCAACTAACCACTCCAACCCTAATTCATGAATCTCATACAGCGATGCATTAGTGTTTAATGAAGAGCCATTCAGATATTGTAAATCGTCATTCGGGTCTTCGTTCATATTACCCAACAGACCATTAACTTGACCTTTGAACTTTGTGTCCAGTTGAGCAATAAAAGACATCACTTCTGGTTTGACGTAAACGATGAGAGCAACACCAGATTTCAAAGCGATTTTGATCTCTGATAAGTCTCGATTGAAGCTGATTCGAAGGCCCTTGTGGTATTGAACTGGAATCGGGCTGGAATCCTGGAGTATCGTTTCACCATCTACAAGGATCATGGTATGATTCATGTTAGACCTTTGCACCTGCACCTTCGCGGAATCGTTGGTCTGAATGACGACTGCAGTATACACTGATGCGTTGGTATCTCGGTAGACTTCCATACGGGCTTGGAAGGTCAGGTTATGAAGAACCGATGAAGCCATCAGGAACTCTCCAGCTCCGTTGAAGGTGAACCTCTTCCCGTCGAGACTCGTGATATGAGGGTCTCCTGTACCTCCAGCAGGTCGAGGAGGGACGTACTCAGAGCAGTCATCTGATGGTCGTTTGTCGTAATACGCCTCACAGTTGTCGGACAGTTTGCAGCATCCGAGCCATGGCAAGACGTCATACCATTGATGGAGCCAGAAATGATCCCCAGGTGCGAATCTATCGGCTGTTCCTCCTCCAGGGGAGCCGACTAGGATGTCTCCATTATCACCATAGCAACACTGCTGACCTGAACCTGTTGACGAGGATGTGGTCGACCTAAAACAGTTCTTCGCCCCGGGGTGGAAAAAGGAATTGAAGAAGTTTGCTTCCACAAAGTTTAGCGAATTCACATTTGCTTGATTTGAAGTACAGGGGCATGGATCTAAGCCAGAAGCAACATCATCCAACTGACGACTGAAAACTGAACATGGGATATTTGCAACTGATTTGATTACGTGCATTAACCCAGAATAGATTCTTAGAGCGTAAACGTTGTCCCTTCGACGCCGCTGTTTGTATTGAGTGACATAAAACGCTACAAGAGAAGGTTCGTCACTTGTGGGATTGATAACTGTTTTCAAGTCCACGCCAAGAATATAAAGAGTGCCATTGTTGCTAACATTACTTTTTACAGCAACTCCTTCTATTAGAACTGGAAACCCATTAGTGTTGTAACTTGAAACTCGAACCATCACCGTTACTTGGGAAACGTCATCACCGACTAATGTGCGATCCCAGGAAATTAAGATTGGGTCAGCTGAGTTGAGATCAATGACACGGCTACCGGCTTCTTGGGTCATCTGCTGGACAGTAACGAGTGGTGGAAGGTCTTCTTCTGATGGAATATAAACGACACCAGAGTATGGAAAGGTGCTACCACCATCTAGGGATACATAGACTGCTGTCAGACCATTCTTGTAGAAGGCAGGGGTAATGCATTCAAGAGTATAGCTGCCGGTTCGAACACCATCAACCACAACATCTCCAACACCTGTAGAGAATTTGCACTTTCGATCATTACTAACATCATAACTGTATTGGACGCAAGGTACAGTGATACTGAACCTTTCTCCACCAAGCTCCCTCAGGAAGTATGGTGTGAAACTCAGATGCTGCTTGTTACTATTCAGGGACAAACCTGCAGCGTAACCGTATGTCTCATCTGCCTCGTAACCGTATACAATAACAGACACTGGTGACGACTGACTGTCGACGTAGTAAACGCCTTCCCCAATAGGTACTTGGATAGTAATTGAGATGTAGTCAGATTCAGGAACGTCGTGCTCATCTATGGATAGGATGCCGTCAGTAACGATGATTGGGGCGTTGTTGAGGTAAACAGTTTGACGTGCATCTCTTTTCACGACAATGGTGATGAAATTAAAGAAACCCTCTGCATTACCTCCAGAATAAGGAGGCGTCGTAAACCCAAACCTAGACCCAAACTGCTCTACAGCCGGTACCTGTATCAGGGAAGGATCGACAGTAAAGCCGTCAATTGTCGCTAGTTGCTGCATCATCAAAATCGGATTCGTTGAGGTTACTACACCAGAACCAGCTAAAATTCCCTCCCATGAGTCTCCCGCATTTAATGTTAGAGTCTCCCGATACGGGATTGAAACATTAGTTCCTGGAAAGTAGGAAACAATGTAGTATTGGTTCCTGTCTGTGGATCGGGATGCGGTGTAAATGTGCTCCTGCCCCCAACTCTTAACGGGTACCAGCTGCTCCGTTAGCGTATCGCAATAAGAGCCAGGGTTAATTTCATATTCGCTGCCACTGAACACTGCGATGGGTTTGTCAGCTTGAATGATGCTCCCGGTTAAGTCATCCGCACTTTGTATCTGCACGGCTTCTTGGTAACTCAACGTGAAACTCAGAATGTCACCTCGGCCGTATGACCTTCCTTCAAATGTTGCAGTTCCTTGCATTGTCACTTGAACGTTGGTGGAGTCTGTGTCAGTTCCAATGATGGCAAAATGGCCAGGACGGGTACCTGTTGGCGTTATTACCACGTACTGCATACCCAGATTGTTCGTTGGAATACCGAGGAAGGCGTCCGTTGTAAAGTCCTGATACATTAAACCGTATGCAGAGACCTCGTTTGTCGCAGATATATGGATGGTTTTGAAGCTTCTATCAGTGTCGGCCATTGTCAGTTCTACAGGCACCCGCACTTGTTTAAATCCACTTTGATCTACATCAAAGGTTTCTGTGAAGGGCTTGCCACCAACTTGATGTTTACTGCTTATGGTCACACTTGTGGTTTGCTGATTGTTGAATGCAACCACTAAAATGAACAACTCTCTGCTTGATATCCCGGTTTGGACGTTATCAGTAAAGCCAACAATGAAGTGTGTACCTCTAGATATCCCACTGCAACCTGGCGCAATAGGTGTGAGTTGACCTTGAGCTTGACCTTGATGGAGTGCAAGTATGGTGACCAACCAGACACAACAACTCACCACGCTCTCCATTTTGTAAACTGAATAGAAAATGTAAAGATATAAAGCATCAGTATACAGGAAAAAAATCACTTCATTTTGCCACAACCGATTCTTTAAAGGCAGTGGACACTATTGGACCCTTCCCATGAAATATGTGAATTGCACATAGCGCGTGCGCACTAACGTTTTGGTTGGCAAATTGAGGGAACATCGCGCTGTTTTGTACACGGGTAATTGGTGCGTCACGCAGACGCGATTGCGCGTCTGCTTAGTGCACAACTCTATGGCGTTTGCCAACCAACAGGGTCTGTACACATGCGTGAATGTAATTAGCATATTTCATGGGAAGGGTCCATTACTCAAAGTATTTATTAGCATAAAATTTTTGATTTGGTAACTCGTAATGGGGAGCTGTTGATAGTTCTACAACATTGGGAGAAACTTTTTCCTCTGAAGTAACGTAGTTTTCGAGAAAGAAGTAATTTTCCACGAATTTGATTTCGAGACATCAGAATTAGATTTTTAGGTCTCGAAATCAAGCATCTGAAAGCACAAAACTTCGTGTGACAAGGGTGTTTTTAAATTTCTAGCAACTTTGACGACCAATTGAGTTCAAATTTTCACAGGTTTGTTATTTTATGCATGTGTTGAGCTGACTGGTCTTTGAAACATTTCCTCAAGTTCTAGGTGTGTACTGAAATGATCCATCCTTGTTTGTGTGTTATAAAATGGCAGCATACTGCTTGTGTTATTATAAGTGGAAAACGTGTCACACTCTCAAAACTCCGGTGCCAGTTTGGACCCGGTTCTTGGCTCCATATCTGGATCAATGTGACCCTGAACCCTGTTTCATAATGGCTCAGATATGGGTCAAACTTGCGCTGTATCTGTAGTTTAAATCCCAACACATTACCGGATCAGCCTGAACCACAGTTGGGTCAAGCCCCGGGACCCATGATCCGGATCAATACTGACCCCGGGGTGCGATTTTACAATGGTTTCACAATGAACTAGTCCTAATATATAACTTAGGACTAGTCCTATAGAAGATATTAACAACTTAAGGCTAGTCCCAAGTTACTCGAGACAAGACTAATTCTTTTTGAAGTCCAACATATCTCTTCATTTATAGCCTAAGTAATCTATCCTTATACTACAATACAAACTCATCTGGAATCATTTCACATAATCCATGTGCATGAATGAACAACATGTTTTATTGCCATACATCATGTATAAGGTATTTTTCATAATTTTCCGTCAAAAGACTCATACGGCTGATTGCCTTTGCATGAACCATCCAAACATGCGTTGTCAGTGGTAGGAACTTGCTTTTTATTGGAACCTCTCACAGGATTCATACCTCTGATTAGTCTTGAAGTCAATACGGTAATAGACTGTGCAAGTCTCGCGAGAAATTGAACTTCCGGGACCATTGTGGTCCCAACCTAATGGAGTTTTACGTTGGGGAGATTTTGTTCTGTCAATAATTTTAGTTTAACATAAGTTATGACTCTAAAAAGTGAATATGTTCTTGGGAATGTAAAAATAAGTGATTAAAAACAGAAAAGTAAAGTCAATTCAACAAATTAACGAAGAAAACTAAAGAAAAAAACTTGACCTCCAGTTTCCGGTTTACTCTAAACAATTAAGAATATTACCCAATTGACGTTCCCATTATCGCTGAACCTATGTGATGATCGCACCAATTGGACGTGATTCACAAACGGGGTTTGTTAGAAAAACCATCTAGGTCGATGTCGAACAGCGATCCTCGTCCCGATAAATGTATAATGTTTACGTTAATTTAAACAAAATAATTATTATGTACACGAATTAAAATAATAATTATACAAAAAGTACGTTATAAATAATAATCTTTAAGAATTTTTTAACAAATAACAATTTCAATACAATTTGGTTTTGTACAAAAATATACCTTTTTTCGAATTAAGTTCTCGTTTTCGCTACGTGCGAGACTTGCACAGTCTATTGTTAAGCGCGGTGTGTAGTTACAGCGCGGCGTAGCTACGGGGACGATACCGCACCCTCGATCCCAGTATGTGTGTGTGGGTCAGTCGCAATTAGAGCTGCCTCGCGCTACCTACGACTGTTGCATGTGTAACATCGCACTGTGACTGTTGCATGAAAGGCAGACAAATAGGCAGCGCCTAACGACTTGTCATGAAGTCTAACCTCTGATTGACTTTTTTTTGCAAAATAGTTAGCTTTATTTTTATGAGAACATTTCGGCAAATGGGCAGCCAATTCATTACGCTATTCATTTTCGCGCGAAATCGAATGCTACTGAAAAGGGTCATTCGATTTCGTTTTATGATGGTTCAAATTCGATTAGTTTGACCGATATGATCAATCAGTTTAAGAATTCATCAAAGCAGCCATCAAAGTCTCAGGTATGGTGGCCCTGAAGGGACATCGCACATCGCAAACGTGTGCGCATACGTATGCAATGTCGTGAAACAAATCGAGAATATGTGCGCACACGTATGCAATGTCGTGAACCAAATCGCGAATATGTGCGCACACGTATGCAATGTCGTGAACCAAATCGCGAATATATGCGTACACGTATGCGATTTGTTTTGCAATGTCGTGAACCAAAACGAATACCTTGTCGCATACCTTTGAATAAAATGTTTAATGATCTGGGGGGGGGGGGGGTTCGAGAAATACGCATGCGCGAACATGCCCCGCTCGCGAGTTGCGATCAAAAGTTTCAATATGACAGCCATTTGTACAGCAGTATAGGCAAACGCAGTCAACAACGACCGCTACATTGCGGCCGTGATTTCTCATGTAATAATCAATGCAGGGTTATGATACTTGGTTTAAACATTACTTTTGTTCAATTTTCAAACACTTGTCATGTTTTTTTTGTTTCACTGTAAGTTCGGATAAAGGGCAAATTAGAGAAAGCTTAAAGCTGCTGCTGTACACATGTTAACAGATCAACCCCCCACCCCCACTCTCTAAAAATAAAGGTTACCAATCGCTTTTTTATTGTTTTATTATTATTCATAATTCATGTACAAACAGTATTTTCTTATTAAATTATTACAATATCAACAGTTAGTAACAACATTTTTCATTCAGTTGTGATAATTTTTAATGTGTGAATTCTGAGTCAAATAAACTTTAAACTTTAAATTTAAAGTTGCAATTTTAGAATATAAAAAAACACCATGCACATATATTAAAAAAATTGTCAGGCAAAAATTCTGACTGTGACTGGCACCCGCATACGTAGATCACCAACTTAAGCCTAGATAGCTCAGTTGGTAGAGAGCCGGTACGGAGGTTCAAGTCCCACTCCTCCATTTTGCTTTGTTCAAGCCCAAATCTTTAAAACTTGACCAAGTAATTTTTTTACTTGAACTTAAATTTTATTACAAGCTGCATGGATTTACAAGGGAATTTGAGCTTAATCTTCTCATTTTAAAATGCTTTACAGACGCTGATCCAAATAAATGTGTGTGCAACAAGGGTGCTTTTCTGTCACATTTTCTTGCAACTTCGATGACAAACTATAAGCCCAAATGTTCACAGATTTGTTATTTCATGCATATGTTTGGATATTTACCAAGTGAGAATAATGGTCTTTGACAAAATACCAAACGGGTCCAGGGGTCGATTTCACAAAGAGTTTAGAATAGTCTTAACTTAGGACTAGTCCTAGGAGATATTAAAAAAAAAGTTAAGGTTATGTCCTAAGTTAGGATGAGTCACTCGTCCTAGCTCGAGATAAGACTAGTCTTAATTCTTTGTGAAATCCGTACAACAGTAGATTTATTTGAAGGATTTTGTTCATCAACATATTGTTTTGTACACGAACAACTCTCTGCGACAGAACATACACTGCTTTCTGCGCGTTTACGTTGAATCTCTGTTATGTCACATAGGATGACCAATCTTCTGTGTATACACAATGCTTTGTTTTGCTACCTTGACCACCCTCTCATTAATATAATTCAAACAAGAAAATAAAAGACATATCACACACGTTTTATCTCAGTTTCACAAAACATTAACAGTTTTTTCAACTTTAATTGAAATTCACTCAAACTAATGCAACTGTCGTCATAATGTACACAAGGAATAATACTTTTAAATACTTTTTTTTTACATTATAATTTATTGTTTAAAATGACTTAAAGGAAGGGAAATGACCGATTCAATTTTGGTAGAGTCCCCTGTGATTGGGGGAAAGTTACAAGTCTCTACTCTTGTAAAATGGTGTAAATTGCCATTGTATTCGATAACCATTGCCCCGGAAAGTTATCGAATACAATGGCCATTTACATCATTTTAAAGTGAGGTTAGAGATATTTTTCCCCACTGATCACATAAGGACTCTATCTATTGGAAAAGAAGGAGTACATCACAAAAATGAATTGCTCATTTCCCTTCCTCTTTAAATAAGTGAACAACTCTGCATGTTTTAACTATTACACATTACCGACTTCAACCAGTCTCTATTGTCCATAAATATTGCATCAATAACAAAAACACGATTCGTACTACGTTTGTGTTCAATTCATAATGGAAATTGTTTCAAGAGAAACTATTAATTAGGGGTAGGTTCATACATTGGTGATGACCTTGATAACAAATGGTGTAACATTTTCAACCTAAAGACTACTGTTACAAAGATGATCATGGTTGTATGCATCCTGCGAAATGTTTTGGTCTGAAGTGCCCCTTTATCGAAAACAATCAAAGTTTGCCAAAAATTTGAACCCCCAAAGGTCGGCTTGAGGCAACTTACATACAGTTTCAAATGATCGGACAATGGAAACACTGGCTCAGTATTTCCAACTTCATAAGTATAGGCCTTTTGTCTAAATTTCTGCCAGTGTGCAAATGTGTACTGAAGGTGATGTTTTTGAATAAAATTGTGTTTTTCACATTGTTTAAAATTACTTAAAAGGGAAGATTTGTTCAGTCTTTAATGATTATACAATTTCAATCTGTCTATTATAAGCATTGCAGCAATAATACTTATAAAAACATTAAATACAGTACATACTTGAACTGGTTCCAAGAGAAAATGTTCATGTTAATTTTGCATCGGTGATAAAGAATTATAATTGTGTGTTTTTATCCATACACTGATGTAGATTATAAGCACTGTATACCCAGTACTGAGTATGCAGTGCTGACCACATCAGTGCATGGAGAAAAACACAGATATTAAGCCCAACAGGGTAACAGCGAACATCTGTAAAAAAAAAAATTCCCCCAGTTAGTGTTTTTTTTTTACATGTTTGTCACACCAAGTAAATTTTATGAAATTTCAAAGCTTATTTTTATTTTTTTTATGTATTATTTTTTTTCTTTTTTTTTTGGGGGGGGGTCATGAACTGAGACAAACCTATCCTACTTTATTGCTTGTTAATTCAAGAGTGAAACAGTTAAAAACAGTTAAAGCGTTCACTTTAACAAGAAAACTAGCTAAAACACTCAGGAATTTTGTTACATACACCATGTAGTGCTGTTTTAAAAAAAAACATTCAACTTTAGTGCTATCTGAACTGTTTTACTTCTACACCACCCACATTTCTTCAAAGTCTTTCAGCTTGGTACAAAGTTGTACAACTTTGTTATTGGGCCCTCCTTTGGTGTTGGAGGACCTCTTGCTGCCTCTTTCCGGTCTAATCTTGAACAGCAGTCTGCACATAAAAAAGATACAAAACTGTACATTATACACATCAATCTAATTCTGTATGCCAGTATCCACTTTAAAGTTGATTTGTATGATTATGCTTATTTGTCATACTCGTTGATGGGCATTGTTCTAAACAGATTGTAGTCTTAAAGGAAGTTAACAGTAGTAAATACTCTTGAGGGAAAATGTTTGTTAAAAAAATGTTTGTTTTCTTTTTTGACTATTGCTCTTAACCCTGCGCTGCACCATGCCAGTCAAAAGCGTCTATCCCCCCCCCCATCGTACAGTCAGCTGCAGTACGGTGTGAAATTGCGTGTAAAACTAATTTGGCTGCTCACAAACTCTTCTAACATGGTACCATTAGACTCAAAAACGTTCACTGAATCCACAGAACAGAAAAAAAAATGCAAACAAAATGTTCATGGGGGGTAAGCACACTCAGAAAAAAAACAACAACTAATTTTTGCAAAAATCCAACTTTTATGCTCCATTACACTATTGCACTGTTTGCTGCAGTACCGTGTAAAATAAGTATTCATTTCGGTTTACACTTGCATGTCTTAAGTCACACAAGTTTGGCAGGTAAACTAACTGGAACAAAAGCGGTTGTATCTTTGTTGGCATTTATGAACAAAATAATTGTGGTTGATTTATTCCAACAGTTTTACTGAATTTATTGGATTGTGCACTGTAGACTTAATCACACAGTTAAAGAGGGTCTTTAATGTCAAATTCAATTTTGTGATATACTTATTTTCCAAAAAATGCCTCCTTGGATGGAAAAGACTCATTAGTTGTTGATAATCCAATGACGTCATGTTTCAAATTGAAGTCACGAATGAACCAAAACAACCGGTACAAAAATGAACCCATTTTTCTCTTGAATGATGTCATGTAGGATGTTTTGAACGTTGACAAATTTTGCACTGGAGGGTATCGAATAGAATGGCAATTACACCACTTTAACATGAGGTAAGAGACTTGTAATTTTTTCACCACTCACATGAGGACTATATCTATTGGAAAATGAGTACGTCACATTAAAGCCGCTCTTTAAGTGCAGTTGAACTGCAGTTGTTTCCACTTGGCCAAAATGAAGAATAATACAAGTGCTTCAAAATAATTACCTTTGCATGAACTCAGGAGTAGCTGCAATATTAGGTGGGTATTGTAGATTGAAAACATAGAACACCACGAACCACATCTGAAGACCCTTGAGAAGATCACTGCAATGGAGTAGTGGATTCCTTTCGATGCAGACTGCACATTTTGCGCTCAGGAAGGGGTTGTCACCTGCAGCAGAAACAAGCATTTAAACAAACATCAATTTATTTGCAAATGCAAATAACAAAAGGACCAGTTTAGGTTATAAAATGAGGTATTTTTTTTTTACCAAATCTTTATTTACATCTACCCACAGTTAATATTTTTAAGACACACGTGGTAAGTCTAATGAGCATAGGAAATCTGTGGGCTTAAAATGTTGAATCGGTGACATTTTTTGTTGACCACAAAATATTGCAGTATTTTTCAGATGATCCAGGGTGTGGGAGTTTAAGTTTTTATGAAAAATGTTGGCAAGTTCACTTTACAATTTCAAATATGAGCACAAAGCTGTAGACAAAATGTCTTATTGGAAACAATAAACCATCTGATTTAAGATTGATTTTATTAAGTATGGGAAACACCATAGTTCCATCAGTAATACTATACTTATCCTTGTAAGCATATGCACAAAAATTTAAGTATGATTGATTTTCAACTCAAATGTACTTCAGGTGAGAAAATTATCATTCAATGTTCAAGTTATTATTAATGGTTAAATTAAATTGGGGAACTAAAATGTCAGTTATTTTCAAAGGTTTTTTTTACCTGCATAGGCCAGTACAGGACTATCCGTGTCACAGTCAAAGTCAGAGCTTCTTGCAGTTTCCTTTATACAGAAAGAAAAAGAAAACAAATCACAAACATGTATAACATTCAAAATATATAAATACCAGAGGCCATTTACAACATTGGTAATTACCATGACACTGCTATACTTTGTGTCCCTTTAAGCTGTTGTCAGCATTTCTCATAACAAGAGCATACAAAACGCGATGAATTTTTCACTGGTTATTTCATGATATTAAAAAGTAAGGGTTTAATATTGATGTTGTACTTGTACCTTTTGTCGATAAACAAATCCCGAATATATCTGGTTAAGTCAGAACTGGAAGATGTTCCCACTTGAAAAGTATTTAAAGAAAACTTTCAACTGATCCATTAGTTATTAAATAATTGGCGCACTACTTGAGATCGCGGCACAGTTTTCATTAACGGAAATTGGTCCAGCGCGCGCAGCGCCCTCTAGCGGTTGTGAACAAACCTACTACTACAGAACAGTACTACACAGTACTACTACTAGCAGTAGCACTCAATCGACAAAAAGATACAAACAAAATGGATCGTCACTTACTATACCATTACCAGACCAGAGGCCGATTTCACAAAGATCTCAAATTGATCGTAACTTCAAATCAATCGTAGTTGCTAAGTAAAGTGTGATGTCACAATACAAATCTCTATGGTGATACTGAAAATTTGTCATGCGATGAATTTTATTGCTTTGTGAAATCGGCCCTGGCATGCCAGGCTAAAAAATGTGTTTTAATGCATCCTCATCTGCTCATATGTTCACCACAGTGAGTTTAGTATAAATCAGCTTGCCAACCAAGTAAAAAAACAGTAGTAAGGTTAATAATAGGTAGGCCTAGGCCTAGTGTAGGAATTTTTAGTATAAAAAATTGTGACTGAAATAATCACATTCATTTTCATTTTACTGAATTAATTTGCTGATTTTTAGTTGTAATGTAATGTTACTAAGAGTAAGACATCTATGTATTGTCAGTCAGACTCAGATGATCGACTAGACATGTTGTAAAATACTACTAGTAAACTAGAGCCAGAGGGTAGGCTAATTTTAATTAACTGAAATTGGAAAGCTAGTAAAGCAAAAGACAAGACATTTCCAGAACCAGAAAAACAACTTTATAATTCATGTCCATGGACCATGGCAAACAACAAATCATCCCAAATCCACATGCAGCCTGTCTGTGTGTGTTGTGTTGACGTTATGCATGCACACACACAAACACACACAATCTGTCATCTATCACGTCTATCATCGATCTGACGATCGTCTGTCGCTAAACATGATAAATTTTCCAATTGTCATATTTTATGTTCAAGCCTAACGAGCGTTAGGCTTATGTTAACCATGTGACTTACAATAATAGTAATAATATTCATATTAATAACACAGAATAGTGTTCTTAATCTTACCTGTAATTTTTTTGTCGTGGAAACTGATCAGCAAAGGTCAAGTACAAACTCTTCCAAAAGTTAAGTGAGCGCACAATGTGACGTGATGGTGGAGAGAGCGCACGCGCACAAACGACGGCGGAAGATCCAGCCGGTCTGAACCAGTTCCTGCTGATCACTTTTTCCCCTTTTTGCCGCGCACACACACAGAAGACGACAAGAACTTCGTAATGGTACCCGTCTTCTCTTTGTTTAATGCAAAAATTTGAGGGCCACCAGGGAAAAATCACTGTAGTGTGATACGCTAGGGGGGACGATCTCTGTTAAATGAATTTTTTATCAATGAACCAAGGAAAGTTCAGAGCTTTCTAGTCCGACACCACAATGTTCCTATGATAGTAAATGCAATGCTTTTTTACATGAGTAGGGGCATATCCTGTAATCTTCGGACGAAAATTAGCTCTAGGCTACTAGGGCCTACGAGTCTTCATTCCAATTTTTACTTTACTGAGTAGCCTACACCACACATGCCCGCCCGCGCCACACCGATGATGAGGGCCGTAGTTTTCCCTTTCCAGCACTGATATTAAAGCCTAAATCCGCAGTTTATTATAGTGGCTAAGAATGGAAGGCAATTAGCTGCTATATCAGAGTGCAGTTAGTTCTGTTAGAGGACAACCCGGCTGTTCAGAAACAGCAGAATGTGTCAAATCCTCAAGGGTTCACTGTACCGTCACAAAATGTTCCTACAACAGCAGACTTACTTTAAATTTACAGAGAATAGGAGCACACTGTTTAGAGACTGCATATGTTTTGTATATTCACAGAGAAATAGGAAAACGGCAACTTCTGCTGTTCATTTTTGATTCTTTCCAACAAAAAAGCTACTGTGAATTCACACAAATTTTTTACAGTGTAACAGTGAAATAACCTGCAGCCGATTTCACGAAACTTTACGCAACTAGCTACTAAGTCCACTTGCGCAACCCCACGCCATAAACGTTGCGCAAGTGGACTTACGCAGATGCGTAAAGTTTCGTGAAATCGGCTGCAGATCAATTAAGTAATGTTACCTGATATTATGACGACTTTGCACCGTATCGTTGGAGCTTGAACATGCAATGTTTCCAAGTGAAGTATACAGTGAGTTATGACGACACCTTCCAAACATGCCCCCTTTGTATTTCAGGCCTTTTCAATCTGGTGATATGTTTAGGTTTTTAAAGGAACACGTTGCCTTGGATCGGACGAGTTGGTCACTAAAAAGCGTTTGAAACCGTTTGTTATGAAATATATATGGTTAGAAAGATGTTTTAAAAGTAGAATATAATGATCCACACAAGTATCACTAAAACTCGCACGGTTTTCTTTTTACGTCACGAACTATCACGGTCGGCCATTTATGGGAGTCAAAATTTTGACTCCCATAAATGGCCGACCGTGTTATTGGACGAGGTAAAAAGAAAACCACGCAATTTCGAGGCATATTTGTGTAGATCATTGTATTCTACTTTTACATCATCTTTCTAACCATATGCATTTTATAACAAACGGTCACAAAACGCTTTTCAAAGACCAACTCGACCGATCCAAGGTAACGTGTTCCTTTAATAGAAGTATGACGCATATGACAAAGGAATCTCATGAAAAGGTGTTTTGGCACGTACCGAGTTCTTTGATAACTCTTCATGGAAATACCCACATTTTCACCCATTGCTCAACGTCAAGGTGAAGTCCCTTTCTATTGTAAAGTTAACGGCTCATCGCACGCGATTTCACAATGTGCAAGGCTAGGCAAATTTTAACAAGAAAAAAAATGGTGCAGGGTGTTTTTTTCTTTCTTCATTATTCTCTTCAAAGACCATTCTTGTGCTATTTACCGCAACCAAATGGCTCAATTTTACCAACAAATGGCGCACCGGGTATAGTGGGCAGCTGTGTATTGAGTGAGTTGTGACATGGTAGGGACAAGTTTTCTTCGTCATGTGGTTGCTGTTCGCCATTATCGGTCCAAATAAAATAAACCGTAAATTGCGGCCAAGTATCGAAGGTGACATTTTTGTTAAAGGAACACGTTGCCTTGGATCGGTCGAGTTGGTCTTTGAAAAGCGTTTGTTATAAAATGTATATAGGTAGAAAGATGCTGTAAAAGTAGACTACAATGATCCACACAAACATGCCTCGAAATTGTACGGTTTTCCTTTTACCTCGTCGACTAACACAGTCGGCCATTTATGGGAGTCAAATTTTTGACTCCCATAAATGGCCGACCGTGTTAGTTCGAACAGTAAAAGGAAAACCACGCAATTTCGAGGCAAACTTGTGTGGATCATTGTATTCTACTTTTAAAACATCTTTCCAACCATATGCATTTTATAACAAACGGTTACAAACGCTTTTTTATTGACCAACTCGTCCGATCCAAGGCAACGTGTTCCTTAAAGTTTCAAAATTGAAAACTGATAAAGTCTCTCATCTGGGCCCAATTAATGCTGCATGCAGACAGTTGCTTGACAAATTTCTATTAAAGAGATGCTGCAGTGAATTCAAATAAAACAGTTAATCATTTTGCTGTCATTTATTTCTGATATATGTATTGAACATCAATAAAATGTGTTTTGTTTATTCCCGACATATCTCACTTGCGTAATTAGCGAATAAGTCATGCCCCCCCTTTGTGGACTGTTGGAGGTTACCGCCCCCTACCATCGACGTCACGTCGGGAAGTCAAACATATCGTCGGCAAAAAATGTCTGGTCCCTAACCTCACGCGCCTAGGTACCAGGCCACACAGTGCACACGTCTCTATAAGCACACAGCCAGGGCGCCCGACGGCTCGGGTTACCGACATGACGTCAAGTTTATGCAAATGAAGGCTCCCTTTTAGGGGCGGGGTGGGTTCCCCTAATCTCTTGAAAACTATTTTTTTTTTTAAATTGTGCATTTGACAAAAAATCATAAAAAATACAGGTTTACAAAGTCATGTTTAATCGTTTTAACTATTTAAAAAAACACTGCATCCACCCTTTAAGCATACATAACTTGTCATGATGTCCGTATCCGTGGCATGCCTAAAGTTTTGCTACTTCCAGCTCAAAAGCTGGCCTATGTTTGTGTGTAGTTACAAACAATCAACATTTCCAATGTTTGAATTCATTTATTTTGTATGACCAAAACTGCATAGTAACAAAGCACTGCGGAGCTCTAAAACGTATAGTACGGAACAGGCGCCATTTCAGTAAGCAAATGTTTTGTTATAACGTTTAAAGCATTGCCTATTGACAGTGCATTGATCTGTTTGTTTCATTGAAAGATCTGCTTACTAAAATGGCGTCCTGCGCACATTCTGCCTATATGGCGGATAACATAAAGGGCCTTAAAGCCAGCAGCTGTTTTGTTAGCAAAACCACTTAAGTAATGTTCCTTTAAATGTGTTTTGCTTAAGATTATGTGAACGGGGATAATGGCAAGTTAAAAACCATACATCACAAACAAACAAGTGTTTAATTTTTAAATATGTATAGGCCTAAATATTTGATGCATTTTTTTAAGAGGTTTGCTTTGTATTTGTAGAGTCTTATTTTATTTGTAGGCTGCATGACGTACTTTGTTTAATCTACCTTGAGCAAGCATATGATTGCTGCTGGCTTTAAGCCCTTTATGTTATCCGCCGTATACATACTGACAAACCTGTAGAGGTTTAAGATCGATCGGCCATCAGGGTCACAAGAAAATAGTGAAAATGTGACCCACTCTGTGAAAATGAGTCACACATGTCGCCCAATGCAATATTAAGTTATGGACAGTTTAATTAGGAAAATGTGAGAGAGAAAAAAGAGAAAAAAAGTTTTTTCTTTCTTTTTATGATCTTTAGTTGCATGGTTAACCTTTAGAACACTTACATTTAGGCAATAAAGCTATGAAAACAACAATTTTGTGATCATACTTATGTCTAATTTGTATCCTTTTGCACACAATGGTAGTTTAAAATATAATTTTACTTGTAAATCGTTTTTCACAAAAAATGGTGCAGTGGCTAATTTCAAACGGGAGTAACTCGGCAACGCGATACACCCAAAGCTTAGACACATACCAAATAACTGCTGCTGATGTGTTCTTTCCAGCCATGCATATAACTCAATTCCCGAAATTGCCTACATCTGACTCATTTTCACAGAGCGGGTAACAAATATGATTACAAATTTTGCATGACAGAATGAACAAATTAAAACGCTCATTGACCGATAAACTCCAAACGGGAAATCGTTTTGATAATTATTTCTCATCAAACAGTATAGAAAAGAAATACTTTTTGTTCTAGTCAAGAGAAGCTTAAAATCTTCACCCCTTATACGGTAAAGCGCTACATTGGGGTCGTGTTCATTCGGACGTGATTGGCAATAAAACAAACATCCTTTTCCCAAGTGTTAATTTTGATTCAATGTCCATGTATTATTTTACATCTTTTCTAATATACTAATTTTCCTTAGTTCGGTAAAAACAGAATTTTAAAAAAGATTAATTTAACTTCATTATAGAGAATAGCATTCGTTTGAGTTATTTTATCGTATTCACGTACTTGACATTTGTCTCACTAAAAACAGCCAAAAAGTCTAATCGTAATGTTTTTTATAACAACTGCTTATTTACAGCACATACAAAAATACAAGCAATTTCAAATACAAAGCCTACAATATACCATGGTTATTATATTTCCATTTAGAGTTACGCTTAATTTTTCAATAGATTGAGTGGTGACTGTTGTCAATAACAAACATGACTGTAAAAAAAATCAACCATAAATGTAATAACAACCTTAAATGTAATAAAATCAACCATGCCATGGTTTTCTTAGTGCTAACTGAAAGTGATAAGTCACATTCTGAAATTATAAACATACATTATTACAATTTAAGGCACATTGCGGTCACAGGGTCTGGTCGGGTTTGAATTGGTACAACAAATCCAAGTAGTTATCACCTGTCCATTAACAAACAAACCAAGACAAACCATTTTTCATATTATTAGACCTATTTAAAAAAAAAAATTCAAAATGATGAATAATTTTTTAGTATGTTCATGTAGCTTTTTGTATTTTTCGATCATAACCCTTGAATTGGATATTTAGCCTTCCCCCAACTTCAACACGTGTGATCTTAACCTTATATAACGCATACTTGACAGCGTTTACCGTTTGTTATAAAATGCATATGGTTAGAAAGATGTTTTAAAAGTAGAATACAATGATCCACACAAAGATGCCTCGAAATTGTACGGTTTTCCTTTTACCTCGTTGACTAACACGGTCGGCCATTTATCGGAGTCAAAGTTTTTACTCCCATAAATGGCCGACCGTGTTAGTTCGCAAAGTAAAAAGAAAACCACACAGTTTCAAGGCAAATTTGTGTGTATCATTGTATTCTACTTTTAAAACACCTTTCTAACCATATGCATTTTATAACAGACGGTTATCGCACGGCAACGACCCTGCAAGGCAACGACCCTGAACGAGTCACTACTCTTTTATTCCCATTCATAAATGCTCTTTTGTTAAAAAACGTTAAAAAAACAAAGTCTTAAACAATTGAAAATTCGAGGTTTGAAATTTTTTTGGTTTTTTTTTCAATTTTTTTATATTTATTTATGTATTTGTGAATGTTATTTTATAACCACAAACGAACACACACTGATTACAAACGTTTATTCAACGTTTTTTTTTTAACCATAATATAACATTTACCTTTCTAACACTAAATTAACGTTTGAGTAACGTTAGTATATTACCAATAAGCAATAGTAACCAAAAATCAACCCTGCTAACCAAATGTAAACGTTGATTCAACGTTCGCATGCTACCTGGGTAGGCTTACAAGTATTTTTGTTTCTGGAGAATTGCCCATATCAACAAAACGGCCATGACGGTAGCAGTACAACTAGCGAGAGCAATGAGTAAAACAACAACGACATTGATCTGTTTTGACTCTTCAACACACACAGGCAGATCGGAAGACCATTGACCATCACCCTGACACCAGAGTGAGGCAGACCCCTGTTGGTTAAACCCAACGTCACAGCTGACCCTAAGGGTTGAATTCTCCAAGTAAACTGACCCATTTATTTTCCCATTCTCTACTTTCCCCGGAAATCCACAACTGAAAATTTTAATGGAGTACATCTGTATAGTCTCCAAGATACCGGTTACCAGGAGGGTTTCGTTGGCAAACGACAGGCTACCAGTCGTCATGGCGTCGAAAATGCATTCAAATGACTCCCCACAGAGGTCCTTGATTTCTTGACTGATGAGATTTGGATCAGGAGTGACGAGATTTGGGGAGAATTCAGGGAATAGGTACGTTTTGTAGTCGTAAGGGGAAATGTATTTAAAAATGGAGTCTTCCTCGGCAACTAACCATTCCAACCCTAATTCATGAACCTCATACATCGATGCATTAGTGTTTAATGAAGAGCCATTCAGATATTGTAAATCGTCATCCGGGTTTTCATTCATATTACCCATCAGCCCATGAACTTGACCTTTGAACTTTGTGTCCAGTTGAGCAATAAAAGACATCACTTCTGGTTTGACGTAAACGATGAGAGCAACACCAGATTTCAAAGTGATTTTAATCTCTGAGAAGTCTCGATTGAAGCTGATTCGAAGCCCCTTGTGGTATTGAACTGGAATCGGGCTGGAAGCCAGGAGTATCATCTCACCATCTACAAGGATCATGGTCTGGTTCATGTTGGACCTCTGCACCTGCACCTTAGCGGAATCGTTGGTCTGAATGACGACTGCAGTATACACTGACGCGTTGGTATCTCGGTAGACCTCCATACGGGCTTGGAATGTCAGGTTATGAAGAGTCGATGAAGCCATCAGGAACTCTCCAGCTCCGTTGAAGGTGAACCTCTTCCCGTCGAGACTCGTGATATGAGGGTCTCCTCTACCTCCAGCAGGTCGAGGAGGGACGTACTCAGAGCAGTCATCTGATGGTCGTTTGTCGTAATACGCCTCACAGTTGTCGGACAGTTTGCAGCATCCGAGCCATGGCAAGACGTCATACCATTGATGGAACCAGAAATGATCCCCAGGTGCGTATCTATCGGCTGTTCCTCCTCCAGGGGAGCCAACCAGGATGTCTCCGTTATTATCATAGCAACACTGCTGACCTGAACCTGTTGACGAGGATGTGGTCGACCTAAAGCAATTCTGCGCCCCGGGGTGGAAAAAAGAATTGAAGAAGTTTGCTTTCACAAAGCCTACAGAATTCACATTTGCTTGATTTGAAGTACAGGGGCATGGATCTAAGCCAGAAGCAACATCATCCAACTGACGACTGAAAACTGAACATGGGATATTTGCAACTGATTTGATTACGTGCATTAACCCAGAATAGATTCTTAGAGCGTAAACGTTGTCCCTTCGACGCCGCTGTTTGTATTGAGTGACATAAAACGCTACAAGAGAAGGTTCGTCACTTGTGGGATTGATAACTGTTTCCAAGTCCAGGCCAGGAATATGAAGAGTGCCATTGTTGATAACATTACTTTTCACAGCAACTCCTTCTATTAGAACTGGAAACCCATCAGTGTTGTAACTTGAAACTCGAACCATCACCGTTACTTGGGAAACGTGATCCCCGACTAATGTGCGATCCCAGGAAATTAAGATCGGGTCAGCTGAGTTGAGATCAATGACACGGCTACCGGCTTCTTGGGTCATCTGCTGGACAGTTACGAGTGGTGGAAGGTCTTCTTCTGATGGAATATAAACGACACCAGAGTATGGAAAGGTGCTACCACCATCTAGGGATACATAGACTGCTGTCAGACCATTCTTGTAGAAGGCAGGGGTAATGCATTCAAGAGTATAGCTGCCGGTTCGAACACCATCAACCACAACATCTCCAACACCTGTAGAGAATTTGCACTTTCGATCATTACTAACATCATTACTGAATTGGACGCAAGGTACAGTGATACTGAACCTTTCTCCACCAAGCTCCCTCAGGAAGTATGGTGTGAAACTCAGATGCTGCTTGTTACTATTCAGGGACAAACCTGCAGCGTAACCGTATGTCTCAGCATGCTCGTAACCATATACAATAACAGACACTGGTGACGACTGACTGTCTACGTAATAAACGCTTTCCCCTTTAGGTACTTGGATAGTAATTGAGATGTAGTCAGATTCAGGAACGTCGTGCTCATCTATGGATAGGATGCCGTCAGTAACGATGATTGGGGCGTTGTTGAGGTTAACAGTTTGACGTGCATCTCTTTTCACGACAATGGTGATGAAATTAAAGAAACCCTCTGCATTACCTCCAGAATAAGGAGGCGTCGTAAACCCAAACCTAGACCCAAACTGCTCTACAGCCGGTACCTGTATCAGGGAAGGATCGACAGTAACGCCGTTAATTGTCGCTAGTCGCTGCATCATCAGAATCGGATTCGTTGAGGTAACTACACCAGAACCAGCTAAAATTCCTTCCCATGAGTCTCCCGCATTTAATGTTAGAGTCTCCAGATACGGGATTGAAACATTAGTTCCTGGAAAGTAGGAAACAATGTAGTATTGGTTGGTGTCTGTAGATCGGGATGCGGTGTAAATGTGCTCCTGCCCCCAACTCTTAACGGGTACCAGCTGCTCCGTTAGCGTATCGCATGCAGAGCCAGGGTTGCTTTCACATTCGCTGCCACTGAATACTGCAACTGGTTTGTCAGCTTGAATGATGCTCCCGGTTAAGTCATCCGCACTTTGTATCTGCACGGCTTCTTGGTAACTCAACGTGAAACTCAGAATGTCACCTCGGCTATATGACCTTCCTTCAAATGTTGCAGTTCCTTGCATTGTCACTTGAACGTTGGTGGAGTCTGTGTCAGTTCCAATGATGGCAAAATGGCCAGTAAGGGTACGTGTTGGCGTTACCACCACGTACTGCATCCCCAGATTGTTCGTTGGAATACCGAGGAAGGCGTCCGTTGTAAAGTCCTGATACATTAAACCGTATGCAGAGACCTCGTTTGTCGCAGATATATCGATGGTTTTGAAGCTTCTATCAGTGTCAGCCATTGTTAGTTCCACTGGCACTTTCACTTGTTTAAATCCACTTTGATCTACATCAAAGGTTTCTGTGAAGGGCTTGCCACCAACTTGGTGTTTACTGCTTATGGTCACACTTGTGGTTTGCTGATTGTTGAATGCAACCACTAAAATGAACAACTCTCTGCTTGATATCCCGGTTTGGACGTTATCAGTAAAGCCAACAATGAAGTGTGTACCTCTAGATATCCCACTGCAACCTGGCGCAATAGGTGTGAGTTGACCTTGAGCTTGGCCGTGTAAGAGTGCAAGTATGGTGACAAACCAGACACAACGACTCACCACACTCTCCATTTTGTAAACTGAACAGAAAATATAAAGATATAAAGCATCAGTATACAGGAAAAAATAACTTCATTTTGCCACAACCGATTCTTTAAAGCAGTGGACACTATTAATAATTACTCAAAATAATTATTAGCATAAAATCTTACTTGGTAACGAGTAATGGGGAGACGTTGGTAGCTCTACAACATTGGGAGAAACTGCTTCCTCTGTCATAGAGAGCAGTTTCTCCCAATGTTGTAGAACTATGAACAGCTCACCATTACTCGTTACCAAGTAAGATTTTATGCTAATAATTATTTTGAGAAGGATAACGTAGTTTTCGAGAGAGAAGTAATTTTCCACAAATTTGATTTCGAAACCTCAGAATTAGATTTTGAGGTCTCGAAATCAAGCATCTGAAAGCACAAAACTTCGTGTGACAAGGGTGTTTTTGTATTTCATTATTATCTAGCAACTCTGACGACCAAATGAGTTCAAGTTTTCATAGGTTTTTTTTTTATGTATATGTTGAGATACACAAAGTGAGAAGTCTGGTCTTTGACTATTTCCCAAAGTGTCCAGTGTCTTTAAGCATTTTCCCAAGTTTTAAGTGTGCTCTGAATTACCATGCTTATTTTTGTGTATTATAAAATGGCAGCGTACTGCTTGTGTTACTATAAGTGGAAAACGTGTCACACTCTCAAAACCCCGGTGCCAGTTTTGACCCGGTTCGTGGTTTCACGTGGGTCTGACCCATCTGGATCAACGTGATCCTGAATCTGTTTCATAATGGCCTAGGTCAAACTGGCGCAGTATCTTCAGTTCAAATCCAAACACAGTTATCGGATCAGCCTGAACCACAACTGGGTCGAGCCCCGGGACCCATGATCCGGATCGACGCTGACCCCGGGTGCGATTTTACAATGACTTTACTTAGAACTAGTCCTAATATAACTTAGGACTAGTCCTATAGAAGATATTAACTTAGGACTAGTCCTATAGAAGATATTAACAACTTAAGGCTAGTCCCAAGTTACTCGAGACAAGACTAATTCTTTTTGAAGTCCAACATATCTCTTCATTTATAGCCTAAGTAATCTATCCTTATACTACAATACAAACTCATCTGGAATCATTTCACATAATCCACGTGCATGAATGAACAACATGTTTTATTGCCATACATCATGTATATGGTATTTTTCATAAATTTCCGTCAAAAGACTCATACGGCAGATTGCCTTTGCATGAACCATCCAAACATGAGTTGTCAGTGGTAGGAACTTGCTTTTTATTGGAACCTCTCACAGGATTCATACCTCTGATTGACTTTTGTGCAAAATAGTTAGCTTTATTTTTATGAGAACATTTCGGCAAATGGGCAGCCAATTCATCACGCTATTCATTTTCGCGCGAAATCGAATGCTACTGAAAAGGGTCATTCGATTTCGTTTATGATGCGTCAAATTCGATTAGTTTGACCAATATGATCAATCAGTTTAAGAATTCATCATAGCAGTCTCAGGTATGGTGGCCCTGAAGGGACATCGCACATTGCAAACGTGTCACATACGTATGCAATGTCGTGAAACAAATCGAGAATATGTGCGCACACGTATGCAATGTCGTGAACCAAATCGCGAATATGTGCGCACACGTATGCAATGTCGTGAACCAAATCGCGAATATATGCGCACACGTATGCGATTTGTTTTGCAATGTCGTGAACCAAAACGCATACCTTGTTGCATACCTTTGAATAAAATGTTTAATGATCTGGGGGGTTCGAGAAATACGCATGCGCGAACATGCCCCGCTCGCGAGTTGCGATCAAAATCAAAAGTTTCAATATGACAGCCATTTGTACAGTAGTCTTGGCCCAAGACGATGGTGCTTGATTCTGGATAGTGTACTACGCGCGGTTGAATCGCCAAAGCGCGCCTGCCACGGTATGATTTAGTTACGTGGACGCTTGAAATCTAGACTACACTCGGCAAGCTTGCAGAGTGTAGTCTAGATTTCAAGCCGTCCACGTAATTGCAGAGTGTAGTCTAGATTTCAAGCCGTCCACGTAATTAAATCATACCGTGGCGGGCGCGCTTTGGCGATTCAACCGCGCGTAGTAAACTATCCAGAATCAAGCACCATCGTCTTGGGCCAAGACTATTTGTACAGCAGTATAGGCAAACGCAGTCAACAACGACCGCTACATTGCGGCCGTGATTTCTCATGTAATAATCAATGCAGTGTTATGATACTTGGTTTAAACATTACTTTTGTTCAATTTTCAAACACTTTTCAGGTTTGATTTTTTACTGTAAGTTCAGATAAAGGGCAAATTAGAGAAAGCTTAAAGCTGCTGCTGTACACATGTTAACAGATCTTCCCCCCCCCCCACCCCCACTCTCTAAAAATAAAGGTTACCAATCGCTTTTTATTGTTTTATTATTATTCATAATTCATGTACAAACAGTATTTTCTTATTAAATTATTACAATATCAACAGTCACTGTAGCCCTGGACGATATCGAAAATTTTGACTGGCGATATATCGTCAGGTAAATATCGCCGATATGACGATAGCGTGAAGATTTTTGAAAATCGAAAGTACCCTTCAGAAGGGGACAACAATGGCCCAATCGCACGCTAAAAACAGTTTTACCGCAAGGACGAAGACAAGACAAACAAAACATGACTGTTGTGTTAAAAAGAAAAAAAAAAAAAAAAATGGACTGCGTAAATTAGATAAATTTTATTCAAACCGCCTTGATGAAAATTACTGAATTAACATTACATCCATATTCCATGAAACAGAAAACGTAATATTTCTTTGTTTTACATCACTGGCTCTGAAGCAATTAAATCATATTTGTACCTTAATCGATTGGAGTGTTGCGATCTCTAAAAACCCATGGAGGAAAAACCTGGTGCCGCTATTTTTATTCCAATGCGTTCACAATCATCACTATACATGTGCATGGCTATTCACAGTCGATTCGCTTGTGTTGGTCAACTCACCGTCAACACGACCGATGCTATTTTATATAGCTGTATGGCCAAAACAGTTCCAAATGCAGGAAAGCGCCCTCTGTTGTCCATGATGTACAATACAAGCTCTGTGAAGAAGCAAGATGGCGGCCGACGGCTTTTGCCGCCTCAAGATAATTGTTTTCACGATAAAAAAACCCCTCATTTTATTACCGAAATGTAACCAAAACTAGTAAAAATTCTCTTTTGGCTAATACTTTGCATTTCTATGACTCTTTTGAGGATTTTAAATAATTACTGGAGGTTGTGATGGTGAGTTTACGGCACCTAGCGAGTTGACGTTGAGTTGGCAAGTAGTTGACGGCAAGTAGTTGGACCCGTATTTTCAGTGCGTCCGACATGGTCCGACATTTCCTGACGACAACGTGGTGATTTCTGGTCAAGGGAATTTCCCCTACAGCTTTGCACCCACGCGTGGGCACGGAAACACTCGGTTCATTCATCCCCTAATAACCACTTATAAGAATAACCGTGGGATTGAGGTGATGGATACTGCTACGTGGTGATTTCTGGCCAAGGGAAATTCCCCTACAGCTTTGCACCCACGCTTGGCCACGGCAGCACTCAGTTCATGCATCCCCTAATAATAAAGTACCATAATAACAGTGGGATCGAGGTGATAGATACTGCTCCGGGTATTCACACAGCACATAAACGGTTCAAGAACGTTGGTCATGCTTCAGCGCTGCAAAGAGAGACCACCATGTCTAGATATGAAGGTATGCGTTCAGCCACAACCTTCATTCGAAGTCAGAAAAAGAAGGCATCAGCCCTAACAAATCTTATTTACCTGTGAGATTGTAAGAAATCTGTGGGAAATACTCGATATTTTGAAAGATATCGTCTATGAAAAAAAATATCGTTTTGAGACGACATTTCGATAAATTCAAAACCAACATCGATATTGGCGATATTGTTTTCAATATCGTATCGTGACGATATTATCGTCATATCGTCCAGGCCTAACAGTCAGTTACAATATTTTTCATTCAGTTGTGATAATTTTTAATGTGTGAGTTCTGAGTCAAATAAACTTTAAACTTTAAATTTAAAGTTGCAATTTTAGAATATAAAAAAACACCATGCACATATATTAAAAAATTGTCAGGCAAAAATTCTGACTGTGACTGGCACCCAAACAAAGATATTGACTTATAGGTAGACCCCCAACTTAAGCCTAGATAGCTCAGTGGGTAGAGAGCCGGTACGGAGGTTCAAGTCCCACTCCTCCGTTTTGCTTTGTTCAAGCCCAAACCATTAAAGGAACACGTTGCCTTGGATCGGACGAGTTGGTCTATAAAAAGCGTTTATAACCGTTTGTTATAAAATGCATATGGCTGGAAAGATGTTTTAAAACTAGAATACAATGATCCACACAAGTTTGCCTCGAAATTGCCTGGTTTTCCTTATACTTTGCATACAAACACGGTCAGCTATTTATGGGAGTCAAAAATTTGACCCCCATAAATGGCCGACCATGTTAGTCGACGAGGTAAAAAGAAAACCGTGCAACTTCGAGGCATGTTTGTGTGGATCATTGTATTCTACTTTTACAACATCTTTCTACCTATATGCATTTTATAACAAACGGTTACAAACGCTTTTCAAAGACCAACTCGACCGATCCAAGGCAACGTGTTCCTTTAAAACTTGACCAAGTAATTTTTTTACTTGAACTTAAATTTTATTACAAACTGCATGGACTCACAAGGGAATTTGAGCTTAATCTTCTCATTTTAAAATGCTTTACAGACGCTGATCCAAATTGGGTAGCACTTCTACGGTGTAGGAACTTAATATCTTAATAAACTAGTCTCGAAGTCATAAATGTGTGTGTAACAAGGGTGCTTTTCTGGCACATTTTCTTGCAACTTCGATGACAAACTATAAGCCACAATGTTCACAGATTTGTTATTTCATGCATATGTTTGGATATTCACCAAGTGAGAATAATGGTCTTTGACAAAATACCAAACGGGTCCAGGGGTCGATTTCACAAAGAGTTAGGAATAGTCTTAACTTAGGACTAGTCCTAGGAGATATTTAAAAAACACTTAAGGTTATGTCCTAAGTTAGGATGAGTCATTCGTCCTAGCTACAGATAAGACTAGTCTTTATTCTTTGTGAACTCCGGCCCAGTTACTCTAATGTATTTTTCAAGTAGGTTGTAAACAGTGAAATAACCTGCAGCCGATTTCACGAAACTTTACGCAACTAGCTACTAAGTCCACTTGCGCAACCCCACGCCATAAACGATGCGCAAGTGGACTTACGCAGATGCGTAAAGTTTCGTGAAATCGGCTGCAGATCAATTAAGTAATGTTACCTGATATTTATGACGTCTTTGCACCGTATCGTTGGAGCTTGAACATGCAATGTTTCCAAGTGAAGTATACAGTGAGTTATGACGACACCTTCCAAACATGCCCCTTTGTATTTCAGGCCTTTTCAATCTGGTGATATGTTTAGGTTTTTAAAGGAACACGTTGCCTTGGATCGGACGAGTTGGTCACTAAAAAGCGTTTGAAACCGTTTGTTATGAAATATATATGGTTAGAAAGATGTTTTAAAAGTAGAATATAATGATCCACACAAGTATCACTAAAACTCGCACGGTTTTCTTTTTACGTCACGAACTATCACGGTCGGCCATTTATGGGAGTCAAAATTTTGACTCCCATAAATGGCCGACCGTGTTATTGGACGAGGTAAAAAGAAAACCACGCAACTTCGAGGCATATTTGTGTAGATCATTGTATTCTACTTTTACATCATCTTTCTAACCATATGCATTTTATAACAAACGGTCACAAAACGCTTTTCAAAGACCAACTCGACCGATCCAAGGTAACGTGTTCCTTTAATAGAAGTATGACGCATATGACAAAGGAATCTCATGAAAAGGTGTTTTGGCACGTACCGAGTTCTTTGATAACTCTTCATGGAAATACCCACATTTTCACCCATTGCTCAACGTCAAGGTGAAGTCCCTTTCTATTGTAAAGTTAACGGCTCATCGCACGCGATTTCACAATGTGCAAGGCTAGGCAAATTTTAACAAGAAAAAAATGGTGCATAGTGTTTATCTTTTCTTAAAGGCACTGGACACATTGGTAATTACTCAAAACAATTGGTAGCATAAAAACTAACTTGGTAACAAGCCGTGGAGAGCTGTTGGTGGTATAAAACTATTCGAGAAACTGATTCCTCTGAAGTAATGTAATTTTTGAGAAAGGGGTAATTTATCACTCAAATAATAAAATACTTCAGATGTAGCCTTTTATTAGGCATCTGGAAGCACACAAAGTAATGCAACAAGGGTGTTTTTTTCTTTCTTCATTATTCTCTTCAATGACCATTCTTGTGCTATTTACCGCAACCCAAATGGCTCAATTTTACCAACAAATGGCGCACCGGGTATAGTGGGCAGCTGTGTATTGAGTGAGTTGTGACATGGTAGGGACAAGTTTTCTTCGTCATGTGGTTGCTGTTCGCCATTATCGGTCCAAATAAAATAAAACGTAAAATGCGGCCAAGTATCGAAGGTGACATTTTTGTTAAAGGAACACGTTGCCTTGGATCGGTCGAGTTGGTCTTTGAAAAGCGTTTGTAATAAAATGTATATAGGTAGAAAGATGCTGTAAAAGTAGAATACAATGATCCACACAAACATGCCTCGAAATTGTACGGTTTTCCTTTTACCTCGTCGACTAACACAGTCGGCCATTTATGGGAGTCAAATTTTTGACTCCCATAAATGGCCGACCGTGTTAGTTCGAACAGTAAAAGGAAAACCACGCAATTTCGAGGTAAACTTGTGTGGATCATTGTATTCTACTTTTAAAACATCTTTCCAACCATATGCATTTTATAACAAACGGTCACAAAACGCTTTTCAAAGACCAACTCGACCGATCTAAGGTAACGTGTTCCTTTAATAGAAGTATGACGCATATGACAAAGGAATCTCATGAAAAGGTGTTTTGGCACGTACCGAGTTCTTTGATAACTCTTCATGGAAATACCCACATTTTCACCCATTGCTCAACGTCAAGGTGAAGTCCCTTTCTATTGTAAAGTTAACGGCTCATCGCACGCGATTTCACAATGTGCAAGGCTAGGCAAATTTTAACAAGAAAAAAATGGTGCATAGTGTTTATCTTTTCTTAAAGGCACTGGACACATTGGTAATTACTCAAAACAATTGGTAGCATAAAAACTAACTTGGTAACAAGCCGTGGAGAGCTGTTGGTGGTATAAAACTATTCGAGAAACTGATTCCTCTGAAGTAATGTAGTTTTTGAGAAAGGGGTATTTTATCACTCAAATAATAAAATACTTCAGATGTAGCCTTTTATTAGGCATCTGGAAGCACACAAAGTAATGCAACAAGGGTGTTTTTTTCTTTCTTCATTATTCTCTTCAATGACCATTCTTGTGCTATCTACCGCAACCCAAATGGCTCAATTTTACCAACACCGGGTATAGTGGGCAGCTGTGTATTGAGTGAGTTGTGACATGGTAGGGACAAGTTTTCTTCGTCATGTGGTTGCTGTTCGCCATTATCGGTCCAAATAAAATAAAACGTAAAATGCGGCCAAGTATCGAAGGTGACATTTTTGTTAAAGGAACACGTTGCCTTGGATCGGTCGAGTTGGTCTTTGAAAAGCGTTTGTAATAAAATGTATATAGGTAGAAAGATGCTGTAAAAGTAGAATACAATGATCCACACAAACATGCCTCGAAATTGTACGGTTTTCCTTTTACCTCGTCGACTAACACAGTCGGCCATTTATGGGAGTCAAATTTTTGACTCCCATAAATGGCCGACCGTGTTAGTTCGAACAGTAAAAGGAAAACCCCGCAATTTCTAGGCAAACTTGTGTGGACCATTGTATTCTACTTTTAAAACATCTTTCCAACCATATGCATTTTATAACAAACGGTTACAAACGCTTTTTTATAGACCAACTCGTCCGATCCAAGGCAACGTGTTCCTTAAAGTTTCAAAATTGAAAACTGATGAAGTCTCTCATCTGGGCCCAATTAATGTTGCATGCAGACAGTTGCTTGACAAATTTCTATTAAAGGGATGCTGCAGTGAATTCAAATAAAACAGTTAATCATTTTACTGGCATTTATTTCTGACATATGTATTGAACATCAATAAAATGTGTTTTGTTTATTCCCGACATATCTCACTTGCGTAATTAGCGAATAAGTCATGCCCCCCCCCCCTTTGTGGACTGTTGGGGGTTACCGCCCCCCTACCATCGACGTCACGTCGGGAAGTCAAACATATCGTCGGCAAAAAAGGTCTGGTCCCTAACCTCACGCGCCTAGGTACCAGGCCACACAGTGCACACGTCTCTATAAGAAACACAGCCAGGGGGCCCGACGGCTCGGGTTACCGACATGACGTCACGTTTATGCAAATGAAGGCTCCCTTTTAGGGGCGGGGTGGGTTCCCCTAATCTCTTGAAAACTATTTTTTTTTTAAATTGCGCATTTAATAAAAAATCATAAAAAAATACAGGTTTAAAAAGTCATGTTTAATCGTTTAAATTATAAAAAAAAACAGTGCATCCACCCTTTAAGCACACATAACTTGTCATGATGTCCGTATCCGTGGCATGCCTAAAGTTTTGCTACTTCCAGCTCAAAAGCTGGCCTATGTTTGTGTGTAATTACAAACAATCAACATTTCCAATGTTTGAATTCATTTATTTTGTATGACCAAAACTGCATAGTAACAAAGCACTGCGGAGCTCTAAAACGTATAGTACGGAACAGGCGCCATTTCAGTAAGCAAATGTTTTGTTATAACGTTTAAAGCATTGCCTATTGACAGTGCATTGATCTGTTTGTTTCATTGAAAGATCTGCTTACTAAAATGGCGTCCTGCGCACATTCTGCCTATATGGCGGATAACATAAAGGGCTTAAAGCCAGCAGCTGTTTTGTTAGCAAAACCACTTAAGTAATGTTCCTTTAAATGTGTTTAGCTTAAGATTATGTGAACGGGGATAATGGAAAGTTAAAAACCATACATCACAAACAAACAAGTGTTTAATTTTTTAATATGTATAGGCCTAAATATTTGATGCATTTTTTTAAGAGGTTTGCTTTGTATTTGTAGAGTCTTATTTTATTTGTATGCTGCATGACGTACTTTGTTTAATCTACCTTGAGCAAGCATATGATTGCTGCTGGCTTTAAGCCCTTTATGTTATTCGCCGTATACATACTGACAAACCTGTAGAGGTTTGAGATCGATCGGTCATCAGGGTCACTAGAAAATAGTGAAAAGATGATTACACATTTTGCATGACATCAATTGAACAAAATGAAACGGGAAATCGTTTTGATAATTATTTCTCATCAAACAGTATAGACAAGGAATACTTTTTGTTCTAGTCAAGAGAAGCTTAAAATCTTCACCCCTTATACGGTAAAGCGCTACATTGGGGTCGTGTTCATTCGGACGTGATTGGCAATAAAAAAACATCCTTTTCCTAAGTGTTAATTTTGATTCAATGTACATGTATTATTTTACATCTTTTCTAATATACTAATTTTCCTTAGTTCGGTAAAAACAGAATTTTAAAAAAGATTAATTTAACTTCATTATAGAGAATAGCATTCGTTTGAGTTATTTTATCGTATTCACGTACTTGACATTTGTCTCACTAAAAACAGCCAAAAAGTCTAATCGTAATTTTTTTTTTTATAACAAACTGCTTATTTACAGCACATACAAAAATACAAGCAATTTCAAATACAAAGCCTACAATATACCATGGTTATTATATTTCCATTTAGAGTTACGCTTAATTTTTCAACAGATTGAGTGATGACTGTTCTCAATAACAAACATGACTTTTATAAAATCAACCATAAATGTAATAACAACCTTAAATGTAATAAAATCAACCATGCCCTGGTTTTCTTAGTGCTAATTGAAAGTGATAAGTCACATTCTGAAATTATAAACATACATTATTACAATTTAAGGCACATTGCGGTCACAGGGTCTGGTCGGGTTTGAATTAGTATAACAAAACCAAGTAGTTATCACCTGTCCATTAACCAAAAAACGAGACAAACCTTTTTTCAAATTATTAGGCCTATTTAAAAAGTTTCAAAATGATGAATAATTTGTTAGTATGTTCATGTAGCTTTTTGTATTTTTCGATCATAACCCTTGGATCTTTAGCCTTCCCCCAACTTCGACACGTGTGATCTTAACCTTTATAACGCATACTTGACCAATAAAACAGACTTAGTTTGTAGATGTCGACGCCTCGATGTCTAAGAGATAAAACAACGACACATTGTTTTAAAAAGTTTCAAAATGATGAATAATTTGTTAGTATGTTCATGTAGCTTTTTGTATTTTTCGATCATAACCCTTGACCAATAAAACTGACTTAGTTTGTAGATGTCGACGCCTCGATGTCTAAGAGATAAAACAACGACACATTGGTGAACCAATGATTTGTATTTTATTCTAATGAGAGGAAGACTATTCCAGTGACGTCATATACATAATGACTATGTCTGAACTACAAGCCGTGTCCGAATTGACGGCAACGGTTACGGCTGAATCACCACGTCCTCAAAGGAACACGTTGCCTTGGATCGGACGAGTTGGTCTATAAAAAGCATTTGTAACCATTTGTTATAAAATGCATATGGTTAGAAATATGTTTTAAAGGTAGAATACAATGATCCACACAAAGATGCCTCGAAATTGTACGGTTTTCCTTTTACCTCGTTGGCCCGGTCACACATGCCCGATAACGAGAACGAAAACGATAACGATAAAAATGCACGCCCTCGGTTGGTTGAATGAGCGTGGGGGTATTATGCGTGGAGCAGTTTAACCAGTCGCGAGCGTGGATTTGTATCGTTATCGTTTCGTTCTCGTTATCGGGGCCTGTGTGACCGGGCCTTAACACGGTCGGCCATTTATCGGAGTCAAAGTTTTTACTCCCATAAATGGCCGACCGTGTTAGTTCGCAAAGTAAAAAGAAAACCACAAAATTTCAAGGCAAATTTGTGTCGATCATTGTATTTTACTTTTAAAACACCTTTTAACCATATGCATTTTATAACAGACGGTTATCGCACGGCAACGACCCTGCAAAGTTTTAAACAGACGTTTAAGAACGAGTCACTACTCTTTTATTCCCATTCATAAATGCTCTTTTGTTAAAAAACTTATTGACACTTACACAATTGAAAAGTTGAGGTTTGAAATAATGTTCGTTTTTTCAAAATTTTTGTGAAGAATCCGTTCGATGCGCGCTGGTTGTGTGTAGATGTTAGATTACGGGCGCTTAGATTCCGCGCTGTTACAATAGCTATGAATTGCGTTCCGCGTGATAATTATGCGCGCCCGACACGCGGAAGCCAGCTAATCATAAACATTGGTCATTATCAAAGGTTTATATACCCCCTCGTGACGCATTTTCCTCCAATAAGCGAAACTGTCTGAGGTATTTATGAATGTTATTTTATAACCACAAACGAACACACACTGATTACAAACGTTGATTCAACGTTTTTATTTAACCATAATAATAACATCAACGTCTCTAACACTAAAATAACGTTTGAGAAACGTTAGTATAATTATTACCAATAAGCAATAGTAACCAAAAATCAACCCTGCTAACCAAATGTAAACGTTGATTCAACGTTCGCATGCGACCTGGGTAGGCTTACATGTATTTTTTACGTGAAGAATGGCCCATATCAACAAAACGGCCATGACGGTAGCAGTACAACTAGCGAGAGCAATGAGTAAAACAATTGCGACCTTGATTGGTTCTGCAACACACACAGGCAGATCGGAAGACCATTGACCATCACCCTGACACCAGGGTGAGGCAGACCCCTGTTGATAAAACCCTTCGTCACAGGTGACCCTTAGGGTGGAATTCTCCAAGTAAACCGACCTATTTATTTTCCCATTCTCTACTACCTCCGGAAATTCACAACTGACAATTTTAATGGAGGACATCAACTGTATAGTCTCTAAGGTACCGGTTACGAGGAGGGTTTCGTTGGCGAACGACAGGCTACCAGTCGTCATGGCGTCGAAAATGCATGTAAATGACTCCCCACAGAGGTCCTTGATTTCTTGACTGATGAGATTTGGATCAGGAGTGACGAGATTTGGAGAGAATTCAGGGAATAGGTACGTTGTGTAGTCGTAAGGGGAAATGTAGGTAAAAATGGAGTCTTCCTCGGCAACTAACCACTCCAACCCTAATTCATGAATCTCATACAGCGATGCATTAGTGTTTAATGAAGAGCCGTTCAGATATTGTAAATCGTCATCCGGGTCTTCATTCATATTACCCAACAGCCCATTAACTTGACTTTTGAACTTTGTGTCCAGTTGAGCAATAAAAGACATCACTTCTGGTTTGACGTAAACGATGAGAGCAACACCAGATTTCAAAGCGATTTTGATCTCTGAGAAGTCTCGATTGAAGCTGATTCGAAGGCCTTTGTGGTATTGAACTGGAATCGGGCTGGACTCCTGGAGTATCGTTTCACCATCTACAAGGATCATGGTCTGGTTCATATTGGACCTCTGCACCTGCACCTTAGCGGAATCGTTGGTCTGAATGACGACTGCAGTATATACTGATGCTTTGGTATCTCGGTAGATCTCCATACGGGCTTGGAATGTCAGGTTATGAAGAATCGATGAAGCCATCAAGAACTCTCCAGCTCCGTTGAAGGTGAACCTCTTCCCGTCGAGACTCGTGATATGAGGGTCTCCTGTACCTCCAGCAGGTCGAGGAGGGACGTAGTCAGAGCAGTCATCTGATGGTCGTTTGTCGTAATACGCCTTACAGTTGTCGGACAGTTTGCAGCATCCGAGCCATGGCAAGACGTCATACCATTGATGGAGCCAGAAATGATCCCCAGGTGCGAATCTATCGGCTGTTCCTCCTCCAGGGGAGCCGACCAGGATGTCTCCATTATTACCATAGCAACACTGCTGACCTGAACCTGTTGACGAGGATGTGGTCGACCTAAAGCAGTTCTTCGCCCCGGGGTGGAAAAAGGAATTGAAGAAGTTTGCTTCCACAAAGTTTAGCGAATTCACATTTGCTTGACTTGAAGTACAGGGGCATGGATCTAATCCAGAAGCAACATCATCCAACTGACGACTGAAAACTGAACATGGGATATTTGCAACTGATTTGATTACGTGCATTAACCCAGAATAGATTCTTAGAGCGTAAACGTTGTCCCTTCGACGCCGCTGTTTGTATTGAGTGACATAAAACGCTACAAGAGAAGGTTCGTCACTTGTGGGATTGATAACGGTTTTCAAGTCCAGGCCAGGAATATAAAGAGTGCCATTGTTGATAACATTACTTTTCACAGCAACTCCATCTTTTAGAGCTGGAAACCCATCAGTGTTGTAACTTGAAACTTGTACCATCACAGTGACTTTGGAAACGTCATCCCCGACCAATGTGCGATCCCAGGAAATTAAGATCGGGTCAGCTGAGTTGAGATCAATGACACGGCTACTGGCTTCTTGGGTCATCTGCTTGACAGTAACGAGTGGCGGAAGGTCTTCTTCTGATGGAACATAGATGACACCAGAGTATGGAAAGGTGCTACCACCATCTAGGGACACAAAGACTGCTGTCAGACCATTCTTGTAGAAGGCAGGGGTATTGCATTCAAGAGTATAGCTGCCGGTTTGAACACCATCAACCACAACATCTCCAACACCTGTAGAGAATTTGCACTTTCGATCATTAGTAACATCGTTACTGTTTTGGACGCAAGGTACAGTAATACTGAACCTTTCTCCACCAAGCTCCCTCAGGAAGTATGGTGTGAGACTCAGATGCTGCTTGTTACTATTCAGAGACAAACCTGCAGCGTAACCGTATGTCTCATCTGCCTCGTAACCGTATACAATAACAGACACTGGTGACGACTGACTGTCTATGTAGTAAACGCCTTCTCCTCTAGGTACTTGGATAGTAATTGAGATGTACTCAGATTCAGGAACGTCGTGCTCATCTACGGATAGGATGCCGTCAGTAACGATGATTGGGGCGTTGTTGAGGTAAACAGTTTGACGTGCATCTCTTTTCACGACAATGGTGATGAAATTAAAGAAACCCTCTGCATTACCTCCAGAATAAGGAGGCGTCGTAAACCCAAACCTAGACCCAAACTGCTCTACAGCCGGTACCTGTATCAGGGAAGGATCGACAGTAACGCCGTTAATTGTCGCTAATTGCTGCATCATCAGAATCGGATTCGTTGAGGTAACTTCACCAGAACCAGCTAAAATTCCTTCCCATGAGTCTCCCGCATTTAATGTTAGAGTCTCAAGATACGGGATTGAAACATTAGTTCCTGGAAAGTAGGAAACAATGTAGTATTGGTTCCTGTCTGTGGATCGGGATGCGGTGTAAATGTGCTCCTGTCCCCAACTCTTAACGGGTACAAGCTGCTCCGTTAGCGTATCGCAATAAGAGCTAGGGTTGCTTTCACATTCGCTGCCACTGAACACTGCAATGGGTTTGTCAGCTTGAATGATGCTCCCGGTTAAGTCATCCGCACTTTGTATCTGCACGGCCTCTTGGTAACTCAACGTAAAACTCAGAATGTCACCTCGGCTGTATGACCTTCCTTCAAATGTTGCAGTTCCTTGCATTGTCACTTGAACGTTGGTGGAGTCTGTGTCAGTTCCAATGATGGCAAAATGGCCAGAACGGGAACGTGTTGGCGTTATTACCACGTACTGCATACCCAGATTGTTCGTTGGAATACCGAGGAAGGCGTCCGTTGTAAAGTCCTGATACATTAAACCGTATGCAGAGACCTCGTTTGTCGCAGATATATCGATGGTTTTGAAGCTTCTATCAGTGTCAGCCATTGTCAGTTCTACAGGCACCCGCACTTGTTTAAATCCACTTTGATCTACATCAAAGGTTTCTGTGAAGGGCTTGCCACCAACTTGATGTTTACTGCTTATGGTCACACTTGTGGTTTGCTGATTGTTGAATGCAACCACTAAAATGAATAGCTCTCTGCTTGATAAGTCCGTGTCTTGGAAGTTATCAGTAAAGCCAACAATGAAGTGTGTACCTCTAGATATCCCACTGCAACCTGGCGCAGTAGGTGTGAGTTGACCTTGAGCTTGGCCGTGTAAGAGTGCAAGTATGGTGACCAACCAGACACAACGACTCACCACACTCTCCATTTTGTTAACTGAACAGAAAATAAAAAGAAACAAAACATCAGTATAGGGCCTACAAGAAAAAATAACTTCATTTTACCACAACCAATAACTCTAATCATTTTGGCAAGTCTTAAGTGTGTACTGAAAATGTTCCATGCATTTTGTGTGATATGAAAGGGCAGCTTACTGCTTGTGTCACTAAATGGACAAACGTATCATACTCTCAAAACTCCGGAGTCAGAATTGACCCGGCTCCGGATTTCACACGGGTTTGACCCATTTATGGGTCAACGTGATCCTGAATCTGTGTCATAATGGCTAAGATATTAAAACTGGCGCATTATCCACAGATCAAATCCGAAAACAGTTACCGGATCAGCCTGAACCAGAACTGGGTCAATTAACTTAGAACTAGTCCTAACTTAGGACTAGTCCTATAGGAGATATTAACAACTTATATTAATTATATAAGGCTAGTCCTAAGTTAGGACAATTAACTCGTCCTAACTCGAGGAAGACTAATTCTTTTTGAAGTCCCCGGCTGGTGTTTTAGAGTACATCATGTCGGTGTACCCAACATGTCTCATCATTCAACTTATACTACAATACAAACTCATCTGAACTCGTTTCACATAATCCACGTGATGAATCAACAAACATATGTTTTATTTCATACTATTTTACGACTAAAGACTCATACGGCTAACGGTCTTTTCTGCGACATGTTTTGGTTTATTTTTTTAATTATAGGCCTATGCACATCCCTTTGTTTAGTGGTATTTGTTATTCGTTGCAATTGATTTTCTCATGTGGAATACTTTTTTACCTAACCCACGTGATTGCATGAATCATCTCAATATGCGTCATACTTAGTGTGTGGTAGGAATTGCTGGCAGCAAATTGAATAGATCTTAATAAACCAGTCTTGAAGTCATAAAAGTGTGCGCAGCAAGGGTGCTTTCCTGTCACTATTTTCTTGCAACTTCGATGACAAACTATAAGCCCAAATTTTCACAGATTAAAAAAAAAATTGTATGCGTATGTTTGGATATACACCGAGCGAGAATACTGGTCTTTGACAAAATACCAAACGGGTCCAGGGGTCGATCTCACAAACTGTTAGGACTAGTTCTTGTACGCTCTATGAGATATTACAAACTTAAGGCTAGTCGTAAGTTAGGACGAGTAGTTAGGACGAGTCACTCGTCCTATAGTTCGAGATAAGACTAGTATTAAAGCCAATTTACACTTTCGGTAAACAGTATTGTCTAAGGCCCACACTTCGTGTACCACAACTTTTATATGAAATAACAAACCTGTAGTTAAGGCTCAATCAGTCGTCGGAGTCGGGAGAAAATAAAGGGAAGACCCACCCTTGTTTCCCCACGTTTCGCCGTGTCATGACATGTGTTTAAAATAAATCCGTTATTCTCGCTATCGAGAATTGATATTGTTTTAATGTTTTCTCAAAAAGTAAAGCATTTCATGTCATTTTCAAGAGAAGTCTTTCACCATTACCTCTGTAAACTCTTTAAATTATTTGTAAATCTGTGAACTTAAAAAAAAAATCTGTACCGGAAGTGTATAATGGCTTTAAAGGCAGTGACACTATTGGTAATTACGCAAAATAATTATTAGCATAAAACCTTACTTGGTAACGAGTAATGGGGAGAGGTTGATAGTATAATGAAACACTGTGGGAAACGGCTCCCTCTGAAGTGACGTAGTTTTCGAGAAAGAAGTAATTTTCCGCGAATTTGATTTCGAGACCTCAGATTTGGAATTGAGGTCTCAAAATCAAGCATCTGAAAGCTCACAACTACGTGTGACAAGGTGTTTTTTCTTTCATTATTATCTCGCAACTTTGACGACAAATTGCGCTAAAATGTTCACAGGTTTGTTACTTTATGTTGAGATACACCAAGTAAGAAGACTGGTCTTTGGCAATTACCAATTAAGTGTCCATTGTCTTTAACTATTTGTGAAATCCACGCGGTTTCTTTAATGTATTTATCAAGTAGGTGAACAGTGGAATAAGTTCATGCAATGTTACCTGATATGACGACTTTGCACCGTACAGTAATAGAGCTTGAACATGCCGCGTTTCCAAGTGAAGTCTGAAGTCTGTTATGACTACACCTTCCAAACATGGCCCCTTTTTATGTAGGACAAGCCTTTTCAATCTGTTTTTTTTATAGTAATGACGAATAATATGACAAAGGAATCTAATGAAAAGGTGTTTTGGCATGTACCAAGTTGATTGACAACCTATCATGGATATACCCACAATTTCACCCATTGCTCGACGTCAAGTCCCTCATTTATTGTAAAGTTAAAACGGGTCATCGCCTGTTTCACAATGTGAAAGGCCGATTCTTGCAGATAGTGCATAATATGGGCTTTTCTTTAAAGGCCTGGACACTATTGGTAACTACTCAAAATAATTGTTTGCATAGCAACTAACTTGGTAACGAGCAATGGAGAGCCAGCTGTTGATGGTATAAAACAATGTGAGAAACTGATTCCTCTAAAAGTAATGTAGTTTTTGAAAAATTCGTCGGTCACACCACGAACTGACCTAACTCGTTCACTGTTTTAAAAAACGTGTTCAGAGAAAATAACGATTGAAGTTGCACTACTTTTGAAACTGCTGTTTCGGAGTCTGCTTACCAACTTTATTGTATTATTTTATGACGAAAACAAAGCTGAATACTTTATTCATACAGAACTATCAATGTGTTTTAATCCCTAAAACTATTTTAATAAGTAATTAATTCCTAAACAGATAGGTCACTTTGTGAAATTGAAAATTTCATTTTTGCCTGCAGCGCGCTGTGTACAAACCGATGCGTAATAGAGACCTATCGAGATAGGTCACTTTGTGAAATTACTACGCTCCCCAGTTAGGTCACTTCGTGGTGCGAAAATTTGCACGCGCGCCATAATCGCGCGCGCTGTAGCGCATAGTTTAACCATTGGTAAAGCGACGTATCTAGATAGGTCACTTTGTGAAATGACAAAATGGCAAGTCCAGCGATGCGTCGTTTATACTAATTAGTGTAATTACCAAACTATTACATATTAGGCACTGAAACTTGCTGATAATGTTAACAGCATTGACTTTGTCAATAATTTGTTTTAAAACAAATTTGCGAAAATGTGTGATTTTGTGTCAGTTAGGTCAGTTCGTGGTGCGACCGACGAATTAGTATCAATTTATTACTCAAATTATTAACCAATTTATAAAATACTTCAGATGTAGCCTTTTATTATGCATCTCATGAACTAAAATGGTTCAAGAGCTTCATCTCGAACAGAAAACAAGCGGTGAGGTGCAATAATGTCTCAAGCCGACTACTTCATTAGACACCAGAGTATGGAAAGGTGCTACCACCATCAAGGGGCACAAAGACTGCTGTCAGAGCAGATTTTTTTTGTCAAAGCAGATTTTGCGCACCACTTCCCAACACAAGCAAAGGAGGAAAAACTTTCAAGCCTCAATTTACCCAGTCTCCTCAAAAGTTGATCACAGACTTTTCAGGTTCTGATATTGTTATATTATTAGCGCAATCTAAAACGTTAGTATCAAATGAAATTCGTGTATGGTTTAATTTGGTACGGTGTGCCCTGTGCCCAATTTCTTAGGGCTGTTATAGGCAGTGATTGGTAGTTACTCAAAATAGTTACTTGCAAAACCTTACTCGGTAATGAGTAATGGGGAGAGGTTGATGGTATAAAACATTGTGAGAAGTGAGTGACGTAGTTTTCGAGAAAGGAGTAATTTTCCACGATTTGGATTGCGATGCCTCAAGTTTAGAATTTGAGGTCTCGAAATCAAGCATCTAAAAGCACACAACTTCATGTTACAGGGGTGTTTTTTCTTTCATTATCATCTCGCAACTTCGATGACATTGAGCAATTTCACAGGTTGTCTAAGTTTCATGTTTTTAATTGTAATCAATATGTTTTATATAATTAATAGAGTTATAAATGCATATGTTGTGATACACCAAGTGAAAAGACTTGTCGTTGACAATTACCAATAATGTTCATGTCTGTAAGCACAATGTGCTAAGCATGAAATTTCTTCATTGATAAAAAATGGATTACCAACAAAGTTTTCACGTGATTTTCCGGATAAGCGAAACAAAGCTGAAAACCAGTAACAAGCAATATGCAACAAATGGAAATTTGGGTGATTAAAGCCTGTTTTTATCAAGGCAGAAATGTTATGGTAAGCAAATTTGTTGTGCTTAGCGGCTCTATGAAATTCGGCCCTGGATGGAGGATCCGGGCAACCGGTATACCGCCCTCGTTTGGTCACGGTTTAGAAACGGGACCAGTCCAGTCTACTGTCCACCCAAGGCGCTGAGGACGAGCGAATGGTTGTTGCGCGATCGACCGATTGTTGCGCGATACACCGATTGTTGCGCGATAGACCGATTGCTGCGCGACCAATAGATATTTCAACAGCGCAGCGCGATTGGTCGATAGCGCAGCGAGATCGGTTGATCGCGCAGATTGACCGATAGCGCCCAACATACACACTCAATGTACAGTGTATGTGTGGGCTCCGCACACACCACTTTTTATGAGTTTTGACCATTGAGCTCTATGGGTTTGACCATTATTTTGTTTGACGCTGAGTTCGAGACTTGTTGAGAACGACTGACATTCAACAAAGTGACAGAGGTAATAATAATTTAGTATCTAATTTACCTCATTGACATATCCCTTTTTGTAAAAATGAGTGAAAAAGTGGTGGCGCCATACGGAAAGTTATCCCAAGTGGTAATGTACATGTACTACTACTAGTTTTATGCGTACGTAGTTTTCTTTATCTTTGTTATCAAGGTCCCTAAAATAAAATCGTGGCAAATCTACCAATCTTTTACCTCTCTACTCAGTGCGCGATGTACATGACCATGTACATGTAATTGTAAACAGTCCCTAGATGAAATGTTTGTGGTTTGACTTGCCAAGCGAAGACTAGACTCTCCTCTCCCTTGACCACAACTTAGATTTAGAAGCAGGTAAGGCTTGACAGGTTAGTTACACTTGTAAATGCAAAAAGTTTGCTATTTTAGGCAATTTTACATTACATTACATGGTACAACATGTACAAGCATATCCTGGTGTCATGTGTTTTCAAGTAGGATAACAGGAAAATTGTGTTTTTTTCAAATCATCTATCCAATTTTTTTAACAATAACACTTTCACTTCATGGTGTGTTGAAATTTTTTAAGTTTTGGTTTTACGTTGCGAGAGACAGTCCGCCATTAACAGTGCTTATGCTTATGCAAAAAATGCAATTTTCAGCTTGATACTCACTGTTGTTTTTCTGCCCCATCGCATGTTTTTTGACTTCTCAATATGCTCAATGCTTTATCTTTTGGTCACTCGATCACCAACCACTGTACACCAGCCTACTCGCCGGACTGCCGAGCCATGACCGAGTTGGACTAAACCATTTGTAGAAGGGTTGTTTTGCGGCAAGAAGGGCGCGCTGTCCGCTAGTATGCCCGCCGTTCACGCATATAGTGCACACGCACTACTGCGTAACACCCCTTCTTCAAAATGGGTAGTGAATTGAGTCAACAGCTGTTTATAAAAACCTTTTTTCGGGGGAGTGAGTCTGGTGGGCGGGGCGCACACACACGTTGTCAAAGCATTATGAGCATGCAATCTTCGACGGGGCGCGTTGTGGCTAGATAGACAGCGGTCGGTGTAGCCAATACTTTTTCAGTGTGTGTGTGGGGGGGGGGGACACATTGTGCTTTGTTTATTTCTTATTAGTTATTTATTTATTTGTTAAGTTAATATAATTTTTAAGACTATTTTGTTTTTTGTCTTTCTACGTACATGGATTCATACCATTACACCGCAGGGGTATTACAAAAAAGCAAGATTATTATTTATCATGTGCCTCTCTCCTGGAGTTGAAAAAACTTTTTTTTTTTAATCTCCCCTTGTAACTTCGAAATTTCAGAGTGGCAGCTTAGGTATTTATGGGGAAAAAAACAGCTACATGTAATTCATTCATTTAGTCGGTGCGGAGCATCGGATGATGGCTGTCCAAACACGTTGGTCCTCCATTGCTGTACGCAGCTCTTTCCGTCATAGGCCAGAGTCCCTGCACAAGGTGTCCACAATACAAACGTGGTTTGTGGTCTGCCACGGGAACAGCAGCCCTTGAGCACCAGCCTGCTAACTGCCAGCTCAGTATGTCTTAGAGTGAGACAGTGTAATACGAAGAGAAAAAAATTACAACTCAGCCCTTAGAAATTATGTACTACCATGACTGATGACTAAGGGAATAAAAGCGACGAGTAAAAACGTCCGTTTGAAACCAACAGGGTCGTTATCGTGTGATAGAGGCCAGAGCCGAAGCTGAGAGCCTTTTTTGCCTGGCAACGACCCTGCAAGGGTTTTAAATGGACGGTTAAGAACGAGTCACTAGGGCCTACTCTTTTTTTTCCCATTCATATGCCCTTTTGTTAAAAAACAGTAAAAAAATAAGGGAATCAATGTGTGGTGAAGAGGTTTTCAACTAGTGGTTTAATCCAAACGAGGCCTGGTTCTTAATAATTTTACCGAGACGAAGTTGAAGTAAATTATCAAGAACCAGGCCTCGGCGGGTTTAAACCACTAGTTGAAAACGATTCAACACACTTTGATTCCCATTCATCCTTCTCGGTCAAAAAACATCAACACTTTTGGTCAAAAAGTAAAATAAATGCAAAAATTATAATTGTTCAATGATTTCTTTCAACACAACACCCCTCCAGCTATGAAATGGTTAGGCCCTCCGCCACCTTCAGGTAAACAACTCCTCATAAGGGAATGCTGTGCACGTCGCGCGTATCGTGTGATGTGGCACAACTGTTCCAGCCGTTGCTCTCGACCAATAGGAATGAAGAAAATGTCTTATAAGCACAGGTGCAAGCTCGCGTTTCACGCCCATGTTTCAGCACTTTTTACTGGTTAAAAACAAAGATTTATACACACCCACGTGACACACTCTCCACCAATATAAATAGGTATTTATGAAGTACTACCATTATAGACCTTTCACGATTGAAAATTTGAGATTTGAAATATGTTTTTTCAAAAAAGTTTGTGAAGAATCTGTTTGATGCCGTGGGTTGTGTGTCTGCGCGCGCGCTTAGAAATAAAATACGCGCTGTCACTAATAGCTATGAATTGCGTTCCATTATCATTATAAACAGCTCCAGCTGGTCATAATCAACTGTTTAAACACCCCCATGTGACGCGCTCTCCACCAATAGGAGTAGAGAAACTGTCTGTGGTATTAATGAATGCTGAGTTAATTTAGTTCTCTTCATGTATTAATTGTTTCAGATCAGAAGTTGTCGTAGCACAAATACAAACCTCATTTGAAGTCAATCAGGAACTACATTAAGTTAATTAACAAAGCCCTTGCCGGATCCAGAAATGATCAACCAAGCTTCTATCATGGATGACGAAGAAAGTGATAAAGAGTTGGAAACAAAAGAGTCGAGTCATCTTCTAAAGTCAAACGGCATAATCAGCACTCCCCCTAAAGGTATGTGGCGTGTCGTGATGTAGCAGTTAAGAGCACCGGATTCAAACTCTGGTGTTTATGAACAGCAAAGTGTGGGTTCGAGTCCCAGTCATGACACCTGTGTCCTTAGGCAATACTTAATAATAATAATAATAATGGCTTCTTACATGTATTTAGCGCTCAGGTCCGTCACGTCACGCAGTGACGCTCATGGCGCTCCAACATTATTACCCCTGGTCACTGGGCCTTCAATCATTCCTTAAACCATCTCAGCTCCCAGGGGAGTACACAGCCTTCAATCACAAGAAGCATCTCTGCCCTCACAGGTCCTATTTATCCCTTAATGACGAGAAGCAATTATAGTTAAGTGTCTTGCTCAGGGACACAAGTGTCACGACCGGGATTCGAACCCACACTCTGCTACACAGAATCACCAGAGCTTGAATTCGGTGCTGTTATCAGCTCGGCCACGACACCCCGTGATGCTTTGTCCCTTGGTACTACCTGCGAATGCAAATGCAGCGTGAATTTGATGTCACAACTCTCCTTTCACAGTGAAATATTCGCAAGTGAGTTGAACTGCTGTGAATTATTCGTTGTGAATTTGTGACGTCAACATTCGCTTCGCATTGGCAGGAAGCACGAACCGAGGTTAAAGGCCTATGTGGTGTGTAACACATCTAAAAGAACCAGGTTAGGGTTCTTTCTGGTGTTCCTTGTTTGATTGGCAGCATATTGCAATGGAGCACCTTGTAAACCATTACTTTAGGGTCACTGAGTGATGGATTCGCACGCTTTACATATAAGAAGCCACTTTTATTATAACTATTAAGTACAATCAAGAGGAATGGATTTGTCATGGCCAAATGATTTGGCTTGGTCCTTCATTGCACGGCCCACGCCCTGCAAGGTTTTAAACGGCTAAGTAAGAGTCACTACTCTACTATTCCCATTCATCAATGCCTTTTCATTAGAAATGATGAATTGTCTGAAATAATCCTAAAGAGTTATGATTTTATGATTATAAAAAAATATATTAGGGCCTACACATTATTTTACTATTAGCTTACCTACTGTACCAGTACACAAATTATTAACATAATTAATTTCCATCTGTAATGATTTAAAGGGGAAACAGCGTTTCATTTAAAAACAATTTTTCAAAGGCCTATTATTAGGCCTAACTTGCAAAATGTATTAATTTTTATTGTGCCTGAACTATTCATCAAAGCTGTTGAGCCATGGAACATTATATTTTATTGAAACGACGATGTGTGCATACATGTAATATGCACTACCAATACATTACTTTTAGGCCAAATGCTGGTTAAAATAACAGACCCAAATGTAGTCCTTTTTTTTTGCAATTTGTAAGCTTTGTCAGTAGCAGTTGCTAAAAAGGGTTCTTAGCCATCTGCCTCTGTGAGAATATATACTTAGTATCGCAGTAAAAGATTGCAAAGAATAACAAACCGTTTTACTCTTTAGTTCATGAGAAACTTTGTCAAGATGTACCTTGTACAGCGTTAATAACATCCTAAATACAAATTGGAAAAATTGTCATGAGTTTATGACGAACTTCGTGGCTGAGTCATTGCAAGATTGTCATCGCTAATTCAGTTTGGATGAGTAAGTTTGTCCCAAAGCTTTAGTGAAGTCGATTTTGCTATGGATTTTAGATTTGCCGTTGATCAAAAAAGCTTTATGAAAATCAGCTGAAGATCTACAAATTAGGGATATTTTATTTAACTGAAAGTTTGCAGAATATGTTTGAATTATTTAAAATATCTGTACATGTTGAGTTTTTTACTAAGGGAATCGATGTGTGGTGAAGAGCTTTTCAACTGGTGGTTTAATCTCAACGTGGCCTGGTTCTTGATAATTTTACCGAGACGAAGTCGAGGTAAATTATCAGGAACCAGGCCTCGGCGGGTTTAAACCACTAGTTGAAAACCGATTGATTCAACACACTTTGATTCCCATTCATAAATACCTTTTCGGTCAAAAAACATCAACACTTCTTGGTCAAAAGGTAAAATAAATGCAAAAGTTATAATTCTTCAATGATTTCTTTCAACACAACACCCCTCCAGCTATGAAATGGTAAGGCCCTCGGGTAAACAACTTCTTATAAGGGAATGCTGTGCACCACGGGCGTATCGCGTGATGTGGCACAACTGTCCCGGCCGTTGCTCTCGACCAATAGGAATGAAGAAACTGGGTTATAAGCACAGGTGCAAACTGGCGTGTCACGCCCATGTTTCAACTCTTTTTACTGGTCACAAACAAAGGTTTATACACTACCACGTGACTCGCTCTCCACCAATAGGAATGGCGAAACTGTCTGAGGTATTTATGAATTAACATTCAGCTTTTCATGCCAAACAGCTCTGTATGTTAATCAACAATGGAAAGGTCTATAGAGGCATCAGTTAATTGATTTTGCATTTCAGTAAATCCTAGCGAACAATAGATCTGTGATGTATATTTGGTTTGCGGTAACACAAATGTGTATCTACTTGCCAGGTAGAGTTTGTTCTTAGAGAACTGTCTTGCTTTATTCTACTACCGCGGAGTAGATTGTTCGGGTGTTTGGGAGACTTCTCAGTTCTGAAAAGAACTGTCCTGCTTATTAACTATTAAATGTACCTAGGCGGATGGCGTAGAAATAGGCTTGGAGTACGACTGTAGATTACTGTACTACATGTACCGCGGAGTCAGTTCTTGAGTTGGTTTCAACGTTTCGAACTAGCTTGCTCTCGTAGTCATCGTCTAGCTTTGATCTGTGATTGTCACCATCTAGCTTTTTGCCTTCCCTGCATCGAAATGAGGATGTCAATTGACAAACTACATTTTGTACAATTGTACATAAAATACCATTTAAATATTGATGTTATGCAACAAGTTGTATTGTAAATTTTAATTGTATTCATGTTAATATTTGAAATTGTTTGTGTTATCCCACAGTGCCCGGTTTGATATCGGCCCGCTATGCCCTTGCTTGCTTCAGCTTCCTTGGTTTCCTAAACGTCTACGCAATGAGAGTGAATTTGAGTGTCGCCCTGGTTGCCATGGTGAATACTACATTGTCCAATCACAGCTCAGTTTGTCCTGCAGCTGAAAACATAAACCAGACTACGAAGGTAAGTTCTCGATCCTTTAAAAGGCACTGAACACGTTTCGGTAATTACTCAAAATAAAAACATGTATTACAGTATTACAGTAGTTATGTATTATCCCTCGGTATTAATAATAATTTAGACTTGTAACATGTGTAATGTGCACGTATCCACCCTGCTGGGTGTTCAGGGCGCAGTAAAAACCAAAAACAAAACAAAACAAAGAAAAACAGACACAACAATTAGTCCTTGAAAACCTGTGACATAAGATTAGTTTTGAGAAGAGATTTGAATGTTGTGGTACAAAAACAAGATCTAAGATTAGTGATAGAGAGTTCCAGATGCGTGGCACAGCTGAACTTGAAGAAAAAGACCTCTCACCACATAGTATAAAAACTTACATGTACTTGGCAATGAGCAACAGAGAGCTGTTGATAGTATAAACTTTGTGAGAAAGGACTCCTCTAAAGCTTGAGAAATAAGTGATTTGTCACTAAAACTCATGTTTGACAATTACCAAGCACCATAGTTTTTGCATTTACATTGTAAATTGAACTCCCAAAATGGTTAGGTGCAGCGAATCGGTAGTGACAATGGTGAAAGGGTTCAATAAATGTAGTTTCTATCGATGTTTGGCTCACCCTCAACACACTGCTTAAACACTAGCTCGACATACAAATGACATTAATATAACATGTATAAAGGACATTGTGATAAAAACTAGTTTTGGCTAAAAACTAGGTTTTAATCGAAATATCGATATATCGCGATAATCGCGATATATTGCGATATCGATTAAATATCGCGATGTATTTGCTAGCTGAGACATCTTGCACCCCATAGGTTTGGAGTAAAACCAGAAGAATAGGTCATTAGAACACCTCTCTTATGCTATGACTGTCTCTTCTACAACTTTCACTTGGAGTTTAAAGACTGATGATGTCAAATTTAATTAATCGCGATTATATCGAATATCGCGATATATTGTCGGCGATATATCGTGAATAAAATAAATCGATATCGCCCAAGCTTAGCTAGTACCTTTAAGTACCACTTCTCAACTTGCCATGTGGGCTACTGACAACTTTGCAATCTATATGTGCTTCTCAATACGTGCACTTATCATAAAGAGAAAGGGTTCGCCCCAGTGTTCCTGGTTTGATTGGCTGCATATTGCATCACAGCACCTTGTAAACCATTACATGGTGCTTTAAAGGAATAGGCCACTTCAAAACCTAGCTCCTATGGGGGCGTGATACGCCCGTAGGGGTGTGATAAAGCGCTATTATAAGAACCTAGTATTATTTTTATAAAGAGTACAAATTCTACTTCTGCTCAATAAAAAGAACACAATTTTGAAATTGGTCAAATAGGCCTTTCTTGATCAATTGATAAATTCTTTTGAAAGCATTTTTCTCAAACTATTGTTATTTCTTCTTCCTCTAATAGGATGGGGAGTTCAACTGGGATGAGACGACCCAGGGCCAGATTCTGGGCTCTTTCTTCTATGGATACATCTTGACTCAGTTACCCGGTGGTTGGCTCGCTGATCGATTCGGAGCCAAGAGAATCTTTGGACTGGGTGTTCTATGTACCTCAGTGTTGACTCTAGCCACGCCACTAGCTGCCAGAGCTGGGTATCCATGGCTGATTGCTGTGCGAATATTGGAAGGACTAGGAGAGGTGGGTAGTGGGACAAAAGATAGTGGGTGCGTTCGATTAGCTTCCCCAGGTCGACCCTGGTCTGCCCTCGGTACCTTCGAATAGCTTTGACGTCATTCCAGGTGCTCACTCGGGTCAGCCCTAAGTGCCCTGCTTATGGAGCGGGTCACTTGGAGCTGGCCCGAGGTGCATGACGTCACCACGAGAGGGTGAGTGATCGTTCGATTAGCTCTTGTCAGGGGCTCACCCGAGTGAGCACCGAGGGGTCGACACGGGGCTAATCATCTCAATTTTATATATTTGGTTTGTGGTAACACCATGTGTGTATCTACTTGTCAGGTAGATTTTGTTCTTTAGAGAACTGTCTTGCTTTATATTCTACTACTGCAGATTTCTTTTGGGAGACTTCTCAGTTCTTTTCAGAACTTACCTGCCTTTTTAACTACTACCTGGGCGGAAGGTAGAAAATCTGACAGTTTTTACTATGTTAGCTTACAGGAATGTTTTTAACTGCGCTACCTCAATCTATTGATGATTATTGTGCGATTATTAGAAGAACTAGAAGAGGTGAGCTAGTGTGCCAAAAGTATTAACACATAGGTATGTTCTCAATCTTAGCTTTGAGGTTAAATTACAGCATATATAGCTAAGAGAGCTTTACGAGCACTCTCTCCCTCTTTAGTCCGCTCGCTATCCATGGTTGAGTAATGTGCGGATATTAGAAGGACTCAAAGAGGTCAGCTATAGTGTGCCAAAAGTATATATGATCTCAATCTTAGCAAAGGCTAAATAACATCAAAATAACTAAGAGAGGATTTTGGTAACACCATGTGAAACTAAGTAGGGTTGGTTCTGAAAAGAATCGGTGGTTGACAACTCAACGTTTTGATCAGTATGTTCCGATCATCTTCAAGAGTAAAAATTTATTATTAAAAGTTTCAACCCAAGCAAAGGCTTAATTACATCAAATAACTCATAGAGGTTTGTGGTAACAACATGTGAAAATATCTTTTGAGTAGTGTTGGTTCTAATAAAAAGAAGCAATGGTTGACAACTCAACGATTCGATCAGTATTTTAGGAGTAAACATGTTGAATGGTCAACCACTGGCAGTGTGAAGTATCAGGGCTGCAGTAACACTTATCTGAATCCCAACGCGACTGGTCATGGATTGTGGAGTCGGGTGACTCTTATCGCTAAGAGAAGGGGTTTGCCTTGGTGTGTAAAAGTTTGGTATTTTATCGTTGTGTTTAAATGAATGTTTTTTTTTGTCTTTAGGGGGTGACCTTTCCAGCGATGCATTCTATGTGGGGTCACTGGGCTCCACCATTGGAAAGAAGCAAGCTAGTTACCATATCATACTCAGGTAAGATTCTATAGGATTTTGAACTTTACATGGTGGACATACGATATAGAAAGGTTTGCGTTAACACCGTGTCATGATAATTTGGGGTAGTTCTGAAAAAAACCTTTTGTTTCAACTTGACGTTTCGATCAGTTTTTAATTATTTATTTTTCCACATGCATCACCGAGTTCTATTTCGCACATTCGTGCATCATATTGATCACCAAGCTAATCCACGTCAACAGTACTTATAAAGCAGCTTGCAGCATCAGAGTCCAGCTTTCTCCAGAAGACGATCACAGCATACTGATCGAAACGTCGAGTTGAAACCAACTGTTCTTTTCAGAACTACAACTCGTTTAGAGATTATCATTACACAATGTTATAGGAAACCATACTATATGTATGTTATAGATAGTGCAAATTTTGCACATTTGGAACGAGTTAAAGGAACACGTTGCCTTGGATCTTATGAGTTGGTCTATTTAAAGCATTTGAAACCGTTTGTTATGAAATGCTATGGTTAAAAAGATGTTTTAAAAGTAGAATATAATGATCCAGACAAGTATCACTCGAAATTGCACGGTTTTCCTTTTACCCTGTCGACAACATCTTTCTACCCATATGCATTTTATAATAAACGGTTAAAAACGCTTGTCAAAGACCAACTCGACCGATCCAAGGCAACGTGTTCCTTTAATCCATTAAACAAAGTTTTTTTTCTTCTGAACTCCAAATTTTGGTACTCAGCGCTCACTCGGTGCTTTTCCCCATGCCTTGGTGCTAATGCTCTTTCAAAAACGGAAGTATACAGGCTTTGTTACGGTTATTATAAAATGCGCTCTATTATAGCTAGTTATTACAACTATTATTTATTATTTTGTATTTCCTTAGGAATGCATATAGGAACAGTCATATCCCTGCCAGTATCTGGACTACTATCGGACTCAGACTTCCTAGGTGGATGGCCCTCAGTCTTCTATGTATTTGGTAAGTCTCATATAGTTTACCCTTCAGGGTCCATGGAGGGTCTAGGGAGGGTCACTGGGGTTAGAGTGTCAACTGGACATATATCCCCTATCCTACAGATTCTTCACTGGCTCTCTGTTCAAGCAAATACATTACTTCTAGAACTTTACATTCCAAATCAAAGTCCCTTCTCATCACCTCCCCCTTGTCACAAAACAGTCTGTTATTAAGGAAGCAGTCATGGTTGGGCAATTCAAATATCGCCTTAAAACTCATCTATTCACCATTTACCTCTAGTTGTTCTTCCATTTGTATTTCTTTTCCTTTTTTTTTTTTTTAACTCCTATCAGCGCATGGGGACTTAGCAATGTTATGCGCTATACGAATGCGGTTTATTATTATTAATACAATTATTATTGAAACCTTTCCTTCCCTGTGCTTGTCACCAACTGATTCAGTTCAGTGAGCACAAACTCCCTGCCCACTCCCTGCGGGTTTCATTTACAGGTATTACATGTAGTCCCATTGTAGCTAGAAACGTATCAGTGTCAGCAGCAACATTTTAAAATTTTAACCGCTTTTTAACAACCTACATGTACATGTAAGAATGAGAATCCACTTTCTGAAAGGGGGGGGGGGGGAGAGGGGGCTGCTTCACTGACACAGTTGGAAACCAATTTTTACAAAAGAGGGTGTTTGTTACTTGACCACGTTCATGTATAGGATGTTGTGCCATTTTGTAACAGTGACATGAACGACAAGTGATTGACAATTTCTGAGTCGCAACCGTTACTAGAGTTGGATTAAAATACTTCTTTTATAATACTTGCTACATGTAAAGGACACAAGTGTCATGACTCCGGAACCCCCACTCTGCTGATGAACAGAAGCACCACAGCTTGAGTCTGGTGCTCTTATTCGCTCTCAGCAATGACATGTAAGGCCGTGTAAAAAAAAAAAAATGTTTAGCTTCCGGGTTTCAAAAAAACGGGAGGAGGAGGGGCCTTTATTTTTTATTGTTTGCTTTCAAGATTTAAAAAAAAAGGAAGGAAGACCCTTTTTATTTAAAGACTGCCCGAAACATTTTTAAAGTAAAGTCTTTTCTTGATGAGACCGTTAAAAATAAAGGAGGAGGCGGCCTCTAAAAAAGGAAGCGGGCGGGGACGCTAGACATTTTTCTTTTTTTACTTGGCCTTATTAAGGCTTGCTGAGCCATGTCTCATAAAGGCAGACAACTCTTTGTTTGAGGATTTTAGGATTTGGTACTTTGACGTGATTGCATGTTTATCTGTTATATTGAGTGTCACATTACCTTTTTTAAAATGTTTTGCTAAAAAATCTATAGTCCACTTTTTCTTCTTGTTCGACAATCCGCACGCAAGCAGCTACATGTTATTAAAGAAAAATCAATTTGGTTCACATTGAAGAAATGGTTCAAAACTCATCTCAAAAAGAAAGTAGCGTGATTTCCTTTATTATAAAAACAAATTCTATTACAGAAAATACAACACCTCCGATACCTACAAATGCATTTACAATGCGCAAGCGCAAGCGCAAGCAACTTTGCTGAACAAAAACAAAATTGTAGCTTGCAAAACCCGTTTAATACTCACCTTCGAAGAACTCGGTGACTCAAGCATTTGTGACTCACACAAACTGACGCAAAGATCGAGCACACATCTCCGAACAAGATAAACCATGATTGATTACCCAGCTCAATACTTATGCGGCTGGTTCTACAGCAAATCAAAGGTAAGATTCCAATGCGCTGAAAGTTTAAGCGCACCAAGCTAGCACCTTTAAGTTGAATGAATGCACATGAATGCACTTATTTATATATTGTTGCTTTTGTTTTGTGTTGTTGTTTTCTGTTTCTTTGTTCATATTTTTTAAAGTTATTTTATTATTTTCCTTTGGTTTAAATGTTAAACTCCTGTTTTCAGTGTGATACCCACACTGCTGATTAGATGCATTACATCTTTTAGTGTTGATTATACTTGACTGCTCGGCCATGACATTAATAAGTGTTTTTTGTTTTGGAACATCACATTGAGCATCACATATTTTAAAAATATTGTTGTACCCCCCCCCCCCCCTCTTACAGTTGATTTTGTTTCGTGTAAAATTCTAAAACCTATTTTTATAAAATGAAAAATGATTAATTATTTTGTTCATTTTCTTCCACTTTCAAGCACATACTTTAAACAATAAAATGTTCAAAGTTACTTCTATGTTGTTTTAATTTATTGTTACGGCTCATTTGCTGATGCTTTATGAATATAATTTGTAATTTTCATTATTACTTGAGATGAATGATTGGACTCTTTCAATAAGTCATTTTGAAATAAAGTTGACAAGTCGACACCAGGTTTGGGTAAATTTGTTTGTACAGACCTTTCCATGCTGATAAACAAACCGTGCTGGTTGGCATGGAAAGCTGAATGATAGTAAAACATTCAGTTGTGTAAACAAATGTTGTGATCAAGTGAACAAGTAGTTTTGTTCAAACAAATTCACTATTTTTTATATTTTTGTAATATTGTTTGAACTGTGGCCATCTGTTTATGGTTTGCGTTAATGGCTTTCCATAGTTTTCCAACCTCGCTTGGCAAAAATTTGGGCTGTGACGTTGCGATAGAAAAGTCTATACACCCAACCAAACGCAGAGGTTGACAGTCAATGACAGTCAGTGACAATAGAATGTTTTCGTTGTAAACGACAAATGGTTCTGCGACGATATTAGTAGATGCAGCCAAATGTCGTTTTCAGCACAACTAAAGTACTGTTGTAGAAATTGAGGGACAACTGTCCTCAAAGCCGACACGTGCAGATGACACCAAATGTAATCATTTCCGTTGCACAACCATCTGTTGTCGAAAATGCAAACTCTCTATAATGTGACGGTTGGTGACAGACAGTGACAATGACAACAGTGACAATCAGTGTTTTTGTTTTTGTTACAGGAATAAGTGGTTTGATTTGGTTTGTCATCTGGATGTTGTGTGTACATGATAGACCCTCTTGCCACCCTCATATATCCGATGAAGAGAGAGTCTATATAGAAACCTCTATTGGGATCAGAGAAAAGGTAAACAAATATTTGACTTGTTTGCCAGGTAGAATTTGAAACTTCATGGTGGAAATACGATATAGTAAGGTGTGTGGTAACACCGTGTAATGATAATATCTTAATGTGTTGGGGTGGTTCTGAAAAGAACTCAACGTTTCGATGAGTGCTCTATTTTTTTTTCGGAGAAAGCTGGACTCTGTTGCTGCATACTTCTTAAGTACTGTGGAGGCGGATTAGCATGGTGATGCAGCCGTTGATCTGGCGATGTATGTAGCTTGCTTGATAGATGGTGGCATTTGAAAGTTGACGAAACCATGGTGTATTTTGAAGAATATGGTGGACTGTGCAATGAGGTGTTCTACATGCAGGGTTTCTAGACCGGCAGCCCAGAGCACTTTGGTTAAAGGAACGAGGTACCAATATTTGAGTACAGGAACATTTAGTGGATAACCTGCCATAGTCAGATATGGATGTCTGCCGGGGACCCCCCGCTGCGTGTAGGGCATGGACCCCCAACAAAGAGGCAAAATAATGGGCTGGATCAAACATTCTAGGTACCACATGAAACCAAGTGGAAATGGTCATTACCATGATACTAAGTAAAAAATATCAACCGCCAGACAAATTTTCTGCTGCATTAGGCCTGCCAGACACCCCCTCCCCCAAATATTTAGTGTACAAACCTATGGGTTGAAATTAACCAGTTGTCAAATTAGCTCAGATTTACATGAAACTTTGTCTAACTGTTCCACTATGGCTAAAATGAACACAAACCAAAAATTAAATCCATACTCCGTACCGTTTTCGAGATACAGCCTCTTAAAATATGCTAAAATCTCCCCCTTTTGGAGCTCCGCCCCCGGCCGACACTGCGCGTCGTGGTGGTATTCTTTCAAACGTAAAGAGCCCATAATTTAATAATGACCCCAGCTGTTTGGCTGAAAGGTGTATGCTATTTAAGATGTGGCCCTTGATTCATAATTTGGCTGCACTGGGCCTGCCAGACACCCCCACCCCGGGGTTAAACATCGGTGGAACGACCTAAAACCAAGTTGAAGTTACCAATAGTCCTAATGCACTATTCTTAACATAAGACAATATCAGCCGCCAGACAAATGTTTTGCTGCATTTGGCGGGGCCCGACAGACACCTACCCTCCCCGGGTTAAACATCAAAGGAACCAAATATTGGTACCTCGTTCCTTTAACCAAAGTGCTCTGGGCTGCCGGTCTATTCCCATCCCAGGTTGTTAACAAGCACTGTGACCAAGGTTGTTCTATAGTATCAGTGAAAATGAAACGTGCTGATCTTTGTATTTGCCAGTACCTGCAAGTTAACTATTTTAGTTTTTATTTAGTAGTCTCTTAAACACCTGGATGTCCAACACAGTTTGTTTTTTATTGCAGAATTATTCTTTTACCCTGGTTGAGTATCTTCACATTTCTTCCAATGTGGGGCATCAATCATAATATAAATACTCTGTACCATTCTGTAGAATGCACATTGGTTTTTATATTAAGTTGTTTTTTGTTGCAGAATTATTCTGTACCCTGGTTGAGTATCTTCACTTCTCTTCCAATGTTGGCGATCAATCATTTCAATTCTCTGTACTATTCTGCAGAATGCACATTGGTTTTAACTTTAAGTGGTTTTATTGCAGAATTATTCTGTACCTTGGTTGAGTGTGTTCACATAACTTCCAATGTGGGTTATCAATCATGTAAATTCTCTGTACTATTCTGCTTAATATGCACATTGGTTTTATACTGAGTTGAGTTGTTGTTGTTTTTATTGTAGAATTATTCTGTTTCCTGGTTGAGTGTCTTCACATCTCTTCCATTGTGGGGCATCAATCATGGCAGTACTCTGTGGCTACTAGCTGCAGAATGCACAATATTGGTTTTAAGCAGGCCCTAGGATGTGGAATTCCCTTCCACACTCCATCAAAAGTTCTAGCTCCGTTACCATGTTCAAAAGGTCACTGAATGAAAAATTTTTAATCAGTAACTCTTGTCCGGATTGGCCTGCATGTTCTTGCCATAGAGAGACTGACTTGGCTGTTGGCCTGGTCGTGGTTTCCCTTTTAGGTTTTTTATTCCATTCCATTGTTGTTTTTTCTTGTCATTTTCTGAGCGCTTTAAAACCTTAGGAAAAGGCGCTTTAGCTATTATTATTGTTATTAACTGAGTCTTTTTTGATTGCAGAATTATTCTGTACCCTGGTTGAGTATCTTCACATCTCTTCCAGTATGGGGCATCAATCATGCCAATACTCTGTACTATGCAGAATGCACATAATTGGTTTTACATTGAGTTTTTTTTTATTGCAGAATTATTCTGTACCCTGGTTGAGTATCTTCACATCTCTTCCAGTATGGGGTATCATCATTGGTCATTTCAGCAATAACTGGGGATTCTACACCCTACTGACCAACCTCCCAACATACCTCAAAGTTGTACTGGGATTCGACTTGTCACAGGTATGTAATTCATCATCACGCTTAAAGCCATTATACACTTTCGGTAAACAGTATTGTCCAAGTCCCACACTTCGTGTATCACAACTTATATATAAAATAACAATCCTGTGGAAATTTAGGCTCAATCGGACATCGGAGTCGGGAGAAAATAACGGGAAAACTTACTCCTGTTTTCGCGCGTTTCGCCGTGTCATGACATGTGTTTATAACAAATCCGTAATTCTCATTAACGAGAATTTATATTGTTTTACCGTTTTCTCAAAAAGTAAAGCATTTCATGGACTAATATTTCAAGAGAGGTCTTTCACCATTACCTTCTGTAAACCCTGTAAATTATTTGTAAATCTGTGAACTTTTTTTTTTTTTCTGTACCGAAAGGGTCCAATGGCTTTAAGGCAGGTTCGTACTTCCTGCGAATGCGATCCGAATTTCGACGTCGCATGGCTGTATTTTGACGTCGCATGGCTGTATATCCCAACGAATGTTTTGCAGAAGTTGAGCACAAATTAACTGACGCAAATTATTCGTTCAAATTTGTGATGTCCAATTTTGTATCTCATTCACATTCACAGGAACTATGAACTGGGCTTTAACAAAAATAGCATTATTTATTTATTAGTGGTTATTTACAACACTTGTTCCTGGCAGCCGTGCGGCTGAATTCTTCTTCTTAATTATGTCCATATATAGATGTTCTGTTTCAGCTAGAACTGAACACACTCTGCGTTGCAGTCATTCTGTGGACATTTCTTTGTTCTGTACACTCACAGGGTCTGTAGACAGTTTGTAATGACTCTGAAAGTCATAGGCCTTGGCGACTAGTGACATTTTCTACTCCACTATTTGCACCTCAAAAAGTCGCGACTATGACACTAGTCGCAACTTATTTTCAATTCTCAAGATGCACTGTGGCAATGTGTGCCGCAAGCGCAATATAGTAAAATTCAAGGTGAAAGGATTGAAGGATTGTGTCACTGATGTCTGATTGAGTTTTGTAAGTAACTTATGTAGTCTTGAGCAACACATTGGTAGTCGCATTAACTCGACTAATGATTTGTTAGTCACTAGTCACACTAGTCGCCCAGGCCTAAAAATGAATGGCAATAAAAACTTAAGTGGTAAGAAGTGCAGCAGCTTTGTAATTTAATTCACATTTTGAAGTACATTTCCGTTCAAAGTACTGTGGTAACATAAAAAAGATGTCACATCAAAGTAGTTACAATACTTAACTGAAAACTTAATATACATTGATACCTCACTATGCATTGCCTCAAATCCCACCATCTTATTAATGCTTTAACTGGTACCTTGCAGAGTGGTTTCCTTGCTGCGGTACCCTACCTCACCCTGTGGTTTTTTATGCTGACTGGTGGCCAGGTAGCAGACTACCTGAGAGGCAATAGCATTTTATCAACAGGGAAGACAAGGAAGATTTTCAATTCAATCGGTAAGTGCCGACTCTTTCAGCAAAGATACATGTAGTTTTGCGCAAACAGTAGACCAACTGCAGAGTAGAGGCATAATAGACTGTGCAAGTTTTGCGAGTAATTGAACTTCCGGGACCATTGGGGTCCCAACCTTATGGAGTTTTACGTTGGGGAGATTTTGTTTCGGCCATTATTTTAGTTTAACGTACCTTATGACCATTAAAATTGCATATGTTGTTGAAAATGTAATACTAATTAACAACATATATAAAACAAAAAATAGCGGAGAAAAAACAGGTATTTAAACTTGAAACAAATTAAGAATTTGTGCCCATGTCAGATCACGCAACTGAGCAGAAGCTTGTTTTGGTCGTGCGTGGTGGAAAGCCTTTTCATTGGTCGCTTAGGCGTTGGTTTCCTCTTTAAACTGCCTTTAAACGTCCTCGCGACCATCGTACATCCGCGTGTAAACCAGCTTTCGGGCGTAGATTTACAACGGGGGTTTCAAAAAATTTAAGATCAAATAAACGTCCTACATGTAGTGTTTTAGAGTTTTACTTTTGTTTATACATAAGCTAAAACCCTATTTATTGCATATTTGTTTTAAAAGCTAAATCTGATTTTAAAAAGCTGTAATGATTTTCGTTGTTGTTCAGATTCGACATAAAGAATAATTTAAAGCAAAGATTTGATTTCATACAAAATAAGTTTTTAGCTTGTGGTGTTTTCTCGCCCCGGTGAGCGCGAGACTTGCACAGTCTATTGTGGAAAGCATCTTTTACATACATGTACATCTAATACCATATACCATTACCAAATGTAACTGGTACCCGTAGAGTATACTGTTTGAAACGTCGAGACCACAATGGCCCTCTCCAGGCCAACACTCCCTCAAAAGAGACTTACACATGGTTGTACTCGCATGTTTACTATTTATTCATAGTCTCTTCTTATAGCTCAAGGATTAAATCAGAGTATTTTCATATCTTTGGATTGTTTGATACATCAAGGTTTGGTCTTACAAGAAAAATTAGAAAAATAGTAAGCAACATCTTCTTTTAAAGTGTTCTATCAAATTGGGCCCATATTTCAGCAGTAAGCAGAGCCAGAAAATAATCTCAGATTAACTCATAGTATTTGCATACCTTTGTATTGACCCCTTGCACGCATGTCACACGCGACGACTGTGTCATACTCACCACTTTGGTGGTCGATAGGTTTACGAGTAAACGCGGCATCGCCTAAAATGCGCAATTCACCAAAGAACGCACAGTGACATTGACCACCAAATCGGCACATCCAAGAATATTCTGGCGATGATTTTGGTCTTCCATGAAATATCCAGTAAGCAATATTTTCTATGTATTATCCAGGTTTGGTCCTCCCGGCTATATTTCTTGTGATCACCGGCTACGTCGGCTGTAACTACACCCTAGCTGTAGTCTTCTTGACTCTCTCTGTGGGTCTCGTTGGTGTAGCCCAGTCGGGTTACAACGTCAACCATCTAGACTTAGCACCTAGGTATGCAGGTGCCTTGATGGGTATAACCAACATGGTCGCCACTATACCAGGATTCGTGGGACCAGTACTAGTAGGAGTACTCACTCAAGATGAGGTACATGTACTATTTTAATATTAGGTTCTGAGAAGGCACTTCTACCTGTATACTCCACAGGGAGCTGAGATGGTTTCAGGAATGAATTAATAATAATAATAATAATAATAATAATAATAATAATAATAATAATAACCCGTTTTTATATAGCGCTTTTCAAACCCGAGGGCTTCTCAAAGCGCTTATGACATTACAACCCCTGGTCACTGGGCCTTAAATCATTCCTTAAACCATCTCAACTCCCTGGGGAGTATACAGCCTGTGCGACAATGTGCTACGTGGCTAAACCAATCACAAGAACCATTTCTGCCCTCACAGGTACCCATTTACCCCTGGCCCTGGATGGAGAGAAGAAATTATAGTTAAATGTCTTGTTCAGGGACACAAGTGTCATGACCGGGATTCGAACCCACACCCTGCTGAACAGAAACAGAGCTTGAGTCCGGTGCTCTTATCCACTCGGCCACAACACCCCAATGACCAGGGGTAATAAAGTTGGAAGCACTTTAAGACCCCTTTCGGGTATGAAAAGCGCTATATTATTATTATTATTCTATAATATTGGGAATATAGTGGCTTCATATATTGCTTGCATGTATCCGTCCTTCATTGTCGCTTAAGTTGCTTCAACATTCAGTATTTTCCTGCAAGGTATGTGGAGATACGTTTGAACTATGAGACCTAGGGTCAATTTCACAAAGAGTTAGTACAAGTCCTTACTTAGGACTAGTCCAAGGAGATATTGAAAGCTTATGGCTAATCCTAAGTTAGGATGAGTAACTCGTCCCAACTCATGATAAGATTAATCTTAACTCATTGTGAAATCCACTGCTACTCCTTTTACATACATGTAGTACCATGTAATGGTTTACAAGGTGCTTTTGGTCCCGTGTGTTGTGTATTGCACATAAAAGAGTCCAGTGCCCAGTTCTCGAATAAGAGAAGGGGTTTGCGTAGTGTTACCGGTTTGATTGGCAGCATATTGCACCACAGCACCTTGTAAACCATCACATGGGACTATGTTAAAGGCAGTGGACACTAAAATTGTCAAAGACTAGCCTTCACAGTTAGTGTATCTCAACATATGCATAAAATAACTAACCTGTGAAAATTTGAGCTCAATCGGTCATCGAAGTTGCGAGATAATAATGAAAGAAAAAAACACCCTTGTCACACAAAGTTGTGTGCGTTTAGATGGTTGATTTCGAGACCTCAAGTTCTAAATCTGAGGTCTCGAAATCAAATTCGTGGAAAATTACTTCTTTCTCAAAAACTATGGCACTTCAGAGGGAGCCGTTTCTCACAATGTTTTATACCATCAACCTCTCCCCATTACTTGTCACCAAGAAAGGTTTTATGTTAATAATTATTTTGAGTAATTACCAATAGTGTCCACTGCCTTTAAAGCCATTGGACCCTTTCGGTACAGAAAAAAACAAAAAAAGTTCACAGATTTACATATAATTTACAGGGTTTACAGAAGGTCATGGTGAAAGACTTCTCTTGAAATATTAGTCCATGAAATGCTTTACTTTTTGAGAAAACGGTAAAACAATATAAATTCTCGTTAGCGAGAATTACGGATTTATTTTAAACACTTGTCATGACACGGCGAAACGCGCGAAAGAGTTGGTTTTCCCGTTTTTTTCTCCCGACTCCGATGACCGATTGAGCCTAAATTTTCACAGGTTTGTTGTTTTATATATAAGTTGTGATACACGAAGTGTGGGACTTGGACAATACTGTTTACCGAAAGTGTATAATGGCTTTAAGGATCAAATAGGTCGCAATAAAAAACGTAGCTCTAAAATACCTTGCAGGAAAATACTAAATGTTGAATCGCCTGGAACGCCGCTGAGTGACAAACATGAGCGCTTTGTGTAACATTTTGGTACTATTATTAATAAAACATTTTGCCTTTCACGCAGCACGCCTGCAGATCTGAAATATTCTGACACGTTTACACTGTTACCTTATTTTGTTTTCATTATATTTGTTCAAGTAAAACAGATAGACATACATTCAAAAGCACCCACACCCCGATGACTAAACCTCCATGACTCAAATTTGAGGCTAAATCGTGCTAGATGGCTCCATTTCTGGCACATTAATCTGGAGGTCAACCCAAAGCAATTATAGACCTGCTGATTGCTCTCAAGGCTTTCACCTTTCTTTACTGTCCGTCCCCAGAACCCATCTTCCTTGGGGACACTGCTCTTTTTCCCGTTGTGCACCTAACCCTGGAACAATGTTCCTCAACACTTTAATTCTTTTTATTGTTTAAAGGCACTGGACACTATTGGTTATTACTCAAGTTATTGTTTAGCATAAAAACTTACTTGGTAATAAGCAATGGTGAGCTGTTGAAAGTATAAAACAAAGTAAGAAGGTACTCGTAGTTTTCGGGAAAGAGGTAGTTTTTCACTCTAATAATAAAAGACTTCAGCTGAATCCTTTTATTTGTTATGCATTTAAAGCACACAAAGTTATGCAACAAGTGTGTTTTTCATTCATTATTTTCTTTCAAATTCGATAATCATTTGAGCCAAAGTGTTCAAAGGTTTGTTATTTTATAAACAATTTGGGATACACCAAGTGAGAACACTGGTCTTTGACGATTAACAAACGTCTCCAGTGTTGGGTACCAGTGCTTTACAAGTGCTCAACTTGTTATTATTACATAGACATCATGCGCTTTGATCATGTTTTGGAAAAGCGTAATATAAAAACCTTTTATTATTACTATTTTTTTAATTTATTATTATTACTCTTTCAGGAAACCTTTGAGCGTTGGCGTTTGATATTTTGGATCTCCTTTGGAGTCTACATGTTCGGCACAGTGTCATTCATACTACTGGCTGCAGGGGAGAAGCAACCTTGGGCTACCCCATACAGAAAAGAATTGTTGGGAAGTTCAACTCCAGATCCAAAAGAGACAAATGCAGAAGAAGGCAAAGATGTTCTTTATTAATGAAAGACACAAATTCTTTAATAATTTGACAAGATGCATTTATTACAAGATTTTAAAATATATTTATAAAAGCACTTAAAGGAATATGTTGCCTTAGATCGGTCGAGTTGGTCTGTAAAAAGCATTTGTAAACGTTTGTTACAAAATGCATATGGTTAGAGAGATGTTGGAAGAGTAGAATACACTGATCCACATAAATGTGCCTCAAAATTGCATGGTTTTCCTTTTACTTTGCGAACTAACACGGTCGGCCAATTATGGGAGTCAAAAATCGATCCAAGGCAACGTGTTCCTTTAACATTATCCTTGTTCCTTTGTGTCTTTAAATCCTTAGAAGTATGCAGAAAGGTATTTGATGCTTGATACCCCCTCTATTGTTTATTCATTATGTTGTTTGTTGGAATCTCTCAGGAATTCTTAAGAGGTTTTTTGGATGGGTAATTCTGTACAAGATGTTGTGGGAACGTGGGGGGGGGGGGCATTGTGTAAGCACCCTCAGCCTAATGGGGACACAGGTTGCTAGCCATTCAAATCAGCATTTTCTACCCGCACAGGTACCCATGTACTCCTGGGTGCTGAGAAGCAATTAAAGTTAATAAGTGCCTTGCTCCTAGACACACTTGTATTGGCCATGATTTGAACCCACACCTGAATGTCTTGGCTATCGGAATTTGAGTCCCAGGTGCTAGACCGCCTGGCAATGACACTTGAGGCACCCATTTACTCCTGAATGATGGAAAGCAATTATAATTAAGTGCTGTGCTCTCAGAAACTCCTACTTTGACTGGGGTTTAAGCCCCAACTTAATCCCAGCTGCAAATTTAACATCTGTTAAATGTCTGAAAAATTATTTGGTTACAGCTCTGCCATGTAGTATTGTATGCATATGTAACATTACATATTGCATACAATACTACATGGCACTGTTGTAACCAAGTAATTTTTTTCAAGTCAAGTCAAGTCAAGTCACAAGTCATTTCTGCTCAAGTCAAGTCACAAGTGTTCTTTGCTCAAGAACCAATTATTATTATTAACTGCAACAACTCGAGGATGTAGTTACCGAAGATTTTATATACTATCAGTGTTTTTCATTAACCTCCCTCCCTTGGTCTTCTAACTCCTCACAGAAACAAACAACTCGGGGCTTGTGATACTCAACCTGTTTTGATATTAGTCATGTTATAAAGAGTCTATAAACCTCTAACATTACCAGAAGGCACCATTAAAGAATTTCCGATTTTGGCCACACGAACTCAGAAACAATACATCCTCTTCAGTGAGTGTGTTTACAACGAAAAAATTGGATCATTAAACTAATGGATAAGCAGTTAATTTGTCTGGGGCAGCCTGCAGCACTAGCTACTGGTTTTTGTTTGATCCTAAAGTCCACTTTTTGGAAAAGGATTTACATTATTTACATTGGTATAACAGGTGTTAGTTGTTTGATGGACATGATGTTGGTCTTTTTTAGAATGGAGCATTCTATTTCTACATAGTCTTTCTCTCCAGGCCAGGAGGATCTCTAAATTTTTGTTTTTCTACAATCTCACTCTTGCAAAGTGCAATCTTCTATTATGTTATTTGGGGCTACAAGAAGAAAGCTTGATATATTTTGATTTATTTTAGGTGAAATTTCCATTCAGAAAAGTATGTATTGTTTATGTTTAAAAGGATATTAAGTATGAATTGTATTTAAAAGATTATTTTCTATAAACCATTTGGCATTAATGTAATGTGATTAACTTTGAGTGATGTGAGTGAGTATTGTGATACTCAAAATTACTTGAAAACCTTGATTACGGATTTCACAGTATTGGTTTAAAATTAATTAAATTTGTTTGGTCATATTGCAAACAACTTCCTTATGAATATGTTTTAATGCACACCACATAAAGTATACACTAGTGGCAAGCCCCCTTCTCTTTTTGGACATTTGTCCAATTTGGGTGCTTTTGTAAGCATTAAACAACAAACAGGATTTACAAATCTATGCACCAAACATATTACAGAATATTACTTAAGCGAAATAAAAGGCGATGTGACCTGTGACATCACATGTTTACGAAAGAGCCACAGAGCCTGGACTTCCTGCAGGTACGCTTTGTTCACAGTTCAATGGAAGAAAACATAAAACCTTATATTTTATGGAGATTGCACTGTATATCTTAGCAACTTTTGATATGATGAAAGGGGGCACATCTCAAAACTTTTCCAGCTTTTACTTTCACAACTCTTGGTTTTATGTGGAAATTACGACACAAAATGTCAACTTTCCCATACGACCTGTGCAGTATTGTGCCTGCCAGGGTACTCAAAGAATGTACAAGGTCACACTTATGGTCTTTAAGCACAGAAGATAAAGGTAGACCAAAATAGAACGAGTATGAGGCTGTCGGATTAAACCAAGGCTTGTAGAAGCAACAACAATTTCATAGAGCTGTTAAGCACACCAATTTGCTTAGCATGGAATTTCTTCCTCGATAAAAACAGTATTAACAACCAAATTTTCAGGATAAGCAAACAAGAGCAGTTTTCTGTTTTTGCCATTTTTCACAGTATTATGAAATTCGGCCAAGGTGGGGGGGGACCAAAAAAAAAACACTTTTTGAAACACTTGAGGCTATTAAGAATGAATAATTAAACATCAATTTTAATCATCCATATTCTAAAAATATATATGTAGTTGAAATTATTATTTAATTAGTTTTTCACACTGCCTTTCAAATTAAACAATCTTCTTTTACAGTACTTTATCATATGAAGAAATATTGTGATTGTGTTTGTCTGAAAGCCTCTACTAAGTCATTGTTTGCCATAAAATAATTTATGCCATAAAATAATTTCTGAATAAAACTAAGAAAAGAATCAACACTGGTGATTTTTTGTTTTTGTTTTTGGTTTTTGCACTTTGTACATGAACATGGCCTGATTTCATGGAGCTGTTGAAGCAGAAAATGACGCTTAAACAGTTTCTGCTTAAGCAAAAATAAACAGGACGCACATCACAGATGGTACATGTGATGTGGCATGTGACTTTATATTTTGGTAAGCATCATTTTTATGTGCTGAGCTGCTTGTTATGCTCAAGCAGCTCTATGAATTTCTGTCCAAAGCTTCTCTGCTTAAAGATACAAGCACAGAAAGATCCTGCTTAACAAAAACTAGTCACCAGCCAAAATTCCGTAAGGTTTACTGTGTTGGAACTGGTGCCCCACTCCCTTTTTTGCTTAGCAAAGACGTTGTGTTGTGTTTTTTTATTAAGCCTTTGAGAAAGACTCAGCTGGAGTTGCTGATGGGCAACAAAGACCAGTATTCTCAATTGATGTGACCCAACTTCTACATGAAGTGACAAACCTGTGAAAAACTAGACCATTTATGTCATTAGAGTCGCAAGAAACTAAATAGTAAAAAAACGTGTTCACTATTTAGAAGTACAAAACTAATTGTTCAATTGATTTCTCAAAACTTTTATATTTCAGGCAAAATATTTCGAGAGAAGTTTTTCAGCAGGACCAAAACATCAAAAGGATACCATGTGAGTTGTGTTTTAATTCTCGTTTATGTTTGTTTATATATTTATATAATTTTTTTTATAAAGAACGAATTGGTAAAAGTCACAATTTTAATTATGATGACGCCAAGTCCCTGCCATCCGCAAAGTATAAGACAAATCTTCTTTTTGTACTGGGGACTTTTTATCAAATACTATGTGAAATTACCCTTAAAGGGCATTTTTTTCGAGGCAGTACTGTCACAACAGGATACAATTGCCCAAGTTTTTCTTACCAGATATGAACAGACCAATGTTGGCCCTAATCACAACCGAAAGGAAAGTTTTCTGACCCCTGGCAAATTGATGTTTTGGTGTACAAATAAAAAATAGGACACAAATGTTGATTTTGCAAGTTCAAAAAACATACTCAAATTTCATGTTCCGACCGTGAGCACATCCTTTTTTTTATGTCAAATATTTGCCTTAACTGACTTTTGAGGGCATTAACCATGGAATTGAGAAAGATATGCAAAAAGTATTTCAGTTTTAAACTTACAATAGTTCTTATCATGACGTCATCAAATCAGAGCTGTCAACCCACAGCTCTCTGGACGTCATTTGAGTAGGGCGCCCTCAGCTTATTATAGATGTAAAGAATGTCCTAAGCTCGTGTTGGATCATTCTGTGCGCTTTGCGCACATTAGTTGCGTTTCTTATTGTTTCATGGCGGGATGGTGCATGTAAGGTCCATTATAAAAAATTTAAAAAATAACTATTCGCACTAAAAGATGTTAATATTATTTAATAATACTGCATCTGATGCTGATGAATTGCTACGAATGGTTATTCAGTTTTGTATGTAGTTAGCGCGTGTTTTTATGAGCTTTAAGTGCATAATTTCCGCACGTAAGAAGCGATTACTGCTCAGCAGAAGAAATGAGCAGGATACTTGAGCGATATTCTGTGGATGATAGCTGTATTCTGAAAGCATGATCGTATTTTTGCTTAGCTACTTTTTGTTTGTTGTGTGGTTTCTACTTGACTGCTGCATGATGGTACCTGTATACCTGGGCCAAATTTCAGCACAAAAACCTGCTAAGCACAGGGAAATCTTACTTAGGAAATCTTACTTAGCAAAAAAGGTTACCAGCCAACATTCCATGAAGCCTATATACACTGTTTCGACTGGTGCCCTGATCATTCTGTTAAGCAGAGGAACTTGTCAAGTAGTATCTGCTAAACGGCTTAATGAAATTATACTCTGTTCATTTAAGTTGTATTGTCATGCCTCCGGGAAGACTCTGCTATGTTCGGAACGTCAGACCGTTAACTTTTTTGACACTATTGGTAATTACTCAAAATAATTATTATCATAAAACCTTTCTTGGTAACGAGTAACGGAGAGAGGTTGATTTCTGAGAAACGGCTCCCTCTGAAGTAATGTATTTTTCGAGAAAGAAGTAGTTTTCCACGCATTTGATTTCGAGACCTCATATTTAGAATTTAAGGTCTCGAAATCAAGCATCTGAAAGCACACATTTTCTTGTGACAAGGGTGCGACAAGGGTGTTTTTTTCCTTCAGTAATATATCGCAACTTCGACGACCGATTGAGCTCAGGTTTGTTATTTTATGCATATGTTGTGATACACCAACTGTGAAGACAGGTCGTTGACAATTACCAATAGTGTCCAGTGTCTTTAAAGCAGTCTTTTAAGCAGATGATAGCCTTTCTTGAAAGCATATTTCTTTGTGTTGAGCTACTTTTTGTTTTATTTGTGCTTTCTGACTCTCTCTCCCTCTCTCTCTTGATTCGTGGTTTTTCTACTCCACTGCTCATGATTGGGACACTATATCCGTTCGTGTCTGTTGTGTTGTCATTTTGCCATTCGAGAAAGACTCTGTTGTAGGTTCGAAACGTCAGGCCATTAACAATCACACTCTTTGTTTTAAGCAGCTTTATATGAATTTCTCCAACAATGGGTACTAATCCTGCATGTAAACTAAACCGTACAATACACAACATGCTGCACCACAGCACAGCTAAAGTAATTGACGGCTCTCGTTATGGCAAATAAATCCCAGCTCGCAAAAAAGGCACAACTCACTTGTGTGTTTAGTACATAGATGTGCACAGGCCTTTAGTCGTATCGATCCGAATAGAGTGATTGTTCCATCAAAGAGCGAGTCAATCAAGAAGCCTATAGTGGTACAGCTGCTCTCATTATGCCCCCCCTCCCCCACCAAACATCCCACAGTAGCTTTGTTTGCCCAGCCTTGCCCAGTCATCAGTAATAGAACAAAAAACTGTCAATTGCGGACAAAGAAACAACAAATGCACTAATCAATGTCTTATGTAACACTCTCATTTGGCTTTTCTCTTTAGATTTTAATTAAAGCGCGAAGGTGGAAGTGTGCAATGTGCACCACCGTGTGATGTGTTCTGGCGGGTTTTTCCCGGCCGGCGTTTAGGCCGATGTGACGGCGTAAAAAACAATCAAGATATGGCTCGCATCAGCGTTCTTGCTTGCGTAATTTGGCTGAAAAGCATCTTAAGATGCTGTATGGGTCTGTTCTAGTAAACCATTGTTCTAGTTTTCTCAGCATCAGCGATCCTTTGTAAAGCTATCGTCATGTGATAGGTTTTGAGGCCTACCTGCTTCTGCCGTTGTAGCCTACTGATGAACACAAGCTTTAAAGCCACTGGACACTTTCTGCGCAGAACAAAAATTTAAAGTTCACAGATTTACAAATAACTTACAGGGTTTACAGAAGGTAATGGTGAAAGACTTCCCTTGAAACATTATTTCATAAAATGCTTTACTTTTTGAGAAAACATTAAAACAAAATTATTAATTCTCGATATCGAGAATAACGGATTGATTTTAAACACACGGCGAGACGTGCGGAAACAAGGGTGGGTTAATTTCCCGTTATTTTCTCCCGACTCCGATGGCCGATTAAAGGATTTGGGTACTTTTTGCAACACAAAACACGACGTCCACATATTTACATTAAACGTACACCATTTGAAGATAATGATAGTTGAAAGCGTTCCTTAAAATATTAGATGCTGAGGTGCTGTAGTTTTTGAGAATTGAGTAAAACAATGTCATGAAAGTACGTTTTTACATGCTAAAATAATTTTCGTCTCATGATCACTAAGACGAAAATTATTTTCATGACGTTGTTTTACTAATTTCTCAAAAACTACAGCACCTCAGCAAGTATTTTCATAGAAGCTTTCTACTATCATTATCTTCAAACTGTGTAAGTTTAGTGTAAATCTGTGGACATTGTGTTTTGTGTTAGAAAAAAGTACGACCCTTTAAGCCTAAATTTTCAAAGGGTTGTTGTTGTGATACACGAAGTGTGGGACACATTCACTTCCATACATGAACGTTTTCTATTAGTTTTGTATTGCCATTAAAGCCATTATACACTTTCGGTACAGAAAACAAAAGTTCACAGATTGACAAATAATTTACAGGGTTTACAGAAGGTAATGGTGAAAGACTTCTCTTGAAATATTGTTCCATGAAATGCTTTACTTTTTGAGAAATTGTTAAAACAATATCAATTCTCGCTAGCGAGAATTACGGATTTATTTTAAACACATGTCATGACACGGCAAAACGCGCGGAAACAAGAGTGGGTTTTCCCGTTATTTTCTCCCGACTCCGATGACCGATTGAGCCTAAATTTTCACAGGTTTGTTATTTTATATAAGTTGTGATACACGAAGTGTGGGACTTGGACAATACTGTTTACCGAAAGTGTATAACGGCTTTAATTTGAAGAGTGATTACCTAACATATACCCTGTCCTTGTCTATGTTCTGAGTAAGAGTGCATGAGTACAATCGAGAATATTTTGCCGAGCAATTTTGATCTTTATAATTTATTTCCCAAACTTTAGCAGTAACTCAGGCAGAAAACCAAACTATCCCTTGAGGATTGAGTCTGGTATGAACTTAATAACCACAGAGCGACTGATTGAAACCAATTAACTCCCTTTTTAAAATCTCAGTTCTGTTTTCAAATCTCCCAAGCTCCTTTGCCGAGTTTTTGTAGACATGGCTAATTAAGAAATAATTTATTCAAGCCTTCAAGCATATTGACACCTTACCTTGTAGCGTGCAATCAACGGTATTTTGTATCCAATTAGAGACTCTCGCCTGCTTGCAGAATGAAAGACCTTCGTTTCTAATTATATCCTTTTGGTAGATCCATATTCTTTATGGTCGTGGTCTGATATTGGACTGGATGATTATTAGACAGCTAAAACACTAATTGTTCCTAGTTGCTATATGAATGCCCACAGCATCTTAGTTGCTAAGAATGCGTAGCAATTTTGAATCTCCTATTAAATTAAATTGGCAGCTTTAGTTCACAATGGGTTTGTTTGAAAACACTGTCTAGATGATCCCCCCTTATTTTCGTCTGGGATAGGCCCAATTAAAGCGCTGCTTAACGGTAAGCAAGTTTTTGTGCTTACTGTAGTGGACAAAAATGCTAAGATGCAAACGTATTTCACATGTAAGCAGAACATTTAGGCGGCCATATTGCGCGTTCACCGTGAATTTCCATTGTGACGTCATTTATTTTCGTGCAGTAAGCCCTTTTAGCATGCCTTTTGTGTGCTTATACGGTTAGCAAGTGTTATGAAATTGCGCAGTAAGCACAACATCGGCCACTAAGCAGCTCGATGAAATTGGGTCTGATATTGGACTGATTATTAGACAACTGCTAAATTACTTATTGTTCACAGTTGCTATGAATTCTAAGTTGTTATGAAACTCCTATTAAGTTCAATGGGCCGCTTAGTAAACAATTGATTTGTTTGAAAACAGTCTAAACTGTTTTGTAATTATTATTTTTGTAATTATTCTTTTAAAGGGATAATTGCCTTACGTCTCTCAAAACAAATTGTTTGAAATTTCTTATCCTTCGTTAGAGCTGTCCATGCATTCAAACACCTTTGTTGTAGTGAGCAGTGATTATAAAAATCCTAAGTTTGCATCTGAAAATTCAACAATGGTAACTATACTGTCCGCCTTGTAGAACAGTCAAAACATTCTCTTCACAAAACAAAACAAAATCTGTCCATATTTATACCCAGATCTTCATGATATATATTTTGGAATAAAGGGATATTTGTGTGAATCATTAAATATTGCTTTTGAAATATCTTTACAACAAGAAGCGATTCATAACAAACGCTTTTTAACGCCCAAATCCAATGGCAATTTCCTCCTTTGACATTACCTTCATGATTGTAGATAACCGAGCGAAGAAGGAAAGCAATAGACCTTTATCATGGTACAGCCATCTTGAATTTCTCAAATTGGTAACAATGTTACCAAATCGATGCTGGAAGAACAAAATAGTCTGGTTCCTGTTTGCAAAATGGTTGTTAGCATTCATTATTTGATACGATGAACATGACCAAGATGGAGGCAGCATGAACATGTTCTATACTGCAAACTGAACTATTATAATCTTGATATAGAGCTCCACATATTGAGAATATCCCGTCTGAGTATGACATTTATACTCAGTTCTTATTTCGATTTAGCAGATCGAAATAAGCATGTATATGACCACTCATGCAACCCCCTGACAACAAAATAAGTCACCATCTAATTTGCTATTACATTTTCACACGTTGGTTTATGCAGTAGGCAGGCACACTGTCACACCTGTGGTAGTATTGTCAAAGACCAGTATTCTCACTTGGTGTATCTTATTATACGAATGCAGTTATAAATCTATATAGATTTTTAAGTTGCAAGACAATAATGAAAGAAAACAAAAACCTAATGCTGCACAAAATGTTGTGTGCGTTTATGCCTGAGAAAGGCTTCATTCAGGCCTAGGCCCAATTTCATAGAGCTACAAAGCACACACATTTGCTTAGCATGAAATGTTTGCCCAGATACAAAAAACAACAACAGAATAACCAACAAAATTTCTACTTGATTTTCAAGATAAGCAAACGACAGCTAAATACCAGTAACAAGCAATATAACAAACGGAAATTTGGTTGGTAATGGTAATCCTGTTTTTATCAAGGAAGAAATTTCATGCTAAGCAAATTTTTGTGCTTAGCAGCTCTACGAAATTTGGCCCAGGTTTTTCTCAAATTCAAATATTTAAGTGAGACCCTAACCTCTTTCTAAAAAACTACGTTACATCAGAGGGAGCAATTTCTCACATACTATCAACATCTCTCCGTTGCTAAAAAAAAAAACTCCACTTGGGAACAATGTTTAGATTTCCTCAATCTTTAATAATAATTTCACAATCGGAACATTAGTAAATAAATAAACAAAATTGATACATGAGATGTGTTACTTTATATACATACACTTATTTATTAATTACTTGTAACATTAGTCAACCATAAATAATTAATAATAGTATAATAATACTGGTGGTTTATTGTGTTTTTATAGAGTGAAGCTTCTGCCACTCGACAATCGCAAACAAACAATATACATGAAAATAGTGCATTAACACAAATACAAATACTGTTTCAGAATAATAAATATATAATTAAACTTGCAGGTTTTCAACCTCGACCCTACCATGAGGTATGTTGTCACCTCTTGGGTTGATTCAACAGGGACCAGGGGTGGGTTTCACAAAGAGTATAAGACTAGTCTTATCTCGAGTTATGGACGAGTTACTCGTCCTAACGTAGGACTAGCTTTAAAGCCATTGGACACTTTCGGTAAACAGCATTGTCCAAGTCCCACACTTCGTGTATCACAACTTATATATAAAACAACAAACCTGTGAAAATTTTGGCTCAATCGGTCATCGGAGTCGGGAGAAAAAAACGGGAAAACCCACTCTTGTTTCCGCGCGTTTCGCCGTGTCATGACATGGTGTTTAAAATAAATCCGTAATTCGCGCTAACGAGAATTTATATTCTTTTACCGTTTTCTCAAAAAGTAAAGCATTTCATGGACTAATATTTCAAGAGAAGTGTTTCACCATTAACTTCTGTAAACCCTGTAAATTATTTGTAAATCTGTGAACTTTTTTTGTTTTTTTCTGTACCGAAAGGGTCCAATGGCTTTAAAGATGTAAATAGCAGTGAACCAGTCACAAACAACACATATGCTTTGCTACTTTACTTGGTAACCTTTTCAGTTTTGTATTTTGTGCCTGAGCAATAGAATCCCGATAGGGACGGAACCAAGACGTCTCACATATAATAATTAACAAATAAATAACTGGTCTATATACAACTTTTCGTACATTTTCCGTCCAGGTCCACTTGATTACTAGTTCCTTTTACCCTTTCATTAGTATTCTGTCAACCTTAACCAAAATATAGATATACACTTTTTAATAATTATGTTGAAATTAAAATTTTTGCCCGTAATTTTAGTTTGTGATGTGTTGGGATCAACGTTGCAACCTCTTTCCCACCGTAGGTCTGTACCTAGCCCCCTTACTTTTTGTCATGGTAAATAGTTCCTCCTATCAGAATATTGTTTTGAGCGAGCTCCAAACTTTCTGATAAGCTCTTCCAACAGCTTTCTTCCACAAACTGCATCTCTTTGGAGCTCCATGCCTGGTGGATGTCCCTCCCCCCCCCCCATCCTACAATATAGAACCTTTTAAAGGCAGTGGACACTATTGGTGATTACTCAAAATAATTTTTAACATAAACTTTAATTGGTAACAAGTAATGGGGAGAGATTGATGGTATAAAACATTGTGAGAAAACAGCTCCCTCTGAAGTAACGTAGTTTTCGAGAAAGAAGTAATTTTCCCAAAATTTGATTTCGAGACCTCAAGTTTAGAATTTGAGGTCTCGAAATCAAGCATCTAAACGCACACAACTTCGTGTGACAAGGGTGTTTTTTCTTTCATTAATATATCGCAACTTCAACGACTGATTGAGCTCAAATTTTTACAGGTTTGTTATTTTATGCATATGTCGAGATACACCAACTGTGAAGACTAGTCTTTGACAATTACCAATAGTGTCCACTGCCTTTAAGAGGTATATCCATTCCTTACCTTCAGCTCCCCTGAGTTTTTTTCACGTTCAATTTTTGTTCTTCTTGTATCCCCAAACCAAGAGTGGCTTTATCCATTGTTTAGGGCGAACATGCATACAAAAAAGGTCTATATACATTGCACTTGCACTTGTTAATAGAGCAATTTTGCCCATGCAGTTGTAACTGCAATTCAATACCACGTCGAGGCATGTGACTTATTATTAGCCATTGAGGTTCTACCTCAATTATTTAGCCTATTAATTGGCAATTAATTTGATAGGCACAACAAGAGATTTCTGAGAAAAGCTCACTGCGAATTTGAGTGACGTGTGTGTAGATTCTTAAATTAGAAGTGTTTCACTCGTAATACGAAAATAGAACTGCTTAATAAAGGAGTGTGACAGAATTCGTAAGAAACAAAAACCGTGTGAAGATCAAAGATTTTACTTAAAACTTACACGGTCTAATGATGATGATAGTTAATACCTTGAAGTATTTCTATCTGAAAAAATGTCATAATTTGTATTAACAATCTCTTAACAACCTAATTTAAATACATTTGTATAACAATTCAAGTTCATTACAATTATATCATAACTACCATTTTTCTTTAGGTTGTCTTAACTTTTAGGGAGATCTGTAGTCATTAAAGGAACACGTTGCCTTGGATCGGTCGAGTTGGTCTTTGAAAAGCGTTTAGTAACCGTTTGTTATAAAATGCATATGATTGGAAAGATGTTTTAAAAGTAGAATATAATGATCCACACAAGTATCACTCGAAATTGCGTGGTTTTCCTTTTACCTCGTCGGCTAACACGGTCGGCCATTTATGGGAGTCAAATTTTTGACCCCAATAAATGACCGACCGTGTTAGTTTGCAAAGTAAAAGGAAAACCACGCAATTTCGAGGAAAATTTGTGTGGATCATTGTATTCTACTTTTAAATCATCTTTATAACCATATATATTTTGTAACAAACGGTTACAAACGCTTTTCAAAGACCAACTCGACCGATCCAAGGCAACGTGTTCCTTTAAGTAGGGTGAACTTAAGTTATTAACTAGGGGTTGACTGAGGAAGTTTAGGGTTGCTGTAAATAATTACCTAGGGTGGACTGGAGGAAAGGTAAGGGTGAGCTGTCAAGCGTTATCGAGGGGTGGGAAAGTGTAGGGTGGGTTATAAACGAGTGGTGGACTGGATGAAAGTAAAACTCACCCTAAACTTTCATGATTTAAAAATCATAACGAGGGTGGACTGGAGAAAGTGTAGGGTGAGCTGTAAACGAGGGCTGGACTGGGGGAAGTTCAGGGAACTTTCAACGAGGGGTGGACTGCGGAAAGATTAGAGGAGACTCTCTCCTGTGTATGGATGTGAGGCAATCATGTGACTTTTGAGGGCGTTTTTCTGGTAGAAATCTTTGCCGCAATATTGGCAGGCGAATGGTTTCTTGTCTGCATGGGTGCGTCTATGAGTGTTGAGTGTACTGGCTAGGGTAAACCCCTTATTGCATACTTCGCAGTGGTATGGTCGCTCACCTAGTAATACAAATCAGAACCAAAAAAAAAAAGGGTTAGAGAATAAGTAAGTTTCGTCACACATACAAATACAAATAGAATTCTTTATCCCCGATGCAACTTTAACAGATTGAAGTTTGTGCGAAGATTTAAACTTATAACTAATTATTTACCTGTATGCCCGTAAATATGAGCTTGTAGGTTTCCTTTCTGGTTGAAGCCTTTCCCACAGTATGCGCATGTGTACATCTTAACCTCAGAATGGGTTCTCATGTGATATGTCAGGTGGGTTAACTGCTTGAAACCACGCCCACACTTCTTGCACTTATGCGGCTTTTCACCTATTAGGTTCAAAAAGTGTATTCGAACAAATCAGTGCAAAATTCAACACAATAATTAGAAACCTATATTATAACAAGGTACATACAACCAACATAAGAGGAAAACTATAACTCCTGTGTTGATAACTTCACTTTATAGAACCCTTGAATTGGCCGCCGTCTTCGATTTCAAACAATGGAATACACAAGTGTACGCGCTGCACATGACTCTCAGCCAATGGTCTTCATTGATCACACAAACCCTTTTCAAATCTTCAGCTTTGGATTCCTCCGTCTTCTCGTTTGAAGCCATGAGCGCGTTTGCAAAGCACGTGCAATTGTCAAAAACAACTGCCTGGCCAAGGTAGCCTGAGCCGAAAGTGGAGCCGGAAGACGTGGTTTCGAAAAGGGTCGTATAGTGTATATCATGCACATTAAAGGGGGACCCGACTACCCTGGTGTACGTCCCAATGTGTTAAGCTTAATGTGTGTATTGTGTACAGTAATAAGATACAAGAAGGGGACCCGACTGTTCCGATTAACCGCCTTGCTTATGGTTTTGTTTTACTTGCTGTTTTATTAAATAAATAAAGATGGCCGCCAATACTCACCAGTGTGTGTGTACGAGTGTATCTTCATGTCGATTTTCTGGTGGAATCCCTTGCCGCAATATTGGCAGATGAACGGCTTGTAGTTGGTGTGAGTTCGCATGTGGGTGTGGAGGTTGGATGCACGATTAAAGGCCTGTGTATAAAGAGAGCATTTATATTATCAAGTGAGTCTTGAAGACATCCACACACCACTAGTCGAAACGTCAAGTACCAAACTAATCGGTACATCTCGGAGCCAACATTTCTCACCTGCTGTAATTTAAAACTTTGCATGGTGGAAGTGTAACTTAGAGAGGTTTGCAGTGTTAAACACCATGTGAATATTATTGAGGTGTTGGGTGTTGAAGCTGCTGCTTCAAACCTAGCTGACAGTGCTGTAATTTGTGGTACTAGCAATAACTGTCTGACTCCGAAGAGCGAACCCCCTTCCCAACATACACACCACACATGTTTGTCGAGCCCCACATACATACTTCTCTTTGGTTCCCGTTGTTGTCGCGTGTTTTTACAGAGGTAAAGAGAGGTGAATAAGTTGCCGCTTTTGTTTTAAAGACATCGTGATGCATCGGTTTCAACGGGTAGAAAACCACCCATGTATACCCCCTCCCATCTAATATTGTAGCAATTACACTAAAGGCCCCCCGATTGTTGTTCTATTATTCTTGCTTAGCTTTTCGTCATTGGGTCCGTATAGCTACCAAATCCTCTCTCTAGTTCTTGGTAATTTGTGACACTGTTGTCATACATAAATACGGCTTGTTTATGGTTTACAGTGTTGCAACTGGTACCACGCTCATTTCTGCTTCGCAGTATTTTCTGCTTAACATAATCAAATTAGCCACTGGTATAGCTACCGAATCAGCTCTATTGTTCTTGCTTAGCAATATTTTCTGCTTAACATATATCAAATTAGGCACTGATATAGCTACCGAATCAACTTTCTTGTTCTTGCAACTAATGCCCCATCTCATTTCTGTCTAGCAACATTTTCTGCTTATTATAATCAAATTAGCCACTGGTATAGCTACCGAATCAGCTCTATTGTTCTTGCTTAGCAATATTTTCTGCTTAACGTATATCAAATTATGCACCGATATAGCTACCGAATCAGCTTTCTTGTTCTTGCAACTAATGCCCCACTCATTTCTGTCTAGCAATATTTTCTGCTTAACATAATCAAATTAGCCACTGGTATAGCTACCGAATCAGCTTTCTTGTTCTGGCAGTTGCAACTAATGCCCCTGCCCCCACTCATTTCTGCTGAGCAGTATTTTCTGCTTAACAGCTTTATGAAGTTGGGCCCTGATGTCTTTGGTAATTATAGTGCCTTACCTTGCCGCACTGTTGGCATACATATGGCTTGACCGTAGTGTGCGTGAGCCGGTGCCGTGTAAGGTTTCCGGGTTGCCTGAAGGCCCGGCCGCACAGCTCGCATTTGAACGGCTTGTCACCAGTGTGGATGCGCTGTAGTTAAAGGAAAATAACACAGTTTGAGATCACATGCCACTTGTATTTCTGAATACCATTTTGGTATCATGATCGAAACTCCAAGCTTCTCTTTCCTGAAGACTATTTTGGTATCATATTCGAAATGTCGAACAGTTGTCTCCTGCACAACTCACTTTGGTGACGAGCAAAGGAGAGCTGTACTAAAAAATAGTTTGAGAAACGACTCCCTCTGAAGTAAAGTAGTTTTAAGAAAGGGGTAATTTCAAAATATTTGAATATATAAAAAAAAGGCTTTAGGCCTGAAGCCCTTTTAGGCATTCGAAAGCACACACAACTTACTGTGATGTGCAACAAGGCTGTTTTTCCTATTATTTTCATGCAACTTCGATGACCAATTGAGCCCAATTGTTCACAGATTTGTTAGTAATATATGTTGAGATACACCAAGTGAGAATACTGATCTTTGTTAATTACCAAACGTGTCCGGTGCCTTTAATTGAAAAAGAAAAAAAATCAATTTCTCAGCCAGTGCAGATGGACGTGACATTTGCACAATCATTTCAGGCAGTCTTTATTTCTCATGATGTCCCATCTTAACAGTGGCTGAACATATGCGTACTCATTAGTAACACTTACCCAATCCCCCAAACCAAATAATAACCCCCTTTGATTGTAGACTGCCAACTTAAATCCCTTTTAGATGCCTGTCCTTGCTCGGGCATGCTTGTCCTTTTATTCTTTTGTTTGGTATATCCATATCATTACATTCTTATCACTTCTGTCTCTCATTACCGTATATAGTTGTCTTAATTTCTCTTGGTGGATCGCTCAGCAATTTCCACGGCGAGGATTTGTAATTAAGTTGTCAACATTGGATGATTACGGCGTGTAAGGGCGGAAGGTACGGGGGGAAATGTGAGCTGAGCCCCCCACGGTATTGATCGGGCGCTCGGTACCGTCGCTCGGTCCATTAAAGATTATCCTTGCATCTCGCTAGCCGGTCCTGGCGCGGCCTTCTGTCTTATCTACAGTCAAAGATCCGACGGCTGTTTCAGTCCGAGGTTCATTGTTTTTCAGACGGATAATTAAAACTATAGAACAACACATCAAAGCGTACTTTCTTGTTCTCTTCAGTTTCTTGTAATTATTCTGGTTTTGAATGGAGGCATGGACTCTCATGAAAGCGAACTTAATCACTACTAGGCAGTAACCCAATGGAGAGAAGACAATGGAGAAAGTTTCAGTTTTAGGTATTTGACTTTATAGAGCACATCAATGTATAAGAGTACGACACTGCTATATTATTCTGGTCTGCAGTTTCATCTTATTTCATTGATTGATTATGGTTGCACACCAATGTGGAAGTTTCGCGCATTATTAACTGATCCCTTTTCTTTCGCTCGAAACCACAGTGCAATGTGTGATACTTCGGTTCGTTCACTTGAAATGCAAAGTTGGGCATTTTGAGGTGATTTTTGTGTGGATATTATTGTTTGAAACATAGGACAAATTTGCATACGGCCTGTATGTTGATAACTTTGAATGTTTTAAACCCACTTTTGAAATAAAATAAAATATGTTTATGAATATGAAATAAAAAATGCATTTTGGGTTTGGGTAAACATGGTCTACAATTCACTCGACGAAATAGTCGTAAATAACTCCAGATTGTCACCTGACGCTAAAGGCGACATGCTCCACACATCTGAATACACATTCGCTAATTACTTGGTAGTGCAGACTGAGTCACATTCGCCAAAGATCGTTGCGTAACTACGGTTCCGTTCCACTTAGCAAATATCAACTCCGCGGAAATTGTCAATTTCTTTTACCACTCCATTTTGTTTCTCTTTGAAAGAGAAGCAAGTTGTAAACTTTTCAGACTGTTCCATTTCTTATACGGGTAAATACCTATGTCTGTTTGTCTGTTGGGATGTTGGGGTGTTTGTTTTGTTTATTTTTTGTGAAATTGATTAATTTTTGCGCACTCTACCAAAATTAACTCCGCTGCAAATTGTCATCTTCCTTTACAACTCCACTTTGTTTCTCTTTGGAAAGAGAAACAATTTGTTTAGACTGTTCCATTTGTTTTGAGGGGGTAATATGAAATACTTGTGAATTAACTTTGCTCGTTATCAATATGTTTTTATGCTATAACAATTGATTTGAGTAATTACCAATATCAGTGCATTTAACCATTATTTTCTGCTAAACAGCTTCATGAAGTTGGGCCGTGTAGATAAATATCCAAGGTGGGAAACAAGAGGATGAGAGGCAACTTCAAGATTTTCGAAACAATTGCAACACGTTGGCAAGATTATAGTTGATGTGAACATTAAGCACTGTGGCGTGCGCTATATGCAGGGGACCCTTCTGAGTTTAAGCCGCTTTGTGTTGGGCAGATACCGGCCTCAAAACAACAAAGACTCGAGACGGGATCGGCATACGTTAGCAAGCGAGGACAAATAAGATGTCAGCAATGAAGCGCTCTTAATTTTCTTTGGCACTTAATTCTTGTCTAGTTGATAATAGAGACAAACAGTGTTCATCTTCGGTTTGGGATATCTAGTGTGCATTCATCAATTAAAGCCGAAGAGAAATAAAAACAGGTTTAGCGTCCCCACCCGCTTCCTTTTTCAGGGATGTGATTTCTCCGTTTTTTTAACGGACTTCTGGGTTGTGTTTTTTTCTGCCCTAAAAAAGGAAGGCGTTCTGTTTTTTTTATTTAATACACAAATTTGGCAGAGTTATAACCATATAATAAAACACCCCAGATTGCATGGTAGTGCTTATAAAACCAAAGATAAATATTGGGCTTCATGCTCTCATGTTTTCAAGCTCACCTGTTTTCGTGCTTTGCGCTCAGAGTTTTTGTTCTCTCTCAACAATGTGCTTTATAGAGGCCGGTGTCACAGGGAATTCTGGCCCCCCTCCCCGAATGGGGGTTAAGCATAGGCTAATGAAGGAGGAGGATTCAAAAGAGGGCGCCATCAGAAGTAGTTTGTACACCGTTTGGGGGACTGACTCTCAAAGGGGACATCAATCTAATTACGAACAAGTTTATTTATTTTAACGATCTCAGCAAAAGAAATCATTAAAAATATAACCCATTCGTACTGTCTGTATAAGAAAATATGTCAAGCGGCCATTTTTGAAAAGAAAAAAAATCATTTCTTAAAAACAAAATGAGGACGCTAAACATGTTTTTTTTTTTTTGCCAAACCCACTGAAAGTTCACCCAAAATGGACTCCATTGACGGGACCCTTTCCCCCTATCAGAGCCTCCCAACCTCGCTCATTTATTCCACTCCACATTTCAAGACTGCTCTATTCTGTTAGATTCAAGGGGAGGATAACTTCTTGTAAACACATTCTAATAGGTGTCCTTTTTCGAATAGTTCCTAATGGCAGGAATAATGGTGCATACTTGATGTTGAGGTCACTTCACATTAACTATAAAGTCGGTTTTAAGTCAGTTTTAATCTCCCCTTAAAGGCAGGGTGATCACATTAAAGCATAAACAAACCAATATCCAAATGTTGTCGTATCAAAGTATTTTTATTTTATTTTATGATACACAAAATAAAACCCAGTTCAGCCTCCTTAAGTCCGTGAAGCTGTTATTTATTAAATAAACAATATTAATAAACATTTGGTCTCAATTGGTCATCAAAGTTGCCAGAAATTAATAAAAGAAAAAACACTATTATTGCAAAGAATATATATATATCAAATATTTCGGTGAACAATGCATCCCTCTTTTCCCAAAACTACATTTAAATTGTGTCTTAATATACGTTGCTCGCGCCAGAAAAAATCCACCATCCGACAGAAATGCTGCTGACTAAAATACGGTCAGAATAGCATTTTTAGAACCCCGCATATAGTCATTGCTTATAGTTCAATTGCCAGAATCAAAATTATTCCAATTTGAACATGAAACAAAGCTTTCTAAAAACATCACCCGTTTTTGTCTTCATTTTGCTCGTTAATTAAACCTTGCCCATCGAATTTGGTTGACAAAGTTGGTCCGGCCATGATGTGTTTAATGTAAAATTGATGTGCGAAGTTGTTGAATTTTCACAAAACATTGGTGCATTTTCCTTTAAAATTCAATTGTATTTTGAAGGACTGTATGTGGTTGCTAGAACCTTGTGTGATTCTCTTTTGGGAGGAGTGTTGGCCTCAAAGAAAAGCTATAGGTTTGGTCTAGACGTTTTGATGAGTTAACATCACTGTATTCAGGAGTGTGTGTTATTTTGTGATCAACATTTTTTTCTTTATCTAATTTATGAATCGATGTCTTTACTTTCATCAGATTTTAAAAAAATATTTCCAACAAAGGCAATGACTAAATCACCAGAGTTGGCATTGTTGGTATGTAACTAAATTGACATCAAAACATAATAATTTAAGGGTGTTATACATGAATGGTAGTTGATAAAGAACAACTGAAAGCGTATTGATTAAGAAGTTCATACGAGAAACATTTTTTTTCAGTGAAATATTTGAGAAAACTATCTGGAAACCTAAAGGAACGCTAATTTAAGGACAATATGTGTGCATTGTTTTGCACCTATTTTTCCTGACACACACAACAGATTCAGCCAATTTTTTCACAGGTTTTGTATTTCATGTATATGGTTGATCACACAAAACATGAAAACTGTGCGCCTATTTTGTCAGCTCTACCAATACCGTATAATACCTTTAAGTTATTATCTTCAAAGTTTGTTCATCGAAACGTAACTTGACCGCTCACTGTCTTATGATTGGTTTAGTTTTATACAAAGACTTTTGGTAAGAGTTGTTGGAGTCAAACTTATAAACATATATCGATTTAAAAAGATAATGCACATCACACCTGGCACAACTCAAGGATTTATCTTTCTATATAATGTGAACAGCAATTATTGTCCCCTACATCTGTCAGTTCATCTTCTCATTGAGCGACAGATGGGAGCCGCCATTGTTCAAATTGCCAATTGATTCTTTCTGAATGGGATTTCTGCGAGTGATTTCACGTATAAGGAACAACAAAGGGCTGTTCAGATCATGTTCAGATTTTGTATCTGTTATTTGGAGGGGGAACGCTTAGTTGTTTGGGATACTTAAAGAAAGGGATATACTTTTAGTAATAATTGTCAAAGACCAGTGTCCTCACTTGGTCAATCCCAACATGTAAATCTACGGAAATATTGGCTCAATATTGGTCATCGAAGTTGAAGAGAAATAATGAAAGACAAAATACTATTTTTGCACAACTTTGTCTCGTATACTTGGAGGGCACGCGTAGTTGTTGTGGGTACTTAAAGACAGTGTATAGTTTTAGTAATATTGTCAAATACCAGTATCCTCACTGGGTGTATCCCAACAAGTCTATGAAATTTGGGCTCATTTGGTCATCGAAGTTGAAAGGAAATAATGAAAGACAAAACACTCTTTTGCACAAAGTTGTCTCGTTTATTTGGAGGGGTACGCGTGGTTGTTGTTTGGGGGCTTAAAGGCGGAGGGTTGTCAAAGGCCAGTAATAATTATAATTTAGAAGCCATCATTTGTAATGGTATACAGGTTACATATTGCAATTAAAGGCAATGGACCCTATTGGTAATTATTCAGAATAATTGTTAGCATAAAAATTACTTGGTAACAAGCAACGGAGAGCTGTTGATAGTATAAAACATTTGTTAGAAACGGCTTCCTCTAAAGTAAGGTAATTTTCCACGAATTTGATTTCAAGATCTCAGAACTAGATACCGAGGTCCCGAAATCAAACATCTGAAAACACACATCTTCGGGTGACAAGGGTGTTTTTAATCCATTATTATCTCGCAACTTCGACGACCAATTGAGTTCAAATTTTCACTTTTTTTGCTTTATGCATATGCTGAGATACACCAAGTGAAAAGACTGGTCTTTGACAATTACCAATAGTGTCCAGTGTCTTGACGATACATTGTTATAACTTAATTCATGTGGACTCTCTATTATTCAATGCATAGTGATTCAGACAAGTCATTTACTTCGGCACAAGACTCTTTTTCTCGACTATGACGTTAACTATTATCGACTTATTGACGAACACCCTTTAGTTATGACCAAAACTACCGTCTGCAAAATAACAAATCAATGAATTGTCTTAGCGTATTTTCGTTTTATTTTTCTAGGGTAGCCCAATCAGTTGTCAAATAACTGCTTATTCTCATTTTAGGGATTAGTGTTGTTGGTATTATGTGGGGGGTTTTGTGTGTGGTGTTTTGTTTTATTTTTTCAAAGTATGACAATCCTGGATGATTTTAAGAATGTTTTGTTAGGAATATATCTCTTACCTTGTGTGTTACCAATGTGTTACTTCGGCTGAAACCCTTCCCGCAGACGTCACATATGTACTTCTTGTGCTGTGTGGGCTTCAGGTCGAGTTGGTCCGACGTTTCTTCGGTGTTGATATCAGAAGTTTGTTGGTAGCTTGGGGGGCTTTGCACTACGTCATCAAGCTTGCTCTCATCATGCGATAAGAAAGGATCGTTTTCCTCCGTGACTGCCTCATCGTTTGATAGTTCATGTCTATCCTGGCAATCTGGGTTGTTCTGGATGTACTCCAAGCCAAGTATAGGTTGCCTAGCCGACCTCTTTGATAGCACACGCTCTTTCGGATGCTCTGAACTTCTCAAGAAGTTCCCGTGCTGTGATAAGAAGCCGGCTTGAGTTTGAGATGGACTTAAGCTCTTGTGATGTCTTACATCTTGGCTTGGTGGGTGGTTGACGTTTAAGGTGGTATTGGTGTGGTATGTGTATGGATCTTCAATGTTGTATCGACTTGAAACCTCAAAACCACCTTCTCTAACTGGGCTATCGGAGGTCAATACCATCACGCGCTCTTGTTTACAGAATGACCTGTAGCCATCAAGCCCGCTACCCCAGTCAGTAGAGTAACGGTTAAAGTCCACGCCTTGAAGTGAAGGTGATCGGGTTGGTGAATCGCCAACTGTGAGTGAGCGTAGAGCTGAAGCTGGGGTTGGGCCACCCAGCCCTCGTGGGAATAGAGTTGGATTCCACGGGCGCGGTAAAACAATTTCAACTGGAGTTACAGTTTCATTTGAATGTGTAGACTCACTATCAGGTGTAGTGACACCCTGACGTCTCACTTGGAGATCAAGCGGTTCATCTCTGTAGGTACCTGACTTGCCTTCCCATGATTCGCCATCCAAATAATCACTGGAATATAACTTTGTTGTGGCGCTGCTTTGAGTGTCGTCTGCTTGAACATAACTTGGTCGAACATGTTCAAATGCAGACGTGGATGAAATACGTAAGGGTGACTGTTTTGAATATTTAAGTCGTGATAAATCAATCGGTTCTGGTGTAGGATCCAGACCACGCTCCTCAACACAACGTGTGGATTGTGTTTGGGCGACTGGGTTCAGCACAGTCTGTTCTTCGGTTTTCAAATAGTTGGGAAAAGTGATGCGGTGTTGTTTGAAGGTGTTTGGGTCATATGAATCGTGCGCGTTGTAGCGACTTGGGTAGATGTCAACTTTAAGAGGTTTCTTTAAGTCAACATCTTCAACAGCATCTGAAGGAAAACAAGCAATTTTGCTTAGATTAATTGATATCATAATTTATTATTAGAAGAAAGTAAATGTATTCAAATTTTCTAGTTATCAAGAAGCCATTCATTAAACCGTGGCACATACCATATCCCATTTTAAAAGAGGGTATTGTGCAATTGTAATAACTCAAACAATAATAATGACCATAACATTTATTACTTGGAAGAACCACTGCAGCTGTTGGGAAAAAAACATCTGGAGAAACGCGTCCATTCAAAATTTTTAGAAGTTTAAAGGATTTGGGTACTTTTTCAAAATGTCCATGATTTACAATAAACTTACAGGGTTTGAAGATAATGATATTGGAAAGCTTCCCTTCAAATATTACTTACTGAGGTGCTGTATTTTTTGAGAAATTAGTAAAACAATATCATGAAAATACGTTTGTTCATGATTAAAATAATGTTCGTCTCATGAGACGAAAATTATTTTCATGACATTGTTTTCCTCATTTCCCCAAAACTACAGCACCTCAGCACGTAGTATTTTCAGGGAAGCTTTCTACTATCATTATCTTCAAACTGTGTACGTTTAGTGTACATCTGTGGACATTGTGTTTTTTGTCCTACAAAAGTTACATAGACCCTTTAAAGTATGTACTGGTACCTCCTTTAAAAAGAGCAGCATGTCCTGCCTCCTTAATCATTCGATGTGAATGGCCCCACCCTCTTCATTTTGATAATTTCAAGTGGCTAAAAAGACCATAATAGCTCGTGGCACGACATGTTCACATAGAGCATGGACTTTCTGTAGGCACATTTTGCAGACAGTACACCTTCAACGCAATAAAACATAAAACCTGCGCTGGTGTGGGGCCGCGTCTGATTTGAGATCACTCTCTGTATGTAAAACGCTTCAGGTCTGAAATAGTTTTATCATTTGAGTGGAGAAATGACCTCTTTCTCAAAAACTACGTTTCTTCAGAGGGAGCCGTTTCTCACAATGTTTTATATTAAGCTATACATTGGTCGCTTTAGAGTAAGTACAATATTATTAGTAAATACAAATTATTGCCTATAGTGCCTTGAACATCTGTTTTTAACATTTTAATGTACATCTTTAAAAAAAAAATTACCACATAACATGCGCAATGTAAATGAATAATTTAGAATAAGCCCAGACCATTAATACATAGATGGGCTGGGACTTGTTGTTCAAATGAACATAACAAGTTGCTGGTTTAAACGCGGGTAGGACTTGTCCTTGGTGATGTATGGGAAAATGTGCTTGTTTCCTAGACTCTTGTTATTTAAGACGAGTACCTTTTTAATTGTATGACCAATTAAAGTCTGGACCTTTTGTGTTATATTCCGCTTAAAGGCACAGGACACGTTTGGTATCCACTCAAAATATATATTAGCATAAAACACTTGTTTGATACAGAACAACAAAGCTGTTGATAGTATATATCACATTTTGTGAGAAACTACTCCCTCTAAAGTAACGTACAGTTTTATCATGCAATCTGAAAGCACCAATTTTGGAAGCCTTTCGAACGCATGTATCTGAAAGCACAAAAGGAGTTGAGTTTACATGTTTTCCTTCCAACTTTGATTACCAATTGAGCCCAAACGTTCAGTTATTTTATGCATGTTGGGATACATTAAGTGAGCATACTGGTTTTTAACTTTACCAACAGTGGAGACTATAGGTAATTGTCAAAGACCAGTCATCTCACTTGGTGTATCTCAACATATGCATAAAATAACAAACCTGTGAAAATTTGAGCTCAATTGCTTGTCGAAGTTGCGAGATATTAACTATGAATGAAAAACAAACACCCTTGTTACATCATGGTCACACGACGTTGTGTGATTTCAGATGATTGATTTCGATTTCAAAATCTAAACTCCTCTAAAAAAATCTAAAGGTCTCGAAATCAAATTCGTGGAAAATTACTTCTTTCTCGAAAACTACGTCACTTCAGAGGGAGCCGTTTCTCACAATGTTTTATACTATCAACCTCTCCCCATGACTCGTTACCAAGTAAGGTTTTATGCTAATAATTACTTTGAGTAACTACCAATAGTGTCCACTGCCTTTAAACCATTTCGACCTGGCCTAATATGCAGTCATTTGGCCGCAGTTTTGTTGCAAAATGAGGGGAACAAAATGAGAAGTATAATCAAATGTTGAATGTCCAGGAGTTACTGATTCGCTTTTCGGCATATACTCTCCGTTGCTTGCTGGCGTTCGGCACTTTCGCCTTCACTCTTGTTTCTTCAGTCACGCTATGCCAGGCCTGTATGATTCGGTTTTGAAAGGGCGCCAAAGCATTTTCTCCTCGTTAAAGGGCACTCTAGTTTTTACTGGAGCATGAGTGGCACCAAGGCATGGAGGCAATCGCCATCGTTGCCTCCGTGAAGTAGTCAGGCTTGTTATTCGTTTGATGCATTTCTGTTTACTTATTATTTTGTTTGTTTGTCGTTTATTTGTTTGTCTGTTTGCTTGTCTGTTTGCTTGTCTGATTGTTTGTTTGTTTGTAGGGTTGTTTGTTTGTTTGTTTGTTTGTTTGTTTGTTTGTTTGCTTGTTTGCTAGTTTGCTTGAGCTTCATCCTACCTGTATCGTAGTCTCTTTTCAGCCGCTCGTGTTGGTTTGTCCTGGTCTTCTTGACAAGGAAAGCCCTCGGCATGTTGAAACAAAGGGCGTCAAAGACCGTCTTTAGACTGCAAGAGAAATGAACAAGTTGTTACAAAAGTAATTTCGAGTTTTACTCCACCTTTAAAGGCAGGGTCATATTTTTATATATTTCTTTTTAATACTTTAAACATATTTATTACAAACTTATTAAGAAAGAGCAAGTCACTTGTGAAAGTGTTTAAGCCGAAGACAGTGTCTATACTTGCCGAGAACTGTGAAATGGTATTATGGCTGATTATACCTTATCTGCTAAGCATACTTTATTTGGTTTAGCTATTGTCTTTGCTTATAGACGATGTGACCTGTGACGTCACATGTTTACAAAAGAGCCACCAAGCCTGGACTTCCTGAAGGCATAATTTGTACACAGCCCAATGGAAAGAAACATAAAATCTTAAATTTTATGAAAATTGCACTGTCCAACTCTTATCAACTTTTGATATGATGAAAGGGGGCACATCTCAAAACCTTTACTTTCATAACTCTTGGATTTTTTGTTGGAAATTATAACACAAAATTTCAACTGTCCCATATGACCTGTGCAGTATCTTGCCTGCCAGATACTAGCTAAAGAATGTACATTGTCACACCTATGGTAAACAAGGTTCACATGGTCTATAAGCAGCTCTATAAAACAGTGCCCGATGGTCTGTTTCAAGTCGCCTAAGTATCTACTTCAATGGTCATAAAACTATTACTCAAGATAGATTATTTCATTGTCATCATAAAACGAAAACAGTGGCATAAAATAATATACAAGCTAAGGTATTACAGTAAACAAAAAATATGCAGGTACTTAAAGTAAGAAAGCACCCGCTTCGAAAGTGGAGATGTTATTTATTATCAAAACATGTTTTTTTTTTTTTTTTGTTATCGTAGAGTATATAAGACGGGGCGAGGCCAAGTATTAGGTGTGTTTGTTCACTTCTTAGTTTGAGTAGTTAATACCTACATGTCGAATAGAACATAAACACAAAAGCTAAGCATTTCTGTACCTGCAAAAATGCAGAGCGATTAGAATTTACACTGATTAGGTAAATTGTCACAACCGGAAGCCGCAGACAGACTTAATACCATTTTATTTTGTCTTGTCTGACCATAGGTAGGAAGCTTTTATTTTAAGTACGATGCGGGCAGTGATTCGCGTATACGAGAAAATTTTCCTCACTTAGGACTAGTCCTATGAATATTTATATACACACTGGACACTATTGGTAGTTGTCAAAGACCAGTCTTTTCACTTGCTGTATCTCAACATACGCATAAAATAACAAACCTGTGGAAATTTGAGCTCAATCGGTCGTCGAAGTTGCGAGATATTAATGAAAGAAAAAACACCCTTGTCGCACCATAGTCAGATGTTTGCTTTCAGATGCTTGATTTCGAGACCTTAAATTCTAAATCTGAGGCGAAATCAAACTCGTGCAAAATTACGTCACTTCAGAGGGAGCCGTTTCACACAAAGTTTTATACTATCAACCTCTCCCCATTACTCGTAATCAAGGAAGGTTTTATTATACTAATATTTTGAGTAATTAATACTAGTGTCCATCACTGCCTTTAAGGAGTTAAAATACTTACTAGTATTTAGGCAAGTCCTAAGTTAGGGCGAGTAACTCGTCCTAACTCGAGATAATACTAGTCAATAACTATTTGTGAAATCCATCACACATTTTTTAAAACGTCGAGACGATTTTATGTTTTATCAAATCCAAATCTAAAAACGCATCATAAAGGGATGGTATAACATCAATGGTTATTGGAAAAGTACATTCATTCGAATCTCCTAGTTTTCAAGTTGAAGAGTAGGCCTACATTCGTTCAAATTCTCCAGTTTTCAAGAAACATATCATAAAGGGATGGTACATCATTGGTTATTGGAAGAGTACATTTATTCAAATTTTCTAGTGTTCAAGAAACAAAACATAAATGGATGGTATATCATTGGTTATTGGATGAGTACATTAATTCAAATCCTCTAGTTTTCAAGAAACATATCGTAACGGGATGGTACATCATTGGTTATTGGAAGAGTACCCTCATTCCAATCCTCTAGTATTCAAGAAACATATCATAAAGGGATGGTACATCATTGGTTATTAGAAGAGTACACTCATTCCAATCCTAGTATTCAAGAAACATATCATAAAGGGATGGTACATCATTGGTTATTAGAAGAGTACATTCATTCTAATCCTCTAGTTTTCAAGAAACATCATAAAGGGATGATACATCATTGATATTGGAAGAGTACATTCATTCAAATCCTCTAGTTTTCATGAAACATATCATAAATGGATGGTATATCATTGGTTATTGGAAGAGTACATTCATTCAAATCCTCTAGTTTTCATGAAACATATCATAAATGGATGGTATATCATTGGTTATTGGAAGAGTACATTCATTCAAATCCTCTAGTTTTCAAGAAACATATCATAACGGGATGGTACATCATGGGTTATTGGAAGAGTACCCTCATTCCAATCCTCTAGTTTTCAAGAAACATATCTTAAAGGGATGATACATCATTGGTTATTGGAAAAGTGCATTCATTCAAATCCTCTAGTGTTCAAGAAACATATCATAAATGGATGATACATCATTGATAATGGAAGAGTACATTCCCTCAAATCCTCTAGTTTTCATGAAACATATCAAAAAGGGATGGTACATCATTGGTTATTGGAAGAGTACATTCATTCCAATCCTCTAGTATTCAAGAAACATATCATAAATGGATGGTACATAATTGGTTATTAGAAGAGTACATTCATTCAAATTTTCTAGTATTCAAGAAACATATCATAAAGGGATGGTACATCATTGGTTATTGGAAGAGTACATTCATTCCAATCCTCTAGTATTCAAGAAACATATCATAAATGGATGGTACATAATTGGTTATTAGAAGAGTACATTCATTCAAATTTTCTAGTATTCAAGAAACATATCATAAAGGGATGGTACATCATTGGTTATTGGAAGAGTACATTCATTCCAATCCTCTAGTGTTCAAGATACATATCATAAAGGGATGGTATATCATTGGTTATTGGAAGAGTATTCAAATTCTTCAGTTTTCAAGAAACATATCGAAAAGGGATGGTACATAATTGGTTTTTAGAAGAGTACATTCATTCAAATCCTCTAGTGTTCAAGAAAAAAAACATAATAAAAGTACATTGTATAAAGGATGATAAACCAAACGCAGTCCCACATACAAGGAAAACACTGATTGTAAAAAGCGGCATGAGCGTCACTGAGTAACGGATATGCGAGCTAAAGAAGCCACTATTATTACTATTACATCATCATTGGCTGTTTTTAGAGCGCATTATTCCAATCATCTTTGTTCTGCATGGTAGCATTTCTCGGAAAACGAAACTTGTTTTGAAAAGTATATGTGAATGGTTTAAGAAACTGCTTACCTATACTTGACTCAGATGAAGTGTATTCCTAGCCTATTGGTCGTTTAACTCAAAAATACTCAGTTTACAGAAGGGCGTCTTCCGTACCTTTTGCTTCTTGGAAAAATCGCAAGTGATGGGTAGAAAGTTGCCAACACACCAAGCCAGTCGACTTAGTGCGACTTATGTGTTGTGATTGAAACTCCAAGCAAAGGATAGTCACTCTTTTGTGTTATCTCCTAAAAGCAAATGGACAATAACTGAAGATGCGACTGGCCCTGCCTTCATTGCATCCTTTGTTTCCCTACTAATCCTCATTTTGATGTGCAAGAGCCGTGGTTCAATAGGCCCACGGGGGCCTTCGATCCGTCAATACTTTGGTGACAAAGGAAGACGGGTTAGAAAGGATAGGGGGACTGAAATCTCTTCATTAACTTATTGGAACCTCTCCAGTGATGTAGAATTGTAAAGTGACTTGTGGACAAAGTGAAGTGCTGGCGAGTACGTAAACAGCTTTAAGATGTGCTACCATATATGAATATATACATCTGCTACCATTCCTTATACACAACTTAATTATAAACCAGAGTACGGCGTTATTCACACGACAGCAATGTTAACAACGGTCCCATGCTTAATTTTAGCACAGTTGTAAAATTTAGAAATTGTTTGATGTTTTTTTACAAGAGCCCTTGGACAGTACACAAATTATTGTGCTTTCACACGATGCACATTTTTACAAAATCGTACAACAATGCTAAAATTTTAGCAAGGGGCCCTTGCTAAGTGGCTGTTGTGAGAAAGGGACCGGTTGAGTAGTGCTTGAAGCTTTGCTGATAATTATTGTGACAGATGTTTTTTTTTTTATCTTAGAAGAACGTAAAAATGGTCTCGGCGTTTCGAACATGTACTTTGTTGATCCTCATTGTTGTTCTCATATTCTTTGTGTATGCATATAGTGGTGGTCATGAGTATTGGTTAAATTAGTCGACGTTTCAAAGAGTGTACTCTGTATGTCTCATGAGGAACGGGAATTGTTTTTAATTATTTGTATAAACAAAGTATGGTTGCCAACTTTCGAGAAAAAATACAATATGTTTATCTGAAGGCCTTTCTTATCATAAAGAGAGCCTTGCTCTATAGTTTTTATTAAACACATCTCGAAATAAATATTTCCAGCCTGTACAGTATACTGTACGGTAGAAGTCGAGAAAGAGCATTTAAAGACACTAATTCAAAATAATTATGGGTTTAAATGACATATGTATATGTGTTCGCTTATTGTGATTATATATATATTATTGAAAGATGATGGTTCTGAAAGATATCGCATTGAAAGACTTACTCATAAAACGAAACCTTAAAAGGTTTGTTTATATATCAAGTTTTTTGGCCATGACATGAATCCATACTCATGAATGAAGAGGTATGTGATATAATTTACGTGTAGAAATTTCAGCTTCATTTGTCATCAAGTTTTTGAGAAAACAATCACTGAGCAACTGTTATCAGGAGAGAGTCGCGTACATACAGTGTACATGCTAACATATTTTCGTCACCCCTGAGACGGACATTATTTTCGTGACATTGTTTTACCCATTTCTCAAAAACTACAGCACCTCAGCTAAGAGCAACATTTTAAGGGAACCTTTCTACCAACATTATCTTTAAACCGTGTAAGTTTAATTATGGTGTTTCGTGTCGTACACAAAGTACAGTTTGGAGGCATCTGATAGAACGGACAATACACTCAGACCCGATGGGGCCACAACACGCGCGTTATCCTCAGTCAATACCTACCAGCGTGTCTTGTTAAACGTTCCCCGGGGCAAAAGGCTCCCTTGTCCCCGATACCCCTTGTCCCAATCACGCCCGCTACCCGTACAACTTACTTAACCGTTATGATGTAACATGGCCAGGGGTGGATTTCACAAAGAGTAAGGACTAGTCTTATCTTGAGTTAGGACGAGTTACTCCTGACTACAATCCCTGCCAAAATGCTTGGGCCAATAAAACAATTCCCTATCCACTTCCCATTGACAATGAACAATTTCTCCCCCGCCCACCCCCCCCCCCCCCCACCCCGTCCCCGCTCAATGTTGACTGTTAAATGCAGAACCGAAGACCGGCAATTGGAACCACCATTGAATTGAAAGGGGGCAGGGGGGCCCAACGAGACATGGCCGGGATTGTAACCGTACGTTTTTGATATAAGTCTTAAATTAGGACACCTTTGGTAATCGCCAAAGACCATTCTTCTCACTTTGTGTTCCTATCATTAAAAAAATGCTTAGAATAATTAATGTGTGAACATTTTGACTCAATTGGTCAGCGAGGCTGCAAGAGGATAATGAAAGAAGCAAACACACTTTTCGCCCAAAATGTGTGTGCTTTCAGATGCCTCAAAAGGTATATAAATACTTCAAGGCCTGAAGTCTTTTAATATTTTAGTGGGAAATTACCTCTTTCTCAAAAACTACGTTATTCAGAGGGAGCCGTTTTTTACAATTGTTCTGTACACTCAACAGCTCCCCGTCGCTCTTTACAATAAGTTTTTATGCTGTAAACATTATTTTTAGTGTTAACCAATAGTTTTACGTAACCACTTCAACTTTAGATAGTTATTGTTTTCATCTCAAAATAGCCATTTTTCTTTCATTCGTTATTCCCAAAAGTTGATAAAACGAGGAAGATGGTGGTAGCAGTTTAATAGTATTTTTGTGTGTATTGTCTACCAGAAGTTGCTCAGTCAACGGCCGATTTCAGTTAGGACGAGTTGCTTATCGTCCTATCAGTGCGTCTAGGTTGCAGATTTTACTCGTCCTAAAGTCCTAAGGTTAAACCTAAGTTTTTTGTTAGGAAGAGTTTGGTGAAATCGACGGCTGCAAAAAGGCATGAAAAGTCACCACATTCCCAAATCCCTTGTCTTCGATCGTGCGTGGATGGAGGGCACAATGACACCCGGAACAAAATACCCAGACCTTGCCACCCCATGACGTTCCAAGACAAAGGCGCAGCCGGGGTGCTATCAGGGGGTTTCACCTGGTATGGGTTTTTACAAGATACACTCTCGCGTATAGGAAGCGGGCGCTTAAAGACACTGGACACTATTGATAATTGTCAAAGACCAGTCTTCTCACTTGGTGTATCTCAACATATGCACACAATATTAAACCTGTGAAAATTTGAGCCCAACTGATTGTGGAAGTTGCGAGATAAAAATGCAAGACAAAACAACCTTATCTCACGAAGTTGTGTGTTTTCAGATGCAAGTTGATTTTGAGACCTCATCTAATTCTGAGGTCTCGAAATCAAATTCGTGGAAAGTTACTTCTTTCTCGAAAACTACGCCTTGTCAGAGGGAGCCGTTTCTCACATTGTTTTATACAATCAACCTCTCCCCATTACTTGTTACTAATTAAGGTTTTATGTTAATAAATACTTTTTTTTTGGAGTAATTACCAACAGTGTCCACTGCCTTTATTAGGCACTGGACACTATTGGTATACTCATCAAATATTTCTAAGCATAACAACTTACGTGCACCAAGCAATGAAGAGCTTTCGAAAGTACAAAACATTGTGAGAAACGACTCCCTCTTTTTTATAAGTAACGTAGTTTTTGATAAAGGTAATTTTTAACTCGAATAATAACAAACTTCAGCCAAAGTCTTTTGTTAGGCAGATGAACTCATACAAACTTGTGGAACAAGGATGTTTTTCTGTCATCTTGGAACTTTGATGAACAATTAAGCCCAAATTTTCAAAGATTTGGTGTTTTGTGCTTTTTGTTAGTAAGGATATACCAAATGAGAATACTGGTCTTTTATGCTTCGAGAAAGACTTTGCTGGAGGCCAGTAACCTTTTTTTTTCTCTCGCGAAAACGCTTTAATTTAATCCTTTTCTCGACGCATCCGACAGTATTGAAACGAACAACGTGTAAATATTGTTAAATAGTATAGCAATATATTTAGTTTTCTTAATACCATGTACATCTACTTGCTGGGTATAGATTTAGTTCTTCTGAGCATTTGAATTGCTTTAAATTCTACTACCGCGGAGAAGATTTTTGCCGGAATTCGTTAGACTACTCTAATGTTGATGCTGCTAAAGCTAGTGTTTACTCGGTAATTATTATACTTACCTCCATTTTAAAATAAAACATGGGTTAAAAAACAAAAAACAAAAATTGAATGGAAATCTGTCCTACTCAAAACCTCTGAAACGAAAATCTTACCTTTTGTGTTTAAAGCAATGCGGCTAAATCAGTGAGTAAAGGCACAAGCCAGGCGGGCAACCGGCGTCAACAAATGCAGAGAGCTTTTTGGGCCTGGGCAAACTTTTGATTTCAGCCGAAATGATATCACCTCTGTTGTGTTCTGCCCCGCTCTGATCATTAGTCTTAAGCCGACAGTGCGAATCAGATAAATATCAATTTGAATATGCAAATTTCCATTTTTTTTTAGTTGAGGTGGGCAGGGACATCATTAGATCTTCCCTTGGATAAGATGTACGGTGAGGACACGTGACTGTTACGTAACATTGATAGATCATGGAGTCCTGTGGGTGCTTATTGATTGCCTTGTGGGACCCCAAGTTAATTCGGTCGCACAGAAAAAAAACGCTGGTCGTCTCTGGGAAAACAAAAAAACAAATCCACTTTATTTGTTTCTGGGCCTTGAAATGTATTCTCTTTTTATTACCAGGGCCCAATTTCATAGAGCTGCTAAGCACACAAATTTGCTAAGCATGAAATGTTTGCCTTCATAAAAACAGGTTTTCCAACCAAATTTCCATGTGGTTTTTAGGATAAGCCATGCCAACAGCAGCTGAATACCAGTAACAGGCAATATCCATCAAATGAATATTTTGTTGGTAATCCTGTTTTTATCAAGGAAGAAATTTCATGCTAAGCAAATTTTAGTGCTTAGCAGCTCTATGAAATTGGGCCCAGGTCATAAACTGCTTTGTTTTTCAATCTCTTCTTGTCTTAACCATTCCTCAAAAACTGTGGCATTTATGCAATTCTATAGAGAAGTTTTCCACTCTGTTTGATAATAATAATTTATGTGAGCATTGTATTTTCGTGTGAGCGGTTTATGTGATATCTTTGCTGTGTAGATTTGTTCTTTGAAAACTTGTCTTGTCACTTATAACGACTATTCATTTTGTTCACGACTCTACCATAAGTGGTTACAGCATACGTCAGTAAATAATAGATACAATGTCTAATTGAGTTAATTAAAGACGGGCAAATGGCGATTTTACTGCGAAAATAAGAAATGAGAGGGGTTTAAAGCGTGCTTGCTGATTATTAAAGCCAAGAAGAGGGCTATTTGAACGAATCTCGGAGGCTCTCAGATCATTATTGTAAACAAGACACTGAAAAGCAGTAAAACTTTGCTACTGTTTTTGTTGCTCATAATACTTTGTTCGTATTAAAGTTTATAGCTTAATTTAGCACCGGACACCTTTGGTTATCATCAAAGACCAGTCTTCCCACTTGGTGTATCTCAACATTACTGCACAAAATAACAAACCTATGAAAATTTGAACTCAATTGGTTGTTGAAGTTGCAAAAGAAAAAAACACTATTGTTACACGAAGTTGTGTGCTTTCACGTGTGAGGTCTCAAAATCAATCCAAATAATTATTTTTGTTAAAAATTTGAGCTCAATTGGTCATCGGAGTTGGGAGAAAATGATGAAAGAAAAAACACTCTTGTTGGACGATTTTTTGTGCTTTCAAATAGGAATAAAAGACTTCTAGCTAGAAGTCTTTTAATATTTTAGTAAGAAATTACCTCTTTTTCAAAAACTACATTACTTAAGAGGGAGTCGTTTCCAACAATGTTTTACACTATATCAACAGCTCTCTGCTATCTACGAGGTAAGTTTTAATAAAATTAGTTTTGAGTAATTACCAAACGTGTACCTTCCCTTAAGTAAAAAGACGGGCAAATTGGCGACACTGCAGATATGGCCATAATAATAATATATGGTTTGAACCCGAAGCGTGCATGCATGTTGATTAGGCCCTACGCCAAAAGAAGGCCTTTTGTGAAAGTATTTTCAGAGGCTCTTAGATAATGACAACAGTGTCACTTTGCTGATTCTCTTTGGATGTTTATGATCAGTTATTTTGGCATCAAGAAATAACACATTGTCTCACAAGATTTTAAGGTTTTGCGTTCATTTTAACCACACGTTCAGCGCAGCCGACTCGACTTACACACACCACCTGGGCCCAATTTCATAGCGCTGCTAAGCATAAAATTTGCTAAGCATGAAATTTATTCCTTGATAAAAACAGGATTACCAACCAAATTTCCACTTTTTGCATATTGATTGTTACTGGTATTTAGCCATTGTTTGTTTATCCTGAAAATCACGTGGACATTTTGATGGTAACTTGTTTTTATCAAGGAAGAAATTTCATGCTTAGCAAATTTTTGTGGTCCAGGTGGAGCTACACTCGAGCCACCAGGGCATCATGTTACCCCTGGTGGTGGCATTGGTGCCCTGACCCTTCAAAAGTTTCCCGCCTACAAACTTTGAAGGCAAAGTATGACCTGTGGATTTTGAACCGTTCGAAGTTGTTTTAGTCATACTAAAATCTAGATGTATATATAGGCCTATATAATAAAACTAACATGTGAACATTTTGATAATCGCCGAAAATCTAGAGCGTTTACGTCCACGCAGGAAGACAAATCTCTTTTAGAAAACAAAATCAACGCCTCTCAGCTTCAAATTTCGGGGCATAAAAACTTATACCTTTTTAAATAGCCACGCTACTTTGAAAGGAAATGTTTCTCAACACTTTTATACTATCAAAAGCCGCCGTACGCTTTTAAAGGAACACGTTGCCTTGGATCGGTCGAGTTGGTCTTTGAAAAGCGTTCTGTAACCGGTTGTTATAAAATGCATATGGGTAGAAAGATGTTTTAAAAGTAGAATACAATGATCTACACAAATATGCCTCGAAATTGCGTGTTTTTCTTTTTACCTCGTCCACTAACACGGTCGGCCATTTACTATGGGAGTCAAATTTTTGACTCCCATAAATGGCCGACCGTGTTAGTTCGCGACGTAAAGGAAAACCGTGCAATTTTGAGTGATACTTGTGTGGATCATTATATTCTACTTTTAAAACATCTTTCTAACCATATGCATTTCATAACAAACGGTTTCAAACGCTTTTTGTTTACCAACTCGTCCGATCCAAGGCAATTTCCTTTAAAATTTGCCTTAATTTCAATTACCTTTAAGAGTACACGAACGTATACCTTCCCTTTTAGATTTTCCAATGGAAGTGCCCTTTGCAAAAAAAAATTCTTGTTGTTGCAATGATGAAATGGCACATCAACCGTTCAGTTTTATCACCTCATTAAAATGACCTAATGCCTAGGGACTGCATTATTAACGAGAATAACAGACAATACAAATCCTCAATACAAACATCTAACTACCAGCAAAGTATAAAATTACTGTTTTTCAGTGTTTTTAATGAATATAACTGACCATTAAGATTCTCAAAACAAACAAATTAAAGTAGGCTATCAGCAAAGTAAAACTGTTTTTCAGTGTTTTTAATGAATATAACTAACCACCATCCTCAATATCAAACAAGCTACCTGCAAAGTCAACCACTGCTTTTCCGTGTTTTTCACGAATATCTGACAAATAAACATCCTCAATACAAAGTTACATTGCTTTCCAGGCTCCTATTTATTGGAAATATTATTTATCAAGGAACCAGAAGAAGACGCAGCAGCTTTGCAGGTGGGCCTGTGACGTAATAGTGACGCGACACCCAGCTTTGAGTACCACAAAGACGAGAAAATTTGTTCACTAAATGCACTGTCGTTTAAAAGCAACGTACAGACCTAAAACTGTCTTATATGCAGACAGTAGATTTGTTGGGCATTATGAGGCGTTGTTTTTCCTTTTTTTATTCCGGAGGATAATTGTTTATTGACAACATTTCACAAAATCATTCATCAAATCGTTAAAACATGAGAAAAGTGAAAGCAAGACACGGCGTTTTTTAAAAAGAAGTATTGCATTCTCACACATTATGTGATTGAGTGGACAAGGGTCAATAGATTCCAATCATCTAGTTGTCAAGAAACATATATAAAGGGATGGTACACCATTGGTTAATGGAATAGTACATTCATTCCAATTCACTAGTTTTCAAGAAACATATCATAGGATATGGTATATCATTGGTTATTAACTTCTTGGAAGAGTCAAATCCTAGTTTCAAGAAGCATATGGCCCCAAATTAAAGAAATCTGTTTAGTTATCGAAAATTGATTGATTAGTTTTCAAGAGGCTGACACAATGGTGGTTTTATAGTATTTTAGAATATTAAGCAATAAGTATGGGTTGCTACGAGTAGTTATCAGATCATTGCTAAAAAAAAAGAAGATATTCACATGGTGTAACCGCAAACCTCTTTCACATGCACACTTCCCTAGAAGAAGTTTGCTGTTCCCATAAAACGCCACCAAGCGACCTCAATCAGGTCAAGTGAGGGCGCACTCTATAATAATTTTGCCGAACCACACTCTCTGTGAAATAAAAAATAAATAAAAACAGACAATATGTTAGCTACAAAATCCACCAGAATTACTCTTTCTAGCTGTGTTCTTTCCTAGGAAGTAATATAAGGTAAGAGCTGTAACGGTTAATAATTAAAAACACGTCTGTAAAATAGTGCAATTTTGTTGAACTACTGCTTACAATACAAAATGAAAAGTTGAGCGATTTGTTCATAATATTGTTGTATTGTATGTCACGACATGAATTAGCCCCATAAATCGGTCCAATCCACTCCGTATCCTTGGCCCCAGGACCCAGCACGTCTGATATCAAAATTTTTCGCTTCCTTGAAAAACCATCTGCAACGATCTGCATCATGAAACTTACCGATCTAATGCTTCAGAAGTTGCAGATAGCACTACACTTGGAATTGTTCAAATAGAGGTATCACAGGTTTTGAGTAAAAATCAAATGAATTTTGAGTGTGAATTTTCTCCACAAACAAATGACTAAGCACTACCGCTCTTTTTACCGCTAATGCCGATTGTCCCCGACCGTGCGCGTATTTTTTTCCCTGGACAAATTTGTAGAACTACAATTCACGTGGATAAAAAAGGTAGTTTTTGCCAATTTTGTTAACACATGAAATACGGACATAAATTATTATGTTGATTTTTCTCCTGAAAATGCTTTAAAATGACATTTTACAGGTCGTTACAGTTCTTTGACAGAAAATTATTTGAAAGGTTTAACTCTGAACTGGGTGTCTATTTAATTTCTTTTGTATTATGAACTATCACAGACAGTCGCAAAGCAAATTTATAGAGAAGTTGCTTCCAGAAATTCCATAAAAATTGGGTCGATGTCGGCACTGCGCATTCCGACACACCGTGTCTGCGCAAATTTCCATTTCAATGGTCATGTCCCCTGACTAAAAAATGGCGTATTATTAGCAAGCGTTGCGGCGTGAGTGATGGACAGCAGTCTGTGAAAGATTGCGGAACTCGTGATACACAAAAAATGTACCCGAGTTTTATAACTTATAAGAAACATCTACCTAGCAACTTTCGCCCGGGGATTTATTACGGGTTCATTTCGGAGAGGGTTAAATTATTTTCTGATGGCTTTTTAAGCTTCTTTTCATTATTGAAGGTTGCATAAATGTTTTAAACTTTACTTTTATTTATTTGTTTAATAAGTAATATAACGCTTGCTTGAAAACTCTACTGTTTGATTAACAGAGACGACAAATAAATCAAACAGAACGTGCAGTTTCCCTTTGAGTTCAATTCAAAGTGCAGGGTAATCCCCTACATGCTGCAACATTGATTGCACAGTGTTGAATGGGGAATCCCCTCTTGAGAAACAGCTCACACTCATCCCCGAATGTTATCTTCGGTAAGACCTTGATGGCTTTTGTCTCATCAGGAAGTAATTGGGATGGAGGTTGTAACAAGGGCCCAATTTCATAAAGCCTGTAAGCACAAATCTTGCTAAGCACAGAATAGTATCACTTAGCAGAAACAGGTTATCACCCAAAAGTGCAACATGTATAATATAAAGGTTGCTTTGTTGTGGCTGGTGCCCCACTCAATTTTAGCCGAGCATTTAACAAATTTGTCGAGCAGTACTTTGCTGTACAAACAGCTTTATAAATTGGGCCCAGAGCCAATTAGAGCTGAGCCCCTAAGCACAAAAATTTGCTTAGCACAAAAGTTGTGCCTTGATAAAAACAGGATTACCAACCAAATTTCTACGTGATTTTCAGGATAAAAGCAAACAACAAATGAAAACCAGTAACAAGCAATTTGCAACAAATGGAAATTTGGTTGGTAATCCTCAGGGTTTTTTTTTTTCAAGGAAGAAATTTCATGCTTAGCAAATTTGTATGCTTAGCTCAGCTCTATGAAGTTGGGCCCTGGTCCATTCATGCACAATTTGATTGAACTTTTGGTCCACTGCCAGGGATACTGGTGTAATGCAACAAATTGTCAGCTTTGTTTTTCGGGGTGAGGAATTTCAGATTTTTAAAACTTTTTACATTATGTACATGTATGTCTGCCTGGTGAAACTCTACATGTAGGTTTGCAAGCATAATGTGTTCTTATTGGTACGGGTACAATGAGAACTGTGCCCATTCCATTGAATGCTTGTCAGATTCTGATTGGTTGAGAGGGCACGTGGCCATTATTTGAATGTGTGATATAAAATCAGTAAGAGGTGTTTAAACAGGCGCGTAGTGATAATGTACGCACAAAGCAATACTCGTACTCAACATTAAAATTAATTACCGCGAGCATGCACAACTATTGAGTGTCAATGCAATGTTGACCCTTCGCAAAATGGAGCCCTACGTACATGTACATGTACATGTACGTAGGCCTATTAGACCGGAAATTGGAAATTGGAAATTTTCAGAATTTATTTAAATATTTCTTTTATAGATTTTCTGCTTTTTAAAGGGTGCATGTACTTTTTGTAGGACAAAAAACACAATGTCCAAAGATTTACACTAAACTTACACAGTTTGAAGATAATGATAGTAGAAAGCTTCCCTGAAAATATTACGTTCTGAGGTGCTGTAGTTTTTGGGAAATGAGTAAAACAACTTCGTGGGACAAGGGTGTTTTTTCTTTCATTATTATATCGGAACTTCGACAACCAATTGAGCTCAAATTTTTACAGGTTTGTTATTTTATGCATATGTTGAGATAAACCAAGTGAGAAGACTGGTCTTTGACAATTACCAAAGGTGTCCAGTGCCTATAAAGGAACATTCATAATTGGTAAGAAAAATACTCGTCTAAGATCTATACATAAAACTTACACGGCTTAAAATGTCTGATGATGATTGTAGAAAACATCCCTTGAAATATTCATATCTGAAATGTTCCTTTGTTTTCATGTGAATCTAGTATATAATTTTGTAATTTGATTTGATTATTTTGTGTGCAGTTATCAAGCCTTGGATGAATTGAAGCATCAGCCATGGCGGTCCCAGACAGATGGTTAAATTGTCCTCGTAAAGGTCAACTGATTGCAGGTATGTAATAATAAAGCAGGTCACCTAACCATTGTTCCTTTGTCCTGATGTGAAACCAAAGGTCCAGCGTGTTGTGTAATGCATGTAAAAGAACCTAGAACTTTCCATCTACTAAACCCAGAACTTAGCGTAAATTAATAATAAATCTGTGGACATTGTGTTTTTTTGTCCTGTAAAAAGTACCTAGACCCTGTAATAACTTATTTGGGTATGAATGAATTATACCCAGGAAGTCATACATTATGTTTGAGAGCGCCCTCACGCGGTCAAAAATACGGCGCATTGCCGATTGTTATTGATGTTATGATAACTTACTCTCTTCCAGGGAAGTTTCTACCTTTCAAGACGCCTCTCGGCCCAAACTACAATCGTCAGATTCCTGAGGAGAATCGATTTGATCTTCAGATGTTATTTTCTTATCTGGACGGCCACAAGACCAAGATGGGGCTGATGGTGGATCTAACAAATACAAACCGCTTTTATGATAAGCAGATTGTGGAAACGAAGGGAGCTAAGCATTTTAAACTACAGTGCCGTGGGTAAGTAGAATTTATAATGTATGGAGTCTTGTTTAAAGCCCTTGGACACTTTTGGTAAACAGAATTGTCCAAAGGCCCACACTTCGTGTGTCACAACTTATATATAAATTAACAAACTGTGAAAATTTAGGCTCAATCGGTCATCGGAGTCGGGAGAAAATAACAAGATAACCCACCCTTGTTTCCGCACGTTTCGCCGTGTCATGACATGTGTTTAAAATAAATCCGTAATTCTCGATATCGCGATTTAATAATTGTTTAATGTTTTTTCAAAAAGTAAAGCATTTCATGGAATAATATTTTAAGAGAAGTCTTTCACCATTACCTTCTGTAAACCCTGTAAGTGATATGTAAATCTGTGAACTTTTTTTTTTTTTTCTGTTCCGAAAGTGTATAACGGCTTTAAGGCACTGCAGCCGATTTCACAAAACGCTAGGATTAATACTATCTTGAGTTAGGGCGAGTATTACTCGTCCTAACTTAAGATTGGTTCAATGTGTCCTGACATCTATGGATAAGGAACTTAACTCGTTTTAAGTCCTAAGATTAATCCTAAGTTAGAAAGAGTTTGTTGAAATCAACGGCTGAACATGTCTAGTAATAAGCCAATTATTATTATTATTAGTAGTTAAAGATTTTTGATTGATTGATTGATTGATTGATTGATTGATTGATTGATTGATTGATTGATTGATTGATTGATTGATTATTTCCAGGCATGGAGAATGTCCCTCCGCGGATCAAACCAAGGCCTTCATCCAGGTGTGTTCGAACTTCATTGCTAAGAACCCTATGGATGTTATTGGCGTTCACTGCACGCATGGCTTCAATAGGACTGGATTCTTAATCTGTGCTTTCCTGGTGGAACAGATGGACTGGAGGTAAGTGTAGAGGTCTCGTCAAAATTAATCCAGATCAGGGCCCAACTTCATGGCTCCGCTTAACGTAAGCGAAGAATTGGTGCATACGGAAACAGATAATTCCGTGCTTCCGGTGTACCTCAAGCGTATTTCACAGGTAATTGTGGAATTTCTGCTAGCATGCGTAATCCAGGAATTTTTTGCTTACACATCTACAGTAGCTCAGAACTTTGGCACTTGCGTGGTAAGCGAAGAATGGTGATCATGAGCACAGAATTTGGTGGTAAGCAGAACTATGAATTTGGGCTCTGGTTGTGTTTAACAATAGGAGACTTTTGAGAAACTGGCGGCAGCAGACATACCGGTCCTTTTTTGCAGCTCTGAGCATGCGCGCGCATGCTCAGTATTGCGTGTGTAGGTCTGAGCACTCGCAATACTGTCTAAAAGTCAGTAATGAATCATTCTTGATCTAGGTTCTACCAGCAAGTTATATCCAGCAGACCGTAGAGCCGACTGCTTTGCTTGGTAGAGATGAGTTCACAAAGATACTGTGGGGCGTGTCCATGCAGAACTTAAAAATAATCTGAAAATTTGAGTACCCGACTCCATGTGTTGAAATGTTTTCTTTTTTACAGTATCGACGCTGCAGTGACAGTATTTTCTAAAAGTAGGCCCCCCGGTATCTACAAAGGTCTGTATATTGATGAGCTGTACAAGAGATATGGAGATGTTGATGATACACCTATTGCACCAGAACAACCTGATTGGTGCTCAGGTAACGACAAATCATTCTTAACCTGTTAGTCATTAAACCGCTCTAAACTGCGAATTTTGACGTCACATGGCTGTTTTCACAGCGAATGTTTCGCAGTAGTTAAACACAGTCTAACTGTTGCAAAATTGTTCGTTTTGAGTTTGTGACGTCAAAGATCGTTTTGCATTTGCAGGAAGTTTGAACCAAGCTTTAACTTTTGTAAATTATTTTGACGTCACATGGCTGTTTTCGCAGCGAATGTTTTGCAGCAGTTAAACACAGTCTAACTGTTCCAAAATTATTTGCTTTGAATTTGTGACGTCAAAATTCGCTTTGCATTCACAGGAAGTTTGAACCAAGCTTTACTCCTCACTTGCCTGAACTCATTTGCTCGAAATTGGCTCAGGAGAAGTTTGGCAAGTTGTATCTTGAGCTCAAAAAAAGTCCACAACAGGTGTGCCATGCTCAATTTCAAGAAGCCAAAGTTTGTACATGTATGTTTCTCCTCTGCTTTGTGACCTCCACTGGCTCAGTGTATTGAATTCCGCACTCTTGTTAATACATACAAGTCTGTCCTTTTTCCTTTTCCAGCTCTTTGCTTCCTCTGGTTAAAAGCACTTTATAAATTTCTTTTTTATTATAACACTTGCCTTTGAAACAGCTATAGATTTTTGAAAGGGCAAGGGCACCAAGGCATTTTCTCCTTGGTAAAGGGCACCCTGTGAGGAAATTGTAAATTTCTACTATAGCATTTCAAGGGCATCGAGGCAATGACCAGGGGGCACGGAGGCAATCGCCTTTGTTGCCTCCTTGAAGTATTAGGCCTGCTTTAGTCCCCAAACAGCTCTAGACCGGTTTTAAGTTTAGTTCAACATTTGAAGTGGTCAGAGATAGATAGAGCGTGATCTCAATACTGCGATACTAAATACTAAAAATAGCACATGGGCCTCATAGGTAAAAATGATGTTTTCCACCTCAAAAAAAACTTTTTTTTTAATCAGGCAGGCATCAGGTCTGAATTCAGATGAAAGTCTTTGATTTCCCTACTTTGAAATGTGTCCAAAATATTTGCATATATATAAAGTTATAAACCACAAGGGAAATTTACTTACATGTAGTTTCCCTGATAAAAAAAAAAATATATAAATGCCAACAATATATTGAAAAGACAAAGTCACAACCCTTTCTGTGATTTCCTCCTGCCCGCTTCCCAGGTTGTACCATAAACCAAGTGTGATCATTATGGTTAGAGATTAACAAGATTTAACTGTTAATCTCCAAAAAAGAAGCAGCATCCAGCAACAGAGTTCAGCATTCTCCTGAAGACGTTCAGAGCATACTGATTGAATTGTTGAGTTATCAACAGTACTCAAAAGAGATTTTCAAATGGTGTCATCGCAAACCTAATCTTATTTTAATTCCACCATGCAAAGTTCCAAATCCTTCAAAATGTGTCTTTGTTTACTTAAAGGCAGTGGACACTATTGGTAATTACTCAAAATAATTAATAGCATAAAACGTTACTTGGTAATGAGTAATTGAGAGCTGTTGATAGTATAAAACATTGTGAGAATCAGCTCCCTCTGAAGTAACGTAGTTTTTGAGAAAGAAGTAATTTTTTACTAAAATATTTGAATTTGATTTTGAGACCTCAGAATTTGGTTTTGAGGTCTCGAAATCAAGTATCTGAAAGCACACAACTTGTGCAAAAAGGGTGACTTTTCTTCCATTATTCTCTCGCAACTTCGGTGACCTATTGAGTTCAAATTTTCACTGGTTTAATATTTTATGCATATGTTGAGTTACACCAAGTGAGAAGACTGGTCTTTGACAATTACCAATAGTGTCCACTGTCTTTTAAAGAAAGGTTGAAAGGTGCCATTTTTAAAAAACATGTGTTTTGGGTTTTTTTCTTTTAAGGTTCTGATGATCGAGATGAAGATGAGATGTCATCTCCTACAAGAAGTACCGGCAAGTCTCCAGGCTCATCTAGTGGACCTCGAGGAGGTCATGTCAATGTCAATAAACAGGTACATCTAATAATAATTAATGCTTTACAGTATGTATCAGAACAAATACAGACACCGCTGAAAAGACATGCACTAAAGTAATACATCTAACTACTACCTTACTCCAGAAAGCGATCAGAGCATACTTTAAACAAAACTAAGATCGTGTTGAAACCAATGGTTCTTTCCAGAATCACCCCAACTCAATTAGAGATTATCATTACATGGTGTTACCGCAAATCTTTACTATAACTACTACCTGGGCAGAAGGTAGACAATTTAAGAACTAGTTATTATTATTCTGACTTGTGTTATGTTGGTAGTTTATGGAAGGAGTAACCGGTGTGAGTATTGTGACCGAGTACCAAACAGTGAACCGGTTAAGGCAGCAGATCTCCAGGATGGCAGGATGGCCAAAGTAAGTACATCTTTTTGTTTTCATTTGTCAAAGACCAGTATCCCAACATATGCAAAAAATAACAAACCTGTGAAAATCTCAGCTTAAAGGCAGTGACACTATTGGTAATTACTCAAAATAATTATTAGCATAAAACATTACTTGGTAACGAGTTACGTGTATAGGAGAGGTTGATAGTATAAAACATTGTGAGAAACGTCTCCCTCTAAAGTGACATAGTTTTCGAGAAAGTAGTAATTTTCCACGAAATCAAGCACCTGAAAGCACACAACTTTGTGTGACAAGGGTGTTTTTTTCTTTCATAGTTATCTCGCAACTTTGCTGACCAATTAAGCTCAGGTTTGTTATTTTGTGCATATGTTGAGATACACCATGGAGGAAGGAATAGAAGGAGCTCGAACGACCCGCAAAACCGCAGAGTAACAAAAGAATACCCTGACAATGCCCCCGTCTAACCAGTGGAAAAAGATAGGAGACCTCCAGCTGGACAGCCGATTAACAAGCAGGATTAGATTTCTTTGTACAGAACGTGCGGTACCGCCGCTCTGCACCGTTGCCTTCATGTAAAGTTGAACCATTGGAAACAAGAATTGTGAATACACACGTTTTCATTTACCGTTTGTGGTGTTTCACTGAAACACCATGACATACCTTTTCATTTTTTTTGACTTTCCGGTCACTAGCGGTGGTTCAAAATTTGGGTATTAGCACACGAGGGTGGTTGGTATTCAATTGTGTTTTTCGATTTGGTGAGCACAAGTGTACACAATTTTTATCAGGTCTCAAAAAAGTTGTTTTTCTGTATTATATCCATACGACATACGACACCATGGTTGAGTGAAGAACCAAGTGCGCACGCGCAAACTCACATACGCCAGGTCGCCCATTGTCTGTATAAGGTATGTCGGTGATTACGAGGTGTTGTTAAACGACCGCGGTACCGCAGGTTCGACTTTTGATGTCCCTTCGTTCGAGCTCCTTCTATTCCTTCCTCCATGGATACACTAAGTGAAAAGACTGGTCTTTGACAATTACCAATAGTGTCCAGGGTCTTTAATTGTTCATCGAAGTTGCAAGAAAATGAAAAAAGAAATACACCCTTTTTGCACAGAATTTGAGAAAGGCTTCAAAGCCTGACGCCTTTCTCAGACACAAAGATTTTAATGAGGAATTACCTCTTTCTCAAAGACTTTGTTTACGTCAGAGAGAGTTTCTCACAATGTTTTTTATTATAACACCTCTTCCTTTGATTGTCTTTGTTTATTGGCTGAGAGCTTGTCACATGGTGTTGTGTATTTTAGTCTTATAATAGATGTTAAATTTGCATCGGGGATAAAGAATATTAATTTTGGTTTTTACCCATACACCGATGTGTGTTAGCACTGTATACTCAGTACTTTCCCGAGTCCTGTGAAAAACTCGGGAAAACTTGGGAAAGTACTGAGTATACAGTGCTAACACACATCGGTGTATGGGTAAAAACCAAAATTAATATAATTTAGTCTTGTAAATGTTCACCGACCATACAGATATACAGATACATGTAGTAAATGTACATGATTGCCACAGATTGTGTGAGATTTGATTTTATATGTAAACACCCATTCGATGAAAGATGGGATGTTCTATTGAACTCGCCTCTCCGTCATTGAATAGAACATTTCATCTTTCAACTCATGAAAATATTTGCACCATTGCACTCATAAACATTCATTATTTGTATACTATTTTGATAACAGACAGGGTTTCCCAGGATGTCAGCCTGTCTCTCTGGATAACAAGAACCTTGCAGCTCTTAAGCATAAACCCTACAAGGTCAGCTGGAAAGCTGATGGAATCAGGTAGGGCCATTCAGAATCATCATCATTTAAGCTACAGGTGTTCCTCAAGTGTAGCCCTCCTCATGTAAATGACATTCAATTCTATTTCTTGCAGTTCTGGTTTACGTTGTTCCTAGACGGAGTGTAAAGTTGAAGTATTTCTGAGATACAGTGGAGAGCTTTTAAGTGCATTGGATGGGGACAATGAGCATCAGCTTGAAGATGATTCGTTGAGAGATGGGGAGCCAGGGTATTTGTTTCAGAATGGGGCTGATAAAACAGAATTTTCTAAACAGTGTCACATTGCGGGCAGCAGTATTTTGGAGGCGCTGAAGATTAGAAATCTGTTTGTTAGGAAGACTGTAGTGAAAAGCATTGCACTTGTCAAGATGAGAAGTGACAGATGCATGAATGACCTTAATTGCTTCCGCTCACCAAGGAGTAAAGGTATAGTCTGCAATGTTTCACAATCAGATGTTTTGTTTTACATCTAGGTACATGATGTTAATTGAAGGTCCCAACAGGGTGTACATGGTCGACCGAGACAATGTAATCTTTTGTATTAAAGATCTGATATTTCCTAGACGTAAAGAAGAGGGACATCTATCGGAAACGTTACTAGACGGGGTAAGTAGGAATAAACTCTCCCTAAAACAATCATACATCACTCCCATGGCTCCTTCATCCTTGAGATCATACCACCCATGTATTGTACGAGGCCTGGCAACTAGTACGACTAGTGTCGACTAGTAGTCGCGAATATTAAATCATTAGTCGAGTCGCTTCTACCGTTTTTCAACAACCCGGTTAAAATCGCACTGCCATGACTACTACAAAAATAGTCCCTCACGACTATTCAAGACAACATAATTTACTTATAAAACACAATCAGACATCAGTGACACAATCCGTCAAACCTTTCAGCTTGAACTTTACTATATTGCGCTTATGGCATACATTGTCACAATGCATCTTGAAAATTAAACATTAGTCGCGACTAGTGTCGTAGTCGCAACTAATTGAGGTGCGACTGGTCGAGTAGTAAATTCCACTAGTCGCCCATGCCTAATAAGTCCCAACCCAGTGTTCTTTCTTTCCTCGTGCAGTCACCTAGTGGAACACCCTTCCTGGAAGCACCATCAAAGGAGGTGTTTAAAAAAGTTGTAGCGGCACTCACATGTAGTCCATAAATTCATGGATCCTTTTTTTACTTGCACCTTCTAATTTATTTTTATTTATTTATTGTTTATCCTGGGAAATCCATTCAGTAAGAAAAATTCACTGATCCCAGTTAATAACAATCTACAGAAGTGCACTTAAGATAAAATATTAAAATTTACACAGTAAAACATTGTTCTAAATTCATTTAATTGGCACTGTTTAAAGTGGCACCCGGGATTCATCTTAAAAACCTATTCTGTAACTTTGTTCAGTCAAATTGATTGATTGATCCACCAACGTACAGGAGTTTATTTTGATGTTGTTAATGTTTACCTTGAACAGGAGATGGTTGTTGACAGAGTTGGTAGCCATGCTATTCCGAGATATCTCATATATGACGTGGTGGTATTCCAGGTAAGCTTGATCTCTCTTCCCTCTGCCATCTTGGTCATGTTCCCTGTGTTCAGTACCAGCAATGAATAATATCATTCATTGTACAGAAAGGAACCAGATCATTCCTCCTTCCAGTCTCGGTTTGGCTACGTTGGTTTGAATGGGAGAAAATCAAGATGGCCGCACCATTTCTATTGGGAAAAATAGCACGTGTAAAATCAAAGTACAGAATTATTTGACCCTAACCAAGAGCATTAAACTCAAAATCCGGGACCACTATTAAGAGTTTCATAGCGGCTGATTTTGTGCTGGGTGTTCGAGTTTCCAGAACTCTTAGAAAAGAGGAATTTATCACTGTATTACCCAAGGAGAGAAGACGGAGAGAGAAGTTTAAGTTTCGGATGTAGCGGGAGAACCCCAAGAGAATTGTTCCAGGGAAAAACCACACAGTCTAGCAGGGACTAAAAACCCACCCAGTCAGACTGAAAACCCAACCCACATACATGTAGCGCCCCTGATTAGATTTGAACCAGGGTCCTAGAGGTCGAAGGTGAGGTGAGATACCAACATGCAAAAGTGATAGCAAAGTTGTGTACCTGGGGCCGATTTCACAAAGAGCTAAGATTGATCTTAACTGCAAATCAACCATACATGTAGTTGCTAAGTAAAGTAATGGAAATAATAATATCAAAGTCTTATATAGCGCACATATCTACCAACAAGGTACTGAAGGCGCTGAGTACATGTATATACAAACTTTCAGAAAGATCTATGGTTATTGAAGTGATGAATTCTGAGAACCAATTATGTAGCACCTTATAAGGATTTACAAGGTGCTACGGCGCTTTAAGCAGCCACAGCCAGGAACACCGGGGCGAACCCCTTCTCTTTTCAATAAGTGCACTGGGTTCTTTTACATGAGTTAAATACAAAACACGGGACCAACAGCTTTACGTCCCATCTGAAGGAAAGTGTGATGTCACAATCCAAATCACTGTGATAAAATACTGACAATTTGTCTTACGATGGACTTTATTGCTTTGTGAAATCAAGCCCTCTATTGTTATTTTCAGGGTCAGCCTGTTGGGCATTGTGATTTTGATCGGAGATTACTGTGTATCGATAAAGAGATTATTCAGACGAGGAATCAGCAAATCACTCAGGGGATTATTGATAAGACTAAGGAACCATTCAGCGTCAGGCGGAAAGACTTCTGGGACATCACCAAAACAAGAAGTGTATGTATTCAAATCTTGAATCTTGAATTCTCCTACTCGTAGACATAATAATAATAATGAAATTAATATAATAATAGTAGTTGTGGCTTCTTATATTGCGCACATGTCCGTCACTCAGTGATGCTCCTGGCGCTGTAACATACAGTATTTCCTGCAATATGTGGGTCTACGTTTTGAATTAGGAGACCTAATCCTTAGATAGCACTATGTAATGTTTTACAAGGTGCTGTGGCACAATTTGCTGCTATTATTGGACAAGGAACACCGGGGCAAACCCCTTCTTGTTTTGAAAAGTGCACTGGGTTCTTTTACATGCGTTACATAACACATGGGACCAACGGCTTTACATCCCATCTGAAGAACGAAGCAATGGTGAACTGCTTGCTTAAAGCCATTGGACCCTTTCGGTTCAGAAAAAAAAAAAAAAGTTCACAGATTTACAAATAACTTACAGGGTTTACAGAAGGCAATGGTGAAAGACTTCTCTTGAAATATTATTCCATGAAATGCTTTACTTTTTGAGAAAACAGCAAAACGTTATAAATTCTCGTTAACGAGAATTACAGATTTATTTTAAACACATGTCATGACACGGCGAAACGCGCGGAAACAAGGGTGGGTTTTTCCGTTGTTTTCTCCCGACTTCGATGACCGATTGAGCCTAAATGTTCACAGGTTTGTTATTTGATATAGAAGTTGTGGTACACAAAGTGTGGGCCTTGGACAATACTGTTTACCGAAAGGGTCCAATGGCTTTAAGGACACAAGTGTCACGGCTGGGGATTCGAATCCACACTCTGCTGATCAGAAACACAAGAGTTTGAATTTGGTGCTGTTAACCGTTCGACCACGACTCATCCACTCTTTCTGTTTTCAAACTTGCCGTTCCTTTTGAAACTAACATTACCAAAGCTCATGAGCGTAACTCCAAATCAAAGGGATTTTCTAATGGCAAGCTTAATTTATTTTGCCATCATTAGAAATATCAAATCTTTCACTTTCCAACGATGGTCAGCTTGGATATATGGAGGGTGATTGTGACAAAACTACAGGGTTATTACAATTGGCCTTTGTGCTAAGGCTTGAGTGGTTTTGTGTGTGTAAGCTTGGTCGACTAAAGCCCCCTATGGTAAGGAAAGGGTTAAGGTGATTCGCTTGCTGCCACTTCCCAAGTTGTTTGATAAACTTCATTGTGATCCCTGGCTGTATGGAAGTTACAGGTTGAATGGCTTCTGACTGGCACCCCCGAACAAAGATATTGACAAAATAGGAAAGCAGTGCACTGCTAGGAGTAGATAGCTCAGTGGGTAGATAGTCAGAAGGTTGCAGGTTCATGTCCTGCTCTGGTCACTTTCTCTTTAATCAACCCCCAAAACAGTTCCAGTTCTAGTTTGAAACCGTTCAACTGAAAGTGGTGTGTAAGGTGGAACCATTGTGCATAGAACTTTAAAAAGTGTTCTAATCCTGATATCACATTGCTAGCCGACATAAATGTTGGTTGACTGTGAACTTTGTATTCAACGCATGATATCGTATGTGATTGGCTCTGTGAAAATGAGTCACAAGGGGGAAAATTAACTTGTTTGGTTATATACATGGCTGAAATGAGCATACAACAAGCTTCATTTTGACATCTCTTACACACTTGTGTGATGTTTGGTTCAAAAGTTATGACCTTTTGAAAAATGGATTATCTCATAATCTAAAAATAAAACATACTGGAGAAACGGCCTGTTTAATAAAAAACATTAACTATCAAAAAGAACATGTTTTATTCATCTTTATTGATTAAAAACAAAGTTTCTATTTAAGAAAATGTGAAAATGTTTACCCTAAAAAGCATAAAACCACATAAAATAAATAACGCAACTTATTTTGTAGAGCCCGTCACATATTAATGATTCATAAATACCTCAGACAGTTTCGCTATTCCTATTGGTGGAGAGCGTGTCACGTGGGTGTGTATAAACCTTTGTTTATGACCAGTAAAAAGTGTAAAAAGTGTTGAAACATGGGCGTGACACGCGAGTTTGCACCTGTGCTCATAAGACAGTTTCTTCATTCCTATTTGTCGAGAGCAACGGCTGAAACAGTTGGTCCACATCACGCGATATGCGCGACGCGCACAGCATTCCCTTATAAGGAGTTGTTTACCCCAGGGCGACGGAGGGCCTCACCATTTCATAGCTGGAGGGGTGTTGTGTTGAAAGAAATCATTGAACAATTATAATTTTTTGCATTTATTTAACTTTTTGACCAAAAGTGTTGATGTTTTTTGACCGAAAAGGTATTTATGAATGGGAATCAAAGTGTGTTGAATCGGTTTTCAACTAGTGGTTTAAACCCGCCGAGGCCTGGTTCTTGATAATTTACCTCGACTTTGTCTCGGTAAAATTATCAAGAACCAGGCCTCGTTGGGTTTAAACCACTAGTTCAAAACCTCTTCACCACACATTGATTCCCTTAATGAAACCATAGTGGGTGATATTTAATGGTCAAACTGCAGAAGAGTTGACTGTGTATGTTGTAGATGCATTCATTACATGATTTCATATTGCAGGGTTGGCATAGTTTATCCATCAAAATAAAACCACAGTGGATTATTCTGAATGTTCAGAATGTATGGAATGTCTCATGACCATAACAATCAACTGCATTTTCTTAACAGATTTTAGAGGGTCAGTTTTCCAAGCAGGAACTTGGTCATGAAACGGACGGTGTCATTTTCCAGCCACAGAAAGATGTAAGTAGAATCAAACAATAGCCATGTTTTTATACTGTTTGACAGAGAGTTTTGAAGTATTTGTTGCATGCACTGAGTAATCATTGAACCAAAATCAACTGATCATCCTCAAAAATAATAATGAAAATAATAATGGTAATTTTGCTCTGTTGCAAAACTTCAATCTTACTTCAATCTTACTGTAAAAATACATTATAAGCGCCTTGAGTACCGGGATGAGATTGTTCAGACTTTTGGCTGAATTCAGACTTTTTATGTCGGCTTGGTAAAGAAAAAGCAGACAATATTTTGTTTCCACAAATAAAGAAATCCTGCTCGTTGGTCTACTTCTCTAGCACTTTCGATACTGTTTCCAAAACCTTATTGGAAACTATAACCCTGGGGAATGTCAAAATTTCAATGCACCCCTGAATATGTATTCAAGTTTCAGACTTTTTTGTCAGTATTGACTCTCACCCCTGGAGTACCTTGTTGGTAGATATGTGTGCTGTATACGACTTTGATATTATTAATTATTATTATATGTTCTAAATTATTAGTGATGACTTACTTGTTTGTTGCATTGCAGAGATATGTGGCAGGCCGCTGTGATGTGGTGCTGAAATGGAAACCTCCAAGTCTTAACTCGGTGGATTTCAAGCTGCAAATAACCACCCTCAACAAACCAGGGTGAGGCACTATTTATATATGTGGAAGTGTTCTGGCCGAGCAGTTACATGTAAGAGCACCGAATTCAATCTCTGGTGTTTCTGATCAGCAGAGTGTGTGTTTGAGTCCCTGTTGTGACACTTGTGTCCTTAAGCAAGACACTTGACCATTGCTTCGTCCTTTGGATGGGACGTAAAGCTGCTGGTCCTGTGTGTTGTGTAACGCACGTACAAGTGCACTTATCAAAAAAGAGAAGGGTTTCGCCCCGAAGAGCTTTGCCCCGGTGTTCCCTGCAGCTGCTGCTTGTGGCTGCTGTATGCGCCGTAGCACCTTGTAAACCCCTATATGGTGCTACATAATTGGTCTCAGAATTCAATAACCTATCTTTCTGTAAAAATGTGTATATACTCAGCGCCTTGAGTACCTCGTTGGTAGATACGTGTGCTTTATAAGACTTTGATATTCAATTCAACATCTTTTTTCATACTGCAAAATGCTCACAAATATTGACTGTTTATGAGTGTACAAAACTGGGCAAGTTTTTCAAGTCAATTCAATTCAACTTTTATTTCAATACTGCAAAGGTTCTTTAATGATGGCTGTTTCTGAGTGACAAAATCTGTGCAAGTCTCGAGCATATCAAACACAGGGAAACAATTCAAACATTCTTTGTTTCTTATAACAGATGTTTTAAAACCATTACACATTATTACATAGAAATGAAACAAAGCATGGTGGTCAACGCAATGGGATTTACAGCTCTCTTGTTGGGCTAGACTCGATAATCAACCATGGCATGCTGGAATCTCACATTTACCGAGCAGTTAAGAGCACTGGTGTTTCTGATCAGCAGAGCATGGGTTTGAGTCCTGGTTGTGGCACTTGTGCGCTTGAGCAATTCACTTTACTATAATTGTTGTGTCTTTGGATGAGACATTAACTGTAAGTCCTGTAGGAAATGTTATGTGCCGAAAAAGAACCTAGAACACTTATCCGGGAAGAGTAGCCTGGGTTAACCCTGGTGTTTCTGGTTCACATAGCAAGCACCCGTGTTTACAGATTTCCTCAGGCTTCCAAGCGCAAGTAATTTTAACACCCGTTTCAAACTGGCACTCCAGAGTTGCGCCGAATCAAATTCTGAATTAAGTACATGAAAAGTTCAACGTCCGAAACAGTGTGGAGCGACTGGACGCACTAGAAGACGAAAGATCGACTGTTGCAGTCGTGCGGAACGACTCTGGAGTACCTTGGTATCGGTTGTTGGTCTTGTCATGAGCCAAGCCAATGGTAATGCTAGGTATGTTAAGTTGGCTTGTCTGAAACCAAAATTTATTCAGGTCAACCTAGAGTCGATAAAACGGGTGTAAGTTCACTCTATGAGGCATACTCGTTTCAATACCAGAAATATCTAATAATAATCTTGATTAACTATTACAGAATGCTACCTGAAACCAAAGGTCTCCTCTTTGTTGGTGGTGCTCCACATCCATTCTCAGAAATCAAGATCACCAAGGACTTAAAGCAATACGACAAGAAGATCATCGAGTGTAAATTTGCCAATAATAGTTGGGTTTTCATGAGAGAGAGGACAGACAAGAGCTTTCCCAATGGATACGCAACTGCTGTCGGTAAGTCAAAATATCTTGCACCTTTTTCTTGAAGACCATTGGAGAACACTGATCGAAATGTTGAGTTTTACACTACAGATACTTTTCAGAGTCAGCACAATACAAAGAGAGATTTCATGTACATTGTGTTACCACAAACTTAAAATACATACATGCTTTAAAACGTTAACATAGGCAGTAAATGATGTATCGATTGTGTCTTCTAAGACTGTAGTTCCTGAGATCGAACGGTAGCAAATTTCATTTATAGAACTATGAGAACTGTTCAAATGGAAAAATACAATGTATTTGGTGGTTTTGACAGAAGGCCGAAACACCCCCCCCCCCCCCCCCCCCGAAAAATAAACAATAATAAAAATAATAACGATCAATCATTAAATAATAGTAATAAAATAAAATAACATTTGTACATCGCTCTCCACAGGTGTTTCAAAGCACTTTAAATTATTACCTTTAAACCATCAACAAATTATTTCATTTTTAGCACATAAGTGAACATGCTGGCTTAAATGCCTAAAAACAAAATAGTGTTGAGTTATTTGTTGTTGTTTGTTAACATGGTTTTAAAATATGTTTTTTCTAAATGACTCTCATGTTTTCATCAATAAAGGACGGGAAACGTTTCGTCTATTACTTGGGTAATCCAATTATAGGGGTATTTGGGAAAAGAAACAATTCTTTTTATAAAGCCGGGTTCATACTTCCTGCGAATGCGATGGTGACGCGACAGTCGGTACGTGCTTCCTTTCCCTTTATGATGAAGTGAACTTCGCTTCGCACAAAGCATTTGCATGAACTATGAGCCAAGCTCAACTCTTTGTTTATTTGATACTACATATGTTGTAGTACCAATAGTCTTAAAATTTCTACCATTTTTAATTCTGATTTGTTACAATGGCTGTTGAATATAAAGCTTTAATTGTGATTGTGCACCAAATTGCTGAACAGGCAAACATTTTGCTATGCAATAGAACAGAGTGTACCATTTTGCATCTGTGTCCGTAATGTCAGCATTTTTTCCGATTGTTGTAAATTTTTTTTCCAAGTACCTGTAAACCACTTTAAAATTGTTAATGGAGATGAGGGTTTTAGTGAAAATATTTAGATTGGATTCATTTGGGTGAGTTTTTTTTCATCTGAATGGACCCTTATTGGTTGGTTGTCTATTAAGTATTGTCAATGTCTACATGTATAACATAGTATGCGCACAAAGGGTGCCGCCTTGTTTTTGGTTTTAAGGTGTACAACAACTTGGTACTCCACTTAAAATAAACCCCTGTCATACCCTACATGTACATGTACCACCACCCCACACAAGTGAGTGTGTACATACGCCTGCAACCGTAGACCTCCTAATTGTCCCTCATTCATACCTCGTGGGTAAAGAGAAACAATTATAGTGAAGCATCTTTCTCAAGGACACAAGTGCCATGACCAGGATTTGAACCCACACTCCAATGACTTAACCACCAGAACTTATATTCCATGCTCTTAAAAACCGGCCATGACACCCTACATCGTATTGTGTATGTCATAGCAAATTCTGTCTTAGCCTTCTGATTTCAATCATGTTTTCTTTGCACAGCTGTGTAAAATAGCGTTGCTTAAGACACAAGTGTCACGACTGGGACTCAAAACCGCACCTGCTGAACAGAATCACTCAGAGCTTGAGTCCGGTGCTCTCAATCACAACTCTAAGAAATAAAACCCAAATCTCTCACACTCTGTACGTGTATATGTCATAACCTTTTGATTTCATGACTGGGACTCGAAACCCACACTCTGATGCTCATAACGGCTAGGCCATGATACTCCACAGCAGCTCTATGCAATACATACAGGTATACTTCGCCTTTATGTAAGCAGCTCTATGCAATAGGGCCCAAATCTCTCACACTGTGAATGTAATAGCGACTTCCGTCATAGCCTTCTGATTCTATGTATAATTTCTTAACAGCCGTGTGTAATAGCATTGCTAATCCAGTCACCAAGGACATCCTACTGAAGTTCATTGAAGAGCACGCCTTGAAGCCAACCGGTAAGCGTCCAGCATCAGAAGAAGGCAGTAGGGAATCATCCACTAAGAAGCAGCGCGTAACAGAAGGGGATAGTCAGCTCATGCCACCACCGAGGCAAACTCACCATCTGACTCACTGAGTGTGGTGTAGTGGACTTTGTGGATTGGTAGGTGAGGTTTTGCTGAACTATCTTGCTGACAAGAATGTGCTGTTACTAAATCAACGAGAGTAGGCGTAACGATGTAAGTTTCTGACAGGATTCGCAAAGCTAACCAATTGCTTATCTAACAGTGTACGCACTGGCGAAGGTACATGTATGTGCAAAGATTCGCCACACAGACAACATGCTTTTGACCTACTGGAAATATCCAAATATCTGAGGATTTGTCGACCGGACCATCTTGCTGACAAGAATGTGCTGTACTAAAACAACGAGGTGCAAGTTTCGGATTGGATTTGCCAAACTACTGCTTCTTTAAGAGTGTATTGCAATGGCCAAGATATTAAGAGTACTTGAGGTTTTGCCAAACTGACCATGTTGCTGACACTAATGTATATTGGCTCTTTATTTTAAGAGTGTATTGCTCTGGCCACGATACATGTATGGCATGTGCATTATACTGAAAGGATTTGCCAAGCACCAACCCAGAAATGAAGCTTTACTGGCCAACTGGAAATGTCAAAATGTCTGTGAGGATTTGCTGAATGGACCGTCTTGCTGACACAAATGTGCCGTAATAAAACATCAAGGAATAAAGGTGCAAGTTTCTCATAGGACTTGCAAAACTAACCAATTGCTTCTTCAAGAGTGTACTGCACTGGCCACGATACATGTATATGTGCAAAGACAAAAATGTTTTGCCTCACACACACACACAGACATTGGGATTTGCTGATCTACTTGATATGTCCAAGTGGCTTTGAGGATTTGCCCAACTGCGATCTCGCTGAATATGCCGTACAATAAGGATCACTGTTCGAGAAAGCTGAAAGGATTTGCCAAAATGGCCGTCTTGCACTGCCACATTGAATACCAGAAAGTTTTTGAAGGTTTTGCCACTTTGACAACAAGAATGCTTGTGAACATTCAGTGTTGCTAATGTGGATATTTGTAAAGTAAACTAAATATGCAACGAAACTAACCATTTTGCTGACTACAAAAATGTGCTGTTCACTAACATAAGGATAAAGTTCTGCAAAAGGCTAAGCTTTGCCAAGCTGGCCATCTAGCATTAACTACAAAAAAGTGTTGCAGTTACAATACAGAAAGATGTGCAGATGTCTTAAAGGATTTGCCACACATGACTACATGTATGTACATGTACTGTATAAGGGTGTGTCGTGCTGAAACGATTTGCTTTTTGACTTCAAGAGCGGAATCATTGACCATGTGAAGATTTTCAAATGTCTATCAGGATTTGCCACACCGACTGCAAGAATGTGTTGCTTTGATCTAGTGGATATGCCCAAATTGCTGAAAACGGTTTGTTACACTGACTGTGACAGTGTGCAGCACTAACTGCAACAGTGTGTAGCACTGACTGCAACAGTGTGTAGCAGGATGACCTTGCATAAGTGTTACTTGCTTAAAATGATTTGCAATTTTTAATTCAAGAATGTCTACACGTAGCTCAACACATGTACTTGTAGGTTCAATTCCTATACATTTAACAGCAGCAAACTGTGTAGTATGGAGTATGCAAAAGTATGAGAACACATTAACAATTTGGATAAATAAGGACAGTCATCAAGTACGCTTCAAATAAGTGCACCTGAACATTGTTTTAAAGACACTAGATACTATTGGTAATTGTCAACGACCAGTCTTCTTACTTGGTGTATCTCAACGCATAGGCCTATGCATTATAAAGTAACAACCCTGTGAAAATTTGAGCTCAATTGGTCGCCGAAGTTGCGAGAAATTAACGAAAGAAAAAAACACCTTGTCACACGAAGTTGTGTGCTTTCAGATGCTTGATTTCGAGACCTCAAACTCTAAATCTGAGGTCTCAAAATCAAATTCGCATAAAATTACTTCTTTATAAAAAACTATGTCACTTCAGAGGGAGCCATTTCTCACAATGTTTTATACTATCAACCTCTCCCCATTACTCGTTACCAAGTAAGGTTTAGTGCTAATAACTATTTTGAGTAACTACCAATAATGTCCACTGCCTTTAAATAGAAAGTTTGTCAACAAACCTTGTCAACAGCTCGGCTTTGCTGGGAGAATGGTTTTATTTATAGGTGTACAGAAACTTAGAGACACAGATAATTTTTAAGATATGTTCACACTGTATTAAATGATTGTTTCAGCCATGAACTTGGGTTAACAAACGTTTTGCAAATCTCTCATTTTTTTTTACCAAAAAGGTCACATTATCATTGTTTCCAGGGTTCTGCCAGGATTTCTTTAGTTGTGGTAAAACATTTTCCTGGAAACCATTACAAGATGGATCAGTAGATCATATAGTATGTAAATAGACTCTAAAAATCAAAGAAGTGCTGAAAATTAATGGCTTTTGGATACTATTTTTACTTTTAAATACCAAGTTTAACATTTTGTTGAAAACCTTTGAAAGCAAATTGAAAGCAAATTGTAAGTGTAATTTAAAAATCGTGAAACTGTGTGGTGGTTGGAAACAGAAGATTCCTTCATGTGGTGGTTTGGGAATCCTGAGTGCCAGGAGGGTTTTCCGGCACCGACCACTGTGGGCAGAACCTTGTGTGTCAGTGATTAAAGAAGTTTGAAATTGTAAAAACTTTGAATCTCGCTCAAAGTACATGTTTTAGGATCTTTTGAAGGGATAAACCAGTCTCTAGCGATAGGTCAGCTAATGACAGAGTTAAAGACACTGGACACGTTTTTGGTAATTGTCAAAGACCAGTCTTCTCATTGGTGTATCTCAACATGCATTAAGTAACCAACCTGTGAAAATTTGAGCCCAATTGGTCGTCGAATTTGCTACATGTACAGATGTACCTGTTTCAAATGTTAAACTTAAAACTAGCTCAGGGCTGTTTAGGGCAGTTCAGGGCTGTTTTAAGATACTGGACATCTTTGGTAATTGTCAAAAGACCAGTCTTCTCACTTGGTGTATCTGGACATTTATGCACAAAATAACAAACCTGTGAAAACTCAATTAGTCAGCGAAGTTCCAAGATAATAATGGAAGAAAAACACCCTTGTCACACGAAGTTGTGTGCTTTCAGATGCTTGATTTCGGGACCTCAAAATCTAATTCTGAGGTCTTGAAATCAAATTCGTGGAAAATTACTTCTTTCTCGAAAACTACGTCACTTCAAAGGGAGCCTTTTCTCACAATGTTTTTATACTATCAAAATTTCTCCATTGCTTGTTACATGTACCAAGTAAGTTTTTATGCCAACAATTGTAATAAGCAATAGTGTCCAGTGCCTTTAAAGCCATTATACACTTTCGGTACAGAAAACACACAAAAAAGTTCACAAATTTACAAATAACTTACAGGGTTTACAGATTGTAAAGGTAAACGACTTCTCATGAAATTTATCCCATCAAATGCTTTACTTTTTGAGAAAACATTGAAACAATTATCAATTCTTGACAACGAGAATTACGGATTTATAGTAAACACATATCATGACACGGCAAAACGTGTGGAAACAAAAGTGGGTTTTCCCATTATTTTCTCCCGACTCCGCTGATCGATTGAGCCTAAATTTTCACAGGTTCGTTATTTTATATATAAGTTGTGATTCACAAAGTGTGGGCCTTTGGACAATACTGTTTACCAAAAGTGTCCAATGGCTTTAAACATGTACAGAGAAGATTTAGTTGGCTTTAGTTTGGTTGGATATAGAGCCAATTTTTGTTTAAGTCCACCAAGGGCAAGCGGATAAAAAAAACTATTCATGGTTAATTATTTGGCCATCATTGCTTAAGTGCAAGCTTCAGGTAGGCATGATGCTATTATTCAAAACTGTTCATGAATAATGGGGCCATGCAATAAATTGAATGGCATTTTGACTTGAATGTAGTGCTTTCTCTGAGACATTTGATACTCCTTATCATTAGCAGTGTTTTAGATTGATGCACAGTGAATATTTTGATTTGGCTACAAGCAGGTGGAAACTTACGCAATTTAAAGGGCCTTCGGTACAAATGCAAAAAATAATAGTTAATGGCCCAACGTTTCGACACTAGTAAAGTCTTTCTCAATTAGGCTTTCTATTTCTGTGGCATCAAACATTATCAATCAAATTTGGTGTGAGGTTTTGCAATTTTTGATTTATTCAAATTTTTTAATGGCATTACAAAAATGTAATATGACGCGATTATTGTGAGAATACATGTTGTAATTTTTACATTTTTGGGGGCAGTACAAAATCAAATTTTACCTGAGAACCCCTCTTTCATGCTCTGTGATTGACTTCCCTTTTTTGTGTGTACAATTACAGGTAGTTGTTTCACCATTCTCTGGTGACTCTTAAGAAAAATGTTGTTTTGTTTTTTACCTTAAATCTTGAGCAAGGTCTGGTTGTTTTTTTGTGCGTTCCTGGAGAGGTTATTTTAAATGAAATAAATTTGCAGAAAGATACTTTGTATACAAGGGGTAACAACTAATCAACTGTTTCTTTGTGCGTTTTGTTGTGTAAGAAGAGTTTGTGCCCAGACTACTCTTGAATACCATGTGTTTGTGTAAACACGCAGACAAAGTATCAAATTAAAGGAACACGTTGCCTTGGATCGGACGAGTTGGTCTATAAAAAGCGTTTGTAACCCTTTTATTATAAAATGCATATGGTTGGAAAGATGTGTTAAAAGTAGAATACAATGATCCGCACAATTTTGCCTCGAAGTTGCCTGGTTTTCCTTTTACTGCGCGAACTAACACGGTCGGCCATTTATGGGAGTCAAATTTTTGACTCCCATAAATGGCCGACCGCGTAAGTCGACGAGGTAAAAGGAAAACCGTGCAATTTCGAGGCATGTTTGTGTGGATCATTGTATTGGTGATGAGAAGCATGTAGTTAAGTTTCTTGCTCAGGGACAAAAGTGTCACAACCGGGACTCAAACCCATACTCTTGCTGAACGGAAACACCAGAGCTTGGGTTCGGTACTCTTATCCACTTGGCCAAGACACACCACTTTCCCACCCGAACATGAAATCTTGCCTGTCAAGAATTCTCTGGATTGTCAAAGGTCACACTTTGTCATTTAAACCAAGTCATATTTAAACATGTTACATATGTACATGGTACAAAAAGGTATTGAGAGAAAATATTAAAAACTGAAACCGTTCACACACGTTCATTTCACTTTTAAAAACATTTTATTTACAAAATTGAATGGGATGTTTATAAACTTTATTTTTACTTGACCATGATAAACAACTTCTGAATTGTTTACTAAATATTTGTGTTTTCATAACTTCTCATAATTACCTGTACGTTAAAGCATTCTTGTGATTCTAAGTTTATTTGGTATTGTTGATTTCTTGGGAAGTAATTCCACTTCTGCCAAAAGCCCAGTCTTTGTGATATGTTTCTTGATCACCAGAAAATTGGAATGAATGTACTCTTCCAATAACCAATGATGTACCATCCCTTTATGATATGTTTCTTGATCACCAGAAAATTGGAATGAATGTATTCTTCCAAAAACCTAATTGTGTATCATGCATAATTTACAAACCTAAGACAAAGTACTAATCCTCCAGTACTGAAGTACTGTCAAAGTTGAGGAAATAGCATTTGCAAACCTTACTAATCTCTGTTCCTTATTTTGATAACCACATGTTTCCATGAAAACAGTGTAGTGTACAACTACATGTAGGCCGTGGCATTTTTGGTTCAATAGGGATAAGTAATGCAATAGTGGTCAGGTGGTACAGCATGTAAAACAAAATGCGCAAACTTGTACATGTGTTTTATAATGCGATCAAACAGACTTTGAACCAAGTGTAGGAAATACAGTTACTATGAATCGTTTTGATTCAACAGTCTCAAACAGTATACTCTGCTTGATTTCTCCTGAAACAAGCAGAGTATACTAACCAGCTCTTGTCCCTCAAACATGTCAAAAGAGAATTAAAACATGGGCCCAATTTCATGGAGGTGCTAAGCACAAACATTAACGCTTAGCATGAAGTTTCTCCCTTGATCAAAACAGGATTACCAACCAAATTTCCATGTTGAATATTGCTTGTTACTGGTATTCAACTGTTTATCCTGAAAATCTAGGAAAAAATTTCATGCTAAGCAAATACTTGTGCTTAGCAGCTCTATGAAATTGGGCCATAGTTGTAGCTGCAAGTTTACTATTATTTATAGTATATTCTGATTATTCACATCATGTAAGAAGTCAAACATCACTAAAGTGATGTCATTTTTTCATGAAGCATCTTGCTTATAAATGTGAATTTTACAAGATACAATATCGTTACTAAATTAAGGTTACAATATATTTTACAAAGATAAGAGAAGATGTTTGTAACTGGTCACGAGATATCTCTGTTGATTGTAAGACCTCTCTCATCTTCAAGGATTGTCTCCACTCGTGTTCTCTGTAAAAAAAAAAAAAAAAATGAAAAAGGGAAAAGGAATTTAAGTTAAAGGTAAACAAAATTACTGGTTATAGAAAGAGTACATTCATTCCAATCCTCTAGTCTAGTTTTCAAAAAACGTATCATAAAGGGATGGTACATCATTGGTTATTGGAAGAGTACATTCATTCCAATCCTCTAGTTTTCAAGAAAAATATCTTAAAGTGATGCTATATCATTGGTTATTGGAAGAGTACACATACATGTACATTCATTCCGATCCTCCAGTTTTCAAGAAACATCATAAAGGGAAGGTACCTCAAGTTTTTGAGAAACCTTAATGCAGGTGATGTTTGCGTTGACACCACGTGTCAAATAACTTGACATTATGATCGGTAATTGTCTTTGACCCCATAAATTATCTACTGCTAGATTGTAGGATTAGAACTTCTTTAGCTACCAGGCAATCTCAGTGGTCTAGTGGTAAGACATCTGCTATAGAATAGCAAGTGTCTCGGGGTTCAAATCCGGAGTAAATTGCCTGTGCATTCACAGAACTTGTAAAGTATAGACACTGATAGTGTTATTTACAGTGCTTTACACACATCGGGATATGCGTCAGGCATGGAAAAGCACAGAGGGCATGGCCTCTGTTGCCCTGGTCTTGGCCTTAATGAAAATCCCCCTGCCCTGATGCTTAGAAACAAATAAAATTCTTTATTCTTGATGCAAATTTTACATCCTAATCACTGAAATCAAGATTTCAAAATAAAAATGGCCTTGGCCTCTCAAATATGAAATCAAGTTTACCTGGAGTTTGTCAAGCTCATCACCGGGGCTATATCTATCTGGAACGGGAGGCACCATGGCTTGGAGTCGGACAGCCTTGATGGCAGTTGGCTGACATGATATAAGATGTTTGACTTCTTGAGCCTGTTGGGCAGAAATAGATCAGGTATTAGTCAGGAACGAGGACCCATATGTCCTACAGCGTCATAACCCTACTGGCAATTAAAGGCAGTGGACACTATTGGTAATTACTCAAAATAGTTATTAGCATAAAACTTCACTTGTTAACCAGTAATGGGGAGAGGTTGATAGTATAAAACATTGTGAGAAGCAGCTCCCTCTGAGGTGACGTAGTTTTCGAGAAAGAAGTAATTTTCCAGGAATTTGATTTCAAGACCTCAAGTTTAGAATTTGAGGTCTTGAAATCAACCATCTAAATGCACAGGACTTCGTGTGACAAGGGTGTTTTTTTCTTTCATTATTATCTCGCAACTTCAACGACCAATCATAGTAAAGTTTTTTTCTTGAAGGACTTGTGTCATGACCGGTATTCAAACCCAGACCCCGAAGAATTAACCACCATAACTTTAATGTTACACTAAATCCCTCAGCCACGACACACTACATCATTGCTAGTGTTAAACGTTTCTTTTAGCAAATCCTTACCCTGTTGTTTTGATACCGAAGTCGCATAACTCTTAGTCTATTTCGTGCTTCTGCAGCCCTAAAATGAAAAGAAGAAAAAAAAAATAACAAAATTAACGAGCATCAGTAACATTGCTTTATTTTCAGGCTGGTTTCTGAAAAGAAAAAGCTCAACAAACTTCAAGTAATTAAAGAGGAACTCAACGGTCAAATTTAGTTTTGCGACTCATTTTCCAATAGATACAGTCCTAAATGAAAGTGAGAGAAGTCTTTAACCTCACGTTCAATTGGTGTGAAATGCACTGTGCAAGACTTGTTAAAGGCAAAGTATAGCATTTGGATTTTGGAACCGTTAATGATCGCTTTAATTAGTTGAAGAACGAGTCACTATTCTTTTATTCCCATTCATAATGCCCTTTTGTTAAAAAACGTAAACAAGTACTGCTATAGACACTTTAACAATTGAAAATTCGAGGTTTGAAATATTTTTTTCCAAAACTTTGTGAAGAATTGGTCTGAGGCGCGTGGGTTGTGTGTATGCGCGCTCGCTTAGATTACGCGCTGATAGCTATGATTTGCGCGTTCCGCGTGATAATCTTGCGTGCCCGACACGCGGAAGCCAGCTCAGTGTGCATAAACAGAGTTCCAGTGCGCATTAACAAAAGGTTTATGCACACCCACGTGACGCGCTCTCCACCAACAAGAGTAGATAATTTATGAATTCTATATAAATGTAGAAAGTCACAAAAAAAACTAAAATCTACAAATTTCATTTTAAAAAGGGTTTGTATTTTTGAGATATCACTGAAACTCAGGAGCGAATATGTCCACACAGAATACACAATCTCAGAAACGTTATGCGGTAATGCTTTTCAGGTTCAAGTTTGGTAACATAACACTTTTTTTTATACATAACTACATGACTTCGAAGTGAATTGTTTCTCAATGCTTTTATAATATCAATGGCTGCTGTAGGCTTTTAACCATTTACTGTTGCCATTTATTATAAAAGTGATTACCAAATATCTTCTCTTTAACATCCAAACATCCTCTAAAGCTGCACACACAATTCACAAAATTTGACCGATTCCGAATTGACATGGGTCAACGCATTGCTTTGGTAAAGAAAATTTTTCATTTTATAGGAAGTGCAGACAAGAATTTGATCAGTGTTCTATGAAACACTAGCAGTGTCCGGCATCAATTAAATCATCAAAACATTTTTTTTTAAAGTTGCCATGACAACTTACTTTAATTGACCAATCAGTTGACTGTGTTTTTCCTTCTCGACATCCACCTCTGCAGCTTTTTTACTCGACATCAAGTCCATCTTTTTCTGCTCCAAGACTCTCTTTTTGGAGTTCTCAATTCCTTCTGCTGCTTGTTTTGTTGCACCTTCATACTATACAAACATGAAAGAAAAAAAAGTTAATTCACCAGCCAGAACAATGCAAACTTATAGACCAATCCGACGAAACAAAACTGGTAGCGCCCTGCGTGTATAGGCCTATTGAAAAAATAAACAACTGCAGAGTATTTTTGTGCACAATCTAGGCACTGAAGCTCCACAGCAATTGGTGCGCGAGCTCAACACTTGATATCTATGGCACACGTACGCACACGCACACGCTCTTGTTGTAGTGCCATGTTGTAGGGCAGTTATTTGAATGTTGATGTCGTATTCAACACGGTCTATTTTAGCCTTGGCTGGTTACCCGTTCTTACTAAGCATTATTCCGTGTTTAGCAAGTTTTTATGCTTACAGCTTCATAAAAAGGAAGCCTAGTGAGTAGAAATATATGCTTAGCACAGAAATTTTTTTTAGGCAAACAAACTTGTACAGAAAATCAGGGGCCAATTTCACGGCTCTGCTTTTTGCCGAATTCTGCACTTACAGTCACCATTCTCTCTGCTTGCAAGCCTTGTAAGCAAAGACTGCCTAGTACCATGGAGTATGCACACGTACCAGCCAACATTCCCTCCTAACCCATTAAATAAGCTTGACATAAGAACAGAATTCCCTGCTTCTGTAAGCGCTGATTCTTGGCTCATGCTAATCAGAGCCATGAAGTTGGGCCGCGGTCAGTAGAAATGTGCTTAGCACAGAAAAAAATCATCAGCAAAGCTAGACATAAGGAAATAACAGAAACCCTTGATGCAGAGTCTCTGGAGTTCATACTTACAGCCAGGTATTTACTTCTTTGTGTAGGATTCATCTGACTCAATTCTTTGGCTGTGAGTTTCTTTCGATTCTGATGTTTGAATTTTCCTCGCCCGGCCGAACCTGGCGCCTCATTGTCACCCTGGATAAATTAAGAAGAAGAAAAACTGTCAAATTATGTAACTAGAATGCCAGTCACTTTGCACCCAAATCACTTTGACCAAAGTAAATTTGTGCTGGAGTCACTTTGTATCAAAGTCACTTCAAACCCAAGTCACTTCGTACCATAGTCACTTCGTACCCAAATCACATTGTACCAAAGTCACTTTGTACCCAAGTCACTTTGACCAAAGTCACTTTGTAACCAAGTCACGTTGACCAAAGTCACTTTGTAACCAAGTCACTTTGTATAGAAGTCACTTCGTACCCAAAACGCTTTATATCAAAATCACTTTGTACCCAAGTCACTTTGTGCCCAAGTCACTTTGTACCCAAGTCACTTCATACCATTAGTCACTTCATACCAATAGTCACTTCGTACCATAGTCACTTTGTACTAAAATCATTTTGTACCCAAGTCACTTTGTACCATACATGTAGTCACTTTGTACCAAAATCCCTCTGTACTCAAGTAACTTCGTTACCCAAGTCACTTTGTTTCGAAGTCACTTTGTATAGAAGTCACTTCGTACCCAAAACGCTTTATATCAAAATCACTTTGTACCCAAGTCACTTTGTGCCCAAGTCACTTTGTACCCAAGTCACTTCATACCATTAGTCACTTCATACCAATAGTCACTTCGTACCATAGTCACTTTGTACTAAAATCATTTTGTACCCAAGTCACTTTGTACCATACATGTAGTCACTTTGTACCAAAATCCCTCTGTACTCAAGTAACTTCGTTACCCAAGTCACTTTGTTTCGAAGTCACTTTGTATAGAAGTCACTTCGTACCCAAAACGCTTTATATCAAAATCACTTTGTACCCAAGTCACTTTGTGCCCAAGTCACTTTGTACCCAAGTCACTTCATACCATTAGTCACTTCATACCAATAGTCACTTCGTACCATAGTCACTTTGTACTAAAATCATTTTGTACCCAAGTCACTTTGTACCATACATGTAGTCACTTTGTACCAAAATGATTACGATTTAAGCACCTTCACTGTGCAGGCACCAGCATCTTGTTAACATGTAGAGTTTGTTTACTTTGAACATGTGTTGCCATTTGCAAATTGGCACTTGAACATCCACACGCATGCAAAAGGTTGAAGCGCTGATTTGTAGCCTGGGGCAATGAGTGTTCAAAATAAGTATACAAAGTATATTTTTAGGAGTACTCAGGTTGAATAATAATACGCCATTTTTAATATACATGACGTCATAATTTGAATCTTACCCAAAATGAGGCTACAGGAGCACGTCTGCTACTACTTGCAGTGGCTGCACCTATGCCATGGCCTCGTTTTGGGATAGAATTGTGACGTTCTAATGCATAGAGTCTTTTAGAGAGGCGCATAGCTAGCTAGGTGTTCAATTCAAATCAAGCTCTATTAATAATACATTGACTGTATCGTGTATTACATGTAATAAGAGTAGGACTAGTACTATTTAGTCATGTTATTAGGATGAAGGTGTGGAAAACTTTCAGGCCTGCCTGCAATCCACCACATTTGTGTAACTTTTTTCACACACACAAAAGAGTATCTTACTTTTTTAAGGTAAATTATACAACATTTTATTTCATTTCATCTTATTTCATAAAAAATCGATTGAAAAAGTGGTGGCAGGATCAGGAAATTATTTTCTCAAAGCTGTCACTTGCTGTGTCGATAGGCCATACCGAATTCGGCCATACACTTAAAAGTTTATGTCTGCTGACACCACACACAGAACTTCCCTTACCTTATCTCCCATCACCACGATCAGTTTTGTGATTCAGTCACGATGTCACTTATAAAAATCAACAGGACCGGTCTCCGTAAACTTGCTACAAACGTTCTTTTTTCACAGTCTCATAATCATATTGTGGATGACCACTTGTCATAACTCATGCAACAAAGGATCTGAGTCTACGCCTTTGTAAATCCAGTCTGACCTCGTAAAAAAGTAAACAATATTTACTCAACTATTATCCTCGTACGTTGTTTACGTGGTTGCTACACCACCACACAAGAACACTGGATGAGTGATCATGATTGAGAAATGCCATAGCGCCCTCAATGTTTCGTCTAACTCTATGTTTGAAACCCATCGCACTATTCGTGTAATCTAACGTTACTAACATAGGGTATCTGACTAGTATGGTACCCAGACCAAATGCTTATGAACATACACGGTACCTGACTATTTTGACAAGTCACTTTTTTATGTGTAAATAATGTCGTCTGCTTGGTACGTCTGCGCTGTGTTTTTTTTCGGTTTATGGATGGAAAGCTAGGCTTCTTATTCACCATTTGGGGGGTTTAGCAGCCCAACATTAGGTGAACTTGGTATGTTACCCCATTTTTTGCTCAAAACACCGCTTTTAAATCTGGCCTTGCCTGTCCAATCCATGGCCAAGAGTTTTCCTTAAAAAATATTAAAATTAAAAATATTTGTTTTTGACTTCACTTTCAGTTTCAAGTTTGGTCCTATTTATTTTATTTATAGAAAAGACGTGAGAACTTAAATTTATATTAATTATTATTATTATTGTCATAAAAACGATGGTTCAGCTAAGAGTATGTGCTTATAGCCCAGGTTGGACTCCTCCGTTGCATGCAACGCGGCAGTGGCACTGACTGACGTCCTACCACTACTAGCATGACCAGCCCCCGATTTCACGAAACTCATCGCAAGTTGCGACGCATCGTAGGGTTTGCGATGCGTCGCAGACCTATAAGACACTACGCGGCTGCGACGAGTTCGCAACTTACGACGTGTAACCGGTCGCAACTCGCCCTTGCGACGTGTCGCAGCGCTTGGTGAAATCGGGGGCAGGGCTAATAATATGCTTACAATGAGGGCAGCTGTCACTGTGTCTTCAGCCTTTTGTCTTGTCGACATTTTTAAAGTTTCCATTCATTTATTGTATAAATTTGTATTCGCTATAAAAAGCTTATTTTCGAACTATGAACTACATTGCACACACTGCATACATGAAATAAAGGCACAATTAGAGCTGCTTAATGGACGGTGCTAAACAATATGGGCAATTCCATGGACTGTCGCATTACACTTTTCTGTGTCATTCTTTTTGTCTTACACTACACTTGCACAATTAAGGTTTGATGGGATTTTTAATATTGTAGGCTTATGCCTTTTAACACCCCATCCATTTTAATTCAGGTATTTGTCAAAGCTGTTTTTGAACTGATTGGTTGTCTTGGCTTTGACCACTTTGGCTGGGACTCTATTCCAGTTATCTACCACTCGTTGTATGAAGAAGTTGTTTTCTGAGATTTAGCCCTTTGTTTAGCCTTTATTTGAAGAGCTTCATGTCATGGCCTCTTGTGTTACTAGTTTGTGAGAATGTGAATAGACTGCTTGGTGAACAGTAGTTCTGTGTTACATATTTTTTACACTAAGTTTATCTGATTTATACTTGATACACAATGCTTGAATTGGTGTTTATTTGAAATGTTGTGGGCTTTGTACTCTGAGTGTTAGGAAGATGTAAAAAGCGGTCAGTCGCATTACACAATAAGGAAATGAAAAAATTTACTAGTCACAAATAGAAAAATTCCTTGAACTAAAAAACTTAGGAAAGTTTTACTATACATGCAACACACAACTCCCATACATAAGTATCCAACATAATACTTATAAATGGTCAGCAACTTGAACTTGTAGGTATACATGGCACAACCATGGTCAGGTGCATTACGGTCAGTTGCATTAACGTTTTCCAGTCAATTTAGCAACGCCTACATGGAGTCAAAGCTGAGTTCTTTTTTTCCCACAAAATTGGGTTCATTCTTTGTAAACAACTTTATTTTTTGGTGTCATGTCCATGTTTTCTTGGCATTGCCCATCTGCTTACCAGAAATTATGTTGTGCTTTTAAAGCTACAACGCGTACATTTTGTGCTAAGTTAAAGCAATTCTATCAAGCTGACAGATATGCATACAAACTGTCTGCTGAGCAAAAACTAGCACTTCCAGTCATAAAATGATGCAGGTCACAGGGTGTTATTTGGCTGATAGGGATAGTGATAAACCTTTTTCCGGTAAGCATGATTTTGTTATGCTAAGCTACTTTTTTTCTGCTTTTTAAAGCAGCTCTATGAAATTGGGCCCTTTTCTGGTCACAACGCCACACGCTACTAGCTGCATGACCCAGGAAGGTGTTGTCAATCAATCAACAGGGGTCAGCGGTTTGGATAGATGGGGGAAAGACAAAACTCTGCCAGCATTCTTTGTGTACATTAGATGATTAAATGCAAGATTAACAAAATTATGAAACTTTCTTCAAGTTTTTAATCAAATTAACCGGGCCACACCCGGGATGTAATTAACCCACTTTAAATACATTAAAAATTGTGTGTCCTAACATCTTACCTATTTGGGGTGTTGCAATTAAACAGGCCCTTTGCTGAAATGAATGTAGTAATGGTTTTGTAAGGATTTTTCTTACTTTTATTTATCTTAATGAGGAAACAACAAGAAAACTTCTGGTGGCAATTTACAACCAATAGGATAAAACACTTGTCCAATGGCTTTAAACTATCTCAGCTCCCCTGCAGAATACAAGCTCAATCAATCCCAAGAAACATCTTTGCCCCCACAGGTACCCATTAACTCATGGATGGAGAGAAGCAATTAAGATTATTACAAGTATCTTATTCAGGGACACAAGTGACATGACCAGGATCGAATCCACACTCTGCTGAACAGAAGAAACACCAGAGCTTGAGTTTGGTGCTCTTACCTGCTCGATCACGACACCCTAGCATACCGGGGTGAGTGAAAGAAAAACGCAATCGTTAGATGAGAGCTATACTTTAAGAAAAATCTTGAACAAATAATGTCCATTTCTTATTAGGTCATGGATTTGCCTTTTTAATGGTAAAGGAATGGGGTAGAGTGATAAAAGCGTTTCAGAGATAAATGCTTATTTCAATTGGATGGCATCAAAACATTTCTGTACTAGTTTGGTTTTTACCCATACACCATGTACACCGATGTCTAGCACTGTATACTCAGCACTTACCCGAGTCATGTGAAAGAATTTCACAGGCACATTAGTCCGGTGGGATTCGAACCCACAACCCAAAACATTTTTGTCAAAGTACAATTGGATCATGCGTTTCATTTAAGGAGGGCACGTGACAATGTCTGTCTTTTATCTTTTGTTTTTATGTGGCCCTGGGTTTCCTTGGCTCTGAAAAGAGCCGTTTGGTTTTGATGGACATCTCATGTAAAATAAAATCCACTGCAGTCCAGCTCTTCCATCTACCTGGCCTCCTTGAAGATTTACCCACCTTTGCGCTCATTGTCTTCATATTTGTATGAAAAAGAATTGACCTTGGTTTTCAAAATCCTTAAAAGATATTTTCTTTCTTATTTATATCTTACAGCTCTCTTTATCTGGATCCTTTTCCGAAAAAATCAAGTACAGAAGTTTACAAAGCTGTCTTGGCCCCTACAATAGTTACAATTGTTTAAACAGATTTAGAGATAGGAAATGTCATGTTCACATCCATCCCTAGTATGCCTTTAAAACTTTGAAATGTCAAAATTTCCTGAGTTTACCAAAAATGATCAGATGTAAAACTGGAATTTTTCACTGTTGGGCATTCATGTGATGGCACAGTTTGTCATAATGTTGTGTTGATTTATCGTATGGAAAATAAGTTACCTTTCATGTGTTTTTGCTTTGTTGTTTATATCTTACAGCTCTCTTATCTGGATCCTATTTCAGATGTAATTCACTGTCGTGTCATCATGAAGAAAATTTTGAGCCCGAGTGTTGAACTTGATGTTTGAGAAGCAGGTACGAATCAGATCCTAGTTATAAATACTATCTTTAGTTTTTGAAATTTGGTTTTAAAATATTGCCTGCCTGTATGTTGCAGATGCAGTTTGCTTTTTAAAACAATTTCAATATTTTAAGTCATTTTCAAATCGTACATGTCAACAGTTTTGGTTCAAGATTGTAGGTTGTCTCCAAACTCAGGTTAAAACAAATTCACGCTTAAATTTGTTGTACAGTTTGGCCACTGAATTACCAGCAGATTCTTGAAGGAGTGTTGTCAACATTATTTCAGAACAGAAAGCTGGCTAACTATTCTCAACTGTCAAATTTTTGTTGTATTTCTGTGGGACTGTATTTCTATGAGAGCAACAGTTTTACCCACTTAAAGGCAGACAGCTATCGAGTGCACTAAAGTCATGCCCTTTGCCAAAGCACCCTCGAGAGTAAACTCACTGCTACACTCCAGCCGCTGTAGGTCATCCATGTGACGGCACTAGTTACACTGATAAGTAAACTTACTGCTACACTCCAGCCACTGTAGGTCATCTATGTGACGGCACTAGTTGCACTGATTAGTAAACTCACTGCTACACTCCAGCCACTGTAGGTCATCTATGTGACGGCACTAGTTGCACTGATTAGTAAACTCACTGCTACACTCCAGCCACTGTAGGTCATCTATGTGACGGCACTAGTTGCACTGATTAGTAAACTCACTGCTACACTCCAGCCACTGAAGGTCATCCATATGACGGCACTAGTTCCGCTGATATGTAAACTCACTACTTCACTCCAGCCACTGTAGGTCATCTATGAGACGGCACTAGTTGTGCCCATTAGTAAACTCACTGCTACATGCCAGCCACTGTTTGTCATTTATGTGACGGCACTACACAATGTGTCAATGCTACACTCCAACCGCTGTAGGTCATCTATGTGACAGCACTACTTGTGCCGATGCAGTGAGTTTATTTTCTACACGCCAGCCACTGTAGGTCATTTATGTGACGGCACTAGGTGCACTGATTAGTAAACTCAATGCTACACTCCAACCGCTGTAGGTCATCTATGTGACGGCACTAGTTGTGCCAATTAGTAAACTCACTGCTACACTCCAGCCACTGTAGGTCATCTATGTGATGGCACTAGTTGTGCTGATTAGCAAAATCACTGCTACACTCCAGCCACTGTAGGTCATCTATGTGACGGCACTACTTGTGCTGATTAGCAAAATCACTGCTACACTCCAGCCACTGTAGGTCATCCATGTGACGGCACTAGTTGTGCCGATGCAGTGAGTTTATTAAAATGAACTCACTGCTACACGCCAGCCACTGTAGGTCATTTATGTGACGGCACTAGGTGCACTGATTAGTAAACTCAATGCTACACTCCAACCGCTGTAGGTCATCCATGTGAGGGCACTGGGTGCACTGATTAGTTTACTCAATGCCACACTCCAATAGCTGTAGGTCATCCATGTGAGGGCACTAGTTGTGCCAATTAGTAACCTCACTGCTACACGCCAGCCACTGAAGGTCATATATGTGACGGCACTAGTTGTGCCAATTATTAAACTCACTGCTACACGCCAGCCACTGTAGGTCATCCATGTGAGGGCACTAGTTGTGCCAATTAGTAAACTCACTGCTACACTCCAACCACTGTAGGTCATCCATGTGACGGCACTAGTTGTGCCAATTAGTAAACTCACTGCTTCACTCCAGCCACTGTAGGTCATCCATGAGAGGGCACTAGTTGCGCTGATTAGTAAACTCACTGCTTCACTCCAGCCACTGAAGGTCATCCATGTGAGGGCACTAGTTGTGCCAATTAGTAAACTCACTGCTTCACTCCAGCCACTGTAGGTCATCCATGTGAGGGCACTAGTTGCGCTTATTAGTAAACTCACTGCTTCACTCCAGCTACTGTAGGTCATCCATGTGACGGCACTAGTTGTGCCAATTAGTAAACTCACTGCTACACTCCAGCCACTGTAGGTCATCCATGTGACGGCACTAGTTGTGCCAATTAGTAAACTCACTGCTACACTCCAGCCACTGTAGGTCATCCATGTGAGGGCACTAGTTGCGCTTATTAGTAAACTCACTGCTTCACTCCAGCTACTGTAGGTCATCCATGTGACGGCACTAGTTGTGCCAATTAGTAAACTCACTGCTACACTCCAGCCACTGTAGGTCATCCATGTGACGGCACTAGTTGTGCCAATTAGTAAACTCACTGCTACACTCCAGCCACTGTAGGTCATCCATGTGACGGCACTAGTTGTGCCAATTAGTAAACTCACTGCTTCACTCCAGCCACTGTAGGTCATCCATGTGAGGGCACTAGTTGTGCCAATTAGTAAACTCACTGCTACACGCCGTCACTGAAGGTCATATATGTGACGGCACTAGGTGCACTGATTAGTAAACTCAATACTGCACTCCAATTACTGTAGGTCATCCATGTGAGGGCACTAGTTGTGCCAATTAGTAAACTCACTGCTACACTCCAGCCACTGTAGGTCATCCATGTGACGGCACTAGTTGTGCCAATTAGTAAACTCACTGCTTCACTCCAGCCACTGTAGGTCATCCATGTGACGGCACTAGTTGTGCCAATTAGTAAACTCACTGCTACACTCCAGCCACTGTAGGTCATCCATGTGACGGCACTAGTTGTGCCGATTACGAATTCACTTCTACACTCCAGCCACTGTAGGTCATCTATGTGACGGCACTAGTTGTGCCGTTTAGCAAAATCACTTCTACACTCCAGCCACTGTAGGTCATCCATGTGACGGCACTAGTTGTGCCGATTAGTAAACTCACTGCTACACTCCAGCCACTGTAGGTCATCCATGTGAGGGCACTAGTTGTGCCAATTAGTAAACTCACTGCTTCACTCCAGCCACTGTAGGTCATCTATGTGACGGCACTAGTTGCACTGATTAGTAAACTCACTGCTACACTCCAGCCACTGTAGGTCATCTATGTGACGGCACTAGTTGCACTGATTAGTAAACTCACTGCTACACTCCAGCCACTGTAGGTCATCCATATGACGGCACTAGTTCCGCTGATATGTAAACTCACTACTTCACTCCAGCCACTGTAGGTCATCTATGAGACGGCACTAGTTGTGCCCATTAGTAAACTCACTGCTACATGCCAGCCACTGTTTGTCATTTATGTGACGGCACTACACAATGTGTCAATGCTACACTCCAACCGCTGTAGGTCATCTATGTGACAGCACTACTTGTGCCGATGCAGTGAGTTTATTTTCTACACGCCAGCCACTGTAGGTCATTTATGTGACGGCACTAGGTGCACTGATTAGTAAACTCAATGCTACACTCCAACCGCTGTGGTTCATCCATGTGAGGGCACTGGGTGCACTGATTAGTTTACTCAATGCCACACTCCAATAGCTGTAGGTCATCCATGTAGGGCACTAGTTGTGCCAATTAGTAAAATCACTTCTAAACTCCAGCCACTGTAGGTCATCTATGAGACGGCACTAGTTGTGCCCATTAGTAAACTCACTGCTACATGCCAGCCACTGTTTGTCATTTATGTGACGGCACTACACAATGTGTCAATGCTACACTCCAACCGCTGTAGGTCATCTATGTGACAGCACTACGTGTGCCGATGCAGTGAGTTTATTTTCTACACGCCAGCCACTGTAGGTCATTTATGTGACGGCACTAGGTGCACTGATTAGTAAACTCAATGCTACACTCCAACCGCTGTAGGTCATCCATGTGAGGGCACTAGTTGTGCCAATTAGTAAACTCACTGCTACACTCCAGCCACTGTAGGTCATCTATGTGACAGCACTACTTGTGCTGATTAGCAAAATCACTGCTACACTCCAGCCACTGTAGGTCATATATGTGACGGCACTAGTTGTGCCAATTAGTAAACTCACTGCTACATGCCAGCCACTGAAGGTCATATATGTGACGGCACTAGTTGTGCCGATGCAGTGAGTTTATTAAAATAAACTCACTGCTACACGCCAGCCACTGTAGGTCATTTATGTGACGGCACTAGTTGTGCCGATGCAGTGAGTTTATTAAAATAAACTCACTGCTACACGCCAGCCACTGTAGGTCATTTATGTGACGGCACTAGGTGCACTGATTAGTAAACTCAACGCTACACTCCAACCGCTGTGGTTCATCCATGTGAGGGCACTGGGTGCACTGATTAGTTTACTCAATGCCACACTCCAATAGCTGTAGGTCATCCATGTAGGGGCACTAGTTTTGCCAATAAGTAAACTCACTTCTAAACTCCAGCCACTGTAGGTCATCCATGTGACGGCACTAGTTGTGCCAATTAATAAACTCACTGCTTCACTCCAGCCACTGTAGGTAATCCATGAGAGGGCACTAGTTGCGCTGATTAGTAAACTCACTGCTACACTCCAGCCACTGTAGGTCATCCATGTGACGGCACTAGTTGTGCCAATTAGTAAACTCACTGCTACACGCCAGCCACTGAAGGTCATATATGTGACGGCACTAGTTGTGCCAATTAGTAAACTCACTGCTACACTCCAACCACTGTAGGTCATCCATGTGACGGCACTAGTTGTGCCAATTAGTAAACTTACTGCTACACGCCAGCCACTGAAGGTCATCCATGTGATGGCACTAGTTGTGCCAATTAGTAAACTCACTGCTACACTCCAACCACTGTAGGTCATCCATGTGACGGCACTAGTTGTGCCAATTAATAAACTCACTGCTTCACTCCAGCCACTGTAGGTAATCCATGAGAGGGCACTAGTTGCGCTGATTAGTAAACTCACTGCTACACTCCAGCCACTGTAGGTCATCCATGTGACGGCACTAGTTGTGCCAATTAGTAAACTCACTGCTACACGCCAGCCACTGAAGGTCATATATGTGACGGCACTAGTTGTGCCAATTAGTAAACTCACTGCTACACTCCAACCACTGTAGGTCATCCATGTGACGGCACTAGTTGTGCCAATTAGTAAACTCACTGCTACACGCCAGCCACTGAAGGTCATATATGTGACGGCACTAGTTGTGCCAATTAGTAAACTCACTGCTACACTCCAACCACTGTAGGTCATCCATGTGACGGCACTAGTTGTGCCAATTAATAAACTCACTGCTTCACTCCAGCCACTGTAGGTCATCCATGAGAGGGCACTAGTTGTGCCAATTAGTAAACTCACTGCTTCACTCCAGCCACTGTAGGTCATCCATGTGAGGGCACTAGTTGTGCCAATTAGTAAACTCACTGCTTCACTCCAGCCACTGTAGGTCATCCATGTGACGGCACTAGTTGTGCCAATTAGTAAACTCACTGCTTCACTCCAGCCACTGTAGGTCATCCATGTGACGGCACTAGTTGTGCCAATTAGTAAACTCACTGCTACACTCCAGCCACTGTAGGTCATCCATGTGACGGCACTAGTTGTGCCAATTAGTAAACTCACTGCTTCACTCCAGCCACTGAAGGTCATATATGTGACGGCACTAGGTGCACTGATTAGTAAACTCAATACTGCACTCCAATCACTGTAGGTCATCTATGTGACGGCACTAGTTGTGCCAATTAGTAAACTCACTGCTACACGCCAGCCACTGAAGGTCATATATGTGACGGCACTAGGTGCACTGATTAGTAAACTCAATACTGCACTCCAATCACTGTAGGTCATCCATGTGAGGGCACTAGTTGTGCCAATTAGTAAACTTACTGCTACACTCCAGCCACTGTAGGTCATCCATGTGACGGCACTAGTTGTGCCAATTAGTAAACTCACTGCTTCACTCCAGCCACTGTAGGTCATCCATGTGACGGCACTAGTTGTGCCAATTAGTAAACTCACTGCTACACTCCAGCCACTGTAGGTCATCCATGTATCGGCATTAGTTGTGCCGATTACGAATTCACTTCTACACTCCAGCCACTGTAGGTCATCTATGTGACGGCACTAGTTGTGCTGTTTAGCAAAATCACTTCTACACTCCAGCCACTGTAGGTCATCCATGTGACGGCACTAGTTGTGCCGATTAGTAAACTCACTGCTACACTCCAGCCACTGTAGGTCATCCATGTGAGGGCACTAGTTGTGCCAATTAGTAAACTCACTGCTTCACTCCAGCCACTGTAGGTCATCCATGTGACGGCACTAGTTGTGCCAATTAGTAAACTCACTGCTACACTCCAGCCACTGTAGGTCATCCATGTGACGGCACTAGTTGTGCCGATTACGAATTCACTTCTACACTCCAGCCACTGTAGGTCATCTATGTGACGGCACTAGTTGTTCCGTTTAGCAAAATCACTTCTACACTCCAGCCAATGTAGGTCATCCATGTGACGGCACTAGTTGTGCCGATTAGTAAACTCACTGCTACACTCCAGCCACTGTAGGTCATTTATGTGACGGCACTAGGTGCACTGATTAGTTAACTTTTTGCTACTCCCAATCGCTGTAGGTCATCCATGTGACGGCACTAGTTGTGCCGATTACGAATTCACTTCTACACTCCAGCCACTGTAGGTCATCTATGTGACGGCACTAGTTGTTCCAATTAGTAAACTCACTGCTACACGCCAGCCACTGTAGGTCATCCATGTGAGGGCACTAGTTGTTCCAATTAGTAAACTCACTGCTACACGCCAGCCACTGTTGGTCATTTATGTGACGGCCCTAGGTGCATGCACTGATAATTTAACTCAATGCTACACTCCAATCGCTGTAGGTCATCCCTGTGACGGCACTAGTTGCGCTGATTAGTAAACTCACTGCTACACTCCAGCCACTGTAGGTCATCCCTGTGACGGCACTAGTTGCGCTGATTAGTAAACTCACTGCTACACTCCAGCCACTGTAGGTCATCCATGTGACGCCACTAGTTGTGCCGATTAGTAAACTCACTGCTACACTAGATGTGCCGAATGGTTAACTCACTGCTACACTCCAGCCACTGTAGGTCATCTATGTGAAGGCATTAGTTGCACTGATTAGTAAACTCATTTGGCCATGATTAGTGAACTCACTGCCACACTCCAACCACTGTAGGTCATGCCCTGTTGAACATGTTAATGTAGGTTTTAACATACCTTCGAAAACAAGGTTTGCTTTGGCTGACAATTTTAACATCGCCTTGCCAACATAATACCACCCGCCGTCCAGTAGCCCTTTCAAATGGCTTACACTTGATAGACCGTCATTCAAACACCAACATCGGACACACACAATCAGCAACCTGCAACTTACCAACCAACATCTAAAAATAGAAGCTACCTCCAGAGGGTTTCAGTTCGGTCACAAAGATGTCTAGGGGTTTAAAACAATCTAAATAATCTTTAGCCAGGAAATTGAAAGGCTGCATTGAAATCATCAACAGCTCAGTGACACAATACCCTCACTTGAGAATGTTGACTTTGACAGCCTTTCTGTGTGAAGGATGGCCCGGGTTGCCTCAGAGTATACCTGGGTGGCAGGTATCCATGGTCTGCCTAGGAGTAGATCCCACGCCAGTTCACACAGCTGAGTCGGCTTGGTGTCCCCTATTGGTTGACAAACCAGAACGACTTGCCTTTCTTGTTCTTCTGCCTCTGGGGCAAAAAAATGGTTGACTCTGAGGTAATATCAACTGCCGAGTACCAACCACCGTCTTGGGAACTAAGAAGTAGACGGACATGAGCCCCGTCAGAGTTCACTGACATAATGCCATTGATGATGTCACTGCAGACACGATTGATTGTCACACCAGGAAATTTATTATTGGCCCTTGGGGCTGAGCCTTGAGTTCAACTGGAGGGTCCTCAGATTTCTCAGAATCATGTCCCGCTGGGAGTTCAAAGACTGATTGATAAACATGAAAATTGGTATTGCAAAACAAATTTTTAACTAGGCAGCTTAAGGATTATAGTTTGAATCCCACATCATTTGTTGTGTTTTTCTGCTGATTGTGTCTGTTTTTCTTGATATAGCAGCTCTTTGAATTTTTGCTCATTCAGTAGACTTTTACCTTGTACGATTTTTACTTTATATGCTTAAAGGGAGGTACATGTTTGGTTAAATCACTCTTGATATTAATACTGTACGAGATCACCTAACAGACAAATTTAGAACCTAAAATAACTTCACCATTATTTTTCTTTTCAGATGGGGGAACTTCTACTCCATGTGTGGCTTAGAAATTTGAATTCTGACCTCAAAGGCACAAATATTTGGTCTACCATTTACGCAAGTATTCATATGGAAGATGAATATTATCAGAGATTTTTATTCATGGACTACTTCTTTTAAAGACACTGGACACTATTTATTGGAAACTGTCAAATACTAGTCTTGACAGTTGGTGTATCTCAGCATATGCATAAAATAACAAACCAGTGAAAATTTGAGTTCAATTGTTCGTCAAAGCTGCGAGATAATAATGAAGAAAAAAAATACCCTCATCACCTGAAGTTGTGCGCTTTTCGAGACCGCAAATTCTAATTCTGAGGTCTGGAAATCAAATTGTGGAAAACTACTTCTTTCTCCAAAACTACGCTACTTCAGAACACGTTCAGGGGGGTCGTCTCTCACAATGTTTTATACTATCAACAGCTCCCCATTACTCATTACCAAGTAAGGTTTTATGCTAAACATTATTTTGAGAAATTACCAATTGTGTCCACTGCCTTTAAGGGAAAGTGGAAGGATAAGTGACAGGGTGTGTGAGGGGGATTCAAATTATATACATATTTTTCACTATGTGAAATGATATTATAATGTATATACCTCCGAGGTCCAATAGTGTAGTGACATTATGAGCACAGAAAAGTTTGTTCTCAGCAGAAAGGGGTTACCAGGACATAATTTGACACAATGAGGAGTATCATTTTGGGCTGGTTCCCTACTTAATTGTGCTTTGAGACAGCATTTTCTGCTCAGCAGAGAATTTTTACGATTGGTCCCTGGATGTTTATCTTATAAATTAGTTTTTAAGACTGTACTGAAGAAAAGGTACTTGTGTGGATGGTGAAAATGTTTGGGTGAGTTTTGCTTTTGATGATACTACATATATGGTGTTTGGAACACAAAGAAAAAAATGTCATATAAAAATTTGGCCATAGCAGATTTGTCCACCAGATAGAACAACAAGTAATTTTCACAATTTCAAAATGTCCTCCATTGCCTGATATTCTACATATAATTATTTAAAAGGATTTGGGTACCTTTTGTTACACAAAACACAATGTCCACAGATTTACATACTTTCTTAATGTAAAAGAGTGAACAAGCTTTCAAGAGCCATATGAAGGACAACTCTTTTTCGAGTGGTCTTCCACTCTTTTTGATTGAAGTTTGCATCTTTTTGAGTGATTTTTCACTCTGTCCTGGAGTGAAACCCCTCTAAAAGAGTGAAATAACCCCCACTCTTTTTGAAGAGCCATATGAGGGACAGCTCGAAGTGTAAAGAGTGGTGTTTTCACTCTTTTAAATTTAGAGAGTAAAACTTCCACCGTTTGAAGATATTGATAGTAGAAAGCTTAGGCCTTACCTTAAAATATTAGTTGCTGAGGTGCTGTTGTTTTTGAGAAATGAGTAAACCAATGCGATGAAAATACGCTTTTACATGCTAAAATAGTTTTCGTCTCATGATCACTGAGACAAAAGTTATTTTCATGACATTGTTTTACTCATTTCTCACAAACTACAGCACCTCCTCCAGTAATATTTTCAGGGAAGCTTTTTACTATAATTATCTTCAAACAGTGTAAGTTTAGTGTAAATCTGTAGACATTGTGTTTTTTTGTCTTACAAAAAGTACATAGACCCTTTAAAGGCAGTGGACACTAATGGTAATTACTCAAAATAATTATTAGCATAAAACCTTACTTGGTAACGAGTAATGGGGAGAGGTTGGTAGTATTAAACATTGTGAGAAATGGCTCCCTCTGAAGTGGAGTAGTTTTCGAGAAAGAAGTTATTTTCCACGAATTTGATTTTGAGACCTCAAGTTTAGAATTTGAGGTCTCGAAATCAAGCATCTGAAAGCACACAACTTTGTGTGACAAGGTTTTTTTTTTTTTCATTATTATCTCGCAACTTCGACGACCGATTGAGCTCAAATTTTCACAGGTTGGTTATTTTATGTATATGTTGAGATGCACCAAGTGAGAAGACTGGTCTTTGACAATTACCAATAGTTGTCCACTGTCTTTAAAAGGAAACAATCTACGGGTTGGCAAAGCATGTAGAGCCAAATATCTTTTATTACAATCTTTTAATGTGAGTCACAAGCCATTCATGGAGTATCAAAAGCACAAACGCATCACTATACCAACATGTTGTACTGAAGCACTTTATAACTGGGGAGTTTATTAGCACAAAATGTAAAAATATACATGCACAAACAAAAACTAGAGAAGCCAAACAAATAAACCAAGAAATATATGATGGTTCACTGAAAATGTCATACAGCTCTCTCAGAAATAGCTGCTAAAGCCAATTGCACCAGGAAACTTTACACTATTAAAAAATAACTGAGATTTGGCCGCGTGAGTTTTGTATGCCCCATGAAAGTTATGTTTAATAAGAATTTCACCGATGGTTGCTTATACTTGTACATGTAATTTCCTTCACAATGGATAATAAATAAACAAACAAATAAGAAGACACAAAACTTCATGATTTCAAACTGCATTTTGTGTTGACTATTATCATAATGCCTCGTCAACTTGAAGTACTATACTATGCTGTTACTGCCATGTGTAGGCCCCTCTAAAAACCTCTTCATTATAGTTCTTCCAAATAGTTTTAGCCACTTTACTAGCAATAGTGTTCAGGTGTTTGTGTTGACCCAAATTTGCTAAAAGCGTCTCTCCAAATGCAAAATAGTGAAAAGGCACTCTTTGAAGAGCCGTATGAGGGACAACTCTTTTTCGAGTGGTCTTCCACTCTTTTATATTAAAGTTTGTATCTTTTTGAGTGATGTTTCATTTTAACCTAGGTTGGAACCCCTCTAAAAGAGTGAGACAATCACCACTCTTTTAAAAGAGCCATATGAGGTACAACTCGAAATTTGTTTTGTTCACAGTTTTTCATTTAAAAAGATGGACCGATCTTTGTAAATGTTTTTAATACTTCACCCAAATTTTATATATAAATCTGGACTTACCCCTTGAGGTTTTTCAATTAAACACACATTAAAATGGATGAAAACGCTGGACAATGAATTTGTTGTGAATTTGTTGTCAGCATTATTGACAAAAAAGTGATAAAAACGCTTGACATACCCCTTGTGATTTTTCAGTATTTGACCCAAATTTGATAAAAAGTTTGACGGGGTGTTTGTGTGTTGCTGTGGTTGGTTTTTGTTTTGTTCGTGTTTGTTTTGGGTTTGGGATGCGGGGGAGGGGAGGTAAAGATCTTAAACAAAATATGATTCAGAACTGACCAGTTTGGTTACCCACTAGCTCTGCTTCACTCATACAAATTGCTTAGCAACATTTCCCCCAGACCTTGATTGCCCAAATCTTGATTTGTCAGTATGCCTATTCATCAAGGATGACTCGGGAGTGATATTATGTTTTACATATGGAGGGGGGTTGTGAATGTCCGACAACCTAAAGGCAGCGTGACCCCCTCCCCCACCGCTGACCAAAAGAACCCAGCCCGTTCTGGTGAAAATCCATGCCAACCCCGCCGGCAACGCCGTGAAAAGGCCATGGCACCTCCCCACCGTGAAAAGGCCATGCCACACCTCCCCACCGTGAACCTCCCCACCCCTCAGGTGGACATCCACGCTAAAGAAGTACAATGGTGAGTTGAGCCTTTTGTTCTATAACATAATTATTATTGTTGAAAATCATGTTTGTTGCATACATTATTATTCTTGAGACATTTTGGGGTGTTTTCGGCACAAGGCGCGCTGAACAAAGTTTGGTAATTGTTGTCCTACAAATGAAAAAAAAAAACCTTTTGGTTTGAATAGGAAAAGTTTTTAAGTTTCATAAACTACGTTATTAATTGCGGCAACCAGGCCTTTGCAATTGGTGAATTCAAGTTTGACAGTAGTCTATTTCAAACGCTCGGTAATTTTTTCATATTGAACTATTAGGATAACCGATCTTGTAGGCCCCGTTCAACTGGAAAAAACTGTGTTTTTGCGTTATTTATTTTGCTCAGAATAAGAGCAATGTGAGCATATAATGTGGGCCTGAAACTAACAATTAAAAAATGCGCCCGGCCTCACCTCTATTTTGCAAAAAAATGGTGATGTCAAGTTTGACAGTATTTCAAACGCTCGGTTATTTTTTTAAACTTCGCCGTACAACGGCGTGGAAAACAAAGTCGCCGTGTACATATGTGTCTTTGATAGAACATCTTTTGAACCATATAAACCATTAGGTAACCGATCTGGTCAACTGGGGAACAAAAGAAGTGTTTTTCACTTTTTTTAATTTTGATCAGAATCAGAACAATGTGGGCTTATTGGTAACTAACATTTTCAAAAAGCGCCCTTTGGCCTTATCACCTCTCTTTTGAAGCCCCCCCCCCCCCACCCCGCCACCCCCGCCACCCCCGCCACCCCTCTCTATTTTTAATATTTTTTTTTAATAAACACTATTAGTATTATTGACACCAAGGAACTAGAATCACCGATTGTGCAAAGACCTTCAAAAGTAACCCCCTAGCTGTTAAATAAATAAAACAGCTTTTGTTTTTATTAATTAATTAGTTTAATTGGTTTTGCCATATTCAGCGCGACGCCCTGACTTCGTGCTAAGACAGTACACCAGTGGAGCCTGGGCGTCGGGCACCAGTTGGTCGCCATTTTATTAAAAGAAAAATGGACGACGAGGACCTCCCGTTTCAATCGACTTCTGTCCAGACGATTTATTCTTTTGACGGACAGCTTCGTGGCTAGAATTACGGTAAAACGGATACTGGTGAGTTGGTAGTTATCTATGTGGAATATTGAATTGTTATTGAATGTATTTGTAAGTGAATTTGTAATTTTTTTTCATGGGGGCGCAACATTTGAAAAGCACTAAGATTAAGAAGGGTAAGGTACGCGTTTTGTTTACAGTCTCGAAGAACCATAAAAGAAAGGCACTCTACGCGAGTGGGGATAACTAAATAAAATGCTCTGCAGTCGAGAATTAAGCAGCGAAAAGGACCAAAAACAACAAGAATTAATGAATGAAAAAGTGGTGGCAGGTACGGAAATCTATAAAACAACAACAAACAACAACAACATACAGTGACGTCCGGAGTGACAATTATTTTGGAATAAATAAAAGTAGTGCTTTAGTACTCTATTATTATTAATTGGTTAATGCTCTTTGCTGATGTTGGGTTTTTGCTTTTACCCAAACTGGTTGTTACTTATTTACCTCATTGTTTGTTAAAATAATAACTTGTTGGTTAATCTTAACTTCCTATTAGCATGGTCAAACCCATTTTGCACAATTGATCATTTTCAACTTTCCCCAATAGTTGATCAACTTTCCCCAATAGGGCTAGTTGGTAAACTTTGTTGGTTAATCTGAACTTCCTAGTTGGTCAAATCCATTTGCACAGTAATTAGTCATTTTCAACTTTCCCCAATAGCTGGTCAACTTTGTCACACTTTGTTAGTTAATCTGAACTTCCTAGTTGGTCAAATCCATTTGCACAGTAATTAGTCATTTTCAACTTTCCCCAATAGCTGGTCAACTTTGTCACACTTTGTTAGTTAATCTGAACTTCCTAGTTGGTCAAATCCATTTGCACAGTAATTAGTCATTTTCAACTTTCCCCAATAGCTGGTCAACTTTGTCACACTTTGTTAGTTAATCTGAACTTCCTAGTTGGTCAAATCCATTTGCACAGTAATTAGTCATTTTCAACTTTCCCCAATAGCTGGTCAACTTTGTCACACTTTGTTAGTTAATCTGAACTTCCTAGTTGGTCAAATCCATTTGCACAGTAATTAGTCATTTTCAACTTTCCCCAATAGCTGGTCAACTTTGTCACACTTTGTTAGTTAATCTGAACTTCCTAGTTGGTCAAATCCATTTACACAATAATTAGTCATTTTCAACTTTCCCTAATAGTTGGTCAACTTTGTCACACTTTGTTGATTAATTTGAACTCCCTAGTTGTCAAATCCATTTGCACAATCATTGGTCATCTTCAACTTTCCCCAATAGTGAGTAAATTTATTTTAACCGCTCATGAACTAGTCAAGTCTATTTGCACACTACTTCAGTTTATTCCACAGTTTACCTGTAAGGATCATAAATACTCTTACACAAATAAAACTGATTTCACTAAAACTGTACAGAGTTTACCACAACATTTATTTCAACTCAAATAAACAACAGTTCCCATCGTACCGCCATTCTGGATGTCCCAGGTTGTGTGTGTACCCATCATGTGTGTGTGTGTAGTACATTTGTTGAAGGCTGGGCTCAACAAATCAGCCAGACTGACCTAATGTACCATTATACAATCGTTGCACGCTTGTAGGGTCCATGGCGTTTTGTAAACCCGAGGGGTGCCATTTCCCTCGAGGTCGTACAAAACCCAAGGACCCCCAGTCACAGCGTGCAACAATTGTTTTGTTGAATGTTGGTAACATTAATATTCCTCTTCTCGAAGTTCTGTTGTTATCTTCCAATATTATTACGAAGGAGTATTCATTGTTGAATAAGCTGACGAACAAGAAACAGTTCCTGACTGAAAATGGCATGAACGCTGTCCAAGTTACGCTAACTTAAGTGTTTAGAGATAACATATTGCAGGGTATTGGCTATGTTCCAGGGCATCTGCAATAAAATAATTCTGGATAACTATCCTTAACTTGCTACATGATACTTAATCATGTAGCAACAGTCATACTCTAGCTGTGGTGTCGTATTTTCATATTTGAGGTGTATTGTAGGATTCTTAGTATTTGGCTTGCTCAATAAATTAGATGTTGTAGATTGTCCGTTTTGAGTGTTAAAATATGTATCTTAAGTCTGGCGTGTGGCAAGTTCAAAGTGAAATTTGTAAACAGTTAAGGATAAAGTATTCTGACACTAGGTATTGCATTATAATGTAGATAAGTCTGGGGAGTTGGAAGCTTGTGATTATTTGGTTGCCCTATAGACGATTTGACCTCTGACATCACTCGAAAACCGTAAATGATTCGCGCGAATACAGCCGGGCAAAACCTTTGTGTTTTGGCAGCCATTAGAAAGTGTATGCAATCTTACCATGACTACACGTCTTTTTGCCCGCCGAAACATGACGTATACAGTGTTTTGTCAACAGAGGGCGGTTTGAATATAAACATAGGTCACATCATCTAAAGGCTCTCACAATTTTAACAGTAAATTATTTCATTTGGATGTGTTTATAGGTTTACTGTTGAGCTAGCACTGTAGAGAATATCACCACATGTACAAGGGATTGCTGACTTGGACCATGAAGGGTGCTCCCAGCAATGGTAAGTTTAAACACAATTTTGTATTATTTGATAACACTCTAACTAGTTAAGTGACACATGTACCTGGGGTTGTAACAAAAAAAATTCTCTGTGAATGCTGGCTTTGTTCAGCCATCCAAATGTATTGAATATATTTAATGGATGTCAGAAAGGCATCACAAAGTTTTAGTGTACCTTAGTCTTCTAAAATTGATGCTTTGGCTGACTTCAGGCTGAATTTCATGGCCATTCTGTCCTTACAATGATCATTCTCCGCTTACTGTGCAAACACTGAATTTCTGCGCTACCTGTGTAAGCAAAGATTGTCTAGTCATGTGGAGTAAGCGCACACGCACAAGCAAAAATTCAGAATTTTCAGCTTCAAGTGTGCCAAATCCTACTGAGGATAAACAAAACCATGATATCGAGCCCTGATTTCTATGGATTTTAGTATTAGTCAAGCTTTTATAAAGGAATTATGGACACATTCATTGTATGAGTTTCAAGATGGTCTACTACGTAAGTACTACCTATTCATGCCAAACATGTTCTTACATGTAGGTTGTACTTTGTTGGGTATTAGACAGGCCTTGCTCATAAGCTCCTTGTTAAATAGCCAACCAGGCTAATAAATTCTGTGTTTAACTTGCCCCCAGAAAGTTTTTGTAGCCCTTATTTTGAATGAGGAATTTTTATAAATGTATTTTTCTAGTGATGCGTTAACGGTAGCAGTCACTACCAGTATAACAGGCAAATAATTTACGCTCAAACACTCAAAAATAAAATGGACACATTTCAAAAATGTATTATTTACATAGCCTGAATGGAAGAAATAAGAGCATTTTAAACCATTAGGTTGCACAGTGTTTAGTTGCCTACAGGGGAAGTTGAGAGCCCAAAGGTGCAATTTTTACTAGACATTAGAGAGATTTTGCAAGCATGTGGATAAAAACACAGATACGGATAACTGTATCCGTTCACATCAGCCGCGTGTTGGATTTTGTTTTGCAAAATATAGGTACGTGTCACTTAAGTGCGCTTGCATTCATCATGAGTGTTTTTTTCTGACAGGCTTGACTGATAGAGCCCCAGTGTTTTATACACTGCATTTCTCATCATTTTGCTTACAAATGTACATATACCAAGCCAATACCAGTGAAAGCAATTCTATGGGAAACAATTTTGATCTTGGACAAACAGACAACCAAAAGTCTGCAGAACAGTATCTGTTTTTCTTTGACGTGAATGAGCTCCTGTATCCATTGCTAACTTGTGTGCAAAATAGGATAGTCGTGGATATGCATCAAGTGAACACACAAAGTGTTGTCGTTACATATCGGTATCTGTATGTGTATCCGTAGACTTGCAAAACCTCTCTAATGTAAACCTTGAGCAATCAACTCAAATTCCATAGCCTACAAAAGGATAGAGTAAACCAGTTCACTTCTCAATACAACACATTATACTGTTTTATTTCAACTACGTTGCATTTTGATGCATTTGCTTTAGTGTTTAGAAAAACATCACGTGTGTAGAAGCTGTCTCGATAAGATTTTAATTTCCCAGTAAGTATCCCATGTGGTTTATCAAGATGTTGCATCCCCTGAAATTGATCCCCTGGCTTCTGCTTCCCAGGTTGCATCCTATAATCTTCATGTTGGGTGTGATCCCTGGCTACACCGTAGTGTTCATGGTGTTAGGGCTTCTGACTAGATAAAGATGACAAAATAGGGAGACTGCCAAACATCTACATGTAGGCGCGTTAATCTGGAGATTGTTGGTTAGAATTTTGCTATAAATAATCAGGAGGTTGTTGGTTCATATCCAAATCGAGTTAATATTTCTTTGTTCGAGCCCAAATCAGTTTAAACTTGTTTGTTCAGTTTCACTTGTGGTTTACTTTTTGAAATCTGAAGTAAAAAGTTATATCCCCTTAAACATGTTAAAGGATTTGGGTACTTTTTGTAGGACACAAAACACAAAGTCCTCATCAGACTTACATGTACATTAAACTTAGACGGTTTGAAGATAATAATGTAACACGGTTTAAAGAGAATGGTGTTGCATTCCCTTAAGATTCTGGTTACTGCTTCCCAGGTTGTAGCATAAACTTGGGTGTGAGCCCTGGCTACAGTTGTATGGCTTCTGACCCTATCAAAGTCACCCGCTCAAAGTCACCCTCTCAAAGTCGCCCCTATCAAAGTCACCCTCTCAAAGCCGCCCCTCTCAAAGTCGCCCTCTCAAAATCACCCTCTCAAAGTCACCCACTCAAAGTCACACTTTTAAAGTCAACCCTCTCGAAGTTCGCCTCTCGAAATTCTCCTCTCGAAGTCACCCTTTTAAAGTCTCCCTCTCAAAGTCACCCTATCAAGGTCACCTTCTCAAAGTCGCCCCTCTCAAAGTCACCCTCTCAAAGTCGCCCCTCTCAAAGTCGCCCTCTCAAAGTCGCCCCTCTCAAAGTCGCCCTCTCAAAGAATGCCCCTATCAAAGCTGCCCCTCTCAAAGACACCCCTCTAAAAGTCGCCCCTCTAAAAGTCAACCTCTCAAAGTTACCCGTTTAAAGCCGCCCCTATCAAAGTCACCCTCTCAAAGTCGCCCCTCTCAAAGGCACCCTATCAAAGTCCCCCTCTCAATATGCTTAAACTTAACCGGAGCAAGACAGAGTTCTTTGTCAGAAGTCTGGTCCTTTCTCGCCTTGACTATGCTAATTCTACAGTGTATGTTGTATGAAGCGCAAAGCTGATCTAAAACGCCATCAACACTTGCAAAATAAAACTGCTCGGCTAGTCTTTGGATGTGGACGGGACCAGCCTTCTGGTAGCCTGCTATGACCTGTTTCAAAATGTTCGCTCTGATTTACTAAATTCTCCAAATTCTCCAAACTCCCTCATATCCCAAAGTCGCCCCTCTCAAAGTTGCTCCTCTCAAAGTCACCATCTCAAAGTCGCCCCTCTCAAAGTCACTCTCTCAAAGTTGCTCTCATAAATTTGCCCTCTCAAAGCCGCCACTTTCACAGTCACCCACTCAAAGTCACCCCTCTCAAAATCGCCTTCTCAGAGCCACCTTGTCAAAGTCGCCCTCTCAAAGTCGCCCTGTCAATGTCACCCTCTCAAAGTTACCCTCCCAAAGTCGCCCTGTCAAAGTCACCTTCTCAAAATCGCTCCTCTCAGAGTTGCCCCTCTCAAAGTCACCCTCTCAAAGTCACCCTTTTAAAGCCGCACCTATCAAAGTCGCCCTTTCAGAGTCGCCCCTCTCAAAGTCACCCTATCAAAGTCCCCTTCTCAATATGCTTAAACTTAACCGGAGCAAGACAGAGATTTTGTCAGAAGTCTGGTCCTTTCTCGCCTTGACTATATGCTAATTCTACAGTGTATGTTGTATGAAGCGCAAAGCTAATCTAAAACGCCAACAACACTTGCAAAATAAAGCTGCTCGGCTAGTCTTTGGATGTGGACGGGACAAGCCTTCTGGTAGCCTGCTATGAAAGTCACCCACTCAAAGTCGCCCCTCTCAAAGTTGCCTTCGCAAAGTTGCCCTCTCAAAGTCTCCCTGTCTAATTCACCCTCTCAAAGTTGCCCTCTCAAAGTCGCCCTATCAAAGTCGCCCTATCAAAGTCACCTTCTCTCAGAGTTGCCCCCTCTCAAAGTCACCCTCACAAAGTCGCCCCCCTCACAGTCACCCTCTCAAACATGTCAAAGTCACCCTCTCAAAGTCGCCCTGTCAAAGTTACCCTCTCAAAGTTGTCCTCTCAAAGTCGCCCTGTCAAAGTCACCCTCTCAAAATCACTCCTCTCAAAGTCACCCTCTCAAAGTTGCCCCTCTCAGAGTTGCCCCTCTCAAAGTCGCCCTATCAAAGTCACCCTCTCAAAGTTGCCCTCTCAAAGTCGCCCTGTTAAAGTCACCTTCTCAAAGTTGCCCCTCTCAGAGTTGCCCCTCTCAAAGTCACCCTCATTTTAAAATTGTGTGTCTTGGGCAGGCCTGCCCAGCACTTCCAACCATGGCTTGAACACTGGCTCAAATATAATATTTCAAATAGTTAATGATGCTGTGTTTTTTTCATGAATTCCCCCAAAGCATGTTTTGATATGTAAATGACAGTGTATGTTATTTTGTCTGGTTGCAGGTTATTTACTGGATAAAGAGCTGCATCTAGCATGGACAAAAGCTTCCTTCATGAGGAGATGTTTTTATCAAGCGCAACTTGGATTGTCATATTTGGGACAGCTTTGCATCACTCATTCCTTTTCTAAGGTATACTGAAACTGTAAATTCTTCTTAGTGTTGAAACCTTAGGTGCATTAATTTCAAATTCTTAAATTGCTCCAGATGGTGACGTCTCTTAAATTTGCCCAAAGCCTTGAAAACAAGCAAACATTGGTTGGATGCTAAAAGTTTGCAAAGAATAAATTTTTGAGTACCTCAAAACTTGTCTTTTAAAATTTGTTGAATACCATTTGCACTTAACCCCAGTAGATTCTGTGACATCTCTGTTCTCTCATGTTGTGCAGTGCATAAATTTCTCAAAATACGTTTTCCAGTCCCACAAAACTTGCCAACTTATTTCCCTATTGCCAACATACATGTATAAGCTTCTCAAACACACTTTTTCAGTCCCTTCTAAACTTGCAGATCTAATGTTTTAACCCTCATACATGTACTTAAAGACAGTGGACACTATTGGTAATTGTCAAAGACTAGTCTTCACAGTTGTTGTATCTCAACATATATGCATAAAATACCAAACCTGTGAAAATTTGTGCTCAATTGGTCGTCGAATTTGTGAGATAATGATGAAAGAAAAAAACACCCTTGTCATCACACGAAGTTGTTTGCTTTCTGATGCTTGATTTCAGTACCTCAAATTCTAAACTTGAGGTCTCTAAATCAAATTTGTAGAAAATTACTTCTTTCTCGAAAACTACGTCACTTTAGAGGGAGCTGTTTCTCACAATGTTTTCTACCATCAACCTCTCCCCATTACTCGAATCAAGTAAGGTTTTATGATGATAATTATTTTGAGCAATTACCAAGAGTGTCCACTGCCTTTAACCCCTTTTATTTTGAATTTGTGCCTTCTCAACTCTCAAAAGCGTTGCTGTGCAGTGCTTAAATTTTTTCAATGTAATAATATTCCAACATTAAATTTAGTCTTGAGCCTCTGCTTAAGTTTGCAAAAGCAATATATTTTTTGAGTCTCTGCCAATATTTTTGAGTTGCATGTTTTATGATTTTTCAACTCCAAAATTAAACCCAGTTGATTCTGTGCCGTCTCGAAATCGTTGCTGTGCAGTTGTTAAATGTTCCCAAAAATGTTTCACCAGTCCCGCAAAACTTGCCAATATAATGATACTTCAACGTACAGTTTAGTCCTGAGCCAATGTTTTGACATCAGTGTACATGTTTTGTTCAGTCTGCTGGAGAACAACCAAGGGGGAATATTTTTATTGGAGCAAGCGCCATGAGCACCTTTTTGTGGATACCGGCGATATAGAAGGCGCCATTGTTAGTTGAGACACACCGAGTGAGAAGACTGGTCTTTGACAATTACCAATAGTGTGCACTGTCTTTAAGAACTTGCTGGTCTTAAACTTTTTTACTCTCAAACTTAACCCCATTGGATTCTGTTCCTTCTTAACGCTTGAAAGCGACACTGTGCAGTTCTTAATTTTTTAATAATCCGTTTTCCGATCACACAAAACTTGCCAACCTTTTACCAAAATACTGTACAATTTATTCCTGGGCCTTCATTGTACAGTATGTGGTGATGTCTGCTTAAGTTTTTCCAAGCACATGTTTTTGATTCCCTTAAAAATTTGCAAATGTCATGTTTTTTTCTAACTCTCAAACTAAAACCCACCAGTGCTGTGCAGTGCTTAACTTTTCCTAGTCCTGCCAACCTTATGATATTTTTATGTACAATTTATTAATGGACCAATGTGTTGATGTCCAATGCACAATTGCACTTTTTTTTAGTCCTTAAAAAAATTGCATGTCTGGTGTTTTTTTTTTTTTTACTCTCAAACTAGACCACAGTGGATTCTGTGCTGTCACAACTCTCGAATGTTGGTGTTGTGCAGTCTCTAAAATGCTGTGCTGTTTTGGTTTTCCTTGAGGCTCATGTTGTCTAGACACTGAATGTTTTAAGCCCTAACGATATTTGACCGCTCAAATAGTTACAGAGCCAATGTTGTTTTGTTTCTTAAATTTCCCCCAGGCATGATGACATTTGATGAAATGATTATGACAATGGTTATTATTTTGTTTGTAGGCTATTTGCTGGTTGAAGAGCAGAATCTACCATGGACAAAAGCGTTCTTCATGAGAAGATGTTTTTATCAAGCTCAACTAAGACATGTCGGACTGTCATGTTTGGGACAGCTTTGCATCACTCCTTCCTCTTCTAAGGTATGTTGAAACATGTGAATTCTTTTTAGTGTTGAAACCCTGTGCAATCTATCAGGGATGTACACCCTTGTTTGCAGTCTACATGTACATGTAACATGCCTGCACAAAGCAACAGAATCCCTTGTTACATTTGTTGGCTTTGGCATGGTTCTCAGTTCAACTGTGGTGCATTCTGATGCATTTGGCAGGGTATTTAGAGGGACCCTAATGGGATTGGGGCTTAATGCGCAGGTTTTTCAGTAGCTGAATTGCAGGTCAAAATGTTTTTTTACACCCAGAAACTGTGCTGCCCAACTCTTGACAAATTTTCCCAAAACATGTTCACCTGTCCCCTGCAAAACTTATGCCAACCTAATGGTACAATTCATAATTTTTTTTTACTCAGCCAGTTGTTGTGATATCTGCAACAGTTTCCAAAAGCAGATATTTTTGAGTCCCTTAACATTTTGCAAGTCCAGTTTTTTTTTTATCTCAAGCTTAACCCCTAGAAGCTTATGTGCCATCTCAACGCTCGAAAGGAATGAAGTGCAGTGATTAAATTTTCCCAAAAATTTAATTGCCTTAAAAAAACTTACAAGTCTAGTGTTTTTTTAACTCTAAAACTAAACCCTGTTAGAGTCTGTGCCGTCTCACTGCTACTCTCTATTGTTTTTTGAACTCTCAAACTAAGCCATCCTGTGCCATCCCAACTCACGAGTGTTGATGTTGTGAAGTCTCTAAAATGCTGTGCTGTTTTGGTTTTCCTTGAGGCTTTGTTGTCGAGACACTGAATCTTTTTGGCTCTATATAATATTTAAACTCTCAAAGAGTTGAAGAGCCAGTGTTGTACTGTTGCTGAAATTTTCCCTTAGGGCAATTCCATGGTCAGTCGCATTACACTTTTTCTGTGTCATTTATTGATCTTGGTGCTAGTAGTTCTATGTGAGACATTATTGCCACTAAGTTTATAGACTGATTTGTACTTGACACCCAAGGCTTTGAATAGATGATATTAGAAATGTTGTGAGCTTTGTGCTCTGGATGTTGTAGCGTTGTTAAAACAGTCAGTTGCATTACACAAACAGGACATGGTCAAAAATACACTAGTCACAATTCACAATTAATTTCCTCTACCTGTAACACATAACCCTTATACATGAGTATCCAACAGGATAAATGGATAGCAGCATGAACTTTTACAGTCAGTCGAATTCCTGTCATCCCCAGTTGCATTCAGTTTTTCAGGTCAAATTGCCGCACCTACATGTACATACATGAGCCCAATCTGAGTTATTATTTGGTAATTGTGGTTCAAACCTTGTCAACAACTTTAATAAATTGATTTTATATGTTAGCTATAACTTCTAAGTGGAAAAACATGGTGACACAAATTTCATTTGTTCGTGTCATGTCTATGTTTGCTTGGAATTGCCCCTGAGCATGATTGCATTTGATGAAATGTTTATGACAGCAGTGTATGTTATTTTGTTTGCAGGTTATTCACTGGTTGAAGAACAGTATCTATCATCTGATCATGGACAAAAACTTCCTTCATGAGAAGATGTTTTTATCAACTTGGATTGTCAAAGTTGGGACAGCTTTGCATCACTCCTTCCTATTCTAAGGTATATTGAAACATATGAATTCTTCCTAGTGTTGAAACACTGCACAATGATCTTGAACTCTTAAACTACTCCTTGACGGACCTGAGCTCTATATAAGAAGCCACTATTATTGTTATTTTTATTATTAAATTTGCTCGAACCAGATGTAATGCTGTCGTTAAAAACTTACGGCTGCTAAAGTTTACAGGGGCATAAGTTTTTGAGTGCCTTAAAAACTTGACATTTAAATCTTGTTGAATACCATTTGAACTAAACCCCAGTGGATTCTACGACATTTCAATTTTCTTATGTTGTGCAGTACCTAAATTTTCTCAAATAATGTTTTCCAGACCCACAAAACTTGCCAACCTATTACCCTATTGCCAGTGTATAAGTTTCTCAAACACTCTTTTGTTTCAGTCCCTTATAAACTTGCAGATTTAATGTTTTTAACTCTCATACTAAACTCTCTTTTCTTTTGAATTTGTGCCATCTCAACTCTGAAAAGAAAGCAATGCTGTGCAGTGATTAAATTTTCTCAAGATGGTTGGTTTCTCCAGTCCTACAAAACTTGTCAACCTTATAGTTATCCAACGTAAAATTTAGTCATGAGCCTCTGTTGTGATGTCTGCTAAAATTTCCAAAAGCATACATTTTTGAGTCTCTGCATACATTTTGGAGTTGCAAGTTTTTTTTTTTTTTTTTTAACTAAACCCAGTTGATTCTGTGCCATCTCCAAAGCGTTGATGTGCAGTGATTAAATGTTCCCAAACAATTTTCACAAGTCCTGGTAAACTTGTCAACCTAATGCTAACGTACAATTTATCCCTGAGCCAATGTTGGGATGTCAGCTAAAAATTCCCAAAGCACATGTTTTGTTTAGTTCGTTGAAATCTTGCAGGTCTAATGTTTTTTTTTTTACTTTCAAACTGAACCCCGTTGGAATCTTTATGGTCTCAAATCTCTAAAGCTGTGCAGTGCTTAAGTGTTCTCAAAATTAGATTCCTATTTCTGCAAAAACTTGCTAATTATTACCAGCATTCAACTTTCTCCTGAGCCTATGTTGTGATGTCCACGAGAGGATTCTCAAAGCACATGTTTTTTCAGCCCCTTGCAAACTTGCAGGTGAAAAGCTTTTTAGACAATTTTATGCGATCTCAACTCCCCTGAAGCTGATGTTTTGTAGTGCTTACATTTTCTCAAACAATGTTCGCCAGTCTCACAAAACCTGACTTAACCTATCCAACGTACAACTTGTTTCTGTTGTGATGTCTGCTAATGTTTTGGGCTTGTGAGCAGCCTAACGAAAACCCACTAATATTTTGTTCACATTTACACTTAGATGATCAAAATGATTGAGTTCTACATCAACATGTCAAGTAATACACTCGAGTAAACATACTATCCACTCTTGGATTCGAAGTAGATTTGTTTGTAACCGTGCATACATCTTTATCTTTTGTCTTTACAGGACCTTGAGTACAATCTTCTTGAGCCATCATGGAGCTGACATTACAGAACTGAGAAGACGCCGCTCAGGTTTTCAGTCTGAAGGGCAATCTCTGCAGTAATGGCAACCAAGTTGGACTGTTATGCAAGACAAATTGGCACAAGGTACGTTTTTATAAAAAAAAAACATTTAGAGAAATGACCAATTTGAAAACAAATTGTTCCCAAAATTCGTTATATCAAAAATTTTACTAAAAGTTAAAGTTAGAAAAGCATTTAGTATCTTTTTGGGCTCGTGGGCAGGCAGAGGCCAGACTCTCGAGCAGGCAGAGGCTGGGCTTTTGGGCAGGCAGAGGCTGGGCTCTCGAGCAGGCAGAGGCTGGGCTTTCGTGGCAGGCAGAGGCTGGGCTCTTGGGCAGGCAGAGGCTGGGCTCTCGGGCAGGCAGAGGCTGGGCTTTCGAGCAAGCAGAAGCTTTGCTTGAGGGTAGGCAGAGGCTTGGTCGGGGGCAGGCAGAGGCTGGGCTCATTGGCAGGCAGAGGCTTGGCTCGTTTGCAGGCAGAGGCTGGGCTCGTTGGCAGGCAGAGGCTGGGCTCGTTGGCAGGCAGAGGCTGGGCTCGTGAGTAGGCAGAGGCTGGGCACTCGGGCAAGCAGAGACTGGGCTCTCCGGCAGGCAGAGCCTGGGCTCTCGGGGCACGTAGAGGCTGGGCTCTCGGGCAGGCAAAGGCTGGGCTCTCGGGCAGGCAGAGGCTGGGCTCTCGGGCAGGCAGAGGCTGGGCTCTCGGGCAGGCAGAGGCTGGGCTCTCGGGGCAGGCAGAGGCTGGGCTCTCGGACAGGCAGAGGCTGGGCACTCAGGGCAGGCAGAGGCTGGGCTCTTGAGCAAGCAGAGGCTTAGCTCGAGGGCAGGCAGAGGCTTGGCTTGAGGGCAGGCAGAGGCTGGGTCCGTGGGTAGGCAGAGGCTTGGCTCGTTGGCAGGCAGAGGCTGGGCTCGTTGGCAGGCAAAGGCTGGGCTCGTTGGCAGGCAGAGGCTGGGCTCGTTGGCAGGCAGAGGCTGGGCTCGTTGGCAGGCAGAGGCTGGGCTTGTGAGCTTGCAGAGGCTGGGCTTCCGGGCAGGCAGAGGCTGGGCTTTCGAGCAGGCAGAGGCTGGGCTTTCGTGGCAGGCAGAGGCTGGGCTCTCGGGCAGGCAGAGGCTGGGTTCTCGGGCAGGCAGAGGCTGGGCTCTCGGGCAGGCAGAGGCTGGGCTCTCGAGCAAGCAGAAGCTTTGCTCGAGGGTAGGCAGAGGCTTGGTCGGGGGCAGGCAGAGGCTGGGCTCGTTAGCAGGCAGAGGCTGGGCTCGTTGGCAGGCAGAGGCTTGGCTCGTTGGCAGGCAGAGGCTGGGCTCGATGGTAGGCAGAGGCTGGGCTCGTTGGCAGGCAGAGGCTGAGCTCGTGAGTAGGCAGAGACTGGGCACTTGGGCAAGCAGAGACTGGGCTCTCCGGCAGGCAGAGGCTGGGCTCTCGGGCCATGTAGAGGCTGGGCTCTCAGGCAAGCAAAGGCTGGGCTCTCGGGCAGGCAGAGGCTGGGCTCTCGAGCAGGCAGAGGCTGGGCTCTCGGGCAGGCAGAGGCTGGGCTTTCGGGGCAGGCAGAGGCTGGGCTCTCGGACAGGCAGAGGCTGGGCTCTCAGGGCAGGCAGAGGCTGGGCTCTCGAGGAAGCAGAGGCTTAGCTCGAGGGCAGGCAGAGGCTTGGCGTGAGGGCAGGCAGAGGCTGGGTCCGTGGGTAGGCAGAGGCTTGGCTCGTTGGCAGGCAGAGGCTGGGCTTGTTGGCAGGCAGAGGCTGGGCTCGTTGGCAGGCAGAGGCTGGGCTCGTTGGCAGGCAGAGGCTTGTCTCGTTGGCAGCCTAACGAAAAACTCACTACTTTTTTGTTCACAATTACACTGAGATGACAGTCATCTCACAAAAATCAGTTTACTGAAACTTATCAATCTTGGTTTTTAGACCATGCCATTTAGACTGAACACTCGATCAAAATGATTGAGTTCGAAATCAACATGTTCAAGTAATACACTCAAGTAAACATACTATCCAACCTTAGATTCGAAGTAGATTTTTTTGTAACCGTGCATACATATTTTTCTTTTGTCTTTACAGGACCTTGGGTACAACCTTCTTCAGCCATCATGGAGCTGACGTTAGAGAATGTGAAGACCAAGGATCAAGGCAGCCATCTTGAACAGATTTATCTGCTTTCACTTTATCATGGACAAATTCTTCAGTCAAACTACTACTTCCTTCCTTATGGTAATCTTCAACTTCCCTACAAATTTATGTCAAGCCTTCACTTCTCTCCATATGTATAAATCACTTCTCTCCATTCGTCGTACAACTTCTCTCCACACTTCTAATTACCACTTTTCTTCATACATCTAACAACTTCTCTCAACGCGTCCAACTACCAGTTCTCTCCACACCTCTTACAACTTCTCGTCACACATCTAACTACCACTTTTCTCCATACGTCTAAAAACTTTTCTCAACGCGTCCAACTACCAGTTCTCTCCACACCTCTTAAAACTTCTCTCCACACATCTAACTACCACTTTTCTCCATACGTCTAAAAACTTCTCTCAACGCGTCCAACTACCACTTCTCTACACACCTCTTACAATTTCTCTCCGCACATCTAACTACCACTTCTCTCCATACGTCTAACAACTTCTCTCAACACGTCCAACTACCACTTCCAGGCATGAGAATCTTCCGGTTTGAACCGGAATTCCGATTTTTTTCCTTTCAAAATTGTGGTGTCCGAGTACGATGTGAATTTGCTATAAAATTCAGGGGGTAGGTTATTTGGGGTATACATTTGGATTTCTCTAATCCCTCTTCTCTAGTCAGACAATGTCAGTTTACCTTTGTAATTATTATCATCGCGGATCCACACGTACGGCGTTCATGAAAAAACGGCACCTAAAAACTAAACATTAAATTGCCGTCCAGCAACTGGCCCAGTTTACGGCTTGTGGTCTTTCTGGCGTCGTGCATGCATGCAGCAGCAGCGACAGATGTATAAACTTGCCTCATTCCTTGCTTCGTTTATAGTGGTACGGTTCAATAATGTTTGCGTGTAATGCGCTTGCTGCTGCAGCAAAGATAACACGTGTGGAGACTTTTGAAAGTCTACTGAAAAAAACAATGCACGTGTTTGCACCATGTGTACTGTGTACTGTGTACGTGCAGGTTTGTACATGAACCAATGAGCGGCGCGGCACGAATCTGAGATCGCCGGCAGGCCATGGAAAACTGGTACCTGTTATTGCCTCACAACCAGCGAAAGATATATTAGGAACCAGCGAACACACTGTACGTCCGGACGACGTGCTTTCTTCATTGGTTCTATTTCTATGTTGGGGTCTAATCTCAACCTCGTTCCAGTTATACCCTATGCTGAATAACAACCTCTTTCTCAAAAACACATCGCTCTCGCCAGATATATAGGCCTATATATATTTTAAAATGTGCGTCGCCGACGGATCGTTAAAATCACAAACATTTAATTGCAAAAGAATTTCTTTTACACAACCTAATTTCAAATCAAGAACCTATAAAAATGGTTGTTGGTGAGAAAAAAAAAGCATTTTCAAGGGCAGAAATAAGGGATAAGATCGTCAGAAAAATTAAAATATTATTACTATTATTTTTTTTTCTCCATTTTCGGGAATTGTTACAAAATCGCAGGCGAACCCAAAATTGTTTGAATTGTTCGAGCTTTACATTCCTTATTTTCCCTTAAACCTATTATAAAAAAAAAAAAAAAGGAAAAATCACACAAAAGTAGCTCACTTCTACCTGGAAAAATAGGTGTCAAAAATGCATCAGAGACCACCAGAGAGCTTCTAAAATACCCAGAGCTCCCAGGGCCTGTAAGCGGGCCCTGGACCCCGGCCGTAGGGGATTCGCGCTGTGCGCTCAGGTTGTATGCTTCGCACACAAAAATGATGGAATATTGACATTTCCGATCAACTGAATTTTTTTCCTGTTTTTTTATCATCACCCATTCTCATGCCTGCACTTCTCTCCATACGTCTAACAACTTCTCTCAACATGTCCAACTACCACTTCTCTCCAATACGTCTAACAACTTCTCTCAACATGTCCAACTACCACTTCTCTCCATACGTCTAACAACTTCTCTCAACACGTCCAACTACCACTTCTCTCCATACGTCTAACAACTTCTCTCAACACGTCCAACTACCACTTCTCTCCAATACGTCTAACAACTTCTCTCAACATGTCCAACTACCACTTTTCCCCATACGTCTTAACTTATTTCTCTCCATACCTTACTACCACTTCTCTCCATATGTCGGTTTCACTAACCTTTATACGTCTAACAACCACTTCTCTCCATACATCTAACAACTTCTCTCCATATATCTAACAACTTCTCTCATAACGTCTGACTACACTTCTCACTATACATTTAACTAGCACTTCTCTCTCCATACGTCTAACACCTTCTATCCATACGTCTAACAACTTCTCTCCTTATGTCTAACAACTTCTCTCCATACGTCTAACACCTTCTCTCCATACGTCTAACTTCTCTCCATACGTCTATCAACCACTTCTCTCTATACGTCTAACAACTTCTCTCCATACGTCTAACTACTTCTCTCCATACGTCTATCAACAACTTCTCTCTATATATCTTACAAGCACTAATTATCTCTATACATCTATTTCACTTCAAATGGCTGACTAACACTTCTCTCTTTACGTCTAACAACTTCTCTCCATACATCTAACTACCATTTCTCTCTCTACGTCTAACTAGCACTTCTCTATATACATCTATTTCACATCTTATCGTACGTATAACTACCACTCTCGCCATACATCTAACAATTTCTCTCCACACGTCTGACTACGTCTGACTACCACTTCTCTATACACATCTATAGCACATCTTTCTGTACGTATAACTACCACTTCTCGCCATACGTTTAACAACTCTCTCCATACAGCTGACTACCATTTCCTTCTGTATGTCTAACTCACTACCTCCACATAACTACCACTTCCCTTGTTTTTTAGACCATGCTACTTTTAATAGACTTAATGCTTGATTGAAATGCTTGAGTTCACCAACATCAAGTAATACATTCAAGTAAACATACTATCCAATCTTGGATTCGAAATAGATTTTATTTTAACCGTGCATATATATTTATCTTTTGACTTTACAGGACATTGGGTACAATCTTCATCAGCCTTCATGGAGCTGACGTTAGAGAATGAGAAGACCAAGGATCAATGGAGTCATCTTGAACAGATTCTGCATATGAAAAGACTGCTTTCACTTTATTATGGACAAATTCTTAACTTCAAACTACAACTTCCCTCCGCATGGTCATCTTCATCTTGCCTTCAAATCTCATAACTCTCCATACGTCTAAATCACTTCGCTCCATACGTCTAACTATACCACTTCTCTCGCCTTACGTCTAACTACCACTTCTGTCTATACGTCTCATTCACTTCTCTTCGTAGGTCTACTACCAGGTCTCTACTATACGTCTAACTAGCACTTCCCACCATACGTCTAACCTAACTTCTCTCCACATGTCTAACAACTTTCTCTCCATACGACTAATAACTTCCCTCACGTCTAACAACTTCCCTCCATACGTCTAACAACTTCTCTCCATACGTCTAATAACTTCCCACCATACGTCTAACAACTTCTCTCCATACGTCTAATTCACTTTCTTTACAACGTCTGTTACCACTTCGCTCTATACGTCAAACTACAACTTCCATTCATACCTCTAACAACTTCCCTGCAACGTCTTAAACTTCCCTTCATACATCTAACAACTTCCCTCTATACGTCTAATTCACTTTTCTTCATACGTCTATTACCACTTGGCTATATACATCTAACTACAACTTCTCTCCATACGTCTAACAACTTCTCTCCATACGTCTAACAACTTCTCTCCATACGTCTAACAACTTCTCTCCATGCGTTTAACAAATTCTCTCCATATGTCTAATTCACTTTTTCTTCAAACGTCTACTACCACTTCTCTCTATAAGTCTAACTACAACTTCGGTTCATACTTCTAACAACTTCTCTCCATCTGTCTTACTACCACTTCTCTCCATGATTGTAATTCATTTAATATCTTCATACGTCTGCTACCACTTCTCTCTGTACGTCTAACTACAACTTCCCTCCATACATCTAACAACTTCCCCTCCATACATCTAACATCTAACTTCCCTCAATAAGTCTAAAAACTTCTCTTCATACTTCTAAACAACTTCTCTCTACACGTCTAGTTCACTTTTCTTCAATACGTCTACTACCACTTCTCTCTCCACGTCTAAGTACAGCTTCCCTTCTTATGTCTAACAACTTCTCTTTAAACGTCTTACTACAACTTCCCTTCATACGTCTAACAACTTCTTCTTAAACATCTAACAACTACTCTCCATACGTCTAACAACTTCTCTCCATACGTCTAACTACAACTTCTCTCCATACGTCTAACAACTTCTCTCAATACATCTAAGAACTTCCCTCCATACGTCTCACAACTTGTCTCCATACGTCTAACAACTTCTCTCCATACGTCTAACTACAACTTCCTTTATACGTCTAACAACTTGTCTCTATACGTCTCACAACTTCTCTCCATACGTCTAACTACAACTTCCCTGCATACATCTAACAACTTCTCTCCATATGTCTAACTACAACTTCCCTTCATACGTCTAACAACCTCTCTCCATACGACTAAGTACAACTTCCCTGCATATGTCTAACAACTTTTCTCCATACGTCAAACTATAACTTCCCTCCATACGTCAAACTATAACTTCCCTCCATACGTCTAACAACTTCTCTCCATACGTCTAACTACAACTTCCATGCATACGTCTAACAACTTCTCTCCATACGACTAACTACAACTTCCCTGCATACGTCTAACAACTTCTCTCCATACGTCTAACTACAACTTCCCTTCATACGTCTAACAACTTCTCTTCATACGTCTAACTATAACTTCACTCCATACGTCTAACTATAACTTCACTCCATACGTCTAACAACTTCTCTCCATACGTCTAACTACAACTTCCCTGCATACGTCTAACTACAACTTCCCTGCATACGTCTAACAACTTGTCTCCATACGTCTAACTACAACTTCCCTTCATACGCCTAACAACTTCTCTCTAATTTTACATTAATGTTGCAGTTCATTTTTAATTTTAAACTTGTTTTAACAGTTGTAGAAAAGTGCATTTTATTGTGTTGTATTTGAGAGTAAGAAATAAAGAAATAAATAAAACAAAAACAACTTGTATTAAAGAGTCCTTTATTTGAGTCTATAATTTAAATAGAATAAAACCCTATGTAGACTGTATAAACGTGAGATAAACGTTTTTTTAGAGGGGTCAAAGGTCAAAGTTCAGGGGTGAAGGGTCAGGGGTCAAAGATCAAATGTCAGGGGTCAAAGGTCAAGAGATACCTATGATGTTTCCCCAAAAACATCCAAAAATACAAGAAAATGGCTGCCGCTAGGCCAAGAAAATGGCTGCCGCTAGGCCAAGAAAATGGCTGCCGCTAGGCCAAGAAAATGGCTGCCGCTAGGCCAAGAAAATGGCTGCCGCTAGGCCAAGAAAATGGCTGCCGCTAGGCCAAGAAAATGGCTGCCGCTAGGCCAAGAAAATGGCTGCCGCTAGGCCAAGAAAATGGCTGCCGCTAGGCCAAGAAAATGGCTGCCGCTAGGCCAAGAAAATGGCTGCCGCTAGGCCAAGAAAATGGCTGCCGCTAGGCCAAGAAAATGGCTGCCGCTAGGCCAAGAAAATGGCTGCCGCTAGGCCAAGAAAATGGCTGCCGCTAGGCCAAGAAAATGGCTGCCGCTAGTCCAAGAAAATGGCTGCCGCTAGTCCAAGAAAATGGCTGCCGCTAGTCCAAGAAAATGGCTGCCGCTAGTCCAAGAAAATGGCTGCCGCTAGTCCAAGAAAATGGCTGCCGCTAGTCCAAGAAAATGGCTGCCGCTAGTCCAAGAAAATGGCTGCCGCTAGTCCAAGAAAATGGCTGCCGCTAGTCCAAGAAAATGGCTGCCGCTAGTCCAAGAAAATGGCTGCCGCTAGTCCAAGAAAATGGCTGCCGCTAGTCCAAGAAAATGGCTGCCGCTAGTCCAAGAAAATGGCTGCCGCTAGTCCAAGAAAATGGCTGCCGCTAGTCCAAGAAAATGGCTGCCGCTAGTCCAAGAAAATGGCTGCCGCTAGTCCAAGAAAATGGCTGCCGCTAGTCCAAGAAAATGGCTGCCGCTAGTCCAAGAAAATGGCTGCCGCTAGTCCAAGAAAATGGCTGCCGCTAGTCCAAGAAAATGGCTGCCGCTAGTCCAAGAAAATGGCTGCCGCTAGTCCAAGAAAATGGCTGCCGCTAGTCCAAGAAAATGGCTGCCGCTAGTCCAAGAAAATGGCTGCCGCTAGTCCAAGAAAATGGCTGCCGCTAGTCCAAGAAAATGGCTGCCGCTAGTCCAAGAAAATGGCTGCCGCTAGTCCAAGAAAATGGCTGCCGCTAGTCCAAGAAAATGGCTGCCGCTAGTCCAAGAAAATGGCTGCCGCTAGTCCAAGAAAATGGCTGCCGCTAGTCCAAGAAAATGGCTGCCGCTAGTCCAAGAAAATGGCTGCCGCTAGTCCAAGAAAATGGCTGCCGCTAGTCCAAGAAAATGGCTGCCGCTAGTCCAAGAAAATGGCTGCCGCTAGTCCAAGAAAATGGCTGCCGCTAGTCCAAGAAAATGGCTGCCGCTAGTCCAAGAAAATGGCTGCCGCTAGTCCAAGAAAATGGCTGCCGCTAGTCCAAGAAAATGGCTGCCGCTAGTCCAAGAAAATGGCTGCCGCTAGTCCAAGAAAATGGCTGCCGCTAGTCCAAGAAAATGGCTGCCGCTAGTCCAAGAAAATGGCTGCCGCTAGTCCAAGAAAATGGCTGCCGCTAGTCCAAGAAAATGGCTGCCGCTAGTCCAAGAAAATGGCTGCCGCTAGTCCAAGAAAATGGCTGCCGCTAGTCCAAGAAAATGGCTGCCGCTAGTCCAAGAAAATGGCTGCCGCTAGTCCAAGAAAATGGCTGCCGCTAGTCCAAGAAAATGGCTGCCGCTAGTCCAAGAAAATGGCTGCCGCTAGTCCAAGAAAATGGCTGCCGCTAGTCCAAGAAAATGGCTGCCGCTAGTCCAAGAAAATGGCTGCCGCTAGTCCAAGAAAATGGCTGCCGCTAGTCCAAGAAAATGGCTGCCGCTAGTCCAAGAAAATGGCTGCCGCTAGTCCAAGAAAATGGCTGCCGCTAGTCCAAGAAAATGGCTGCCGCTAGTCCAAGAAAATGGCTGCCGCTAGTCCAAGAAAATGGCTGCCGCTAGTCCAAGAAAATGGCTGCCGCTAGTCCAAGAAAATGGCTGCCGCTAGTCCAAGAAAATGGCTGCCGCTAGTCCAAGAAAATGGCTGCCGCTAGTCCAAGAAAATGGCTGCCGCTAGTCCAAGAAAATGGCTGCCGCTAGTCCAAGAAAATGGCTGCCGCTAGTCCAAGAAAATGGCTGCCGCTAGTCCAAGAAAATGGCTGCCGCTAGTCCAAGAAAATGGCTGCCGCTAGTCCAAGAAAATGGCTGCCGCTAGTCCAAGAAAATGGCTGCCGCTAGTCCAAGAAAATGGCTGCCGCTAGTCCAAGAAAATGGCTGCCGCTAGTCCAAGAAAATGGCTGCCGCTAGTCCAAGAAAATGGCTGCCGCTAGTCCAAGAAAATGGCTGCCGCTAGTCCAAGAAAATGGCTGCCGCTAGTCCAAGAAAATGGCTGCCGCTAGTCCAAGAAAATGGCTGCCGCTAGTCCAAGAAAATGGCTGCCGCTAGTCCAAGAAAATGGCTGCCGCTAGTCCAAGAAAATGGCTGCCGCTAGTCCAAGAAAATGGCTGCCGCTAGTCCAAGAAAATGGCTGCCGCTAGTCCAAGAAAATGGCTGCCGCTAGTCCAAGAAAATGGCTGCCGCTAGTCCAAGAAAATGGCTGCCGCTAGTCCAAGAAAATGGCTGCCGCTAGTCCAAGAAAATGGCTGCCGCTAGTCCAAGAAAATGGCTGCCGCTAGTCCAAGAAAATGGCTGCCGCTAGTCCAAGAAAATGGCTGCCGCTAGTCCAAGAAAATGGCTGCCGCTAGTCCAAGAAAATGGCTGCCGCTAGTCCAAGAAAATGGCTGCCGCTAGTCCAAGAAAATGGCTGCCGCTAGTCCAAGAAAATGGCTGCCGCTAGTCCAAGAAAATGGCTGCCGCTAGTCCAAGAAAATGGCTGCCGCTAGTCCAAGAAAATGGCTGCCGCTAGTCCAAGAAAATGGCTGCCGCTAGTCCAAGAAAATGGCTGCCGCTAGTCCAAGAAAATGGCTGCCGCTAGTCCAAGAAAATGGCTGCCGCTAGTCCAAGAAAATGGCTGCCGCTAGTCCAAGAAAATGGCTGCCGCTAGTCCAAGAAAATGGCTGCCGCTAGTCCAAGAAAATGGCTGCCGCTAGTCCAAGAAAATGGCTGCCGCTAGTCCAAGAAAATGGCTGCCGCTAGTCCAAGAAAATGGCTGCCGCTAGTCCAAGAAAATGGCTGCCGCTAGTCCAAGAAAATGGCTGCCGCTAGTCCAAGAAAATGGCTGCCGCTAGTCCAAGAAAATGGCTGCCGCTAGTCCAAGAAAATGGCTGCCGCTAGTCCAAGAAAATGGCTGCCGCTAGTCCAAGAAAATGGCTGCCGCTAGTCCAAGAAAATGGCTGCCGCTAGTCCAAGAAAATGGCTGCCGCTAGTCCAAGAAAATGGCTGCCGCTAGTCCAAGAAAATGGCTGCCGCTAGTCCAAGAAAATGGCTGCCGCTAGTCCAAGAAAATGGCTGCCGCTAGTCCAAGAAAATGGCTGCCGCTAGTCCAAGAAAATGGCTGCCGCTAGTCCAAGAAAATGGCTGCCGCTAGTCCAAGAAAATGGCTGCCGCTAGTCCAAGAAAATGGCTGCCGCTAGTCCAAGAAAATGGCTGCCGCTAGTCCAAGAAAATGGCTGCCGCTAGTCCAAGAAAATGGCTGCCGCTAGTCCAAGAAAATGGCTGCCGCTAGTCCAAGAAAATGGCTGCCGCTAGTCCAAGAAAATGGCTGCCGCTAGTCCAAGAAAATGGCTGCCGCTAGTCCAAGAAAATGGCTGCCGCTAGTCCAAGAAAATGGCTGCCGCTAGTCCAAGAAAATGGCTGCCGCTAGTCCAAGAAAATGGCTGCCGCTAGTCCAAGAAAATGGCTGCCGCTAGTCCAAGAAAATGGCTGCCGCTAGTCCAAGAAAATGGCTGCCGCTAGTCCAAGAAAATGGCTGCCGCTAGTCCAAGAAAATGGCTGCCGCTAGTCCAAGAAAATGGCTGCCGCTAGTCCAAGAAAATGGCTGCCGCTAGTCCAAGAAAATGGCTGCCGCTAGTCCAAGAAAATGGCTGCCGCTAGTCCAAGAAAATGGCTGCCGCTAGTCCAAGAAAATGGCTGCCGCTAGTCCAAGAAAATGGCTGCCGCTAGTCCAAGAAAATGGCTGCCGCTAGTCCAAGAAAATGGCTGCCGCTAGTCCAAGAAAATGGCTGCCGCTAGTCCAAGAAAATGGCTGCCGCTAGTCCAAGAAAATGGCTGCCGCTAGTCCAAGAAAATGGCTGCCGCTAGTCCAAGAAAATGGCTGCCGCTAGTCCAAGAAAATGGCTGCCGCTAGTCCAAGAAAATGGCTGCCGCTAGTCCAAGAAAATGGCTGCCGCTAGTCCAAGAAAATGGCTGCCGCTAGTCCAAGAAAATGGCTGCCGCTAGTCCAAGAAAATGGCTGCCGCTAGTCCAAGAAAATGGCTGCCGCTAGTCCAAGAAAATGGCTGCCGCTAGTCCAAGAAAATGGCTGCCGCTAGTCCAAGAAAATGGCTGCCGCTAGTCCAAGAAAATGGCTGCCGCTAGTCCAAGAAAATGGCTGCCGCTAGTCCAAGAAAATGGCTGCCGCTAGTCCAAGAAAATGGCTGCCGCTAGTCCAAGAAAATGGCTGCCGCTAGTCCAAGAAAATGGCTGCCGCTAGTCCAAGAAAATGGCTGCCGCTAGTCCAAGAAAATGGCTGCCGCTAGTCCAAGAAAATGGCTGCCGCTAGTCCAAGAAAATGGCTGCCGCTAGTCCAAGAAAATGGCTGCCGCTAGTCCAAGAAAATGGCTGCCGCTAGTCCAAGAAAATGGCTGCCGCTAGTCCAAGAAAATGGCTGCCGCTAGTCCAAGAAAATGGCTGCCGCTAGTCCAAGAAAATGGCTGCCGCTAGTCCAAGAAAATGGCTGCCGCTAGTCCAAGAAAATGGCTGCCGCTAGTCCAAGAAAATGGCTGCCGCTAGTCCAAGAAAATGGCTGCCGCTAGTCCAAGAAAATGGCTGCCGCTAGTCCAAGAAAATGGCTGCCGCTAGTCCAAGAAAATGGCTGCCGCTAGTCCAAGAAAATGGCTGCCGCTAGTCCAAGAAAATGGCTGCCGCTAGTCCAAGAAAATGGCTGCCGCTAGTCCAAGAAAATGGCTGCCGCTAGTCCAAGAAAATGGCTGCCGCTAGTCCAAGAAAATGGCTGCCGCTAGTCCAAGAAAATGGCTGCCGCTAGTCCAAGAAAATGGCTGCCGCTAGTCCAAGAAAATGGCTGCCGCTAGTCCAAGAAAATGGCTGCCGCTAGTCCAAGAAAATGGCTGCCGCTAGTCCAAGAAAATGGCTGCCGCTAGTCCAAGAAAATGGCTGCCGCTAGTCCAAGAAAATGGCTGCCGCTAGTCCAAGAAAATGGCTGCCGCTAGTCCAAGAAAATGGCTGCCGCTAGTCCAAGAAAATGGCTGCCGCTAGTCCAAGAAAATGGCTGCCGCTAGTCCAAGAAAATGGCTGCCGCTAGTCCAAGAAAATGGCTGCCGCTAGTCCAAGAAAATGGCTGCCGCTAGTCCAAGAAAATGGCTGCCGCTAGTCCAAGAAAATGGCTGCCGCTAGTCCAAGAAAATGGCTGCCGCTAGTCCAAGAAAATGGCTGCCGCTAGTCCAAGAAAATGGCTGCCGCTAGTCCAAGAAAATGGCTGCCGCTAGTCCAAGAAAATGGCTGCCGCTAGTCCAAGAAAATGGCTGCCGCTAGTCCAAGAAAATGGCTGCCGCTAGTCCAAGAAAATGGCTGCCGCTAGTCCAAGAAAATGGCTGCCGCTAGTCCAAGAAAATGGCTGCCGCTAGTCCAAGAAAATGGCTGCCGCTAGTCCAAGAAAATGGCTGCCGCTAGTCCAAGAAAATGGCTGCCGCTAGTCCAAGAAAATGGCTGCCGCTAGTCCAAGAAAATGGCTGCCGCTAGTCCAAGAAAATGGCTGCCGCTAGTCCAAGAAAATGGCTGCCGCTAGTCCAAGAAAATGGCTGCCGCTAGTCCAAGAAAATGGCTGCCGCTAGTCCAAGAAAATGGCTGCCGCTAGTCCAAGAAAATGGCTGCCGCTAGTCCAAGAAAATGGCTGCCGCTAGTCCAAGAAAATGGCTGCCGCTAGTCCAAGAAAATGGCTGCCGCTAGTCCAAGAAAATGGCTGCCGCTAGTCCAAGAAAATGGCTGCCGCTAGTCCAAGAAAATGGCTGCCGCTAGTCCAAGAAAATGGCTGCCGCTAGTCCAAGAAAATGGCTGCCGCTAGTCCAAGAAAATGGCTGCCGCTAGTCCAAGAAAATGGCTGCCGCTAGTCCAAGAAAATGGCTGCCGCTAGTCCAAGAAAATGGCTGCCGCTAGTCCAAGAAAATGGCTGCCGCTAGTCCAAGAAAATGGCTGCCGCTAGTCCAAGAAAATGGCTGCCGCTAGTCCAAGAAAATGGCTGCCGCTAGTCCAAGAAAATGGCTGCCGCTAGTCCAAGAAAATGGCTGCCGCTAGTCCAAGAAAATGGCTGCCGCTAGTCCAAGAAAATGGCTGCCGCTAGTCCAAGAAAATGGCTGCCGCTAGTCCAAGAAAATGGCTGCCGCTAGTCCAAGAAAATGGCTGCCGCTAGTCCAAGAAAATGGCTGCCGCTAGTCCAAGAAAATGGCTGCCGCTAGTCCAAGAAAATGGCTGCCGCTAGTCCAAGAAAATGGCTGCCGCTAGTCCAAGAAAATGGCTGCCGCTAGTCCAAGAAAATGGCTGCCGCTAGTCCAAGAAAATGGCTGCCGCTAGTCCAAGAAAATGGCTGCCGCTAGTCCAAGAAAATGGCTGCCGCTAGTCCAAGAAAATGGCTGCCGCTAGTCCAAGAAAATGGCTGCCGCTAGTCCAAGAAAATGGCTGCCGCTAGTCCAAGAAAATGGCTGCCGCTAGTCCAAGAAAATGGCTGCCGCTAGTCCAAGAAAATGGCTGCCGCTAGTCCAAGAAAATGGCTGCCGCTAGTCCAAGAAAATGGCTGCCGCTAGTCCAAGAAAATGGCTGCCGCTAGTCCAAGAAAATGGCTGCCGCTAGTCCAAGAAAATGGCTGCCGCTAGTCCAAGAAAATGGCTGCCGCTAGTCCAAGAAAATGGCTGCCGCTAGTCCAAGAAAATGGCTGCCGCTAGTCCAAGAAAATGGCTGCCGCTAGTCCAAGAAAATGGCTGCCGCTAGTCCAAGAAAATGGCTGCCGCTAGTCCAAGAAAATGGCTGCCGCTAGTCCAAGAAAATGGCTGCCGCTAGTCCAAGAAAATGGCTGCCGCTAGTCCAAGAAAATGGCTGCCGCTAGTCCAAGAAAATGGCTGCCGCTAGTCCAAGAAAATGGCTGCCGCTAGTCCAAGAAAATGGCTGCCGCTAGTCCAAGAAAATGGCTGCCGCTAGTCCAAGAAAATGGCTGCCGCTAGTCCAAGAAAATTAGTCCAAGAAAATGGCTGCCGCTAGTCCAAGAAAATGGCTGCCGCTAGTCCAAGAAAATGGCTGCCGCTAGTCCAAGAAAATGGCTGCCGCTAGTCCAAGAAAATGGCTGCCGCTAGTCCAAGAAAATGGCTGCCGCTAGTCCAAGAAAATGGCTGCCGCTAGTCCAAGAAAATGGCTGCCGCTAGTCCAAGAAAATGGCTGCCGCTAGTCCAAGAAAATGGCTGCCGCTAGTCCAAGAAAATGGCTGCCGCTAGTCCAAGAAAATGGCTGCCGCTAGTCCAAGAAAATGGCTGCCGCTAGTCCAAGAAAATGGCTGCCGCTAGTCCAAGAAAATGGCTGCCGCTAGTCCAAGAAAATGGCTGCCGCTAGTCCAAGAAAATGGCTGCCGCTAGTCCAAGAAAATGGCTGCCGCTAGTCCAAGAAAATGGCTGCCGCTAGTCCAAGAAAATGGCTGCCGCTAGTCCAAGAAAATGGCTGCCGCTAGTCCAAGAAAATGGCTGCCGCTAGTCCAAGAAAATGGCTGCCGCTAGTCCAAGAAAATGGCTGCCGCTAGTCCAAGAAAATGGCTGCCGCTAGTCCAAGAAAATGGCTGCCGCTAGTCCAAGAAAATGGCTGCCGCTAGTCCAAGAAAATGGCTGCCGCTAGTCCAAGAAAATGGCTGCCGCTAGTCCAAGAAAATGGCTGCCGCTAGTCCAAGAAAATGGCTGCCGCTAGTCCAAGAAAATGGCTGCCGCTAGTCCAAGAAAATGGCTGCCGCTAGTCCAAGAAAATGGCTGCCGCTAGTCCAAGAAAATGGCTGCCGCTAGTCCAAGAAAATGGCTGCCGCTAGTCCAAGAAAATGGCTGCCGCTAGTCCAAGAAAATGGCTGCCGCTAGTCCAAGAAAATGGCTGCCGCTAGTCCAAGAAAATGGCTGCCGCTAGTCCAAGAAAATGGCTGCCGCTAGTCCAAGAAAATGGCTGCCGCTAGTCCAAGAAAATGGCTGCCGCTAGTCCAAGAAAATGGCTGCCGCTAGTCCAAGAAAATGGCTGCCGCTAGTCCAAGAAAATGGCTGCCGCTAGTCCAAGAAAATGGCTGCCGCTAGTCCAAGAAAATGGCTGCCGCTAGTCCAAGAAAATGGCTGCCGCTAGTCCAAGAAAATGGCTGCCGCTAGTCCAAGAAAATGGCTGCCGCTAGTCCAAGAAAATGGCTCCTTTGTCCTTTGTCCTTTGTCCTTTGTCCTTTGTCCTTTGTCCTTTGTCCTTTGTCCTTTGTCCTTTGTCCTTTGTCCTTTGTCCTTTGTCCTTTGTCCTTTGTCCTTTGTCCTTTGTCCTTTGTCCTTTGTCCTTTGTCCTTTGTCCTTTGTCCTTTGTCCTTTGTCCTTTGTCCTTTGTCCTTTGTCCTTTGTCCTTTGTCCTTTGTCCTTTGTCCTTTGTCCTTTGTCCTTTGTCCTTTGTCCTTTGTCCTTTGTCCTTTGTCCTTTGTCCTTTGTCCTTTGTCCTTTGTCCTTTGTCCTTTGTCCTTTGTCCTTTGTCCTTTGTCCTTTGTCCTTTGTCCTTTGTCCTTTGTCCTTTGTCCTTTGTCCTTTGTCCTTTGTCCTTTGTCCTTTGTCCTTTGTCCTTTGTCCTTTGTCCTTTGTCCTTTGTCCTTTGTCCTTTGTCCTTTGTCCTTTGTCCTTTGTCCTTTGTCCTTTGTCCTTTGTCCTTTGTCCTTTGTCCTTTGTCCTTTGTCCTTTGTCCTTTGTCCTTTGTCCTTTGTCCTTTGTCCTTTGTCCTTTGTCCTTTGTCCTTTGTCCTTTGTCCTTTGTCCTTTGTCCTTTGTCCTTTGTCCTTTGTCCTTTGTCCTTTGTCCTTTGTCCTTTGTCCTTTGTCCTTTGTCCTTTGTCCTTTGTCCTTTGTCCTTTGTCCTTTGTCCTTTGTCCTTTGTCCTTTGTCCTTTGTCCTTTGTCCTTTGTCCTTTGTCCTTTGTCCTTTGTCCTTTGTCCTTTGTCCTTTGTCCTTTGTCCTTTGTCCTTTGTCCTTTGTCCTTTGTCCTTTGTCCTTTGTCCTTTGTCCTTTGTCCTTTGTCCTTTGTCCTTTGTCCTTTGTCCTTTGTCCTTTGTCCTTTGTCCTTTGTCCTTTGTCCTTTGTCCTTTGTCCTTTGTCCTTTGTCCTTTGTCCTTTGTCCTTTGTCCTTTGTCCTTTGTCCTTTGTCCTTTGTCCTTTGTCCTTTGTCCTTTGTCCTTTGTCCTTTGTCCTTTGTCCTTTGTCCTTTGTCCTTTGTCCTTTGTCCTTTGTCCTTTGTCCTTTGTCCTTTGTCCTTTGTCCTTTGTCCTTTGTCCTTTGTCCTTTGTCCTTTGTCCTTTGTCCTTTGTCCTTTGTCCTTTGTCCTTTGTCCTTTGTCCTTTGTCCTTTGTCCTTTGTCCTTTGTCCTTTGTCCTTTGTCCTTTGTCCTTTGTCCTTTGTCCTTTGTCCTTCGTCCTTTGTCCTTCGTCCTTCGTCCTTCGTCCTTCGTCCTTCGTCCTTCGTCCTTCGTCCTTCGTCCTTCGTCCTTCGTCCTTCGTCCTTCGTCCTTCGTCCTTCGTCCTTCGTCCTTCGTCCTTCGTCCTTCGTCCTTCGTCCTTCGTCCTTCGTCCTTCGTCCTTCGTCCTTCGTCCTTCGTCCTTCGTCCTTCGTCCTTCGTCCTTCGTCCTTCGTCCTTCGTCCTTCGTCCTTCGTCCTTCGTCCTTCGTCCTTCGTCCTTCGTCCTTCGTCCTTCGTCCTTCGTCCTTCGTCCTTCGTCCTTCGTCCTTCGTCCTTCGTCCTTCGTCCTTCGTCCTTCGTCCTTCGTCCTTCGTCCTTCGTCCTTCGTCCTTCGTCCTTCGTCCTTCGTCCTTCGTCCTTCGTCCTTCGTCCTTCGTCCTTCGTCCTTCGTCCTTCGTCCTTCGTCCTTCGTCCTTCGTCCTTCGTCCTTCGTCCTTCGTCCTTCGTCCTTCGTCCTTCGTCCTTCGTCCTTCGTCCTTCGATAATACAATGTAATATATATTGTGCACAGGTGCTAAAAAAAAGGTGATCTGCATAACAATGGGCTGATCTACATAACAATAGGTGATCTGCATAACAATGGGATGATATACAGCACAATTAGGGTTTAAACATAACAATAGGGAATTTAACATAACAATGGGTGATCTGCATAACAATAGGAATCAACATAACAATGGGTGATCTGCATTACAATAGGGTTTTAAACAAAACAGGGAATCAACATAACGATTGGATGATCTACAGAAAAATAGGGTAATCAACATAACAATAGATAATCAAAAGTACACAATTGTTTTTGTTTCATATCATCAACACATTATTATATGTATTTATTTCACATTTTAAGCCATACATGTATAATGTTCAACTAACTGGCAAGAGAAATTGAACATTTAAACTTGTAAATGTAATGGGGCAGTTTTCTTACCCCTAAGTTAATCTACATAACAATGCATAAACCTACATAACAATGTACAATCCACAGCACACAGTTGAGTTTTGTTCCATATCATCAACATATATAAATGTTTTATTTCACACTTTAAGCCATACATGTATACTGTTCAATTACCAGATATAAGTAATTGAACTTCTAAACTTAACTATTACACATATTACTATACAAAATAGCTTGTTGCTACATAGATTGGTTGGATGACATTAGTCTAGAACAGGGTGGACCATGTGAAGGTTGTCATCTCCCACCCCACAACAGATACTTTAGAACAATTGCAAGAGTTACTTATCCCAGTGTGCCACACAATTATTTACCACTCTTATAAGTATTAATCAAAACCAGGCACATGTCAATTAAAACCTTGTTATTGAGAACCCATACACCTTAAATTTACACACAACCAAAAATACGTTACTGCAGCCGCATCTCACTACAAGAGATTTAATAAATTTACTTCCTTTCAAAGAATCAAAGTATGTTTAGTGATGCCAATGCTTTATGAACGATGAATGTTTTATGCTTGTAATGAGGTACTTCATATACCAGCATGAAACTTAATCATACTTGCAATAAGGTTACTTTATTGCAAATTTGATATTCTTGCATACTTGTAATGAAGTACCTCATTACAAGAATGCAATCGTTCATAGAAATACATGTACAAGTAATATACATGTATTTGGTCAATATACTTGCAATGAAGTACCCCATTACAAGTATGTTGACAACATTCTGAGCATCAACTTCGTTTAGGAAACCACTTATATTGTTCCCAAAAAGATGATCATTATTGTGGTGAAGTTCAATCTTGCTGCAGATGAATTCTATAAGATCAAGAGCTCCATTATTGTTCATGGGAAAGCTTGTCCAGAATGAAGACGACTCAAAATAAACTGTTCCATATTGTTTACATCCTCAGGTGAATCGATCATTTAATTCACTCATGTCCAATTTCAGCTCCAACAGATATTAAAATGCTGGTTTGCCCTAATGTCCCATCCGAACGAATATCTTGTCTCACTCATGCTGAACTGCATGCTGAACTGCACATCGAAAATTCCACTGATGTCTGCCATTGCTTTCAACTGCCTCCGAACATCAAATAGGTGTACATGAGTAAAAAGGGTAATAGAAAAATACAATTTCAACTAAAACATCAAAGCAAGCCAGAGACCACATGTTAAATTGAACTATCAAATCTATGTAATTGATTGAAGAATGTGAGAACTTTCAAACAAAATCAAATCTTTTTCAAGTTAATGTTAATCAACTGCAAATATAATTTGCAATCTTTGATTGTTTATACCTTAAAGATACACACACCCTTTTCAGTCAGTTGTTTCTGTTCATCTTAGCGGTGAGTTGATGAAAGTACAAAGATGTCACACTCCTGACCTCCGACAAGACTCCCATCATTCTTTATGGTCCATGTTGACAACAAGGATTCGACGTAGCAAGTCCAGATGATAACCTAATACACAACAACAAGCCAAAAATTGTTTTGAAATGTGCCAAAAACTAAACTTCAATTCGGCCATAGATTTGTTTACAGCACACCACAAAAACACTTTACTTTCCTTTTCAAAAACTTACCTTGAAGTTGAATACTTCAGCTTGGTAGTAATATAGTCCTTGGATGTTATTTACTCTAGCCAAGCCAAACCCCGATAGATTCTTTCAATGGCCATGTTGTTGGAGGAACGCTGCATCAGAATAATCTCTTGACAATCTGGAACAGTCATAAATCAAGTCAACATTAGATGAAGACCTTGCTCAAATTAACAAAGAAGTCCTTAGTTCAACTTTAGCATTGTATAATTTCCAAAAGATGACGATTTCAATTATCTTCTTGCCAAAATTTAACATTGACTACATCAGTCTTAACAGACAATAAATTTTCTTACACCCATTGGTGTATGGGTAAAAACCAAAATTAATAGACAATAAATTCTTACATTTGGAAATTTTATACAGATTTTCAAAGACCCAAATCAATACACAAACTTTACAGGAAAAGTGTCAACAAATTTTGTCCATGTTGCACTTGCAGATGTAGTGCTTGTGACAAGTGAAACCTTTGAAATTGTGGAAGTTGTAGAAACAATATTTAGTTTTCAAGTGAACATGTATTTGAGCCATTCAATCAAACATATTCCTGATATGCAGGTGTTTAAATTTGTTCATAAACAACAAATATTCAAAAGCAATTTCAACAAAAATGCATTTTAAATTGTTTCCACAGCCTCAACCTTCCAAGTTTCAAGACAAGAATAAATTAGTTCTTACCTGGACTTGGCTTCAACCAAGTTGTTGGTGAGTAGATGTACGTCCCTCATCGCAAATTAACACAGCCCAATCTTGTCATGGTTCACGTGGACAGCTTGTTGATATTTAGATGTCATCCCTCACACAGCGACACTCCATCAACTCATTGATGAGTAGATGTCACCCCTCGCAGTTACACACCTTCGTGTTGTCGTGGTTCCCTTTGGCACCTTGTTGATGAGTAGATGTACGTCCTTCAAACAGCGACACAGCTCCATGTTGTCATGGCTCCTGTTGACAGCTTGTTGATGAGTAGATGTACATCCTTCTTACAGCGAGACACACCCCGAGCGTTGAACCTGTGGAATTTTCTTCCGAAAAGCATAAAGACTGCCCTGTGTTAGAACATCTTAAACAAAAATACAACTACAAAGACTGTTTCATTTACAAACAGAAATACATAGCCTATTGTGATTGCATTATATAGTTTATATTTCGTTTTATGACTTTGTCCACACTGACACTAGGATTATTTTGACTGCAGCAATTAAAATTTGCAACATGATATCTTCAAATGCTATTTCCTTGAACAAAAACATGTAATTTGATCTATAGTTGCACCACTGGCCTATTGTTGAAGTTTTTAAAGGTTTGAAACATCAAATAGTCTGGGTTTTCACTCCACAGAAAAAATCTTAAGTTTGTAAAAGTCTTGGTTAAGCGGATAGTCTTTTAAACGTAGATTCATGGTTCAAAATTTTACCTCAAGGTTCCAGGCTGTAACTTGTAAACAAGTAGATGTCATTCACAGCAATGCACACCTCTGACTTTGAGCTTTGAACCTGTGGAATTTTCTTCCGAAAAGCTGAAGACTGCCCCGTGTTAGAACATCTTTAAAAAAAATACAACTAGAAAGACTATTATTTCTTTTACAAACAGAAACACATAGACTTTTGTGATTGCATTATATAGTTTATATTTTGTTCTATGACTACATTATGCACATTAACAATGGGCTTATTTTGAATGCAGCAATCAAAATATGCAACATGATATCTTCAAATGCTACTTCCTTGCCACTAAGTATTTCAGACCGAAGTATATTTGTCTCTTTTTCATTGTGTCTCATGTAATTATTATTTCTATAAGTATTCAAATATCTTTGCTCAATATATATTAGATACTTGTACACTTTGCGTTTTGGAAACAAATGTAGAAATGAATTGAATGGAGGGAATTGGTATAGATTTAGCAATTGTTAATCCTTCAGATTAAAACTAAATATGTTTTGCACGGTGTAAATCAACTTACTCATTGAAAAGTTCACATATAACTTCCTTCTTACCATAACACACCTAGCCAAGGTCATCCATGTTCCAACTGATCGCCTAAATGATGTCACTCCATCTTCAGTCCTGATAAACAAATCAAATAACACTGTTTGAGACATGATAACCTTACAAGTACTTAATAATTTGGGAGGCTAATCATCCCTAGTCGCAGCTAAGAGCTAAATTGCGAAGGACACGGCTACAACGTGTTCGAGAAGCAGGCATGCAACGGCGCCTTTGGCAGCCAGCCACATCAACCCATTATGACCACGTGGCACAGCCAGATATCAAATGTGATTTTTCCTGAGAAGGAAAACTGGATGGTCTGGAAAACCCTCAGGGCACAGCTACGAAGCAGCGCACAACTCAACTCATATATGGTCCTGGCTGGGTATCGAACCAGGGTCACCTTGGTGAGAGGAGAGCGCTTTACACATAGGGCAACCATGCCAACCAAATACTTGTTTAAAGAACACTATACACAAGCTACACAAAAATTTTAATAACAAATAGTCTTGGTTTGACTGAATATGAAAACAACAACAGTTGTGACTCAAGGTAACTTCTTCATACACAAACAACTCCTCAGAAAAAAATCTTATGTTTGTAAAAGTCTTGGTTAAGCGGATAGTAATTTAAATGTAGATTCATGGTTCAAAATACAGGTCCGCATATAGATTGAACTATCGAGCTAAGTTAATAGAGAAATCTTACCTCAAGGTTCCAGTCTGTAACTTCTTAATGAGTAGATGTCATTCCTCTTACAGCAGCGCACACCTCCGACTCCGAGCGTTGAACCTGTGGAATCTTTTTCAAAAAAGCATAAAGACTGCCTCGTGTTAGAACATCATAAACAAAATACAACTAGAAGAAAATAGACTTTTGTGATTGCATTCTATAGTTTATATTTTGTTTATGACTAAATGCACATTAACACTCTAGGGCTTATTTGACTGCAACAATCAAAATATGCAACATGATATCTTCAAATGCTATTTACTTGACATGAGTATTTCATAAAGAAGTACATTTGCTTCCTTTTTATTGTGTCTCATGTAGCTATTATTCTAATAGGTCTTCACATATCTTTGTCCAATATATCTTTTATACGTGCAGACTTTGCATTATGGAGATTATAAATGTAGAGTTGAATTGAAGTATTTCTCTGGAGGGGAATTGGTACTGGTATACTTTTAGTAATTATTGATCTTTCAGATTAAAACTAATCCATTTTATTATGAATAATTATCATGCTTTGTGTAAGTCAACTTACCATTTAAAAGTTCACATTTAACTTCCTTCTTACCATAACACACCTAGCCAAGGTCATCCATGTTCCAACTGATAGCCTCAATGATGTCACTCCATCTTCAGTCCTGATAAACAAATCAAATAACACTGTTTGAGACATGATTACCTTACAAGTACTTAATAATTCGGGAGGCTAATCATCCCAAGTCGCAGCTAAGAGCTGAAACGCGAAGGACACGGCTACAACGTGTTAGAGAAACAGGCATGCAACGGCGCCTTTGGCAGCCAGCCACATCAACCCATTATGACCACCAGGCACAGCGAGAGATCGAAAGTGCTCGATTTTCCCTTAAGGAAGAAAACCGGAAGGTCTGAAAAACTTTCATGGCACAGCTGAGAACCAACACACAACTCAACTCACATATGGCCCTGGCAGGGTATCAAACCAGGGTCATCTTGGTGATAGGCGAGCGCTTTACGCATGGCAACCATGCCAACCAAATACTTGTTTAAAGAACACTATACACGAGCTACACAAAAAATGTAATTTGATCTACAGTTGCACCACTGGCCTATTGTTGAAGGTTTTAAAGGTTTCACAACAAACAGTCTTGGTTTGACTGAATATCAAAACAACGACAATGGTGACTCGATGCAAACTTCTTCATACACGTACAACTCCTCAGAAAAAAATCTTGTTTTTGTAAAAGTCTTGGTTAAGCGGATAGTAATTTAAATGTAGATTCATGGTTCAAAATACAGGTCCGCAAATACATTGAACTATCGAGCTAAGTTAATAGAGAAATCTTACCTCAAGGTTCCAGTCTGTAACTTGTTAATTAGTAGATGTCATTCCTCTTACAGCAAAGCACACCTCCGACTCCGAGCGTTGAACCTGTGGAATTTTCTTCCAAAAAGCATAGACTGCCCCGTGTTAGAACATCATAAACAAAATACAACTAGAAGAAAATAGACTTTTGTGATTGAATTCTATAGTTTATTTTTTTTTATGACTAAATGCACATTAACACTAGGCTTATTTGACTGCAGCAATCAAACTATGCAACATGATATCTTCAAATGTTATTTACTTGACAGTAAAGTATTTCAGATAGAAGTATATTTGCCTCCTTATTATTGTGCCTCATGCGCTATTATTCTAATAGGTCTTCACATATCTTTGTCCAATATACGTGTAGACTTTGCATTATGGAAGTAGTAAATGTAGAATTGAATTGAAGTAAATCTCTAGGGGGAATTGGTACTGGTATACATTTAGTAGTTATTGATCTTTCAGATTAAAACTAATCCATTTTAATATGAATAATTATCATGCTATGTGTAAGTCAACTTACCATTTAAAAGTTCACATCTAACTGCCTTCTTACCATAACACACCTATCCAAGGTAATCAAGGTTCCAACTGATAGCCTCAATGATGTCACTCCATCTTCAGTCCTGATAAACAAATCAAATAACAATGTTTGAGACATGATAACCTTACAAGTACTTAATAATTCGGGAGGCTAATCATCCCAAGTCGCAGCTAAGAGCTGAATTGCGAAGGACACGACTACAACTTGTTCGAGAAGCAGGAATGCAAGGGCGCCTTTGGCAGCCAGCCACATCACCCCATTATGACCAAGGAGCACAGCCAGGATCAAAACTGTTTGATTTGTCCAGAGGAGGAAAACTGAATGGTCGGGAAAACCCTCATAGTGGCACAGCTGCGAACCAGCGCACAACTCAACTCACATATGGTCCTGGCCGGGTATTGAACCAGGGGCACCTTGGTGAGAGGAGAGCGCTTTATGCATAAGGCAACCATGCCAACCAAATACTTGTTTGAAGAAAACTATACAAAGCTACAAATACTTGTTAAAAAAAAAGATGTAATTTGATCTATAATTGCACCACTGGGCTATTGTTTAAGTTTTAAAGGTTTTACATCAAATAGTCTGGGTTTTGACTGTACAGAAAAATTCTGTTTGAAAAAATTTGGCTACGCGGATGGTAATTTAAACGGCAATCATGGTTCAAATAGAGGTACGCATATAATACATTGAGTTATCAAGCCGAGTAATTAGAGAAATCTTACCTTAAGGTTCCCGTCTGTAACTTGTTAATGAGTAGATGTCATTCTTCTTACAGCAACGAACACCTCTGACTCCGAGCGTTGAACCTGTGGAATTTTCTTCCAAAAATCATAAAAACTGCCCCGTGTTAGAACATCTCTAAAATAAAATACAACTAGAAAGACTAATTCATTTACAAACAGAAAAACATTGACCTTTGTGATTGTATTAGATAGTTTATTATATTTTGTTCTATGACTATATGCACATTAACACTAGGCACATTTTGAAAGCAGCAATTAAAATATGCAACATGACATCTTCAAACGATATTTCCTTGACAATTAAGTATTTCAGATAGAAGTACATTTGCCTCTTTTTCATTGTGTCTCGTGTAATTATTATTCGAATAGTTCTTCACATATCTTTGTTCACTCTATCTTTAAAACATGTAGACTTTGCCTTATGAAAATAAATGTAGAGTTGAATTGAATTGAAGTAATTCTCTGGAGGGAATCGGTACTGGTATAAATTTGGTAGTTATTGATATTTCAGATTGAAACTAATTCATTTTATTCTCAATAATTATCATGCTTTGTGTAAGTCAACTTACCATTTTAAAGTTCACGTCTCACTGCCTTCTTACCATAACACACCTATCCGAGGTCATCCAGGTCCCAACTGAGAGACGAACTGTTGTCCGTAGACCAGTACACCCATCTGATGTCATCTTAGCCCCATGCTCTCAGCGTGCCATCATTGCAGTATAAACAAAACAGAAAAATACAAACATATATAATCTCAATTTAATACAATTAGTTGGGGGTTATTTGAGGTGCATGGAAACCATTGTTATAGGACCCAGTGTGATTAATTAGTGGATTAGAGATGATGCAATATCAAAAGCAGGAGGTTAAAAAATATGTTAGCTTGTTAAATATCATGCAGAGTTATTAGGTGCAAGTGCATTGTGTTCAAGTGACTTGCGCATCTGTGCATATTTCCCTTCACGCCTAAATGGAGCTTATGACATCCATTTAAGAGTTTCTTGCGATTCCAACCCAACCCGACCGGCTGGATGACTGTGCAGGGTACCAATGATCATCGATGCTACCTCCAGCTTAACCTCTGAAAGAATTTCAAGGCGACCTGTAAAAAAAGAAGAAAAAACCACACTCTTCAGGGTTACAAATAACCACCTTACTCGGTCTCATGATAAATACAGTCACAAAACGGCATGACTGCACATTGTGTGCTCTGTGCTTAGCAAATTTCTAAATTTATTACAGACACTTTTTAAGGTTAACTTACCAAGTAATCGTAAGATGGATTTTCACCCATGGTGCATGCATACAGGGACTGGAAGCAAACATCATTAGATCTTGGCTGATTGATTTCACGCTCAGGGTAAAGGGGCACATGAAAGAAAAGCAAAAACAAATGTTAAAGGCAGTGGACACTTTGGCAACTACTCAAAATAATTATTGACATAAAATCTATCTTGGTAGTGAGTAATGGGGAGCTGCTGATAGTATAACACATTGTGAAAAACGGCTCCCTCTGAAGTAACACAGTTTTCGAGAGAAAAAAAAAGGTAAGTTTCCAGTAGTTTGATTACAGGACCTCAGATTTTGAATTTGAGGTCCCGAAATCGAGCCTTCGTTTTTTGGTACTCTAGCTAAAACATGCAATAAAATAAAACAAATTGAAAACTGCCGTTTGATACTTTGAGAATTTTTTTTAGTGCAGACTTGTCAAAGAAAGCAAGTTAAACAGTCAGTTAAAAAATCAATGAGTAGTTCCAAGGAAAGGTTTTTTTTCTAATAATATAATCAATATTTGAAAGTGCCCAGGTCATTAACAATAATTTAGACATGCACACTGATTTTTTTTTAAGTGTGCTCCCATTTATTCTGATGACAAATCAAATAATAAAGTAATCGTTTGGGGGAAATCTTGATTTGCTATCAATACCTGCATTTCAACAGTATTATATGCTATGTGACCTTTGACCTTTAGGCTGACCTTGACATATGTCACCTTAGCCGGGCAACCCCTCTACAATAGTTCTGCGGGTCCTATAGAACAACTCTACACAATTTAGTGTCTAAAATATTGCTTGCCAACCTTGATTTACTATCAATATCTGCGCAGGTAGAGGGCAGGTTGAGTAGACAGTTAACAAAATCAAAGGTTTCTGTTATAATCAAAACTAAAGATTTGAAAAAGCCCTACATGTAATGTTTTAAGTTTTTAAGTCTTACTAAAAAATTCAAGTGTGCTTACATTTATTCTGAGGACAGTTAAGCAAAGAGGAAACCATTGATATATCTAGGGGGCACTCATTTTGCAAACAGTATTAATTCAGACAGAAATGTATTTTTATGGACAATTGGTCCAAGAGTAAAACTATGGAAGTTTTAAAACTAAATTGTATTTGAAACCTTTTTGATCATTACCAAAATGTATGAGAGAATTATGATGCATTATGCATGACCCTAAGTTTTTAACTTTGGTATTAACTGACAGTGTGATACAATACAAACACTTCCTAATGCGCGTTGATATACAACTATTGTATGGTCAAAGAGTTGGCTTGACTTACCAAGTAGTTAGATGTAGTTCCACTCCTGGTGCATATACAGGGACAAAAGCATCAAACATCACAAGATCTTGGCTGGTTGAATTCAACAAGCGCACTCAGGGTAAAGGGGTAGATGAAAGAAAAGCAAAAACAACTGTTGAGTAAACGAGCTGGCATTTTGATCTCAATTAAGGCTTGCAAAAGTAAACTTTGTATTGACAAGATGGGAAGCAAGAAGCACATGTTTTCACTGGCATTAGACAGTCCCAAGAAATAAAATCGGTGCAGGCCGGTCATAAAGGACAGGTTGTATAGACAATTGATAAACCAACGAGTGAGTTCCAAAGAAAGATTTCTTTGCAACTAAAAAGTTTTTAAAGTGCCCAAGCGATTTAAATTATAACTTGGACACAATGCTGGTTTTGGCAAATTCATACCAAGTCACAGTGGTTTAAAACCCTATGTGACCCCGACATCGACAAGTTTCTGTACAATAATCGGTCAAAATACCTTTATAATCGGTCAAAATACCTTTATAATATCTCAAGCATGTCTCAATGTCATCTTTAGGTAGATAAAACGTGGTTGTCCATTAAAATAATCCACAATTAATTGATCCGTGTCGTGATTCACGAATTATTGTGAAAATTTTTATGATGTGGTTTTGAAGTCAACAGAGGGCGCTATATCTTTTGTGTGTAATGTTAATGTACACGATGTTTTTGGTTAAAAACAGCATTCTGAAAACTTAGTTTTTGGGAGTGAAGGCGATCTTGCGGGATTTCGGCGCTATTTTATTTTCAAAGCTAAATATCCAACGTTTTGATTTTTGTTTATTTTCCTTAACTTTGCGATGTAAACAATTGCTTTTTTGAAAATTCTCATTTTCAGGAGTAAAAACTCATTTTCGCTAATTTATCGTGAATTTCTAGCCACAACGAATGGTTACTTTACTAATCTATTACATATTTTTAACATTTCGTCCAGGCCCTTAATGGCTTATTTTAAAGATGTGTGGCGGTATTTTTTTTTTATAAGTAGCATTTTTTGACATTTTAGTCGAAGATTTCAAAGCATTTTTGCCGTATCATCAAAACTTCGGTCCGTATTAAATTTTCTACAGTGCGAAAGGTCACTTATACATGTAATTTAAAAACAATATTTGTGTTCTCAAACAATTTGTATGTATGCCTACCTAGGTATTTTTTTTAACATATGGCTTTGTGATTTTTGCTGAATATAAACGTATGTCACAATATACGAGCTACAATTCCTTAAAAAAAACAGGGTAATAAATTTCAAAAAAATAACAATTCTTCAACAAATTAGTTCTTCTTGTTCAAGTCACCAAAGATATGTAGTTATCTCAGAAAAAAAATCGGACCTGATGTCTGGGTCTTAAACCACTGTGCAAGTGTGTATTGTTTTTCTCAATAAAACAACTGTTGAATACTCTTGTTTTTGCAGCAGTTATAAAGTTTGGATAAAGTAGAAAAATTGAAACACTTACATAAAAAATCAAGGCAACTAAACATTTCAATTCAACTAAATTTTCAACTCAACTAAATTCAACTAAATTTTGAAACTACATTTCAACTAAACATTAGTCAAAAGCCCATTAAATCAATTTTCGTTAAAAATGTAAGAAGACATTTTTATTGATTAGAGACAAGCTAAAGCTACATGCTTGAAGGGGGTCATGGGTTCGAATCCTGGCATAATCTTTTTCTGAGGGGCTCTTCATCTTCTGAGGGGCAAATTAAAACTGTAGTTTATGTATTAATTATTGGGGGCCTGGGGCCGAGAGGCAAGCAAAGAATAGTGATCAAAATCGCAGAATTCAGCAGTAAGCAGAGCCATGAACTTCGGCACAGGTTATTTCTGCAGTATCTAAAAAAATAAATCATTTGACAGGGATTAAACTTACCTCACCAACATTGATGATCCAAGCTGACTAGATCAGAGGCTACTGGACACAGATGTCAAGTCAGCATCTTGAAATGAAACATCCTGTTTTAGTTAGAGTCTATCCATCTCTGGACGAGTGTGGAGAGGTGGTCTCAATGATGACATCAAAAGACGTCTGTTCGTTGCTACAGTTGAATCTGTACTACTGTATGGAGCCGATCGGACATGGACTCTGACTGCAAATCAAGAAAGAACACTAGACGGCGTCTATACAAGATTGCTACGGATGGCCCTTGATATGCACTGGGAAGACCATATGCCAAACTCCCAGCTCTACGCTGCCCTACCAAGAGTATCTGTCAAGATCAGGGAATGAAGAATGAGGCTTGCTGGCCACTGTGTCCGCCATCCCTAGCTGTGAGCCCCCTAGTTCTCCGGGAACCCATTGACGGAAACAGGAGCAAGGGCAGGAGGGGAGAATTACATTCAGAGACCAGCTGAAGAGGGACGCAACACAACAGGAAACATCCGAGCTTAGGACGCTGATGCTGAACCGGGATGCGTGGAAGACGACCATCAGAGTTTCCTGAGAAGGCGTCGGCTGAAGACATCCTCTCGCTCAACTGACTGAACTATCCATCTGTCTGTCCATGGGAGAGACATGGGTTGGACGGAAACCACTCCATCCCTGGTTCCCTTCACTTCAGTCAGTGACACATGTAAATAAACACAGGAAAAACACAAATGTCAAATTGTTTACTTTTGTAAAACATAAATTTAAAAAATGAAAAATTTTAAGGAATGCATCCATCAGTAGCACTATAGATATTGAAGACAAACTTCAAAACAAAACTATCCAGTACATGTATCTATCACTTGACGGACAACAAAACAGGCTTTTACATTTTTGTTAATATGATGATCAAGAAATGCTAAGTGGCTAATCTCATCTCACAATTAAATAAAAGATGGATTTATTGAGTGCCACAAAGAACATCAATTGATGTACGCATACAGCATGTGTGATGTATTTAACTTGACAACTACATGTAATGTTAAAAGCTTTCAAATTTCAATTGTGCTTGACATTTGTTTTGATGACAACAGTCAATGAGAAGTTCATTGATAGGGGCAATCATTTTGCAAACAGCTTTACTTCAGACAAAATCATCTTCATGGACAGTTGGTCCTAGAGTAAACACTTATAAATTGTTTTGAAGGCAGTGGACACTATTGGTTACTACTCAAACGAGTAACGAGTAATGGGGGAGAGATTGATAGTATAAAACACTGTGAGAAACGGCTGCCTCTAAAGTAACGTAATTTTTGAGAAAAAAAAAGTAATTTTCCGCGAATTTGATTACAAGACCTCAGATTTAGAATTTGAGGTCTGGAAGTCAATCATCTGAAAGCACAGAACTTCGTGTGACAACAAGGTTTTTTTCTTTCATTATTATCTCGCAACTTCGACCACCAATTCAGCTCAAATTTTCACAGGTTTGTTATTTTATGCATGTTGAGATACACCAAGTGTGAGAAGACTGGTCTTTGACAATCACCACTAGTGTCCGGGGTCTTTAAAAACCTTTTTGACACTTTCCAAAATGTATCAGACTAGTGATGCATTATGCCAGACCCTAAATGTTGAACTTGGTATCAGCTGACACTGAGATACAAAATAAACATTGTATTTTTTAGCCATAGGGTTGGGTTGACTTACCAAGTAGTTGTTAGAGGGAATTTCACCCATGGTGCATACATACAGGGCCTAGAAGCAAACATCACAAGATGTTGGCCAGTTGAATTCAACAAGCACACTCAAGATAACGGGCACATGAAAGAAAAGCAAAAACAAATATGAAGTAAACAGGTCCTCATTTAGGTTACTTAATTAAGGCTTTCAAAAAGTGTTCTTCACTGGCATTTGACATTTTGAGAAACGAAGTAAGTGTACATGCTGGTCATAGAGGACAGGTTGAACAGATCCAAAGAAAGGCCTCTGTGTGCAAAACTCAGGATTTGAAAAAGCCCTACATGTAATGTTTTAAATTTTCAAATTATGTTTGCTAACATTTATTCTGATGGCAATTAATCAATGAGAAAATTATTTAATAGATGTTAAATTTACATCGGGATAAAGAATATATATAAATATTTTGTTTTAAACCCATATATACCAATGTGTGTTAGCACTGTTTATATAACACCCAAGCAGATCCTTGCCATTTGATTGGAGGATTGCAAATAAAAGTACTATTGCACGCTGCTACGTCACTCATCGTGCCTTTTCCGTTCCATTCAGCATGCATTTTTCGTTCCATCCGAAAAGTACATTGCATGGTGAGTAAAAACATCACTGCATTTGCTAAATGCTGAACTCGGTAGTTACTGACAATGTGATGCAACATAAATTTACACCATTCTAATGTACAGTTTATGGCCAAAGAGTTGGGTTGACTTACCAAGTAACTGTTGGATGGAATTGTATTCCTGGTGCCTGCGTACAGGGCCTAGAAGCAAACATCACAAGATGGTGGCTGGTGGAATTCATCAAGCACACTCAGGCGAAAGGGGGCACATGAAAAAAAGTGAAAACAAATATCAAGTGATTAAGCCTTCATTTTAATGACTCCACTTTAAAGGTAGTGGACACTATTAGTAACTACTCAAAATAATTATTAGCACAAAACCTTACTTGATCAAGGAATTATATTTATATTACTGTTTTTATTACTAATCTAAATCACCTATTTGGTTGGAAAACAAATTATACGAAGGCTAGCAGGAGTTGGACAACTTTGAGGATTTTGTGTAATTATCACAATTATAAATTATGGCTGTTAAAACGTTCAACATCAACAAATTGTTGGCTGTTGCTACTTGTGACTAAAAAGTCATCTACAAATACAGCACCAGACACTAGTGAGGCATGAGCTAAACACATTGCGGACTGTGCATGGCACCATGAAGTCCCGTAGCAAGAACTAGGAGTGCAAAATCTCAATCCTAGAACCATGCATGTAGTTTGCAAAACAAAGACAAAACTGACAGGAAATTGTAGATTTGGAAAGCCCCTACTATGGGCCTAAGACTTTTTTACTTTACTAAAAATATTATTTCCTTCTTAAATGAGGTGATAACTTTTCTGTGTGTTAACAATAAATTGTGCATGACTATCATTCAAAGATTTATTTAGACCATGTTTAGACCACATTGTGTGCAACAATTTTGGCAGTAGCACAGCCATCAAGGAGATGCACGGAATTATGTATACATATTGGTTGTACTGCTAACTTAATTCACCTTTTGGCTGGGGAAAAAAAATTATATGAAGGCTACGGTACATAGTAGGAGTACTACGGCCCTTATCAAAACCATGGCTTCCGCCTTTGGCTTTAGGCTGTCTTAAGCCCCCGAGCACGTTTTACGCAAAGCACAATCAAACAGTTGAGTCTGGAGCCGAAGCTGTAGTTTCGAAAAGGGCCTATGTTGGGTAAGCAGGCCTGTGAGTGGATCAGTGGACCCTTACAAAACGAGAGCTGATCGTGTAACGTCAAGTGAGCACGCGTCATGCATTTACACTGGTCGAAGGGCCCCCCCTTAATCCAGTAACTTACATTAATGTAGCTCTACATTATTGTTTCCAAGCTTATAAATACACATGTAAGGTACTAAAGGAATTAAAAAAAAAGGGGAACAAGAGGGGGGAAAAAAATAAATATAAATCGTCCTGATTTCCACTTTAAAGCGAAGATTTCACAGGCCTGGTAAAGGGGTAGAAAGGTTTTTCTTTCCCTGTCTATTTGTTGTATTGCTGTGCCCAAACAGTATATTAAAGTCACCTGGAAATATAATTTTTTTTTCTTCAAACATTAGGGGGCCTAGAGTATTGTTTCTGAACAATAAAATAATTTTGAGTAATTGTTTTTAAAGGCAGTCGACACTATTGGTAATTACTCAAAACAATTGTCAGCATACAACCTCACTTGGTAACGAATAATGGGGAGAGGCGGGTTGATAGTATAAAACATTGTGAGAAACAGCTCCCTCTGAAGTGACATAGTTTTTGAGAAAGAAGTAATTTTCCACAAATTTGATTTTGAGACCTAAAGTTTAGAATTTGAGGTCTTTAAATCAAGCATCTGAAAGCACACAACCTCGTGTGACAAGGGTGTTTTTTCTTTCATTATTATCTCGCAACTTATCGAGCACACTCAGGCGAAAGGGGGCACATGAAAAAAAGTGAAAACAAATATCAAGTGATTAAGCCTTCATTTTAATGACTTTAAAGGCAGTGGACACTATTGGTAACTACTCAAAATAATTATTAGCACAAAACCTTACTCGATCAAGGAATTATATTTATATTACTGTTTTTTATTACTAATTTAAATCACCTATTTGGTTGGAAAACAAACTATACGAAGGCTAGTAGGAGTTGGAAAATTTTGAGGATTTTGTGTAATTATCACAATTATAAATTATGGCTGTTAAAACGTTCAACATCAACAAATTGTTGGCTGTTGCTACTTGTGACTAAAAAGTCATCTACAAATACAGCACCAGACACTAGTGAGGCATGAGCTAAACACATTGCGGACTGTGCATGGCACCATGAAGTCCCGTAGCAAGAACTAGGAGTGCAAAATCTCAATCCTAGAACCATGCATGTAGTTTGCAAAACAACAACAAAACTGACAGGAAATTGTAGATTTGGAAAGCCCCTACTATGGGCCTAAGACTTTTTTACTATACTAAAAATATTATTTCCTTCTTAAATGAGGTGATAACTTTTCTGTGTGTTAACAATAAATTGTGCATGACTATCATTCAAAGATTTATTTAGACCATGTTTAGACCACATTGTTTGCAACAATTTTGGCAGTAGCACAGCCATCAAGGAGATGCACGGAATTATGTATACATATTGGTTGTACTGCTAACTTAATTCACCTTTTGGCTGGGGAAAAAAAATTATATGAAGGCTACGGTACATAGTAGGAGTACTACGGCCCTTATCAAAACCATGGCTTCCGCCTTTGGCTTTAGGCTGTCTTAAGCCGCCGAGCACGTTTTACGCAAAGCACAATCAAACAGTTGAGTCTGGAGCCGAAGCTGTAGTTTCGAAAAGGGCCTATGTTGGGTAAGCAGGCCTGTGAGTGGATCAGTGGACCCTTACAAAACGAGAGCTGATCGTGTAACGTCAAGTGAGCACGCGTCATGCATTTACACTGGTCGAAGGGCCCCCCCCCCTTAATCCAGTATCTTACATTAATGTAGCTCTACATTATTGTTTCCAAGCTTAAGGTACTAAAGGAATTTAAAAAAAAAAGGGGAACAAGAGGGGGAAAAAATAAATATTAATCGTCCTGATTTCCACTTTAAAGCGAAGATTTCACAGGCCTGGTAAAGGGGTAGAAAGTTTTTTCTTTCCCTGTCTATTTGTTGTATTGCTGTGCCCAAACAGTATACTAAAGTCACCTGGAAATATGATTTTTTTTTCTTCAAACATTAGGGGGCCTAGAGTATTATGTTTATGAACAACAAAATAATTTTGAGTAATTGTTTTTAAAGGCAGTGGACACTATTGGTAATTACTCAAAACAATTGTCAGCATACAACCTCACTTGGTAACGAATAATGGGGAGAGGCGGGTTGATAGTATAAAACATTGTGAGAAACAGCTCCCTCTGAAGTGACATAGTTTTTGAGAAAGAAGTAATTTTCCACAAATTTGATTTTGAGACCTAAAGTTTAGAATTTGAGGTCTTTAAATCAAGCATCTGAAAGCACTACAACCTCGTGTGACAAGGGTGTTTTTTCTCTCATTATTATCTCGCAACTTCGACGACCGATTGAGCTCAACTTTTCACAGGTTTGTTATTTTATGCATATGTTGAGATACCCCAAGTGAGAAGACTGATCTTTAACGATTACCAATAGTGTCCAGTGTCTTTATCAATTTATATGTTAAAAAAAAAAAAAAAAAAAAAAAAAAAAAAAAGTTGTGTGGGGGTGATTCTGCCTACCTCTTTTGTGACGTCAATCGAGGCAGACTTTGCCTCGATTGAACATCAAACACACGTACGTGCAAGTACATTCAAGTCCTTATCGTGAGTTTGTACGTTTCGAAAAAGTTTTTTTTTCTTCATTTTTCCGGCAATGTGGCCAGGTGTATTTTAATTGCATGCAGACTGGGTCAGTTTGCAAGTCTTTTCCAGCGCCGTGCAGCAAACACTTCCGAGTCGTCATGCTTCGAGAATCCGGAATACACTACACATTAATTTGACATTAAGAGAAAAGTTCTTTTCTAAAACATGACGCCATACCCAACAACTTTTTCAGCTAGTGGGGAAGTCAAAGAAGTACATGAATGACGTAACGAACCTACAGGAGCATTTTTATTTTGCCTAACGTGAACAAAATCAAGTATTGTTTCAACTTTGAGGGAATGTTTTTAGCTTGCGCCAAGCGTCACTATCTTGTATTGGCACTGCTTGTGATTCATCGTGCCTCGATTGACGTCTCGAACAGCGGCCTCTCGGGTCGAGCTTATTTTCAAATTTGTAAATAACATTGAAACTCATTTTTTAAAACCTTTGTTGGATAACTTTCCATATGGCGCTACCACTTTTTCACTCATTTTTACAAAAAGAGATATATCAATCAGGTAAATTAGATACTACATTATTTTATTTCAAATGAAAAAGTGGTGGCGCCATATGGAAACTTTTCCCGTTTGTTAATTGTTTATTCATATTCCACTCGTCAAAACACATATTTTAGTGACAAAAGCTTTATTTTGACAAAGTACCAGTTCCAAGTGACTTTAAATGTTGAATGGACAGGAGATTAATGTTTCTACCTATTTTTGTGTGGATCATGTGGATTGGCGGGCGTCACTTTGATTCACAATTATCTTGTCTTGCAACTGAAACTTATTTTGTCAAATCCCAGTAAAAAAAACTACACAAAAAATTATTTTTATGGACTTTTGTGGCTTTTGCAGTGGTTTTTGATTGTTTAATGGAAGATAATAATTTTATGTAAATTTGCCATCGTGGATGTGTCGATCATGATCATGCACTGGCTCTGGTTTAAATGTATAAAAATGAAAAGATTTGAAAAAAAGAAAATAGGGCCTAATTTTGTTTAAAAAAAAAATACACTTTCAAGCCAGCAACGCATAAACGAAAAAACAACCATTAATCCTTTGTGTGGACAGGGTAACAAAATTTAAAGAACTAAATGTTGACTTGTAAAGGAATGTCTTGAAACTCAATCACATGGTTTCCAGAAATTCATTCAAAATTTTCGAGGGCAACGCATTTATTATTTCTGTATTTTTACAACATGGAAATTCAGTCCAAAATACCATACCAACGCAGATTTTTATAACAGTACTCGTGCAACAAATGTCATACTTACAGGTGTCCTTGACGAAGAAATCAGAAGCTTCCTGAGCTCGCTGGATCCAGGATTTTTCCATCGTTAAAAGCGCGGGGATCGCGGCCTTCTCGTTGTCGTACGAGTCTGAATACTTAAAAACTAGGCGCGCACGTAATATATACAGAGCCGAGTAGCCCTTTACAATGGGACAAAGACCCGTCTTTTGTCCCATTGTAACGGTCTTCTTTATGGAATTCACTCCCTGGATCCCAAACGAGCATGTTCCTCACGTGCCACTCCCTTCAGTAGCCCAAATCCGGTTGAGCAAAAGAGAAGAGATTCCCCAATAAAGGCTTTCCAATGTCAAATAAAAACCCGCAAAGAATTATTTTTTTAAACTTGTGCAAAAAAGTACTAAATTTGCTTTCAAAAGACAGAGGGCGCACTTCTATCGTTTGGTTTCTGCAAATACACAGCTGCTGTGATTGGTCAATAGACCACATTTCCTATGACGTCACGTTTCCTATGACGTCACAATGATACGCAGGAGCTACATAAAAAAAAAAGTTTCTATTTTTTTGGCAAGCACAAAAAGAAAACATAAAAGCCAACATTTAATAGAATGTTAAACAATTTTTAGCAGGAGGGTGGAATAGGCTAGCAATGTCAAAACAGTCCAACACAACGTTTAACTCAATGGTTTAACCAAACGTTGACTGGCCAATTTTATGAATAATTACTCATGTTTTGCATGAAATTGTTTAGTATAATAATATACTAACTGAGACGGGCAATGAAGGGATGGATGTATGCATTTCGCATAGATTTTTTAAACGCAAATTAAGCATGATAAGAGCACCCAAATTGTGCCATGAATAAAGAGTTGCATCAAATCATTATCGAAATCTTGCCTGCCAGAAATACTTTGAAAACAAATGTATGGTAAATCTTTAAGTAAACAAGAATACTATAAACATGGTCGACACATTTGGGGTCTGGTTGTGGCATAGAGCTCTAGGTTGTGGTTATTTTTTTTTCTTTTTTCTTTTTTTTTTTTTTGGGGGGGGGGAGGGAGGGTGTTCTATTGCCGCAACAAATAGATCTATCGACCCCTTGAAAATGCGTGCAGCTTACTCACATGTGCCTATCCTGGGTGTAATTTTTGGTCAAATAGTGTACAAACATGCACAAAAGAGAGTTGGCACCCAAAATTACGCGCATTATTTGGAAAATAATTGTATTGTGTGAAAAACCAATAGCCCCCCCTTGCATAACGCAAAATGCTACAATTTTACGCACACGTTTTTATGCACAGGAGAACAGCTTTTGTCCAGTGATGCCTCTCCTTTATGAGAGTGTATGAGCATTAACTAGATGATCAGCTAACCATACACACGTGAGTTTTACTGGCTTTGGGGCAGCCATTAGACTTTATCTCCACTAAACATTAGAGCAAACCAAAACGTGACTTTAAGCGCGTCCATAGCAGTTTAAAGGCCCGGTCACACAGGCCCCGATAACGAGAACGAAAACGATAACGATAAAAAAGCACGCCCTCGATTGGTTGAATGAGCGTGGGCGTATTCTGCGTGGAGCAATTCAACCAATCGCGAGCGTGCATTTGTATCGTTATCGTTTTCGTTCTCATTATCGGGGCCAGTGTGTGACTAGTCTTGAAGTCAAGACGATAATTGTTAAGCGCGATGTGTAGTTACAGCGGGGCGTAGCAACGGGGACGATTCACACACCCTCGATCCCAGTATGTGTGTTAGAGCTGCCTCGCGCTACCTACGACTGTTGCATGTGTAACATCGCACTGTGACTGTTGCATGAAAGGCAGACAAATAGGCAGCGCCTAACGACTTGTCATCAAGTCTAGTGTGTGACCGGGCCTTAAGGCCTATCCCATGTTCATCTCCTGCGCGTTAACCAGCACGTGACTTTTTAGCGCGTCCATGAAGAACCAGGAATGTTTGTGCACGGTTTATGATGCCTATGCATGTACGCGTGATCAATCTAGGAATTGTATTCTATATCAACATCAACAAATTGTTGGCTATTGCTACTTGTGACTAAAAAGTCATCTACAAGTACAGCACCAGACACTATGTGAGGCATGAGCTAAACACATTGCGGACTGTGCATGGCACCATGAAGTCCCGTAGCAAGAACTAGGAGTGCAAAATCTCCTCAATTCGGAAAACCATGCTTAGTATAACATGAAAGTAACCCGACCAAAAAGGGCAAATCGAATAGCGGGTGGGCAATTAAGGGGCAATGAGTAAACCAATCCGGAGAACCATCTGCGAAACACTGTCCAATGAGTCGCCTGTCAGAAAGATTTCTAGGAAGTCTGGTAACAACATCGACCAGTGGTTGACACACGGTCACTGCTCAAACTTTCTCCAAACAGATGACTTGTAAGTGGGAGTTTGGGTCAGGGTTTTGTAGACTTGCAACCCGACGTCTGAAACCACACAAACGTATTGAATTCCACACACTAAACCGTGTTGATTTCCACAAGGAGGCCATGCCACTGGACCTTCTAATTTTCATTCCAAGATGGCGCGGGTTGCGCTTTTAATAGTATAGATGTAAGGTACTAAAGGAATTTAAAAAAAAGGGGAACAAGAGGGGAAAAAAATAAATATAAATCGTCCTGATTTCCACTTTAAAGCGAAGATTTCACAGGCCTGGTAAAGGGGTAGAAAGTTTTTTCTTTCCCTGTCTATTTGTTGTATTGCTGTGCCCAAACAGTATACTAAAGTCACCTGGAAATATAATTTTTTTTTCTTCAAACATTAGGGGGCCTAGAGTATTATGTTTCTGAACAACAAAATAATTTTGAGTAATTGTTTTTAAAGGCAGTGGACACTATTGGTAATTACTCAAAACAATTGTCAGCATACAACCTCACTTGGTAACGAATAATGGGGAGAGGCGGGTTGATAGTATAAAACATTGTGAGAAACAGCTCCCTCTGAAGTGACATAGTTTTTGAGAAAGAAGTAATTTTCCACAAATTTGATTTTGAGACCTAAAGTTTAGAATTTGAGGTCTTTAAATCAAGCATCTTAAAGCACTACAACCTCGTGTGACAAGGGTGTTTTTTCTCTCATTATTATCTCGCAACTTCGACGACCGATTGAGCTCAACTTTTCACAGGTTTGTTATTTTATGCATATGTTGAGATACCCCAAGTGAGAAGACTGATCTTTAACGATTACCAATAGTGTCCAGTGTCTTTATCAATTTATATGTTAAAAAAAAAAAAAAAAAAAAAAAAAAAGTTGTGTGGAGGTGATTCTGCCTACCTCTTTTGTGACGTCAATCGAGGCAGACTTTGCCTCGATTGAACATCAAACACACGTACGTGCAAGTACATTCAAGTCCTTATCGTGAGTTTGTACGTTTCGAAAAAGTTTTTTTTTCTTCATTTTTCCGGCAATGTGGCCAGGTGTATTTTAATTGCTGCATCAACAACTAAAGACTGGGTCAGTTTGCAAGTCTTTTCCAGCGCCGTGCAGCAAACACTTCGAGTTGCCATGCTTCGAGAATCCGGAATACACTACACATTAGTTTGACATTAAGAGAAAAGTTCTTTTCTAAAACATGACGCCATACCCAACAACTTTTTCAGCTAGTGGGGAAGTCAAAGAAGTACATGAATGACGTAACGAACCTACAGGAGCATTTTTATTTTGCCTAACGTGAACAAAATCAAGTATTGTTTCAACTTTGAGGGAATGTTTTTAGCTTGCGCCAAGCGTCACTATCTTGTATTGGCACTGCTTGTGATTCATCGTGCCTCGATTGACGTCTCGAACAGCGGCCTCTCGGGTCGAGCTTATTTTCAAATTTGTAAATAACATTGAAACTCATTTTTTAAAACCTTTGTTGGATAACTTTCCATATGGCGCCACCACTTTTTCACTCATTTTTACAAAAAGAGATATATCAATCAGGTAAATTAGATACTACATTATTTTATTTCAAATGAAAAAGTGGTGGCGCCATATGGAAACTTTTCCCGTTTGTTAATTGTTTATTCATATTCCACTCGTCAAAACACATATTTTAGTGACAAAAGCTTTATTTTGACAAAGTACCAGTTCCAGGTGACTTTAAATGTTGAATGGACAGGAGATTAATGTTTCTACCTATTTTTGTGTGGATCATGTGGATTGGCGGGCGTCACTTTGATTCACAATTATCTTGTCTTGCAACTGAAACTTATTTTGTCAAATCCCAGTAAAAAAAACTACACAAAAATTTATTTTTATGGACTTTTGTGGCTTTTGCAGTGGTTTTTGTCTGTTTTAATGGTAGGTAATAATTTTATGTAAATTTGCCATCGTGGATGTGTCGATCATGATCATGCACTGGCTCTGGTTTAAATGTATAAGAATGAAAAGATTTGAAAAAAAGAAAATAGGGCCTAATTTTGTTTAAAAAAAAAATATACTTTCAAGCCAGCAACGCATAAACGAAAAAAAAACCATTAATCCTTTGTGTGGACAGGGTAACAAAGAACTAAATGTTGACTTGTAAAGGAATGTCTTGAAACTCAATCACATGGTTTCCAGAAATTCATTCAAAATTTTCGTGGGCAACGCATTTATTATTTCTGTATTTTTACAACATGGAAATTCAGTCCAAAATACCATACCAACGCAGATTTTTATAACAGTACTCGTGCAACAAATGTCATACTTACAGGTGTCCTTGACGAAGAAATCAGAAGCTTCCTGAGCTCGCTGGATCCAGGAATTTTCCATCGTTAAAAGCGCGGGGATCGCGGCCTTCTCGTTGTCGTACGAGTCTGAATACTTAAAAACTAGGCGCGCACGTAATATATACAGAGCCGAGTAGCCCTTTACAATGGGACTAAGACCCGTCTTTTGTCCCATTGTAACGGTCTTCTTTATGGAATTCACTCCCTGGATCCCAAACGAGCATGTTCCTCACGTGCCACTCCCTTCAGTAGCCCAAATCCGGTTGAGCAAAAGAGAAGAGATTCCCCAATAAAGGCTTTCCAATGTCAAATAAAAACCCGCAAAGAATTATTTTTTTAAACTTGTGCAAAAAAGTACTAAATTTGCTTTCAAAAGACAGAGGGCGCACTTCTATCGTTTGGTTTCTGCAAATACACAGCTGCTGTGATTGGTCAATAGACCACATTTCCTATGACGTCACGTTTCCTATGACGTCACAATGATACGCAGGAGCTACATAAAAAAAAAAGTTTATATTTTTTTGGCAAGCACAAAAAGAAAACATAAAAGCCAACATTTAATAGAATGTTAAACAATTTTTAGCAGGAGGGTGGAATAGGCTAGCAATGTCAAAACAGTCCAACACAACGTTTAACTCAATGGTTTAACCAAACGTTGACTGGCCAATTTTATGAATAATTACTCATGTTTTGCATGAAATTGTTTAGTATAATAATATACTAACTGAGACGGGCAATGAAGGGATGTATGCATTTTGCATAGATTTTTTAAACGCAAATTAAGCATGATAAGAGCACCCAAATTGTGCCATGAATAAAGAGTTGCATCAAATCATTATCGAAATCTTGCCTGCCAGAAATACTTTGAAAACAAATGTATGGTAAATCTTTAAGTAAACAAGAATACTATAAACATGGTCGACATTGGGGTCTGGTTGTGGCATAGAGCTCTAGGTTGTGGTTATTTTTTTTCTTTTCTTTTCTTTTTTTTTTGGGGGGGGGGGGGAGGGAGGGTGTTCTATTGCCGCAACAAATAGATCTATAGACCCCTTGAAAATGCGTGCAGCTTACTCACATGTGCCTATCCTGGGTGTAATTTTTGGTCAAATAGTGTACAAACATGCACAAAAGAGAGTTGGCACCCAAAATTACGCGCATTATTTGGAAGCGCAGTATATGTATTGTGTGAAAAACCAATAGCTCCCCCTTGCATAACGCAAAATGCTACAATTTTACGCACACGTTTTTACGCACAGGAGAACAGCTATTGTCCAGTGATGCCTCTCCTTTATGAGAGTGTATGAGCATTAACTAGATGATCAGCTAACCATACACATGTGAGTTTTACTGGCTTTGGGGCAGCCATTAGACTTTATCTCCACGAAACATTAGAGCAAACCAAAGCGTGACTTTAAGCGCGTCCATAGCAGTTTAAAGGCCCGGTCACACAGGCCCCGATAACGAGAACGAAAACGATAACGATAAAAAAGCACGCCCTCGATTGGTTGAATGAGCGTGGGCGTATTCTGCGTGGAGCAATTCAACCAATCGCGAGCGTGCATTTGTATCGTTATCGTTTTCGTTCTCGTTATCGGGGCCAGTGTGTGACTAGTCTTGAAGTCAAGACAATAATTGTTAAGCGCAATGTGTAGTTACAGCGGGGCGTAGCTACGGGGACGATTCACACACCCTCGATCCCAGTATGTGTGTTAGAGCTGCCTCGCGCTACCTACGACTGTTGCATGTGTAACATCGCACTGTGACTGTTGCATGAAAGGCAGACAAATAGGAAGCGCCCAACGACTTGTCATCAAGTCTAGTGTGTGACCGGGCCTTAAGGCCTATCCCATGTTCATCTCCTGCGCGTTAACCAGCACGTGACTTTTTAGCGTGTCCATGAAGAACCAGGAATGTTTGTGCACGGTTTATGATGCCTATGCATGTATGCGTGATCAATCTAGGAATTGTATTCTATATCTATTAGTATGAGGTCTATGTAATGCGTCTATTGACCTTATCATTGATCTCTAAAGGCCGTGTCCGAACGGCTAGATCGCGCGCGTCTGCCTATTCTCCAACACTGTTAGACGCGCTGATCTAAACGTAGTCTAAACGTAGCTGTAGCCATCTTAGAGGTAAAACGGTGACAAAATCGAAACGCACAGATTTGTATGCGCGTCACACAGGATTGGCCAATGAACAACCTCCTTTTTACCTCTAGGTGAGGGCGCCCTACTGAAATGACATCATGTGCAGAAGGTCTATTAGCAGACGAGACCGAGTGTCTTTCCAGCCCTTGAAATTGTTCCGAATCCTATTTTGTGAAGCAATCAAGCAAAATGAGTCATTTGTCTAACAGATCATTTTTACAATTTTTGATACAACTGAATAAACATAGGCCTATAGGCAGCTACCTTGACTTTAATACTGCTTTAACATATGTTGATAAAACTTTGGTACAACAAATGTGAAAGTATATTTCCTACCAAGAAATCAAAAAGAAACCTGACTAACTTTTAACCCCTTTTTGATTTTATTTACCAGGAGAGAAGCCCTTCAATTTATAAATCACAAAAAACCTTAACATAAAAACATTAAGGCTGTTTTTTCCAAACTGGTATTTCCAAAAAACCTACTCATTTGACTTGAAAATATCACATTTATGTTTAAAGCCATTGGACCCTTTCGGTTCAGAAAAATAATAAAAGTTCACTGATTCACAAATAACTTACAGAATGCAATGGTGATAGACTTCTCTTGAAATATTAGTCCATGAAATGCTTTACTTTTTGAGAAAACAGCAAAACAATATAAATTCTCGTTAATAAGAATTATGGATTTATTTTAAACACATGTCATGACACGGCGAAATGCGCGTTTTCCGTTGTTTTCTCCTGACTCCGATGACCGATTGAGCCCAAATTTTCACCACAGGTTTGTGGTACACAAAGTGTGGGCCCTGGACATAACTGTTTACAGAAAGAGTCCAATGGCTTTAATGATGCCTTTATTTATGGACATATAAATATAATCTACATCACATTTATAACTGCTAACTTTTTTTCAAATTAATATAAAAACTCTTGAGTAAAATTTGTCCCAAGTTAACCACATGCAATTGCAGGGAGAATAAACAATACAAACAACCTTAAACTTGTTCCTGTTGAACTTTAAAGTCACCTGGAATTTTTTCAAACATAGGAGTATATGCTTACAAACAATAAAAAATTTTTTTTAGTAATTGTTTGTCACGATTTATATGTTTAAAAAATATATAAAGTTGTTCAGGGGCTGACTCCGCCTAGGTCTCGAATTCAGTTCAAATATTTCATTAAGAAATTGTTTCTTTCTCAAAAAACTTTGCTACTTCAGAGGGAGCCGTTTCTCTAAGATATTTTTTCACAGGACTTGGGAAGTACCGAGTATACAGTGCTAACACACATCGGTGTATGGGTTAAAACCAAAATTAATATTCTTTATCCCCGATGCAAATTTAACATCTATTATATCGTTGAAGTACCCGCTGCCAAAACATAGAATTCAAACTGTCTCTAGCTGCCGGGCAACCTCAGTAGTCTAGTTGGTAAGACACTACTCTAGAATTGCAAGAGTCGTGGGTTCGAATCCCACCCGAGTAACATGCCTGTGATATTTTTTCACAGGACTCCGGAAGTACTGAGTATACAGTGCTAACATACATCAGTGTCAGGGTAAAAACCAAAATTAATACTATTGATAATATTGTCAAAGACCAGTCTTCTCACTTGGTGTGTCTCAACATATATGCATAAAACAACAAACCTGTGAATATTTGAGCTCATTTGGGCATTGAAGTTGCGAGATAATGATGAAAGACAAAAACTCCCTTGTCGCACGAAAATGTGTGCTTTCAGACGCTTGATTTTGAGACCTAAAATTCTTATTCTGAGGTCTCGTGCAAAATTACTTCCTTCTCGAAAACTCTTTACTTTTCTCACGATGTGTTATACTATCAACCTCTCCCCATTTACTTGTAACCAAGTAAGGTTTTATGCTAATAATTAATTTGAGTAATTACCAATAGTGTCCTTGGATCGAACGAGTCGGTCTATAAAAAGCGTTTGAAACCTTTTCTTATGAGATGCATATGGTTAGAAAGATGTCTTAAAATTAGAATATAATGATCCATACAAAACAAGTATCACACAAAATTGTATGGTTTTCCTTATAGCTTAACACGCTCGGCCATTTATTGGAGTCGACAATTTGACTCCCATATGGCCGACCATGGTAGTCGACGAAGTAAAAAGAAAACCACGCAATTTCGAGGCATATTTGTGTAGATCATGTATTCTACTTTTACAACATCTTTCTACCCATATGCTTTTCATAACAAATGGCTACAAAACGCTTTTAAAAGACCAACTCGACCAATCCAAGGCAACGTGTTCCTTTAAATTAGGTAAACTGAATTGCATTTTGATTTGGACAAGATGTACTGATACTTTGGTATGAAACTAATCATACAAAGAAGCTGACTGTGTAGAAACCAAGTGGGGAAACTTGTGTGGGACTAGACATAGTGAGCACAACCATACGTGGGATGTCGTGACTCAAGCTCTGGTGTTTCTGTTCAGCAGAGTGTGGGTTCGAGTCCTGGTCGTGACACTTCATTGCTTCTCTACACCAAGGGGTAAGTGGGTACCTGTGAAGGCAGAGATGGTTTTTATGATCGGTTTAGCTTAGAAGGCATATTTGTTGCACTGGCTGTATACTCCCCAGGGAGCTGAGATGGTTTAAGGAATGAATGAAATGGTCCATGGACCCTGGGTTTTAATGTTATGAGTACGTTTAGCCACCCTGCACATGTGTAAAGTGCTATAAGAAAACTGATTATTGCTATTATGACCACTAACCTAACATTAATAACTCCTCAGGAGCTTGCTTGAATGTCGACAGAGCATGGTTGACCTATATGAAGAATGTTCTCAGTGAGGAGGAGGGCTGGAGGGATGTAAGCCCCACCTGATGACTGGTCCAATGATGGGGTCCGTTTATGTCCATCTCTCTGAGGGATTTTGTTTGGATTGAAGGAGAGTCCTTAAGCAGCTCTGAGATGGTTTTCTGTTGTCCTTGTTGTGTCATCTGTGCATCAAGGCCCAATTTCATGGCTCTGCTTACCGCCGAATTCTGCACTTACAACACCACTTTCCGCTTACGTGCAAGTGTCAAATCTATGCACTAGTTGTATACATGTAAGTACAGCATGCCTAGTAACATGGAGTATGCACGCACACAAGCCAAAATTTCCTGCTCAAATGTGAAATACACTTGAGGTAAGCGCGGAATTCCCTGCTTCCGCTCAGCGCCGTTTCTTTGCTTACGGTATGCAGAGCCATGAAATTGGGCCATGATGAGGCACCAGAAGCTTCACCTGTTGATGAAGCTGGAGAGGATCTCCGAGGGGACTGTATACCTCCATTCAAATCCTAAAGATCACTGGGAGAGCGGGTCACACTAGCGAATTTCATGTAGGGTTTGGTGGGCTGTAGTCACCGCAGTTTTTCATGCTGGTTAGAATCACCATCATCAATGTCGTCATTCAGCAAAGATTTGGTCCATGGCCGCCTCATCCTCAAATTGTAACCGGGGAGCACACTCCTGGAGTCGCCTCCATCACCTGGTCTGTTTCATCTGCAGCTCTTCTCAGCCCTCCTACGCTTCTACCACTCCACGTTGTCACATTGTCAATCCAGCACAGTTAGAATATTGAATGTTATTGTGATGTCATCGGATGGTTGATTTGGGTGCTTGCTGAATGCATGGGCTTGCATGTGAAGGCCAATCTCCTGAATGATTTCAGTGCACTGAGAACATAAAAATACAAGTTGTTAGTTTTTACAAAATTTGAACTTAAAGGCACAACACATTTGAAGGGTCTAATTGTACTTTTTGTCTGACAAAAAACACAATGCCCACAGATTTACACACTTTGAAGATAATGATAGTAGAAAGCTTCTCTGAAAATATTACTTGCTGATAAGGTGCTGTAGTTTTTGAGAAATTTGTAAAACAATGTCATGAAAATAATTTGTGTGTTAGTGATCATGAGACGAAAAATAATTTAGCATGATAAAAACATATTTTCATGAGATTGTTTTTCTCATTTCTTAAACACAGCAGCACCTCAGCAACTAATATTTTAAGTTATGCTTTCTACTATCATTATCTTCAAACGGTGTAAGTTTAATGTAAATCCCCCCCCCCCACAGCAGTGTGGATGGGGTCTACGAACGAATACTTACCGGTAGAGTCGAATTACTAATTTGCATATTCCCTATGCCGCGAGGCAGAAATGCTAAGACTTTTACACACAATAGCGCCCTCCACCGTCCTACCCATAACGCCCCGCGACATGCCCGTCATGGAGTCGTCCTCTTTTCAATGAGCCCTACTAAATGTAAGCACCCAAGGACCGAGTATGTGGGGAAGGAGGGAGGGATACTCTACCGGTAAGTATTCGTTCGTAGACCCCATCCACACTACTGTGGGGGGGGGGGGGGGAGTCTACTTCACTCTACTTACTGGTAGAGTCGAATTACTAATTTGCATAGACTCGCACCGAGGAAAGGCGGTGGGTATACGCGGTGCTACTGCATGTCTTAAGGGGGTGCGTAGGACCCCGGTGCGCTCAAAATTCAGAGACATCCGCGGCCGCTAGGCCCGATAGTGGTCCATACCCAAAACGTACAGGGGGTATCGTCCCACGGGTGAACAAAACATTATAAGTATTGTTAGCACTGTATTACCGTGGAAAACTCACCTAAACACGTGACTGACGAGGTGGAGCTTGTTCTGGTTTTGCAGCTCGGCTGGCTGCCTGTAAACAGCTCTATCCGCTCTCCCATCCACCTGTAGAACGTCCTTCAGGTAGCAGTCAGAGAACGTGGACGGGCTCTTCCAGGAGGCCGCCCTTGTTATGTCACTCATGGAGACCCCTTTAAAGAAAGCCCATGAGGCCGACACTCCCCGTACCTCGTGGGCATGAACTGGACCATCGGTCGCTGGCCATCCGCATGAGTCTAAAAATGTTATGGTTTTGAAACAGTTTTGAAGGGTGAAAGGGTGGGCTAACACTTAAAGCCATTGGACCAATTCGGTAAACAGTATTGTCCAAGGCTCACACTTCATGTATCACAACTTCTATATCATAATAACAAACTTGTGAAAATTTAGGCTCAATCGGTCATCGGAGTCTAGAGAAAATAACGGGAAAACCCACCCTTGTATCCGCACGTTTTTCCGTGTCATGACGTGTTTAAAATAAATCCGTAATTCGCTATAGAGAATTGATATTGTTTAACTATTTTCTCAAAAAGTAAAGCATTTCATGGAATAATGTTTCAAGAGAAGTCTTTCACCACTACCTTCTGTAAACCGTGTAAGTTATTTGTAAATCTGTGATTTTCTATTTTGTTTTTCTGTACCGAAAGGGTGAAAGGGCTTTAACTGACATCTCCATTACAACCAAAATGCTGAAAATTGCCTGCTCTTGAGAGTTCGCTGACGAAATTCTCCAATGCTGAAAAATGTTCCTGTCCAATGAAACAGGGAGAGTGCTTGTCTCTAAGAGGTCGACTGGCTGATGAGATCAGGGGAAGTCGTAAGGCATGAAGACCGACAAAATTTTGAGCTAAACTCTAAAACCTCATTACTTCAAAGAGGGTGGCTTCTAATATTGTTTAAAAAATTTTATCAGCTTCTTAACCAAGTAAAATGTTCATTGGTACAGTGGGGTATTAAAACACCAAAAGTACACCCTTTCGTAATATTAAAGCTTGCTTAAAAGTTTGGTTTTTTGGGGTGGGTTTTGGGGTTTTTTTTTGGGGGGGGTGTAATACTATTATTGTTCAATTAGGGCGATATTTCACTATCAGAAAAAAATGTTGATTGAATTAATTAAAAGCACTCTAGCATGGTGAGTGTTTAAACAGTGACATCATTTGAGAGGGGTCAACTGGTGAATGGTGAACTTTACCTTCAAAGCTGCTTTGGTTGTCTCTATGGCACTCCATCTTCTGCATCATATTGATAGAGAGTCCAACTTGTGGAAATTATTCAGGGTCTTGAAAAATTCTCATCTTTAGCTCTTGTCTGGCAGGGTTCTTGTCACACACTACGTCTCATCTATAAAAAGTCATATTGAAAGCGGTTTTTGAAACTTTTACTTATTTAAAGGGACAATACACTTTTGATTCCTGGTAGAATTAATTCATTTCTTTCCTCAATTTGAATGTGAATGTTATGTTAAGTTCACCTGTATATAACCAGAACTTAATTGGGTCGACCCAGAGTCACTCCTAATCTATTCGGCGCAACTCTGGAGCGCCTGTTTGAACCGGATGTTACTTACTCGATTATCCAGAAAATCTCTGAGATTCACCATGAAGTAGCATATACTGGAGCTTTTAAATGCTGCTTGGAACATCTATGTCTAACAGATGCAAAGAGAACAAAACATTAATATTGTAGCATTTAAGAATAGACAATGAAGTGACCTTGTGAAAGAGTGGAATGGTAGAAGAGTAGGAGAGCTGAGAAGAGAAGCGATTTCAAGAGAGCAGGTGGTGGCTGCAACTCCACAAGTCAAATGCCAAATGATGATGATGATGAAAAAGAATCGTCAATACACAAACAACAATAAATACAGGTTCTTGTATAGCTCTTTATCATACCCCTAGGACATGGATTCTTTTTACAGGAACCTGGAAGGATACAGTGCTCTCCAACCATCAGCATATGGGTGAAACTAGCCATATATAGAACTCTTCCTCTGTGCTGCACGCAGATACAGAGCCCTAACTATTAGGGCCCGTTTCTGGGGCGGAAATTCAAAATTGAAACAATTCTTTGAATATGAGAAAATACTTACCCCATGTGAATATCTCTTTGTGAGTAGTGTTGTTTCTGGATACATTTCTTAGTCTTTCTTCGTTGAAGCCAGTTGTCAATGTTTACAAGAACTGTACCACGATTCCTATTAAACAAAAAGTAATATTTAACAATGCTTAATAATGACATACTTTACAACTGGTTAATATTCGAGACACACAAACTACAGCATGAAATTTATATTACTCACTCTATCATTTCTTCAAATTGAAAATGTGGTTGGCCAAAAAAATTAAAGAAAGAAATGTTGTATTCATTCGCAAAGAACAAATTAATAAATAAACAACGTTTGAACATGAGACAATGTGACTTGCAAGCACCTCCCTCTTTATTTATTATAAAAAGTTAAGCTGTCATACTTTAAAGTCACCTTGAAATATAATTTTTTTTTTTCAAACATAAGAGTATATGCTTACGAACAATAAAACAATAAAACAATAGTGTTGACATATACATGTATAGCCTGTAGACAATGTACAACAGACTTTAAGGGTGAGACCTGGGGGCCCTTAGAGAGGGGGGAATCTGTGTGATTAGTATTATAAAAATAAATTACCTTTCGCCATAATGTTCCATTAAGTTGGACACTAATATTCTTACAACTTTAATTCTGGATTTTCTGCTGAGGTCGGCTTTGTCCATTTCTGAGATAATTTTTAAAGTTTTTATGGTCAAATTGTAGCCAAATTATTTGGAGAAAAACATAACCACAACAATGAATTGATAGCTGAACACAACATTAGAACCTTCTGATAGTGATATTTAATGTAGGAGTACCGTTGTTAAAATTAATCCTGCCCCAAAAATTTAATTTGATGGTCCATGATCCTTTTTGCCTCTCTTCCGAACAGTTCTTATCCTTTCCTCTATAAACCCTGTGGCGCAGTGCCTGCCCATACATGAACTGTACCACGCCTCCTATTAAAAAAAAAGTTATATTTAACAATGCTTAATAATAACATACTTTACAACTGGTTAATATTCGAGACCCACAAACTACAACATGAAATTAATATCACCCACTTTATCATTTCTTCAAATTGAAAATGTGGTTGGCCAAAAAAATTAAAGAAAGAAATGTTGTATTCATCCTCAAAGAACAGTGCGTCAAAGGGTGAAATTTGAATTTGTCTAGTTGAATAAAATTTGCCTAATGATAAATAAAACATTTAAATCTAGGGTGTAATTATGCTTCAAAATTTGTTTGTTAAGACATAGTATCAACTTACATGGCCATCACCATCTTCATCTTGAAGGAGTGGATACTCCTGAATCACGGCCTTTGCCATGGCGAGTTTTACAGATGCTTCTGGTCTGTTTAACAAAACAAGCAACAAATTAATAAATAAACAACGTTTGAACATGAGACAATGTGACTTGCAAGCACCTACCTCTTTATTTATTATAAAAAGTTAAGCTGTTATACTTTAAAGTCACCTGGAAATATAATTTTTGTTATAGCCTGTAGACAATGTACAACAGACTTTACGGGTGAGACCTGGGGGCCATTAGAGAGGGGGGGGAAGCTGTGTGATTTGTATTATAAAAATAAATTACCTTTCGCCATAATGTTCCATTATGTTGGACACTAATATTCTTACAACTTTAATTCAGGATTTTCTGCTGAGGTCGCCGAGAGGCTGAGGCATTTCCAAGATAATTTGCTCACAATCACCGTAAGCAGTTATGATGTCCCTGACAACCTGAAATGTTTGTAATTTTGTACAATCTTAACATAAATACAATACAATAAAAATACATCATTTTGCAGAGTATATACTATGAAGCTCAAGTTTTTTTCCCCACCAGGGCCTCTTAAATTAGCAGAAATTTGCATTAAAGTGTAGCATTCATTTAAAACTACTAAGTCTATAAATTTCAATTTAACTGTATCATCTTGAACTGAGAACTTCGAACAGGTGCTAATTACAACACTTATACGAAATTGAGAATGGAGCTCCATAAAAGTCTTATCTGATCCATTTTAAAGACTTTATGTTCTCAAAATGGTTTGTATTAATGATTTGATTCGACAAATATTAAGGATTGAAGTACAAAATGTTCAATATTTAAAGAAGTACACGTACAAAATCTGCTCCGATAGCTTTTGAGGAAGATGCGCTTGCAGCCTCATGAGGGGCTGTGTGACTGATCACCTGCAAAAATAAAAATGGAAACAATCTTTGTAAAAATTCTGGGCATCGTCCAGAGTGGCAACAATAACACGATTATGAGCTAGCCTTGTTGAGGTTTTATGTTTCGCCTCAAATCGCATGGCCCCAAAACGTTTTAATGGTCCAACTTTCTTTAAAGCCAATGGGTAGTGTGCCATTAAGCGATCGCTAAAAACCTCGAACGAAACCAAGACCGAACTGTGGTGATGTTTAATAAGAAGCTTCAAGTAGATTGTTTCTTCATTGCTGATTACAGGGACGAAAAGGAGATTCATACATTGCAAAAGCAACAGAAGTACCTCCCAATGGCAATTTCCTTCTGGAACAAGATGTCCCAACATTACTGCAACGTGTCTCATCAAACACCACATCTGGCCAGCTTTCCGTCCAGTGTGCGGCACCTAGGGATACATTTAGGTCCGGGCTACAGGTACACGTTTGGTACACGTTTTGGCTACATCTAGGTCCGGGCTACATCTAGTTACATGTTTGGGGCTACATCTAGGTCCGGGCTACATCTAGGTACATGTTTGGGGCTACATCTAGGTCCGGGCTACATCTAGTTACATGTTTGGGGCTACATTTACGTCCGGGCTACATCTAGGTACATATTTTTGCTGGACTAAGCATTTTAAATCATTGGTACAATTTCTAATGATTATGATGGGAAAGTTACTTGTTATCAGCCTGGTAAAGACAGCACGGCTGAATGTAGTGTGGTTGATTATGTAATAGCCTCAGATGTGATGCTTCTAAGCGAGATTATAAATTTGATGTCACTCCAATGAATCCATTTTCTGATCACTGTTTGCTAGAGGTTACTCTCAAATCATCGGTTGACAATGTGGTGAATACTGATAAATATGATAACAGTTTGAGTAGTCAAAATACTCAGAGTTTAAATACACCACTTTACAAGTGGTCTGGAGAGTATATCAATGCATATAGTAATGGATATGATGCTCCAGATATTCAAGAGAAATTGACAACTTTTGTGGCGATAACTTTACTGGCAGTAGTGCTGATGAAGTTTAAGATAGCTTTCATGATATTATTTATTCTATTGCTAATCGGTTGCTTCATTTGCGACCCCAACCACCCTCTGCACCCTCACATTATCCAAAACCACTCAGGCAGGATCCAGCAACTACGCTTAAAGACCAACAGGTTTAAGGATTCTTTTCTCCCCACTGCAATTCAGCTTTTTAACAGTAGATGGTCGTGATAATTTGGTTCACTCTCATTTGTTGTACTTTTTACAAGCTCGCCACATATTTTTATCTCTATATTTGTGTATTTATCTGTAAATTGTAATTCTATTCTTGTTGTCCATTTTTGCTTGTGTGTATTGTATATCCTTACACAGGGAAGACAAATTTAATGTTTTTTTATCATGACAATAAAATCTTTTTAATCTTTAATCTTTAATCTTTTCACAAAACAGCTCGGTTTAAAAGTCAAGAGCACTCTCAGAATTATCACAACAAATGTGGTAAATGGTTTGATAACAATTGTTATCAGCTAAGAAAAGAAGTGCAGAGTACTTTTAAAGCTCTCTTTAGATATAGGAAAAACTCTCATTTCCAAGGTCTTTATTGTAAACAGAATAAATGTTACAAGCGCACAATTAGAGCGAACACGCTATTTTAGAAGGGTGCAAATCTGAAAACTTGAAGCCTCTTGTTAAGACAATAAGCTTTTCTGGAGTAAACTTAGGGACTTGAGTAGCAATGAGAATACTCAAAACAATGGTTCGGAAAATGTTAATCCTGATGAGAGGTATGATTTTTTCTCTAATTTATGCAACCCTTCCACTAACTATGATTGTTTTGATGATGCCTTTTACATTGTCTGTTAAAAATGGGTAATACTGGTATAGGCGTGACGTTTGGGAGTTACTTGATTGTCCAGTTACAAGGCCGTCAAAGCCATGACTAACAACAAACAACCTGGCAAAGACGGCATTAGGTCAGATATGATCTCTTCTGCTTGTTTTTATTTGTGCAAGCCCATTACTAAATTATTTAATTTTATTTGGAATACAGAGCAAGTTTCGTCCTCATGGTCTGATGGTCTCATAATGTCCAGTTCTTAAGAAAGGGTCACGAAGAGACTCAGGGGCATCACTATATTGAGCTGTTTGGGTAAATTATTTCAAACAGTCATTAGGAACAGGTTGACACAATGGGTTGATGACATTTTAGTGGATAACCAGACTGGTTTTAAAACATTGTATTGCACCATTGACAATGTGTTTGTTTTACTAAATACTGTCATTCAGAAATAGCGCAGCAAAAATGAAAAAAAACTATTCGCTTGTTTTGTTGACTAAAAAAAAGCTTTTGATTGTGTTGACCCTTCTCTTCTCTGGTTTAAGTTAGGGAATTGGGTATAAGTCATAAATGCCTATACATCTTGAAAAGTATGTACAGTTCGGTTAAATGCATAGAGTTACCAATACTTGTTCCTGTACACTTGGTGTTCAGCAGGGTGCAGTTTTAAGCCCACTTCTTGTTTTTCTCTGTTTTTAAATGACCTGAAGACTGAGCTTGTCCGAGCTCCTTTTTATGGTGTAGAAATTGGTACCCGGAAAATCAATTCTTTATTGTATGCTGACGATATGGTCCTCTTATCAGATTCGCAAGAGGGTCTTCAACTCTCACTCAAAAGGCTTGAAAACTGTTGTAATAATTGGAGCCTTTTTTGTTAACACACAGAAAACCAAAGTTGTCACTTTCAACAGCGATCTTTCTAAGTTTCGGAATGGACAAACCTGTACATTTGATTTTAACCAAGAAGAAATTGAAAGTGTGTTGTTTTATACAAAACATTGAGGTGTTATTTTTCAATCATCTGGTTCCTTTAAGAAGCCCCAAAAAAATCTTCTTGACAAAGCTTCTAAAGCTGCTTTTACAATTCGTAAACATGTAGGGAATGATCTTAAGCCCCATCTGCTTATGATAATTTTTGACACTTTACTGAAGCCTATTCTTACCTATTGTTCAGCTGTTACTTGGAAGAATGAAATGGACCAAACTGAAGCTTTTCATTTAAATTGGTTAAGGTTCATTTTAAATGTGAATAGGCGTACACCCAATGACGCAGTCCGGGGTGAATTTGGTCGTTTTCCTTTATAACATAAAGCAACTTAAACATAATTAGCTTAATTACTGGTTTAAATTGAGTGGTAAAAACAGGAATTCCATTCTGTACAACTCCTTCAAAGTTGATCAAACTCTAGGGTTTAACCACAAACCATCAGTATTTTTTATGCTTTGAACTTTGAGTCAGTCTCCTGTAACATGCCAGAGAACATACCAGAGCCTGCAAACCAAAGGAATGTGAATAGTATATTTGTTCAACAACTATGTGATGTGTTTATTTCCAAATGGTACAGTAGATTGCACAATGACTTTAGAACTAAATCTGGCCCAAAGAATAAGCTCAGGACATACCGTATTTTCAAAACCCAGTTTGAGTTTGAGTTATATTTACAATGTGTTAACAAGCCTTCTTATCGCCATTCTTTGGCCAGTTACAGATACTAGCTACTTATTGAAATAGGAAGGTATATTGGGTTTTATAACACCCCTTGCAAGTATTCTGCCTGCTCATTGGTTTAGAGCGCGTCACATGACATGTCTTAGTTTTGCTAGACGACGGCAGTGTGATAGTGTGTCGGTTTGCCATGCGCTAGTCCGAAGACTAGCACACGATGCCGTGCGCTAGTCCGACAGACTAGCACACGGCGTGCAGTACCCAGACTTCCGTTGCGTGTACGAGGATGATAAATTAATAGTCTGTAACCATTTCGGATTGCACGACACTACATGCAACACAGTAAGTAAAAGTGTTTGCAATCTGTATTCACGTCGTCCGTGGATTGTAGCATTCAGGTCTGTAACTTAATAATAATAGTACAGTATTTAGAAATGTTTGGGGTGTTATAAAACAAATATTGACTGCTTTTACTTGTGCAATGGTTATAACTATGACTCCCTCGGTGATCCCCGGGAAAATCGAACGCTCCGGGGATCACCTCGGGAGTCATAGTTTTAACCATAGCACTCGAAGCAGTCAATATTTGTATACTAGTCTAGCCAAAGAGTTTGCCCGTATTGTCACCTTGATGTTGAAACAAATCCATTTTCTGCTTGATTGCCCCTCATACAACGACCTTAGGAATATTATGTTGGCTTATAATTATGATCATTTCAAAGGCTTTGAAACTCTTGGCAGGGAAGACGGGTATAAGTTTTTGATGGACACTCCCGATGAAGCGATTATTATTTGCTTTGCCAAAGTACGTCTTTTTATTTACTGTTTTAACAGAAAATCAAACTGTGTGATTATTTATTTTTGTTCTAAGTTAAATTCCTTTCCGTATGACTTATTCATTCACTGTATTTTGTTGTTATAACATTGTAACCCTCCCCAGGGTTATGGGATAAAACATTGTACAATACTACACAATTAAAATTTCTCAAAATATGTACACCTTAAAAAATAATAAGAGAAATCACAAAACAAAAAACGAGTATGCGAAAATTAACTTATTGAACATGACTTACCTCAACCCCCACCTCCTTGTACGTTTTGAAACTTTGCAGAAATTTCAACCTTGGCCCAACTTGTGGAATTACCTACTTCAGTGACTTGCAGCACATATCCATAAGCAAAAAGCTTTCTTCGTCAACTTCATGTTCTAAAACGATAATATTGAAAACTACGTCTATGATAAAAATATTCAACAAACACCGACAGCTTTGCTTTAATAGTCACATTACATAATCAAAGAACACATTGTAACAAAATATTACAAAATATTACTTATGGCTTCTTTGAACTGAAACCATAAGCAGAACATTATATTAGTTTGTTGTCCCCGGCCTGCTCTGGTTTTAAACACAGTGCAAAACTTTCGAGTGGCGTTGTTTAGGGCCAAATAATGTTTTATTGTCATTGCTATTTTCAACCAAGAATGTGTACAATTTACGATACCGTCTTTAAAATAAACAACACAAGAAACACTTATTTGGAAGACGGGGGGGGGGGACATCGTTAGTCATATCAACGTGGTTCCGGGCCCGCTTTAAGTCTTCTCACTTCTTGCATGTCAACGTATGCATAAAATAACATACCTGTGAAAATTTGACCAATTAATTTTTTTCTCAAGGAAGGCCAAAGATGATACTTTGTAGTGATATACAGGGTTTTTTGAAATAATTTTGTATTTTGTTGGGGTGGAGTTGTAAATATGAGCTAAAAAATAGTTTTTCAGACCCCAAAATCGGCCTAAAATGGCCAAAAACTAAAAAATGAGCCGTAAAAAAAAGCTACAATTCAGTAGGGGTTGGGTGGAGTAAACAACTGCCATGGACAGCCACAGACACTATACAAGGCTTCGCTAAAAATAGCATTGAAATAACTTCCTTCCAAAACACACCACCAAAAAGTCCAATCATGGTCCAATGTAACAGCATTTGCTCTAAAGGTTTGTAGATAAAGCAATGGGACAGCCCTGGCCACCACTTGTGGTATCAATCACAAAAATAATTATAGAACTACAACAGTAATTTAAGCAGGTCTTAAAGTCAGATAAATCACTTTCATTTTAACCAGTGTTTTTGTTTTTTGTTTTTATTAATTCAAAATGCTTAATTTATCATACACAAACATGAAGATTGCAAAGATACTTTTTTCAATATCATCATAAAATAACAGGAATTCAACTGAAATTGTTGAACTACAGGCCGCGTACGCAGGTAGGTAACTTCTTTTATCTTCACCTTTTGGGTTTTTTGTAGACCGAGAAAGTCGGCTACAACATCATCTGATAGTCTGTATAAATTTACTTAAAGTCAAGAAACAAAATCACTTATCTGCTGCCACTTGCGCTCCCAATCTACATGTATGATGCCACTATCAAAGGAACGAGCATATTTCCTAAATGTTGGTCTTCGTCCATTGTTCACACACCACCAGTGGTGTTCACTGGAGTGAACAAGCTTTTGTAATACATACAAACAATTGACTTAAAAATTAAACAATATCGCGCCATTCGTGCAAAATAATGGAGCGATTTTAATAATAGCATGATGTCACAGGTGTGGGTTAAGTCGCATAATGCCCTCGGTGAACGCGCCATTCGTGGGTACGAATGGCCCAAGGGTGAATCGTCCTTGGGCCATTCTTACCCACGAATGGCGCGCACCTCGGGCATTATCCTATACGCAGGTATGAAGTTGGATTACACAGAAGCCCGAGTTTTTTAAAATTATTATTAGTAAAGTCATGCATAAAAATGTAGATTAGGCCAGTGAAACACAGTGGCACTGTCTCGGGAGGGTTAAATACTAAAAATGTTTTATTTCACATCTGAATGGAAGAAATTTGAGTATTTTAAAGTAGTAGATTGTACAATGTTTAGTAGCCAAATTGCAAGTAATTGCAAATTGTAAGAGGTACATGTAGTGTTGACATACGTAGCCTGTAGACAATGTACAGCAGACTTTAAGGGTGAGACCCCTGTCCTGGGGCCATTAGAGGGGGGGTGGCAAAGCTGTGTGATTTGTATTATAAAAATAAATTACCTTTCGCCATGATGTTCCATTAAGTTGGACACTAGTATCCTACCTGGATTTTCTGCTGAGGTCGCCATTATCCATTTCTGATATAATTGCCTCGCAATCACCGTACGCGGTTATGATGTCCCTGACCACCTGAAATGTTTGTAATTTTGTAGAATCTTAACATAAATACAATACAATAAAAAATACATCATTTTGCAGAGTATATTATACTCTGAAGCTCAAGTTTTTTTCCCCACCAGGGCCTCTTAAATAAGCAGAAATTTACATTAAAGGAACACGTTGCCTTGGATCGGTCGAGTTGGTCTTTGAAAAGCGTTTGTAACCGTTTTTTATAAAATGCATATGGGTAGAAAGATGTTGTAAAAGTAGAATACAATGATCCACACAAACATGCCTCGAAATTGCGTGGTTTTCCTTTTACCTCGTCGACTAACACGTCGGCCATTTATGGGGGTCAAAATTTTGACTCCCATAAATGGCCGACCATGTTAGTTCGCACAGTAGAAGGAAAACCACGCAATTTCGAGGCAAACTTGTGTGGATCATTGTATTCTACTTTTAAAACATCTTTCCAACCATATGCATTTTATAAAAAACGGTTACAAACGCTTTTGTTTTGACCAACTCGTCCGATCCAAGGCAACGTGTTCCTTTAAAGTGTAGCATTGATTTAAAACTACGAAGTCTATAAATTTCAATTTAGCTGTATCATCTTGAGCTGAGAACTCCGAACAGGTGCTAATTATAACACTTATACGAAATCGAGAATGGAGCTCAACAAAAGTCTTATCTGATCCATTTTAAACACTTTATGTTTTCAAAATGGTTTGTATTAATGATTTGATTCGACAAATATTAAGAATTGAAAATTAAAATGTGCAATCTTTAAAGTAGTACACGTACAAAATCTGCTCCGTGCTTCATAGCTTTTGATGAAGGCGAAGATGCACTTGTTGGGGTTGTGTGACTGATCACCTGCAAAAATGAAAATGGAAACAACATTTGTAACAACAGTAACAGAAGAGCCTGGGCCAACTTCTATGTCTTGACCTTTGTGTTTTCTTGACAGCAGGTTGGGGTAGAGTAGCTGATTGGTTTCTGATTGACAGTGACTTTGCTATGTTCTGGAAGTTGCACAGGATATGATCCAGCCTTTTTGAGGTTTTATGTTTCGCCTCAAGTCGCATGGCACAAAAACGTTTTCACGGTTCAAAGTTCTTTATAGTCAATGGGGTGTGTCATGAAGTTATTGTTGGGCTTTAAGTAGTGACTGCTAAAAACCTCAAGAACAAACTGTGGTAATATTTACTAAGATGCTTCAAGTAGATTGTTGGGGGGGGGGGGGGCAGGGCGACGTCTCCCCCCTTCTTTTGGAGTGTGGGGGACACAATAAGCGGGCCCCGACCCTAAATTCTGAATTTCTAGTTTGTACTTTTAATCAATAGGCCTACGTAAAGTGTAAACTTTTTTTGACCCTATGTTAAATACATTTGAGAACAACAGTTCCTTAAAGCTCAGAAATGCATATGTAGTTCATTTTGATGGGGGATAATAAATAATTTGCATAAAACTAAACTATTTTTCTGTATCAGTAAAAGCACTGTTTTGTGAAAAAAAAATAGAGAAAAATTTCACAGGTACCCAGGGTGGAACAAAACATGGATTGGAAATCACTAACAAGGCAATATATATTTTTCTTTTTAAGAAAATTCTTTCATAGGGGGGGGGGGCTGCACAAACAGTGAAAAGGGTACAAAATAATGTAGGTATATGATTAGAGGTCCATGATCATACGTTAACATTGGTAGCGCAATTGGTCTATACATGATACAGGTTGGCAAAAAGGTGTGGGGTCGAGGGACATTTGACACCCTCCAGAGGATGTGGGGGACATGTCCCCATGTCCCCCTGCCTCCCCCCCCCCCCATGTCACCATCCCCCGTAACCACAGGGAGACTCGTTCAGAAAAAACTTTCCTTCTTTTTAACTATACCCGGGCGGAAGGTATAGAAAATTTTCTAGGAATACTACTTAAGCTTTATAGAATCGTAAACGCACTATAACCGCAGAGTATGATGACCAGAGCAAGCTAGTCAAAACATTGAAACAAATTCATGAGCTGGATAGTGACTTGGTTCCCTTTAGGGCCATCCCTAGGCTTCTGCTTGCTTTTTGTTGATATGTATCTAACTGTTTTACTAATGATTTTAAATCATTACATTTCTACTTATTGTTGCTGTGTGTTTCTAAAGTTTTTAAAGCCTGAATAAATACATGAATAAACAAATAAATAATATAAATAAACTGCTTGAGGGATTGGAATATGACAAAAGTTTAGTCCAGTTTCAAGGACAAAGCTTTATGGAAAGAATTCTCCAAACTGTACTAACTTGTGGAGCCCGTATCTGTCTCCCCGTCTTTTACCCCTCTGCTTTAAGTCCTCTGCATTCTTCTCATTGGCCGCTTCTTTAATTCAACCTCTTCCCTGCAAACAGTTGATCAAAACAAACAAAGAGGTAAATAACACCAAATACACAAATCTCAACTCATGTTAATTAGTCCTAATGTTAATCTGGTATGGGTATCGTCTTCTTGATATTCCAAGGTTTTTGTAACAGCCTTTCCTACAAATTAAAAACTGCACTTTGATAGAAGTGTTGATGATATTTTCCCCCTCCTTTTTCAAGAAACTCATAACATGAACTCAAGCCCTGAGGCCATTTTCTGTTGCTGCTTTACGGAATGCAAATTTGCTTACGGGTTAGCATGAAAATTTTGCATCCACCTTGCACACTCATCACCAAGTATAAAACAATAATGGTCAAGCGTCTTAAGGACAAAGTGACAAGCACTGGACCCCACACTATCAGACTATGCTGACCAGAAACAACAGAGCCTGAATCAAGTCTTCTTGGTTGCTCGGCCATACCAGGCTAATATGTGGTACTTGTATGAAAGAACTTGCCTGCTTCTTACCTACTTCTTGTGTTGTCCATCCAGCTTGGTCAGTTGTTTCTCGTGAACGGCGACCATAATGTAACTCCATCTGCAGTTCTTACAGAATCTCAGTGTGCTCTCTCTTTAAAACTTTCTCGTTGGTGAATTAATCCTGTAGAGTTTCAATTACAGGCATTCTCTTGGGCTGCTTCCTTCTTCACGATCTTCATAAGGGTCGAGAGATAAGATTCGGATTTATAAGACTCAGAGAGGAAGGAGAGACTTTATTGATTTGTTTTGCAGGCACCTTTGTTTATAGGTTTCCCCACACCACTATTAATTCATTTGAAAAAATAAATAGAATTAGCTGCTTCACACTGCTTACAAACCAAAATGACCAATAGTATAAATACAAAACAATGTTAATGGCCTCACATTTCAACGCTAGAGGAGTTGATTTTAGCCTTTTGGAAAGACTCATCTAAGGTTCAAATGTGAGGCCATCATGAATTGTTGTATTAACCTATTTCAATATTTTTTTTATTGGGGCTTTTACACAACAAAAGGTTATCAAAAACAAACACTAATCTAGGAGTTGCTGAAATTATAACAAGAGCAGTGCACTTACAAAAATAATACAAAAAGACAAGGTACAAACATGTCAAATATGATGACACAATATTCAAAAAGTTGCAAACATTAACAAACAAATTAAGGTAAGTATCTCGAAAAGAAAAGGGGGAGGGGAAATCGGGAGTAAATTGTTAATTCTTTGCTTACCTTCATCCATTGTTGAAATGAACAAACTTTACCACTAATGATGACTGATGTCCTATTCCACAGAATAGTAGAAGCAGGCATGGTTAGACAAAGCACACATCACATCCATCTACACAAAACACACACATAGTGTCAATTATTAAAGACAATACAGCAGAAACAGGGCATGCAAGTAGGTTGAACAAAATGTGACAGCCAGACTGGTGGTGGACTGTGTGTTTAATCATGTTGAGTGCCCTGAGCTTTAGGTGAGCTTTACCCGTGGTTCTACAAATCAAGGAACAAAACAATTACTTTGAGTCTACGGTTTGACATACAGGCACAGATTATTACAAGGAAAACAGAAAAAGACTAAAATGTCCATTAATCAACTCCATAAACAGGCACAGGGTCAATCTTCACACCCAAACAATCCAATAATAACAACTATTTATAAACCAGCCTTTTGCCAAAGGATACAAAGCGCCAGGTATTATTACTGCAAGGATTGGGACGAAGTTTGGTTTGGTTGGCAAAATGAGGGAACATCGCGCTTTTTTTTACACGGCTAATGGGTGCGTGACGCAGACGCGATTGCTCGTATGCTTTGTGCACAACTCTATGGCGTTTGCCAACCAACAGGGTCTGTACGCATGCGTGAATGTGATTAGCATATTTCATGCGAAGGGCCCATTCTAATTAATAGCACAATGTAAAGATTTAGAAGGTGCTGTGGTGCAACATGCTGCCAATCCAGCCAGGAACACCGGGGCAAATTCCCTCTCTTTTCGGTAAGTGCACTGGGTACTTTTACATGCGTTCAACTTTACACAACACATTGGACCAACAGCTTTATGTCCCATCCGAAGGACAAAAACAATGGTCAAGTGTCTTGCTTTTGGACATAAGTGTCACGGCTGAGGATTCGAACCCATACTCTGCTTATCAGAAACACCAGTGTAGTAAGTGTTGGTGCTCTACTTAATCGCTCGGCCACGACACTGTGTGCTTTCCACCATAACAAGAAAGGCTTAATAACTAGAACAATAACTTACTCTACTGGCATGTGTAAACAAATCAATGAGGAAAGCAACTGGATTATATATTGTTAGGCCCATAAGAAATAGAGCACTATAGTAACCTTAATAACCAATAACTTTGATGATCAAGTACTCGGGAACTTCTGTAACTCCATGTGCGGTAAATCATACGTTATCAACCCTCATATGTTTTCGAACCCCAACTTTGATTACCGTTTACCGCGAGATTGTGCAAGCTGCACCGGTGACAAAAGCTGTGTAGTTTACTCAAGGTCTGTATTTTCATCTTGCTTAATCATGCTGAGAATAAAGTTTCCTGTGTCGTTGGTTATGCTCAAACATTTATAAAATGATTGATTTTTGGTACAAATCACAAGTGTATTATTATGCCCACATTCAAATGAGTCAAAGAAACATCATCCAACCTTGCAAGTTCATAACAAAATTAAGATCTGCTAGATTGAGTTTCAGTCTGCTTTAGTCACTAGATGGATTGCGTGAGGTGGTTACTATTTGGGATCCTATGGTGTGCCAATATGGGGAATAAATTTAAATATTTTAAGTGGAAATTAAGTTTTTAAATTTATTTATTAACTGCATACTGTAGAATAAATTCCGATTTAAAAGCGTAATAAATATTAAAGAGAAAATATCATAGATTGGTTTCTTATCTCCTGAAACCAATCATTACTGGTCTGAAATGGGGGAAAACGGATTGTTATGAAGTGTGTGTGCTTCAGGGGGGGGGGGGTGTTTTACTTTCATGCCTCATGATATCTCTGGATTCTATTATAGTACCAAATGCCTTCAGACGAAAATGTTATTAAACTTGTTAAAGGCAGTGGACACTATTGGTAATTGTCGAAGGCTAGCATTCACAGTTGATGTATCTCAACATGCATAAAATAACAAACCTGTGAAAATTTGAGCTCAGTCGGTCATCGAAGTTGCGAGATAATAATGAAAGAAAAATAACCCTTGCCACACGAAGTTGTGTGCGTTTAGATGGCTAATTTCGAGACCTCAAGTTCTAAATCTGAGGTCTCGAAATCAAATTCGTGGAAAATGACTTCTTTCCCAAAAACTATGGCACTTCAGAGGGAGCCGTTTCTCACAATGTTTATACCGTCAACCTCTCCCCATTACTCGTCACCAAGAAAGGTTTTATGCTAATAAATGTTTTGAGTAATTACCAATAGTGTCCACTGCCTTTAAAAACAGTGGATACTATTGGTAATTTCCAAAGACTAGTCTCCAAAGTTGGTGTATCTCAACATATGCATTAAATAACAAACCTGTCAAAATTTCCGCTCAATCGGTCGTCGAATTTGCTAGATAATAATGAAAGAAAAAACAGTCTTGTTTCACGAAGTTGTGTGCTTTCTGATGCTTGATTTCGAGACCTCAAATTCTAACTTTGAGGTCTCGAAATCAAATTCGTGGAAAATTACTTCTTTCTTGAAAACTACATCACTTCAGAGGATGCTGTTTCTCACAATGTTTTATACCATCTATCTCTCCCCATTACTTGTAATCAAGAAAAATTTTGTGATGATAAATATTTTGAGTAAATTACCAATAGGGTCTACTGCCTTTAAAGGAATACCTTGCCTAATTGGATCGGACGAGTTGGTCTATGAAAAGCGTTTGAAACCATTTGTTATAAATGGTTAGAAAGATGTTTTAAAGTAGAATATAATGATCCTCACAATAATCTCTCAAAATATTTCGTCATATTATGATCAGCTTGTGACGGCAATTTACCGTCACAGCATCATTTGCATATTATGCAAATTTTGAGGTCAGGCTTACACTGTAGATGTGGTTGCATACTGCAGCAATTATACAACAAATTAATCGGTAATAGATACTACAAACACATGCTTTGTTTTGTTTGTGTTAAATATATAGATTTTGTGATAAATTAAATGTGTGAACTAAATTTGACAGCTTTCAAATTCTTGAAACCGATCGGTATTATACATATGAATAGTGTATCTAGGTGCGGTGACTAGAGGTCAACGCAGGGAGATCAAGTGGATTGTGTGTGTGCATTGTATTAGTTGATAATGTTAATAATTAAAAATTATTTAACTAATAAATATTAATAATAAACGTAGATAATGTTGATGTAATGTTAGGTTTGGGGTATTCCAATGACGTCTAAACGGTGTCATTAATTGACAATATGCCGACGTCGGTTAGTGGTCGGAAAAAATTACGTTGTATCATGGTCGATTACAGACGTCCTACAAACTTTGACATAGAACCATGAGCCGACCATCACCCAACGTCGGGATTTGACATCATGTTTTGGGAAATTTGCCGACGTCGAAATGACTTTCGTTTATTGACCGTCTGTCGTCGTCGGTTTGTGGTCCGAAAAATTACGTTGTATCATGGTCGATAACAGACTTCCTACAAACTTTCACATAGAACCATGAGCCGACCGTCATCCGACGTCGGGATTTGACGTCCATTTAATGTTACTATGACCATCTTGTGCCTGCTGGGATATGTCATGACACGGCAAAACGCGCGGATACAAGAGTGGGTTTTCCCGTTAAATTTTCTCCCGACTTCGATGACCAATTAGGCCCAAATTTTAACAGGTTTGTTATTTGGGGATCATTTGATATAGAAGTTGTGATACACGAAGTGTGGGTCTTGGGGTCCAATGGCTTTAAGTAGTAATTGAATATAATTTTTGATTTACTTTGCACACCATACTAGCTACTGAATATTCTATAAAATACCAACCAATGAAAGGTGTGAAAACATATGACGTTGCTCCAATCAAAGACGTGCATGCATAAGCACTGTTAATGGCGGACTGTCTCTCGCAACGTAACCAAAACTTAAAAAAATTTCAACACACCATGAAGTGTAAGTGTTATTGTGCAAAAAATTGGATACATGATTTGAAAAAAACATTCATTTTTGGATTGTGAACAATTTTCCTGTTATCCTACTGAAAACACATGACACCAGGATATAGTAACTGGTAAATAACAAACTTTCCCATGCACACAGGACAGGGTATGCAGGCCATCAATGGTTATCATTACATGTATTATACTGATCATGAGCCCCAACCTTCTACCAATAGGCCTATCAGGTCCTGTTTTCCAGGTGTCCCTAAAATCGTGGCAAATCTTTTACCTCTCTGTGCGCGATGTAATTAGTCCCTAGATAAAATATTTGTGGTTTTATTTGCCAAGCAAAGAGTCTCCTCTCCCTTGACCAAAACTTAGAAACATGTAAGGCTCCACTGGTTATTTGCACTTGTAAATGCAAGAAGTTTGGTGTTTTAGGCATTTCTACAAGGTACAAAAATATGTCATAATGTTATATATATGCCCACCCAAAAAGTTTCATCAAAAACTATTTCAATTGACAATTCATGATGATCAAATCATGTGACTGAACATTTTGCTTAGCATTCTGGAGAAAAAAACACAGGGGCTCTAGGCTTAAAGTCACCTGGAAGTGGTATTTTTTCAAAATAAAGAATTGTCACTAATGTGTTTTGATGAGTGGAATGTGAATAAACAGTTAACTAAGGTTTTAAAAAATCAGTTCTTATGTTATTTACAATTGCAAAGTACAACAGACCAAGTCGTGAGTTTATAAGTTTAAAAAAAAATTTTTTTTTTTTTCCGGCAATGCCGAACAGGTGTATTGCAGCTGAATGCAGAAAAACATTTTTTGAAATGTACCAACTCACCACTTGGACGTACATGTACTTTGCATGTGTGTTTACTATACGCATTGCAGGCAAAGTCTGCCTCGATTGACGTCACAAAAGAGGGTAGGCGTAGTCAGCCCCCCAAACAACTTTATATATTTTTTAAACAATTACTAAAAAATTTGTTTATTGTTCGTAAGCATATACTCTTATGTTTGAAAGAAAAAAAATTCTATATCCAGGTGACTTTAAAGAAGCCATGTGCCTTACATCTTTTTCTAATACTTTTTTAGATTTTTATTTTTTAACCCTCGTATCAATATTATTATTAATATTAAAAATTTAAACATTCTTGTTGATTCAATTATCACTGTTTATTTATACGCTTTATTGTAAATTTAAAGAAAAAAAAGGAAAAATACTAAATAAAAATCAGATTTGAAAGCCAATAGTTCACACTTTTTATTAAATTATTTTTATTATTATTATTATTTTTTTTTTTTTTGCAAATTACCATTGTAATTTTTAAAATTTCATAAAAACATATTTTGAATAAAACAAAGCCAACTGCTGGCTATAGAGTTATACACTAGAGTCTCATAGTCACTGCAGATGTTTCTTCCAATCCATGTATGGCTTCACCACGAAACCATACTTTCTTGTTTGCCGTGAAAACAGGAAAAACTCAAAACGAATGGGGCCAGTTGAAGTCATCGAAGATCGGTGTGTAGTGTGAACATTTCATGTCCATCAAGTTTTAATATTTTATGTTTGCATACTTCATTACAAATGAAGATAATTAGGGCATCGGTTGATTATTATGGCATCATTATTTTTTTCCAAACTCAAAGAAAAAGGCATAATATATAGCGTGAAAACTGTTAAAGCCTTTGGACCCTTTCGGTTCAGAAAAAAAATAAAAAGTTCACAGATTTACAAATAACTTACAGGGTTTTGAGAAGGCAATGGTGAAAGACTTCTCTTGAAATATTATTCCATGAAATTGAAATGCTTTACTTTTTGAGAAAACAGCAAAACAATCGGAATTCTCTTTAACGAGAATAACAGATTTATTTTAAACACATGTCATGACACGGCGAAACGCGCGGAAACAAGGGTGGGTTTTTGCGTTGTTTTCTCCCGACTTGGATGACCTCAGTATTGAGCCTAAATTTTCACAGGTTTGTTATTTTGATTTATAACACCCCTTGCAAGTATTCTGCCTGCTCATTGGTTTAGAGCGCGTCACATGACATGTCTTAGTTTTGCTAGACGACGGCCGTGTGATAGTGCGTCGGTTTGCCATGCGCTAGTCCGAAGACTAGCACACGGCGTGCAGTACCCAGACGTCCGTTGCGTGTACGAGGATGATAAATTAATAGTCTGTAACCATTTCGGATTGCACGACACTACATGCAACACAGTAAGTAAAAGTGTTTGCAATCTGTATTCGCGTCGTCCGTGGATTGTAGCATTCAGGTCTGTAACTTAATAATAATAGTACAGTATTTAGAAATGTTTGGGGTGTTATAAAACAAATATTGACTGCTTTTACTCGTGCAATGGTTAAAAACTATGACTCCCTCGGTGATCCCCGGAGCGTTCTATTTTCCCTCGCTCCGGGGATCACCTCGGGAGTCATAGTTTTAACCATAGCACTCGAAGCAGTCAATATTTGTATAATAGAAGTTGTGGTACAAAAAAGTGTGGGCCTTGGACATTGGACAACACTGTTTACCGGAAGGGTCCAATGGCTTTAAGAGGAGGATATATCCCATCTTAAGAATAATAAAATAAGAAAAGTGCTACTCACTTTTGTACGGCACACATTGGCGGGGATTAACTGGTTGATGGATAAAGATTAATCTGTGATTTTGAGGTATAATTTCGTGAAATTATTGGTGAACATGGCGATATTTACAGACAGTGATCTGATAATGAAGGCTGCCACTAGAGGGCGCTATGAAAGTTCTATTTTTACAATAATAATTTCGGCAATGTGTGGTGCGGTTTTTGGCTCGCCTTCATCGGCACTCTGGTATACTAGACTCAATCAACTATCTGAAGGGGTCGATTCACGTTGACAAAATGCATTGGCATGGGGATTTGATTTATTTTTTGATGGTTTATTCACAATAAAATATAGACAAAAATATTCTCGGCCAGAGGCCGAAAACGTTTTGAACATGTCATGTACACATTTAAAAACTTCAAAATACAAAGCCTTAAAGAGGACAAGATTGAAGAAAGCAAAGATGTCTTCAGCAAGTCAAAATTAAATTTACAAGAGTGAAATTAGAGAGAAACAACGATACAGGCAGTGGACACTATTGGTAATTACTCAAAATAATTATTATCATAAAACCTTACTTGGTAACGAGTAATGGGGAGCTGTTGATAGTATAAAACATTATTAAAAACGGCTCCCTCTGAAGAAACGCAATTTTCGAGAAGTAATTTTTCACGAATTTGATTTGGAGAACTCAGATTTAGAATTTGAGGTCTCGAAATCAAGCATCTGAAAGCACACGACTTTTTTTGTATTGCTACCTCGCAACTTCGACGATTAATTGAGCGCAACTTTTCACAGGTTTGTTATTTTCTGCTTAAAAATATGTTGAGCGATACACGAAGTGAGAAGATTGGTCTTTGACAATAGTGTTTATAGTGTCTTGAACAAAAACATATTTGGGACTGGAATGGAAGTTCAAAACTCAAGTTTCATCTCAAAAGAATCTAAAAAATTAAGTCAATGTTATCTTGGCTGCTATATAATAAACTACATAAATAAACTACAGCATTTATAAGGCGCACTTTACTGAAAAGGAGAAACATTCAAAGGCGCCGGTCAAGTTTTGTCAAGATGTTGGAAAGCAAGCAAGCATAAGTGTGTTTTGAGTTAAATGTTTTGAGTATATGCACCTGTGTGTCTACATATCCGTGACAAAACAAGCAAATTGCATTGGGCAGCTGATGAGTAAGGTTTGTTTCCTCCATGCTATATAACGTCTAATTTAATGTTCCCTTTCTTTCATTTATATTTTAAAATGTCAGAAACCAGAGGACTAGGTTGTCTAAGAAAATTGTTTCATTAATGTTTCCTTCAAATTAATATTTGACACGTGGACGATCTGTTTGTCCTGTGTTTAGGCAACTTCTTCTTTGTCCTCGAGATGCTCTCTTCGAAGCCAATTCCGATGTATCCTCAATTTAATTTAAGCCATGCCTTGTCGTCCTCCGCGGCTGTTTCAACAGGTTCAGAGTGTCTGCCAGCCTTTGCTAGGCCCTGCTTGGTTCAAAATAATCGATGGTTGCCGAAAATAATATTCACGGTTTAATTCCTGGATTACGATTTACATTTAACATGAACTGCTTTGGTTTGATTTTTGCACCTAAATCATCCTGGCATGTCCCTGCATACGAATTTCAAAGTTTTAGGGCGGCTTCCAGAGTTTTGAAACCGAAAATAACAAGTGCGCAGCTGTGCTCAGAAACAAACTCAACAAGCCTTCTTACGGGATTTTTGTGCACAGAGAACATCAAAAGTTCGAAGGATAAATTCGACCCCAATTCATTGCTCAATCTAATCAAGTTTAGCACTATTAGAAGGACATTTTCAAGGGCTTTCATCTCGTACTAAAGTTATTGCTATGGTTATTTTCAAAGCGAGGGTAGATGCCAGGGAGTGGAACCGACACAACCCCAAATTTTAGGGCTTTTAATGCATGATACACACAGCACGTGTTGAACAATGGAGAAAAACAATTTTATTCATAAAAAAAAAAAAGTCCGGACTTATAAAAACCTTCAGCTATACTCTTGATTCATTCTGGAACTAAAAATAGTAGGAAGACGGAATTTGTACCTAAATCATCCTGGCATGTCCCTGCATACGAATTTCAAAGTTTTAGAGCGGCTTCCAGAGTTCTTGATACCGAAAATTACAAGTACGCAGTTGTGCTCAGAAACAAACTCAACAAGCCTTCTTACGGGATTTTTTTTGCATGTCACTGCATCCGAATTTCAAAGTTTTAGGACGGCTTCCGGACTTCTTGACAACGAAAATGACGCGGCTGTGCTCCGAAGCTAACTCAACAAGCCTCCCAATAAGATTTTTGTTCACAAAAAAAACACAAGTAACAACTGGTCAATTCGACCCCAAATACTTGCTCAATCTTAACAAGTTTAACACCATTGGATAGATATGATCAAGGGCTTTCCTCTCGTATCAAACTTAATGTTGTGGGGATTTTCAAAGCGAGGCTAGAGGTCAGCGAGTGGACCCGACACACACCCCTAAATTCGGGGAATTTAATGCATGATTTACACGGCGCGTGGTGATAAATGGAAAAAAAATATATTCATTGAAAAGAAAGCCCGGACTTTTAAAAACTGTCAGCTATGCTCTTGAATAATTCTGGAACTAAAAATGCTAGAGAGACGCGGTTTGTACCTGAGTCATCCTTGCATGTCCCTGCATCCGAATTTCAAAGTTTTAGGGCGGCTTCCATACTTCTTGATAGCGAAAATGACATGTAGGCGGCTATGCTCCGAAGCTAACTCAACAAGCCTCCCTAAGGGATTTTTGTGCACAGAAAAAATCACAAGTTACAACTGGCCAATTCGACCCCAAATACTTGATCAATCTAAATAAGTTTAGCACCATTCGATAGATATGATCAAGGGCTTTCCTCTCGTATCAAACTTAATGTTGTGAGGATTTTCAAAGCGAGGCTAGAGGTCAGCGAGTGGACCCGACACACACCCCTAAATTCGGGGAATTTAATGCATGATTTACACGGCGCGTGGTGATTTAATGGAAAAAATATATATTCATTGAAAAGAAAGCCCGGACTTTTAAAAACTGTCAGCTATGCTCTTGAATAATTCTGGAACTAAAAATGCTAGAGAGACGCGGTTTGTACCTGAGTCATCCTTGCATGTCCCTGCATCCGAATTTCAAAGTTTTAGGGCGGCTTCCATACTTCTTGATAGCGAAAATGACATGTAGGCGGCTATGCTCCGAAGCTAACTCAACAAGCCTCCCTAAGGGATTTTTGTGCACAGAAAAAATCACAAGTTACAACTGGCCAATTCGACCCCAAATACTTGATCAATCTAAATAAGTTTAGCACCATTCGATAGATATGATCAAGGGCTTTCCTCTCGTATCAAACTTAATGTTGTGAGGATTTTCAAAGCGAGGCTAGAGGTCAGCGAGTGGACCCGACACACACCCCTAAATTCGGGGAATTTAATGCATGATTTACACGGCGCGTGGTGATTTAATGGAAAAAATATATATTCATTGAAAAGAAAGCCTGGACTTTTAAAAACTGTCAGCTATGCTCTTGAATAATTCTGGAACTAAAAATGCTAGAGAGACGCGGTTTGTACCTGAGTCATCCTTGCATGTCCCTGCATCCGAGTTTCAAAGTTTTAGGGCGGCTTCCATACTTCTTGATAGCGAAAATGACATGTAGGCGGCTATGCTCCGAAGCTAACTCAACAAGCCTCCCTAAGGGATTTTTGTGCACAGAAAAAATCACAAGTTACAACTGGCCAATTCGACCCCAAATACTTGATCAATCTAAATAAGTTTAGCACCATTCGATAGATATGATCAAGGGCTTTCCTCTCGTATCAAACTTAATGTTGTGAGGATTTTCAAAGCGAGGCTAGAGGTCAGCGAGTGGACCCGACACACACCCCTAAATTCGGGGAATTTAATGCATGATTTACACGGCGCGTGGTGATTTAATGGAAAAAATATATATTCATTGAAAAGAAAGCCTGGACTTTTAAAAACTGTCAGCTATGCTCTTGAATAATTCTGGAACTAAAAATGCTAGAGAGACGCGGTTTGTACCTGAGTCATCCTTGCATGTCCCTGCATCCGAGTTTCAAAGTTTTAGGGCGGCTTCCATACTTCTTGATAGCGAAAATGACATGTAGGCGGCTATGCTCCGAAGCTAACTCAACAAGCCTCCCTAAGGGATTTTTGTGCACAGAAAAAATCACAAGTTACAACTGGCCAATTCGACCCCAAATACTTGATCAATCTAAATAAGTTTAGCACCATTCGATAGATATGATCAAGGGCTTTCCTCTCGTATCAAACTTAATGTTGTGAGGATTTTCAAAGCGAGGCTAGAGGTCAGCGAGTGGACCCGACACACACCCCTAAATTCGGGGAATTTAATGCATGATTTACACGGCGCGTGGTGATTTAATGGAAAAAATATATATTCATTGAAAAGAAAGCCTGGACTTTTAAAAACTGTCAGCTATGCTCTTGAATAATTCTGGAACTAAAAATGCTAGAGAGACGCGGTTTGTACCTGAATCATCCTTGCATGTCCCTGCATCCGAGTTTCAAAGTTTTAGGGCGGCTTCCATACTTCTTGATAGCGAAAATGACATGTAGGCGGCTATGCTCCGAAGCTAACTCAACAAGCCTCCCTAGGTGATTTTTGTGCACAGAAAAAATCACAAGTTACAACTGGCCAATTCGACCCCAAATACTTGATCAATCTAAATAAGTTTAGCACCATTCGATAGATATGATCAAGGGCTTTCCTCTCGTATCAAACTTAATGTTGTGGGGATTCTCAAAGCGAGGCTAGAGGTCAGCGAGTGGACCCGACACACACCCCTAAATTCGGGGAATTTAATGCATGATTTCACGGCGCGTGGTGATAAATTGAAAAAAAAACATATTCATTGAAAAGAAAGCCCAGACTTTTAAAAACTGTCAGCTATGCTCTTGAATAATTCTGGAACTAAAAATGCTAGAGAGACGCGGTTTGTACCTGAGTCATCCTTGCATGTCCCTGCATCCGAATTCCAAAGTTTTAGGGCGGCTTCCATACTTCTTGATAGCGAAAATGACATGTAGGCGGCTGTGCTCCGAAGCTAACTCAACAAGCCTCCCTATGGGATTTTTGTGCACAGAAAAAATCACAAGTTACAACTGGCCAATTCGACCCCAAATACTTGATCAATCTACATAAGTTTAGCACCATTCGATAGATATGATCACGGGCTTTCTTCTCGTATCAAACTTAATGTTGTGGGGATTTTCAAAGCGAGGGTAGAGGTCAGCAAGTGGACCCGACACACACCCCTAAATTCGGGGAATTTAATGCATGATTTACACGGCGCGTGGTGATTTAATGGAAAAAATATATATTCATTGAAAAGAAAGCCCGGACTTTTAAAAACTGTCAGCTATGCTCTTGAATAATTCTGGAACTAAAAATGCTAGAGAGACGCGGTTTGTACCTGAGTCATCCTTGCATGCCCCTGCATCCGAATTTTAAAGTTTTAGGGCGGCTTCCATACTTCTTGATAGCGAAAATGACATGTAGGTGGCTATGCTCCGAAGCTAACGCAACAAGCCTACCTATGGGATTTTTAGCACAGAAAAAAACACAAGTTACAACTGGCCAATTCGACCCCAAATACTTGATCAATCTAAGTAAGTTTAGCACCATTCGATAGATATGATCAAGGGCTTTCCTCTCGTATTAAACTTAATGTTGTGGGGATTTTCAAAGCGAGGCTAGAGGTCAGCAAGTGGACCCGACACACACCCCTAAATTCGGGGAATTTAATGCATGATTTACACGGCGCGTGGTGATAAATGGAAAAAATATATATTCATTGAAAAGAAAGCCCGGACTTTTAAAAACTGTCAGCTATGCTCTTGAATAATTCTGGAACTAAAAATGCTAGAGAGACGCGGTTTGTACCTGAGTCATCCTTGCATGTCCCTGCATCCGAATTTTAAAGTTTTAGGGCGGCTTCCATACTTCTTGATAGCGAAAATAACATGTAGGCGGCTATGCTCCGAAGCTAACTCAACAAGCCTCCCTAAGGGATTTTTGTGCACAGAAAAAATCACAAGTTACAACTTGCCAATTCGACCCCAAATACTTGATCAATCTAAGTAAGTTTAGCACCATTCGATAGATATGATCAAGGGCTTTCCTCTCGTATTAAACTTAATGTTGTGGGGATTTTCAAAGCGAGGCTAGAGGTCAGCGAGTGGACCCGACACACACCCCTAAATTCGGGGAATTTAATGCATGATTTACACGGTGCGTGGTGATTTAATGGAAAAAAAATATATTCATTGAAAAGAAAGCCCGGACTTTTAAAAACTGTCAGCTATGCTCTTGAATAATTCTGGAACTAAAAATGCTAGAGAGACGCGGTTTGTACCGCAGTCATCCTTGCATGTCCCTGCATCCGAATTTCAAAGTTTTATGACGGCTTCCGGACTTCTTGACAACGAAAATGACAAGTAGGCGGCTGTGCTCCGAAGCTAACTCAACAAGCCTCCCTAAGGGATTTTTGTGCACAGAAGAAATCACAAGTTACAACTGGCCAATTCGATCCCAAATACGTAATCAATCTAAATTAGTTTAGCACCATTCGATAGATATGATCAAGGGATTTCCTCTCGTATCAAACTTAATGTTGTGGGGATTTTCAAAGCGAGGCTAGAGGTCAGCGAGTGGACCCGACACACACCCCTAAATTCGGGGAATTTAATGCATGATTTACACGGCGTGTGGTGATAAATGGAAAAAAAATATATTCATTGAAAAGAAAGCCCGGACTTTTAAAAACTGTCAGCTATGCTCTTGAATAATTCTGGAACTAAAAATGCTAGAGAGACGCGGTTTGTACCTGAGTCATCCTTGCATGTCCCTGCATCCGAGTTTCAAAGTTTTAGGGCGGCTTCCATCTTTCTTGGTAGCGAAAATGACATGTAGGCGGCTGTGCTCCGAAGCTAACTCAACAGGCCTCCCTAGGGGATTTTTGTGCACAGAAAAAATCACAAGTTACAACTGGCCAATTCGACCCCAAATACTTGATCAATCTAAATAAGTTTAGCACCATTCGATAGATATGATCAGGGGCTTTCCTCTCGTATCAAACTTAATGTTGTGGGGATTTTCAAAGCGAGGCTAGAGGTCAGCGAGTGGACCCGACACACACCCCTAAATTCGGGGATTTTAATGCATGATTTACACGGCGCGTGGTGATAAATGGGAAAAAAATATATTCATTGAAAAGAAAGCCCGGACTTTTAAAAACTGTCAGCTATGCTCTTGAATAATTCTGGAACTAAAAATGCTAGAGAGACGCGGTTTGTACCTGAGTCATCCTTGCATGTCCCTGCATCCGAATTTCAAAGTTTTAGGGCGGCTTCCATACTTCTTGATAGCGAAAATGACATGTAGGCGGCTGTGCTCCGAAGCTAACTCAACAAGCCTCCCTAAGGGATTTTTGTGCACAGAAAAAATCACAAGTTACAACTGGCCAATTCGACCCCAAATACTTGATCAATCTAAATAAGTTTAGCACCATTCGATAGATATGATCAAGGGCTTTCCTCTCGTATCAAACTTAATGTTGTGAGGATTTTTAAAGCGAGGCTAGAGGTCAGCGAGTGGACCCGACACACACCCCTAAATTCGGGGAATTTAATGCATGATTTACACGGCGCGTGGTGATAAATGGGAAAAAAATATATTCATTGAAAAGAAAGCCCGGACTTTTAAAAACTGTCAGCTATGCTCTTGAATAATTCTGGAACTAAAAATGCTAGAGAGACGCGGTTTGTACCGCAGTCATCCTTGCATGTCCCTGCATCCGAATTTCAAAGTTTTAGGGCGGCTTCAATACTTCTTGATAGCGAAAATGACATGTAGGCGGCTATGCTCTGAAGCTAACTCAACAAGCCTACCTATGGGATTTTCAAAGTGAAGCTAGAGGCCAGGGAGTAGACCCGACACACACCGTAAATTGTGGATATTTAATGCATGATACACACGGCATGTGGTGATTATTGGAGAAAACAAATATATGCGTTGAAAAAAAGCCCGGACTTATAAAAACTTTCAGCTATACTTTTGAATTATTCTGGAACTAAAAACGATAGAGAGACGCAGTTTGTACCTGCGTCATTCTGGCATGTCCCCCAATTCAGATTTCAAAGTTTTAGAGCGGCTTCCAGACTTCTTGATACCGAAAATTAAAAGTAGGCGGCTGTGCTCCGAAACATTTTTGTGCACAGAGAAAATCAAAAGTACAACGGGTCAATTTGACCCAAAATCATTGCTCAATCTAAACAAGTTTAGCACCATTGGATGGACAATTTCAAGGGCTTTCCTCTCGTACAAAAATTACTGCTATGGGGATTTTCAAAGTGAAGCTAGAGGCCAGGGAGTAGACCCGACACACACCGTAAATTGTGGATATTTAACGCATGATACACACGGCATGTGGTGATTATTGGAGAAAACAAATATATTCGTTGAAAAAAAGCCCGGACTTACAAAAACTTTCAGCTATACTTTTGAATTATTCTGGAACTAAAAACGATAGAGAGACGCAGTTTGTACCTGCGTCATTCTGGCATGTCCCCCAATTCAGATTTCAAAGTTTTAGAGCGGCTTCCAGACTTCTTGATACCGAAAATTAAAAGTAGGCGGCTGTGCTCCGAAACATTTTTGTGCACAGAGAAAATCAAAAGTACAACGGGTCAATTTGACCCAAAATCATTGCTCAATCTAAACAAGTTTAGCACCATTGGATGGACAATTTCAAGGGCTTTCCTCTCGTACAAAAAGTACTGCTATGGGGATTTTCAAAGTGAAGCTAGAGGCCAGGGAGTAGACCCGACACACACCGTAAATTGTGGATATTTAACGCATGATACACACGGCATGTGGTGATTATTGGAGAAAACAAATATATTCGTTGAAAAAAAGCCCGGACTTACAAAAACTTTCAGCTATACTTTTGAATTATTCTGGAACTAAAAACGATAGAGAGACGCAGTTTGTACCTGCGTCATTCTGGCATGTCCCCCAATTCAGATTTCAAAGTTTTAGAGCGGCTTCCAGACTTCTTGATACCGAAAATTAAAAGTAGGCGGTTTGCTCCGAAACATTTTTGTGCACAGAGAAAATCAAAAGTACAACGGGTCAATTTGACCCAAAATCATTGCTCAATCTAAACAAGTTTAGCACCATTGGATGGACAATTTCAAGGGCTTTCCTCTCGTACAAAAATTACTGCTATGGGGATTTTCAAAGTGAAGCTAGAGGCCAGGGAGTAGACCCGACACACACCGTAAATTGTGGATATTTAACGCATGATACACACGGCATGTGGTGATTATTGGAGAAAACAAATATATGCGTTGAAAAAAAGCCCGGACTTATAAAAACTTTCAGCTATACTTTTGAATTATTCTGGAACTAAAAACGATAGAGAGACGCAGTTTGTACCTGCGTCATTCTGGCATGTCCCCCAATTCAGATTTCAAAGTTTTAGAGCGGCTTCCAGACTTCTTGATACCGAAAATTAAAAGTAGGCGGCTGTGCTCCGAAACATTTTTGTGCACAGAGAAAATCAAAAGTACAACGGGTCAATTTGACCCAAAATCATTGCTCAATCTAAACAAGTTTAGCACCATTGGATGGACAATTTCAAGGGCTTTCCTCTCGTACAAAAATTACTGCTATGGGGATTTTCAAAGTGAAGCTAGAGGCCAGGGAGTAGACCCGACACACACCGTAAATTGTGGATATTTAACGCATGATACACACGGCATGTGGTGATTATTGGAGAAAACAAATATATGCGTTGAAAAAAAGCCCGGACTTATAAAAACTTTCAGCTATACTTTTTAATTATTCTGGAACTAAAAACGATAGAGAGACGCAGTTTGTACCTGCGTCATTCTGGCATGTCCCCCAATTCAGATTTCAAAGTTTTAGAGCGGCTTCCAGACTTCTTGATACCGAAAATTAAAAGTAGGCGGCTGTGCTCCGAAACATTTTTGTGCACAGAGAAAATCAAAAGTACAACGGGTCAATTTGACCCAAAATCATTGCTCAATCTAAACAAGTTTAGCACCATTGGATGGACAATTTCAAGGGCTTTCCTCTCGTACAAAAATTACTGCTATGGGGATTTTCAAAGTGAAGCTAGAGGCCAGGGAGTAGACCCGACACACACCGTAAATTGTGGATATTTAACGCATGATACACACGGCATGTGGTGATTATTGGAGAAAACAAATATATGCGTTGAAAAAAAGCCCGGACTTATAAAAACTTTCAGCTATACTTTTGAATTATTCTGGAACTAAAAACGATAGAGAGACGCAGTTTGTACCTGCGTCATTCTGGCATGTCCCCCAATTCAGATTTCAAAGTTTTAGAGCGGCTTCCAGACTTCTTGATACCGAAAATTAAAAGTAGGCGGCTGTGCTCCGAAACATTTTTGTGCACAGAGAAAATCAAAAGTACAACGGGTCAATTTGACCCAAAATCATTGCTCAATCTAAACAAGTTTAGCACCATTGGATGGACAATTTCAAGGGCTTTCCTCTCGTACAAAAATTACTGCTATGGGGATTTTCAAAGTGAAGCTAGAGGCCAGGGAGTAGACCCGACACACACCGTAAATTGTGGATATTTAACGCATGATACACACGGCATGTGGTGATTATTGGAGAAAACAAATATATGCGTTGAAAAAAAGCCCGGACTTATAAAAACTTTCAGCTATACTTTTGAATTATTCTGGAACTAAAAACGATAGAGAGACGCAGTTTGTACCTGCGTCATTCTGGCATGTCCCCCAATTCAGATTTCAAAGTTTTAGAGCGGCTTCCAGACTTCTTGATACCGAAAATTAAAAGTAGGCGGCTGTGCTCCGAAACATTTTTGTGCACAGAGAAAATCAAAAGTACAACGGGTCAATTTGACCCAAAATCATTGCTCAATCTAAACAAGTTTAGCACCATTGGATGGACAATTTCAAGGGCTTTCCTCTCGTACAAAAATTACTGCTATGGGGATTTTCAAAGTGAAGCTAGAGGCCAGGGAGTAGACCCGACACACACCGTAAATTGTGGATATTTAACGCATGATACACACGGCATGTGGTGATTATTGGAGAAAACAAATATATGCGTTGAAAAAAAGCCCGGACTTATAAAAACTTTCAGCTATACTTTTGAATTATTCTGGAACTAAAAACGATAGAGAGACGCAGTTTGTACCTGCGTCATTCTGGCATGTCCCCCAATTCAGATTTCAAAGTTTTAGAGCGGCTTCCAGACTTCTTGATACCGAAAATTAAAAGTAGGCGGCTGTGCTCCGAAACATTTTTGTGCACAGAGAAAATCAAAAGTACAACGGGTCAATTTGACCCAAAATCATTGCTCAATCTAAACAAGTTTAGCACCATTGGATGGACAATTTCAAGGGCTTTCCTCTCGTACAAAAATTACTGCTATGGGGATTTTCAAAGTGAAGCTAGAGGCCAGGGAGTAGACCCGACACACACCGTAAATTGTGGATATTTAACGCATGATACACACGGCATGTGGTGATTATTGGAGAAAACAAATATATGCGTTGAAAAAAAGCCCGGACTTATAAAAACTTTCAGCTATACTTTTGAATTATTCTGGAACTAAAAACGATAGAGAGACGCAGTTTGTACCTGTGTCATTTTGGCATGTCCCCCAATTCAGATTTCAAAGTTTTAGAGCGGCTTCCAGACTTCTTGATACCGAAAATTAAAAGTAGGCGGTTGTGCTCCGAAACATTTTTGTGCACAGAGAAAATCAAAAGTACAACGGGTCAATTTGACCCAAAATCATTGCTCAATCTAAACAAGTTTAGCACCATTGGATGGACAATTTCAAGGGCTTTCCTCTCGTACAAAAATTACTGCTATGGGGATTTTCAAAGTGAAGCTAGAGGCCAGGGAGTAGACCCGACACACACCGTAAATTGTGGATATTTAACGCATGATACACACGGCATGTGGTGATTATTGGAGAAAACAAATATATGCGTTGAAAAAAAGCCCGGACTTATAAAAACTTTCAGCTATACTTTTGAATTATTCTGGAACTAAAAACGACAGAGAGACGCAGTTTGTACCTGCGTCATTCTGGCATGTCCCCCAATTCAGATTTCAAAGTTTTAGAGCGGCTTCCAGACTTCTTGATACCGAAAATTAAAAGTAGGCGGCTGTGCTCCGAAACATTTTTGTGCACAGAGAAAATCAAAAGTACAACGGGTCAATTTGACCCAAAATCATTGCTCAATCTAAACAAGTTTAGCACCATTGGATGGACAATTTCAAGGGCTTTCCTCTCGTACAAAAATTACTGCTATGGGGATTTTCAAAGTGAAGCTAGAGGCCAGGGAGTAGACCCGACACACACCGTAAATTGTGGATATTTAACGCATGATACACACGGCATGTGGTGATTATTGGAGAAAACAAATATATGCGTTGAAAAAAAGCCCGGACTTATAAAAACTTTCAGCTATACTTTTGAATTATTCTGGAACTAAAAACGATAGAGAGACGCAGTTTGTACCTGCGTCATTCTGGCATGTCCCCCAATTCAGATTTCAAAGTTTTAGAGCGGCTTCCAGACTTCTTGATACCGAAAATTAAAAGTAGGCGGCTGTGCTCCGAAACATTTTTGTGCACAGAGAAAATCAAAAGTACAACGGGTCAATTTGACCCAAAATCATTGCTCAATCTAAACAAGTTTAGCACCATTGGATGGACAATTTCAAGGGCTTTCCTCTCGTACAAAAATTACTGCTATGGGGATTTTCAAAGTGAAGCTAGAGGCCAGGGAGTAGACCCGACACACACCGTAAATTGTGGATATTTAACGCATGATACACACGGCATGTGGTGATTATTGGAGAAAACAAATATATGCGTTGAAAAAAAGCCCGGACTTATAAAAACTTTCAGCTATACTTTTGAATTATTCTGGAACTAAAAACGATAGAGAGACGCAGTTTGTACCTGCGTCATTCTGGCATGTCCCCCAATTCAGATTTCAAAGTTTTAGAGCGGCTTCCAGACTTCTTGATACCGAAAATTAAAAGTAGGCGGCTGTGCTCCGAAACATTTTTGTGCACAGAGAAAATCAAAAGTACAACGGGTCAATTTGACCCAAAATCATTGCTCAATCTAAACAAGTTTAGCACCATTGGATGGACAATTTCAAGGGCTTTCCTCTCGTACAAAAATTACTGCTATGGGGATTTTCAAAGTGAAGCTAGAGGCCAGGGAGTAGACCCGACACACACCGTAAATTGTGGATATTTAACGCATGATACACACGGCATGTGGTGATTATTGGAGAAAACAAATATATGCGTTGAAAAAAAGCCCGGACTTATAAAAACTTTCAGCTATACTTTTGAATTATTCTGGAACTAAAAACGATAGAGAGACGCAGTTTGTACCTGTGTCATTTTGGCATGTCCCCCAATTCAGATTTCAAAGTTTTAGAGCGGCTTCCAGACTTCTTGATACCGAAAATTAAAAGTAGGCGGTTGTGCTCCGAAACATTTTTGTGCACAGAGAAAATCAAAAGTACAACGGGTCAATTTGACCCAAAATCATTGCTCAATCTAAACAAGTTTAGCACCATTGGATGGACAATTTCAAGGGCTTTCCTCTCGTACAAAAATTACTGCTATGGGGATTTTCAAAGTGAAGCTAGAGGCCAGGGAGTAGACCCGACACACACCGTAAATTGTGGATATTTAACGCATGATACACACGGCATGTGGTGATTATTGGAGAAAACAAATATATGCGTTGAAAAAAAGCCCGGACTTATAAAAACTTTCAGCTATACTTTTGAATTATTCTGGAACTAAAAACGACAGAGAGACGCAGTTTGTACCTGCGTCATTCTGGCATGTCCCCCAATTCAGATTTCAAAGTTTTAGAGCGGCTTCCAGACTTCTTGATACCGAAAATTAAAAGTAGGCGGCTGTGCTCCGAAACATTTTTGTGCACAGAGAAAATCAAAAGTACAACGGGTCAATTTGACCCAAAATCATTGCTCAATCTAAACAAGTTTAGCACCATTGGATGGACAATTTCAAGGGCTTTCCTCTCGTACAAAAATTACTGCTATGGGGATTTTCAAAGTGAAGCTAGAGGCCAGGGAGAAGACCCGACACAAACCGTAAATTGTGGATATTTAACGCATGATACACACGGCATGTGGTGATTATTGGAGAAAACAAATATATGCGTTGAAAAAAAGCCCGGACTTATAAAAACTTTCAGCTATACTTTTGAATTATTCTGGAACTAAAAACGACAGAGAGACGCAGTTTGTACCTGCGTCATTCTGGCATGTCCCCCAATTCAGATTTCAAAGTTTTAGAGCGGCTTCCAGACTTCTTGATACCGAAAATTAAAAGTAGGCGGCTGTGCTCCGAAACATTTTTGTGCACAGAGAAAATCAAAAGTACAAAGGGTCAATTTGACCCAAAATCATTGCTCAATCTAAACAAGTTTAGCACCATTGGATGGACAATTTCAAGGGCTTTCCTCTCGTACAAAAATTACTGCTATGGGGATTTTCAAAGTGAAGCTAGAGGCCAGGGAGTAGACCCGACACACACCGTAAATTGTGGATATTTAACGCATGATACACACGGCATGTGGTGATTATTGGAGAAAACAAATATATGCGTTGAAAAAAAGCCCGGACTTATAAAAACTTTCAGCTATACTTTTGAATTATTCTGGAACTAAAAACGATAGAGAGACGCAGTTTGTACCTGCGTCATTCTGGCATGTCCCCCAATTCAGATTTCAAAGTTTTAGAGCGGCTTCCAGACTTCTTGATACCGAAAATTAAAAGTAGGCGGCTGTGCTCCGAAACTTTTTTGTGCACAGAGAAAATCAAAAGTACAACGGGTCAATTTGACCCAAAATCATTGCTCAATCTAAACAAGTTTAGCACCATTGGATGGACAATTTCAAGGGCTTTCCTCTCGTACAAAAATTACTGCTATGGGGATTTTCAAAGTGAAGCTAGAGGCCAGGGAGTAGACCCGACACACACCGTAAATTGTGGATATTTAACGCATGATACACACGGCATGTGGTGATTATTGGAGAAAACAAATATATGCGTTGAAAAAAAGCACGGACTTATAAAAACTTTCAGCTATACTTTTGAATTATTCTGGAACTAAAAACGATAGAGAGACGCAGTTTGTACCTGCGTCATTCTGGCATGTCCCCCAATTCAGATTTCAAAGTTTTAGAGCGGCTTCCAGACTTCTTGATACCGAAAATTAAAAGTAGGCGGCTGTGCTCCGAAACATTTTTGTGCACAGAGAAAATCAAAAGTACAAAGGGTCAATTTGACCCAAAATCATTGCTCAATCTAAACAAGTTTAGCACCATTGGATGGACAATTTCAAGGGCTTTCCTCTCGTACAAAAATTACTGCTATGGGGATTTTCAAAGTGAAGCTAGAGGCCAGGGAGTAGACCCGACACACACCGTAAATTGTGGATATTTAACGCATGATACACACGGCATGTGGTGATTATTGGAGAAAACAAATATATGCGTTGAAAAAAAGCCCGGACTTATAAAAACTTTCAGCTATACTTTTGAATTATTCTGGAACTAAAAACGATAGAGAGACGCAGTTTGTACCTGCGTAATTCTGGCATGTCCCCCAATTCAGATTTCAAATTTTTAGAGCGGCTTCCAGACTTCTTGATACCGAAAATTAAAAGTAGGCGGCTGTGCTCCGAAACTTTTTTGTACACAGAGAAAATCAAAAGTACAACGGGTCAATTTGACCCAAAATCATTGCTCAATCTAAACAAGTTTAGCACCATTGGATGGACAATTTCAAGGGCTTTCCTCTCGTACAAAAATTACTGCTATGGGGATTTTCAAAGTGAAGCTAGAGGCCAGGGAGTAGACCCGACACACACCGTAAATTGTGGATATTTAACGCATGATACACACGGCATGTGGTGATTATTGGAGAAAACAAATATATGCGTTGAAAAAAAGCCCGGACTCATAAAAACTTTCAGCTATACTTTTGAATTATTCTGGAACTAAAAACGATAGAGAGACGCAGTTTGTACCTGCGTCATTCTGGCATGTCCCCCAATTCAGATTTCAAAGTTTTAGAGCGGCTTCCAGACTTCTTGATACCGAAAATTAAAAGTAGGCGGCTGTGCTCCGAAACATTTTTGTGCACAGAGAAAATCAAAAGTACAAAGGGTCAATTTGACCCAAAATCATTGCTCAATCTAAACAAGTTTAGCACCATTGGATGGACAATTTCAAGGGCTTTCCTCTCGTACAAAAATTACTGCTATGGGGATTTTCAAAGTGAAGCTAGAGGCCAGGGAGTAGACCCAACACACACCGTAAATTGTGGATATTTAACGCATGATACACACGGCATGTGGTGATTATTGGAGAAAACAAATATATGCGTTGAAAAAAAGCCCGGACTTATAAAAACTTTCAGCTATACTTTTGAATTATTCTGGAACTAAAAACGATAGAGAGACGCAGTTTGTACCTGCGTAATTCTGGCATGTCCCCCAATTCAGATTTCAAATTTTTAGAGCGGCTTCCAGACTTCTTGATACCGAAAATTAAAAGTAGGCGGCTGTGCTCCGAAACTTTTTTGTACACAGAGAAAATCAAAAGTACAACGGGTCAATTTGACCCAAAATCATTGCTCAATCTAAACAAGTTTAGCACCATTGGATGGACAATTTCAAGGGCTTTCCTCTCGTACAAAAATTACTGCTATGGGGATTTTCAAAGTGAAGCTAGAGGCCAGGGAGTAGACCCGACACACACCGTAAATTGTGGATATTTAACGCATGATACACACGGCATGTCGTGATTTTTGGAGAAAACAAATATATGCGTTGAAAAAAAGCCCGGACTTATAAAAACTTTCAGCTATACTTTTGAATTATTCTGGAACTAAAAACGATAGAGAGACGCAGTTTGTACCTGCGTCATTCTGGCATGTCCCCCAATTCAGATTTCAAAGTTTTAGAGCGGCTTCCAGACTTCTTGATACCGAAAATTAAAAGTAGGCGGCTGTGCTCCGAAACATTTTTGTGCACAGAGAAAATCAAAAGTACAAAGGGTCAATTTGACCCAAAATCATTGCTCAATCTAAACAAGTTTAGCACCATTGGATGGACAATTTCAAGGGCTTTCCTCTCGTACAAAAATTACTGCTATGGGGATTTTCAAAGTGAAGCTAGAGGCCAGGGAGTAGACCCGACACACACCGTAAATTGTGGATATTTAACGCATGATACACACGGCATGTGGTGATTATTGGAGAAAACAAATATATGCGTTGAAAAAAAGCCCGGACTTATAAAAACTTTCAGCTATACTTTTGAATTATTCTGGAACTAAAAACGATAGAGAGACGCAGTTTGTACCTGCGTCATTCTGGCATGTCCATCAATTCAGATTTCAAAGTTTTAGAGCGGCTTCCAGACTTCTTGATACCGAAAATTAAAAGTAGGCGGCTGTGCTCCGAAACTTTTTTGTGCACAGAGAAAATCAAAAGTACAAAGGGTCAATTTGACCCAAAATCATTGCTCAATCTACACAAGTTTAGCACCATTGGATGGACAATTTCAAGGGCTTTCCTCTCGTACAAAAATTACTGCTATGGAGATTTTCAAAGTGAAGCTAGAGGCCAGGGAGAAGACCCGACACACACCGTAAATTGTGGATATTTAACGCATGATACACACGGCATGTGGTGATTATTGGAGAAAACAAATATATGCGTTGAAAAAAAGCCCGGACTTATAAAAACTTTCAGCTATACTTTTGAATTATTCTGGAACTAAAAACGATAGAGAGACGCAGTTTGTACCTGCGTCATTCTGGCATGTCCCCCAATTCAGATTTCAAAGTTTTAGAGCGGCTTCCAGACTTCTTGATACCGAAAATTAAAAGTAGGCGGCTGTGCTCCGAAACATTTTTGTGCACAGAGAAAATCAAAAGTACAAAGGGTCAATTTGACCCAAAATCATTGCTCAATCTAAACAAGTTTAGCACCATTGGATGGACAATTTCAAGGGCTTTCCTCTCGTACAAAAATTACTGCTATGGGGATTTTCAAAGTGAAGCTAGAGGCCAGGGAGTAGACCCGACACACACCGTAAATTGTGGATATTTAACGCATGATACACACGGCATGTGGTGATTATTGGAGAAAACAAATATATGCGTTGAAAAAAAGCCCGGACTTATAAAAACTTTCAGCTATACTTTTGAATTATTCTGGAACTAAAAACGATAGAGAGACGCAGTTTGTACCTGCGTCATTCTGGCATGTCCCCCAATTCAGATTTCAAAGTTTTAGAGCGGCTTCCAGACTTCTTGATACCGAAAATTAAAAGTAGGCGGTGTTGCTCCGAAACATTTTTGTGCACAGAGAAAATCAAAAGTACAACGGGTCAATTTGACCCAAAATCATTGCTCAATCTAAACAAGTTTAGCACCATTGGATGGACAATTTCAAGGGCTTTCCTCTCGTACAAAAATTACTGCTATGGGGATTTTCAAAGTGAAGCTAGAGGCCAGGGAGTAGACCCGACACACACCGTAAATTGTGGATATTTAACGCATGATACACACGGCATGTGGTGATTATTGGAGAAAACAAATATATGCGTTGAAAAAAAGCCCGGACTTATAAAAACTTTCAGCTATACTTTTGAATTATTCTGGAACTAAAAACGATAGAGAGACGCAGTTTGTACCTGCGTCATTCTGGCATGTCCCCCAATTCAGATTTCAAAGTTTTAGAGCGGCTTCCAGACTTCTTGATACCGAAAATTAAAAGTAGGCGGCTCTGCTCCGAAACTTTTTTGTGCACAGAGAAAATCAAAAGTACAACGGGTCAATTTGACCCAAAATCATTGCTCAATCTAAACAAGTTTAGCACCATTGGATGGACAATTTCAAGGGCTTTCCTCTCGTACAAAAATTACTGCTATGGGGATTTTCAAAGTGAAGCTAGAGGCCAGGGAGTAGACCCGACACACACCGTAAATTGTGGATATTTAACGCTTGATACACACGGCATGTCGTGATTATTGGAGAAAACAAATATATGCGTAGAAAAAAAGCCCGGACTTATAAAAACTTTCAGCTATACTTTTGAATTATTCTGGAACTAAAAACGATAGAGAGACGCAGTTTGTACCTGCGTCATTCTGGCATGTCCCCCAATTCAGATTTCAAAGTTTTAGAGCGGCTTCCAGACTTCTTGATACCGAAAATTAAAAGTAGGCGGCTGTGCTCCGAAACATTTTTGTGCACAGAGAAAATCAAAAGTACAAAGGGTCAATTTGACCCAAAATCATTGCTCAATCTAAACAAGTTTAGCACCATTGGATGGACAATTTCAAGGGCTTTCCTCTCGTACAAAAATTACTGCTATGGGGATTTTCAAAGTGAAGCTAGAGGCCAGGGAGTAGACCCGACACACACCGTAAATTGTGGATATTTAACGCATGATACACACGGCATGTGGTGATTATTGGAGAAAACAAATATATGCGTTGAAAAAAAGCCCGGACTTATAAAAACTTTCAGCTATACTTTTGAATTATTCTGGAACTAAAAACGATAGAGAGACGCAGTTTGTACCTGCGTCATTCTGGCATGTCCCCCAATTCAGATTTCAAAGTTTTAGAGCGGCTTCCAGACTTCTTGATACCGAAAATTAAAAGTAGGCGGTGTTGCTGCGAAACATTTTTGTGCACAGAGAAAATCAAAAGTACAACGGGTCAATTTGACCCCAAATCATTGCTCAATCTAAACAAGTTTAGCACCATTGGATGGACAATTTCAAGGGCTTTCCTCTCGTACAAAAATTACTGCTATGGGGATTTTCAAAGTGAAGCTAGAGGCCAGGGAGTAGACCCGACACACACCGTAAATTGTGGATATTTAACGCTTGATACACACGGCATGTCGTGATTATTGGAGAAAACAAATATATGCGTTGAAAAAAAGCCCGGACTTATAAAAACTTTCAGCTATACTTTTGAATTATTCTGGAACTAAAAACGATAGAGAGACGCAGTTTGTACCTGCGTCATTCTGGCATGTCCCCCAATTCAGATTTCAAAGTTTTAGAGCGGCTTCCAGACTTCTTGATACCGAAAATTAAAAGTAGGCGGCTGTGCTCCGAAACATTTTTGTGCACAGAGAAAATCAAAAGTACAAAGGGTCAATTTGACCCAAAATCATTGCTCAATCTAAACAAGTTTAGCACCATTGGATGGACAATTTCAAGGGCTTTCCTCTCGTACAAAAATTACTGCTATGGGGATTTTCAAAGTGAAGCTAGAGGCCAGGGAGTAGACCCGACACACACCGTAAATTGTGGATATTTAACGCATGATACACACGGCATGTCGTGATTTTTGGAGAAAACAAATATATGCGTTGAAAAAAAGCCCGGACTTATAAAAACTTTCAGCTATACTTTTGAATTATTCTGGAACTAAAAACGATAGAGAGACGCAGTTTGTACCTGCGTCATTCTGGCATGTCCCCCAATTCAGATTTCAAAGTTTTAGAGCGGCTTCCAGACTTCTTGATACCGAAAATTAAAAGTAGGCGGCTGTGCTCCGAAACTTTTTTGTGCACAGAGAAAATCAAAAGTACAAAGGGTCAATTTGACCCAAAATCATTGCTCAATCTAAACAAGTTTAGCACCATTGGATGGACAATTTCAAGGGCTTTCCTCTCGTACAAAAATTACTGCTATGGGGATTTTCAAATTGAAGCTAGAGGCCAGGGAGTAGACCCGACACACACCGTAAATTGTGGATATTTAACGCATGATACACACGGCATGTCGTGATTATTGGAGAAAACAAATATATGCGTTGAAAAAAAGCCCGGACTTATAAAAACTTTCAGCTATACTTTTGAATTATTCTGGAACTAAAAACGATAGAGAGACGCAGTTTGTACCTGCGTCATTCTGGCATGTCCATCAATTCAGATTTCAAAGTTTTAGAGCGGCTTCCAGACTTCTTGATACCGAAAATTAAAAGTAGGCGGCTGTGCTCCGAAACTTTTTTGTGCACAGAGAAAATCAAAAGTACAAAGGGTCAATTTGACCCAAAATCATTGCTCAATCTACACAAGTTTAGCACCATTGGATGGACAATTTCAAGGGCTTTCCTCTCGTACAAAAATTACTGCTATGGAGATTTTCAAAGTGAAGCTAGAGGCCAGGGAGAAGACCCGACACACACCGTAAATTGTGGATATTTAACGCATGATACACACGGCATGTGGTGATTATTGGAGAAAACAAATATATGCGTTGAAAAAAAGCCCGGACTTATAAAAACTTTCAGCTATACTTTTGAATTATTCTGGAACTAAAAACGATAGAGAGACGCAGTTTGTACCTGCGTCATTCTGGCATGTCCCCCAATTCAGATTTCAAAGTTTTAGAGCGGCTTCCAGACTTCTTGATACCGAAAATTAAAAGTAGGCGGCTGTGCTCCGAAACATTTTTGTGCACAGAGAAAATCAAAAGTACAAAGGGTCAATTTGACCCAAAATCATTGCTCAATCTAAACAAGTTTAGCACCATTGGATGGACAATTTCAAGGGCTTTCCTCTCGTACAAAAATTACTGCTATGGGGATTTTCAAAGTGAAGCTAGAGGCCAGGGAGTAGACCCGACACACACCGTAAATTGTGGATATTTAACGCATGATACACACGGCATGTGGTGATTATTGGAGAAAACAAATATATGCGTTGAAAAAAAGCCCGGACTTATAAAAACTTTCAGCTATACTTTTGAATTATTCTGGAACTAAAAACGATAGAGAGACGCAGTTTGTACCTGCGTCATTCTGGCATGTCCCCCAATTCAGATTTCAAAGTTTTAGAGCGGCTTCCAGACTTCTTGATACCGAAAATTAAAAGTAGGCGGTGTTGCTCCGAAACATTTTTGTGCACAGAGAAAATCAAAAGTACAACGGGTCAATTTGACCCAAAATCATTGCTCAATCTAAACAAGTTTAGCACCATTGGATGGACAATTTCAAGGGCTTTCCTCTCGTACAAAAATTACTGCTATGGGGATTTTCAAAGTGAAGCTAGAGGCCAGGGAGTAGACCCGACACACACCGTAAATTGTGGATATTTAACGCATGATACACACGGCATGTGGTGATTATTGGAGAAAACAAATATATGCGTTGAAAAAAAGCCCGGACTTATAAAAACTTTCAGCTATACTTTTGAATTATTCTGGAACTAAAAACGATAGAGAGACGCAGTTTGTACCTGCGTCATTCTGGCATGTCCCCCAATTCAGATTTCAAAGTTTTAGAGCGGCTTCCAGACTTCTTGATACCGAAAATTAAAAGTAGGCGGCTCTGCTCCGAAACTTTTTTGTGCACAGAGAAAATCAAAAGTACAACGGGTCAATTTGACCCAAAATCATTGCTCAATCTAAACAAGTTTAGCACCATTGGATGGACAATTTCAAGGGCTTTCCTCTCGTACAAAAATTACTGCTATGGGGATTTTCAAAGTGAAGCTAGAGGCCAGGGAGTAGACCCGACACACACCGTAAATTGTGGATATTTAACGCTTGATACACACGGCATGTCGTGATTATTGGAGAAAACAAATATATGCGTAGAAAAAAAGCCCGGACTTATAAAAACTTTCAGCTATACTTTTGAATTATTCTGGAACTAAAAACGATAGAGAGACGCAGTTTGTACCTGCGTCATTCTGGCATGTCCCCCAATTCAGATTTCAAAGTTTTAGAGCGGCTTCCAGACTTCTTGATACCGAAAATTAAAAGTAGGCGGCTGTGCTCCGAAACATTTTTGTGCACAGAGAAAATCAAAAGTACAAAGGGTCAATTTGACCCAAAATCATTGCTCAATCTAAACAAGTTTA